>NC_064767.1:25484045-26734045 GCF_011397635.1 Epinephelus fuscoguttatus
ATTCTTGGCGGGCAGTCTGTCGATCCTCCACACGACGGCTGAATATACATTCTCATACTTGACGGTGCCGATTGTCACCTGCATGACAGGCTGTGAATCTGCAGCGCTGACAGCGCCCAAGCAGGCGTTTCTGTTCATACGGGCCTTCAGCGACCTCTGCCGCAGCAAGGCCACTGTCTGCGTCACTTTGACCCAGTCACCTGGCACAGGCACACGGATCACTACATTCTCACACAGTGGGTTCGTGTCAGACACGCTCGCTGTGGAAAGGAAGGTGGCCGACATGTTAAGAAAGGCCTGGAGCTCCACATAGGCACCTTGAACTGTGACAACAGCTTTGATCGAGAAGGGGATTTCTGTGCAACCCAAAAACGCTGTCTTATACCGCATCAGCTCCACCCTGCAGGCCTCTGGAGGTGAGAACTTTATCAGCCGGGACCTCTGAAACTCTGTCTCATTCACACATCTGTGAAAGTGGCAGTCTGCAATCTCCATCCAGAGTTCACCGTCATCCTCAGACCCGTAGCTGGAGTCAAAGCGCAGCAGCCCAAGATCATTAAGGGCGAGAAAACAATCCCCTAGTCCGTTCAGGAAAGCGAGACAGTGAATCTGGGTGAAGGCTGTCCGCTCCATGACCTCTCCAAATTTATCCAGTTGTACCCAGATATGATCCGTGATCTGCAACGACAGCTCCTGTTCCTCGTAGTGCCGCCTCTGCTGGTGGTGAATACACAATTTGAAGATTTCTTCTTCAATGGAGACTACCAGGTCCTCCATGTCGTCGTGGACTGTGGAGCCAAACTTTAGCAGCTCTTCTGCCTCCGCCTCATGATTAACCTCCAGCTTAGGGTGATAGCGTTTCTTCTCTGTGTACGAGAAATGTTCCACCTTGACCGAGAGGACTTTCCGGGGCTCGCCGTAGCTTTCCAGTTTCAGATCTGAGAGCCTGCACTGGGGGAGAAGCTGGAACTCTTTGAATGGCTTCTCCAGCCCTTTCTCGTAGTACATCTGCAGCACACCTCCGGGCAACAAGCGGAGGTAGATTGGCCCCCACTGCCGCGAGGACATGCGGTTCTTTTTTTCAGGAATCCTGAGCAAGACAGACCAGCCGTCTCTCTTCTGGCTACGAAACAGACCCCGAGGAACAAACTGGGACGAGCCCTCGCTTAAAACCTCACTTTTACAACTTAGCCGCCTCTCCCCATCTTTTTCTGTCTCTGCCTCGTGGGCTCGTAGGCCTTCCAGTTTGTGGCAAACATAGGAGAAGGAGCTCTGGAGGTGGTCACGTGGTGGCTCATCGCCGTCTTTGGTCCGAATAAAGAAGCGTGGTAGGCTGTTCTCCGATTCTGAGTCTGACGAGGAGCTGTCCACATCTGCGCTGTGTCTAGATCCATCCCAGAAGGGGTTATAGTGTCCTGAGTTCCCCTGGAAAGAGGGGAAAGGGGTTGGTCCATCTGAGGTTTGATGCAGGGCCTCTGGTGCAGTAGAGTGTACAGAGGTGTTAGGCGTGCTGGACAAACTCCGGAAGAAATCGTTCTTTTCCCAGGTGTTGGAGTGAAATGGGGACGCACTGCTAGGAACCCCACTCACAGGAGTGCAAAAGGGCGTGTTACATGGTACATAGGAACTTCCACTAAGACTCGAGGAGCTTTGAGGGGATTCCAGAGAACTATTGAAGCTCCAGGAAGTATCTCTAATTGGAGGAAGAACTAATTTCAGACCATTGGGACGCGGTACTGATGCTTTGATAAGCCCTGGTGACTGTAGAGGCTTCTGAGGTGATGAGAGTGGTGTGTTGTCATCTTCAAACGTGACCCAGTTTGAGTGATTTGTGGAACACATGGCTGAAGAGGTCTGATGGCCGCTTTCAAATCAACAATCTCTCCTTTGTTGGGTTAGCAGTCCTCCTGAGGCCGTCTCCACTGCAAGAAAACAAATATGAAGAATTAGAAAATTAAAAAAAGTTTGGTCTTAAAAGTAATTTTTAAAAAGTTTAATCTTAAGATATTCCAGCGATAACACATATGCTCTTAGATCTGTTCTCATTTAAAAGCAGAGCAAGTACATTTATGCTTTCGGGAGAAAAGAAAGAGAGAGAGAGAGAGAGAGCTCTTGGGGATATAAATAAAACATATTTCCTTAAGGTGCGCCATTAAAACTTAATGAAAGGCTGACCTTGAAAACCTGGAACATGTTTACATATGTTAACACCACAATTAACTCGGGCTCTTTTGATGCAAACGCTGAAGCAAGCACTCTGCAGCTCAGAATCAGAGAGGCAGCACATTTTTCTCTCTCAGTGACACCACAGATTAGAGCTTTTGTTGATTTTTAAGCTTTTGCAGAATCCTTCATACAAACATTTATTAGCTGAACTGACTTGCAAGTACACCATCAGAATAGTGGGAACAGTCTTTTATAGACTATCAGCCAACTTTATGCATGCGTAAGAAGTTCAACAAAATGCCAGCTAGTATGTTTGCCTTTTTCTTTATTTGGATCATTTTTGCAAGAAAAACAGAAAAGGATAAAAAACTGTAGCCTTGATTCTCTGGGCCATAACTTTATCTAACAGTAGTTATTACTGTTTGGTTGAAGCACAAAGTATTGGTCTTCAAATATTAAATTGTGGGCAGGGCCAGTACAACACTACTTTCATTCTTCATTCATTTCTGAAACTGCTTATCCTGTTAGGGGTCGCGGGAGGGCTGGAGCCTTTCCCAGCTGACGTTCGGCAAGAGGCAGGGTACACCCTGGACAGGTCACCAGACTATCACAGGGCTGACACATAGAGACAGACAACCATTCACGCTAACATTCACACCTACTACGGGCAATTTAGAGTCACCAGTTAACCTACATGTCTGAGGATGGTGAGAGGAAGCTGGAGTACCTGGAGAAAACCTACACTGACACGAGGAGAACATACAAACTCTGCACAAAAGGGCTCTCCCAACCTGGGTTTGAACCAGGAGCCCTTGTGCTGTGAGGCGACAATGCTAACCACTACACGATGATACATTCAGATATTGTGCCATTTGCTTCCATTAATAATGACAAATTGACTCAGTGGTGATGCGTTTTAGCCATTCTAGTAATGAATGGCGATGTCTGTCACCTCCTCAGTCCAGACTGAAATATCTCAACAACTATTGGATAGATGCCATGAATTCTTGCAGACATTTGTAGTCCCACATCATCAGGACATTCTTTAAATTTGTCCAGTACTTTGATTTATCACCAAATACCTGCAGACTTTGTGTCCAGCCCTTTAGTACAGCCCAATTTAGATCAATTTACAAGAAGTGCATGATTGGATACAGCTCTGTCTCCTTCATTCTATACTCTGTGTGTACTGTGGGCTTGAGAGCAAACAGTACCGCTATTGTTATCTTGACACATGGGCGAGGTCCACTTCTGTGATTCTTACTCCAAACACTATATTAGAATATGCACTACAAATCTATTCAAACTTCTGAAAACAAAAATTACTCCTAAGAACACACTCTGGAAAACTTACAAATCTACCTAACATGATGTTTTGTATCCATACATTCTGACAAATTGACACCTGGTTTCTCAAAGCATTGTGATATATAAAGTTTATGTGTTTTTAGCAGCTCCTACTGGAGCAGAGGAAGAAATGTTCAGGGAAAAAAGGAAAATGATGCTGTTTTCAAAGGGAAAAGTTTTGGGAGTTCAAAGGTTTTGTATTGCAAATTGATGAGCCAAAATGTTGCATTTCAGACATACCGTGCTTCCAAATGAGCATGGTGTAAATATTTCATTGCAAGCTCGCTTTAAAATGCGTGTGAGAAAAGTTAGCCATGGCGTCAAAGATCCTGTCTCATTAACCAGCATGAAGTCAACTGTGAGAACCAGGTATAATGTGGCAGAGCAGCTGGTACTGCACGAAGCTTCGGAAAGGAACAAAGCTGGTAAAATGTGTAAGGCGCCATGACTGTTTCATCCTCTGTGATATTAGAGCTGCAGAACATATTTCAATGAATGTATTAAAAGTGTGAGAAATGTTGCTAAACAACAACGGCATGCAGGCTCATTAGCCAATGGGCAGAGAGCGAACATGTTGTAATAATCTTTATACAATCTTGCTGTTCATTTTCCAGCCAGTCAATCACAATCTGTCTTTTCATGTGCTGGCAGCTCTGCTCTCACCAACATCAGGCTCACAGGCCACAAAGAAGCCACTCTCAAAATGCTGAAGCCTCATCTCCCCATAAAAATCTTGAAAAAAATAATTGAAAGCAGAAAGCCTCAATTACAGCCTTCCTCCTCCCTTCAAGATCACAGCCATGACTTGCATGAAGGAGAAATCCAGTGGCAAGTTCCTCCAGCTATAAATAAACAGGGAAGTGGGGGCTCTTCTTCAGGGGTAGTGGATTGACAAGTCCTCAGTCAAACACTGGAGAACATCTTTCTAATGAGCGGATGTTTGCGATGGCACACAGACATTTCAATGAGTTCATCCCGCCTCTCTGACTTATAGAAACCCTCGGCTTTGGTTCAAAAAGAGACGGGCACTGAGAAGGATGAGATCTCCACGGGGGTTACTGACAAGTCTTTCAGACTCATTTCCAGTCTGCTGTCTCTTCCTGGGCTCTCTAGCAGAGCAGCACAGAAACGAGACACTGCTAAATCTACAGAGGACAAAAGAATACATTCCACACATTCCCCGGGGACAAGCAGCTTTGCACACAGGAAATACCAGCCTGCTCTATCCATGTGAACTGACAACAAATATTATCTTAATGTCATATTATCACTTTTTTTTTTTAAAAATGCACCCGATACTCACAAGTTCTGGTTTGTGTGGTTGTTTATCACTGTCAAACATGAAAAAACAGCAACACAGAGGGAGTCGGGGGATTAGGTTAGGCTTATTACAGTGATAAGGTGATTTATAAAGCACATAAAACCAGCCTGAGGAATTGTTTTTACAATTTGAACCTTATTTTTCATTATTATTGTCTTAAGAATTGGGAGGTGACGAAATTTAACAGGGTAACACACCTATAAAAGCAATGCAAAGACGGGAATTGTAATCGTACAGAGCAACTTTGTTCAAGACTCTCTTACTAACAGTGTTCAGGTTTGTTCCCATTTGAATTGCAGCACTGCAGTTAAGATAAAGAGTATGTTAATCCTGAGTATTATCGCAGATGTGTCATTATTATACTTACATAAATGACCACATTTGAAAAAGCCTGGGGTAGGCAAAATAAGGCACACACCCACGCCCACGGACAATTACTTACAGTCTGAAGTCACTTAGTTGTAATTATTGGTTCAAACTGAGTCATAACATGTCGCCAAATACATGCATTCATCAGCTAAAAAGATGCCAGTCAGCACTTTGACATGACGTCTCCAAACAGATCCAATTACAGGTGGAACTGTCAAACCCGTCAAACTGCAACGTTATTTAACATGGGAATATCTTGTGTGTAAAACAATGTGACAAGTCATCACAAACACATGGAAAATTTCAATCCACAAAGAGGAACAGCAATCACAAGCCGATACTAACCAACAGGGATATGAGAGAACAGATGCCACTCCTTGGTTTCATCTCACATGACTGATCTTTTTTGCAGTGACTGTAATGAATATTTACTTTAAGATTAAGGTCCATTTTCACGAGGAGTTCTTGTCATATTGTTATTGTCTACTGTATTGTCTACTGTAATTTCTGCTGTGAGAAAAAGGACAAACCTCTTGATGACAGGAAGCAGCGACAGACAAATGATAACTGAGAGGAAACTGTTGTGGTTTAAGAATAAAACTGCTGAATATTGAAAAAATAAATAAACACATTTGAACTCTGACTTGGCAGACAGATGCTTCCTGATTAAATGAGACAAGTTCCTGTTGGACTCTCTGGATAATTCCTGTGTTCTCACACTACCGAGTGGGTCGTTTCCCTTAGAGAAGTATATAAATAAACAAAATAAGACGCTATCCCTTTTCATTTGACAGGCGAGTACTACTGTTGTGACCACACTGACTGTGTAATCGAGTGCAGAGCTGAAAATGTGATGACCCATTTCCAGTGGCAACGCACAGGCGCTGTCTGCAGAGTGTTCTCCCATCAAATAGAGCAGAGGAGAAACTTTGTTCGCTGCTGCTGCTTTTGTCTCCTCACACGTTAAACACACGGAATAAATCAATGTTATGTTGCAATAATTCCAGGGTACTTATTGTAGAGTTTTGTTCGAGATCAGAAAAGCATGACTGGAAAAAATAAGCAGGAATGAATGGGAGACATGTGTGTCAGCTGAGGCACTTACAGAAATAAGTTTTCCACTATTGCTCTGTAAGTTTACTCAAGCAGCAGTGATTCATTTTACTCTCAGACAGTTTGGGATAAACTAATAATAACCACATGGAAAATGTTTATTTCATATGTTTTAGAGCATCCTCAAAGCAAGACTATGTAGCGTTTGAGAGAAGTACGGGAGGCAGCAACAAGTTGTTGCAACTGTTATCAAGCCATGCAACCACATCAGAACAGACCACACAGCAGTAATTTCAAAGTAGTAGTTTTTGCGGGGTAAATAAAAGGATAGTTTATGCAAATAAAAATGTATATTGCTGTTATTTACTTACTTATTTCACAAAAGATTATGTTATAACAGACATTTATACATGCACAAGTTATTATGATGTATGTTAAAGGATAGTACACACAAATATATAAAACTGTCGATCAGAATCAGACACAGAAATACTTTACTGATCCCCTGAGGGAAATTATGATTCGTTACAATTGCTCCGATGTAAAGAATAGAGAATTATAATAAGTAAGAATAAGAGTATGAAATAAAGTATGTAAAGAAAAAGCAAAAAATTAAAATAAATATAAATGAAATGTGCATTATGCTGTGGTGTTTGAAACTAGTATCTAAGATGTAGAAAATTAAAACATTAAAAAATATCATATACATCATCACTGTGCTGAGGCTGTAAGTGGGAAAATTTAAATACAGTATATACTGCAGTAGAATAAAACAACAATAGAATTAAAGGTAATATAAGAAATGTGTACATGTATGTGCACTGTAAGTCAATTACATTCAAGAGGTAAAAATTGTTGCACAGTTGAATAGTTGCACAGAATACTGCGGCAGTTTAATTATTAACTATTATTATCATCTGTTGTCTTCTACAGTGGCTTTCTGATGCCATTAACAGAATAATAAAGGAGGAAAAAAATGCATACATTTATAGGCTACTTGCACAACTCATTGTGAGGTACATGATTACTGAAGTTAATGAAATAATACAAGAATTTGTTTATTTCTAATTAACATATTTACTAGTATAATGGTCCGTTAGTCAATAGTAAGCCATTGCTGTTTGTATTGCAGTAAATAAATTATAAAAAAGTAGAAATTACATTTCAGTAAGAGTGGGGAAGTGGGTTGCTAACAGAGGGGTTCCCCACAAACAAAACTGTTATTTGGTAAATATTACTAAATAAATACATTCTATTATAGGCTAATATAATCATTCAATAGTATATATTCAGAATGCTGCACTAATGAGATAAAAACCAATGGTCAATTAGTGAAATTTAATGCTAACATGTTTGCAATGGAAATTGTATTTTTTACATTTCATTTTCACTGAAGAAATTATGGTGATGTGATTTTTGCTAGTGTCTGTACCAAACAAGCACGTTCCCTTATGTTTGAAATATGATTCGTAAGTTGGGGAATCTCAGTAGCACCACAATGTTTGAATTTTAACGGTTACGACACATTTTATCTAAATCAGAAAATTGCAGCTTTTTCTATTTAGATATAGCACTTGGCCATATTATGATGTCAATAATATTTTTGAGTAACTGGCAGGTCTAGTTGCAACCGTCCCTGTGGCGATGTGGTGTTGCAACTGTCCACAGGGGTACGTGTGGTCAGTTGCAACACCTGACTTCTTCCATTCAAATAAATATTGTGAATGATATATCATAAGTAATCATATTTAAATGGTGTGTGTAATTAGCAGACAGATGTGAGTTTAATATTTAAAAATTTAGTTGGTCTTTTCCAAACAGTCGATGAATAACTGAGAGGAATGCAAAAAGTGTTGCAACCGTCCCCAGTCTCCCCTAATAACACATTCTTCCCTTTACAAAGTAAAAGCTGAATTTAAGCAATAAAATACACAACTGCTTAATTTAATTCACTCAAGTGTTTTGCTGCTGTAGCAAAATTATGCCTGCGGATGTTTAACAGACAGTATTGACTCTTCTATACTGTTATTTTTATTATGTTTTCGCATTCGCCTTTATTTCATAGTTTAGTTTTCACTTGTGGCAACAGTGGTTGGTGCAGTCTAACTTTACAGACCTGATATCTGTTTAAACTGACCAAAAAAAGTTTCCAAAAAATACACAGCACTCAAAAATGTCTGCAAAGGGCCAAAATTACGAATGTCACGTGCAAATAAATTGTTTCCGTCTCGTTGAAACACTGTTGCACTATTGTTGCGGCGCATTCTTGCAGCGTGGGGTCAGCAAATGCCACACAAACACACGAGTTACCGGTAAACGACCTATTTTCTGTCGCCCCACAACAGCTCCGGCTGGAGAAAGAAAACAGTACCAGCATGCTGTCATCCACAACACAGCCAGGCCCATGTCCGGACAGAGAGGCCCACTTCTGGGATCACTCCTGCGCCTTTGTGCTGCTGCAAACTCTGAGTAAAGTTGTCACTCACACTTTTTAGTCGCGCTCTACTTTGTGAGCACAACATGCGCCACTCACACACACACACATACACACACACACAGTCCCGAGCTACGGCTGACAACACACTGAGTCAACATTTACCAAGAGTAAACCAAAACAGCTTTAAGTCGTCCCTCGCGCTCAGGAACTATCACGGCTCTCTCAAAAACAGACCTGAGTGCAACCAGGAGGGAGAAATACTCACAGATTCACAGTGGTGGGTCACTAATTCAGGTCATGACTTCTGTTTCATGGACGCGGCTGTACTCCTGATGTCGGCCGGTTTTCCTCAAAATGGCAGAGTGTAAATCCTGGGAGTTTTAACAGCGCGAGCTTCCCCTCCCGAGTTCACGCAGACTGTCCTACAACGGGACACTGCAGGAATGAACAGAGCGGTGCTGCGTTCGCTGCTGTGGGAAATGCCACTGTCAGCAGATGGGCAAGCGCAATACACCAAGTAGAGGGTGAAATATTCACTTTGAGAGTAAATGATTAAAATAATAGACCTTTTGGTTACATCCACAAGGCTGACAATAAACAACGTACATATGTTTTAATATTATAAGCCCGTATTTTGACGTATGGATGCTGTTATCCTTAATCTAATCAATTTCAGAGTTGAGGTTTTGCATGCTGTGTCACAAAAGTGGATATGTAACCATGAGCATTACGTGTAACTCAAAATATATGCACTATGCTTATGTTTAGCATCTAATTGGCCTGATGGCAGTGTTATAACACTACAGATTCTGCAAAATATGGATTTTAATGTAAGGGTGACTCATAGCGGGGTTACATAAAACATTAAATGTGCTCATGAATTAAAAAAACAGGGGTTGGACATGAACCACCCCTTCATTGTGTTGATTTTTAAGAATCTACACCCTGTCATAATTTTGCCTGAGTTGAGAAGTTCATAACAATTCACCATTTCAAGCAGGATATTTTTGCAGCCCACTTTTCCACCACTGCATGTCTCTTTTATATGTATATTCATTCCGCAGCCACTGTGCTTCTTGAATTACAAAGATGAAAACCACCATATTCTTGTTTTTTTAGTACTGGTTGAAACTTTTTGAATGCACAAATAAGTGGTGTTTTTTACTACTTTGACCCCTGTATTCCAAGAGTACATGAAAGCATCATGAATCCAACTAAAATGACACAATATGTTTTTCCTTCCAAAACAAAGTGACGACATCAAACAGTAATCTTCCAGTTCTCATGTGTCCAGTTCAGTGGTGCTGTCTCATTTCCCAGTGGTTAGGGTGTGTTACTGACTGGTTTTTTGTTTCAAATTATAGGCAATTTAGTTTCCTCCAACTCCCAGAAATGCAGCACGAAAAGTTAGGTCAGACAGGATCATTAATAACCAGGCAACTCTAAGTACATGAGGCATTTATATGTTCAACAAGCTTTTTTTTATTTTGCTTCACATATTTAAATGTGCTTTTGAACAGGTTACATTGTGAGAGTACAAGTATTATTTTTTATCAGTCCAAGGTGGGGGGGCGTTGGCAAATCTTCGTGACCAAAGGTTTGCTGGCAGGTGTAGATTGACAAACAGAGGTTTAGATGAACTGCTCATAACCACTGCTGGGCCTCTTCCTTCATTTTCCTCATGTCACTACAAGCCAAAGAAGCTCTAGTTTACTGTAAACTTTAACTGCACACTGCCATGACTCATGAATCAAGTTGTCTAAGAACCAGTTACAGTACGGGCCAACCTCCCTCTGACACTTCCCCGTAATCTCTCCTTACTGGACGTCACTGGAGACACACATAAAACTAGCTAAAGATTTTCCAAATTTAGTGGAAAATAAAAATTTGTAACCTCTGAATAAATGCCTTTGTGTATATATATATATATATTTAGATTTTTTTTTTTTTTTTTTTAGAAATTATACAGTACAATTATATCATGATTTGAAATGAGTGTATATTCACATTAACCCTTTTTGTCCATACATATTACAATATGAATTTAGAGACTATTGTACCACACCAGGCTTCTAAGTGCACATCCACACTTACTTTGGTGTTAAAAAGACTAATGTTACAAAGTAACTTCACAGAGACAGACTGACACCATTTTACGAGCTCTAACTTGTCCATCCTACCCTTTTGTCTCGGTAAACGCAGTTAATCAGTGCTTCAAGGCAGACAATTCTTCTCGTCTTTTTCCCACTCCCGGAGGACTGAAAACTTTCCGAAATGAGGAATGAATTCAAGTGTTTCTTTGTTAGTTGTTCAGTCAGGTTTTAAAGCCCTTTTTACAGAAGCTTTTGATGTATGCTTGTGTCATACAGGGTAGACATACAGGCCCTGGGAGCCACTTGCACATGTAATCTCAAATTTGATCTAAAAGAAAACAATCTAAGTGTAAAACAACATTCACATGTTGTAAAGCTTGGTGCCACAGTCACACTATGAGACAACACACTGCACACTAAACAGCCACACCAACATTTACTCTGTTCGCCTGCTCCCACAGATAAGGAGTACGAATTTCATTTTCTCTCACACGTACGTTTAAAAGCAGGAAAAGTACACACACTGATCAACAGGGTTTGGTCTTCAAGTCTGAGCATTACCAACTTTAACTGTTCCCGCTGTTTATCTTCTTCTGTCTCTTTTGGGGGAAAAAGCTGTTTCTCTCCCACCCTGCTTTTGGACAAAAGGTCAAGCAGCAGCTTCCGGGACTGTTTCAGAAAGCATTTTCAGCAAATCATGTTGTAACTGGTGCTGTGACAAGGAAAACGGAAAAAAGAAGCTTCCTCAGTCAAACATGTTCAAGCCTCCACACAAGTTCACTGCCTGACAGTGGAGGAATCTGACGCTCATGTAGCCGTCCTGTGGTTTGGTGACGGTGGTGGTGTTGGTACCAGGACGCTGCTGGGAGGCTCCACGGACCAGATCCTTTGTGATGCCGCAATGGAGCCAGAGTTCAGATGGCAGCTCTAGCGACCTTTGTTCTTTTTGGCATTTCCCTAAAGGAAACAGAAAATACAAGCTCAGTTCTGCAAAAAATTAAATCGAGTAATTTCCGGGATTGCTACATCATTTTTAAACACTGTGTTGCGTTCAAGTGCCGCAAGTTTAAGTAGCTCAGTTTTGTTTTGCATTCTGTTTCAAAATCTAAAAACATGCTGAGGCTAGTCTCGGGCCTTCAAGAGAAAATCACCACCTCTAACCCACAAACATGTTCTGTCCTGCACCTTCCCAACACGCAGCCATCTGTGCGCACACAAGCAGGAACATGCACGCTTAAAAAAAAACGGGCCTCCCCATTTCTGCGGCTTTAACTTAACGACTTCTTCAGATGGTTCCAGCAGGTGCTTTTCCCATCAGGCCCGGCAGCAACCACAACACCATCGATGACCTCCCAGTTCAACGTCATAACTGACAGAAACTTTACAATGTCACTTTTCACCGCCAAACCTGAAATGATCCTTCACACTCCCTGAAGCCGCTGGGTTTTTATCACTCCTCTTTGATGATGGAGCTTTTAGATTTACTTACATAGAGAGTGACATCGTATGACAGCTGAAAACAAAACCTGAGAGCGGAGCTACATTTTGAAAGGCGACTATTTTGAAAAGAGCTTGATTTAACAAAGATGAAAAGCAGACACAAAAGAAGGCGTTGTACCTTGCTGCCCAGTTTGAGCGTGTCGATTTCCTCTCTCTGCTTGCTCAAAGTCTCATTCATACTGCACAGGTGGTCGCTCATCATGCTGAGCTGGTCTTCATAGCTCCTCTTTGTTGTGGTCAGCTCATCCTGTACCAGACATCACAGTTACAGTGATACATGCACTGAATTTGATACTGCTCACGTAAACAGCATATTTAATTTGGATATTCCGAATCGGGCCTCTTTCTGAGTGTAGCATTTTCCAATTGAGACATGTGGGATATGGTGATGTCATTCAGGTTTTAGGATCATTCTTTGGGAATTTGGAATATGTATCTCAATTAAGGCTTTTACCGCAGTTTGCAACACACAGCCTCTTGCCTGTTTACCATCAGCTCTGAGTGTTGTCATGGATGCACACACAACAGTTTGCAAGGCCGCAATGGAGATGCATGCCCAAAAGAAAAGCCCACATTTCCGGATCGAACGGAGAAACACAGCAACCTTTAAACATTATGAAAGAGTTGGGTATTAACAGGTTTTTGGATAGGTGCAAATATTGCAATGCTGGCCTTTTCAGGAAGGTGGTTAAAGAAATGAAAGAGGGAGGCTGTACTTGCACGGTCAAACAAGTCTGCCACCGATGGAAAGCTTTGAAAAAAAATGCTATTCTGATGACCTTGCACTTTTCTACAGGAATGTTAGTGGAATATTCATTTTCATTATCCATGTAAACAGCTCAGTAGGAATATTGTCTTTTTCACAGTAAGGGGAAAAAAACCTGAATATTTTCTGCATGTAAACAAAGTCAGTGAGAATGTTTTGTGAGTTGGGAGGAGGCCAGTGTCTATACTCAGACTATACTAAGCTCTCTGATAATGAGACTACATTTTACCTGCAAGCGTGTGATGTTCTGATTAGCCAGTTTGACCTCCTCGCTCAGAGTCTCCCGTGATTTCTCTGCAATGGCTAATCTCTTGGCCAAAGCCCGACACTAGAAAGAGAGAAAAAAAGAAAAAGAAAGTAAACAACTGCTGTCCCCTGATAGGTTTAACACATGACATGCACATTTTACAGATCTTTTTCAAAAGCTGCAATAAAGGTAGATATTCCTTTGAGAAATGGGTATATTTGAGGACAGCGTCAAAGCTAAATGCACAATTTGGAAAAACTGACAGTTTAATACCAGAGACAGCGACTTGAGATCAGGTGCATTCTTGTTGCTACGATACAAAACATGGATGACTGACACGCCAGTTAGTCACAATGCGACCGGATGTCACATAGAGAAGTATCCACATTCAGATCAAGCCTCGACGTAATACTAAAAATATAAGGTGTCAGTTTCTCAGTAAAAAAAAAAAGAAAGGAAACTCTTAGTAATAATGGAGCTCAGAAACCATTTCCGAAGTACAAAGAGGAAAGAACAGAGAAACAAGGTTAACTTCTAGTTCAGCTTCTACACTCTCTGTTCTCAAGCAAATTTAAGAAGCAGACAAAAATAGCACGCATGAGGGGACAGGGCAAGTGACTGTTCTGCACTAAATGTTTTTGGACGTTTTAGTGGAGGTCGTAAAAGTTTCCGTATCTCTTCCCGGATGACAGGCGATGTTAGAGAGGCCGCGTGCGATGAAAAGGTCAGTTCTTTGCAATAACAAGCAGCTTAGTTAGGGCTTCACCTCAGAGTGAAAGTGCACAGCTTTGCTGTCTGAAATCTGGAGCTGGGTGGTGAGCTCTCCCACTCTGGCCATGTAGTGAGTCTTTATCAGCTGCTCCCTGGACTCCTCGTCTCCCACCTGCAAACGCAGACACAACATCCAGCTAGATAAGATGTCTTTTCCCTCTGGAAAGCATTATGATCTTTACATGTGTTTTCTTTTTTTATTTAGGAGCTCTTCATTTAGTATGTTAATTAGTTGAGTGTTTGACAACTCACATGCTCAACTGTTGGTGTTGTGCACAACATGCCAACCTGGTGACAAGACACAAAAGAGAAACAAGTCAGGAACTTCAAAACAGGAAACCCACTTCAAGCACAAACAGGCCTCCAACACTGTTAGGACAGACCAGCATGCAAGAAATAATAACAACAAAAGCTAATACACAAGTCGAACAGACTAGTGAGTCAAACTGCCCTGGATTGTGACTGCACTGTGAACTCTGCACTCACATGCATAAACAACAGTATTCTTCTATTGTACCGCATCAGCACATCGGGAAGTCTGACTTTTATTAAGCAAAAACTTGCTTAGCGTGGGAGCTACAATAAAAGAACGATAATACTCCCTTTGTTGAAGCAAATCAGACACCAGTGCTATGAGCAGAAAATACCCTCTGCAAGCAAAAACTAACAAGTACAGCAGCCAATGAAGTGACTGTACCAGGCTGGTGCACAGCGTAGTCTCTTTTCCCACAGCCTTCTGCTCCTTCTCTGCATCCTCATGGCTCTGTGCGAGCGTGCTGGCTGCAGCTGGCTGCGAATTTGGACTTCCCCCTAGAGCTGCCGCAAGCTGCGCT
Source organism: Epinephelus fuscoguttatus (assembly GCF_011397635.1). Classification (NCBI taxonomy): domain Eukaryota; kingdom Metazoa; phylum Chordata; class Actinopteri; order Perciformes; family Serranidae; genus Epinephelus; species Epinephelus fuscoguttatus. The sequence continues at coordinate 25,498,949 of NC_064767.1, forward strand.
TCCAGCTCCGCAATGCGCTGGTTCTCCTTTTCCAACCGCACCTTCCCCAGCTGGGCTTCCAGGAGCCAGTGCTCCTTCTCCTGCTCCAACCGAGCGATCTTCTCCTGGCTCTGCTGCACCTGTGGAAGGCCAACAGGGAGAGGAGAGGGTTGGACAGTGAGCTTGTGGGAAGAGGGCTGAGCGAAGGTTGGGAGAAGTGGAGGGGCAGCAGTATTTAGGAGGAAATGAGGAAACTATAAAACAAAGCAGTTTGTAATTGTACAATCTGAGTAGGGGTTTAACATTTTTGATCTGATCAAAATAAAATAAAATTTGTGAAAGATGAGGTCATGTTTGGTCGAGTTTATCTGTATCTTTGTATTATCTAATATCAGAGATTTGCCCCAGTGCCTTAGGCTTTAAAGGTCCTAAGGTCCTTTAGCGTCCAGGTCTTCTAAATGCTAGAGGCTTAAATGGCAAAATCACAAAAACCTCTATCTTTATACAATAATTTTGTGACTATGTACTTCACAATTAACTTGAATGCTGAAATGACACATTGAAGCATGTAGATGGAGACACATTTACAAAGAGAAAACCCTTTGAACTTGCTCAGGACAGAACATGCAGGCACTCGCTGGCCAAGCGTCTCAATTCCTCACACCCTGTCCCTACAGAGCAACTCCTCTGAAATATTACATAACTGTATCATTATGAGACAGAATCCTGCACTTGTGAAAGACTTTCTTTACTTTTATGACCAGCTATCTTCTCATGAACGACTGAAATATACAAAAATAATTGCATGTGGAACCATTTTTACTTTATCTCGATGTTATTACACCACTGCCTTTAGGGCAGCAAGACCTGGCTGGCACACTGACTCATACATGCTCACACTGTCCGCATTACACAGAGTGCCTTTTTGGAAAATGATGAGCAAATTCTTCAGTCGATTCTAAACCAACGGAAACGGTTTAAAGGAAGAGTTTTGTGTCATACCTGCTGAGTGAGCCCTTCTCTGCTCTCGGTGGAGCTGGTGAGTATACGACGGTTTGACAGGGCTTCTCTGTAAGGAACAGACTGCGGCCTGGCCTGAGTGAAGAAACAACAGTGGGAAAATGTCCATTTAATTTAATTTGTATACTGTTTCACTTTATTTATATACTACTTTATTTCTGTTTTATACTGTACTTAAAATCTTTTCCACAGAAAAGAAAAAACAAAGAATAAAAGCAAAGCAAGTCATAAAATACAGGGGCAATAAAATACTGATAAAAGTAAAACATAAAATGGCAAAAGCGAACAGATAAAACTCGATGAAACATGAAATATTTACAAAAGCAATTTAAAAGACATTGCAGATGTAGTCTTTGTAATCTCAATGGGCCCAAACTTCAATAGTCTGGGAGCTTTAACTGTACATGCTCGGTCACCAGCCAGGACCTTGTAATAGCCAGAAGATCTGAGCCTATACGAACCTTTTTGATTGCACTGAAATAGGCAGCTGCTTTCTTTTTGTTGGCCAGCATACTCTCTGCTTGCAAGGGGTTGAGGGCTGCTGTGCTGCCTCTTGGACTGTAGCCTGATGATGTGAAGAAGTCCAAGTTGTTGCTGAAGAAAGTGGCAATCTGCAACAAAACAGTGACTTGATGTCTCATATCATGAAAACGAAAGAGATCTTTGCAGCCTCCTTCGCTAAAGCAACGTTAATTAGTGCCTACATATCTCAACGCAGATACTCAGCATTCTGTTTAGCCTCAAATTAACCAGTGTGTTTACAGCAGAGAGATGATTACACCACCAAGTGTCCAGGATGATAAATGTCTGAGCAATTAAGCTTTTGCCTGCAGAGATGATCGCTCTGAAAGCACAGCTCGCTCCACACATCCCGTGCCAGCGTGTTATTCAACGCTGCAACCCACCGGACTGTGCCTCCCATCAGCAGACACATCTCAGCCAACGCTTCACTTGACTCACAAAGAGAAATCATTTATCCCTTTGCTCTGACTGGGGAGCAGCTGTACAAACTGTGAGCTGGACAGTACCTTTGAACGTTTGACCGCTGCCCACCTGAGTCCTGTCGTTCTGTGGTGGCAAAATTACCAAAGTGATCCAGTTGCGGTGAAATCTCACCGCTACTTACAACTGAGCTTTTGTGTATTACAGCTCACACATAACACTCTCTGTTTGAAGCTGTGCTATAAAGGATATTAGCCTGGCTGCTGCCTGCCCCCTGTTGGCTGTACCTTGCCGGTGCTGCTGGTCAGAGAACCCAAAGATCCCAGCAGGCACTCTGTGGTGGTAGAGAGCTTCTGTGTGACGGTGGGGAGCTCCTTCTCTAATCCGGCTTTCTGGTTGTAGTGCTTTGACATCTCTGGACATACAGGGAAGAAAGAGAGCAGCAGGAGAGGCATTTGTGGCATCTATTGGCTTTGAGTCCCATCTTCAGCTTCAACAACTACATTTTTATCATCTTGTGAGATCACAGGCGGCTTTTTTGTGACGCTCCCTTACTGTTTGGTACGTAAATGATGTGTTACATATTGTAGATACTGTGAAACTACACGCCTTTAGTGTATATTTGCACATAATCACTGTCCCCACAAGAACCAAGACAAAGCTACAAATTACACAAACACACTCAGCTAAGTGTGTCAGCTGTACACATAAGTGACTCTTCTCTGCCAGAGAGCACTAAATTACACTTTCATTTGGCACCACAGTGTGAGAGAAGCTACACTAAAGCTTCTGCTTATTTACTCTTCAAAAACTGGGCTGGCGGGTTTTGTCATGAAAACAGAAAACTATTCTAACTTTTATGAATGGCAACAGCAGCTAGGCGGTTACGTGAGGGAATCGTTGTGCTGTGTCACATTGGCTGTGAATGGCTGCGGATAATAAGTGGCTCACGGTGCTGCTCACCTTTAATGGCATCGTGAAGACTGTGTAGGCAGGCAGCCAGCTGGGTGAAGACAGCTGAGGTGCTGCTCTGTGGCATGGCATCCTGCCGAACACCTGAGACACATTGCACACGTTTGTAATACAAGCACATCGTATCACTTCACACGAAGCGCTCGTTCTTTCCATATAATCAAGTACTCAAAGAAAATATGATCATTCACATTCATTTGTGAAGTATTTTTTCTAATTACATATTAGCTGGGATGATGACAGAAGTTTTAGGCAAAAAGATATCAAACGTTCACCAGATCCAGAAAAAAAGCTCAGGGCCTAACCAGACATTTTAAAGGGACAGTTCACCCCACAATCAAAAATATTTTGGATTGTTTTGGTGTGAGTTGGGTTGCTGAGTGTTGGAGTTATCGCCCGTAAAGATGTCTGCCTTCTATAGAATATAATGGGACTGGATGGCACTCGATAATCCACAGACCTCTTTGTTAGCAGTTTCATGTAGGAACTATTTCCTTTCTACCAAAGCACACCTGCCAACTGTACTGTATCACAGCACAGAAGGAAGCATGTATCTACTGCTAACGGTGTAACGATCCATCGCACTGGATTGATATATCCATTAAATGATCAACAATCCAATGTCATCGATGCCAAGAGTAAATGTCGATACTGATCGTCGGCTTTAGGATACATTTTAATTTAAAAGTCTGTGTCACTGTCAGACAGCAACAGGCAGACAGCAAGCAGCCCAGAGACAGACTATGAGGATAACGTTATTTACACAGGAATAAATCAGCAGTGTGGAAATATTTTCAACAGACAGAGCGCATGCCATAAGTAAACAATGCCTGGACAGACATCTCACTGTGCCAACTTCTCACTACAGCCACATTAGCTGCTCTGTTTAAATAATGTTCGGCTCAAAAAATCTGCATGCAGACTGAAATTCAACCAGGCTGTTCTGTTGAGAGATGCAGTGACTTAAACCAACGGTGAATACAAAAACAATAAAGTTACATGTAATTTGTTAAACTACGTGCAGAGGACAAAAAGTCTGCTAGCCGCTAGGCTAATTTATGCAAAAGCAAGTAATGGGTCACCAGCAAAAACAACTGTTCTGTCCATGAACCTTGACAGTTGTTACTGAGCTGAAATTGATACTTTTGTTAAACGATGTCGTTGTTAGTCCATGTTTTATAGCTGTTCTGAGAAGTTTGCCTTCAGGGCTTTAAGCCAGATATACCTCAAGTTTTAGGAAACAGATGATGGCTTGGGTTAAAACTAAAATATTTCTGCCAGAAACGTCTCTCTGGCAGACAGCCCTGGAAGTTAACTAATCCCATGTGCTGTTTTATGTGTGCTAGTGGAGTCAGTTTGAAGTAAACTTTACTGCACTTAGGCGGTTACTATTACTGACATTACTTATGTGTTGCTTTTATATTTTATGGCCATAAGCATAAAAGTAGGGGTGGCAACTTCTTCTGTAACTGACTGTGTTAAATGGGCAGATAAAATGTTGATCACTGGCCCCCTAATCGCATTGAATCGAAATCGTATTGCAGCAGACTTTATAATATCGGCATATACCGTACTGTTGTCCAAAGAATCAATGTAGTATCTTATCGTGGTAATTTACACCCCTCTCTACTGCTAGCTCACCTAGCACCACTGAGCTAGCTAATGTTACATCTCATCCAAGGAGGACGCCATTTATGTGTAAATTTAGCACTTTCAAGACCACTTCTCATTCATGAAGAGATTCCTTTTTTCCTTCTGTGCGATGGTATGGTTGGTGGGTGTTGTTTAGTAGAAAGAAAATAACAAAGTCTGTGGATTATCTTGATTAACTGCGTCATTTTTTCTGGAAGCTGTTAAGTTTTTTGACTGTATTTTTTTTTGCGCTGTGAGCACCACAAGCTGAGTGCCATCTAGTTTCATTATATTGGAGAGAAAGCAGACATCTCTATGGCCGATATCTCCAACACTGGGCAACGCACAACAAAAATACCTAGACTGATAAATAGCACTAAAGATGGCACATTATATATTCATATATCATATATTGTATATTTCTGCTTATGTTATCTTACTGGGTAAGGCCAAAAGGGTAATGTAGCTCTGCAGTTTCTCGAACACAGAAGTTACTCTCTTCATGTCACTCTGCAACTCCTGGTTTTTCACACTGAGGGCAGCAGTACAAAGAGGTGCGTCGCACTCTTCTTCCAGGCTGAGAAGAGAAGAGAAAAGAAGATCAATACAGTGTCCTCCACTCCATTTTTCTATCTGTTACACACAGACAGACAGACAGACAGACAGACAGACAGACAGACAGACACACACACACACACACACACACACACACACACACACACACACACAGCACTGACCTTTTCAGCTGGTAGGGAAGAATCTTTTGCAGAAAGTGGGTGTATGAGGAGAAATTATCAGCAAAGCTCTTCAGCTTGACCACAGTCTCCTTAAATTCAAGAAAAAAACACACACAATAAGAGGCTGGTTCTAAGCGAACACCATGAACAAGCCCACACAATGTCTCAGTCCAAAACATCACTCACCAGTATTGTAACGGTGTCCTCTGTGATGCTTTGGTGTAACTGCAGGAAGCTGTCCTCCAGGGGGCGCACATAGGCTGCATTCTCATGTAGATACTGAGAGAACTAGGTAGAGGGGGAAATCGTATATTTGAGTTTACACACTGAACACAGAAATTCTTTTTATGAGTAAACCCTCTGCTACTGTCTTTTATGGCTAACATTGTTGTACATCTGTTACATGATAGGCAGGTTGTATTTCTTGTGTGCGGCTGCCTCACCTTCTGGTTAAGAGGGGAGATGGGCTCAATGGAAGAGTCCAGGGGATAGATGTGCACTCTCTGTTCTGTGTAGGAGTGGAAGTTTAACAGCGCAGCCACCAAGTCCTGGATAAAGCTCAGGGCCTGACCTGCCAAGTCCCGGGCTTTAAGCTGAAACCACAGAAAGGTCACGCTCAGTGTCTCTGAAGAAATCCAGCTGGATCAATACATCTGTAACATACTGTTTGTATTTCTGACAAACCAGTAGAGGATTAACTGATCAATCAAAAAAAAAATCAACAACTTATAACTATTAACTGCTAATAATTTAAGTCATTTTTTAGTAAAAATAACAAAATGTGCCAAGTTCCAGCCAATACATTGTGTGTTTTTGATATATTTCTTTATCTTAATTAATAGTAATTTTAATGTCTTTGGGTTTTGGACTGTTAGCCCCCATTTCCGCTGAGCAGTACGGTACAGTTCAGGTTGGTATGCTTCTTTTCCGTTTCCACTGTGAAAAGTTGTGGATGGTACCAATGGAACCGTTCTGTACCATCCCCATTTTTGGTCATCCCTCTGTTGGGGTACCTAGCACACAGATCTGGTACTAAAAGTTGGAGCTGTGAACACTGCAGTCCGTTGATTGGTCAATAGTGGACGGTCACTCTGCTCAGGGCTGAGTTGTGGCTGGTTTTGAGGCTCATGTAACCACTGTTCATACCATGGAGAGCTTAGTAAACTGTAGCTATAAAATGAAAGGATGTTTTGTTGCCTCTCAAAGCAGCTGGAGTTGGATAAAAAATAATTCAATTCACTGGGCCGACTGCCGGCAACTTTTAAGGTGGAACGTTTATTTGTTAAGTTACTCAATGTATGAGCTGATGACATGAATTAATCAACACCCCTTAAATCACTGTGACAACTTTGACCATTACTTTAGTTTTTATATGACATACACTTTTAGTAATGAGTGGATCTTCAAGCATTTACAAATCTACATTAATTTTGACTAGGTTATGTGAACTGCATATATTCTAATCCTCACTTGAAGAAAAAAAAGCGCAGCGAAGCGTCGTTCTGTGGGCTACAGCAACACAAAACCCCTGCGCCTGCCTTAGAAGGACAAAAATGCACAAACCCGCTATTTTTAAACATCCCACAAAGAGAGAGACTCTCATTGCAGCCTGTTTTATATGAAAATGTCGGCGTGTATGTATGTAAAAAATAATAAACTAAAAAAATGTAGCTCTGTAGACAATTAACAATAAATGAGACTTCCATCTGTGTCACTGGTGAAGAGCCAGGAAATACAGTGAGTGTTGGACGGAGCAGTGAGTGACAACCACCCCGCCCACATTTAAGGGTACTGTGTGCGGTGGAAACGCTAGGGTCTAGGTACCATGTCTGAAGGGTTACTTTTGGTTCCAAAGGTACCGTACCAAAAGTGATTGGTGGAAACAGGGCTTTAGTCCTTCCTTGCTAAGTTATTGGTTTAAATTTTTATTGGTTTAAAAAATACTATTTTTTTTTTTTTTTTTTTTTTAAAGAGAAAATGTTGAAAGTAATGTGTTGCAATGAGGGAATATTACTGTAAGTGTAGACAACAGTGAATAACCTGTAATAATAAATAACAAGTTTTTTTTCATTGAACTAATGATAAACACCTGGGCACTATAAACCCATTAAAAATCTGGTCTGTTGTCTCACTCACCTGGTGCCTTCGATTGTGTGGCGGCACATTTAAGCTGTTGTAGTCACTAAATTCTGCAGGATAGAAGAGAAAGCAGTTAAACCAGAGCAGATCCCCAGTCCCTGCACTGAACTTTATTGACTCAACAAACACAGCTTAAATGGTTTAGCCTCCTGCCTTCTTACGCGCAATATTACAGTTTGGTGTAGCATTACAGTATTTACTCCTGGGCAGAATGGTGTTATGGTATCAGTGACAGAGACATAAATGTTCTCAAATAGATGTCTGCGTTGTAGCAGACTGTTTTTGTCCGAGTGGCTCGGTGCCAGATACTCACTGGTGTCATTAAAGGGCACTTTCTCCTGGATAACACTGCTGCTTTGTTTCACCTGTCTGTTCAGCTCTGCTTGGCACCGCCTCAACTGTTGCTGACTGCAGAAAGAGAGCAAACAAAAGACTTTAATGGGTTCAATTATGCATTTTGCTTGGTTAATCAATTTAATGTGGTTTGAGAATCATAACTGCAGTAGAAGAAAACATATATATCAGAAGTTAATATCAAATAGAAAAATAAGAAAGGATGCTGGTATGAATGTACGCCCTATATGCAAATCACCCTTCTGGTTTTCTGACACCATATTAGTGACTTAAATTACTCATTAACTCCAAATAAAAGGGAGAACGTACCACTCTTCTGTTCGCATTCTGCACTCTTTTGCCTCCCTCTCCAGAGTCTGTGCTTTCAGCTAACAGGAGATAAGAAAAATAAACACACTTTAATACACTTTATCAAAACTGAAAATTACATAATGTACTTCATTCTTCTCCTGCGGCTCATCCTCACCTCTAAACGTGCCTTGTCACTCTGCAGCCGCTCGATTGTTTCCATGTACTTAGTGGTGAGTCCGTCCACAACAGCCTGGTGCTGCTCGGAGTCTCTCTCGAGCTCCTGTAGTCGTGTCGTCAGCTCAGCTTCCTGCCTCCTGTGCCGCTCGTCTGCTTCATAGAACTGATGCGTACACAGCAGAAAACAGAGCAATCACATGGAAGGTCTCCCCACTGCATTAACTTTATATACAAAACAATGACAGACCAATTGTTAACACGCTGTGGCTACTTACTTGGATATGAAGGCGCTCATTTTCTTCTATCTTTTTCTGCAGGTCTTCATCAAAAACACTCTGTGTCTCCAGGCCGTGCTGTGAGGGAGAGTCTGCTTTATTCTGGGGGAGGAAGAGATAAAATAGGGGCTGCTTATCACGATCTTTTGACTCTACAAACATTACTGTTTAATCATTATCACTGTCATTTCATAATCACCCTTACAACTGATCTTTCTGTTACCAGACTAATTTCATGACTATGGGAATACACCCTCTTCCCTTTACCAAACTATGTATCCTTTCCCTTATTCCCCCTTATGATCACCTTCCCCTTTTTGCCCTTGGCTTCACTGACAGCTAGCTCCTCTTGCAGTAGCTCCACTCTCTTGGCCAGCTGTTGATTCCTGAAGCTGAGACTGTCCATCTCCTGCTCCTGCTTCCTCAGGGTCTGGTCCCGCTGCTTCAGCTGATCCTGATGAGGATAACGGAGACACATGTTGAGCGTAGACTTGCTGTACATGTCTTCATTACTTCTTATAAACCAGCACATTAAGCAAATTAATAACTCAAAATCATGAAGACATCACTCTATGTACTGATGCAGAACTTGCTTTGATTGAAAAAAGGCTCTCTAGCGAATGTGGCAGAGCTGACAGAGTGCTGCAGGGGTGACGTTTTTTTGTAGGCTGACATCACCCGGTTCTCATGAGACACAAAAAAGTAATGAGATTTTTCCAGTGGATTTTGGATTGCAGAACATACAGTAAGCATTGTAGCAAACAGAAGTTCATGATACTTAAACATTCTGTTCAGCAAGATAATTTTCACACATGAACACCACTTTAATGACTCTGAAAGGAAGGAACCGGAAGAGCTAAAATGCTAACTCAGCTACGCCGTTTCAAGCCTCATTCTTACACCACTCTGTTATGCAACTCCAGCGTAACTAAACAGCAACAGTGCAATAAGTACTGGCCAGATGAGGTGACCATCTGGATTTGTTAAGCAAATACATAATTATAGTTTTTTACAACACCTCTCCATTAGCCTGGCTACCCGATGATGTACTTATTCAGAAACAGACAGAATAACAGTTTGTGATAAAAATCTGGAATCCCAAAAACAGAGTAAACAGTGAAGTTGTACATTACAGCTGTGGATCAGAAATATTTTTTTTCTGTTGTATGTGTCACTTTACCTTATATGAGGCAGAGTTGGCCTGTTCATCCACAACTCCCTTCTTCAGCACCTGGTTCTGTGCACGGAGCTGTGAAAACATACAAAAGAAAATGCTAAGACATAAGACATGAATGCAATACAAAACGTTCTTTGACCCTGCTTGGCTTGATCTCACTTGTAAAAGAGGTTTTGATCTCAATGTGACATCCTAGTTGAATACAGGTTATATGTTATCAATGGGCAGGAATGAAATGAAAGGCAGTTTTCAAAACAAGAATAATGTGTTATGGACACAGCATCGTGAGGTGAATTCACATTTGCCTTTGCACAGAAAATCTCTCTCAAATGCTTATGTGTGGTTGCTGCTTTTTCATCCTATTCTGCATAACACAGTCAAGTCACCAAAATGTTTAAAACCCAAAGCTCGTTACTGCATAACTTGTGGTCTTTGACACATGTATACTTAATTAAGCAGAAGGGCAGCATGTGTGACAGTTACACAGTCAGCACTTTCTGAGCAGGATATGGTGCTTGGCTAACGGGGAGATCAGAGTTAAACAGGAAACAGCACACACTCCCCGTGCTGTCAGCTGACACAGAAACAAAGGGCACAAACAGCTCACGAGAGAAAATGCAGACTCAAAGGCTTGACTGTGTCTTAACTGTCACTTGTTAATGAATTAATCTTTAAAGTAGCTGACAGCACTTGAACACAGCATGATCATTAGCTACTTAACATGTCAAATGCAGCAGCATGTAAATGACAACATTCAATCTAAAACATGCCATGATAACCCCAATCCTATAACATATCTGGTTTTATTCTGTATTGCAATAAACACTGAATCATTCATCATCATATCAGTATACATTCAGTTACTTATATGTTTACTAAATGTGTCTTTTATTTTCCTTCTCAACTTGTTTTCTATGTGCAATTACTGGAAAATGGTTGTAAATTAAGATACAGTATTATGATCCCATGTGGGACTGGCCAAATGCATGACACTAGAATAACTTTAAGAAATTTAAAATTAAAATGAAGATGCACCTGACTTAATCTACCTCAAATCATGACATGTGTGATGATCATGATGACTCAGTTTACGTGAAAACTGTCTCAAAGAGCTGTGTTGATTGAACAAAATGGTCATTTTGGAGGCTGTAGTTTGTATTGTGTTGTACTACCTATGCTATTTTATTAAGAACACTCGTCTCAGTCTGATGAAATTTAATTTGACTGTACCACCAACTACATCTTCCAAAATGACCATAAAGTTCGTGGTAAAATCACCTCATCTCTAAAACAATATAACCTTAATGACAGCAGGATTTATTGCAGGGCTATAATATCGGTTAGATCACATTAGTTTTAGCTAAGTGTCATAAACTCCCAGTTGAGTGTATCTCCTTGCACTGGCATGAGGTCAGCTTCAACTATGGTATCCACTATTCCTGTAACGTTATAGTACATGTGTAAATGTATTTAAATGGAAACTGTCATCGATTATTGATGCGTTAGTGATAAAATGTTGGTGGCTAATGCTAATAACACATAGGGAGCGTCTGTGCTCCAGCCTTGTAAGTACTGTGTATTTAGCAATGACAGCTAACTTTATTATCATTTAATGGGTGGACAAAGAAAGTGTTTTACCTTGGAGTACTCCTGTGCCAGCTTGCTGTATTTTGTTTGCAGGTCTGTAACGTTAGCCATTGTCGCTGGTAACGTTATTCCGTCGCTAACCGTTGATGCTGGAAAACGGTATCCTAGCTAGCCCGGCTAGCTGGTGGTTGTACGGTTAGCTTGCTCGAGACCGCTCGCGCTGCTTTAAATGTTAACGGTGGACACGGTGAGCTTTAACCCAGCTAACTCAGGTTAGCTAGTTCACTGTTATTACTGAGTAATTCAGGGAGGCTTGTTCCGTTACTTGGTAAAATTAACCGCGAAAACATTGTGACAAAGGGACGGTCATGAGTCCCGGAAAAAGAAGTGGCTGGTGGTCATCTGATATGCGCTAACTTCTAAAGCCGGGACGCAACAATGTTTTAAGTTAGCGCTGTTAGCAGTGACAGAGCTTGCTAGCTAGCTGGCTAGCCAACAGCTAACTAGCTATGTAGCAAAACAAATCCCTACATCGAGTCACACATGCAGGTCATGTTATGTGACAGCAGCCGTGTAGCACGCTGCGTCCGCAAATCGTATTACAGGTTGAGTTTAGCTGCTGCTAAGCTAGTCCAGCAGCCATGACAAACCATTCATCTGGAGGAATACTTTCATTTTCTAAGCAGCAAATTCTTCCTCGAATGAGATCCGACCACAGACACAAGCGCCGAGGTCAAAGTTCACCAAACAGAGAAGTGGTGAGCTGGTCTAAACAGAGCGCCGCCTAGCGTTTGATTGTCTGAAGTAAGCAAGATAGATCGATAGATCGATAGATCGATAGATAGATAGATAGATAGATTATTTAAAGTAGTTAATAAGACATCTATTGTCTATTAAAAAACATCATTATATAAAAAATATGACACTCTGAAGGGGGTAATTCTGCATGATTCGTAATTATCAAATATAAAATAAATATAAACATATATAAAGTTCACTCAGTGTTTGTGAACATGAGCCAGAAACAAGAGAAGTAAGTTTCAAACTTGTGATGTCATCAGGTATACAGTCTGTAGCCTGATTTTGTGGACCCACAGACAGCTTGTTTTCTTTTTTATTCCCAAAAAAGATTTATTCTTTATTTCATTATTGCAGTGTTGTCAGTTATGAAACCGAAAATGTACTCATATACTCAGAACATTCCCCTGGGTGCTCTCAGTGTCATCAGTCCGTTGTCTGTGTAGCAGCTCCAGACTTTATACCCTTTGCCACCACACATTTTCAATTCTCATCACAACATTTTAGTACTCTAGGTTTTTGATTTAGTAGACATTTGGTCATGTTAATTAATATTTTTGGACTGTCTTAAGACCACAGGAAAAACATGTACAAATTTTGAAAATGGGCATAGTTCCTCCTTAATACAGGGAAATCAAATTTAAAGAACAAGAAAAACAGACAGGTACACATTTTTACATTACACTGGTGAAATACACTGTAATATATTGTACCCATTTGTACATTTGTTTGTTTAGGTGATTATAGGAAGGTCTGATTATGATATTAGAGATACTATTACTATTATTACATTCTCCCCTCTCCCTTTAACTAGAGCTAATGCCATTTACAATTAAGTGCTGTGATGTCACTGTTAAATTATTTACTGCTGAGTTTCAGTGTGGTAAGGGTCGCATTAACAAAAACAAGGTCAGAAATCACAAGTGGGTTGCAGCACTGTGAAAGATAGTCTCTGTGATTCCCCTTTAAAACGCACATGACCTCGTTTAGACTGGAAGTGAAATGACATGTTACTAATGCAGCCATCACTGCTCAAATCCTACAAGATTAATTTCACCTAATCCATAATAATCTCTTTATATTTTCACCACACAGTATTACCGTGTCTTTAAAGAAATCATAACCGTGGAGTTGTTGTTTTATCAGCTGTTAAATTTGTGACATGCTAAATATTTACTAAAAGGATTTACTTGAATATTTTGCACGGAAGGAATACGTTTCCTCTGCTGCTGTTTCACTATTCCTGATCTTAAATGCATACAGGCAAAACACAAACTCTCTGACACGCACACCACAGCCAGTGGCTCCAGCATTGTCTGGTTGCCTGGCAACTGTCGGCGTGGCGTGGTTGCTAGGGCCGTGTGGGAGGGGGGGAGGTGATGCTGCTCTGATTTCCAGCTGAATTGAGGCAGTCAGTAGGGAGAAGCCCCCCTCTTCCAGTCGACACACAGGACTCTATTGAACAATAGAGCTGTGCCAATGGGCCTGAGGCTAGTCAGACAAGCCCTTGTTCAGGGTCACACTGTGTTCATCCCACAGTCCTCCATGACTAATTAACTTACAGCGAAGAGTGTCGTTAGGACATCTGATGATGCATCCATCACTGGCACAGCCCTGGAATTTACATTAATGTGAGGTGCATTTCTGGCAGTCTGCCATGTTGGTGCATTCAGAAGACATGCAGGAGAGAAAGAGAAAGTGTGGTGGAGCCGCCACACGTAGTGCTGAGCACAGCTTGTGCAGTCAAAACAGCTCTGAACTGCTGGTCTTGGTGGGAAATATTTGCCAGCTGTAACATGGTTATGTGAAAACTGAGAAAGCAGCCACATGGAGAGGTAGCTATTCTAAAGAGTAGACTATTATTAGTGAGGAGTTCGATCTTGTGGCCTTCACAGCAGGTGGCAATGTTGATCAAAAATGTAGCCGTTGTAGGCTACTAATGTAAAGTGATGGCATTCTTGTGTAGTGGAGGAGAGTTTGGAGGGTAGAGAATGTGTCATTTGCAGTGATATAATGCTGAAGTCGAGCTGCTGCTCAGACTGGAATAAAACGATGCTCACAGTAATAACAAGAACAGGTTTTTATTAATATTTTGTAATACCATATATAATGCAATTGCATATCTTTGGCGAAAATAAATCTTATAAACATTTTATCAACAGAGGTTAGCATACAAAAACCAAAAGGTGTGTCGGTCCAATAGACATGGCAGACAACTGACACAAACTGATACTGGGTTGGCAGCTTTGTCAAATGCAACAAAATGTTCATCATACCCTTACGAACTGCAACAGAATTTTGAGAATCACATAATCAATATTTAATAACAGCTGTTGAGCGATAAAGCAACTGGGGTTTGAGTTGGGTAAGCCCGACCCCAAAATGTTTAGGTAGCTCATCCACAGATCTGACTCAGTGTCACTTACAGACCAACATAACGCTTCATTTGCAAGTGCTACAGAAAGAAAGAGTGACATTTCCCTCAACGAGTCTCTCTATAATTTCTCTGCAGTTGTCGTTATACTTAAATGTAGGTCTGAGACTACACAGCAGCAGCCTGGGGACTGAGTCTGATCCAGTTTTCACTGATATTCTAAACATCTCAACATCCCACAACAATACCTGGAAGCATGAGTTATGAATGGCAGTCGTTTCTTTTAAAAGATTCTAATCTGTGATGAGATTGAGAGCTAATCTTCAAATTGTGACTACTTAGTCATATTATCTAAACATAAACATGAGACAAATTTTTTTTAAAAAATTATTCAATCATCCTCAAAGAATTTCTACAGTACGTGGGGAATGTGTCGATCTTAAATTTAATACCCCAGCTGAACAACAAGTTTGGCAACAAAAGGTTTCAGGATCAATGTTAATAAAACTGTCTTCTATCCAGCCTAACAAAAAAGCAAAACAAAACATCAAGAAAATCTGGCAGTCATGGTTAAATTGGGAGGAAAAAAAAAAAAAAAAACACCCGCTCTATAGACAACAGACATTGGCAAAATACTTAATCACTATAACATAGTGACAGAAAAAAAGGTGTATTGCTTTAAAATAAAACAAGGAGAAAAACAAAATACTTATTAAGAGGAGTTCACAGAGGGAGAAAAATAAATGTGCCCAGTCACTCATTTCAAATGACCAGTGTTTGATAGAGTATGCATTCATAATCCCATAAATTAATGTCATAAATAAGGTGATGATTAATGAACAATAATTTGTTCTTTTTTTCACAGCTAAACAAGACCAGTGTATGCAAGTATTACTTCTGAGAACTGAAGTGTACTCTGCTAGGAGCAGTTCCCACTCTAAAGCGACAAAAATAAACCAAAGATTGGTTAAGTCACTGCACTGACCAGAGTCCTCTCCCATTTCCTGTACGGATGAGTCAGTAAACTTGGGCATCGTTACTCTTAAATCACAACTACACTGTGGCAGCAGGGAAATACAGTGACCATGGCCGTTTGCAGTTTTACATCAGTGGCACAAGAAAATGTTTGGCACTGATCATGCATGCTATACTAACAGTGTGATCTGTGGGAAGAAATCATTTTGTTACTACTGTGAGCTTCCATGCTACCTTGTATTGTACGCTGCGAGCATGCAGCCTTTTTAAAAGCTCAAATGAGAATTGTGGCCTTTTACACAAGTGGCTCACAACTTCCCCTCGGTGAACTGCATGCAATCAACTGACAATAAACACTCCATTTCACAGCTTGAGAAGAGAGCGTGCACTTCCTTATTTTGTTCTAGGGGAGGAAGAGCGAGGACGAAACACTAGTGGCCAGCCAGAACTGAGGGCACAACATGAGAGCAGCACAGGTCTTCCAACATCTCGCCTGCGAGCGACTGCACATACAAAGTCCAGTTCTCTCTGGCCGTGACTACACCGTCCCTTTCTCATTCTTCACACGTGAATATGCACTACGATCCGTGCCTTTTATCCATTTGAACCGGAACAGAAACACCCTCCCTCAAGTTGTGAATTAACTTCGCCACAGGATCAGCCATCAGAGAATTAGCTGTATAATTTTGCAATTTTCTAAAGTACACTGTTAAAAATAAAAAACAAGGAGAACACACAGAGGTATAATCAAACTGCAAACCCAAACAATGGAGCAAGAAGCTGTGGCAATTTACTGTCCGCTCCTGTTTCTGACTATCAATCAGCTCTGCGCTCAAAAGGACCAGAAGCAAGCAGAGTACCAAGCAGCCCTACAATACAGCTGTAGCAGGCAGATCTTTCATTATACCAGTCAATTCATTGGAGCAGTACGACTACTTTGTCAGCAGAGGGAACGAGTCTGACCGTTTCAAACTCTTTTCTGTCCCGACCACCATCTCAGGTTGAGGATGAAGTCGACATGCACTATGAAACACGAGGGAACGAGTCTGACCGTTTCAAACTCTTTTCTGTCCCGACCACCATCTCAGGTTGAGGATGAAGTTGACATGCACTATGAAACGCGCGCGCACACACACACACACACACACACACACACACACACACGCACACAAAAATAAAATTAATCTATGGAGGATAACCTATAACACGCAGTGAACATCTGGCAACATGTGGCAGATGTTCACTTTGCATAGGCTGTCACCAAACGTGAATATACGTCTGCACAATAAATGTCAAAAAAAACACACTGATGAATGAAAGGGATTGACAGGATGAGCAGCTGATTTGCAAAGGAAAAAACAAAACAGCTTTCATTTGTATAGCACTGTAATGGCCGCACAAAATTGAGCGAAGTAGTATAGCTAACTTTGCAACTAAATTTGGCAGTGGCAGAGTAATACTATTTCCACATCTTGCTAATCCTGAAATAGAGCCAGAGCTCGTGTGTAATAAGTTTATCGCATAACAAGATCGTAGTACTACTCCATTCATTCTCTTAATTGTAAAGTTTAACTAGCGTACTCAACTCTGACAAATGCCACCATGAAATAAAGTCAAAAAAAGTTAAGGGTTGTGGATTAATTATTGCATCTCTCTTTCAAGAGAATTTGTGGAGCGAGAATTCCTTTCAAAACAGTGGCATATTTTTTTTTCTTTAGCACAAAAAGGAGAAACTGATTACACCAGGAGGTTAGGTTTTGTCTGTTACAAACATGCACTCATTCGCTTCATAAATAGATTCACTTGGAAGAGGATACAGGTTTGAGGAGGAAGCATGCAACGCTTGAGTTATAAAACCTTCAGCTTTTCCCGTTTTGTCTTTCAGAGAGAATTCTTGAATCGCAATCTTCTAATCCAACAGAAGCAGGCAGGTCGTTTTGGATAGGTTTCTCGATGGTTCTCCATAGCCCAAACACCCACCCCCAGCAGTCACCCCCGAGATACAAAAGTCTCTATATGGCTTTGTTCTCCTGTGTGAACGATACTATTGCCATTTGTTTTGTTGGACAGGGATATTCCCAAACAAAAAAAGGCTCAAAATGGCCAATGAACGATCAGATAAGGAGAAGGAGGCACACTGGGACACACGATCAGGGGTCAGAGGTTAGGGTTCACAGGGTCCGGAGTCTGATGGGGGGGCAAAAATAATCTTCATTTCCTGTTAAGTTTTGTGCTCTTGACAGTGCGTTTGGAGCCCTCCGTGCAGCTGCGTATACCAGCGAGGTGCAGCAAGGAGCCGGCGGCTTCCTTCAGCTCCTCATCCAGCTCTGGCTTGATCTCACGCCGTGCCCTCTTTCCGGCGGGCCACTTGATGGCGGGCGGACGTCGAGAAGTCTGGTGGACGCCCCTCTCGTCCCAGAGGTCGGAGTCCTCGTCGCTGTGGAAGCCCTCGCTGCCGGCGCGGTGGGACTGCCTGCGGTCGCAGCCTCCTTCATCCAAGGAGGAGAGAGACGAGGAAGAGGAACGGGAGGAGCAGCGCTGCAGGGCTACGCTGCTGTAGTTGTGGTCCTGCTTTGGATCGCTGCTCACCAGGACAGAGTCGGGTCGGGAGAGGTCCAGTGGGCTGTCAGAATTGCCTGAGGAGAGCAGTACGTGGAAAGAGTGAACATACATTCAAACGAGAAAGGTTATTTAACATGCTTGTTAGGCCATGACAGATGTTCTTAATACTGCTCATCATGTAAAAGTCATGTTACATGAGTCTCTCTATAGTTGGCTTAAAATAGGCTGTGACTGATACTAAATAAAGGTTTTTTTTCTGAGAAGGAAAAAGCCAGACACGATGAACCATATACTGTTACTTTAGATAACTTGTTTTACAAGTATAAAGCAGAACTGAGACCAAGAGGGAAAATCTGACTTAAAAATATCACGCATGTTGAAGCGGACCGTTGATGGGGAAAGTACAAATATTAGCAAAAGCTAATCACAATAAAATTATCCTTAGAGGGCTTTTGCAGTCACTGAATCAAAATAATTAAGTACAGGCTAAATTAATTATGATCTTGTGTAAAGAAACAGATAGTAAATTAGATTTTTTTTTCTTTTAATCAGAACACATTGTAAAAACAGACAAAATACATTTTTTACCACATAGGAAGATCCTGCACTACAACACTTTCAGAAGATGACTTTAGTTGGCTTAATATTCTCCAAATGCTTTTTAGAATCGCTCATAAGTTAAAGGTATAGTTCAACACTTTGGGAAATACAATCATTTGCTTTCTGTAAATAAGTTAATGTCAGAGGTGCTGATAGGTGGATTTTGTCTCCTTTGAACACAGCCAGGCTAGCTGCTCCCCCTTATTTCCAGTTTTTATGCTAAGCTAAGCTAACGGCTGCTGGCTAGTGTTTCCTAGAAATCAAAGTATTCCTTTAATATGTATTTAAAAGACACGACTGAAGGAAAACTTGTATGCAATCAGGTACAAAATATCATTCTTGAAACCTTTCCTGTGCAACAACCAACATTTTGCTTATAAGAACAGGTGATGTACAACACGCTACAAATTAAAGCACACAAAACAAAAGAAAACGTAAGCAATGACAGGGTGGTATGTTGGGGGGGGGGGGCAAAGAGTTGGAAGAATAGGTGAAAGTATGGCTGCTTGTGGATCCTCTTACATGGGTCAACGTGGTGCCCGGGGGCAGAGTTTAAGAGCATCATGGCAGTGGCAGCATCAATGTCAGACTCTGGAAGAGGAGAGAACATGCATGATGGTCAGTCCTAAGGTGTGAAAGCATGGTAGCATGGCAACTCTTCTAGGACTGGGAGGACTGGGTTCCTTCGGTCATTTTAAACTGGAGACATAGTGACCCAATCAATGTTTACTGAATGATTGGATATGCAGAGGGTTCACTGAAACAAACCAGAGGATGAATTGAAGCCACTGATATTGCATCCGATCTTTTCAGACCTGACAAAGTGTCTAAAAGCCTCATAGCTCACTTCTGGGGGCTCTAAATTATTAATGATTACAGTGAGACTGAGTGCTCGACACTCAGCACCAGCAGAACCTCTGCCTGTCGTCAAGGTTACAAAACCAAGAGGCAGAGGGGGGAAAAGAGAAGGCTGAGACATCGACTGGGAGCTCTCGACATTATGGTCTACATGAGGCATCAATGACTCGAAAGCAACAAATCAAACCAAGAGTTGAGGATACAAGCACAGTGATGCTGAATGTTTTGGGACTGAAATGTGCACAGGCAACATAATCAAAATACTGCACAAACACAAGCTAAAAACAAACTGCACCGATTAGAATTCATATACACCTGCAGATTCTTGCTGCACAGGCTGCTTTTATTGCAAACATCCAAACTAAAAAGAAAAAAAAAAAAAAAAAAAACGGAGATATGTTTGCATCTATCTCACCTTTGAATGAGCAGCCTTGTAGAAAGAGATGGCGAGGGGGTGAGGAGGCACTGCAGGAGGTAAACAAAAGACGTGAGGGGTCAGATTTTGAGTTTGCAAAGGGGATGTAATAAGAAAGTCAGATGCGACCCTTCAAAAATTTCAGTTATTTACAGGATCAAATGGCAAATAAATAGAGTTACCTCCAAAATAAAAGAGAAAACTGTTGCAAAATCCAATAAATAAATCAAACATGGTAATGTTAATGTGACAGAGACAGAGCTGCAAAATCACAGCCAATACAAACTCATGAATTCACAACATCCAGAGTGACCCAGCTTACCTGGGTGGGGAGGCGGGTGGTGTGCAGAAGGCATGTGCGGCAGGGAAGTGCTGCTTCTTAAGGGCTTGGATCAGGTTGGGGCGGTACTCGGGATCAACACACCAGAGCGAACCTTTTCCATTGGCCTGTGGGAAAGAGCAGGGACAGTCAAACTTCTACATCCAGATTATACAGTATGAAACAGAAGTTTGTGGCAATGAGAGGAATATTGATGTACAGGAAATCTAGATGTCCTGTTTCTTGAACAATCTATTCTGATTGGTCCTCTCACTATATTTAAACAACAGGTATCCTCTGGAGTTTTTTTGTGAACAAGCAAAATTGATGTTTAAATTCAGTGTTTCTCACCAGAACTTATTGTGTGTATCCTTGAAGGCTAAAAAACATGGTCAAATTTCTTTTCTCATGTTTTTGCGAAACAGAATTTTTTAACGTTTATAAATCATGCATTGATTTTATTTACATTTGCTAGTTTGCTATCTTTTTTTACTGCCCTTTAGAGCATACATTTCTTTGTACATTAAGGTCAGCAAACTACATGAATGAAATGAATATTGAAAAATCTGTGTTTTACCGATTTTTAATCCATTAAAAATGATATACATAATTATTCACCAATAGGGTGACATTGACAAAATTCCAGAAAAATCTCAGCTAACAAAATCTGTAAGCACTGCATACAGTAGACTGCACTGGAAGCAGTATAGTGATGTGTCAGATTTCATTACAGTGAGCCTCACTTTGCACAAATGGCAAAAATGTTGAAACAATTGTTCTCAGAGGAGCACTACATCATAAACAAAGCAGTGGAAAATAGCAAACGCATAACTAAGAATTCCTCAACAAAAGGAGGAAATAGCTGCTCCACGGCGCTGTGCGAGGAATGAATTTGTCTGTTGGTGATGTGTGCGGGAGTGTGTTAACTGTCACTTTATCTGATGGCGGCGTATTGCCCAGTCTGGGAGGAGAATAGAGTGAGGGAGGCAGTGAGGGAGGGAGGAGAATAACCTTGACTCAGATTACCAGCCAGCCCTGATGCAGGAAGAAGGAAATGTCTCCATGGCAACGGAAACCACCAGCCAGTGTCATGTGAAACTGGTGCTGGTCTCTCAGCAGACGAAGGGCTCACGCTGTGCACCTGCATGCTGAGCGGCCTGCAACGCACCATGTTGCTGCTCGTAGAGTGCTTACCGACATCCCCTCCCATGATGGGAAAATATGAGGTCTTAGCCAGGCACAGCCTTGGCACCACGGGCTCTACCGGTCACAAGTCTGAACTCATACTGAAGCTCAATATGGCTGCCATCGTGTCGCTCCCTGGATTTGTAGAGTAACATGTAAATAAGGTTGCGTCTGACACTGGTCTGACTGTGGTCTATCTCTAAAACTTGAGCAACAAATGCAAACTATGCCGAAGGGGAACTAAAAAGCTTACAAAGTATTATTATCAGGATTTGGCAACATTTGAATGAAAATCTGATGACAGCTCTGGGGTTGTTTACTTATGTTACCAAGCCACTGTCAATCAAATCAGCTCAAACCACACTCCCACAGTCTTGATGAAGCAGTGTAACTGACTTTAAGAGTGTTAAACTGCTCATAGAAAAACACCCAAGATGGTTTTTTTTAGCAGCTTTAAACTGAGGTATTGCTTCTAAATACACAGCTCACTTATTTAGTTGACAAGACTGTTTGTGCAGGATATGCAAGATGTGTTTTTTGTCACAAGCATGTGCACATGAGAAGGTCAACTTCTCTCTTTTTATACAGGAACACAAACACAAATGAGCACAAGTGACACGTACTCTGCCAGGACCAGGCCGACAAAGATTCTTCCTACAAACCCGTCTCTGCACTTCAGGTCACGTTTGCTTCGTTCCCGCAGTGTGACATTGAGGTTTCCAACACTGGGATGCTTCTCTCCCTGGTTGAAACAGTTACACTACCTTGCAGTGCTTCAGGAGATAAAGTCCTATCTTAGTGTGCTGTGTTTGCATTTCCTCAGACAGAGTATCTGTGACCTTGACTGGATTCCACCCTTATCGCAGCAGAGTCAGAGGTCCCTGCGGCTGTGTTACGGTCCTGGACACTGTCACATGAGCCACATTGCAGCTTCACACTGCAACGCATTGTTCCAACCATGGTTTGTTAAATAAAGCAGAGGCATTTTGACCTACGGAAATTGTATCACATTAAACTATGCAATGACAGTTCTGAGAGGTATAATCTCAGGCACAGTTTCTAAGTTTAAATCTGTGTGAAGTGTGTGAAAGTCAGGAGACAGTTTAAAAACATACCTTTCCCAAACTCCTCTCGACCTTGCGGAAGCATTTGTTCAGGGACAAGTTGTGACGAACTGAGTTCTTCCAGCCAGTGGGAGCGTTGGAGAAATAAGGGAAGTGCTCGAGAATCCAGCCGTAGATTTCTTTCACAGGCAAAGATTTGCTGGGGGACTGCTCAATGGCCATGTAGATGAGGAGAGAAAACGAGAAAGGGGGCTTAGACTTCAATGAGTCCCGCTCCCTGCCTCTGCCGTGTGACGAAGATGAGGAGGATGATGACGGGCCCTGGTTGGACCCGAGGTCTCCCTCTATGTCGAAGAAAGGACTGCCACTGGGCTGAGCTTCCGGACCTCCCAGAGTGAAGTTCTGAAGCAGGTTCTCGTGCAGCCAGTTGAGGTTGGTGAGCTCCTCATCCTCGGTACCTCCAGTACGATCCACACTGGTCGCCAGTGGACTGGATGCACACTCTGCCTCAGGCAGTGTTCCCACACCACAAACACCTCTGAGCCCCGTCCGCTCCTCTTGCATACCCGGAATTTCCGTTTTCTTATCTGGTGACATCCCAATGATTGGACCCATTAAATCAAAGAGGTCTGCAGAGAGAGGAGAAAATAGGTTATTAATGATTAACAGCTCAAAACATGTACACAAAAATCACAGTTCTTGAACGGATTTCAAAAGTTGGCAGTATGAAATAACTGGATGCGACATGATGGAATGATGTGCTCTTCCAAGCGTTGACCTTGTTTTCCTAAGTCTTCCCTAGGGGCACACCCCCTGTGGCTGTGTCTGTCTACCTCTATTTCACTTCCTGCCCCTCTCTCTGCCACTCTCCTCCATGCCTGGTGAGAACGGAGAGGCTCTCAGCTCTCCCCCACTTGACTCCAGCCGAGGACCTTCGAGGAGGTCCTCTCAAGCAACTGAACCGACTCAAGGCTCCACTCCTCGACGCCCACCTCGTTTCAGACGAGACCCAGCTGCTCGTTATGTGTAAATGAGCATGAAACCGTCCAAGGACTGCAGGAATGAGTGGAAGGCCTCCATCTTGCAGAGTGGATGACTCTTACAGGCTGATCTACATTCAGTCAGGATCAAGTCTCAATTTGTCACATGCCAGATTAAGTAGTGTAAAGAGGCTACAGGCCCGGGAGTTGTCAGTCATTTAACAACACTAGGAAATTCAATATTGCCAGGAGCCCTGTATCATTAACCAATTTCACCCAAGGACACTTATTAATATGACAATGATAGTTTTTTACAAGGGCTCAGAGGAAGAATTGTTGGCGTGTCATCTTGTGCAACAGTTATGATCCTGCCAAAGTTTTTAGTGGAACCCAATATTGAGCTATTATTTTAATTACAGGCACAGAAAAAGATATGTCCAAGTTTAACCCACTGAAATAAGTGAATAAGTACTTATTTTAAAATAAAATGCTGCCCAATAATTCTGAATAACTTTGTAAATTAGACGTGGGGGTAGAAATTGATTCCTAGATGCATCTTTCTTGAGAGATATATCCATGAAGAAAAGTCAATTGGAAATTTAAAACCCAAATGTCAACATCATGCTCACATGTAACAATTTTTAAGGCTGGACTTTACAGCTGAACCAACTGACCCTTCGCTAAGTCCCACCCTTTGAATGCAGACTGGCCAATCATAGTGTAGCACTGGCCAACACCACACGGCCTCTTCTTTATAGACTCTCATGCAATTGTTTCAGATTTTCTTCCATTTCAGGCTGTGTTTTGTGGATTTTGAACTCAACATTGTGGCTGGAGCCTGCATACTACTGATACTCATTACCTGGGGTGGTTGGGAGGAGATATAGCCTATGTTTCTTCCCTGTTTCAAAATCATAATCAAACCCTGAAAAGAGTAGGGTTAGCTAGCTAGTTACTTTATGGGAACTAATGAAGGAAAACAGGGAAAACTTTGCCATTATTTAACCAGATGTGTGTCATGAGTGCATGCAGAAGAAAAGTGTTTGGCTTCCTTCTAGGGACGTTTTGGTCCCAAGATCTTGCTGCAGAGTGAGCGCTCTTATCTTTGCCGATACTCTTTGGTACAACCAGCGCATTAAAAGATGAAGTGGCACAAACGGGAGAGACACCGTAAGGCTCCAAAATAACGTTATCTTCTCTCTTCTGCTTAATACAAAACAGTCTCTGGCCTTTGTTTGATGTCTAGTGTCTAAAGAAATGTTGTTGTACATTTCCGATCCATCTTAAGTGCATTTTGTTTCTTATTTCATCTCATGAATGCTGCTGTCACACTGAGTGTCCCACTGAGCCCAGTTCAAACTTTAGAACTTTACATTCTGAGTCAGGTGTGGCCCTCCTTTAGCTTCCAACTATCTTTTTAACCAGTTATTGCTGCTGCACAAGGTTGACATGCTGGATATGTCCTTTACAAATGCACTATAAACCTTTCCATCTGCTTCTCTCTCCGAAATCGCATTTTTGTTTTAATAATATTTAATAATAATATTTCTTCAGTCACAGTATGGGCTCCATGCTAGCTCCAATAGCTTAACAGACCATCTTAAAGGGGCGGGGCTTAGCAAAGTGTCAATTAGATTGTTAAATGTAACGGACGTAAAACGTGTTTTTAAAGTAGCAAGTAATCATAGACTAAGAACAAATAATTATTGTAAAGAAATTCAAAAATTGTGATGCATAAAGATGAATCAATAATCCCTCTGAATCGAAATAAAATTGTGAGATGCCTAGAGATTTCTGCCCCTATGTAAAACTATAAAAGCTATTTGGTGGGGCCACAAACACAAAGTGATCACTCTCTTGTTCAGCTCACAAGCTTTATGTCCTGGGTGTCACCATGACAACCATGCCCTCCCTTCAATTAAGAGCAGAAATCCCACAAACAAGATATATAGATACAATAAGAAAATAATAATCCATGCTGGCTGCCACAGACGACCACCGTGCAGCTGCCTTGTAACGAAATGCTCCTGTTGCATCCGCTGGGTGGACACCAGATGCCCCAGTCGGGGGTGGTCTGGGACGTTCTGGGTGCAGACTACGATGGAAGTAGAGTTGGAAGGTTGGTGGGGTAACGGCGTGCAGAGAGCTGTGGTGGATAGGCATATCTTTTCATTTCTGTGATAAGATAAGAATTGGGTCAAACTCGAGAGTGTTTGCACGGTGGGTGAGACAGGAGAGAGAATGTACATGCGCACACAAATCAGTTTGTCAAAGCCAATCAGTGAGGACATGAGGGGGAAGGAGGAGGCATTAGAGCATTTACAAAATGACCACTCAACTCTCAACGAGGGGATAAACATATAGTGGAATCATCCTGTTTTGGTTTGGAGTGACTTCTAAATGTAGGGTTGTGATTTATTCAGGCTTTAAAGTGTACTTGTTTGAGTTTCTGTCATAATAGTACATCTTGTCTCCTCATAGGTGACGTCATGTCAGCTACTTACCAGCCCTTCAGTCCTCCATTGTCTATGTTTTAAATATGTCAGCACCATTGAAGTTTCCTTTGCAGTCGCAAACACTTGTGCGATTCTGATCACCACCAAAGGGGAAGTAAGTGAAAGAGCTTTCCAGGCCAAAGGCAAAGGGACAGGCAGAGTGAACATAGGAAGAGACATAACAATAATAGGGAAATCCTTTTATGGGAGGACAGAGAAAGACAGAAAGCGAGACCAAGAGACTGAGAGGAAGACAGAGAGTGGGCCAGCTGAGACTCAGTGGTAGTGAGGTATGCTATGGAAGTTATCCTCAGTCTAGGATGAATCACAGCTCTCAGCAAAGTAGAGCAATCAGATATGTCAGGCAGCGAGAGAACTGCCCATTTGTGTTAAAAGAAAATCTCTGCTCAAGAGACCAAAACACAGAAAGATATCTCTTGACATGACAGGTTCCTACTCTGAATGAATTTACAAATAGAAAGGGGGGACTGTGCAGACAGACAAGCCTGCAGTTTTAGAGGAAAATATCCTTTATCCTTCTAAAAATAAATTCAGAATTAGGCTAGCTGTGAACACGGGCTAAATATCTAATGCTTTTGAAAATGTTTAGGCACATTTAAGGGCAGATTGTTTACAAAGCGTTTATGTATTTGTGTTGATGCCAGAGAGAAAGAAAGGATGAGTGAGGATGCCATCTGACAAAGATCCCAGGCTGTTCCATGAAGCCCTGCCTTAGGCTGTTTTTTGGAAGTTTAAGTCAAGTCCACTTCCATGAGTGTGTTACCCAATACATGATGACAAACAGTAAAAACAGGCCATCACAGGTGCGGCGAGAAACGGCCTTAACTGTATAGGTCTTTCATTTGATTAAAAGGTGTGGTCGAAGTGTTTTTTCTGGAGCCAGAGTCAACCATTAACACTCCACGTGGTTGCCCTTACAGAAAACAACACATTTTGGCTCCACAGGCATTTCTTTTATTTCAATGATGATGTTTCAGCCTTCGGGCCTTCTTCAAGATCAACAATGCCCTTTCTTCTTCAACAGGCCATGAGTGATTGCCCGTGAACTTGATTCAGTTCTGTGGGAGGGAGATGAGAAGAAGTTGTGGCCTGGGTAAAGTGTCAGACCCCTGATTAACCTTAAAGCACGAGAGAGCTTCACCTCAGTCTATCTTCACAGCCATGACTTCTCAGCTGGGCCCACGGGTGCCAGAGAGCGCTCATCTTCTTTTGAGTATCTCCTCCAGAAGGCCGTCATTTGAATATCAACAGAGGCAGGGTGGACGAATGAGAGAGCTGCCTTGCACCCAGCCAAACACAGGAAGTATTTTACCAGGACTGCAGCTGGTCAATTACCACTGCTGTTGCAATGATCGCAGTTATCATTGCTCTTATGAAAAGGCATCAAAGAGAGGCGGCTGGGAATGCAATGAATAATGGGACACTAGTGTGGAGAGGGGAGAGGGAGCTAATAAGCCAGGCTGGCCTGTTGACTGCAGCATCCTTGAAAATACACCAAAGCTGCAATGGTGCTGACCTGGTGGCTCATCTGCAAGTTAAAATAGCCGCGCGCACCGCCAGCCTCATCATATTCATGTGCAAACAGGCAGGCACTAACAGCAGGTGCCAAGGCACATTTTTCCCCCCTTTCAAACTGCTCTTTTATCCTGTTAAGCACTTAGCCTATTCAAAAATACACAAAGACATATGGAGATTGCTTTAAGTGGCAAATCAAGCCGTTGACGTGTCAAATATGTACGGGGGAATGTAAAGGAGATGATGGCGGCATCGAGATGAAGAGGTACTGGTTTGAGATGTTTTCTGGGAGTGAATCTCACGATCAGGACTCAGTTGCCACGGCAGCCAATGTTGTAAGGGAAGCAATTGTGCTCATGTCTGTGCATGAAGAGAGAGCTAATGTGGGGAGATCAATACAGGCGGAAAATGCTGAGGCCAGCAGTCTGCTGCTGTTCTCCACAAACCTGTCTGACAAAGAGCAGTGGGAAAGGCCACAGCCAACCTGGATGTCATGGCACTACTGACTAAGTGCTACGAGGGCGTACTTTATAATACCCGTAACATGCACCAAAAGCTACTTTGTTTAGTAAAAAAAAAAGACAAACAGCTTATTATTTTTCATGTAAATGACAGATTTGAGAACAAAAACCTTGGAGGTTATGTGTGTAACTGCCATGAGTTCATCCATGTACTCACACCACACCCTCCTCGTAAGAAAAAAAAACAGTTGACACAAACCAGTTACACCTCTGTCATAGACACACAAAGGTGTGTCGCAAAGCCCCATGGCGAGGGCTGTTATTTGAAACCCTAACTGATATTTAGGTGACTACCCAGTCTGGCTAAAGCTCTAAAAATGTGAATGAGACAAAGGGGGGCTGAGTTAAGAGTGGGAGAGACAGAGAAAGAGAGAAAGAGGCTGTTCCAGAGTGAGGTAGCCAAGTGGCAGACTCTTTTTTTAAACAGGAGGGTCAAATTATGTCATAATAACAAATAAAGCATCTATTAATGCAGAGGCTAATTAGGCTACTGTTGAAGCATGTCTAAATGATACTTTTTTTTAATCAAACTACTCAATGGATTAAAACGATCTACTCAATGCCCGAGGTGAGAGCGAATGAAAAAGCTTGCACAAAGCATTACAATTGGCCCCACACTCGGCTCATACAAAGGAGCAGTTGTTTTTGCTCTAGTCATGTTTCAGAAGTGCTCAGTATTCACCTCACAGTTTCAAACAGTTGACCGGGAGGGAAGGAAACACCTCCTGCCTGTTGAGGAAGTTCATTTTCAGAAAACAAATTCAGACTTCACACAGAGACAGTCGGGCCCCGCTCTACACCAAAACAGAGGACTCGAGCAGCGAGAGGCTGAGAGGTAGCGTTCACTGAAGCAGCAGTGTTTGCTTTGGCAATCTATGAATTCCAGCAGCACGAAGCTTATAGACTGCTGACAAACACCGAGGCTGAACCTTATGTATTGACTGATGCAATCACTTAACAGCCAGGGGGAAAACAAGCAAACAAAACAATGGATAATTACTGCGATGTTCGTCGGAGATATTAACTTCTCACAGTGATTTCAAACTCAAACACACTGGACTGCACTTTGACTGTCAACAGAGGTGAGGCCTTCAAAAGTACATGCCAGTCCCCGGCCTGCACTGAAACCTTATCTCTTGGGGTCATGTGGCTCTAAGTTCAGTGTACAAACACTCACCACCAATCAGCATACACAACAGCCTCATATACTCTCAGATACCAAAAACAGCACTAATCGCCACTCCACTTTTACACTAGGATCCAATACTTCTAATAAATGGTTGAAAGGAAATTTATTTTTGTATTTTCTACATATTTTCTATATTTTTCTTCATTTTCGAGGCAACAAATGTGCCTTTATCAGTTCAGTTGAAGTTTCAACACAAGCCCTTCTTGGAATTCGCTCTGTATGAGATTACCTTCCATGTAAATACTACAAGCTTTGTCAAATGAAATTTTGTGCACAAGAAACAAAGAAAACACCAGTAAGGCCCTGCATGAAAATCCTGAATCACAGCAAACTCTAATGGAATTCTTAGGTAGGTATCCATGTCAAATACAGTGGGAACACAGTGCTCCTAATAAACAGCGTGAAGACAGCTGGAAGTACCTTGCTTTCAAAGAATGAAAATATTTACTGCGGCTTCTGGCGTGAGTAAATCAACTGAAGTGCATACACAGGAAAATGTGTACATGCAGTAAGAGGCGGTAATATAACATTAAGATCTGGCAGCGGTGAAGGGTTGGCTATCTGCATCTTATATTATAGCCTATTCTAGTTGTCTTTCCTTAATTATGTTGACTCAACATCAGCAGCCTCTAAATATTTAAAGTACAAAACAAATCAATTAAAATTTCAATTTTTCTTTAATTAGTGCTAAAACAAGACATGAGTT
The DNA here is from genome assembly GCF_011397635.1 of Epinephelus fuscoguttatus. Classification (NCBI taxonomy): domain Eukaryota; kingdom Metazoa; phylum Chordata; class Actinopteri; order Perciformes; family Serranidae; genus Epinephelus; species Epinephelus fuscoguttatus. The sequence continues at coordinate 25,528,808 of NC_064767.1, forward strand.
TTAGTGCAAAAATGCTACCTCTTAAGTACTGTCGTTTTTCAGAATAATTTTTCTACAAACACCTTTTTTCCTGTCAAACAAAATAAGCTTAACTTCTCTAAATAATCAGTGTTTAGTGTCTCGGAACAAAGAGACTTACAAGAACATTTCTTGTGGGACAATTTTGTACCAACTCTCGGAATGAGAAATGTTTCAACGTGCAGCCCTACAGAAAGTTTGACATTTAATAGCATCTAGACGTAACTTTCACTATGCAACACTCCATAAAGGCTAGAGAACATTAGCTGCAATAATCATAAGACAACTACAGGGTGCAAGGTTTTATTTTACACACTATAAAGAACGCACACATTTTGGTGACACACAAGTCCATGGCTTCTGTTATATTGTGAGCCTCAGTCAGACCCAGACTCAGATGAGGAGTCTGTTGTACACCAAGTTCGGAAATGTATCAGAATGGTAAATGTAGTTAGAATCCTTTATTTGTTTATGTTGTTTGTTGGCTTGTAACTGGCAGTGGCTGACACTAGTGGTTGTGATACAAACTATAATGTCTGCTACGCTGTTACAGTGTGTTCACATTGGCCCAATGTATATCCATAAACTACACACACTACAATGTTTGCAGTCAAAACTTTCACTACGCTAACACAAACCCTGCTCTGTGTCTTGACAAGTCCGCTCTGCGATGGAGGTTTCAAGTTTTTCGTTAGTGTTGTGTCAAAGTCTGTTCCTGTGTATATGCCTTTATTAAAAAAGCGATTGGCTTTCACATTAGTTATCTACCTAATCTAGTTTGCCTGGTGAACCTTTGAATCTTAGATTTTAGGGAAGTGCACAGACATAGTTTCAGTAGAAGAATGTGAAAACACCCCTCTAGTCACAAACTTTGCACAGACACAAGTCAGTATGGTCAAGATCAGACATTTTAGGGGACATAAACGTTAAAGACAAAATACATTTTTGAGTGGAAGGGGACTTAAAATTGTTCAACAAAGTTTTTTTTTTGCAACAAATCACCATGGTGATCTGATGACAATGTAAGACTTTTAAAAATAGCAAAGCTCTAGACATGCTCTAGTAAACTGCTTGTTTATGGATTGAGATGCTTCAAGTACAGAGCCTAGTGTAAAACTCTCATTCAAATAGGCGTATGACGCAACTGTTTCATGTTAACGTTTCACTTTGGCAAAACACCTAACCGGCCCTTTACTGGTGCTGTCATACTGGCAGCATTGTTTTACAACTCAACACTAAATTGTTAAAATTCTGTGGCACCTTGGTTGGCACTGGTTACAAAATGTTGGTCAACTGACAATACAATCCCCAATCAGCTCCACACATCCAAGAAAATCCTGATAATTCACATGCAAGATGGTCAGCCTGCGTTGTTGTTGTCATACTGCCATCAATTAAATAAATCCTGTTAATTCACCCAGGGGTGACGAGACAAAGACCCATTGTGACACAGGACACAGCCTTGCTTCCCTCTTCCTTTCTCTCAGTCAAAAAACGGTCACATCGGTGTTGCTTTCAATGAGGCTGGCCCTAATGGGCTGCATCTTGAGTCCACCACGTCAGAAATGAGACAGGCACAGTGACAGTGAGGGGGTTAGCGAGGGGCAGGGAAGAGAGGGAGTGGGCTGCGCACTAAAGTGTTGGTGCATTACCACTGTGACCAATCAAGAGATGGAAAACAATAACTGGAGTAGACGGAGGGGCGCCACAACAGGAATACACACATTGCCCATATGCAACTTTCATACACACACACACACACACAGAGGCGCATGGAGGAAAAACTGAGGTAGAAACTCACAACAATCACATTCAATCTAATTTTAGATTTGCAGAACCAGATCTCAACCTGTTCTGCCTTTTTGTTGATCTCACAACATTACCTACAATCCACTGACCCCAGTTTGTAAAATGGTGACAGCTGTAAAGTTGACAATCTGAACAGGACAGGCAAACAACATACAGGAGGCAGCACATGCTTCTACAGGCGTTTACATTTGCATCTCAAATTCAGTGCTACCACCTATGTTTGATTAGCAAAATGTCACAGACTCAAGACAACAAACTCCTGGGGATATCCCTCCTTCCAAAACACACGGGGGGTTGTGAGCAGGTGATGAAACACACATGTGCAGCTTTAATTATTCAAGCCAACCACCACAAAACTGCACGAAGCAGTAAACTCCACGAGCCAGACAGGCCAACGTCAGCAGTTAGAGCTGGAGCTCACTGATTGGTGACTGATCTCAGATAGATATGTCGTTGTTCAATTTGACAATAGGCCCTCATAATGGGAGCTAGAGGGAGATCAACACATTTCTTTTTTATAAAACAGCAGCCTATGAAGACTGTCGTTGGCTGATAGCACAACAAACACACTACTTGCGCTAAAGTGGCAAAGAGTATCTACTTTTACTCGCTTTACAAAACATGCTGTTAATTTATTTTAATTCATTTTCCACTTTGAATGTGTAAAAACACTGCAATATGCACACAACAACATAATTATGGGAATACAGTTACTTCAAGTGAACAAAGACTGTCAACTTCCTTACTCTGCCAGTCATCTAATTATTCAACCTCTTCCATTACAACGATTTAAAACAGTCAGAAAAATCAAAGTCACAAATGACTGGGTAATTGCAGGGTGTTCAGAGAACAGTAGGGTTATAAAGCTTTGAGCTTTTCTGTTTAGCCAGTCCATGAGAAACCAGGTTTAGACTGTGTTAAGCAATCCCTAAAGTTTCTGCCACACGGGACAGCTTTCGTAATGAATTTAAAACCACAGTCACTCCTATACCTACAGAGAACATGGTGGATTTTAGAGGACGCAACCTTTCATTTGCTCCGGGTCAGAGTACACAATTCTGTGATAAGACTGATTGCACGGCAACACCACCATTTTGAAAAGCAGATTCTTTAGCACTCTCGCTCAGACCGAGGTAACAACTCGGACTACAATCCAGTTCCATGCCATTTCCTTATTAAGATGTTTAATATGTTATATTCAGTGTGTTGTGATGTCTGAAAAGGACAAGATAGCTCCCATTTAAAATGAACTTTATACACTAGAATTCCACTGGATAAAAATGTTGTGCTATGGTCTTCTGTCACATGGCTTCATTGATATCATACATCATGAGGAGCATCTTCCTGTTCTGTCATCAGTACAGTGTAATGGAGCAACTTCTCAGAAAAGTGACACCAATGTGTTCATCAGGCTGTAAAAATGAAACGCAGCATTCATGGGAGCTCTAGAGGAGCTTGAGATACTTTTGATACCACTGTGTCTATTGTATTGTGGTCTAAACATGGACATGGAGCAACAATTTAAGTATGTGACTATCAGGGCGTCTCCAAAAAAAGGGTTTAAATTAAGAACAAAAAGTCTAAATCAAATCAAATTAATTTAACAAACAGGCCAGTGCCCCAGGGTTTAACGTCAGGATTATATGACAGAAATGATACTATGACTCATGCAGGCTATACATTTCTGTTTCGAGTTATCATCTAACATTTATCGGATTCTCAAGTCTTCTTGTTAAATTTTCAACCATTGTAAACTGTGAGCAGACCCATAAGAGAAGACCAGAACATTCAAAGACTGGGCAGCCTCCTAGTTCACCTGTATTTCACCTCTTACTGAGGTAGAAAGGAAGCTCAAACCATGGAGTAATGACTTTTATGGTAACTAATCCACCAATTCAAATAACGTTATGATGGTACACAACGAAAGATAATTCAGCTCTACAGACAATACTGGATCACTGCAGTTATAGTTAAAGTTAAAGCCAATTCACGTCAGCAATAACCACATCACTGGGTTACGACAGGTCTTATTTATAGTAATGAATGTCAGTAAAGTTAGCAGACACTCGTCTATTCTGGGAGCCAAAAGTCCTTACCCTTCAGAGGCTCCTGTACATACAAACATGTACAGGAGCAGATACACGCTAGAACAACAAACAACAGCAAAGACAACAGATGGTTTGACCTACAACATGACCGTGGAAATTCTGGCTGAAAAAATAAATAAATAAATAATGGCAGATTGACAACATCTGTTTCTTTCTTGTTTCTTTTTCTGTCCCCTAAGCTCCTGTTGCCTTTGTCTTCTATTTATCACCAGGGCTTTAACAACTGTCAAGCAACAAGAAAGGAACGTCAGTCTACATTAATGTCATAACCTCGCAAGAGAAAAAAGAAATCCCATCACTTTTTTTGCCAAATATACGCAGAAACCTCAGAGCACACAATGAATTTTAGATGAGGTTAGTCCAGTCCAGTAAATAAAGCACTGACAGGCAGCAGGTAGAGAGCCTACAAGGGCAGACAATACCAGACACGTGGGATAACATGAAGTATATGAAGGACCAATTCAACACATAAAGTATATCCAACTGGATTAAACAGAGATATTTTTCTACTCTCTGACATTGTTTGTAGAGCACTCTGTATCTGGGACAATCTTGTGATAATCCATTACATCATGTGCTTAGCTAGCCAGTGTAGCCTCCCAACCTCTGGTGCCGTCGATATATACCATTAAATATTCAATATTTCTAAATATGAGGGGAAGATAGGCGCCTAAAATTAAAACCAGCAATAATAATTGAATGTGGCTACCTGCTAAGTCACAACTTGAGGAACTACACGACAGCCAAATCCATTTAATGCCACACACAGTCGAAGCCAGCTGAAAAGGTAAACTGAAAGTGTTGCTAGCAAAGAAAACTAATATGCTTTGTAGCTAATGCTAGTTACACGGTGGCATTAATCACCACGGAGCAAACACTACACTCTCAAGCGACCGCGACCAGTAACACAATGAGGAATACAAAGTTACACGTAATGACGTGGACTATTGCACAACACTTCCCGACACACAGGACTCGTTACGAAGTAACTTATGTCCGGTTAGTTACATTTTGGTGGGCTTTAAGTAAGAGTGGGCTCACCAGCTGTAACGATACCAACGTTAGCTCAGCCAGCACAACCGTGAGAGGCAAAGTAGCGTTAGCAGTAGCTCGGTGGGTTGGTGACGGTAAATGTACTGGTAATGTTAGCATAACATGTTAACTGTATACGGCATTATACTAATTATGTCTCCATATATCAAACGATAACCATTCTGTATAAATAAGAGCCCGTAGAGCAGAGAGAAGTAACGTTAACATTAGCTTGCTGGCCACATGCTGTCGCTTGTTCTGCCATGCTGGCTGCTCTAAGCAAAGTCACTTGACCACATTTACTTTTCGCTTGTTCGCAACACAAACCGTATCCACCCCAAACACCACGCGAATACGGATACATTCAAAAAAAGCCGATCAAATACTCACAATCATGCACGGCGTGCCTCGGTGCGGTATGTTTAAAGACACGTCTGTGCGCAGTTTATTCAGATGTCTGTCTCACACAATGTCAGAGATCAGATCAGCAGCTGCTTCCTCCATACACGCAGCGCGCAGATCACACAGCGCACGGCAACGCTACCAAACCCCTCGCCGTCGTCATGGCAACAGGCCCACTTCAGCCAATCAAAACCCCTCCCCTCCTATCTCCCCTGGCAACTGCCGCAGCGCCGGAGCTCCGCGAACGCGCACGCCATCCTATTTTGCATCGTGCAATGTGCTTTCACTTTTATCGCCAGCTGCTTGTAACGTAACACAGAGGAGGGAAACGGGGTCTGTGGTGTTTTAAACACATCTAATGAACAATGAGGTGCGTAGTGAAGTAGTGATGGGATTAATTATAAACGAATCAAGTGTGTTACTGATCAAGCCGGACGGGTCCCACACAAACACTCCCGCCTTATTTAGGCTACACAAACACCTCGGGGCGGAGAGAAAGGATGTGTCACCACACCCAGCCTCATGACGATAGTGGACCCTCAATAGGGCCCCTCCCAGAGTAAACGATGATACAAGGAGCTAACGTGACCTGTATATACACACAACAGACACATGCTGGGTGATGCCTGAGCATTTAGACAAAGCAAAGAGAAGACATGCAAAGAAAACATGCACTTCTCCTAGGTGCAGATAATCCCATTCTCTATGCATGTGTGAGGAATCCAAATTGCACATACCTGTTATTCACATCACTGTACAGATGTGCTACTAGAGCCAGCAGTGTGCGTACAGGAGAACCAGCAGGTTGGTTTTGTGTCTCTTCCAGGCTGTCTGTTGAGTGCGGCTTTACTGGCCAACTGACTTCACACCAAACTGTAACTTTCACATAATGGTGATACCTTACTCATCTCAGCCACTCCATTTCATAAGCGTAGCCTACATGAGTAGCTCTCTGTGGACTGATCTAATAGCCTCTCTGTTTGCTTTCACCGTGTCTAAACCCCAATAGCAGCCATGCAGTAGTTCTGTAAATACTTCTGCACTGGTGTCGATGCACACCCTTGTTTTTCCCCCTTCTTCCAACTTGACAAACAGGCTTTGCAGTGGTGTAATGGCGGTTTTGTGTCAGAGTGAATTCCTGAGTGATACTATGGAAAGTTTTTCTGCTGATCTGTGGCATAGTACTCATCAGAGAGTTGTCTTGTTGTGTTAGTTTGTTCAGGTATATTGCGAACACAAACACTTGTGCATCTTTAATACCTTAAGAATGGGTTTAAATGTTTTAATATTCATGTATCCAACTAAGAAGCATGTGATTTAGCAGTGGTGACTGAGCACTCTGGATACCATTGTACTGTATTCATTCATTCATGTTTTTGAGCCTTTGCTCAGGTTGCTGTGGCATAATTTCCTTGCGCACTGAGCTATTCTTAGGGCCAGCAAGCAGCGTAGACTCTGCCCCATTTTTCCTTCCAGTATCACTCCTAGGGATGATGAAGTTGCAAAGCTAGCAAATGAGAGAGAGGAGAGCGAGATGCATTAATCACACAGGGAAACAGTTGATTGAGGATGCCTTGAAAAGACAGACCCATTAGTCAGTGTGCCTGCAGTGGTGCTAATCTGATTGTAAAAGCTGTTAGGCTAAAACAACATGCCCCACTGACCACCATCAGAGATGTTCATAGCGGTATTGGAGCATTTCCTGGACCATATAACATGTTGTCGGCGCATGGTGCTGATGAGGGACTTTAGGAATGATGTGTTTTATGACATGAAAGAACAGCAAAAAAGTCTTTGTTAGAACTGTGTAAACTTAACAATGGGGGAGAATAATTATAGTAAACAGATCACTTTGTATGAAAGGGAGTGAGGTGAAGATTAGTAGGATTATAGACTATGAGAGGAGTTCATGTAAGGCAGTAAAAGTGGTACAGATGAAAGGATGAACAATGAGGAAGCTCGCCTGTGATGGAGAGTAGTGGCCGAGCATGAATGAGGGTGCAGTGTGTCTTAGCAGCCAGCCTATGGTGGCACAGCGGTCAGGAGGCCTGCTGCTTTAATGGTCCATAAATCTGTGTGGACTGGCTGGTCTGATGCCGCCCCAGTGAGACCCTCTCATGCAGAAAATGAATCAGACCATTTTTACGGAGCGCAAGTGTGGAAGCTCTCACCCTCCCCTTGCTGCCAGCGAGCCGATAAGAGCTGCTGCACACGCACGGCACTCCATTTCAGCAGGTCTGGAGCTCATAAAACTCTCTATTAGTGACAACCCCTGTTTGTATGCTGCTCTTCATTCAATCTGTCCTCTTGCCTTTGTTGTTCTCGCTCCATTTTTCTCATTACACCTCGCTTTGGTTTCTGGAGTGGGAACACAGATGTTGACACTTTGGTACACAGTTACTAAAAGGGTGAAATCTAGTAAAAATAAATCACATTCCAGAAGAAACTTTCTGGGATTGACCTGCTATATTGTAAAATAATATTTGTCTCCTGTCACACACCCTGAACATACTATTTTTATTGCATAGGCCTACTATTTGTCAGAAACATGTCAGGTATTGTATTTCTGCCTCTTGTCTTTCTCCTGCTTGCTCTCACACAAACATTCAGAATAATAGGTGCTGTCGTGTAACGACAAGAAAAAGCCATTCTGGGACTATTCTGGTTAGTTCCACTTTATGTACCTTGGACAGGTGAAGACATTACACAGTGTACTATATAAAGTTGCTGTCTTGTTCCTTTCAGAGGATTTACATGTTTAAACAATCACCTGCAGTTGTTATGGGACTGAGACCGACAGACAACCGGCACCCTGAGCTAATTAGTTTGAACCTCCTTTGAAATGGGAAGTGGAAGAGTCATCAAGAGAATTGTGACGTAGATTAAAGACTGCTGCTAACACACACGCACACGCGCACAGATATGCATGCGGAAACATACTCAGACGCCTGTGCACACACGTGCACTGGGGCTCTGTGGCATTTCATTTTCCTAGATAACTATGGTCAGTGGGGTTACTGGTTGAACAGGTAATATTTGCATTCTCTCCAGGACGAGAATACTATCTCAACTGTGTGTGAGGCTGCCAGAGGCCATGTGCTGTGTGAGGACAGAAGTCATAGACTTAATTGCTCTGGAAGGAGTGATCCACTGTTGTTTGAGGAGAGAGCCCAAAACAAGCACAACAGACATCTTATTTTTTATCTTCAAGTATTCCTGAAGGCTACAGTCATGTCATGGCTGTTAAAATAGTGTCAGTGTTACTTGTGCGCGCCCTCTAACTGTCAGCAGAGCAACCAGGCGTGGTCAACTTGTTTCAAATGCAACACTTTCTTTGTTCTCCAGGTTTGTTTTCCCTGGAGGTTCTCCCAGCTTTTGCCTGCAGTTCTCCTCAACTGAAGAGCGTGTTTGCCGACAGAAGCCTTTGTTTGACAATCCTTTCTGCTAACCCGGTCTTATGAATTGTGTCAGCAGTGTGCTGATTGTCTGTTATCTGTCAGCTGATAAGTGCCTCCTTTAATGCACAGGCAATAAAATGCTCAACATGTAGGGCAGAGGAATGATCCTTTCAACAGTCAAACAAATATCCTGTAATTCTCTATTGATTCAGTGTATTTGTTCAGGTTAGACGGGGCAAACGCTTGTATAAACAGGCCCAAATGTCAATTTGTTTCAATGGAGGATTAAAAATGCCAGCATGAACTAAGGACAGTAAGTTAAATTTGCTATGGCTAAATTAAAAAGAGCTGTACAATAAGACAGGACTATAGCTGTGTAGTAGACAGTTTTCTTTTTACCTGATTTTATTTGTTCATTCAAGTAATCAGTGCTCAGTAAACAGAGGTAAACAATTATGTACTTGTAATGAAGACATGACATTTGTTCACTAAGCAACACAGACATTACCAAAAGGGCTGGTTTTAATCACTTTAAAGGGCCAAAGCAGGGGCGTAGCTAGAAATGCTTACCCCCATGGCAAAATGACATCCTCCCTTATTTGCATAATTATTTCAAAATCCCTCTCTACATCATAGAGGGTCACTCTTGCTGAAAACTTCCACCACACCCACTAAACATACATAATAAATTGACCAGGAAGTAATCGATTACTATGATGCAGCTGCAGTAATGTTGCGTAAAAGAATGCGGGTCACATGGTTCATCTCTGAAAAGGTCAGATGAATCCAAAAGCACCCCACATGATATAAAGAGTCATTATGAACTTGATTTGGCTGTGACAACTTCTTTTTATAATTTTGGAGTCACGTTGTCAGTGAAGTCTGTAGTTTTAATAATTGAGTCTAAAATAAACAGATTACATACTTCTGTAAGTCACTATAGTGTATACAGTGACAGCACTTTCCTTGACTGTAACAAGTGAAGGAAAGACTGCCTCTCAGTCATCTATTTGTATCTGACTGTTTAGTTGTCACCAAACACACAACACTGAACTTTGGTCTTTTTTATGTCACTGCCTTCAGTGCCGTTTTTTCCCTCTCTTTATTGACCAATACCCATGCTATCTCTTTGCACTTTTAAGCACACTAAAACGGCATGACTCCCATATAAAGGCCTTCAAATGGTCCTACTATACAATACACCACATGCAGGGGCAATTGAATTAACCCATTGATCCCTGGCTGTTCTATTGCTGAGCTAAATTTTGTTATTCAACCTTAATGACTGCTCCTAGCAGGCAAATGAACACTTGTAGTCAATTAACTGTGAAGCAGGGGGTGGATAAAGGAAAGACAACCCACTCCGACATGTACCTAGAGTTTAAAATGCTCCATCAGCGAAGTGAAGTCGTGACGTCTGCAGTAACATTCGACTGATGACTTCACTGTAAACAACAAACACAACACCAAAAGCTTTGTTCTTAGACACTCCCTTATCTTTTCACAGCATCTGGTCCTCCCCGCCTTGCCTTGGTCACAAACGCACTTTATCTTGTGGGACAATGGTGGTCTTGTGCCCAGCAGTGTTGTCTGGCACTACCAGCTCCGTAGTGGGCTATGACGCGTATGAGGGATTGCTAATGTTCTTCCAGCAGTGTGAATAAGTGTGTGTCAGGTTTTCTCTTGCATATACACTATAACCATCAGCATGCCTGCAGCTTTGTGACACAGATAAAAAATTAGATGAATTTTTACCTGCAGTTAAGAGTGATCATGCCCAGATGAAAAGTGTGCACCCATAAATTCATAATCTGACTGGTACTGCTGTGAACTTCCATGAAACTAGATTATTTTGGTGTTGGGGCACTCAAGGTATCACTGAATTCCAACCATGTGCCCCAGGGTACTGCTGCAGTTGCCAGGGGGTACCTAAGGAGATGGTGAATAAGTCAACCCAGTCGCCAGAGAAAATGTTAGCATTGTACATTTTTGCAAAACAGGGATACGTTATATTTGCAGGTTATTATTTAGAGGATATGTTGAAACCTGTGGTTAAATTGTGGTTAAGGTTTAAGCACAAAAACCACTTGGATAAGGTTAAAAAAAGATCATGTGTTAGCTTAAAATATCTGTTTTTGGGGGCACAATTCCCACTGAAAAAACAGCCATGTCTCATTAAAAAATAATTGCTTTTTGTGCCACTGTCACAGCATGAACCCCAGTAATGTCTCAGTAAAAAAGAAAAGAACCACTTTTTGTGCCACAATCCCTGTAGGAAAAACAGCCACGGGTCGCTACAAAATACCCACATTTGGTGACTAAAAAGCCACTGGAAACACAGCAATGACTCGCTAAATTACAACCCGTTATGTTGTTTGGCTTGGATTGGCAGGTGTCCTGCTTAGGTGACACGACATCTACTGGGATAAATTATTGAAATGAGCTTAACGAAATGGATAGAGAATTTAATCGCTTGCTGAAAGTGAGGAATAAAAGGCCAAAATACATAAAACAGATAAAGCTAGGTTGAAATAGGTAGCCAATAATAAGGGACGAATGGAAACATATGCTTCTGCCAGTACAAATGTAAACAGGACTGACAGTGGCCCCACCAAGGGGGGCCGGGGGCGGGGGGACATGTCCACCCTGGCTCCTCCGAGTGAAAATATTTGGAATAACTGGCATGCTCATTCAAGCAAGTGTGAAGGTAGTGGTATCTTGTCAAACTAGATAACGCTTGTCAGGAAGGTGGCTAATAATGCTCCAAAGTAAGGCTAAATTTTGGGGAGGGAACAACTGGCATGGTCATTTTCAAAAGCATCCCTTGAAGTTTCACCTTAAGATAACTGAATGAAACTGGGTTCTATGGGTACTCATGAGTCTCCACTGAACTTGAGAAAGCTTGTTCCCAGTAAATGTTTTGTTCCATACAATCAATGTACCCCGACATATTAAGGCTGTATATTTGTCTTTTCAAAATGTCAACTGTACCAGTATAAGTCTTTACACATCAGATAATTAGTAATATTGACTGTGAAATAGGACACCAAAGTATATCAGTATGTGATTCCTTAACTTTTGTATTGACAAAGTTTGGAACTCAGTTTTTGGCTTTTGGTTTTGGTGTCCCACCCCAAAATTTTAGGTGGCCCAATCTGGATGCAAATTTCTTACTGTGCCACTGCTAATTGACCAAAGCATTCAGTTCATTCAATTGTAGGAAATAATTATTGTAACATCCACTATAATGTCAACTTTCAAATCATTATTACTTGAGTTATGCAGTTTAAAAATAAATTCGAAAAATACATTTGGAGCATGACACATACTTCATGGGTTCATCTAACATCACTGTGGCAGTATATCTGACAAAAAAGGTTAGGAACCACTGCTTAGTATGATACCAGTGCAGACCTCCCAATGTTGTCTCTGCACTATGCATATAAAGTGAGTGTGACCCGATGCCTGAGGGGCAGCGTATACCCTGCCCGGGTCTACGGGGAGCCTGGCTGTGAGCGGGCACACGGCTGTAGTGTGGAGAAAGTGGTGCAGTGCCTCTCCGTGCCTGGCTGAGCACTGGGTAATGAAGCGTGGCAGAGGAGAGAGGAAAGGAGTGTGTCTGCAGGGTAGGCATGGCCCTCGTGTTCCTATGCAACCAGGGTGGATGGCTAGGTGATGCAGGACCGCCTCTATTCTGCTTACTTGTCATGCTGCTGCCACGCTTTCTTTTGCTCGTTCTGGTTAGTTGTCCTTTTCCCCCTCCTTTCCTATCCCTCCTTCCCTCCCAACACATAAAGGTGATGTTGTCAAACATCACCGCCCCGTTCCCCTAGGATGATGTGCGAAATGTCCCAAACCTAATCAACTAACATTAATTATCATGGCAAATGAGAAGGAATTAAGCAGATTTCTGTGTGTAATCTCAAATCAAACTATGATGAAACAACCATTCAGTAATCACCACGCTGCAGTATTTATATCCACATCAACATAGCACATTTTTTAATTTATTTCGATTAGACTCTTGTTTTCTCAATTGATTTCTCCTTCTTCCTGTCTGGGAGACAGTTGGTGGCTCTTGCCCTTTCAACCAGAGGTCTAGTGAGAGCAGATGTGCTATTGTCTCAGAGGTGGTGTCTTGACTGATATACTTTCCAAGTGCCTCACCTCAACCGACACTCCCCTGTTTTGGTGCTTTCGTTATATTTGTATATGGTCGGATACATTTAACAAACACGGCATTAAAAACAAGGTCAGTGACTCGAATGGGGATGCTCAGATTAGCAAAAACAAGAGAGGTGTGGCTGAAAAAAGCCCCACTCTATTTACGTCAGAGTCATGTTGGAATATTGTGTATTTGTGTGTGTGGGTGTATCATTGTAGAACTTCCCTATACAAGGATTGACCAATTTGTTTCCATTAATTGTTTAGAAACTAAATAGCAGCAACAGAGAAGAAAGAGTCAGTTTGTGATTACCCTCAGTGAATGATTTTCAGCCTATAGAGCGCCTTACACTACTACCAAGACAGACTCTTAACATATTATCATCTATTGTGTAGCCACACATTTCCTGTGGGCAACAAGTGTGGATCTATTCTTAGCCGATGGCCTGGGCTTTCAGCACTCTCTCCTCCCGCTTCTCATAGGTTGGACAGGATAAGGTGTGATGCGGTCCTGCCAGGTCTGACTGTGTCGGTGTAGCCTGTGTCCAGCTGTAGAGACGGTGGGGCCCATCGACCATCTGTCCCAGACCAGCAGATTCAATGCTCGGTCCCCAGAGCAGGGAACGAGGGGGTGGGAGCGAGATGAGGTAGGATGGGGGAATCAGCTTTGTGTTGCCATAAAGCTGTCTTTCCTCTCTCCTAGCAACGGCCTCCCATTTCCTTGGTTTTGGGCGGCATGGTCCTGTTGGTCGGTGTGCACGGCCCCCTCACTCACTCTCTCTCTCTCTCTGTCCTATTTATGGTAATGAGCCATCTGCCCTCTCTGTAACAGCCGCCCAAATAGAGGAGAGGCTGGGAGGGGGGTGTCTCTGACAGACAGGAGTCTGAGACAAAGACGCTTATCCTGTTGTGTCTGCCTCTGCCCCAGCGGATGCCTTCAGATGTAGATAGAACTCAGTGATGACGAAGAGCAGAGACGATCCTGAGACATTTTCATAAGAGAATATAAGGAGGGAGGATATCTGAAGTCAGGATAAAGTGTGTGTGTATTTGTGTGCATCTGACAGAGAAAGACAGATAAAGTGACAGAGACAGAGAGTGCTACCACCTGCAGGTCAGTACATTAAGTTGTTGAACACAAAGAGCATTTGTAATATCAGTGCTTGGATGACCCCTCCCCAATCACACACACACACACACACACACACACACACACACACACACACACACACACACACACACACACACACACACACACACTCACAATATTGACTCCTGCACTGTATATTACACAACCCTACTATTATTCAGAGCTGCTATATGGATGTGCCTCTGTGACTTAGTGACACGGCAGAGTGGTGGGCACACCAGCCAATGCAGAGCCACCCAGCATTCAATAGACCTCTGTTGCCACTGGATACTAGATTGGTTACCAAGCCAACACATGTGCCTCACTGTCATATCTCCAACAGATTAGTGTCGAAAACAACGGATATCTTGACAGTTAAGCTCCCCATGCGCCAGCTTTAGGTAAAGTAATATGTTTCAGAATATATTTCTGAGAGGCCTGGCGATTCAGCATGAAAGAATTTATGTAAAAAGACATACCTAAATGAAGATTGCATAAGACTGGGCGAAAAATGTTCCTTCTGGCCATGGCAACACTGAGTCCAACCATTTTATCATCAGAGGGCAACAACGAGTGCATCACGAACACAAAGACAATTTGGTTTGTCATTCATATTTACCGCTGGCGAAACAAGTCCATTCAGAAAAACAAGGGATTAAATCTTTCATAACATAACTGCAGATGTAACAACACAAGACACAAGACAAAAACTACAAGAGGTCTCTCAGTCCGTGGCACAGCAGTTACTAATGCTGGCTGGGGGTACTAAGGGTTTCGTACAATGTCCGACACAAGACTCTCAGATGACTCCTTTCATGAGGTCAATCACCATTAACCTCATCAGGCAGACAGACAGACAAAGTCACAGATGGGTCAATGACCACAAAGCAACAAATCACAGATGGTCCTGCTGATAGGCCTGGGGTTGATTGCAGGCATAAAACAACCCATTATGAGAGCAAACAGATGCATACACAGAAAATCTAAATACTATAAATGTCTGTGAAGAATTTTTGCACCAGTTGTGGAGATGCTGCCATCTAAAGGTGGTTGCAGGCGAGTTTTGCAGCTCAGTGTGAGTCATTTGCTGTAGGTAGTTAATTAGTCAGTGCAACAGCATTCATTTAGACCAGCCAAAAAAATATGCTAATTAATTAGCATGTTGTCACCACAGGCACATATTGATTTCCTATGAGCAAATATTTACGTAATCACAATGTTAAGCGGTCTAAAAAGAATCCTGAGGTTTCACTCTATCAGAGGGGAAATCATTCTTCAGTAGATTTGGCAATTTGACACCATTAGTATGACAAACAACATGATGTCATGGCAGCATGCTGTGGCAAAGGGTCTGTAAAGAAAAGAGCATTTACAGTGACCTCTATGAGTGACTGCTCGGGATATATGTGAAGAAAAACTCATATTCTAGCACTAAAACCCGAGGTAGGTGAAGCAACATTTAGACAATGGAGACAAAAAGACACACAGACCATAGAGGTAAAGTATCATGTGATGCTCATCTTACACACAGCAAGCAGTCCACACTCTGAGGTGGAGATGAGGAGACATCTAGTGGACAGTCAGTGCAATAAAGTAGGTGTTCATTTTAATTAGTAAAATTAAGAGTCTGACAATAAACCTAAACTTACTAACAAAAATAAAAAGATTACAGAAATTACTGTGTGTGTACTGTGTTTTTCCCCCCTATGTCTTTTTTCCCCTGTCAACCTGAAGTACCTTTATCACAGAAGGCATTTCGACATGTCACAGAGGGAAAAACAGGTGTAAAGTATGACATAATAATAACTAAATTCCACCATATTTCTCATAAACTGTGCATGGTGTTTGGGCAGGGCACAAATATATGCGAGACCCTGTTCAGTGTGAGCATTTGGTTATACTGAATAGCACCACCAACAGACATGATACTAGATTTTCACGCCAGGTACCATTTCACCAGCAGTTACATGCTTGCTAATTCTTAGATTCTACATATAAATCAATTTGCTGCATAGGTTTGGTTCTTCTGGCTATATTATTATTATTATTATTATTATTATTATCAACAGATTAACTTAACTAAGAATGCATTCACTTTATGGTGTGTAAGCCAAGATTGCACCAAATCACAAAAACTCAATAACACTGAGGGGAAAAACATGTTTATTGGATTTTGATATGTGGCTTTGTGACTTGTGAGGCCAGTGAGGTTTATTCCTTCTGATAAACTGGAAACTCCCTTTTAAAAATATTCTATGATGCAGTTTGAACAACTACAAAGACAGACTTTGTGATAATATACTCAAAACTTAGCCATCACAAGACAAATCTCTGAGCAAGTGAGTGGAGTGACACTTTTAAAAGGGCAAGCAGGAGTGTTTGAGAGGCTGGTCTGCCGAAGGGTCTCCTCACAGTCAGCCCCAGTTCTCATAACTCAGACTCAGCCACATGAAAAATCTCATTTTGGCCACTCATTTCCACAATCCCATTTTCTGATTCGCCATGCAAGGTTATCTGAGCAAGAGCGTTGCTCGGTAACTGAACCAGCTCCTCATCACTTCATACAAACTCTGCATAGTAATAATCATTAGACACTATTGATCCCTGAGGAGAAATTATCTTCTTAATTGCCTCATCTCTGAGCTTAAGCAATTATCAGTAGCCTAGTGTGGCTTCTGACTATCTGCCAAAGACAGCTTTTCTTTTCTTTATTTATTTAGCCTTTATTTAACCAGGTTGGTCCCATTGAGCTCAAAGATCTCTTTTAGAGGGGAGACCTGGCCAAGAATAGCAGCAACATAGACCGATACTTTAATTTGTTTCAGTTTATTTTAGCTGATTGTGCAAAATTAATTATGAATCTAGCTTCAGATCCCTGATCAAGCCACGGTCTACACAGGGGCCATCTCTATCATGGCATGACAAAATATCATCTATGTTATTGGATCAGCTGGAGGATAAGTAGAATAAGGTGCATGTTTTTCTTCCAATGCAAGTAGTAGACTGTCAATGTGCCCTTGAGCAAGGCACCTACCTCCATCTATCAGGATTAGTATAGGCCCAGTGATTGCACTCAGCTCCAGTGTGTAGGCTGATGGTGACGCAGACTGCTCTGATGGATGCTTGAATGGTTGAGCTCACAAAGTAGATGCAATCACTGTTGAATAGACCGCCGTGGAAGGGGAAGGCGACGTGACGACGAGAGTTCCTCCCATGTGATGTGACCGAGGCCTGACGGACTGTGCCTGTCTATTATGGCTCCTCCTGCTACAGTAGATCGGGGCCGGACGTAACACCAGCGCAGAGGAAAGGGAATAACACTCAGCCGAGACGTTTTTTCAGGTGCCACGGCTAAAGATGGCAGATCGTGCAATGCTGAAGAAAAAGACATAGATGATGTGCTCAGAGTCGCCTCTTCTGCTGTGAAGGCTTCGACATTTCTTCAAGATTAACAACACCCCAAATGAACTCCGTCAGAGCAAGTAACGTTAGCAGAAGACCTAGGCGAGTCTCGAGGCCGCGCCCGGTGCAGCCGGACAGGAACCACCAGGAAAGAGGTAATGTTAGCTAAGCTAACGTTAGCATCGCGTAACGGCTTGTCAAACAGCTAGCTTTGGAGCCAAACTGTATGTTTGGACAGATGTATGTGTCGTGTATGTCCATGAGTAATGCGTGCATAAGGACAGCGGTGTTTGTTGCAGTGAGACACTGGGTAGTTAAGAGCAGTCTCAACGGGTCTCAGTGCAGCCAGGAAACACCGAGGCTTTTGTGTTTGTACCTAGCATTCAGGCCGCGCTTTGTTTTTGCCTAAATTTTGCCCCGAGTCGGTCTGTCTTTTGCTCGTCTGACCTCATGTTTCTGCTGAATTTTGTTTTTCTGGTCAGTTAACGTTACATTAGTGTTGAAAATGACAAGCGAAAGACAATGGTTAGCTTGGTTCATGGGTGACAAATGCAGGGAAGGGTACACAAAGTGGTTTCGCCAGTTGTCGTAGCATGCTAACTGAACGTAGCCTGTGCTAACATAGCTGTTATTATTAGCATGTTTGGCTAGCTATCTGCGTCCTGGCGTTTTCAGAAAGAAAGCCACAGCCGTCACAGAATTTGCAACGGTGAAATGTCAGTGCGTGAATATAATGCTTGTCATTAATGTAACAACGTCACTGTTACAATTCAGTCACATTATATTTGTTTTGTATCTACCGTAACGCTGTGTGACAGCAGGCGGTGTACTATAAACGGATATGGATGACGATATGTCAAAGTAAACATTAGAAAGGGGTGCCCTCTAATCATAGTTCCCATAGCTGAAATCTGGCGGGCACAGATCACATAAATTAATGGTTGATTGGTAAATGTGATGCAGCGTTATAAAGTGGACCACTGGCAGGTTGGATGATGTTTGATCTCACCCCACCAACTGAATGGCAATCAGCCAGTCAGCAGCAGACGGTTGACTCTTGTTGTCCCTCACAACAGTGATTGTAAACCTAAAAAGACCAAGGTAGTGATAATGATAATGTTGCCCAAACAATCTACTTGAGAATGACCTGTCATGTTTATTCTAATAGTGATTTATCTGTTTTCTTGAGAGCTTCTCCTGGTCCCAATTCATTCATTCATCAATGACCTGCCATGGCACATATTTCCCTCCGTCCAGATGTCTGCAGCATAGCTCAGCTGTCATTTTAAAGTGACATCTAATGAATTAATAATAGTGTGGTTGGTAACAGATTGGCAATGGCATCTTTGCCCATTTGGCATCTTACAGTGTTTATTGCACAGTGTCTATTTGCTGTGACAATGATATACACTCTCAGACTCAAATGTGTTTATTTTAATCAAACAAGGCAGGACAGCCTATAAATGATCCCAGTTTATAACTACAGAGAAGTTGCTTGAACCAGCCCAGTTTGTTACACAGACAGTGTTTGTAGTGGTTACTGGCCTAGTAGCCGGGGAGAGTCATCCTTGCAACCAGAGCAACAAGAAGACAGAGTTTGCATCTCCCATCTGGGGTAGCTATCAACTCATCATGCTGTGGTGAATAGCCTTATAAATAGATGTCTGGTTTAGCTCAGGACTGATGCTGGGGTTGTTTTGTTTTTCTGTTGATTGAATCCACTCTTGATAGGGGATGTAATCAATTTGTAGCACACAGAGCAGGTAATGAACAAACTTGCTTTTGTTTTTTCTTGGTTTTGTCCTGTGACCTGTTGATGAATAGTGTTAAGGGCAATTGCTTCTGCTAAAATGTTGTCACAGAATATTGTGTATTTGTGTTTGAAAACTCAAAATCTAATAATATATGGTGGACAAAATGCTGATTGCTCATAGTGCTTACTAATGAATGGTACCTCAGGAGCATCCAGTAACCGACTCAGTTTCTTTAATAAGCATATTTGAAATGCTGTATCATGTGTATGTTGTTGACGACTCGTCAAAACATGTCTCTCATGTATTTCCTTCTGTTGCATATCATACTGTGTTTTGAATTGCTTTGATTAATAGCATTGCAAGTAATCATTTTCCCTCTCTTCCACCATTTGCAGATGAGGACGTTCCTGCAGATATGGTCGCAGAAGAATCCGGTCCAGGAGCTCAGAATAGTCCCTACCAACTTAGAAGAAAGTCTCTACCCAAGAGAACAGTGTGTCCGACAAAGACAAACATGGAGGTACGTGTATCAGAAATTCTTTGAAGATAGTGTAAATCCCTGAAAGAGAATAATGATTTGATTTGACTGATGTTTAAATGTCTCCACTGAGTTTTTTTTTTTTTTTTCAATCCACAGGGTGCTTCCACTTCAACCACAGAAAACTTTGGACATCGACCTAAGCGCCCCAGAGTTTCAGGAAAGTGTCAAGATTTACCAGGTAATTAGGAACACATTGTGTCAGATGTGACTGGATGTGTGTCTTCATCATAAGTGCATGCACTGTTGTGTTTCTGACAGGTTGTGAGTAGTTGGTTTAAGGATTAAATACTTTTCCTTAAGTACAAAGACAGCAGTGTGTTGACTCATCAAATAGTGAATCAGGGCAAAATGTAGTTAGTCATTCTTGTTCGTTAGCAGTGGGCAGTTATGCATCATACAAAGTGTCACGTTGCTGTATGATATATTTTTTTTTTTTTGTCATTTTTGCAAATTATAAAATGTTGTTTCACTTTCAGTTTCACAATGAGAGGTCTGTTGCCTAGATTCTGTTTGTGTAATGTGGTTTGTATGTATGTTCATGATACAGTTGTTTGCAGCTGCAGCACATCAGCAACATGGCACGTTTATTCTGTGTCCACCCTCAGTCCAGGTTTATCTTTCACTTAATGTCAACTTCTGGGATTGCAGCCCAGAAAAAGTAGATGTGTAATAATATCTACCTCTCAAGAGTTCAGATCATCTCTTTAGAAGCCTCATTGGTTAAGGCATGAAGTAGCACCATTTGTTTCACAAAGCGGAAATTATAGAGTCTGTTATTTGTGGTGTTCAGAGACTTTCTCACACGGTGCAGCTCTTGCCAAAGCAATCCAAAATAGATTTTTGCCTTGTTAGATGGCATTTGGTTCTGGCTTTCCATTCATCAAACATGGCTTTGTGGTGTCCAAGTGAATGGTCACACTGCCTTGTGTTGGGCGCATAGTAGCTCCACATGATCTGTTGTAAAAGCAAAATGACTTCCTCGTAGCAAGTATGACCTTTTTTTTATTTTACACAATACATCTTTTTGTTTAATCTCTGTTTCTTATTTTTGAGTTAGATGCAAAAATCCACACAAATAGCACCTTTATTTTTTGTTCATGATGATGAACGTGATAAACAAAAACACAAGCACAATCCATTAGGATGATAATGGGGCAATTAGGATCATTACGTGCCTAAATGTTTCAGAGGAGTCTTAACATTTCTGCAGAAATGTGTCGCTTATAAGACATAAGAGAGTTTTTTTTTTTAATCCTCCTGTGATCTTGCTATAAATATGCTAGTATGGCTGTGGTTGTCTAACTCCACCCAAAACCCTCTCCTTTGAAAATATTTTATTCTAATTCCATGGTTGTCCTCCTCCCAGCAGCTCCAGCAGAGCAGTATTTGCAGGAGAAGCTTCCAGACGAGGTGGTACTAAAGATCTTCTCGTACCTGTTGGAGCAGGACCTGTGCCGTGCAGCATGTGTGTGCAAGCGATTTAGCGAGCTGGCCAATGACCCCATTCTCTGGTGAGACTTATTGCTGTCGGGAACGTTTCCTGTTGACCAATACCCTGTGCTTTTGGTCATGCTCTTTTGTGTGTGTGTTTAAAAAATGGTTTGAGGGCAGTTACAGTCCCATAGCTACTTGTTCAATTTATTTTGATTTGATAGTGCCTTTAATTTGCCCTTGCATCTAATTTAAAGTAGTTGCACACATTTGAAAGCTGAATTAAGAAGGAAATCTGCATTTTGCTCACCCTGATCAGAAACAAAATAATGCTGGCTATTGACTTCTATCTTCGTATTTCAGGAAGAGGCTGTACATGGAAGTGTTTGAATACACACGACCCATGATGCACCCCGAGGCAGGGAAGTTCTACCAGATAAACCCAGAGGAATATGAGCAGCCAAACCCGTGGAAGGAGAGTTTTCAGCAGCTGGTATGGAACCTTTTGTGGGCTTACTGATTCACGAAATCACCAGCTTATAGTCTTGCCTTATGTATTTGTCTCCATAACAAACAAATAACTCACTGGTTTACGGCTTACAGACACTATTATTGCCTTGATGTTTGATATAGTACACTAGAAGAGTCAAATGCAGTTTCTAGAGCTCCCACTCTAAATAAATAAGGCCATGATAATATCACATTTTGAAAATACATAGAACTAAATAATAATGAAACCGACTGATCTGAAAGTCAGTTGGAAAGTTGAAGTATGTGGGGTGGAACAATTAAGCACAAGTTGATTCTCCATACAGCAAATTATGATACAGTACTTGACTAACTTTAAATGGGGAGTGTTCAGGAGACATAAATTAGTCCCGCTGCTTTCCTTTAATCTTTTTTGATATTTTTGTTGCCAAAAGTTGCTTCAGTGCGACTTTAAATCCTCCCGTGTACAGACAGCTAATGTCATGTGAAAGGGCAGCACCACAGGCCACAATGGTGACATTCAGTATGCAGGGGATAGAGGAGAGCTATGTTTTTAAATTGTATTCCTTTGCGATATATTGACCTTTAGGATTGTTTTCTGTGGACAAAACTGTCTCAGGCATTTTTCCTGTGGATGATTTCCCCCATCTTGTCCAAATGCAATGTTAGTACAATGTCATGTCTCAAGTTATTCATTATGAATTGTTCTGTACTTAAGTGTGAATAATCATATTTTCTTTACAGTATAAAGGCGCACATGTGAAGCCAGGCTTTGCAGAACACTTCTACAGTAATCCTGCCAGATACAAAGGGAGAGACAACATGTTTGTGAGTAAATTGTTCACAACATTTTTAAGATTTTTTGTTTTCTCTTTTATGCCCCAGTGATTTACCTGACTTGTGATGTTCCCTCTAGTACTACGACACCATTGAGGATGCTCTCGGAGGGGGTCAGGAGCCTCACTTTGACGGCCTGATATTCGTCCACTCTGGTATCTACACAGATGAATGGATCTACATCGAGTCGCCTATCACAATGATCGGAGCTGGTATGTGTGTTTGTGTGAAGTTTTGGTTACAGTTTCATTGTGGATTTGTGTAGTCTCTAATTTACAGCCGCAGTGTAGGACTAACATATAAATGAACATCTGAGTTCCACGTAATGCTGATTACACCAGGGAACGTTCTCTGCTTATCGCAGTATACTGTAATTGTGGTGTCTGTAGCGACTTTCCCCTGCTGGGGTAGAGGAAGTGATGCTATTTACATCAACCAGCCAGAGAGAAAGCAGGCAGGAAGAGACCATAACGACGGAGCATCAGCTAGGAGGATTGCAGAAAACCCCAAGAAGCATCCTAGAAAAGTTTCAGGAGTGGATGCTCCAGATGAAAAAAAGAAACTCTGCATTCAGAGAAAGGATTACAGTCAAAAAAGACTTAGAAAAGCGCTCATGGTGGCAGGGGAGATGCGTCGAGCTCACCTGAATGCATAAGTCCTATGTACATGTTGACCATGTTTGTGTAATTACTCTTAACTGCCAAAGGGGGGAGACGTAAAGTCCCACACTCCAGCTTTTTAGAGCAGCTGAGCCCATTTTTCAAAATTCATACATGTTACTCCTATGGTCTAAGACAGTCCAAAAATATTAGTAAGCATTAACAACTCTCACAAATCCTACTACTAAAACTCTAATTTGTGATGTCATCAAGTAAAAAGCCAGGAGCTGCTCCATAGACACTGCATCAGGAATGATGTTGCGGATGACACTTAGAGCACCCAGAGGAGTGATCTGAGTATATGGGTGCATTTTCTGATCAGAGCTGAGAACACTACAATAGAATAAAGCTCATTTGGATATACAGACATCCTGTGGGTGCACAAAATCAGGCTCCTATTCACTGTCTAACTGATGACATCACAAGTTCGAGACTTCTCTGCTTTCTGGCTTTGACAGAGGGTAGCTCATGTTCACAAGTAGTGATTGGATTTT
Organism: Epinephelus fuscoguttatus; assembly: GCF_011397635.1. Taxonomy (NCBI): domain Eukaryota; kingdom Metazoa; phylum Chordata; class Actinopteri; order Perciformes; family Serranidae; genus Epinephelus; species Epinephelus fuscoguttatus. Next base: position 25,552,475 of record NC_064767.1, read on the forward strand.
CGTAGGCCATTGAAATAACATATTGGAGTTCTTAATTCAGGTGGTGTTCCCCTTTAACATTTCTGATTGTGTTGCAGCTCCTGGAAAAGTAGCAGAGAAAGTCATCATTGAGAACACCAGAGACTCAACATTTGTATTTATGGAAGGCTCAGAAGATGCTTACGTTGGATACATGACCATCAGGGTTAGATGACCTTTTCTTTATTTTTTTTTTGTTTGGTTTATAAGTCTACACATACAATACTGTCCTAAATTGTTCATATGAAAGCAGTTGTTAGTTTCAGATTTTTTTCTCTCTGCTGCAGTTCAATCCCGACGATAAATCCGCCCAGCACCACAATGCACACCACTGCTTGGAGATTACAGTCAACTGCAGCCCCATCATCGATCACTGCATCATACGCAGCACGTGCACAGGTAAGTCCGCTGCTCCTCTGATCTACTTCAGTGGCTCCAAATCTTCAAAGCGGTCACAAGATAAATGTGAGGGATGGTGAGATTATTAATAGAATATGGAAGAAGGACAAAATCAAAGTTATGCTTCATACATTTATGCAACATATGAAACCTGTGACAAGAGGTTGCAAGTAGACATTCCTTCATTAGAAGGGATCACAGGACACGACTGTCGGAATCACTGCTCTACTTGATGTTGATAGACTAGAACTCATATTCTGACCACTGGATATGTTTGAGCTGAAACTGAGCTTATCCATAACACAGTTTAGTTTTGCCTGGATGTTGGTGCACTAATACATGTCTGTTCTGATTGTTTCAGTGGGGTCAGCTGTCTGTGTCAGCGGTCAGGGTGCTTGTCCCACGATCAAGCACTGCAACATTAGTGACTGTGAAAATGTTGGTCTTTACATCACTGACCATGCACAGGTAATACACACCTACTACATTAAGACTTAAAGACATATCTCAGCATGTATTTTATTGTACAGTTGGTATTTTAACTTCACAAGTAGTGAATTTAACAACGACAGCAGAGCACATCTTTGTCTCTGTGAATGAAACTAGTCTGGCTTTTTACATGTGAGGTTAAAATAATAGTATGATAAAGTAAAAGTGTAACATGGACACAAACATTTTTAAAGCCGTAAACGAATGCAATGCTGTTCTCTCTTCAGGGCATATATGAAGACAATGAGATCTCAAATAACGCCCTGGCTGGAATCTGGGTTAAAAACCACGGCAACCCAATCATCAGACGGAATCACATCCACCATGGCAGAGATGTCGGCGTTTTCACATTCGACCACGGCATGGTATGATACACCTGTGTTTGGATTGTGTGTTGTCTCTGCAGTGCAGTGTTACTGTGTAAAGGCTCAGTTACACAAAATTGATGAAACACACAGTAATGTTGTTTCTCTGTCCCTTTCAAGGGTTACTTTGAGAGCTGTAACATCCATAGGAACCGTATAGCCGGCTTTGAGGTGAAGGCGTACGCCAATCCAACAGTGGTTCGTTGTGAGATCCATCATGGGCAGACGGGGGGCATCTACGTGCACGAAAAGGGCCGCGGCCAGTTCATCGAAAATAAGATCTATGCAAATAACTTTGCTGGGGTGTGGATCACCTCTAACAGCGACCCCACAATAAGGTCAGTGTGGCCAGGCTTTCAAAGATTCAATACTAATTTGAAAGTGTCATCTAAAAGGAATCAAATTGAGCACAGTTTTTTTTTTTTTTTTGTCTTAAATTGAGTTGTTTCTTTTTTCCAAATACAGGGGTAACGCCATTTTTAACGGCAACCAAGGTGGCGTTTATATTTTCGGTGATGGCCGAGGCCTCATTGAAGGGAACGACATCTACGGCAACGCCCTGGCAGGAATCCAGATCAGGACGAACAGCTGCCCTATTGTGAGACACAACAAGATCCACGATGGCCAGCATGGCGGCATTTATGTGGTAAATATAAACCCATGAAGTTACACCAGCAGTGTCTTTTCCCCCTCTTTCATAGTCCTACATCTTGGATCATTTTCACATCCTCAGATTTTTTATGCTATAATTCAGAAACACGCCAGTGATGTATGGTGGTTTTGTATCATGCAGCATGAAAAAGGACAAGGCGTCATCGAGGAGAACGAAGTGTACAGCAACACGCTGGCAGGAGTGTGGGTGACAACGGGCAGTACGCCAGTGCTGAGGAGGAACAGGATACACAGCGGGAAGCAGGTACGATTACAGGCTGGTTACAAGTTTAATGATGAGGAATAAATGTAAAGTGACAAACTAAAGATGTACACCGTGATGTGGTGGGATGTAGTGACACTGGTGTGCTTATTTCATACTTATGATGTCACAGTGCAATGTGGGACTGGCTTACTGTTGTATAATTGTTATTTTACTTACTTTTTTTCATGTTGGTAGCTTCGTCACATTGAAACAAATTTATAAAACACATTTTAATACCAAGAATAAATGAGAGCTTATACATTTTCTATCATTTGAACAGGTTGGGGTCTACTTCTATGACAACGGCCATGGCGTTCTGGAAGACAATGACATCTACAATCACATGTACTCTGGAGTTCAAATTAGGTTTGTGGGAATATTCACCTCAATCCTTCATGACAGTGACACAAAATTAGTCTCATTGTGTTTTGTGCAAGTTTGGATAGACTGATAATAGATAAATGTCTTAATAAAGTCTGACTTGTCCTGAATGGGGAAGGAAATGCCTTCAGCATTAGTGAAGCAGTGGATCAGCTGTAGTGTGTGTGCTGTTTTTGACAGGACTGGCAGCAATCCCAAAATCAGGCGGAACAAGATCTGGGGAGGCCAGAATGGAGGCATTTTGGTTTACAACTCAGGTAGGAAGCAGAAAAATCTTTTCTGTTTGATTTTTCCCCAGAGCGCAGACCATCTCTTCCCCCCAAGAGGTTGCTTTCTGTCGGGATTAAATCGATTTACTTGTTGACACCTGACAGAGTCAGTGGCCTCTGTGGCTGTTGCTGATAAACAGTTTGATGAATGTGACAAACAGTTCCCTTGTTGCCCTAATAATGAAACATGAATGTGTGTGGGGTTTTTTTAGGCTTAGGCTTCATCGAGGACAATGAGATCTTTGACAATGCCATGGCAGGAGTGTGGATCAAGACGGACAGCAACCCCACTCTGCGGAGGAATAAGATCCATGACGGGAGAGACGGCGGGATCTGTATATTCAACGGAGGAAGAGGTAACTTATTTATTGCATGGAAATTAGGGGATAATTACCAGCTTCATTAAAGGGGCCCTGTGGAGTTCTCTTGTAAGCAAACAAAAATGATGTTTACATTGAGTGTTTCCCACGAAAACTCATTGTGTATCCTTGAGAGAAACAGTTTCAAGTGCGACTAGAGGTTGAAACTCCATAGGGAACCTTTAATGGGAACTTATTATGGTGTACTTATTTTCTCTTATAGCAACGTTGGATTATCAATTTAAAGAGGCCAATGTTTCACATATGTAAAAGTAATCCCAGTGAGCACAAACCTGTGTGAATAGAGAAGCTGATGTTAGCACATGGCAGATTTTTTTTATATGGTCATTATGCTACTGCAAGTGTTGACATGACCTAGTGTACACTGTTACATGGAGCCACATGCTAACATCAGGGAAACGTGATCTTGGTTGCCAGTGTTTTTAACTTTTCCCCGGTTTCGGATCATATTCTTGCTGGAACATGTCCATTAGTAAAGATTTGGTTTAGAGGCTTTTATTATGGATTTTTCACAGTACAAAAAAGTGCCACTATAGTCAGTTACTCCCTGGCTGAAATGGAGATGTGCAGAGATGTTATGAGTACAGATACAGAAAACCTGGAAACACTGACCAATCAGATCAGACTTTTTCAGCAGGGGGGCATAGAGACAGGCACTAAAGCAGGGCATTTCAGATGCAAGTATGAACCTGAAAATGAGCATAATAGGTCCCCTTTGAGCCTCAGAAATGCAGAGCTGTCTGACGTTATGCTGGCTAGAGTGTGTGTTTATTGTCCACGGAAATGCAACCTCATGTAGTTTGATAGATTGACATAATCCTCACAAATAATTCTAGTAGCACACTTAATATCTCTAAGCTCTTCCTGACATTCTGTGAGCAAGCGAACTCTAGCAAATAGAGCACGAAAAATTATCCAGATACACCATCAGCTATGACAGTCAGGGAGCCTACTGAGCCTAGCAAGCAGCTTGCTCATGCTCTGGAAATAGGTTGGAAGTGTAAAACCAAGGCGAGTGTTTTTTGTTTGTTTGTTTGTTTGTTTTTTTCTTTCAAGCAACTCACATCACTTAGCCTGTTCACTGATGAACACTGATGTTGGCTTGTTTGTTCATTTGCATCGTGTCCCCATCGTGGGGAAGAGATGTACGACGTTTGTACAGTTTAATTTTCATGTCAGCGGTTTGTGGCTGTTTTCTGTCCGCAGGTTTGTTAGAGGAAAATGACATCTTCAGAAACGCCCAAGCAGGAGTCCTCATTAGCACCAACAGCCACCCCGTACTGCGAAAAAACAGGATATTTGACGGCTTCGCAGCAGGTAACACCTGCACACAGGCTGTAATCTGTCATTTAAACGTCTTTACTAATATGTGTGTGTGTAAACAAACATGAGGTACAGTATGCCTAACTAATTGGAGCTAGGAGCATCTGTAATATGAGCTGTCTTTTTTTACTACTAGGTATTGAGATCACCAATCATGCCACAGCGACCCTAGAGGGCAATCAGATCTTCAACAATCGCTTTGGCGGATTGTTTCTTGCATCTGGGGTCAATGTCACTATGAAAGGTACTCTCTCTGACACACAGATTTGACACATTCATTCAAAAATGTAAGTGACCTGTAAGCTTACCAGTTTCTGTTTTTTTCCCTTCTCCAGATAATAAAATAATGAACAATCAAGATGCCATTGAAAAGGCTGTGAGCAGAGGTCAGTGCCTGTACAAGATTTCAAGTTACACCAGCTACCCAATGCACGATTTTTACAGGTAATTTGTGTTTACGCTCGCAATCAAGATGACTCAGAGGTCAACAGTTTGTCTGTTTTGTTGTTTGGGTTTAACACACATTTGGGTTCCTGCAGGTGTCACACCTGTAACACAACAGACCGCAACGCCATCTGTGTGAACTGCATCAAAAAGTGTCACCAAGGACATGACGTGGAGTTCATCAGACATGATAGGTCAGTCCTATAAATGTGTACAAAAAGAGGATTGTTTATGTATATATTGGGCTTTTTTCTTTATGCCTTAATGGAGTTTAACTAAATGATTTCTCCTCCTGCAGATTCTTCTGTGACTGTGGTGCGGGGACGCTGTCAAATCCTTGCACATTAGCTGGAGAGCCGACTCATGACACAGACACACTGTATGACTCAGCTCCTCCTATAGAGTCCAATACACTGCAGCACAACTGAGCCTAAGACCCGAGGTCCCTTTGCGCTTCAGCAGTAATGGACACGAGACACTTTAAAATGTGCAGTGGAGGAGATCCAAACTAAAATACAGAGCATATACAGTGACTTTAAAAAAAAAAAAAGACTTGGACATAAATATGCTAAAAGGAGACATTTAGAGAAAAAAAAGTCTGATTATGGATGCCTCGCTTTTTCTTTTTCTTCAATTCTTTGACAAAAAAAAAAAAGATGACATCAGTGGGAGCGAGCAGAAGAGCAGCTGACTCAGGGTTTGTGGGTGTGTTGGTTTTGGTCGAGCAAGTGGAGCTGGTGAGAGACGGACAAAAAGCCACAGAGGCTCACCTGCTTTTTTTTTTAAGAAGCGGAAGAACGAAATACTGCAGTCATGTACAGACCCATCGTGGACAGACGCTCAGTCAGAAGAGGCACAACTTTTCTCACACGGAGGCGAAAAAGCCCCAAATACAACAATGCTTCCATCACTGGGCAATCGACGTGCTCGTATGATACGTACGGGAAAAATGACCTAGCACTTCAGCTTTTTTTTTTTTTCCCTCAAGACAACTGTTGAGATTTGATTTTAATGCTTTTTGTGTAGTTTTGTATTTTCATGCAAAAATCTTACTGTACTTGAATGTCTTTATTTTATTAAATGTGTTCATTTTTTTTTTGGTTATTATACCCTAGAATTGCTGTAATTATACATGTCGCAGTATCTAACTTCTTTCTGTGAAAGAGATCAGAGAAAAGAGAGGAAAAAACACTAAACATTTTCTCCAGCAATGTTGACTCGTTTTACATTTGCAATACCGAACAATAGATGCTGAAATGTGCTTTCACCAGACTTGTGTAGCTTTCTTTCTGTCTGGAGTAGCATCATAAGTGTTTGTCTTTGTAAGTGAGATTAACTGTTGTGATATTTCAGTCCGTTTTACATAATCTATGCATATTTTATGTTTATTCTGTTTGTGTTGGTCTTTTGTGCAGGACCCAATTTACAGGAGGAGACACGGGGCAAGATCAAGCATTTTTTTTTACTCCAGGCTGCAGTTGTATAATAATATAGGGGGTGTAGTTTGTTTAGCCAGATATCCCCTTGATATTGTAATTAAGATGCAGCCTCTTCTTTATGTACCAAATAAAAACACATTGCTGTCTGGGGTCAGGGCATTATAATGCATCTGTTAGGAAATCATCCAAGGATATTTGGATGCTTGTACCGTCTGTGGTACATTAACTTCACAGTAGATTGTATAATCTACATCTTGTCCTCAGAATCAGTGGTTGTCTTTAACGACAGGCATAAATGCTGCTTCCTGGCCTGTTGAGATATTTTCTTTAGCTGACAGACTTCATTTTTCACTATAGGTCCAAGGAAAAGAGACAAGTCTTGTGAAAGCACAGCTAATTCTGATGTGTTTTCCCCCTTGTTTGCCAATGTTGCTGGAGAATTTCAAAGGCTTTTACTCTACTGAAGCTGAGACAAGTATCTATACACAGCACTATATGGTTTCATTGCCCCTCGTCCCTCTCCTCCCCTTTCATGTGTACTGGTGATTGTGGGTTCTCATACAGACTGAAATGTATGCATGTATCATAACATCTAGACTTAATATATTGTGAAGTATTCAATAACCGTTATGTAGGCGCTAGCGTGAATTAAAAGGGTTTAATTTCCTAGATGAAACATTGTCATTTTTTAAAAATAAACTTTATTAGATCATTACAGTAGTGTTTTTTCAAGTGCTGAGAGAAACTGATTCAGCAACAACAAAGCATGTTTTCAAAACTACAGGGTGTTGAGCATCTGAACAAGTGAAGCAAAGTGTGTGTTGCCCAGGGTAGAGTCTTCAGCGAACTGACACAGCTTCCTGCAAGACGAGAAAAGGGGGAAAAAGTCACAACTACGCTTTAGCATTTATCAATACCAAGTGAAACCCTTAATATGGATGTCACTGCAGTAGCTACAGAATATTTAAACCCAAATACTGATGCATACTTGAAGAGTCTGAGGCTGATGGTGCTCCTCTCAAACTCTCTGGCCTTCCTGTGTCCTGACTGAATGACCTCCTCTGGCAGGCTGGCGAGTCGAGCGGCGTTGAAGCCGTAACTCTTGGGGCAAGCACCGGAGATGAACTTGTAGAGGAATGTGATGGTCTCCTGACTTGGATCCTCGCATTCATTCTCCACCATGCACGCCTAGGGGGTAGAAAGCAGGGACATTATACTTAAAACCAGAGCACATGTGTCAGAATCATTTTAATTGCTGGATATATTTTGGCTTTTTCCTATTTAACACACACACTATGTGATCTATGAGACTACACCAAGATATGTTTTTTTTTTACTTTTAAGAGAGCTAAGCTCATTTGTATGAAATAATATACTCAAAACCTCCCAGGCTCTATATGAAACCAAGAAATGTGACTTGATAAGTAAATTCCCTGCCCCAAAGTTTTACTATCGGAAAATGGACTACATAACTGTATATAAGGATGGTTTTTTTGGGGGGGGTTTTTGCCCCCGATCCCAATGTGAGTCATGTAATATTGAATATCTGCAGATACCGAGTCCCGATCCAATACTTATATTTTCCTAGATAATACAGCTGCAAAATAACAAAGTCTCGTAAAATCTTTTTGGCCTTGTCGCTGTCAAGGTAATTGTATTCTCCCTCTAAGAGTATTCTCCAGTGTTAGTTGCCTCAGTGCAGCCTGTGTCTGAGTTAGCCTCCCAGGAGGAACTATTTTCCATTGAGTGTTTATTTGTTGTCTATAGGCTACACCTTGTGTGGATTAGGCAACATTAACATATTATTCTTACTGGCTTTTTGCTCACAGGGCTTTTGTTGCCCTTGCAGTGGTGTGATGAGTGTGGTTCTAAGCTCTGCACCGCTGTCTGTCTTTCCTTCAAGCAGGGGAGCAGTGAAACACTAGGCGCCATAGATGGCAGCAAAATGCAAGACTAATAATGAGCTAAAATGAAATGACTGCATATAACTCTAATATATAATATAAATAAACGTTTGCGGTCGTTTATACAAACACACGCACACGCACACGTACACGTACACACACACACACACACACACACACACACACACACGAGCTTGAGCTCAGTGAAATGGAGGAGAGCCACAGTGCGGAGAGTTGACGACAGCTACACTCCGCATTGCTGTGCATGAAAACTGGGTGTGACGACTCACATTAAAACAAAGGATGGGATTGGGCTGTATATAGCTGATGTTGATCAATTAAATGCCTTGACTGGCCCCAATACCAATTTCTTAGATCAGAATGGGATGTCTAATTACACACACACACACATATATATGTGTATAACTGAAAAAAAAAAATGAAATATATATATAACTGAAAACTAATGAGGGACATCACATAAGAGAAAAAGTTGTTCACACTGAAATCTGACTATGGCTCCACTGCATATTATGTAAAACAAACAATCAACCATTTCTGGAAACATTTGTCAACATGATCAATCTGTTTACATTTTAACATTCCCAAGCTGTTTGCCCTGCAGTACAGTACTTGATGTATTTAGCGTTGCTGTACTCACCATGTGGCCCAAGCGCACAGCAGGGCTTTTGGCGTAGTCCTCCACCAGGGAGTGGTAATGTGTGGAGAAGAGGGTGCGACAGCAGATCTTCTCAGCAAGCTCCTTCACAACAGCACTGGCAATCGCTGTGCCATCATATGTGGCTGTGCCCCTTCCTGCAAACAGGTCACAGCTGAATGGTTAGACTCTAAATACACCACAAGATCAAAACAGTGCTGTGGAGCCTGCCTGTAATGTTCACCGCTGAAAAAGCCTTAATTAGCTACAAAGACGTACCTAATTCATCCAGGAGCACGAGCGAGTGTTTAGTGGCGTGGTGCAGGATGCTGGCGGTTTCACTTAGCTCCACAAAGAAGGTACTCTCCCCTAAAGAAGACATATTTGTAACACATGCTTAGCCCCTGAAGTGAGAGCTTAAGACATCATCCCACGTGAGCTACATGACAGGCGTTCATAACATTACCAGCCATGATGCGATCTGAGGCTCCCAGCCGAGTGAAGACTCTGTCAATTGGTGTGAAGCGCAGGCTCTCGGCAGGAACATAGCAACCCAGCTGAGCGAGGATGATCACAAGTCCACACTGTACAAAAGGAGCAGCACAGTGTCTCAATATGGGCCAACAGAGACTTCAAACAGACCCGCATGTTCCAAGTGAATGTGAACTTCAGATTACTTCCTGTCTATCACTGTTAAGGTTTTGTAGTCTTACACACATGGAGGAAACAATAAAATATTTGTTACATAAAGTGACCCACCTGTCTCATGAGGGTAGACTTTCCACCCATGTTTGGCCCTGTGACGAGGACACAAGAGGCATGCTGCTTTTCTTCATCACTTTCACTGCCACCAGGGCAGCCAATGTAGACGTCATTAGGTATGAAGTCATCACCAAAAAAGGTCTTGGTGACACAGGGGTGGCGGGATCCAGTGAGGTCAAGGAAGGGCGCTACTTGGTCATCACTTTCGGGCAGCACCACCTGTGGCCTGGTCATCGGTCCATCTCCACCCTGACTGTAGCGTGACAGGGCCAGCAGCACATCTGAAAACAATTCACAGTTGAGGATTTAGCGCTAATCCAGTTGGCCTTTTGACCTAAAAAAGACAGAATTAGCTACCTGCGTTTTTAATATTTTATCTTTTATCTTTATCATTTTATGGGGTGATTCTGCAGCTAAGCTCTAACACTAAACAAACAAGTAAAACCAAGCATAACCTGCAGCTGAGTGATGGCCCAGTGGTAGGAAAACACATTATAAGCACATTATCTTACTGTACCACAGATCAGTGTTAAACTATGCAATTATCTCTGCCTCTGTCAGGAGCAAACACCACTACTTAATTTCCATAACAATGAAAAACAAACTAATGAGTGTCAACTTAGCCGAGTGGAATAATGGAATAATTACTCAGTGACGGCAAGATTACAGCGAGCACTCAGACCGGCACAACATCATCATCTTAAATACAAATTATGGAGTTATATCTGTAGCAGCTGCAGGAAATGTATTCAGGGCAGACACCTGCGATGCAAACTCATCTTCACAAGCCCAAAACAGCATCAAGTTTTTTCCCAGAAACATAAAAGGAAATTGCACGGTGGGGATGAGATGAAAACCTGATGTTTTGTACTGCAGTAATTTAAACGCAGCAATCACTTTATGAATTTCAGAATCAGAATTGTGTACATAATAGTTCTGACTAGTCTTGATTTTTATTTGTTGAGCTTTGTTGTTTTTGTTCCTGGCTGTTATGTCTGTTTCTGTGCAAGTACACTGAGAGCAATTTAAAAAAAAAAAAAAAGAAAGAAATTTATACAGAGATACTTTGCCGGTAAAGGTAATGCAGAAATTTGTCACGTGATGCCTTTAAATTCCTGCAGTACAAAGAACAAGGCGCTGTTCGTCTTGTCCCCATGGGGTAATTTGCGGTCATGTTTCTGAGAAAAAACTAACTGCTGATTAACAAGAATAAAAAGACTGTAATTACCAATCACTGCCATGCACTCCACACCAGTCTTCCAGTCTTTGTAGTTCTTGTCAAAGTTGTAGAAGAGCCTCCTCATGCAGTCTTTCAGCGCAGCATCTCTCTTCTCCTCGAATCCTTGCAGCTCTGAGAACAGCCTCTCCGTCTCTTTAGTCACGTAACGCTTCCAGCCTTTCTTTGTCGACTTCACCTCGTACTCCTCGGGAATATTCCTCTCGGAGACGCTGTCGGGCACCTCCATCTGGTAGCGGTTTCGCCCGGTTCCCCAGTAGGACATGTTTTTACAGCCGAGTCTCTTCTTCTGTCTGTCCAGGTAATCCTGCAGCTCTTGCTCGCAGTTCTTGATTCCAGTCAGAGCCTGGTCAAAGTCTGGGTCAAAGCCAGCTTTGGGGGTGATGACACCAGTGGTGCGAGCTTTCTGGTGGTCGAAGGCTGTATCCCAGCGCTTGAGTTCAGCAGAGAGGTCGGGGAAGAGGCCATCCTTTTCGCCTTTCAGACTAGTGACTTGACGGAGCAATGTAGATTGAGATTCCCCTGAAACTGGAGCAAGGACACTGATGATCTCCTGCATAGTTTTGAACCCTTCCAGTGCTGAAAGGAAGTCTGCTATCTTGCGCTTGCTGTAGGTGATCTCCTCATAGAGAACGGCTCTGCTGTCAGGGTGATCCTGGCTCTTCAGCGGAGTGCCAATGCTGTGGATTTTACTCAGGAGACGCTCCAAATCTGGGAGTTTCTTCAGCAGGTCTGAGACTTCAGTAGCCTGGGCCTGAGCTCCCATCAGTTCATCCACTGCGTCCAGTCTGTCCTTGATGGATGTGGGGTTACACAGAGGAGCACAGAGCCACTGCTTCAACAGCCTCTTGCCAAACGGGGTACAGCAGGTGTCCAAACGCTCCAGCAGCGTCCCTTCTGTTCCTCCGCACCCATTCTGAAAGATTTCTAAGTTTGCCAGAGTCACTCCATCAAGAACCATCCGCTGACGGGTCTTTGCAAAGAAACTGGCAGGTCCAGCTGCTTTCTCCAGCTCAACATCAACAGGGACATATTCTTCAAAGTTGGCCAAAGAGAGCAGCTCCTGGTCCACCAGACATTTCTTCAGGTAGAAAATACATCCACCCAGTGATGACAGAGCCAGCTCATAGCCCTCTTTAGGAGTAAGGCACAGTGAGTCACTCTCAGAGGTCATCTTTTTTATAAGAGCAGGAAGGATGTCATTCCCTGTATCCTTATCCTTGCCAGCAGCCTCTCTGAAGTAATCTTCTTCTGAGAGGATTTTCAGAGTCTTCTGAGCATCCCAGAACTGGGTGCCTGCATTAAGTCCTTCCTGCAGAGCGGAGGACAGAGAGGCTTTGAGTATTTTGCGTGTTTCAACAGATGGGTTTCCCTTTTCAAACAGCACTTCAGCAGGGGCAAAGTGTGCGATCAGGGTACGCAGACGTGAGCAGTGACGATCGTCTGGGAACTGACCAACGTGAAAATAACCCACAGACGTATCTACAAAGCAGACTCCATATGTACGGCAACGGCCAGAGCTTTCTTCTTCGGCCTTTTCCTTTAAGCTCAGCAGGAACTTGCTCTGACTCTCAGAGGGCGCACCGTCCAGCACACTGTAGGTTTGGGTACCACGTGTGATAATGCGGCACACTTCTCTTCGTACCACGCGGTCAAACTTTGTGGGCTTAGCCATGGTCTTACAGCGTGCTTCCATCATCTCTGGGGTCTCCGTCTGCTCCACACGTGCCACCTTGTAGCCTTTCTGGACCAGTACATCTGAAAAACGTCCAAAGCCAATTTCTGGGAAGCCCGAGTGTGCCCAGGTCCCCTTCATGAACGTTAGTCCCATCTCATTGACGCCGACCACAGCATCCATGTGATACAACTCATAAAACTTCCCCACCTTGTAGAAAATGACTGTGTCAAACATCTCAGATTTGAGCTGCCACCACCGACGCATACCTGGAGTGACTCTGTTTAGAAAGTCTTCTGGCACATACAATGTGGTGGGATCATAGTCATCCTCTGTCTGTCGCCGCCTCCGGCGGTCTTTCCTCTTGCCATCCTGCAACCACTCCAGCTTCTCATGGTCCCAAATTGTTGCACCTCCACTGGTGCCTGATCCGTTTGTCTGACTCTCAAAGCTCTCTGGGGCAGAGAAGGCTGACAAACGGGACTTTGTGTCGAGCGCAACAGCTGCTGGAGCTCGTTTTGGTGTGTTTGAGGGGGCAGAAAGTATCTTGGCTTTTGCAGGAGCAGGCTTTTCTGCAGGACGTTTGCGCTTCGCAGGCTTGACGGGGCTGTCTACTTCTGACTCTTCGGGGCTCTCCTCTTCCTCCTCTTCACTGCTCACAGTTGCTGCTTCCTCCTCATCCTCACTGCTGGACGCAGCTTGTTCTGGTTTGAATTCCTCATCTGAGCCATCGCTGTCTGAGGCCACAATTATGCGACGACGCTTGGCCTTATTTCCCTTTTCTGTTGAAGCACGGGATGAACGTCGACCGACCTTGGGCGACTTCACTTTCTCGTTTTTCTGTTCTTCCTCATCACTGACCTCTTCATCAGTCACTGTTGACTTGTCAACCTGAAACACACACAAAGGAGGACATTTAAAAATAAAACGTGTAACCTGCACCACTGGCCTGATTAGATATATCAAACACTCTGTTTTACTAATGATGAGAAAGAGACATTAGAATGACATTGTTATTAGCTATAGTGAAATACAGACTTTTATATCCACATTATCTACATAGCAATCAATTATAATCACAGTGTCACCTCCATTTCTTCTTCATCGTCATCCTCTTCCTCATCAGACGGATCCATACAGATAGGCATCTTTAATCTTTTCTCAGGGCTGTCAAACATCACTCCATCAGCGAGCTCCATTGCACGACGGATTATGGGTTTGCCGCTGAAGAACACTCCTCCTGTTTTAGCATCACTGCTGTCAGAGCCTGCAAAATAGTTCAAATGAGACAACTCATCCAACTATAGTAAATACTGCCATGTAGCTTGCTGGCAGGACAAAGCACATTATAGACACAGCTTTAAGATTATTGTCATTAATTAAGAGACGAATTGAAGCCAACCTTGGTACTCTCGGATATATTTGGTGCTGACCCATCCTCTGGTAGCAGGTTCATCAAAGAAATGGACATGTATACGTTGGTCCCGACCGCGGCCCCTCATCTGCTGTCCAGTCAGAGGTTGGGGTACTACCATGCATGGCCACCAGGGGTGTCCCTCCAGTTTTGCCCACACAAGGGCGCCAGCACTGAATGGGCATGTGTTGCTGCTGAAGGAAGGAAAAACAGTCATTACATGTGTAAAACTACAGCTGCTCCCCCATGACATCTAAAGTCAGATTGTGTCAAACCGATATACCGCAGCTCTAAAAAGCTACTGTAGTACAACATATTGAGTATCAGCCATTCATGAAACTGAATTACATCTTCAAGTAAAAGTTAACAGACACTGTCCTTTTAATATTTTTACATTTTGACTAAATTCACTAAATAATGTGTATGCCAGAGAATTTATAAAGACAGTCCTATTTCTTTTTCATGGAGTTGCATATTTTATATTTAACATTTTCTGTCACACATTTCTTTGTCAATTAAAGCACCACAATTTAACTTTACCCAGTCTGTGACACCAGGTGTCAGCATGCCCAGGTCCACGCCCCTGCAGGCAGTGGGCCCACAGGGTGGCTTCATGTTATTCATTCAGGCTGAGCCCGACCGGGCCCCATGATCCAGTGTCCCCATACCTGGTGAGGTACACTGTCCCCAAATGTGCCGTTTCATCGTGGTCTTCTTGAACCGTTCTTAGTCTGGCCCCTCCCCTGGGACCACTTTGCCTTGGGAGACCCTACCAGGGGCTATTAGCCCTGGACAACACAGCTCCCAGGATCACGGGGACACACAAACCCCTCCACCACGTTAAGGTGACGATTCTTGGAGAGGGAAAATGGTGGATTGCCCCCTTCGGGTTGGGAGATAGCTACTGCCCCAAGCGAGGGCGTTCAAGTATCTCGGAGTAGAGCCTGCTGCTCCATCGTGTCGCAAGGGGTCAGGTGAGGTGGTTTGGGCATCTGATTAGGATGCCTCCAGTTAGAGGTGTTCCGGGCACATCCAACTGGTAGGAGGCCCCAGGGCCGACATAGAACACGCTGGAAGGAATACATATCATGCCTGGCCTGGGAACACCTCTGGGTTCCCCAGGAGGAGCTGGAAAGCGTTACTGGGGAGAGGGACGTCTGGACTGCTTTGCTCAGCCTGCTGCCTCCGCAGCCCAGCTTCAGATAAGCAGTTGAAAATGAATAGATGAATGGAATTTAACTTGTGTGATGCTGAAGTATAATGTTACCTAGGCTCCTGCATCATTGCAATGTTTGCATCAAGGACCACAATGATATCAAGTCCTGAACTATATTGCTGACATTTTTCAAAACTACACACGTGTTTTTACGAGCAGAGCAGAGGGACTGCCATGCCACGAGTTCACAAAGCCAATAACCACTTCCCCATTAGCTCATGTTGCTCTAACTTCAGACAGTCCTCATCGTCTAACTACACAAAGTAAGAGTCATTGGTACATTTCACATTTATTCTCTATAGCATGTACGTTACTGTTGTTAAACTGGATGCATTTTCACTGGTTTGACAAAGTCACCTGTGATTCAGAGTAAAGTTAAAGTTTCCAGCATGATGGTAAACACTCCCAACTTCACCTGTTACATAACAACAAAGAGGCTGTGGCAAATGAACATGCAGCTTTCATGCGTCGAGTAACGTTAACACAAGCACCATGCAGCTGCATCTTTCCGGGGCCTTGCACACAATCCTTAGCAGAGATGAAACACGCAGCAAAACGTGTCTCCAGTAATTACCCTGCTCCCAACATGCTCACAGCTAACTCACCTTTGTTTGGTTGTTGCGGCCTTGTCGCCAAATAGTTTGCTGAACCCTCCTTTTACAGACTTGTCGTTAGTTTTCGGTTTAACTTTGTTGGCCTTGGCTGGTTGTTGCTGCTGTGTCTGTTTAGCTTCTTCTTTCGGAGAAGAGTTGGACTTCTGTACGGAGGACGGCAGGTCCGCCTCGGCCGGAGAGGGACTGGGCTTCGGCTTGGACACCGGCGGTGGAGACTTTGTGAAAAAGTTGAAGAGGGAGCTTTGCTTCGCCATGTTGTGTTTTTACTGTACTGCTGAAATAATCCGAACGACACTGTCTTGAGCCTCCATGCAACGCCTAGCACCGAGCTACACAGCCTCACCGCGCGAGCGCATCCCGTTCGCGGGAAAGACGCCCACGGATGTTGTGGGCGTGGACACGAGCCTCCACCAATGACAAGCGTGATTACTCGAACATGGACGTCACGTGGTGTCAACACAACTTCCCTTAGCGCGCGGGGAAGTCTTTTTTTTTTTTTTTTAACTTCCCTTTCCCTCTAAATGTTATTTCCAACCCAAGAATACACACATGTAACATTCAGTTTGAAGGCTACCTTCTACATTTTCCCATATCGCTCATATCAACATGAATCACTGTCACTTTTTGCTTTGAGGTAAAAGAGCAACACACACTGGGCAAGCTGCCTACAGTGTCCTATATTTGCAAAATATGTAAATAATGAAATAGTTTAACACCTGAGGAAGTAAACAACACTACTCCATTCAGAAAAATGTCATTGGTCCAGGTTACTTCAAGGTCCAAGATCACAGAAAATACAGGGGGGAAGCTACATCTCATATATGTGGATGTTCTTTTTGCTCCATATGTAATTCTTCAGTCAGAATCAACAAAACACAGCAAAGCTTAATTTCTCCCTAACTGAGGGACTTACATAGCTAGACAGAATCCCTTAAAAAGTCTCCTTGAGATTTTACAGCAAGCACAAGTTTCCATGAAGATTGCTTGGGTGCTTGATCTCAAGCTTGTGATGCTTGTTACCATCTTACAAAGTTGGCTTATAGTTAATGGCAGAAGAAAAGAAGACAAGAAACCCAAACTCATCAGAGGAGTTAAAGATTATACCACTGGAGGAATACAATCCTACAAGGCACATACTAAAAAGTTGATTTGATCCCCAAATACTAGAAAACAGAAAACTATAGTAGGAAGAAGCAAAAAAATAAATAAATAAATAAAACCAAAAACCAAAAGCGTATTCAGTGGGTTCTCCTGGTTGCAGAACACACTTCTTATTTATTTATTTTTTTTTACCTTGCTTTGGTTGCTAAGGCCTTTTTGTGCAACAGTCAAGGGATTCCTTAAGTATAAGACCAAGACAAGGAATAAAAATATTTTATGGAAACCTTAAGGACAAGGCTTAAGGGTGTTTCCTCCTACAAATTTTATATTGAGGAAACCTTAACTAGGACTTTAAGGAAAATCTTAACTTAAGGTGTTTTGTGCATCCAGCCCCAGGTTTATTGAAAATCCAGATTTAGGCTGGCACAATTGTGGCAACTGAGGTTCATTATTCCACTGGCTCTGGGACTGTCAGCTGTTCAAACACTCTGGTTAGAGGTGATATCGCCTATGTCCAAGTTTTTTTTGTTAATTTCCCAGTGTGTCCCAAAGCATGCTTGCTTGGCCTAAAATTGGATAATAATGTTGGAGTCACCGTCGACTGCCGATGGACTTTGGGTTGCTTATCAGCTTAAAGACTGATTCTTTTAAACTGGAAGGACCATAAAACAGCCTGCTTCTTTAGGGACTCATAGCTGAAGAGATATCTGGACTTGCTGAACATGGAAAGGCCAGCCTGCCTGTTAAAGACTTTGATAAGAGCCTGGAAGACCACTGGGACACTGTCACAGGAGGATAAAGAGTTGTGTACAAGGGAATAAATGGTGCATTGGTAGTATATTACATCCAGAGGTGGCAGGGTTTCTTGAATATTTTTTTTCCTGCTACCTTGGCCGGGTCTCTCTTGTAAGAGATTTTCAGTCTCAGTGGGAATTCCTGGTTAAATAAAGGTTAAATAAATTAAAAAAAAAAGAAAGAAATAAAATAAAATAAAATAAGATAAAATAAAATAAAAAAGAAGATAAATAAATAAAAAATGCAATTTACACTTCCATATACAGTAGAGAGCTCACTGAGAATGAGTCCATCAAAGAAAAGTAAAACAGGACACAATATAACATCATTGCTATACTGGTGATTATAAATAATAGGGATAGAAACAAACTGGTGATGCAGACAAGTGTGTAATGTGTGTGTGCAGGTTAATATAATTGCAAAATACTGTTGCTGTTCAGAGCACTGGACACTGGCTCTATAATCTGCACTAGTCATTTACCACCAGCAGAGGGCAGCAGAATACTGGAAGCTTCATAAGCAATAGCTTGTAACGTAATATACATTTCTTACCATTCAAATTGAGAGATGACAGTACAGATATTCCAGTTCCTTTGCAGCATTACTCAGTCTTATATTTGACACACATCTGAGCTGCATGCTTTCTTCATATCTTAACAATTTAAAATGAAAATAGCAAATAAATGTTGATTTGGAGATTTTGTTAAACACGTCCCACTGTTACACAATTTGATCAGTGGGAACAAAAGGAGCAGTATGCAATGAGTCAGCATTGCGTACAGTACAGTGACCTTGTTTCTGCTGAAATCTTATAAAGTCTGTGGCTGAAATATTACAGTCTATCCTACCTACAGTAGTAATGTTCTCGCCAGCTGTGATTCACACAAACTTAAAATGCCCAACCGCATATATTTATCTTTCTTTCAAAGCATGGAGTAAATAAATACTGATATAAACACCGGAAAAGGGTTGCCTTACATATTCAAAACAACCAAACATCCGCCCACATATGACTTTTTGGCATATGGTGTGTGGGTGATAGAAAGCATCTAATTAAGACAGCATTGTGAAACCTTACACAGCAGTTGTTATGAGGAGCTGTTTTAATTCTGTGAGATTTGCTATTACTAATCAATAAGTAAACATGAACAAAGTTATCATGCCGTAAATATGGACAGTGCCAAGGTCTATGTATCATGTGCATATATGCAGAAATGTTTACCTTAAAATTGGGTATCTTTTAGCAGAATCAGTGCAGTTAGTTATGTCTGAAGTAAATATAAATAAACATCTTTTACCCTGGAGAAAACATGGGAATTCAGGATCTCTTTTCTTAGTAACTCCCGTCAGCTCTGAAGTCTGCAGCTGAAGCAGCTCAAGCAGCTGATTGAGAACACCCTAGCAACAAATCCTGTATTAACTACCTAGCAAAACCCTTGAAAGCACCAGAAACACCTTAGCAACCTATTTGCAACAACCTAGCACCTTCTTTGTGACAACTTAGCAAACACCTAATGCCTTAATAATCACATAGGAACACCTTAGTTAGAACTGGAAATGTGCAGCCACCTCTTAAGTGAATAGCAATGAGGAGGTGAGGTTAGCTCATGTAGAAGACATGTGTAAACAGGTGTTTTTCACAGCAGACATTTTGTCATAATGGGGACAGCATTAATAAAAATTAATGACTCTGTTCTTATCAAGTCTCTTAGTAAGCCGTGCTCGTGTGATAGTAAGCCAGCACGCACTCACCATTCAGTCATCATTCATTTTATTATTTACACCTCTCTTTTACATTATCGCTGCATGAATTCATTTACAAATGTCAAAAAAAAGGAGCCAAGCCAAAGGCAGTTCTCTGACTAATTAAATTCTTTCTTCAAGCAATCATCTTCATCCTCCTGTCTCCTTGTCTTTGCATAATGTATTTGCCTTTTCTTGCCTTGCATGTGAATCTTCTTTCCTGTGGCAGTGTCCACAGTCCACAGTGGTGGTTTGCCCAGCAGGTGCAGCAGTCAGGCTGATGCAACAGTGTGGAGCAGGCAGGGTTAACTCAGTGAGTTTCCATAGTCAATGTTTAACTGTGTTTAAAATGATGTCAAGCCAGAGAGCAATATACTCCAGAGTATAAGATCCATATAGTGTATTCCAAGCACAGAAACAGAACAGCTCCTTTTGAAGGACAGACATTTTCACAAACACAGGCTTGTTTGAGCTGTGTCAAGTGTTTTATGAATTAAATTGGGCGAGCAGCCTGAGGTGTAGCCTTGGATATTATCATAAACTGTTACATCTTGCTCTGACTTCATTGATGTGGTCATCATCTGATTTTAATGCTGCCCCAGGTAAGATTAATGTGTAAAAATACACCCACCTCGTACCTAGATCATGAAATGGGGCTGCGAAAGGATCCTTCCATCCCATATCATTGAGAAGCACGAGATTAAAGTCAAGTGCCAGAAGTGGTCACTTGCAGAAAGATTTTTACACAGAAAGTGACGAATTGAACCTTGTGAGCAGCGAAACATTTTCTCTCAAACAGCAGCAAGCAAGCTGGACTGTGCAACAGTAGATAAACCTGCTCCTGAAGGAATTAATTTCCATGATTTCCATGGCGACCGTTTAACAAGGAGAGGATGTTTAAGTCATGTGGAACGATGTCTGGATGTTGAAATATATCAACTTTTCACTGTCCCTCAAAACTATTATCTGCTGCTGTCTATACGAGCCAGCAAACGGCAAAGTTAGGTAGTTGAGCTTTGAAAGATAAAATGTTTTATTTATTTATTTATTTACAGCAGATTTCCTCCATCAGTCTGTGGCTATTTTCAAAGTGAGAGAAATGAGCTTATCAGCGTTTGTGCAGAGAGTTAGATGAGAAGATTGATAACATGCTCTTGATATCAATCTTCTCCTTTAGGTCGGTGCAAAAAAAGCAAATAGGTGTATTTTCCAAGACAGAGGCAGCACTAACCATGAAGTGATGTGGGCAGTTGCTTAGGGCCCCCCTGGTCTGTGGGGGACACCCCAGAAAATGAACAGGAGACAATAATGATGAAAAAAGAACTTCCTAAACACAAACTGACAATATTTTGTGCCATTTTTGACCCCCTAAAATTTGCAACACAACTGAGACAGGTAAAATGGACAATTAAGATAGGTTAGGAAAATAATTTCATGTCCCTGACAAAACAACCACTCCTATTTTTCTGTGATACAAAAAAAAAAACACATTTGGAGGTTGTATTAGATATGATAGGTCAAACAAAATTAATTGACAAAACAAGAATTGGGATTATCTTCACAAGCTATTTGTCGACAGTTTGCCAGCACCCATGAATTAAGTTAAATAAATTACATATGGAGATTGGTTTAAGAGGACCATTCACAAATAATGACTTGGACTTTTCACGTCAACATATGACGTGCAAGGTACCCTGGGTGCTTTGGTTGTTGACGTTCTGGGGCACCATGTCAACTCCAGCCTGTTACACGCGTTGTGTCTTTTCAAAATACACTTCCGTTTTCACAGGAAATGTACAGGTTGCATACAGTCTCTTTCAAAATAAACAACAGCACAACACCTTGAACGGACGTCTTTTTCCTTCAACAACAAAGACACGTGGTTATCTTTAGCCAACACTAGCATATAGTTTTGGTTTAGGCAACAAAACAAAACCACCAACAGGGTTTGGCTTTACATTCAAACAGAAGCAAACACTGGCCTCCCGATGAAGGTTGGTGGTTGTTGGACCTATCCACCACCACTCCCATTCCCACTCCCACTACTACTTGGGCTTTTTGCTCCCTTAACTTATGTTATTATCTGGCTACATTTCCCCCTGATGCCCCTGGGTGCCATTAACCAACAACAGTGTCAGGGCACCCAGTAGGTTAGTGGGTAAAGCAAGCATACCTTAAACGTAAGCAATGTCCCTGCTGCAGTGGCCGTGGGTTCAATTCCAACCTGCTGCATGTCATCCGCCCCTTCCCTCCCTCTTTCACACTTAGACTGTCCTATCTAATAAAGTCAAGGAGCCCAAAAACAATAATGGTATCATGCTGACATAAGAGGACAGCTTTTTTTTGTCAGTGTTGAAGTATTTGCCACCTTCAGAATGAGACTGACTTGGCTTATTCATACCTAATGTGTGCTACTTATATTACAATACTCAATATACATTGGTTCAATATCATGTAACGTGGCAACATGTTACAAACCAGGGCCCCCAAAAATCTAGGGCCGGCCCTGTCCCAAGATCTTGAACTATTCCTTTAATAAAGCATTTACTATTATGACAACCTGTTATTCTCAGTACTCCCACTGGGGATGTAGGCTATGATACATATCTTTATTTAACACACTGCCAGGGTGTGAGTGGCAGAGCTCAGCAGGCACCAGTTTACAGGTATAAGTAAGGATGAGGATATCTGTCAGAGGGATACAGCAGCTGACAGAGTCGGATCCTAGGAGCTGCTGAATTATATTAATCAAATATCAGTGCAGGAAAGGTGTGCAGTAATGGATCTGAGACAGTAATGTTAATATTAAACTTAATGATCTCTATGGTCATCTCTGTATGGAACAGAGCTGATGAGAGAACAGAGACTATTTTAGCATCTCTTTTGTTCTTATTCCCATCTTCCTTTGATGGGCTGCTCTCCCATCACCTCACCTGTCATTTTTTTCTTTACCTTTTTTGTGTCTCCTGGGTCTCTTTCCTCCTCTGCAACCACTCCTGAAGCGATACTATTCCAAAGCCAGCACTATGGGACTGTTTTAAGCATAATGAGGACTGCACATCAGGCTGCTGTACAGAGTGATTCCCTAAGCACTGCTGGGACTGTATAGAGGGAGACAACATGAAATAACAGCTCAGCCCTTCTTCTCTTCCTTCCTCCTTTCCTCTCATCTTCTCTTCCTCTGCTCTCGTGCTTAATAGGGTGACCAGTTCCCCCTTTGTTGTTGCTCTTACTTTACACCATCATAAAACAGACTTTATGATCACAGGGTTTCATTTTTTTTTTAAAAAAATTTTCCCTTCATAGTAAAACACCGAGACCAATTAAAAGCCTTCATGCAAATGACTAATGCCTCTCGCCAGTTCGCAGCTATCTGTTCAGTGATTTCACCGTCCCCGCACTGCTCTATTCTGCCACTGAGCCTTATTGAAATACCATAAATGTGTATAGTTCAGTCACATTAATTCAGCTGCCTCTGGGGGAGCTGAAGTGGGGGCAGTCACTGATAGTGGAGTGATAGTGCAGTCAGCAGATTTAACTCTGCAGAGCTGCGGTATCTGTTTCTTTAGATGGAAGGGAAAAGAGAGTATTTGTGTAGATGAGAATAGGAAAACGAGAGCGATGAGAGATTGAGGAAGACATTGGAGCGTGCGGTATATTGTCCTCCCAATGGTGCACGATGAACAATTCTGTCTATATTTAGATGCATTTAGTCGCTGAGTCTTTGCAAACAAGGTTATTTGGAGCACCCACACAAATAAAACATGCAAAATGTGACCATAAAAGATCAAGGAGAAAATACCTGGTGTTATCTAGTTTCCCATCCTCTCTGTAATTTCTGCTCTCCTTGGGATGCACCAATGTTGCGCACACTGATTTGCAATTCAAAAGCAATTTAACCAACCCCATTTTTAGAATCCTTTTTTTTTTCACAGAATATTTAGAATAGTTTACTAACCATCAACACCGTGGAGATCTTTGCCTCTCAAATGAGTACACAAAGAGGATCACAGATGTTATTCTTCACCAATCTTAAACTACACTGTGTTTCAATAATATAAACATGGCATTTTATAGCTCCTTATATCTTTTGTTGGAATAGTTGTGTAGTGCAAATAAATGATCACTATCAGTCAGTTCCACATTCGTTTAAGACACAAATTCCAACTAAACTCTTCAGTTTAATTTTTATTGATTATTGGTGTTCTAATTACAACACTGAAGTCATACATTTGGGAACTGCTAAAAGGACGTGTCTAGAATCCAGGGCTTTTTTTTTTGATAAAGAATTTCAGGGCTGGCTGTCACATTTTACTACAACCTGCATAACCGACACATTCTCACTCTGACCTCGTCACATGTTGATGTTTGCTCATGGGCTTTCCACGTCCACATATAGTGTGCAAGGTACCCTGGGTGCGTTGGTTGTTGACGTTCTGGGACGCAGTGTCAAGGTCAGCCTGTTACATGCATTGTCTTCTTTCAAAATGCACTTCCGTTTTCACAGGAAATTTAACGTTTGCAGACACTCTCTTTCAAAATATATGCACTACATTGGTACAACACTGCGAATTGACGATTTTTTTTCTTCAACAACAAACAAACATGGTTGAGTTTAGACAACCAAAGCACGTTGGGACAGGGTTTGGCTTTATAATCCTGTGGGACATGAGCACTGCTCTTGCGGGTTAAAGTCAGTGTTTGTTAGACTCATCCACCACTCCTCCTGCCTGTCACAGCTGGACTTTGCTGCCTTAACTTTCATCCTTCTCCCTCCGCCTATCATGCCGATGTTAAAGGATACCTTTTTCATTGGTTTCCGACACCGCAAGACAATGCCCAAGCGCCAGATTTTGATGACTATGGAGTGAGACCGCGCTGGCATAACAGAGTTATTTTGTGCCATATGGGGCGGTAGAAACAAGTTGTGAACACAACACTAACATATGATCCCCTTTAGTTTAGTCAATATGGTGAAAATGTTAGCAACCAGTTGCCTATTTACGCATCAATCAGATATGGAACAACATTATCATTCAATTGGAGTTGTGTCTCTGGCCACTTGATGGATGTAAGTTCAATACTGACCCTTTTTTTAGCTCTGTTTTGGTCTCCACCATGAACTGTGTAAAATAATGGACATGACTATCAGAATGTCACCCAGTGGATTGTGGACTCCTGTTTTGAAGCACAAATTGGCATTTTGGCTGATGTCATCTTGTTTTTTTGGAGCCAGAAGTGACCATATTTAGATAAATAGATGGAGCTATGGAGGAGCGAGGCAGGGGTCTGACTCATAGACTGTGGTGACACCTCGCTGAAACCCATCCCTCAAGCATCCCTGCCCTTAAATATGTGTAACTTCAAGCCTTAATAAAATGTATATGGGTGAGTTATATAAAAATGTACCCCCTGTACAGTCGTCATGACGGAGAAATAAGCTATACAGATCAAAAACGGGTTTTTTGTATCAAGGCTTCAAGCATGTTTATTTCTGCTGTAAATTTGAGCATTTCAGCATGCGGTGGTGGAGGTCTGTGGGATTTGACTCACTTTTGGAGCCAGCCTCAAGTGGTCATTCAATGAACTGCAGTTTTTGGCACTTTTGCATTTGCTTCATTTTTCAGCTTCAGAGGTTGCCTCTTGGTCTCTGTTAACTCCTGAGGAAACCATCTGGCTCTTTAGTTGAGGAATCCTTTACTATGTTCACAAACATCCTAACTGTGTCTGTCTGCTGTTTGGTTCAGGAAGTGTATAGTCAATTTTTAGCTTTTCCATGAAACACAGCTTCATGTTATAGCAGATATCGGCAGTGACTAGAGAAGTGAGAGTGAAGTAGAACACTAGATTGCTCTGAAAAACCCAAACATTGAGCTGAAAGAAGCTAAAATGTGAACGATCTGATCATTCTTGGTTTTGATCCTATGAGCGACCGCTTTCACATTACACATTTGATCCATCATAAAAATATCAATTGTAGCTGCTTTAAAGCTTCTGAGTGCCTTCAGCTGGCTCTCGGATAAACCAGCAGGATCCTCTCCTCAAAGCAAGTGGAAACCAGAGCGAACTAAAGTTTATTTCTCCTGCATTTCTTAAATGAACTGCACCTGCTGTGCGGTGCGTTGACATATCGAAGGCAGTCTGCCAAAACAGTGATATGAAATAAGAAAAAAAAATCTCTGCGACTGTGGGAATTTGCATAAATGTATTATTACGCTGTCAGGACTTTTGAACACAGACACTCAGAGATGAGATGTTGGTGTTACTGGCAGCTTAAAAGTCAGATCTTTCTTTTATTTTTTTAGGGTTTTTAATGTGATATAGTGAACCATATAAAGTTCAAGCTTTAAAAGTTGTTTTTTTTCCCAACGTTCTCATTATTTTACTCATTATCTGACTGTTCTCTCTTGGTCTGATTTGACCATTTAGTGTAATTAGTGTTTTCCCAAGGAACTGCAAATATTTCACAAGGGTTTACGGGGCTAGTCTAATAATTATTTGCATAGGCGCAGATTTTGGGGGGCACACAAGGGGCATGCTCCTCAATATTTTATGTGCATCTGTCACAATAAAAAAATGAAAACACAGGACTTAACACCATAAATTGACACAGAAAAGACACAAATTGGCGCATAAACATTCACCAGAATGCAGGACATTAAGTGTTTAGGACCCCAACCCCCTGTGTGTCCCCCACAATATTAAAACGGACCTACATGTCCCAAGCTCTTCTTTTATTTATATGTTAGAGTACTAAACCTAGATGGCATTTGGTGTATAGATAATGGCACTAAAATCTCTCTTGGTGCACAGAAGGAGGTGGATTTGCTGTAGAATCTGGCCCAATTTTTCTCCCACTAATGATAATGGAAACCCATTTAACTTTTGCTTTATATCGCCTCTCCATCTGAGTCACCGAGGTGTTCAGAGCAGAAAGGTTTTCTTCTCACCTCCAGCTTGATTCGTATTCGCCTAACTTTATCTGCTGTGAACGCCGTGGTTTATTGCATTTAAGCAAGCTGACACTGAGGAATTTATGCAATAGTAAACACCGCTGTATTCTAATCTGTGGAAGAGATCGTATTAAACTTCATTAGCTGAATTGGTGAGTTTCCCTTATCTATTAACCCCTCTCTCCTGCTATCTCTCTTCCCATGGTAATTGAAAGAGCAGATGTTATAAGGTAATTGCCTCATCACTCAGGCAGCTCAGCCCCTCTACATGTAAATGTCGCATTTTCACAATGACTTTTGATTCTCACACTCTTGCCTTTAATTCAGATACGCTCATGGTCTCTTCAGATACTATTAGAGCGCTGCAGGCTATTTCAACAGACTTCCCCATGTGCATTCTGAATAGATCGATGAAACGGCAGCCACTTGAACATGAAAGGCATGTGTGAGAAGAGGTTTCTGGCTTGCAAGTGATCCTTAATGTGTCTAAATGTATTACTGCTCCATATTAATACATCAATATAAAGAGCAAAGAGCCTGAGGATATTAAAGGCAACTAAAGCAATTAACTCTGTTAGTATAGTGGTTATTTAAATGTCTAAAGTTGTAAAGATGACGGTTTTATACTTGAGAGCCATAGGTCAGTTTTCTGTCTATAAATGTTTCAAGAGTCCTTCATTCATCCTTCGTTTATTAACAACCAGTCAATATAAAGAGTCATTTTAGAACACATTATATATTCTGGACATCAATAACCCTCGGCTCAGCTCTAATTTCTTAAACATGGGGATTGTAAATTAATTCAGAGAACATCTAATGCAGCCACAGCTTGATATTTCTTCTTATCTCCTAAGATCTGAAATCTAGATGTAAATTCTGCAAAAACATTTTAATGACTAAAGTTAGGCACCAACCAAAATGAAGAAAAAAAAACTTTAAAAGTTCAAGCCTAAATGTATTTGCTGCCTTATTTCTGATTAAAGTAAAAAGCTGGTGATATTCTATCCTCAGCAAATCCCATGCCATTTGTCTTCTGCCTTTCCTACCCCCTCTGCAGCTGTCTGTCCAAGCCCATTTATTCCTACTGATGATGAAGATCTCTGAAAGATGGGGAAAAAAGTTATTTGACATAGTTATATAATACAGTGGTTCCCAAGTGGTGGGTTGTGGTCCAAAAGTGGGTCGCAGGTCCATTCTGAATGGACCAAAAGTGACTCGCAAGTGTGTGAATTTTGGAAACAAACACTTGAAGTGCAGTAAATGTCCAGTACAGAGCTTTTACTTTGCCATTTCCTGCTGTTGAGTGAGTGACTAATAGACAGCTGCTTGACGAGACAGCAAACTAGCTTAACAACATGGCTAACCGCAAGCATGACACTGAGTATATTAAACTGTGTGGACCTTAAATTAATGATTAAGGAGAAATCTAGAGCCCGTGGCTCGACCAGTTGGGAACCACAGATATAATATATTTGAGAATAGGCTAAATACTTTCCTAAAAGAGCTGGGCACTTTAGGTTTCAGTAGAATTTACTCAAACAAGAAGAAATTGTGTTTTTGTTAGGGACTATTTTAAGCTGCGGATGATTGATCACAATGCCCAAGCTCATCGTAATGAAGGAACCCGTCAGCCAGTGTAACAGTAGTTGAGTTTCCATCTAACTAAGGTTAAATTAAAACTGATTTTCCCAAAAATTTGCAAAAGAAATGTGAACTTATGTGCATTTCCGTCCACTTCTATATTGTATGAATATTGCATAATTGGTTCTTCAAGATATGCAGTATATGGTGCCAATTCTCCTGTCAGGTGCTATCATACCTTTACAGATGAGATGAGATGAGATTAGAAGAGCTCCAGTAAAGCCTCAATCAAAAGAAAACAGTGGATGTATAATAATAGAGACCATGCTGCACAATGGAAATTGAGAGTTTTTAACAATAAATATCACAGCTCTGTGCTCTTGGAGGAGCTCTGAGTTCATAGCCCTGTGTGCATAGATAAACATGTTAAAAGTCATCCAGAGATAAGGAAGAGAGCTTGCAGTAGTCTATACAATGATGGTATGTCAAAATTTGTCCGCTCACTCTGTTTCCATTGCGCTTAGTCACATTTACCCTTTATCGAAACAGAACCTTTTCCAACTCCCCTGAGCATAAACACTTATTTTTGCAATAAATTGACATTTAAGATAATTTTTCTACTCAGGTTTTTTCAGTGCAAATTAAAAATAGTGGACGGAAACACACCTTGTGTGGCTCATTTTCATTATTTAATGAATAAATTATGTTAGATATTTAACATAAAGTAACATAGGTTAATTTTAGGAAATGACACATGGTGATGACGTACCTTAAAATAAAGTTTGCTTGGTTTCACATGATTCCTAAGACTCCTGGGGAAAGTCCTGTGTTTGACCCATCCACCACCCCGAACTGCTACCTCACACAGACTTTATACTACTTCTTTCTTTACTCCCGTCAGCACATCATTCACATAATGGCAGTCTTCTGAATTATGTGGGTTAAATGCAAATTACAGGCTCGTAATCAGGGGTTACATGCAAATTGTGGTGCATTACTCTTCCTAAGTATGTGTACGAACAGTGCATGAGAAGTGTCTGCTCATTGATGTGTTTTAGTAGGCCAGTATTTGGACAAAACTGGAGCTCTGTGACACAGAGGAATAAGCTATGTCAAGAAAAATATTGAATGTCACCAGACTTATCCTCTAAAGTGAAATTTGGGTGTATTACAAAGTGCAACACACTAAATTACAGGTTTTTACATCATTACAGAGTTGGCTTTCTCTTTATTTGAGCTGTCAAATCCCTTTTTTCTATTCTAAAAAGTCAATAAAAGTCCTCTAATGACCATTTCTTGTTCATTTGTAAAAGTTAAAGAAGTGATATCAGAAAATAAAGTGGCTCCAAATTACATAATTTAATGATGAAGACTTTATCATCTTAAACGGTGCTTTTCCCCAGACCTTACTTCAACTTTTATTACATTAATGCCTGTCACTGTTCCTCTCCCTCAAGACTGAGTGAACATTGTATTTAATTTGACAAGGTTTCAAGAAGAGTATATTCTCAGAAGTTCACCAACCAAATCACTTGTGACAATCTTAAAATGAAGATAAATGAGTTTTTACTTAGTGTGTGTAGGGAAGTAGCGGAGTCCATTTTTTCCTATATCTATCTTCCTCAGTTTCCAGAGATAAATTTATCCGATTGCAGTTGCAACAGAAGTGTTCGTATTATGTTAAGTGAAAACTAACTGAAAAAGGAGAGTGTGAGGAAACAGGGAGGAGGTGCAGAGAAACAGTGAGAACAGCCCTTGACAAATGGCAGGAAATCAGAGGTTTCTGCCGCAGTGAAGGAATCGAGGCACATGTCCCCGACCCAGAGGAAACATTTCAGCCTTTAACTGCAGTCCTGTCTCCCTGTGGGATAACCACACCATTCACACTGTGCCGATGTGACGGAGAGGCTTGTTGGTATGTCTTAAGGGACAACAAAGAAAAGATGTAAAGATTTCTGCACTCCATAACTGACTAAATCAGGGAACTCTTTTTTTGTGTCAAAGCTGAATTGACTTGTGGGAAACAGAGGCAGCTCCAGTTATTTTGCACAAGTCTGGCCACATGCAGATAACTCCAACAAAACAAAAGCTCAGCTGGTGATCAAATGTGGTCCAGCATACAGAGAGGGCAGACATTCTAGGTGGGTGTTAATTCCTCCAACAACAATATTGGACTGTTTAATGTCCTTGCTAATGAAACCCGGCTTCTCGCTAAACAGAAAATTACTGATGAGCAGAGACTTTGTGGCACATTTCTTCTGCACAGACTCCTCTTAACCCCTGTGCAGTGAGATAATGTATGTTGTTTTTCAGCACAATTTGCCGGGATCAGACTCATTTCAATAATGAATGCAATTACAGGTCCCCCTTTATGACTAACATCCTGATCAACCCATTACTGAAGAGCCACGCTGTTTCAAGGTCTTTTCAGAAAGCTGTGTGCGTTGTGGTGGAATAATATCCCAAATAAACGCATGCATCAGTAAAGACCATCGAATTCATCATACATACGGAGGGACCACTATTAACCAGCTGTTAAATGAGCATTTATGAACACAATTAAATAAAGAGCTTTTAATGAAAGAAAAAAAAAAGAATCTTTTGTCCTTCTTCGCTCAGACGTGATGGTGAGACATAGCGGGTCCGTAAGAAATCAAAGATGACATTTGCTGTGGAGACAAAAGCGAGTGTCACACTGAGCTTTTCTGTTGGTGACGGTTTTGCAGCTCAACAGCCTTTTTGCAGTTTTGCAGCATTGCTAGAATGTGTAAATTGTGAATTTTCACAAGTTAGAACAAATTTTGGGTTGCCAAGTTGTGAAGAAAATCTCTGACTGGTGAGTCATTAAAGGTCCTTTGTGTAGGATTTAGGGGAATACACTGACAGAAATGAAATAAAATGGATCAAGCATGTTTTCTTTTGTGTATCATGACATGAAAATAAGAATTGCTGTGTTTTTGTTGCCTTAGAATGAGTAGTATGAATACATAGGGTGCAGGCTTTCATACGCAGAGTCTGTCATGTTGCATCACCATGTTCCTACAGTATCCCAGAGCAGACAAACCAAACACTGGCTTTAGATAGGGCCATTTGCGTTTTTTCGTCAGCCACCATAGTTAGCAAGCCCCCCACAATGAGCAGTATTGCAAAAACACAGACTTTTTTTTTTAACATTAAACTGCTTTATTTAGTGTTGTTAGCAGTTTAAATCACTGGTCTGTTTGTGCGGAGAGGAAGAGACCTCTGCGGAAAGTTTCAGCTGGTTGCCACTACATCCTATGAATACTACACACTGCTCCTTTAAAAAATTGCTCAACATTTTGGGTAATGCCATTATTTTCTTTTTGCCAAGAGTTAGATAAGATTGACATTGCTCTCAGGTCTGTATGCCAAATGTGAAGCTACAGCCAGCAACCAATTAGCTTAGCTCAGCTTAGCTTAAAGACAGGAAACAGAGGGTAACAGCTGGCCTGGCCCCGTCTGAAGGTCATAAAATTCACCTATTGGCATCTCTAACGCTCACTAACTAACACCATAGGCCTGTATCTTCTTTGTTAATATTCATCAAAAGCAAAGTGTAATAATGAAATGTTTATAGAGGTTATGTACCAGGATTTTTCTTGGAATTTATATTATCTGCAAGTCTTTCAAAGAGAATTAAGAAGATCAAAGAAATATCAGTAAATATCAGTGTTTAATGGAACCCCTTCTTGTTTCATATAGATTTTACTTTTAATTACATAAATATAAAAGTACAATCATTGGTATAAATGTGCAACTTGCAAACAGAATGAATTTGCATACAATAACTGGATGTTACACCACGATGCAAGCAACATGAGACACACGCCAAGGTGTAGACTTATGATGACAGAGCCAAAGGTCAACATAACTGTGGATCACAGGCACCTGAAATAGATTTTAAAATTGAGATCTCAATGTAGTTTGTGGCTCCAAACCATCAGTCTTCATTTTAAAAAACCATCAGGCTCACATGCTGCGGATTTGGAAATCAAGCTCCTGATCAAAGCCAACAATGTGACTCTTGTTAAAGATCAGTAGCAGCCAAGCAGAGCAGTGATACATCATTCTGTTACCGAACCACTCAGCTGTTTACCGCTTGCGCTCCAGCCAAATGAATGTAAATACATTTTGTTCCTGAAACAGGCGGCTTTAACAGTCTCGAAGTACAAAGGCATTCATGCATTCTTCTTCAGGGAAAAGTGTAGCGAACACAGTGTTATGTATCACACTGTGATCACAAAGAAATAGACGCTTTGCCTAATAAATGATAATGCCATTAGCACCATCGACAGCCCTCGACATTAACACTAACAGCATCTCCAGTCTCTGCTTATTTAGCAACAAATTATTTTATTATGGGCCTTGAAATGGCTGCGGAGCATAACATTTTAATGGGGTTATTTTACAGTCAAAGTGCTGCTGACTACAGGGCAGATTTTCCAGTGTGAGTACAGTACAATGGTTGCACAAGATGTGTAAACACTGGCAGTGTTGATTTTAACAAATTTAAGATTAATCATGCAGCGCTGTGATCCAAGTCTGCTATGTTCACCCATATTATGTACTTAAGTGTGGGCTTGATTTTGCATCATTTCGGTCTAATTTCATGTTTGACGGGAACATGAGAGGAATTAATTACACCAGAAAGAAAAGTCAGTGATGTTACATTTAAGAAGCATTTCTGCTGATAACAAATACAAACATACAGTAAATCCCAATACCACCTGTCTCCTCTTACAGAAGACACAGAGGACAACGGGGCAGTTAAAACCATTGCAATCAATGGAGATCAATTTTGCAAAATGCAAAAGGATTGTATAGTACAACACACGAGCTCTACACACTATAATCTTTTCAATAAGGAACCTTTTTGTAATATGCAAGGACTAAAAGTAAGGCAATTGATTTCAAGCCACGCATGCATTTTAGGTGAGCAAACATTACTCTAAATACTATATTCAATGTCTTAAAAGCTTGATGTGTTTCAGGCTTAAGGAAAATACATTTTAATGGATATTATATTAAATCGAATACCTTCTGGGGGGACTTATGTGTACGGAAGCATTTAAGATAACATATCACAGTCCTTTAATTCTTATTCTCGGTCCTTTACACACTGGTTTGGACATTCAAATGCATACATACACTCATGCTCCTTGTCAAGGGTGTAAGGTTAAGGATACAATGCAGCTAACTAGCCCCTCAACAGCTGCAGGGGCTTTTAAAAAACCTAAGAAACCTCTTCTATTGTAACCCCAGGCCTCAGAGGGAAAATGAAGGTTCACATACAATATCATTCAGAAATCATTATTCCAGAGAAGTGCCAGGAAAATCTCCCCCTGACATATCACAGCAGTGGAACACCACTGAATTCATATGTCATTTGCTACAGCATGCCCATACTCCTGCTCAGATGTCCCGGAGGTTTGACACTTTTCTATGTCTACAGTGTCACTGCTAACAGTGTGGCAACATATGCAAGCTTCACATCACATCACCAAGATACAGTAAGCTCACTCTGCTGCTCATGAGCCACTATGGTGGGAGCTGTTTCAGGAATAAATTGACACTTTGGAAAGTTCACATTCGCTTTCTTGCTGAGAGCTACTTCTCTAATGTTTGTAGGGTAAATTAGGCAGCAGCTGGTTATCTTAGCTTCGTGGAAAGACTGGGGGGAAAAGGGAGGGAACAGCAACCTAGTTATTGTCTCTCTGGTTTCCATACAAATCTAACAAACAAGGTATAATGTGTTAATTGGTGAGCTTTAGAGGTGCTGGTAGGTAGATTTTATTACCTTGGGCCAGAGCCAAGATGCTTGAGTCGACAGCAGGTTAGCTTAGCATGAAATAAAGACTGGACTATTAGGGAAACAGCTAGCCTGAATTTAAAGCTGTCTTTCATTCTTTCATTGGCCTAGCACCCATCACACAGTGAATTAAGATGTAACATGTTAATCATGCTGAATTTCCACTGCATGGTACGACACAGCTCTATTCAACTCGAGTCACTCTTCTATGGTTTCCATTAGGAAAGGTTGCGTATAATACCTGGTACCAGATACGTCACTTGCACAACGTAGGATGCCTTTTTTCCCTAGGATGGTGGGATGACACTCCCTACTCTCCCTCTGATTGGCTAGCAGTGGTTGCCTTTGTTTGTTGGATTGGTGAGGTTTAGGTAAGAGGAGTGAGTTTAGTTAGTTAGGGGACACAGAACTTGGACACAGGACAGTCTGCACAAACCCGCCATTTTGACACTGCCAAGCTATGGTCAATAGTGGCCCAAAAATGGCAGTGCGCAAAATTATACTGTACACTACGCCGTGCAATTGACGAAGTGCAGATGTTCGTATGTTTGTTTGCCAATGAAATAATTCAGTAAGTGTCACATTGAAGATTATGTCATGGGCTGTTTCACACGGTGATCACCTGAAAATCTGGCCTATACCGAGGGGGAAGTAGAAAACAAAAAGTGAGTCGAGTCAGATTGAGTTGAGTCAAGCCTTAACGTGTAGGGTTGGGCGATGTGAACTGAACTGGCATGTGATGTCCACAGTGAAACATTCTGATGGCACGATGACATTATTGTTTGCAAAAATATGTTAAATCAACCAGCTGAACCAGACCTGATGTGCAAACTGCCAACTTTATGCATTATAGTAGCACATTTGTCAGGACTGAGGACTGGACACTTGGGACTGAGCTTTTAAATTACTATGTTGGGCTCAGTGGTCAATGACTAACAGCCATCAACAATGGATGATTGCATTTCCCAATTTTAGTACCATGCAGTGGAAATGAGGCATAATTAACATATTCACTGCGTTATGGGGGCCAAGACTATTTCTTGCCAGTTGCAAGGTAACCAGCAGAGACCCCAGGAGGTTACTGGTGCTGGTGAAAAAAGCTTGGTGAAGACTGGAAACAGCTAGCCTGGCTCTGCAGTTAACAACTAATTAGCTTACTAATTAATGCATTATCTATCATGTTCAATTTATCATGTACATTTTACAACTGGCTCCAGCTACATATTTACCTCGCAGATGTGAGATCTTTTCATCTAACTTTCAGCAAGAAAGTGAATACAGATATGTGCACTTCCCAAAATATCAAACTGATCCTTAACATCTGGAAAGCTTGTGTTCACTCTGAAACCCATGTGTCCATGTTTTTAGAGGGTAGTTAAGTTCTGTATGGTGCATCTTATCAATCTGCTGACTGACTGTAAGAGACATGTGCGGGTGACTTCTTCACTCATCCACATGTAGATATTTGAAAGCTATAGAAAAATAGACTTTAAATAGTCCTCTGTTTTATATACAGCTATCTCGTATGGCTTTACCATAATGGCATGCAGGAAAAACTAAGACAAGCCTGAAGATTTAACTACCTGAGTCATTTTCTCTATTCCTCTCGGTGAGACTGGGGAGTAAAGGAAATTATTCAGATCTATGCACGGACAGGATGAAAATCAACGAAGGATAGATCCAGATCCAATTCACGCCTTACTGGGAAAGCGCTTATTTAAGACATTCCAACACTATATACTATATATATACATTTATGGCATGTCTCATCGTATTCACAGTGTAAGGGTGATGAGCGTGAGGAGAGAGCCGAGATCTGTGGAAACAGGAGGCAGGAGTGTTTTGGTGCAGTGTGTGTGAAGTGAATGCAGAGATGACAGAGAAAAAGAGGTGAGCGGCCTGGGAGGATATTAGATCTTGAAGATGGACGCCAGAAGAAGTTGAGCCCTTGGCTGCAAGAGACCATTGATTTGGTTTGGGCATGAATTTGACACCACCTCCTTTACCTCCTCTGCTGTCACCAGCCCTTCTCTCCAGTTCTCTTCCTTTATCACGGTCTCCCGGACAGTTTAACTATCAGCGTCTCCTCCTCTGTCTCGCTGTTTACGAACATCAAACACACATCACACGGCTTTAAATCACAGATGCCCTGGAAGAGATAGTTGCCGGCAACTAGGACATTGATCGCGCAGCCTGACAGGGTAGCACCGTACTTCCGCAAACACCCTCCATCCATTAAACCTCGGCTACACATTTACATTGAAATCGCGGGAAATCAGCCTGTGCGGGCTTTTGGATTATGCTTTGTTTCTCAAAGAGAGAAAGCCATGTATCTAGCAAGACATCACTCTCGACAAGAACAGAAAATCCCCACAAAAAAATAAATCAATGTAAGCGAGAGAATCCTTCAGGGTTTTGTTATCCACTCCAGCATCTGAGATTGGCCCGGCTACTTTCAATCTGCATCATTTAATGTAATGTGCCTACAGGATAAAACCATCCTTAGTTCACTCTCCTTCCACCTCCCTCCTCTCCCTTATATTTCACTTCAAACAAACATAAACTTACCTCTCATTTATTCTGTTTTTATAAATACACAAGTCTACATTCTGCATTCAAAGAGTAATTAATACATTGCAAACCTTTATCATTTGTTTTCCTTGCAGACAGCTGTGCGCTTGAAAAAGAGGGGAGAGAAAGAGTTGGGTGGTGCCTTCTTTTACCCTTCAAGTCAAAGTCTTTGGCCACTGAAGCATTTTCTGGGCTGATAAGGAGGCCAGTCCCTCTCTCACGAGAAATGGATTTTCATTCTTCAACTCTGCTCTTTTCTCCATCTCGAGCAATGGGAAATTACTCTTTACAGCCCGTTAGTGTGGCACACTGTAAAAACCGCCCCTCGCTACAGCCCCGTCGAAATCAGCTACATCACAGCCATGCTTAGCTAAACCCACACACTCGCCCCCAGACATTACATCAATCACCTGAGGGTAAAACTTGACGTGTGCCAAGAAAGAAATGGGGTTCGCACAATCAATGGAAGGTCTAGTAATGGTGCAAAAAATGCATGAGAAGTATAATGCATAGATCAGTATGTGCTATGTCATTCAGTGATTACACTTGTCTTTTGTATATCAGCATTCAGTATGTACATTCAACTAAACTGGCGAAAGACTGCACTGTATGCTTCCCTTGGCTTCTTTACAGCACAACATTACAGCTGTATAAGGCTGATATATTGAGCATATATAGCAGACCTCTGCAGACTAACACTGTCGTTTCAGTGATTTGTTCTGGGTTGGGTTTGAGGTTAATGTAATGGGTGATGGGTGATCCCCATGCTTCCAGATCAACTTGTGTTTTGTTTGTTTTTTTTGGACACTGTGGTTCTCTCTTCATGCCATCAATATCAAATCATCACCAAAACCATCACTGTCATTACCTGTATTGTCACCACAGGCTTGTAATTCCAACCAAAAGTATCCAAAAAATCATATGTGTCATGCATACAAAGTTACACCGGCAATCCATCTCAAAAGCCTTGACATTTTTTCTATGGCGATCCACCTCAGGGTTTGTAACACAGTATGACAATCAAGAGCTCCCATATTTCATGTCTCACTCTGTCCTCTACCTGGAGTTACTCGTCTCTGCCAGCCTGTTGTTCATGATACCGAGGGCGCCAACCCCCCCAGAGAAACCATTATGGCGTGAGCTGCCACAGACTGTCCTGGGGTATCCATTGGCCGACTCAGACAGCTGCTTCTGCATGATGGCCAGCGACACCTTGTTAGAAGCTGCCAAGTCTTTCATAGAGATCATTTCCCCTGATAGTCTGCGCCCCTCGGTATCACTATCACATGGTCCATCTGAGTCTGGCGGCTGGCCAGGCCGACCCTGGCGACCTTTAAAGCCCGGGCGGATGGCATTGCGTCTGCCCAGGAGGGCGCTTGCCTTATTGCAGCGCTGGCAAAACAAGCAGCTCATTTTCTCCAGAATCCAGTTGAGCACCTGCTTGATGACAATCGAGATGACATTGAAGAGCGAGTAGATGCAGCACACTCCCATTAGCATGAAGAGGAAGTTGGCCACCCTGTAGAGGCTTTGGTATTCGTAAGCCGCGCTCTGGCTGCTGACATAATCCCCAAAGCCGATGGTGCTGAAGGTGACAAAGCAGAAGTAGAGGGAGTCTAAGTACGCCCAGCCCTCCACGGGGGTGTACATGGCTGACGCGCAGCAGGAGATAGTGATGGCTGACAGGCCAAGAATCAGCATCACATGGTACACCGAGGGCTTCCAGCCGGGGAGGGAGTATGCTGAGAAGTCATGGCGGATGCCTGGAGGGAGTAGACCACTGTTCCTGATTCGTCGCTCTCTCACGGCCTTCATCACCACGGCCAGCAGAGTGATGATGCGCTCCAGGAAGAGGTTAAAGAAAAGGATGGTGGCAGCACAGCCCAGAAGCCCATAAAAGATCAGGAACACCTTGCCTGCAACTGTCACGGGCGTTGTCATCCCAAAACCTGCGGAGAGAGAAGAAATATATCAGGCAGTTCCCTCACTGAGGCCAAAAACACATTTTCTCCAACAAGATGACTTCAGTTTCCCCACAAAAAATTATGTCTCCGAGACAAGGGAAGCGGTGCGTGAAAGCGTAACAACCTCCAATCTAAATGTTTTTTTAAATGACGCTTAAATCATATTGTGTGCCATAAAATCTATGTAAAAGAGGGGATTGAGTGGAGTGCACACAAGTAATATGCAAAAAAAAATACTGGATAATAATTTAAGTTGAAGCTGATACAAGACTGTCTATGGAAGATGAGTGTTTGTTAAGTCATAATGCTCAAAGAGGCCAACACAAAAGTGACTATGGGATAATTAACAAGACAGTGTTTTGCATTGCAAATGAAGTTGCAAGTTGTGAAGTCAGAGAGAATGAAGGAAAATAACCAAACTGGGCACCTCTAGTGAAACCAGCATTATATTTTATAGTGCTAAACCAAAAGCAAAACGAATGTTTGGCATCAGGACAGACCTCAATGTAAACCTTTTATGGCTAAAAACAAGAACAATGTCCAAGGACAATTGAACGCACCATCTTTCACTAAATGCATGGATTTTTATGTGTTCAGTTTTATTACAATTGATTCAGGAAATTAAATAGCACACTGGCATAAGGTAATATTAAAGTATATTTTTATTTGCATTGTGTAAAGCCATGTGTATGTACAGGGTGTGTTTACATAAACGTCAGTATTTGCTTTACCGTGTATTGCTTTTCTTGGGACAGTAAAAACAAGGACACAGAGGTTATACTGAGGGGAGGAGGATGCCAGGAACAAGCTTAGGTAAGCCTTCTGAATATTTTCTCTCTCTCGGCTGTGTGGTTCGGCTTCCTGCTATCTTCTGATTTCTTAGTCAATTAGACTGAGTGTTCAAGCTGGGAGAGGGGTTATGAGGGGAGAGGAGAGGATGTTTATGAATTCTGCTGCATGTTCGAGGAGCACTTCTCACTCTCATCGAGCGTCACAGGTGCACCTCTGATTTGGTAGCTGCAGCGCGGCTCTGATATTAACATTGGTTGATGAGTGCCTGAGTATTTGAGCACAATATTGTTTTTCTTCATAAGATCAAATCATGTTTTAAACTCTTGAAGCACCATAACTGCAAGAAGGCTGACACTTTAATTTAAGAGGAGGTGTAAAAATATTTAAGAGAGGATCATATATTGACAGAAAAACATTCCCTATGGTTTATTGCAGTAGTTTCCAACCTTCATTGCTTGTGACGCCTTCAAATAGGCTGTGTGCTTTCAAGCCCTCATGACAGGTCATGGCCATAGTGAGGGCATTTGCTGCGAGCAGTCCAACCAAAGACTGACTTCTCCTTTTTGAACCACCAATGTAAACCTGATGGTGGCACTGGTGAAAAAGTCAGAAGGATATCCCTCTGGATACCATGAATGTCTTTATAAATTATTGTTGAGATATCTCTGTTCGGACGAGAGGGGCGGACTGGTTGACAGACTGATAAATCCATCCCTAGAGCCATGCTAAAAGGAACAAAGTACAGTCAAGTTCCTTTCATAATCTTGTGACCATTCAGATTTATTATTATCTCCAGGTCTGAAAAGTGAAGCCATCGTGGAGGTGCTTAAACCTGCATTCTTTCTCATTGCCAGAAGGGGGCGACTCCACTGGTTGCAAAAACAAGTCTGACTGTTTAAAAGTCTATGAGCAAATGACCCTGCTGATGAGTTCATGGTCTCAATTGTTCGTTTCAAGTCTTCTTCAATACAGCATGAAATTGTAAATTATGGTCCCATTTAGAGTAAAACAGATGATAAAGCAGGGTATGTAATTCACAATAAAATTAAAATTAATTCACACTGCAATTTATTGTCAGTTTTTGAATATAAATAAGGTACCAGAGTGTATTTGAAAAGGCATTAAAATAGAGAAAAGAATGAGTGCCAGGAGAGGATTCACTGGACCCTTCAACAGTGGTCTGGCTAATTATTTATACATTAATTACTAATGTTTATTTAATTACTGGCTCCTGGCCTCCTGGCATCCCCTTGTGATTGACAAGTCGCTACCATAGACTGTATAGTAAAGATGAACAGCACGATACCTACATTAAAGTAAAGGCAAATGTCTTGATTGCCCCCTGGTGGCTGGCTGCAGTATAGCTGATAAACCCCACCTCCTTCATGTTATTGGAAGGGACATAAACCAAACTATATCACATACATTTTTCCCAAAGTCTCTGTCATTTTAGGTCGTTCTTATTATGCCTATGCATGTTCAAGTGTTTGTTTTTTAAAGTTTGGTTGATGACATCATGATTTACAGCTATGTGTGCCAATCGATGTACTCTCAATCAATGGCACCACCTGTGATTAAACGGGTGCATGGGCGATAACTGCAGAAAATGAAGACGCATTGTCCATCGATTAGTCCATGGTTGCTACCTAAGTTACATCCAACAAGCACCCCTCCTCGGCTCCACCCTCCCGCCCACATATGGTCACTTCTGGCTCCAAAAAAACAAGATGGGTACAGCGAAGATGCCAAATTCGAAGCTTGAAAATGGTAGTCTACAAACCAGTGGGTGATGTATTGGTGGTTATGTCCACTTCCTTTATGCAGTCCGTGTTAGGGTGCCATTCCAGGTTGGGAATCAGTATATTACAACTGATTTTATCATTACAAAATATTAATGTATATTCCAGAAAAAACATCTAATATGTAGAAAACAGGACCCTTTTACATATGTTCTTCACTGTGGTAACTACTATGTTTGATTTTCCCTATGCACATTTTCTGCTCTTATGTATATACGTTATATGGTTGTTTGCACACACACACACACACACACACACACACACAGTACTTCTATCCCAGGGCCACTGCAAGCACACACATACACACACACCTGAGCGCACACACACAGTGTCATTCCCCTTATCCACAGAACAGCAGATGGTATATTTGTCAACAAATAAAATCGTGCTGAAAGATCAACCAGTTCACTTCTAGGCCAAGGTTAATTGATTTTTCCATCATGGCTATCCTCCATTTCAGTCTTCTCGGAGCATTAGGGCAGCGCCTTTCCCCCCTTTTTCACCAAACTGTCTATAACCATCCTTGTCAGGTAATAAATGACAACAATATCTAGATGATACTTCCTTTATGATACTCAAAATGGCTTTTTTGACCTTATCTGTCGCCCTGAAACCACTCTCTCGTGGGTTTGCTGTTGACATGCCGGGTCATTTAGATCAGCGCTGATTGATACAGATTGCCTCATAGAGACAAGAGGGGATACATCCCCCACGTGTGCACACATGTACACACACCTTATGGCCTTGCGCATGCACAGGTAGACTTGTGTAGGTTTTATATATTACACCAGACGTTGAATTATCCGGTTTTGTAAAAGAGAGTGACAAAGTTCAGTAACAGACACCGAGGGACGCTTGGATGGCAGGAAAGAGAGGGGCAGTGATTACCCAAATTAAGCCCTTCAGTGGAATCCTATTTCAGTGTTTCATGGTTAATTAATTAGCAGCTCAAGTCTTTTTAACCCAACTGAATAACAGGGAAAACAGATTATATCTTCTCAGTGTGCACGGAGACAGTCTTCCGCACCGTCTCTCATTACCAAGTAAATTACCTAAGAGAGGAAAAGGCACCAGGCATCGATTCAGTGTAGCATTTCAGAGCCATTACTCCAGACTACTGTGTCAGGACACATTAGGGAAAACAGAACAATAATAGAAAGCAAAGGACAAGCAAGCTAAAACTAAACACTGTGTGACTTTACACACAGACACTTCAGAATCTAAAACTCTTAATTATTACGAAGCCTCCAGTCTAGACCAATGATCCTGCCGCTGACCTCGGTGAACACTATAATGTTTCCACTGTGTCCGAGCCATGAAGAGTCATTTAATTCAGCAGAACTTGATAAGCCAGAAA
Source organism: Epinephelus fuscoguttatus (assembly GCF_011397635.1). NCBI lineage: Eukaryota > Metazoa > Chordata > Actinopteri > Perciformes > Serranidae > Epinephelus > Epinephelus fuscoguttatus. The sequence goes on from NC_064767.1 coordinate 25,594,864, forward strand.
ATCATATGTGTGCTAATCCAATTAAATCAGAGCCCTGGGAGAATATTTATTCATTAGCATTAAATACAGTATGCTAAACTCAACATAGAAAATGATGTTATGCACTAATGGCTAATGATGCTTGCACTCATAATCACACACTAGAGATTCAATCAGAAGGAACGTGATGGAAATGGTGCCATTAGTATCCATTAATTACCACTTGTCAGTTTTAAGAGAAGAAGAAGAAGATGCTCTAATGGTTATCAGCCTGCAGGGAGATAAAAATGGGGGGTTAGATGAAAATAGATTGTTGCTGATCTCCGGCGATGTCAGGGCTAAGGTCAGCTTTTATCACCAGCGGTCAAGTTTAAACCACATGCACTCAGCAGTAATCACAGAGTTGACACAGTTTAGAGCCAGCAGCTTTCATTACAGTCCGATGGCAAATTACAATGGGCCATTAAGTTGTGTAGTAAAGTCGGGACCTAAACAAATAGTACAAATTACCGAGAGCATTGCTAATACAAGTATTGATGAACTCTGCATTTCATTTGCTCCACTCAGTCGACCGCTCGCCTCTAAACTGTAATCAATCATCAGATTTTACACCAAAGAGCCACTCTGAGTAAAGGAGACCTGTTCGGAGTCTGCAACACTCAGCAGGTATTTCATTATCTCAAGAGTATGCAGCACAAAGGAGTTAACAGCAGCTATTTAATCCAAACCTATAAAGTGCGCTGTTTAAACTCTCCTCGCCTGGCGGAGTGACATTTCCTTTGGCGAGATATATTGAATTGTGCTATTTTATAGCAGTCTGCGCATGAAAACAATGAGGCAGTGGAAATGATTCCCAATAAGCATATAAACATCACAAGAGAGCTATGGTCACAGATGTCATAAGTGGAGTGGATAAGGCTGGTAGTATTCAGCCCAATCACCATAATACATGTTGGTGTTGTGTTGTTTGTGTCATACAAGAGGATGTGCTGAAACTTTTTTTCAGTTTTCAAGTTAATGTTGTGACAACACTGCACTTAACATGTGGTTATGATTAGGCACAAAAAGCACTTGGTTAGGATTCAGAAAGCTGTTTTGGCTTGTAATACCCCGTTTGATCACTGCAAACACAGCTGAACCAAACTCTCTTCAAAACATATCACGGTTTTGTTACTCTCAAATGGTGTCCTGCTGCCCTCACCTCATGCCATCCACCATCCCCTTCTCATCCTGGTGAGAAACCCTGTCATTGTGAAATGTATGAATGTAAAATATCTGTGGTTTGTAGAAACGCACAATGCAGCACACAGTTTTATTCTGGCAACTGAGCTGCATCATTCAGGTTTTTTGTTTTTGTCAACAAATCCTCTGACAAGATGAATTTACTCCAGGAGTTGCTGGAGACCAAAACAGAGCTAAAAGAGAGTGGATTTTGGACACAGTCACCAGGTGGAAGTGAATCAGTATGTCAGCAGTTAAATTATAATGTTGCCCTGTGTCTGCTGGATTTGTAAATAAGCAACAGTTTTGCTAAAAAGTTCACTACATTAACTAAATAAGTTATAATATCTCAGTGTTTCTGCTGCCCCAAAGTGGTAAAAAAAAAATCTGTCACAAGTTTGATCTTTTGAAAAAGCTAAATAATTTGCTAAAACAGCAGGAAACACTAGCTTTTTATAGGAAATGTTGCTTAAACAAGAGACATTTTTGCTGCGTTTTTGCACCAAACATTTGCTATTAAATTTGTTTCCCACTGTTTTTTTTTTTTGCTTAAAAATATTCTAACTTTATATTTGTGACAGATTTTTTTAGTGAATATTTAGGGTAACAGGACAGTGTATATGTCGCACAGCGTAGCACCACTGTCTTTGCTAGTTTCAGACCAATGCAGTTGTCATTTTCACGACCAGCACCCACGCTGTGTCAGCAGCAAATGTACGTGCACCCATCTGTATGCCCATGGGTGGGTAGGTCTTAAAAATAAGGTGCAGCCAGCCAGGTGCATTGTTGGTGCATTGCTATTTGGAGGCAGCAGAGAGCAACTGTATTATTGACCAAGGTTCACAACACATGTACAATCTGCTTGTTACACACACAGGGGTTTGGTTGTGGATGAGTGCAATAATTTATCATTACTGAGGAAAATATTAATTTCACCCTCTAAAATGTGAACAAAGCAGAGCTGCAGAGCTGCAGAGCTGCAGCGCAGCAGTGGACAGCTGCTCTGCAGCAGACTCCCCATTAACACAGGCACTGAAGAGCAGCGTAACTTCATTGATTATCTCAGGAGCTAAAAGTTTAGTTCTGTTTCCTCTGTTGAGTTCATAACTACAGTTTTTAATTTTGCTGCTTAAATGTCCCATGATATTTGCTGCAGTGACATTACTGCTCTTACTGCGTTAACTCTCAGCAGAAAACTGGTCGCCTCTCCAATTTGCCAAATCCACCATGACAATAGCAGCGTGCTATAGGTGCAGATGCGCTTTTGGCTTTCAATTCATGTTATACCCAAAACACACCTATGATTAATTAAGGAACCAAATATAAATCCTCATTGCCCCTTGTGCTTTACTTTGCACCCAGATGATGTGCATTATGTGCATTACATAAGTGGTTGGATACGTCCTAAATGCACTGGTGCCATGTGCATTAGATCATGCGCTATAGACTGTTTAAACAGGGCCCATGTTTATCTTAATGAAGGAACATGTCACCCAGTGCAACAGTGTGGCTCACTGATGTGTTTTTAATAGTTTCTGTACAATAATGGACCTCTATAGCACAGAGGAATAAGGCTGTTGGTCTTTACATTTGTTGACCTTAAGAAAAATATATATATCAGCAGACCTTATTCATATGTACATCATTTCTAAAAGGAAACATTTGTCAACTGACTGGCAGATAGGATACATTATTTAATCATTATTTAAAAAGAAAATACAGATGAAAAGAATCTATTTAAAACGTGTTATGTCTTGTCAAACTATTGAAGCTTTCACAGAGCTCACCTTGGACCCGGTGGCAAAGCTGCATGGACACCTTTTATGAAACGAAGTATCCCGAAAAAGACATATTGATTCACTTTCCTGGAAAATAGCCTCACAAGGCCAAGCATCACAAAGCCGAGCGCATTTCAGTCTCACGCTGGAGAAATCTGCTTTTAGGGTGAGTGAGTTCAACTGATAATTGTGGGTGTATAAGGACAGTCAGCACTAATCTACAAGAGAAAAAGAATACAGCAGGGGAGCCAGTTTGAATGGGTCAAAGCTCCTAATGGATACCCACGTGAGAATAAAGGCTAACTAAAAGCACTCAGTCATGTTTTCGTCTTTGGATGAAGGACATGTGCTGTACATTCATTGAATCTGAAGGTCACTGTGTGTCACTGAAGACAACACCCCCCCCCACCCCACCCCACACACACACACACACACACATACACACACACATACATCTCCCAGAGAGCCTGAAAAATGAACCCAAAGATTCATTATAACTGTTTTGCAAACCAGAAATCAAACCTTGACCTCCTTTTCCCTCTTCATGTCCCCAATTAACGAGCTTAAAAGCAAGCTCCCAGTCAAACCAACTGTGTCCCACTAGTGGGAATACTCTTAAATTGGCCTGATAGGAGCGGCAGCAGAAAACGCCATGTCCCTCTGATAACTCTGTTTCTGTGACGAACAGGAAATCATTTGTCATGGGGTGGCATGGCGGGGGGCTGCGGAGAGGACAGAGGGCTGAGGAAGCAGCAACGTGGCCAGATCTGACACATCATCACCAAACCATCTGCTGAGGATCTGCCAGGGTTACTGGCAGACTGGATAATAATAGGAACATTCACACTATGCTGCCAGGTTTACAAAAAGCAGATGATAGAATAGGTCACATACATCATTGAGATGCAGCTTTATTGTTGAGTCTGTGCGCTGCATGCACAAGTTAAATCAAGGCCACAGTCATATTAATAAAAGACCCAGAGCCTACACATGCAACAATATCTCTATTGTGCCCTGAAACTAAACAATGTGGCTTTGAATTTCACACCCAGCTCACCCACACACAATATAGGCGATGCATTAATGGTATCTGTTCTGCATGTCAAAGCATTGATAAGTGTTTTGTGTTACACATGGCTGTGCAGTAATTAGAAACAGACTGAGGTTATCGACACACTGTTAGAAGCAATGAGATAATATCTACAGAAAAAAAACACAAACCGTTTGAATAAAACACAACTTGCATTCCTTCTTTTTCTGATCTTGTGATTTGTTTAGCCTCTCCGTACCTGCATCGAGTCGAGTGTTTTAAATTGTATCTTAGTACTTAATTCACTGGCAAAGAGAGCCGGGAGGATTGATGACTCCGCCACTGTCTGTATTGATTTATTGTCAAAATAATATGCTGCATTGTCTCTGGATCTGCGCCAAGACTTATTTGTTTTTTTTTCTTCATTTTTCGATCTGTTTTTCATCTTCACAGGATTTTAAAAGACCTGAAAAGACCACTGTTATGCAGTTAGGGAAGCAGGGCTTACATAAGCGAAATTAAAATTCAGATTCACGTGGCTTTGTCGTCCACGTCTGCAAACGGTAACAGATTTTGTCCTTTCATGTGACTGAGGAGTCACTCTCTCATCAGATTAATAGCTTCTCCCTGAATGATCTAAAGGGTGCATGTCCTTGTGTTTCCGACTATCTTGTACTGTATGCGCAGTCAATGTTTGAGTAAAAGCTTAGCTGCATGAAGCCCTCTTGTATTATTACCCAAAGTAAACACACCTGTCCAGGTGGAGCTTTTGAAACACTATCACCCTCAGATCAGTGTGATAAGCCCAAAAGGTTCAGCATATTAGGTAATATAGATCTGATGTTCAGACAGTATCATTGTAATGTTACATTAAAGGTCCAGTGCGTAGGATTTAGGGGGATAAATTGGTAGAAATGGAATATAATGACTATGTTTTCTTGAATGTATAATCAAAAAGGAGTCCTTGTATTTTCGTTACATCAGAATAAGTTGTTTATATTAACACAAGGAGCAGGTCCTCGTGTATGGAGATTGCCATGTTGCACTGCTGTGTTTCTACATGGCGTAACCAGAACTGAACACTGGCTCCTGATAGGGTAATTTGCGTTCAAAGCCCCCGGCCTCCCCCCAATGTCATGTTGTGGACTTTCTGGGACACCGTGTCAAATTATGTCTGTTACATGCATTGTCTTCTTTCAAAATACACTTCGGTTTTCACAGGAAATTTACCATTTACATACAGTCTCTTTCAAAATAAACGCACTATGTCAGTACAACAGCCCAAATTGACATTTTCTTTCCTCCAACAACTAACGTATGTGGTTGGGTTTAGGAAAAAAAGAACAGGGTTTGGCTGTAGAATCTTATGCGACATGAACAACATTCTCCCAGTTGAAAGTCGGTGGTTGTTGGACCTGTCCACCACCACTCCCTCTCACCCTACTTGAACTTTCACTGCCTTAACTTCCATTCTTGTCCCACCACGTTTCCCCCTGACACTGCAGAGCACCCGTAAACTTTAACAGCGACCAACTGCATATCATGCTGACGTTAAAGGATGGCTTTTTCGTCAGTGTCTGATGGTGCAAGTGACCACCCAAGTGCTGGATTTGACGACTTCGGAGTGAGACCGGGTTGTTTGTGCATACGCAATGTTGAGACCCCTGGTCCGTCTGTTTTGGAGAGGAAGAAATGTCCCCAGATAATTCGGCTCCAAACCTCCTGAGCAATGAACACCGAAGTAATTCAAACTGAGAGAAGTTTCAGCTGGATGCAAACTGCAGTCTCCACCACTAGATGCCAATAAATCACCCTAAATCTCACACACTGTTCCCTTAAAAGAACTGTATGTGTTCAGATTTTTTTGCCACCACATGAAAACAGTGGAATCAGATGCCAGCAGGAAATGAATGCTTGAGGCCCAGCCAATAATTCAATATAATGGTTTTTCATTACTGATAATGTGAGAGCACAAGTCCCTGAAATTTAAGGCTGGGCAAAAACCCGATTCCTGTCAGGGACTGCTAAGTTAGTGACAGCTGCAATAATGATCCTGGATCACACTAGACAAACCACAGCAAGCTGCCTCGGAGAAACGAAGAGGCAATGCTCTGTTGCTCACAATTAAATTATATTTTACTTTCTATTAACTGAATGTGCCCACTATGAGTTTGAGGCTCTGCCAGAGGCTGCCAGCCTGGAGGTAGCTGAGTAATTTGTGAATGCTGGCATGACGACAAAATATATGCATTTCAACACTTTCAGCTCTCGTGTGATCCTGGTGTTTTCCAAGGATAATAATTATTTAATAATCCAAATGTATGCCAAATTAATGTGGATACAGGCTGTTAGAGATGTAGGTCTGTTACTTGAATGATTTAAATTCTTGTGCTGGCTGAAATCCAGCTGATCTGCTCAGAGGCCGGTGTGGATTCACCAAGAATCTCACACAGTTTTGCTGAAATAAAGGAAAGGATCAGGAGTGTTGTTTCCCCTAATCCAAACAGACTGGTGTATAAAAAATTCAACATGAGTGGCCCACACTGCATCTACTTTCCAATTTTCAATGAGCTCTCGTGTTTGAGTTTCCTGTCATTCCTCTCGAAGGCAGATGTGTAACATGCAACAGCCAATAGACTCCCGCTAGCGTGCCACCCATGATGCCATGCATGTCATCTTGTAATCTAACATTTTGATCAACTGTCTGACTGATGCAAGGTCATGCTCAAAAGTCATGCATGCCTCCTCGTTTTCTCATGTGTTACGCTGTCATTGTGCTCTGTGTAGAGGTCTGGACTGAGGCTCAAAGGAACGAGGATTGAATCTGGTGTGACAGAATGTTAATTCATCTCAAACCTTTTGTGCTCATTTTTAGGTTCATACTTGCATTTCGGGTTTGTACTAAAACATGCCTACATGCTTTAATAAAACTATATTTTCATCAGGCTGTCTGTGCTTGAATACCTATTCAACTATGTCCTGTCTCTTTAAGCCTACCTCCTGAAAATGCCCAGTCTGCTCTAACTGGTCAGCATTTACATGTCTTATGATTTTAGTGTCTCTGCCATGGTTGTTTAAAGAGAACTGGACACAGCGTTGGAGGTAAGGACACGTTCATCCCTATGAAAGCTGCTCAGTGGCGCGTAAAGCCAAAAAAAATGGACTTCCCAGGTTTAAAATGACCCAGTTCTGCCAAATTGTTAGGCCCATCAGAGACTAACTTCCAGTTTAGCCCTCTGCTAACTTGAATGGGAATAAAATGATTTAATGGTGTGACTCCTCTAGACTTTTGAAATGTTATCAGACCAAATGGATCAAATCCCGGGAGTGAAATGAATCATGGAGTTTGTGACACTCAAAAAAATGATTTACAGACTTCTTCTTCACAATGTAAGGGTGCTTTCACACCAGCCCTGTTTGGTTCAGTTCAATCGAACTCAAGTTTGTTTCCCCCCTAAGTGCGGTTCATTTGGGCAGTTGTGAACACGGCAATCGCACTAGGGTGCGCACCAAAATAACCAGACTGAGACCTTCTTGAAGAGGTGGTCTCTGTCAGATTACAAACGAACTCTGGTGCTGTTCGTTTGTGCTGAGAACGTGTTCCAAACTCGATCTGAACTAAATTACGAATTGTTTGGCTTAAGCATGATCATGTTACAGCCCTGGAGGATTATTAATGTGCATCAAAACATTGTTTTCTAGTCGGAGCCGTGCCTCGTTTTCAAACTGTATGGTTTGACTAAAATGAACAAAGCAAGCAATATTGTCCACGATGACCAGCGCTAAAATCAACCTGCGTAGTTGTCCCTCCATTGTGACATTAGAAAGTGTTGCATTTCTCTTGCAAGTGTACTCTTTTTCAACGTCTTGTTTATTTTTCATGCATGGAAACTCTGACCAATCAAGAGCAGCTTCCTCATGCAAGGCATTTGATCTGGTCCACTTGTAAATGCTGCCATGAGAGCACGAACCAACTCTAGGCAATTATGCAACTTTGTATGAAAAGCAGTCCCTGATTCGGAACAAAGCGAACTCTAGGTCTGAGAGCAGCCTAAGTTAATGGGAAAAAAAGCTTTTTGGGCCCAATGGCATCAGGTGATGGACCTGGAAGATGTAGTCACACAGTTTGGCCATCATGTCAAATTGGCTTCAAAGTCTGCTGCTGTTTCTGGGGGCCTGGTCTCTACACCATCATTGTAGCTATGGAACTGAGTGCAATGGAGTATAGCCAAACTTTCTGCTGTGAATAAATCATAGATAGATAAATCAAAATCTTGACAACTGGACATGTTCCAGCAGGAATATGACTTGAAATCAGGGAAAAGTTAACAACATCGGCCACCAAGATTACATATTTCCCTGACGTTAGCATGTAGCTTATGTAGCAGTGTAGGCTACGTTATGTAAACACTTGCAGTAGCATGCCTGGAGCAGATGACCATATAAAGAAATCCATCAACAGCTGGAACCAACTTGTCTCAAAAGTTAACACAGATTACTTTTGAATGATTTTATCTCAATTCTTGAAACTTTGGGCACATTTAATATGAAAATCCATCTTTGCAACATTATACAGTATATAAGACAGAAAATAAGGGAAAGCATAAAAGGTACCATTTAAATATTTTGCAATGTACTATTTCAGCATGCTGGTTGCATTTGCGCAGTTTTAAGATACAAAAGTGCAGCATGTCCTCCTGTGTCTCTCTGCTCTCACACAAGCAGTCCCTCCTTCACACAAAGAGACAAATGGACGGCTGCCAAATCACACTGTTTGCCAACTTGCTGTTAGCTTATTAACGTTGATAATTATTTATACACATGACCCCAAGATGCAGATAAACGTTCTGCTGGTGGAATCTGCTATGCAGGCTTTCTGCAACATGGCGACAATTTTTACTTTCACTGCATCAAAGGTTGTCGACCAATCTAAAAGTTTCAAGAGGGGGACTTTTCTGCTTATGGGGGAAAGTTGAAACTCTCATAGCTGCAAGTCAGCATTGACGTCAGCACCAGTGCAAATTGGGTTGTCGGAGAAACTGATGATAATCAAAATATAACACCAGAATATAATTTAAAATGGCTGTTGAAATTAGCCCTGATAGGAAGCAGGTCACAGGACTGCAGAGTGCAAAGAGCACACAGAGTTTATTCTTTCTTTGCCTTGGCCAGTGCAAAGAGCAGAATCAGTGAAATGTTAATCAGTTTGAGGAGGAGGAGGAGGCCCAGCAAATCTGCTGTGTCCTCTAAAATGATCTTGGTATCAGTTGGCCATGATGATTTCAGTCTGAGTTACTGTAGGTGAATGCGCGCCTGAGCGAGTCAGGGCAGATTTATGACCCGCTGTGACAGAGCGCAGAGGTGTGCACAGCCATCCTGTACAACAGCAGTTAAGTAAGATGGGGATTTATTGAAGCCAGTGCTTCTCAGCAGGTTGGCCCTCTACACACACACACACACACATGCACACATGACATACACACATTTCCACTCCACATCAGGAAGCACCCAGTGAGGAGAGGAAGTGGGAGGAATGGTGGTAATTTCTCTGACTCTAATATCAAGCTCTTTGAGTGGGTGATTGTCAATTTAACAGTTATTATTATTTTTTTGATTTGTCCATTTATCAGTTTGCCTCAATTTTCTCAGCAGTAAGTCTGTTTGTTTTATTTATTTATTTTTCTGTTTTCTAGGGAGGGAAATGTTGCTTGTTTGGTCGGTCAGTCCACCACTGTGGTCCAGGTTGATATTTCAAGAACTATTGGATGGATTGCCTTGGAATTTTCTACAGGCATTTATGGTTCCAAGATGATGTAACCTAATGACTTAAGGGAATGGGGAGAACTACGATGGCTGGCATGAAATCACTGGAGCCTATCCCAGCTGACACTGGGCGAGAGGCGGGCCCTGGACAGGTCACCAGACTATCGCAGAGCTGACACATAGAGACAGAATCACCAATTAACCTAACCTGCATGTCTTTGGATTGTGGGAGGAGAAGTACCTGGAGAAAACCCACGCTGACACAGGGAGAACATGCAAACCCGTACAGAAGGGCTCCCCCACCCTGGGTTCGAACCCCCACCCTATAACATTTATTAGATTTTTAAACAGATATCTGCATATGATTGCAAATAAATGAAAAAAAAAGCTAAAACACCTTTAGACAGTAGCTGTGTGGATCTTAGATTGCATTTCAGCCAATACATTCCACTTCTTTTGCTCTCCACATGGACCTATAAGCAACCAAAGCCAGCTCAAACATGATTGGTCAATACCACTTGGACTACAAATGGAAACCAGAACACTTCAAATACCAAAATCTTGTCCGTTTACCTACTGATTCTGCATTCATTTGCGCAGATCCGTTAATAGAGATTAATTGCACAGCAATTCAATTAATTAAGACACAGCCCTCTGGACCTTCTATGCAGCAGTGGTGCAATCGAGCTCCACTTCCTCACTGGGGACACAATTTTTGCGTCTGGACTGCACACAGTCTAAAAAGACTCCCAGTGCCTTTCATGTGACTGGAGGCCCTCTGTTTTCCATTTTTACCAGTGACATTTCCTCTGAGTCTGTGATTTCACAGAGCAGCCTGGGAGATCTGAAGAGAAGAGACGGAAAAAAGACGGCAGCAGAGACAAGGTACAGAATAAAGAGTCGTACTGACCGGCTTCTAGTGGTTCTGTACAATGGACTGTAAAGTGATCTCCATCTCATTATGTAATGCACTGCTTGTATAATATGAGAAGACTCTTTTGTAACACACTCTCAGTGTTGTCCCACAGAAACTCACTGCATGAAGAGATCAAAATGACTGAATGAACCAATCTAAATAAGAGAGTGTGCTGTAGTTCTGAACACAGGAGCAAAGTAGTTAGATTTGAGATAGATGTTAGACAGAAGTCCAGACTGTCTGGGACAGTCTAGCAACAATGCCAAAGTGAGAGACAGACGGCAAGAACAAACAACGGTGTGCACCGATGAATCTGCTTTCACAGACTGCAAACCTTTCCCACCCACCTCCTGTAAACGCACTCATAACATACACCGACAGTAACGACAACACAGATGGTTTTGTCCCAGCGAGGCGGCACCGAGCGGTTAATCTAAATATGAACACGACATCAAAGCAAAAACACAGCCTGCCTTCAGGAATCCACCGAGTCTATCATGTGACATTTCAAACTGCTTAAATGCCAAATGCATGCTCAGCCGGTCTGAGGTGACATTGTCTTGTAACCTCAGAGACTCATGAGTTATACGGCGCAAATTTGGTTTGCAGTTTCATCTCAGATACATGGGCCCTGGTCAGACAAGCGTGTAATAGTCGCGCAGACCGTACAAGTGTTCCTCACTGCTGAGATTGGACTGCCTAATCAGCACTTTTTAAATTGGCACAAGAAGACGAGGAAGATGACACAAGGAAGATAACACCCACTAAACCATTAGGCCTGATTGTTTACTCACCCTGCACAATGAGGGAGAGGACAATAATTGTAATATTTATAAATCTTTCCTTGTGATCGTGACATAATAAGCTTGTAGTTCTCTTCAGTTAACAAAATTTTAATTTCTTTATCGCAGCATACTTGCTTCAGAAACTGAATATAATGTCATAATGAGTTAATGTGTCTCCAATAATTACATTTCGATTACAGCAAATGATTTTTAGGTTGAGAGAACAAGATAATATTTTTTGTAATATAATGAGAATACAAAACCTAATAAATATCCTCTCTGGAGCTCTGTAGTGGAGGTCAGATCTAGTGTTCATTTACAGGACTCTGTAGTCTGCTGGACATGTAACATCTGTGGTGTTGAGATTCACAATACTTGGCAGGATGGTGAGAGACATTGATTTGCCTGAGGTGGGAGCTATAAAATAAAATCAAATTTCGCACATAAACTTGATATCCCCAACACAGCTGGGCAGCTCTGCAAAGTTATGCATTTTGGCACCGTGTCCTGGCTTTACAGCAAACTGTGGACTGACTGTATATCATATTTTAACTCAAAAGTGCTGTCTCTGACACCACTGGCACAGATTTGGCGAAACCTAAAGGGAAGCTACAGTCTTGCACTGTGGTCTAAGGTCATAAACGGTATATATGTTAGCTTGACGAGGGTGCTATGATCAAATGTCAAACTACTATTTGACAGACTCACTCCTACAAGCTGAGTCCATTTACTACAGAACTGAGTGGACAAATCCAGCTACAGTAAGTGAGCCCTGCCACACATGCTACTCTACCGTTTATGATGTTAATGTTCATGCTTTATAATGTGTCAGAGTCCACCTGTGAGCAACAGAGCAGGCTGTAAACATTCACATAGTATCACTAGGTAAAGTTGAAACGGCTTCCAGTATGCTGATTTATAAATCCAGCAGATATGAACCAATACGGAGCGCCCAGTAGCTCAGTAGGTAGGGTTGGCGCCCCATGCACAAAGGCAGCGTCATTGCCGCAGTGGCCAGGGGTTTGATTTCAGCTTGTGGCCCTTTGCTGCATATCGTCCCCTTTCTCTCTCCCCCTTTCAAATTTCAAAACTGTACTTTCATAAAAGGCAAGAAAGCACCAAAACATAATCTTAAAAAGAAAAACAGACATAAGCATTAATTGCAAACTGGGTTTTCAGGTGACCTACCAAGTTTAAAGGTCCAGTGTGAAGGATTCAGCGGCATCTACTGGCAGAAAAGGTATATGGTATTCACAACAATGTTTCCACTGATTTATAATCACCTGAAAGTAAGATTCATTCTGTTTTTGTTACCTTAGAATGAACTGTTTATATCTACATACAGAGTGGGCCCTCTTCCATGGAGTCCGCCATGTTGTTTGTGCAGTAGCCAAGAAAGGATAAACAAATCGTTGGTTCTACAGAGGTCCATTTGCGTTTTTGTGTCGGCCATTATTGTTCTCCTTCATGCTTGGCAAATGGGGAAATATTCATGTCTGCAGTCTCAGCATTAAATGCCACTAAATCCTATACACTGGACCTTTAAGCTGAATATTCAGTCTCCATTTGGCTCTTTTTTGGTCTCCACCAAGTCCTGAACTCTTTAGCTGTTAAATGCTTCAATATATTCACCATCTAGTCCCTAACTCTTTCTATTTACTGTTTGGTGGCAGGCATGGAGTGAACAATGTTGCCTAAAACAGCGGGCTACTGTGAAAACAACATTTATGAGCGTCATGACAGTGAACCAAAGTCAAGTTGTGGTATGTAAAACCAAAACAATGAGCTGAAAGGTGCTAAAATGCTCTGTAGAGCTGAATGGAACTTCAGATTTAGGTGACTGTTCTTTGTGGGTTCGTCACTACAAGCAAATTCTTTTACACCGCACAGTCAATCGATCCATTGTTAATGTGGAAATGTTGATTAGTGCAGCTTTAAGCTAACTTTTGAGAGCCGTTTCCAATGCAGTCTGATGTAACACTAACAACTGCAACCTAGAAAACACCACAGAGTTGTTTTAACACCTCTCTCAGTGTCAATATTTAAATTGTACATTACAGTTTAAATTAGGCCTAATAAGGACGCTTTGATTTAAATATCACATTTTAACCTGGGATCATGGGCTTGTGAGGGAAAAGGCGACGCTTGTCCCAGTGTATCCTGAGGGCAGAGCGCCCTGTCATCCTGCTGCAGCACAGCTCCGGGTTTAACAGGATTTTATCTTCTCTTAACTCCTCTGACATTTACCCTCATTTCACAAGTTGTGGACTGCAAGGAGGTTAAATCAGGCCTTATTTAAAGGACAAACTGCATCAGGGCCTGTATTGTGCAGTTGGTTAAACTGTCCTATTTTGCCTTGTCTGCTTTTGTGGCTTCTCTGAGTGGGTGGATATGAGTGTGATGGAGCTAGGAGCTGCAGTGGCTGCCAGGGGCAAAGAGAGGCACGACAGAGTCTATACCCGGGAATAAATAGCCCAGAAGATGATCCGAATCTGCAGCTGAATTTCATAACTGCAGAACAGCTAACTGCCCTAACCTAGCCGGCTTATCCCACTCGATCTCAACAAGTTTAAAGTCTCAGATCAGACAGGCATCGCTAAGTACACTTGATTCTCAGACAAGTACTGCCCCCCGTGAGCACTTCAAACCTGACAAAGTATTTCTCCAAAATGTCATCATAGCAGCTCACAAGGAGACCTCCAGGCCCACAACCGGTTACAGGGAGCTGTCCTAATTGGCAGTCAGCAGCTGTCAATCAGCCTTGAGGTTTATAAATAGCTTTCTTATTAATAGAAATTCTGTTTACAGAGCAGACTCTTGTGCCCTCTTTAATGAGCATGCAACAGTAGAGCTGTGTCTCAAAATGTAGGACAACAACACCAGGAGTTTGATGCTGACAAAAACAAGCTCAACTTCAATCCAGTGCTTCAACAAGATGAGAGTGTACAGTCACACTGGTGCCTCTGTGAGGCTGTTCTCAGGCACAGCGGTGCTTTGATGTCAACATGCTAACATTCTCACAAAGACAAAGCTAAAATGTGGATGTTTATCCAAGGATATGGCTTATAGGGACTCACAGGCGGTACTCACTCACTTGTATGCAAACTGATTGCCACACTCAAAAGCCACATTTACAAAGAGTAGTAATAGAAGTTGTTTACTGTTCAAGGTGTTGTTTTAGCAGTTTTACACACGTCTCTTTCAGAATGGTGAATTTTTGTGCTTTTGATTTTTTCATCTCAGCACCGTGATTGGCCGCTGGGACAGATTGGCATTTAGACTGGGTGGCAGCGCCGCTGTGTCAAAATCAGGCCAGGTGCCAGGATAGAGGGACTGAGGGGGCTGTGAAAAATTTGGAAGGGGCATTTTTTTTTTCTTACAAAAAATAAACTGCATTGATTTAACCATGCAACAGCCACTGAAAGGCTAAACAACACTATTCTACTGTCTTATAATCAAAGCGTACATTTATTAATCAGAGCATGCACAGGAGAGCATAGCGTTAGCAGAGTCCTAAATATTTTCTTAAAACTTATGAACATTCTCAGTCAAATTAAGCAGAGGGACAGATTCAGAGACAGCTGCTTATGGTTTGCATGTCTCTTCTCTCTCTCGTGTTGACTGTCCTTTCACTTCCCTGTTGTGCCCCTTCTGCCTGTGGATTGTTACAATGGGGAAATTGAATTCTGGCTATGTTTTAAGTTCTGTTTACAACTATGAAAAACAAGCAGGCTACAAAAAATAACTAAGTGAAATGTGCTGTCTATATCTATCACTCTCTGTTTCAGTACTACAGACAACGCTTCACCTACAGATGCATTCCAGGTCGCTGTTCAGGGTTCTGAAGCAACAGCCAAGTGATGGTCACATCTATCTCAAAATCTTTGTTGTTTTTACCTCTACAGCATGAAGATTAAACAGGAGAGGCAAAAAATACAACTGATGTGGCTGACACCCCTAAAAACCCCTCATGGCCGCCAGGCCTGATCTAGATCTCCATATATATTAATTTGTTTAACAGGTAACATTTGGCTGCCATCTTAGCTTAGCATGTTAGCATGCTAACATTTGCTAATTTAGCACCAAACACAAAGCACAGCTGACGCAAATGCGGAGGTTAGTTTTGCAGATATTTGGTCATAAACCAAAGTACTGGACAAATCAATATTTTCCTCTAAATGTCACATTAATCCATCTAATAGTTGTTGGAGCATTTCAAATGTGAACCTGCTCAGAGTGCTACAGGAAAACTCATTACAATTAAACCGCTGGGCACCATGGATCAATACATACACAAGTGTTTACGTTGGAAGCTCATTCTGTGACCTCAGAATCAATATTTTCTTTTAAGCAAACATGGACATGAAGTCCTCAGAATGCTCTGAAAAAATGGATATTCAAACACCTACATTTTCATGACAAGTGGGCAGCATCATTTGCTGAGGAACATCCTTTGCTATGATCAAAAGCATCAGAACAGCCATTGAGTTAACTTTGAGATGAGATTTTTGTCAAAAAAAGGTGCTTAAACTGTAAAGAATCAGTCGAAAAGCTGATTTTCTTGCATTTGTCTAGCTCACGGTTTAAAAAAATCTGCCATGTACAATTTGTGTTCTGCAGCGTCTCCTGAAATTGGGAAACTACACACTAGGTGCGGTACTAATGGCCGTTGAATCTGGCCAGAACTCTTGGTAAACAAGCGCCTCAAGTGGCCACAGCTTCACTTTCATTCTTCAAAGTGATATTGTGGAGGCACATCAAGGGGAGCAAAGTGTCACAGCTGATTTGAAGCCTCTGCCACAGCCGAGTCAGAGGCGGGAAGTGTTTGGGAGGAGTGTCTAGAGTGCGCAGGGGGATGCCACTCTGATAAAGAGTTGTGTGGGGAGGCCCCCAAATCCCTTTCATATCAGTGGCTCACAAGCATGCAGAAAAAGTAGCACACAAGCCGGAGGGGTAGGGGGGCGTCGGAGATCAAAGTGAGATGGAAATCTAGACAGAAATCCATGCAAGCACATGAAAAAGACAAATACTGTAGAGAGAGACATCACCCTTTTTTCCACTTTTTTTTGTGTTCGTCCCTAAGCAGCTGAGTCAGTTTATGTGATCCTACTTGTCGGGGGAAGACTGCGTGCTGCTGCATGACAACTGGAGCACAAAGGATTTCATCCTGCCACAGACATGTACACAAACACAGCTGCTGTGGTTCCCTCCTGTGACTGGGTGAGCTGCGTGCACGGGCTGCCTGGGAGCTTTGTGTATCTGAGTGGAAGAAGGTGGAGGAGCCAGTAAAGCTCTCATGGCAGGTCTACAGTAAATAAAGTTCTGACAGGTTTCTTGCTCATGTGGATCCAATTCTCTCTGCGCACTCATGCACAGCCATCAGTTTTCCTTATTGCTCTCCTTGCTACAGTTTTCAATTAATTGGAGGTGCCTGAGGAATCACAGTGTACATACAGTGTGTGTGCGTTTGTGTGTGTGTGTTTATGTGTGTTGAGGGCAAGGTCAGAGATAGACAGCAGCTATCAGCTAAAATGACTACCTAGAGTGTTTCTATTTGCTTGTTCACCCGTTCACACTCACTCACTCACTCACTCACTCCCTACATGCTGTGGCTCCTCTCTACCCACCGGTGAGGGAGGGGCCGAGGGCTTGGCGGGTGTTGGAGCCATCAGCCATGCAGTGCACCACACCACTGGCCCTCGGGGTGCCCTGCGAGGGACACTTGCTCTTTTCTGACCTATTGCACGAGTAAATGTTAAATGAGGGGGAGCAGACGGGGCTTCTCATTGACATTCCTGTTGGTTTGAATGGAAATGTGACAAAAAAGAGAGAGACTGCACCCATGGGTGCTGTCCTATAGCCAGGGATGAGTGTGCCGTTCCTGGCAGGCGAGTCAGATGTCGCCCCCGTTGCCAAAGTCCCTCACAGCCAAAATGTAACACATGACTGGAAAAAAACAAAAATGTTAATCTGTTATTCTGTATGTAAGCCAGTGGAAAGAAAGCAGCCTGCAGGGATGGCAGATCCAGTCCCTTTGACATCCAGACTGTCAGTAATGATATGATTATTTGACAAACAGACGCCATATTCATATTCTCCAACTTATTTGTCTTGAATGTGGCTTCATCAAGGCATTAGATCCCAAATTGGATCAGCATTCAGACTCCAATGCCTACTAAAAGATTTAATTATGACTGTCTTACTGGTGTGTGCTGATTACTATGCATTTGTGTTGTATTTGGGAGGGTTCATGTGGGGTTGGCTACATGGTTTTATATGGAACAAGACGTGTTTTTCAACAAGTATTTAAAGGACACCATGGCTGCAAGCAAAAGGTCAGGGAAATGAGTGAATGCTGCATAGATCACCCACCTATAGTCGACACCACAGTTCCAACAAAATAAAAAGCCCCTGTAAAATCCCATCGTGGCCTCAGAGCATCAGCCCGGATCCCGGCGGCGATGGCAGCCTCGTACTCCCGCAGGAAGGAGTTGAGGTCCTGCAGGCTGATGTTGAAGGTCTCACTGAAGTTGTGGAGCGTCCCGTTCCAGCGGCCGTGAGCCCGCAGCTCCGAAGGCCTCTCTATGGCCGAGAAGACCGCAGCGCCGCACAGCAGGTACAGTATGATGAGGACGGCGAGCAGCACGAAGCGGCCGTTGTCCTCGTTGAGGTGCAGGGAGCGGCAGCCTTGCAGTCGCTGGCCAGGCATCATCCAAATTTCAGCACCACGCGCGCGTCGGACAGCGACAAGCTCCACATCGGAGACGGCATTCACTCGTCTGCAGTTGTCCTCTGGAAGTCACTGCCCTGCACTCTCACTACACTTCTATAGGCAACATTCCCTCCACTTAGCCCACCACGTTGTCCCATTGTACTTGTGAAGTGATTTTTGAGCGGAAAGGCAGAAAAACGCTCCACTTGTGGAAGGGAATCTGCAGATCCACTGGAAGAGTTCATAAGAAAAGCTGCCGGCGCATTGTTTCATGATGGATACATTTTCTCACACAGTTGTGCCAATGCAGTTGGTTGGGAAGTGGACTGCAGCTTAAAATCCAACCGGACGCGCTGAACGCTTCTTTGTGCAAATGCAAGCAGCAGTAGTAGTATCCTCTGGCTCCCCTGCACCAAAATGTTCCTCCAGAAAAATGACGCTCGGGATTCTGCAAGTTAGAGATTTATGCGCCGCAGGAGAAGCCAGTTCCCGCTCTCAGATAAAGTCATCAATCCTCAGGCTTCCTTGCTGTGGAGTGGAGTGGAGCCGCAGCTTTCATGTGGACGTTAGAGTGGCACATTGCATCCTGTGATCAGTGCATATGGTGAGCTCACTCTCCGCTATACAAATCAGACACTACAGCATCCCTCTGCAGAAGAAAGCCAGCAGATTAAATGAGACATTTAATGTTGTGCAGTTGGCAGAATTAAAGGAGTATCCCGGTGCGTCCTTAATGAGGTATAGTCCTCAGATAACAGAGGATTTACATTTGCACTTGAGTGCAGCCGTGCTGCCTTGTGCCATGCGCACTGGAGATACTCCACTCACTGGAAACTGTTACTCACTTTCTGCACCGTGGGCACAAATGCAGAAAACAAAGATACACTCCTGAACTAAGCTGCTTACAAAAAAGTTTCTAAAAGCCTCAACACGGAGCCAAAGACAGTGTAGAAACACACTCCCATACAAGTAAAACCCCCGCATTCCGAATCAGCTAATTATACTTTACAGTGTTAAGAATGCCTTATGCAGGCAGAATGGGATTATATATTAATTGATTATGCATTATATGTTATCATTACAAATGCATGATAATGCTGTAGCTCGCAGGTGGAGAATTTTTGTAGCATTTTATATATTGTGGGGAATTTAATAAATCTGTTCCAATGCATCTTATCTTGGGCTGCGATTATGTTTATTACGATTGATCCCACCATTTAGTTTCTCAATTAATCGATTAACCTGTTGGTCTATTAAATGTCAGGAAATAGCACAGGGGAAATAAAATAGTATTTTAAAAAAATGAAAGCTTCAGTTTACAGTGATGTAGAAAAAAGGGAAAGGCAATGAATCTTCGCAGTTGAGAAGCTGGATTTAGATCATGATGAGCTGGAAAATGTCAGTGAATTGATCATCAAAATAGTTGCAGGATAATTTTCATTTATCACCCATGATTCATCGACTATTTTGATCAAATTATTTTATGAGTCAACACACCTCAGTCTGCAAAGTAACCAGTAAATACACCTGTCAAATAAATGTACTGCAGTAAAAAGTACAATAAAGTTAAAAAGGTAAAGTACAGATAAATGGAAAATTACGTACCTCAAAATGTTACTCGAGTACAGTGGGGTAGACTGGGGACGGTTGCAGCAGGTGTAATTCCTCCAATCAGAAACTTGCTCAGGTCGTGACACATGCTGCATTCACGTGCTCCTCGGATGGTCCCATTTCCCAAGTTGGAACACATTTTTCCACTTGCAACACATGCATTGCACCCAGCCCCACCCCCCAGGGAGGCAAAATACACAATCAACATCTGCTGCTGCTTTTATTGGGAAATACACACACACACACACATACAGGCCTATAGTTATACTGTAATCATCCTGAATCATTGTTTTGCTGTTTGAATCATTGTTTTGCTGTTTGAATCATTGTTTTGCTGAATTCTAAGTGACACAGTCAGCATGTGTCAAGGTTTGTGTAGTCGTGGCTGGTAGGATGGGGGCGGTTGCAACGATTGTTGCAAAGCAAAGCATCCACATCACAAACCACACAACAGCATTTTTAATACAAAAAGTCGTTTTGGGGCACACAAAAGATTTGGATTGCTTTTTTTTTTTTTTTTTTTTGTATTGTCTTGGTTTTGTTCACACAGATACATACAGCGTCCCCAGGGTTGGAGTCAGTTGCAATATCATCTTTAAATAGCATGGGTAATTATCAAACAGATATAAGTTTGATATATGAAAATTTGGTTGGTCTAGTCCAAATAGTTGTTGAGTAACCAAGAATAATGCAAATGTTGCAACTGTACCCAGTCTCCCCTACTTGAGTAAATAATATTCATTGATATTACATAGATAAATGTCATACTTATTCATGTGATACATTAAGAAAAAGACTGGAGACAGACATGATCTCACCCAGCTGTCTTTGTTTCACTTGATTTAAACAAATAACGACCTGCTCTGCTTTTAAACCCCAACAGCAGACTTAATGTAAGATGGAGAGTTTTGCAATGCACTGACAGTATTTAGCTTGTGCGCCTGTGCCAAAATCTACCTGAGAGGCATTTTCATCAACTTGCTGCTCGCGTTTACAGAAGGTCAAGACTCTATTGACCGTTTTCAGAACTATTAGGACACGGTTGAGTGATTTTTTACAGAGCACACCAGGCTTAAATTACTGTTCAGGAGAAAAAAGAAAAAAAACCCAGCAATATCCTTTTGGGTTGTTGGACACGCAGTGGAGATTCCAACAAAATCTATTGACAACCTGGAGCTGCTGATCCATGAAAAGACACCTTGAAAATCGACTGGTGCTTTAAAAAGACACAATATCCAAGAGAAGTGGAAGCAGTGATTCTCTGTCACATATAAAATGTCACTGTAGAGCTCAGAATGGGATGTTTAGTTGCTATAGGAAACACTTTTTAACTCTGTTCCACAGATGCCTAAACACACAGTGGGCCTTGAGAGAAGGAGATATCCTATGAGAGCCAAAAAGTGTGGTTAATCCACGTTGTTTAGGCAGGCAGAGGTTGTTTGTCTAATGAGAGGACAGCAGTGGGGTTGCACAAAGAGGTTGTATTGATTATGCTTTCTAATCTAGCTAATTGGCTTACGAAAATCAAGGCACAATGCAGAACAAGGACATGCTCGGCACAGTCATCTCAGCTGCACTGTCCTTGTCAATTCCAATCACTATCGCAAAATGTAAGAAAGCACGGGACAGACATGTAATGGAAGAAGACATCAATGAAGAGTTG
Organism: Epinephelus fuscoguttatus; assembly: GCF_011397635.1. Classification (NCBI taxonomy): domain Eukaryota; kingdom Metazoa; phylum Chordata; class Actinopteri; order Perciformes; family Serranidae; genus Epinephelus; species Epinephelus fuscoguttatus. The sequence goes on from NC_064767.1 coordinate 25,616,322, forward strand.
TGTCTTTGGCAGTGACAGGAGCCCTATCCATTAACTGGACTGTAGCTTGGTCATTGTGTTTGAAAAATATGTGTATACACTTTGCCAAAACGCACAAGACGTCTAGAAATACATTAGCAGAACGCAATCCATCAGACGCAACACACACAGCATCACCGCCAGTGATGATTAGCAACATGAGGGACGTACTGATCAGTGGAAATGAAGTGAAATACAATATGTTCCCGTTTTTAGTCATTTATATTCTCCGCCCACTAATTTCTTCTCAGGGTTGCAGGGGGCAGCAGACTATCCCAGCATGCACTGGGAAGTCATTACAAGCTTTCAGACATACAGCTCAGACGCTCATTCATACCTCGGGGCAATTTAGAGTCTCCAGTCCACCTGCCTGTGGGAGGAAACCAGCGGAGCTGAAGCAGAAACTAATTCTGGGTCCATTTGTTTTCAAGCAACAAAAATATTTAATACTCTGAGACAGTATATCCAGCATGTTAGTGCATCACAGTCAGATTTACTGGGTAATTTTATTTTACCTCCCCTATTTAGAATTTATATGTCGTCAATACACACTTACAATGACACTATAACAAACAATAATGTCGTTGTAAGTAAATATAAGGCCTTTTTTCTGTATTCATCAGCTAAATTCTGCTATGTTATATTATGGCATCACACAGCTTTGTCAAATACTTGATTCTGATTCTGCGATCTGGAGAAAAGCATCAAAATCATTCTTGGATCAATATTTTGTGTCACATTATTGATTTCTTCAGTAAGTAGCTGTGTGATAAGCGGGATAACAGAGTGATGCAGGGGTTTGTTTTGCAATAATGAGCACTCACTGTACATTATCCCTTATTACTCATCATGCATTCATTAACTCCATACACATGCTTATAATCGAGGAGTTATGTTTATTTAGATAAACAGTGTCTTTATCACTGCACACAGTGACAATATGGCAAATTATTGTGTCCCATCCATCCATTATCTGTATCTGTATATCTGTAATCTCTTAGGGGATCACTGACACTGGGTGGGAGGCACTTTAGCCAGACCATCCACACCTACAGGCAATTTAGAGTCAACAATTGACCTAACATGTCTTTTGACTGCGGGAGGAGGCCAGAGAACCTGGGGAAAGCCTTCACTAGCACGGTTAGAACATGCAAACTCCACACAGAAAGGCCCCAGCTGAGAGGTGGGTGGGTTCGAACCCTGAACCCTCTTGCTGTGAGGCAGCAGTACTAACCATCATTAGCACTGCACTGCATATCGGTCTTCAGTTAGATATCAAATGAAGCCAAGTTGTCAACATCTGTTTTTATCTTTTCTTCTTTTTTTAAGTATTGTATCAATGATTTTGATAACAAAACTTAAACATGGATCACTTTAAGTCCTAACCAAATAAGATTCACAAACGCCACAAAGGATGTGCACTGCAAAGAAGTGTCCCCATCTCTGGTGTGTGATGCTGTGTTTTTGAAGCTAGAATTAAAATGAGCATTTGACTTTTGCTGTTCAACAGCTACTGTGGCCAACAGTGACAATTACAGGATAATGGTTCCTGTGACACTGTAGCATAACAGTAGAACAGGTATGGAGGAGTCAATAAGTCAGTACACTGACTCAGTAATGTCTGTTATACAGCAATATCTAGCTGAAATTCGCTGACATTGTTAACATTAGCTTTATAATAAGCTGCTGGTCGTACCAGACTAAGTAAAGCTGTAGCAGGAGTGTACTAAATTAAAGGTCCAGTGTGAGCATTTAGGGGCATCTGTTGGCAGAAATGGAATATGATATTCATGACTGTTTTCATTTGTGTATAATCACCTAAAACTAAGCATTGTTGTGTTTTCATTACCTTAAAATGAGCCCTTTATATCTACAAACACAGCAGCTCCTTTTCCACAGAGTCCACTATGTTGTTTCTACAGTAGCCCAGAACGGACAAACCAAACACTTACTCTAGATAGGACTATTTGAGTTTTTGCAGTGGCCACCATAGCTCTCCTACATGCTTGGCACACGGGCAAAGTTTCAGTTAGTTGTAATCTGTAATTTCACCACAAGATGCCACTGAATCCTGCACACTAGACCTTTAAGCAAGTGTTTTATTGTTCATGAATTAAACTTTTTATTTGTAAGACTCTAAAAAAGTTACATAGTTTAGCTTTTAAGTGTTTTTTTAACATTAAAGTATATTAATTTTAAAACAATAAACTCATATTAATACAGTGGTGTTATGTAACTAAGCACAATTACTCAAGTACTGTACTCAAGTACAAATTTAAGGTACTTGTACTTGTAGTCTATTCTTTTTATGCCATTTTATTCCTCTACTCCACTACATTCAGAGGGAAATATTGCACTTACTCTTCACTTCCCTGCATTTATATGAAAGCTTTAGTTACTAGTTACTTGACAAATTAATATTTTTGCATAAAAAGCACAATAAAAACCACCCAACAGTTTGTATATGTACAGATTAAACAATTAGTCAATTAATCAGTCAGCAGATTGACAGAAAATTAATTGGCAACTATTTTTGATGAACATCATAGTCGTTTTCTTATTTATTTTGAGACATTTTGAGTTTTGGTTTTTTTTCTGGATGAGGTACTTTTATTTTTAATACTTTAATTACATGTTCTTGATGATACTTACCTACTTTTACTTCTGTTACATTTACAATACAGGACTTTTACATGTCACAGAATATTTTTACAGTGTGGTATAATTACTTTTATTTAAGCAAAGGATCTGAATACTTCCTCCCCCATTATATTAATAGTACATAACCCCGCATGCCATATACTCCTTTAAGCTCCGCCACAGCAGTCATTTTGCAGTTGTATAGGCTAAGTGTTAAATGTAGTGTTAAATGGTAAAAGCACTCCAGCCGTAGCTTTGCTCACACCTTAACGGGCCCATTACAGGAGAAACAGGGGACATGTGAGAAAGACAGAGGACAGACAATCCTTCAGAGTGCTGCAACAAGGCCTCCTGTGGTGAATAAAGATGAGGAGACAAGGGAGGACACACATGCGCCTACAGTGAGAAATGAAAAGGCCGGGGAAGCGAATGAGGGATTTCCTCCCACCCTGCTGAGCAAGGGGCTGATCCCAGTGATTGAGAACATATGGTGAAATCAATCATTTTGTCATTTTCAAAACCACTTTGTGCACGGCCCTTTAATGGACGAATGTGTTCCGATGCATATCCCACAAGTTCTAGCGTGTAAGGTTGACGTGAGAGGTGAAAAAACAGGCGTGATACTGTTGCGAGGAGTGAGGGTATATTGATTTAGATCAGGCTTGACAAGGCCAATTTGCCCAACACAGTCCTCTGAGATTTGAGAGGAACCCCTCAGAAAGCTCATTTGTTGCGTGGGCTTCAGAGCAATTGACTGAATATCTCAGCACCTGCACACCGTGTCAAAGGTCAGCACAGTACGATTTGTGTCCATAAACGGTTTGTTTCATGAGAATAATTCAAATCGAGACAAGAAGTAAAACCAGGAAAGCAAGTGAAACAAGCCTGGGTGGTGGAAATCCCAGCTGTCAACACTAGCTCTGTCTGTGGTGCTGATCTTACCATGCATGCCGATTGGTTCTTTGGCATATCTGCAACTTCTAAAGTAGAAATGTGTCTTGGAATAAAAAGTTTGAATTTACCTTTAAGATAAAAAATAATGTGAATTTAAGTCAAAGTTGCATGCAAAACTTAAGCTGCATGTAGCTTTTACCCGTCTCCCTTTGTGACTCAGAGGTTTTCTTTTTAAATAAACTCTGGTTGTAATCTCTGACACAAGCACTGACAAAAGTGCAAGTCAATCAGCACGTCTGTCCCACAACTTTAATCCACTTCTTTTGTGCTCGTGTGATTTTGTGCGTGCACGTGTGCGTGCATGTATTCGCTTTAAATGAAAACCATTTCCCCACTCTTCCTGCTGAGGAGGATTTGCCATCAAGAATCCAATTAGATTTACAGTCCAGCAACAATAGTCTCCTAGAAAATCCTGGAAGGTACACTGTTTGGGGGCGGAAGGTTTAAGGTGATTCATTTTAATGTGGAACCTGCATTTTATTTTGGTGAAGAAACAGATCCACTTGGCTAGTCTGCAGTGGATTTAGGTGAGCCCTGTCCAACAATATGTGATTTTCCACTCGGCGGGTTTCTTGCTGCCCACATGTCTTTGAAATGTAAAGCTTTTTTGGTTGTGATACCTCAGTGGAAGGATCATCCAAGCTGTGTCATCTTAAGAGGAATTTCATCGCATTAAAATGCAACAAAAACACACAAAGTTCTCACTCTGGTTGTCCTTTTATTCTGTGGTAGGAGATTGTGTAACTGATTGTCTCACCTTTTCCCTACCTTATGTCCACAACCATCACCTGGCCCTTTTATCGTTTGTTCTATTCTTTAACCTACTTAATGCCTTCGTGCAACACATTCATTTTAGTCACTCTGCAGAGTGAGAAAAATGTTCTGTATGTCCTCTAAATCGCAGCCTTTCGAGAGGATCCTCTTTTGTAGAGCGTATTTCTCTCGCTGAGAACAGTCCAGTCAAAACCTGGAGGTGGTCCACAGTAAGAGCTCTACATGGTTGTGGTTTGCTGCACTTATTATACCTTCCAAATCCACTCACCTTTTCAACAGCTTGCAGCTCTCAAGGGCAGCCAGGAGAGTGGAATTACAAACTAACATATCATAACTTTCCGACAAGCTAAATGGTACAAGGAGAAGGAGAGCAGACTTTTAAGTGTCTCAGGGGTATTTCAGCCAACATATTGCCAGTTCTTTTACCGTCGTAATCTTTTTTTTTTTTCAAACACCACCTCAGAATGGAAAGCTAATATGCACGAGGAACAGCTGACAGTGGATAAGCCCGCTTTGGATGCTTATCTCCCCGAAACATGCTCATGTTAGTATCCACTGTCAGCTGCAGTCCCAGTGCTGCAATGCTGGTGCTGAGTTTTTATATTCAACACATGTATCATCATGTTTGCCTAATGTGTTTATGAATTAAATAAAACTAATTAGAATAAATGAATGCCTGACAGAGCAGCATCAGACAGTGTTTTTCTCTTCAGATTGTCTTTATTCCTTAAAGACCACAAAACTCGGGAGCCAAACTTGAAAAAAACCAACAGTAGGCTGACTGTAGCGAGGGTCTGTTAATTACTGAGAAAAAGCTGATTGGACAGCTTCACATCCCAACAGGCTGCATTCCTGGTTGCTGCAAATCCCTTGAAGCAGCAAATGTCACAGTCTAGTAGTTTTGCTGTAAACCCTGAGCTGTGCGATAAATCCAGTATCTCAGAAAAGTCACACTCCATGTCTCTACTGTATGTTTATTTACCCAAAAATGCCAGTTCTCGACATCTATCCGGTAGAAATGAGTCATGGATACAGCAACAACACCCAAGACGACCCCTATTTATTACAGGATGATGGTGCAACATCCATGACAGTAAGAAATAATCAATTGATCCCAGGATAATATAGATTCCTGTTCTTGTTAGAGCTCCTTAAAACCTGAATAATTTTTGGCCCACTGAGACTTTGAAGTGTACACTGAAGAAAATCTAACTCTCCCCCTGATTCATTCATCATAGTGACAGCCTCCTATAGCTTCTCCCTCTATAGGCCCTGTCTCTCTGTTCAAGCACTTTCTCTTAACTTTTTTTAATTAAGATGTTTGGAGATGATAGCATTGCAGCACGGTACACACAAGATGAACTGTGATACATGCCTGCATATGAAACCACGCACAGAAAAACACATACTGTGACACGCAGACACTTTATATCACACTGGAGAAAGTTCTTTTGATTAGAGAGATGTTTGCATTCACTGACCTGACAACAGGACAGTTCCCCCCAAAATCAAAACTACATATTTTTCCTCTTACCTGTAGTGTTGTTTATTAATTCAGAGTGTTTTGGTGTGAGTTGTCAAGTGTTGTCTGCCTTCTCCCAAAAATAATGGAACTAGAGGGCACTTGCCTTGTGGTGCTCAAAACGCCAAAAAAAAAAATACATTTGAAAAATTCAACAGCAGTGTCTCTTTCCAGAAATCATGACCCAGTTACTCAAGATAATTCACAGACCTTGTTGTGAGCAGTTTCATGTAGGAACTATTTTCCTCCTACTGAACTACATCCACCAACCATATCACCGTGCAGAAGGAGTAGATGCACGCTTCCTTCTCTGCTAATACGTCAACTATAATATTAAAAATCGGATTTGATTTCATGAAACTCTTAAGATTTAAATTGTGTTTAGTCAAATAAATAAAAGGTTCAGTCGGGAACTTTCTTTTTACCCGACTACACCCATATAACTGTGCAGAAGGAAGCGTACATCTACTCATGGATGAGAGGCTTGTGCTCATTACAGCACAAGATGTAAATATTAATGGCGTCCTCCTTGACTGAGCTGTAACATTAGCTAGCTCAGTGGTGCTAGGTGAGCTAGCAGTAGATGCACGCTTCCTTCTGCACAGTGATCCAGTTGGTGAGTGTAGTTCAATAGGAAGAAAATAGTTCCTACATGAAACTGCTCACAGCAAGGTCTGTGGATTATCTTGAGTAACCAGGTCATGATTTCTGGGGAGAGATATTGATGTTGAGGTTTCAAAATGTATTTTTTGGCACTTTGAGCACCACAAGCTGAGTGCCATCTAGTTCCATTATATTGGAGAGAAGGCAGACATCTCTATGGTCACTATTTCTAACACTTGGCAACTCACACCAAAACAATCTAGACTGACAGATAGCACTGCGGGTGAGAGGAAAAATATGTATTTTTGGTTTGGGGTTGAAATGTCCCTTTAAATCTGCCTTAATCATTAAAGAAAAATGTTAAACAGTAATTCCTGTTTACATGCCAAATAAAAGCAGCTAGGAAGAGTACATTTTAAAAACCCATTGAAACTGATTTAGTGAACCTCCTGTCTGGATTCAGTAATATTCCTCCCCTCAGAGTTAATCTGTTTTTTTTTTTTTTTTATGACTATTTTGGCATTTCACAAAATGACTCAGACAGCCACACAGCGGCTCAGACACATCACAAACTGAATGTTCGGCGAGTGTTTTGTGAGGAGACGAGGGAATTATACAGCATGTTATTTTGCTGTGGAACAGAGACTATATGAGTTGGAAAAGTCCTGTCACAGTGCATTTAAAATGATTAGATAAGGTGTGCTGCGTTTTCAGCGAGCGTCTTAGTCAGCAGATTGTGAAAGCTCAGTGCAGCCCCACAATGCTGTTTATAGAAAAAGCCTTTGGAACCTCTCCTTCAGACAGTGGGAAGATTTTATTACACTATGTGTTGATGGTATGGATCCAGCCTCCTATAGGTCGTGAACTCGTGATGTGTGAATATCTCACACCCACACATTTCAAAATAAATGCTTCCTCCGCAGTTCTATGCCAGTGAGACAGGAAATAAACACCAGAATTATGTTGCTATAATATGATGTACTGTAAAGGCATGGACCAATGAGCATACAGAAAGCACTGATCCAGCTCTCATGCTGCATTGAAATACAATTTTCATGTTGATATGCTGCTGAATTCAAGCTTGATTGCCTACAATGGTTGTGAGAAAAAAAAACATAAAGCACATTAATACTCCTCCAGACAATGTTTACATCTTCATCCTTCTCTGTGGATACTGTGACGACTGCTTTAGCTGTAGTAATATGATTATTCATAAAGTAGTGCCGAAAACACAGACAAAAAAACAGAAGGAGCTCTTTAGAAAAAAAATCAATTAATATGTGAAAAGGTGAAAAAAAAAATTAACATTTTGGTTATGGGATCATCATTTGCACAACTGAGAGTCTCCTTCAGTTTTTTCCTATGAGTATATGTTTATCCTCCTCCAAGCACCTGAGTTACTAAGCCTGAATTCAAACCCTCTCACGTTTGTTTTTCTTGACTCTTAATTATGAAGTGGGGAATTATTCTAATAAAGCCATAACCTATGCCCTTAACTAAAGTGGAGAAGAAATCGTGGTAAGTGCAATACTCACCCCACTGTTCACTTAATTGGAAGGGAGTTATGTTTTTTGTCAAATACACTCACTTCATTTTCAGTATACTTGGAAAACTTATCTGAAAATGATGAGGAGCTGTGGGGATAGTTTTAAACTTCAGTAATCTATACCTATAAATGATACTCACAAATGTGGATTCAGAGCAGTATTTGCAGCCATTTAGTTTAGCTGAACATAATTAGGCTCCTAGTTTATAAGTGACTGGTCTCTTTTGGCACTCATCCAGCATGCAATTCACTTTATGAGCCTACTCCTGTAGCTGAACCATGTGTTTTCCTGCAGTCGGGTGAGTAAAGACGTAATCATTATAACACAGACACCAGAATACGACCAGCAATACACAGATGTAAACACAAAACGAATAGGAAATTTATGTTCGCTCCAAGGCAGAAGGTTAGCATTATGGCACAGTTGACTGATGCCGCATCTGCCCCTATAGGACATGATCAGATTACTGCCTCTTTCTTCTCTAATGGCTTCTCTGTCTCAGCCCCACCTCCTGGAGCTCAGAGGGGGAGGAATCACAGTTATCAGCAGGGTTGCTTTTATCCTCTGCCACAAAGCAGCATTTTATTACCACTGGCATGGTGATGAGGGGGACAGATAGATAACCCCTCTTGCCATTGCCCGAAAGATGCTTCCCCTGCTGGTGCATTGTGAGACCCGACCTGCAGCTGTTCTCCCTCATTCTCTCTCTTGGATTTATCAAACGCCATTCAAGGTTGCACTGTGACAATGGTGGCCACAGTAAGGACACGCTGGAGACATTTTAACAGGCTGGAGTGATGTTTGTCTGATCCCTGTCAGCAACAGATGAGCCTCTATCTGTGCTGCCAGATGCCTTTAAGTAGTTCAAAAACATAAAAGTGTATCTAATTAGACACATAGTCATATCAGCGGAGAGGCTAATTGGAACTCGTTCGATGGGATTCATGAAGAAAAGTGACAAGTTAACACCGGTTATTATGCAACACCGCTTCCCCCTGCCTGATATCCATACACAGCAGTGTCCTATTATGTCTGTATAATAAAGATGTAAAATGAGCCGTAGCAATGATTTGACTCATGAGTTGTCCCCCACCCCTCAGATAATAATGACTGGGTGAAAAATAGATTTTCTTAAATTGCTACATTTTTGTTTGACTTTTTTATCCGCTTAACTCTATTTTCCGTCAGTTCTATTTACATAAAAAAAAGTAAGTCTTAATATTTCAGTTTGATTTGGCAACATTCATGGTAGTGCAGGTAGTAACAGCAAATGTAGTTACTACTACTCATTGAACAACTACACACAACATAGAGCAAGTAGTCTATCTGTTTACAGTGCAGCCAAACAATCTCATGTTGTTTTTACAAAGAAGCAAGTCTGATTTTGTTGATACATTTCTGATAAAACATCAGTCAATCAGTGCTAATCACGGTGACAAATCAAATTTCTGTATCTGCCTTACAATAAAAGCCAACCAGAGTTTCGCTGATTGAATTATCTTAAAGGGATCTATTGTGCTGATTTTCAAGTTTATGCTTGCATTTTGGGTTTGCACCAAAGTGTGTTTACGTGCTTTAATGTTCAAAAACCACTTTATTTTATTCACTGCCTGTGCTGGAACACCTGTATCCACCCTCTGTCTGAGATGCTCCATTTTAGTGCCTGTCTCTTTAACACCTCCCCCTCCCAAAAAGCCCAGTCATTCTCCGCACTGTCTTTGCAGCCAGGGAATGACTGTCAGACAGAGTATAGTGACACTTTCTACCACACGAAAATCACCAATTAAAGCTTCTACACTAAATCTTCACAACCAGACACGTTCCAACAGGAATGTGTCTGGTTGTGTCTGTATGTCTGAAAATGGGGAGCAATTAACAACCAAGACTACATGTTTCCCTGACGTTAGCGTGTAGCTAAATGTAGCACTGTCGGCTATATAACGTAAAGCTTGTATTAGTGCCTGGAGTAAATGGCCCTGAGCTGACATCTGTCTCAAAAGTGGAGAAAAAATGTTGGAAACAGTATTCAGAACAGTTTGAAGCTTGAGATTTTTTTTTTTTTTTCTCGATATGAGTGCCTGATCTTGTAACATTATATATACAGCAGAAAATAAGGGAGAGCATTATATAATATAATTAATGTTTCACATTAAAGGGATCCTTTAACTCTAGGAAATGTTTAGTGAATGCAGCTAATATCAGTGAGGTAAAATCAAATTATAACTCTGGATTCATAGCCTATAAAAATGGGCCTCCCATTTTGAAGCCTTGAATTCAGCATTTAGGCTGTCACCATTTTGTTTCTTATGGAGCCAGAAGTGACCATATTTGGGTAAGAGGCTAGCACTGTGAAGGAGCAAGGGGTGGATCTAACTAAGAAGCCGAGGACACAATCAACAGACAGTCTGTCACTCAAAGCAGCCTACCCATAATGGGTTAAAATGTTAACCAGTGAGTTAAATAAAAATTCAGCCCCCAAATAGCTGTCACAAAAGGCGACATTAGCTATCGTGACCTAGTCTCGCCACCAGACAATCAGAGATATCTGCCTTCTGATAGTCTGGGGACACTCCTTTCTAAAGTGTGTTTAACACACCGGCGAAAACAGCCGGCAACAAAGTAACACCTCTTGCATTTTTGAAAAGGACACGTCCTCCCGGAAATGTGCGCTCCCCCTTTTCTCATTCGCAAAGCAGCAAAAACACAGAGAGCTTGAAAATGGATGCCGAGCGATTTAACTCCATTTTATCAAACGTGTGCTCAGTCCACAAGATTGTGGAAATGAAAGACTTACAGCGACTTGAGCCATTTTGTACCGCTACATGTGTTTCTAGTCGGACTATGTTTATGAGCACAAGAGTTCAGCAAGCCACCGAAACACCGCCCTGCGGATTTACTATTGGTTCTGCAACGTAGGGAGTTTTTTTAAACTCTGAAATTGTATCCGCCCATCTAAACACAAAATCAGGGAGAAAGACATCAGTCTTTAGTTAAGCAAAGCGTCTAAAGACTGACTTGTGAGTCTAATCGTGACCAAAATTTTTTTTTTGTTCCAGAGTGTAAACATGTTTATATTTGCTGTAAAGTTAGCCTTTTTAGAGGGACTGATTCGCTTCTGGAGCTAGCCTCAAGTGGCCATTTGAGGAACTGCAGTTTTTGGCACCTCTCTGTTGGCTTCATTTTTCAGCCCCAGAGATTGCTGCTTGGCTGGATTACATGTATGTATCATTTACTGTAATCTCCTCCCCCTTAAGTAGGTAGGTAGGTAATTTTAATCTGTAGCGAGAATGGCGTACTCCGCCATTACAATTAAAAAGAATATATAAAGAGGTAATGACAGCATGTATATATACTGAATAACTATTGTTAAAAAATTATGCAACCATAATTCTAAAAATAGAGTCTGATTTAATGAAATTCTTAAAGATTCTAACTTTCAGATCTAATTATTTTTTCCAAGACACTGCCAGGACAAAATATATAATTTTTGGTAACCTACAGGTAGTACAAAAAAAAAAAAAAAAAAAAAGTTCAGACAGAATATACTAAATCAGCCTATAAATACCCACCATGAGTTTGTTTATTTTAAATATATAATGTAAGCTCCACCTGGGTGGTGTACCCCCAAATTACTAGAAAAAAGACTATCTCAGTTTCCTCAACGGTTGTATAAGCAGAAATTGTAATATCCAATATCATATAGTTATTTACTTTTCAGTATTTCTGCCCTTTCATGCCAAATATCTAGAAGTGAGCACTAATGAGCTTGGTAGATGAGATAATACTGGGGTGAATGTGCTGTTTTATGCACCAGGGTGTTAATGCCATCTGGAAATGCCAGTGGCTCTGACCACAGACCAATCCAGCTGCTTGGGAGATAATAACACTGAGACCAGCACAACCTTCCGGAATGATATCCTTACATAAAACATGTTCATCCAGGTTCGCCCTCCTCCCCTCAAGACGCTGAATCTTTGAACAGCGGGGTCTTTGTAATGAACGACATCCTTCTCATCAGGCAAACAAATACAACCCGTCCTCAGGTGGAATCACACAGAAGGCTCAACAATTACCAGACACACTTGTTTCATCATCACCCTTTTTTTTAACTCCCATGTTCAGTTTTCCTTTTTGTTATTTCTACATGTAACATAGCAGTGAGCAAAACAAACTGTAGCAGTGGAGTCAATGCCTGCAAATAGCAAGATTCATATTTTCCGTTCTTTTTCGTAGCAATTAAAAAGTAATGATGAACTGGCTGATGAAACAAAAAGAAGAAACTGAAAAGGCAATTATGTCTTTGGGTGAGTGTGTAGATCTGTGTGAATTCCCTGTGGGGAATACCTTGTAATGGCTTCTATGTCTGAGGGAGACTGCAATTTAACTGCTAAACATTCGATGTCTGGGACTAGTATTTATGATCACGAGAGACTCTGGCTTGTCTGTTCTATAGGAATAACAAAAAAGGTCAAACCCCTTCTGACCATTACTCATAAGGTGAAAAAATGTGTGGAAAGTGTTGAAAAGGAAAAACCGTAATGTACTTACACAGTGAGAAATTCAAAGGTCTTTGGTTGGCAGCACTATTACATTATTCAAAGATCCCACATATTCTTTTATTCAAGATTTATTAGTAACCCGCGCTAGCAGAAAATTAGATTCTGATTTATGTCGGTGAAGTCACTTTTCATGTAGAAATAAATTGAACTGTGTAAATAAATACAGCTCTGATCTTTTAGTCCTTCAAAGTAGTGGCGCTGAAACGTCAGTAAAATCCCAGTACCCATCAAACTGAAAGTGTGCGTTTATTTGACGTAATGTAATGCTTGAAAAACATAATGTGTCACCTGTCAGTGAATTCCTCACTCATATGGTCAATTGCTCAAATGGCTCAAGCCTGCGAAAAATTCCGTCATGACGACATCCAGTCCCTATCTCTGAGAGTACTGGATGGAGCAAGGGTGTATTTTATTGCTTAAGAATTCAATTTTTCATCTGTAAAAGGAAGAATATGTTATTCATTTTTTCAAAAGTTGCATAATCTTGCTTTTACCTCTTTTGTCATTCTCTTTCTTACCAGCAATAGTCCTTACTGCTGTGTTCTGCTCCCGACTCTCGAATTAGTGCCCGGTATGTACTATACCTGCCCTTTAGCCGCATAGTCCTCCAGAGCTTCTGTGTTGCCATCCTGACTTCCTGCTAATGCCCCTTTGAACATGTTGCAACTGACTGCCTTGTCTATGTCTTGTCTTACTGAGCCATTAGAGTAAGGCTGGTTCCGGTTTATTGTAACAATTTCTTCCTCTTAAAAAGATCAATGATATTGTATTCACCAATGTGACTGCTGAGATCTGAGATACACTGACATCCACAGAGGTCCAGTAGGGGCAAGAGACAAGCTGTCAGACGATTAGACAGGTTGAGAAAAAAACAAGCAGCAACCTCCAGGGTTGCAAATTAAAATGGACACAGAAGCGCCAGAAACTGCAGTTCCGCCAATGACCACTTGAGGCTGGCTCCAATAGGGAGTCACTTCCCCAAAACAACCATATTTGACCAGATTTACAGCAGAAAAAAACATTTTTACAGCCACTTGGTCGATCCACCCTTCGCTCCTCTTTAGTTCCATCCTCTTGTTCAAGTATGTTCACTTCTGGCAAACCAAAAATCCAAGATGGTAACAGCCAAAATAACTCAGAGTTTCAAAACAGAAGTCCATAAACCAATTACTTTTACACAATCTATGGGGGAAAAAAATTTCAATTAGACTTTTACTGGGTTAAATAAAGGGAGAGAAGAATTCAGTTTGTAAATTTTTCCAGGGCTTTGGCAACAGACATTTTAACTGAGTACATTTTGACACATCAGAGTAAACAGTAAAATCCTGGTATTGTGCATGTTGGCTTACTGTCACACTGTCTTACTGGGACATAGATAGCACAGACCCATCATTAATGTTATTAGTAACACCTGTACTTTCCCTGCTATGACCGTTCAAAATGTCTCCCGTGAAAACTGAGCAATTTGCCTCACTATCATGGCTTATTGGCTCAGCTAAATGGAACAGAGCCATCAGTAATGTCATTAGTTACAGCTGTGCTTTTTTTGAATGATGGGTAAAAGTATCTGCTGAGGCAACAGTCTTGCGCTAGGTTTTCATATGGAGCTTTAAGCGAATGCAATGCTGAACAGTGATGAACATCTGTTGTTGCAACAGATTTTAAGCTACAATGAATTACCATGGGCTGCTCCAGATAAGACCAACCCAATGAAGCAGGCAGAGCTGCATTGTCTTTCACTCTGTCTCCTCTCACAATGTATATGACACAAAGCCTTATCCTTTGCTGAGTAAGGTGGGTGTGTTGTGGTGCAGGGGTAGCTCCATCTAGTGGATCCACCCTACATTAAAACACAGCAGCAACATGCAGTAACATTCAAAGAATACCAGGGATCATGGTTCCTCAGAAGGGGTCAGACATATGTTTCCTCAGCCACATGTTCTCTCAGCATCTGAGTCTCAGGGGTTAGGGCATGATTGTATAAAGAGAACTGGGTATAGCATTGGAGGCAGCGCCTGTTTATTATGATGAAAGTTGCTCAGTGATGCATGACGCCAAAAGGCTTGATTTCCACGATATGAGAGCAAGTGCACTAGAGACGTACAGTGGTCAAATGGCTAACTCCCAATGGCTAAGCAGCCAACTCCTGGTTTAGCCCTCTGCGTATTTGAAATGCCTTAAAATGATTAATCTTGCAGCTCTTCTAGACTTTAGAAAAGTTATTGGACCAAATGGATCAAATCTAGTCAGTGAAATGAGTCATTTCACAGGGGTTGTATTGCTAAAAAAAATGTAAACACTGATTTCTAAGATTTAGAAGCCTATATTAAAAAGTTTTTGGGGCCCCATGGCATCACGAAATGGACCCAGAAGTTGTAATTCCACATTTGGCCACTATGTAAAATTGTCCTCAAAGGCTGGTGCTGTTCTTGGGTGCTTGGATTAGGGTTAGATTAGGGTTAGGGTTGCCCATGTTAAAACCGGTCTGTAAATTTTTGACTTATTGCGCTAACAATGTCAATTACAGACAAACAGACAGACAGATAAACACACAAACAGAATTGGGGAAAACATTACCTTATTGGCGAAGGTACCAGTTTAAGGGAACACAGGAACATAGACATGTTCTCCCAAACCTTGGCCTCCCTAAAAACAAATGACCTCTTGATTTATTTTTTAACTTTTAAGCCCTGACTTTGGCCTCAACACACCTTCATGACTGCATTATCAACAGAATCAGCTAACAGCCAAGGTTTGCAAATCATCATGTACCACTAGTTTTGGACAGATCATGAATAAGAGATGATGGCTGTGCAATGCTTATCCCCTGCCAGTGACAAAGATGTGCCCATGGAGCTGCTTTTGAAACAGGCTCTTCAAGCTGGCACGGCCTTACTGTGACAGGAGGCATGGGCACAAAACAACCAGATGATGACACCATGGGAGGTGGGAAAGGGGCAAGAGGTGGTCAGTGTGCCAGCCTTTAATCATCAATCAGTGTTCAAAATCAACCTCAGCACAAGACTGACACATTTTCAACCTATGAATAAGGACAAATAAAGTAATATCTGATCAACTTTAAACTTAATGTGAAAATTAAAAGTAGTCACTATATTTTTGATTAAAAGCTTTGATGGTTTTTGAGGACACCTTGGTAGTAAGGATACCGGGAGTAATTCAATTTACTTCTAGTAAATTAATTATAGCCTACTTGACCCCTTGTACACGAAGGCAGTGGTTTACAATAATTCTCTACAACACATTTTCAAGGAGGGAGAAATGATGAGAAGGCATTAACCATTGTAGCAGAGAATGAGACGCTCCCTCAGATGACCCTCAGAGCTGCAGCAAGGATCTACACCGCATTGTGGAGAGGTTTTTGGAGAGAAAGGAGGTGATAAAGAGTCGTGACAAGCAACGTCAAGCCAGGAAGTGTATCAATATTTAATCAGTTTGGCCCATTCTCTCAGGAGCAAGCCTCCAGAGAGACAATTATATGTAAAGCTAGAATACCAAGAGATACTGCATGAGGCAGAGTTTGGACCTATATAGCTCCAGGTGCTATAGGTCTATATAACATTCAAAGTCTGGTGTCACAAGCAGACATGGAGGTGGCTGAGCTGAAATGGTGGTGGACAGCAGTGATAGCCATGTTAACAGTGCTAACAATGGCAACAGTACTGACATGGCTAACAGTATTAACCAAAGGGGGGAACTGGAGGATGGGTGTTATGCTTCTGTGATGATGCCGTCCTGCCACCGTGAGTTGAGATGGTGTAGTCAGCAGTAACTGCCGTATGAGGGCAGTGCAGAATGGTGGCAATTTGCCAACCAGTGCAACATGAAGGGAGGGACTCACATGCACTAACATGCACACATGGCTGGCCTGGAGCATTTTATTTCGTGTCAGGGTAAAGGCATGACCCACCCAACTCTACCCTACTCTGATTGGCTTACCATGACAGTAGGCCAGGCCATGCCTTCACCATAGTAGGAAAAAGATTTGGCTACCATCAGTTTCACCATTGCTCCTAATGTTCAAACTCTCATATATGGAACCTTTAAGCACATATCAGCCTTCACAGCACTGACCGCTGGTGCCAGTGGCAAAACCAAGCTGTGTAATATTTGCTTTCACTTCAGGTTCTGCAGATGTGCTTTTAATTGGGCATTAATAAACTTCACAGGGGATTTATGTTTTTTTTCTTATTGATCTGGTCTCTGAGCCCCATTGTGCTGTCAGCAGTGAGTTTGAAGTGCACAGTGCTCTCCTGGAGTTTATGTGTTGGACTTCAGCCACAGTCGTAAGTGAATGTGCTGAGTGATCTCATCCTCAAACTTTCTGTCCAAGTCCGTGAGATTGCATAAAGGCCCAGTGAAACCAGATAAATTCCCAAGTGAAAACGGACATGCAGATTTCAGTTTAGAACGGGATAATTCAAATAATTTTTATAAAATAATACCATAATTCTGTTAATTACAATCCTGAGAAATGATTGATCAGATAAAAAGAAGTGAGATATTAAAGATTTGAGGTAAGCTACTTCTACTGTACTTTACTTGAGCATTTTCATTTTATGCTCTACTTTATACTTCTAGTCTGCTGCATTTCAGAGGGAAATACTTTCCTCCCAACAATATTTATTTGACAGTTATAGTTGCAAGTTACTTTGCAGATCAAGACTTGCCATAAAAAAACACATCAAGGCATAAGCATTGTTAAAACTTATACAAGTGGTTCCCCAGATAACAAAAAAGTAGACTCTTTGTTCTTTTAAGATGTATATTCTAGTGTTCACAGTTCCACAAAAGAGGCAATTCTCCTTCGAAGCTCTCAGATGGTTTCATTTAAGTAACTGTTCAAGGCCCAAAGACACCAAATTATCCAGAATTTCGCAAATTCATACACTGTGGTGTATTAAGAAACTAAGCTTCTGTCTAAAACAAAACTGCCATAGCAAACATGCAGCAGCAGCCAATCCCTCTGTTTTCACTTCACATCCTCTCTGCTGTATGCCTCAGGGTGAAGCAGTAACTGTCGCATGGTATAGGAGAGCTCCATCACTCTGCTGTTAACCACCCATCAGTCATACTCACTGTTCCAGTCACCCATCATAGATCAAAAGCCCTGCTGAGTCGTAAACATTAGAGCCAGAATGGTGAAAAAATGCACATCACATCTTCATTTTAGGCTTCATTTTAATAGATTCAGTGCCCAAAATGACATGCGCTGTATTCTTTCTCCACCAGACAGCAAAGTCTGACTCAGAAGTGTTTATTTCAGATATTTGCACATGGCCAGATCCCAAAGGAAAGAACTATTTAAATCATTACTCACACCCACAGTGTGAACTTCTCTGTCTGTTACAGTTGTTATTGTGTTACCCAAGGACATTATGACTCAGATATAACATTAATATAAATTATCAGAGTTCAGGGAGTCCACCACGGATCATCACATAAACAATACACATGAACACATTGATCTGTTTGTGATGAATGTGTTGTGTGGACCTTGTTTCTAATGGAACAAATTCTAATCTAATATTTGTAAATCACTGTTGCTCAGCATCGGCTTGTGTAAAACAAATGCTTGAAGTTCACAATGATAATCTGCACTGGCCCTCACATGATGAGATATCTATCCCCTCTATAGCATAAACCAGATAAAATATGTTCTCACCAAGCACAAAGGGATGAATTACCAGACCACTAAAATGGCAACACAGTGCTCTGCAGTTTTTCTCTGTAACATTCACTTTTAGGGATGTGGCTAGAGAACAAAGGGAGGTAATTTATCTTCTTTTAGTTGGGAAAAGTAGAACCAGCTATTAAAACTTGATAGCACATCGGCTACAGTATGAAACATTATGTAAGTGTAGAGAGTTGTGCTTTGAACTGGCCTAGAGCAAAATCTTAGTAAAACATGCTTACACAGTGCCCTCTTCTGTCCAAGCAAGGCCTCTTTTTTAAGTTTGTCTAGTTTTTGTGTTCATATTTGTTGCATGAGGGTGGTTTTTAAACCTTAAAGACCCGGGAGCTGGTACTGAGATAGATCCACATCCAATGAAGATGATTAAAGGGATAAGAAAGACAAAGACTAAACTCATGAATCGGATGTTTCAACAAATTAAGATTAAGAAGTATTTTCACCTTTATCACAAGAAGCATTAGAGAAGTTTAAATGTAAAATAGAATTTGTTTTAAATACTACAATCTGTTAAATCCTGCCTTAATAAAACTAAGAATATATAGCACCATTGGCCTACTAAGCGTTTTAAACATGATCTTTCTGTGGCCATTGCAATTAAATCTTTTTATTTCAGCCATACATATACATGTATAACTCCCTTTTAAAGAAATGAGCCAAATAAAAGCTGAACTCCATACTAAACAAATTTCAAAAAATCAGTGACGTTTAAGTAAAGTAAAGTAAAGTGTGACTCCAAACTACCACTGGGCTGCAACAACACATTCAACCACAGTAACACCAGCAGGACCACTAATTGGAGCTACCTAGAAAATACAGGTGTGCTGCATGTCTTCTCCAAAGGTGGCGCTGTAGCTAATTTAGCCTGAACTGACCCTTTAACTCTGACGTTTCATTTTTTCCTCCACGTTGGCCGCACATGCGCAGAGAGCCCGGTCACCTGCTGGATTTCAGAAGCGAACAAGGAAGTCTGACACCAAGGACTGGATGTCAGGCTAAACTAACATAAAACTACATCTCCGCCGGATAGTAGTCATCTGCCCGTCAGCTGTGAGCTACATCGGTGTGACAAGATGTTTAAAAAGCTGAAGCAGAAGATTAACGAGGAGCAGTCACCGCAGAGGAATGCGCAGTCACAACAGCAGGCCCAGGTTGGTTGTTGTTGCTGGGAGCTAACTAGCGAAGCTAATACGTGTTTACATTGCTGAGGTGCTAGCTGAGGACGATAGCTTTCTGTTTGGCAGGGGTTATGCTTCATGCTCCGAGCATAAATGTTTAGTATAGCACTGACATAACTAAACAGCCTGTCAACGTTTGTTAACTTGTGTTCTCAGTTGGTCCTTTTGCTGTCCTCTCAACGTTAGCATCATGCTAAGTCATTTAGCTGCCTAACTTAGCTGTCATCAGCTGCTGCTAAAACTTGTACCTAGTACATCTCGTCGTTCAAGGTAGACTAAAACAACAATCTCGTGAACTTCGCTGAAGTGGAAACACTAGCCATGAATCTTATAATAGAAATGAGACAGTATGGGCGTGTCTGTTTTATGTTGCTTGCTGCAAATGGATGTCAGCTGGCAGCTGTGTTTGACATGCAAATCCTGTCAGTGTCAAACGCCTGCCATCACAGTATGTACATATCAGGGTTCAGAGCAGCTAGAAATCAACGTGGAAGTTAACAAAGTAAATAATCATCAGAGACACTGCTACAAAGCTGTTTCGTCTCGGGCTTAACGATAGTTTGAATTACTATGCATGGGCTCATTACAACCCTGCTGGTCAGGTTCAACCTGTCTTTATTTGCCGATGCAGTTTGTCAGTGTTTTCCAGATATTGACTTAACCTTTTTACTGTATCTTGAACAAAGATGATCTTAAAAACTCTGTTGTTTGGTTTTGCTTTAAAATTTAAAACCTACATATCAGCTTTGTTAGCCAAATCTCCTTTGTAGCTGTAGCAGGCAGCTAATTGGCATTTATGGCCAATCGTTTGTAAATGTGTTAAAATTACTTCAGATGCAAAAAGCCATGTTCCACAGTGCATGACATCTCTTTGCCTACTTTGTATTAATGGTTTGCATGTCTCTGAATGCGTCTTGGCACTTGTGTGGAGCAAACTTCACTTTGACGCTGTTTGTGCTTGTAGTTTATGACACATTGATTTGCTGAAGAACACAAAGCTGATTGGGTTAAAAGGTGAAGATGGACGAACAGTGAGCTATAATTAGTAGAAAATGCTTGAATCCTTAAAGCCTTATCAGAATAAGAAAGAAGAGCGTATGATATTGAATGATTGAATGCCTCTATTGTCAGTTTATGTTCACATCCAACAAAATTTGCTGTCTCTTGTGAAGGACAAAGCTGTTACATTCACTCTGCCTAAACACACACTCACATTACCCACACATTAAAATAAGATAAGGCTAAAATATGATAAATAAGGTGCTATTAAAAGGAGAAGATGTTGAGTGTTTGAAACAGATGTATATATTATTTTGTTTATTCAACAGATGGGCAGTGGAGACCGGCGCAGCAGTCAAACCCCGCCATTTCTTCACGATGGCTCACCCGTTCCCAGTGACAGAGAGGTGAGCGTGGGGTCATCCTCTGATAGATAGGCTAAACGTTTAATATCTTTGAGCTCAAACTGCAGCCTGCAAAAGTGTCATATTCTTTCCCCAGCTTTTATTCTAATTTTCAGTACACTGCAATGTTTCTGTCAGTCATGTGTTTTGTTACGCTGAATGCTGCCTCAATAACAAACTGGTCCCTTTCTGATTGCTGTGCCAAGTGAAAGCAAATCAGTCACCAAGTAGTGCTTTCGGTTTTCAAAGAGTGTAGGCCTCTGATTTTCAGTGCGCATTATCTACTACCAAATGAAACAGTCTTGACTCTCTGGCCGAGACTGATTGTAATTTGTTAATATAATAAAAGATGCATATTATTCCCCAAGCATATTCCCTAAGCATATTCCCTGAATTGTAGCTGTTCCATTACTTCAGGCAACAGATGGCAATCTGTCACCACAGGGCCCTTATGATTTCATGAGAACACATGAGCTGTAATAACACTGTGCTAACTGATGTTGTAGAACAATCAGCACTGTGACCTCATCATATACAGGTATGGTTTGTTAAGCTTTCCTTCCATTTAACTGCATGTATTATTACATAAGACAATAACCTAGAAATTTAGATTAAATTCAGGATATTTTATCTTCATCTGTAAAAGCACCTGGCCAATTATTATAATGTGGCCTGTTGTTAAAAAGCTTTCTCACATAAATTAAATATCATATAATATATATACAATAGTTTCTTTAATAAAACAACAATATATGTTATTTATCTTTATAATGCTGCCAAAAAAGATTCTCATTTAGAGATGTTGGGAAGAGCATTTTAATGGTGGAGAGCAGACCGTATTTCAGCATGTGTATGAATAATTGATGTAACCTCCTCTGAGTGTTTTTCTTTCTCTGGTGATTTGTTGCAATATTTTCCTCCAGTGGATATGGGCAAGTTTATGCAAGTCTTCTTTGCTTCATTAGACAGAGGTAGATCGGCAATGATGTACCGACCACGACTGTAAGATTGATGATGCAACACCTGGTTAATACATCTATTTTAGAGGTTAGATATGATGTCTCCAGTTTTGGCTGTTTGATCTTGAGATCAAAAAATAGGCTTGATCACTCATTCATGACACGTTTCCTACATTTCAACACTGCAGACTCTGAACTGGAGCAGTGACAGTGCCCCTTTTGCGCAGGTTTCTACACTCTACTTTCTCCCTTATTCTGTGGAGGCACAGATGTGTTGTTGTAACGCGGGCCCATGTGCCTTCAGCTTAGAAGCTTTTTATCATTGCAGCATCTTTTTTCCACCTCACGAATCTGTAACACTTTGACATCTCTGATCGTGTGTACTTGTTGTTGCAGGCAGATTTGGCAGATTTTTTTTTTTTTTTTTGACAAAATCATAACTTAAAACTACATGCAGAGATGTCAAACTGTTATTCATAACATTAATGTTGATTGAGTGTTTCACTTTCCCGCTTCTCTTATTTTTCTTCCTATCCCATGTAGTCTCTCACCCTCTGTCTCTCTCTACTCTCTCTGTACTCTCTCCATCCATCTCAGTCTATCTCAGCCAGCCAGGTCTGGACAGTCTGGCTGGACTCTCCCTTCGGCGCTATTTCACACTCATGGTGTTGTTTTTCTCATTGCTCTCTGTGTTCCTCTCCTTTCCCCACCTTTCGTCCCGTTACTGCACTGACGGGGTCAGATGCTGGCCGGGATGATAGCAGAGCCCGCTTTTCTCTCTGAGTATACTATCTTTGCTCTGGACCATTCAAAACGACCCAAAACGGCCCAGGTAGCCAGTGTGGTGAGTTTGTCCTCACTTCCTGTCTCTTCCTTCCTCATCTTTCGCCTCCTCCTCCTCCTCCTCCTCCTCTTGCCCTGTTCCTTCCTCCCGTCTCCGTGCCTTTGGGGAATCGGTAGAGGACTGTGGCCCAAGTAGGGACAGCTTGTTCCCTGCTCTCTGTCTCCTGTTTCCTTTGGATTTAGCAACAAGAAGGCATCTCATATCTAGGCTAACCCTGCATCTAATGGGAGTAATGATTTACATTGTGGGATAGAAGCTTGTGTGCTTTCTGCCGTATGTTGGTTTATTGCCCTACCTTTCAGTTCTTATGATCTGTCACAGAATTGGATATCGCCCCCTTGTCTTTAGGTGTCCGTAGTTGCTTGCCTTATAGACCCCTAAAAACCTGTTATGTTGCCTGATGGCCTTTGTCCCTTCTCCCCACAAGTCTGTTTATTTGGAGAGTTGCTGTTTGCATTTTACAACCTACGTGCAGGCATTTTAAACAGCTGAAATGTTAAATTGCTTCTTACTTTTCCAAATAAACAAACAGACCAGAGCACCTTTGTAGATGCGCTTGTGGAGCTCAAAAACCAGATGATGTGTGTTTATATGTGGAGGCAGTCAGAAGAAGACTGGAGGAAAATGACATTTGAAACAGATTTTAAATATATACAGTAAAATCATTTCGCTAACATTCTGTATGTCTGTCTAAGATACATTTGATGTAATGTGTAATGTGAAGTTTTTGTCATTTGTGTTTTGACTACTAATTAACTGCTCTGTGCAAAGG
Organism: Epinephelus fuscoguttatus; assembly: GCF_011397635.1. Taxonomy (NCBI): domain Eukaryota; kingdom Metazoa; phylum Chordata; class Actinopteri; order Perciformes; family Serranidae; genus Epinephelus; species Epinephelus fuscoguttatus. The sequence continues at coordinate 25,639,805 of NC_064767.1, forward strand.
GAATTTGCCTCACAGTTCCTGCAATGTACATCTGTTTTAAAACTCAAATGCTGATGTAGGTTGTTTACCCAAACAGTGTAGCCTATAATTAGCACTGTTAGAATTGTCTAGTGATTTGAGTATTTTGTGTAAGCAAACATAATTTGACATTAATTGTAAAAACCATGAACAACTTCCACTGGGGTCAGTGGTTGTCAGTGTTTACTTGACATGTAGCTCTTTATTACAGCTAGGCTAAATTGGCTAATTGAATTGTAAATATCTAATATATATAATTGCACTATACCTAACAGGTTAGTCTAACAGTTTTTCCTCTGTTGATAAAACCTCTGTTGTACTGTTTCAGTAATAGACTCATAGATGTGTGAATTATAGCTCTACACTCTGGGAAATATGAACGTTCAGCAATTACAGATACAACCTGTGTCATTATCATCACTTATGATTAACCATACATTACTTAAATCCATCACAATGTCTTTGTCATGTTCCATCCACATTGTATTCAGATGTTATCAACACAAATGTTAATTGCTCAATCCAGTGATAATAATCCCATCAAACTCATTCATTCACTAATTTAGTTATTTTATGTTTTATTTTGGAGGTACAAACTTTGTTGTCAAGGAATATTTATTTTTCTTGGAATTTTGTTTGTGTTGGTAACTAATTATGGTAATACTAGTCATATTTACTATTATGAGCGACTGGATTTTGGACTCAGAACCACTGTAGGCACTTTAAGCACATTGAGTTACGCTTGACGTATGAAATGTGCTATATAAATAAAGTTGACTTGACTCGACTTTGAATTTAGTCAGTAATTCATTGTCTGTGAGAACTGGGAAATGGAGCGTTACTGAAACACACTAGAGGCATTTAAGTCTTGGTTGGTGACAAGCATCTACATGGGATGACACATGGTGGAGTAGTGAAAGAAGCTACTAAGTATTGTATGCTATATAGAATTAAATTTGGTCTTTTATTCCTGTTCATTCACATAAATCTTTGTGAGAGAAATAAGCAATCAAGTATCGGTTCGTTTAAATAAAGATTTAAAGGGGACCTATTATGTTTTTCTTTATTCTTTATATATGAATACTGTGTTTCCAATGTTTTTTTCTACTTTTGAGACAAGCTGACATCATTCTTTATATGGTCATCTGCTCCAGGGATGCTGCTGCAAGTATTTACATTACAGAATTTTAGTTTAGATCAGATTCCTGCTGGAACATGTCCAGTTGTGTTTATAAGCTTTTATTGGTCAATGTTTCATGTTAGAGACTGCTGCTATACTCTGTTACAGTTATTCCCCGGCTGCAATGATGGTGCGGAGACACCGAGATACAGAGGACCCGGAAACGCTGACCAATCAAAGCAGACTGGTCATTTTTGGATGGGGGGCTTAAAGAGACTTAACACAAGTACGAACCTGAAAATGAGCACAATAGGTCCCCTTTAAATAAAGAGAGAATGAACTCCGACTTCATCAGAAGTTACCCTCTGTCACCTACAGTTAAGTTAGTGCTTAGTTCCAATTCATTTAGCTTTGGTAGTCCACACAAACACACAATCACACTCTCCTTGAATCTAAGTGGCCCTATACGCTGTACAATAAAAATACATTTAGTCATTTGGTTTCAAACCTCACCATTCCCTACAATAAAACAAAAATAGGTCCATGGCTGTTGCTGCACAGCACACAGGTCCTGGCTCATTAATAACTCTTCCACAAGGAACAGGACAGAAATGTTGAATGTTTTGCACAGTAATCCAGAGGAAGGAGAAGCTCGGAGCTGGACAAGGGAGGAGAAAATGTGCTTACTCTGATCCTGCTTCTAACAAGTCAACTAAACCAACTAAGCTGCTAAATGTTCACTTACTTTAAATAGGACTCTCCTGTGCTCTTGTAATACAGCTGCACACGGCACTGCCAAGCATCTTTAATTCAATACCAGCTCTCCTTCTTGACTATTAACTGTCTGTTTGTTCTGACCTCATGGCTGTTTTGTAGTCTAGTTTTAACCCTTTTTTTGTTTAATGTACAGTAGAGATGCCTTCTTTTATGTATTTAACCCCTCTGTTTTTTCCAAGTTGCATGAGGGTACCCATTGCCCCTGCATTGCTCCCAGCAATACTAATATTGCTCCCTCCAGAGTAATCAGGGAGAGCCACGCTGGGTGTGGATGACTAACTGGCCCAGGACAAGTTCAGCGCAGTTTTTCTGTCTCTCATAATGTCTTTTTATCTGCAGACCGCCCCTAAAGGACCAGCACGATCTCCCAGAGGTAGCATCAATGGGGATGGAAGTGCCTCTCCTCATGTAGGTTTATCACCCAACCCTACCCTGCCTCCACTCTGATCTTTGTTAATGTTATGTTGCTGTGGCTCATTCATTGTTTTAAAATGAGCTTTTTATGGAATTTCTTGATCCAACAGAGAGAGGAGACTCAGTCGTTTGCCCAGAAACTGCAGTTAAGAGTTCCCTCAATGGAGTCGTTAATCCGTGGTGGTGCCAGTCGGGCAGAAAACCTGTTCCGCTCTCCCTCGAAAGAAAACCTGGTCCGAAGCTCATCTCGTGACTCCCTGACTCCTTTGGGAGAGAACGACTCCCCTGGCGCCCCCACATATGACCCCCCCTCAGATATTGAGAGTGAGGCTGAGGAGCCACCAGGAAGTGCAGAGTCCCTTTCCAAAGAGCAGCTGCTGCATCGGCTGCTCAGAGTGGAGAGGAGCCTGGGGAAGTACAGAGGGAAGTACTCAGAGGTGAGAGTCGCACAGAGAAATGGCTCCAAGAAGATTCAAATGTCAAGTTGTCCATCTGTTTAGTGTATAGCCATAGAAGTGTGTGACTATAGTTTGATGCATTCTCATTTTTGATTTTCTCTTTCTTTCTTTCTGTTTCTTCCCCTTTCACGTACCTCCACTTCTTCACCATGCAGCTGGTTACTGCATACCGTACAGTACAGCGGGATAAAGAAAAAACACAGGTAATTTCCACCATGTTGGCTAATATTTTAGTTTTGATACAATGTTTTTCCCCAGGATTTATTTTTCCATCATCCTGAACTGATCAGATGTTCATTTCTGTTCTCCTTCCCCTCAGGTCATCCTCAGTCAGAGTCAAGATAAAGCTCTCCGCAGGATAGGGGAGCTGCGGGAGGTATGGCTATATGTTATGAATGTTGTTGTCGCCCTAGGTCAGTGTCTGTCTTCCTTTTTGATAAAAAAAAAAATTTCCGTATGAGTGAACATATTGAACGATCTCTAGGAGCTTCAAATGGACCAACAGGCCAAGAAACACTTACAAGACGAGTTTGATGCTGCGCTGGAAGAGAAAGACCAGATGATCACTGTACTGCAGACACAGGTGAGTGCTGGTACTTGAAAGGTGACATATATATGCTTTTGGGACAAAGTCTAAAGCTTTCAGGAATTACAAGCCAGCAAAGTATGATTCAAATTTGGATGGAAATTTCTTCCTGTCTTCACACAATACTTGATAAATGTTCAAATATGACTTTAAAAAAGCATCACCAACCATAATCACATTCATTGAACCAACACACATACTATGGAAACAGATCTGTATATCCACAAAAAAAATTCTTAATTATTGTGCAGCCCTAGATTTGTCTTAATATTTTTTGTGTGAATAGGTCAGCAATCTGTGATTAAATGTGTAATCTAATATAAAACACCTTTCACAAATAGAAAAAAAGATTTCTAAACCCACAAAAATATTTTGCAAATATAGGTCTGCAAATACATGAAAATATAATATTATAAATGAAAAATATAAAGGATGATTGGCTGGCCCTCTGTGGCTAGGTAACTACCAACTGAAGAAGCAGCGAAAGCCCACCGCTTATATTGGAACCCGAAAGTTTCCCACAAACTTTCTCTTGCCTTTCATACTAAAACAGAAATGTATATGAAAGTGTGTGCTGGATAATATACGTAGAGTAAATAAACACAATAAAACTCACGGTGTCACAATATCTTCATAAAATAATGAATGCATATTACTTATCGCTGATTTAAAAAAATAAAAATAAAAGGGACAGCTCAAAGAATGATTGCATGCTCTTACTTGTGTGTGGAATGCCGTCAAGAGGTGATTACGTGCTATTCGAAAATGGCTGAATTATACAAGTGAATTTTGTACAGACGGGAAGAAAGGTTGTCTCAAAACACAGTGTGTAAAATGCAAATCCGGAAACATAGAATTGAGAGCCACAAATGTCTCTTTAATTCACAAATAAGAATTTGATTTACAAATGCCTGTTTGGAAATTGTAAATGTCGGGAAGATATTCACAAATGCCTTTCATTTAATTATTACTATTATGTTTTTTTTGTATTTTCATTTTATGTTTGCAGAATATTTTTGTAAGTTTACAAATCTTTTTTTGTATTTGTGGAAGATGTTATATTTACAGATTATATTTACTGAGACAAATCTAAATCCATATCCTATACAGGGTATTGAATCAACATGACTGATTAACAAAAAATTTTGTATGCAGATTTCATTGCAGTGATCAACTAATAAATGTTATATACATTTTACGTTAATCAGAGGCAGGAGTTAACTGCAATATTTGCAAAACAGTATAAATAAAAACACACTAAAAGTTAAATGTACAAAATTAGCATGCATGGACTAATGCCAGATTTGAGCTCTTAACCCAATCAGTCAGAGCCATATTTCACTAACTATGGACTTTGCTCTTTTTAACAGGTTGCTCTTTTGAAGAAACGAGTTAAAGGGTTTTCTGAGGGTGACGTCCCGCAGTCTGAAGATGCAGATTCAGACTCAACCTCTTCCACACAAAGTCCTTTGAAGGAGCAAGGAGTAGAGGCCGAAGTCACCGAGGGTAAGCACAGTTTTTACTTTGGTAAGGTGATAAAGCAAAAAATGAATTCACTGTGTATGAGACTTGTTTGAGAATCATTTCCTTTTAAGGGTTAATGTTATTTTTTAACCAGTGCATTTTATTTTCCGGGCAGGAGAGGGCAACAGTGATCCAACCAAACTTATGGAGGCTCTGCAGAAGAGAGTGAAGAGGCAGGAAAACCTCCTGCAGAAGTGCAAAGATGTGATGAGAACACACAAGGAGCGGGGCATCCAGCTGGGCAGTGAGAATGAAGCTCTGCAGGAGCAGCTGCAGGAGAGACTGCAGGAGCTGGAGAAGATGAAGGTGGCTAACCTGTGTTTAACAGCGATGATACTGGAGTGTCGACCATGTTCATACTTTAATATCATGACATTTTTCAGTCAAGTTGAGCTATAAATTTTACATGATGTCTGCTTATACTCATTATCACTTTGTCTGTATTTTCAAAAGTACAAAGCAACCACATATTTCAAAGCAACTTCCTTAAGACAGCCATTCACTAAAAATTGATGTGGTGGTTAACTGTAATTATGAAGTGGTTTGATTAAAATGAGGCTTGCCTGAGATGCTGCAAATGACTGAACAGTGTGCTCAGGGTAATTAATGTTGTTTTGCAAAATGTCTGCCAAAATCGTAACGGCCCACTGATAATGTGACTCAATTATCTCAGTGACACAGTGGATCTCTGTGGTTCTCCGAGTCCAAACATCCAAATTCTCTGGCAGAACTCCAGGACGAGGGTTCATGTCATGTCAGCGCGACATGACTGAACCGTTGTTTTCATTGATTTCAAAATATTTTGCTTCAGTGGTACGATGGCTTGTTTAGCTTGTCTGTGGTTGCTCTGATGTTTTGCAGCGTCTGATAACAAAGGTTTGTTGTTACAAAGGCACTGTGATAACAGACAGCTCGTCTGTGACTGTATGTTGATTGACTTGCTTTCATTTTTCGCCATCGCTTTTGTGTTGAATCTGCAGTCTGTTTGGAAGTAGGGCTTTCCTGTGTCGGGAAAAGCAGAGGTTAACAGGCGTGTAGCCCTCTTAAGCAGCATGAAGGCATCCTGGACCTGCTGGGCTGTGCTGTGCTCATCTCATGCCTCAGACAAATATCCCATAAAACAGACCATCTGTGTACGATTCCAGACCTTCAGCTTGGGGATTTTTGAATTTATTATTTGGCTGACAGAGAATTGTATGCTGTATTTGGGTAAAATTATACGTTTTTTTAAATGTGTTATATGAATTTTTGAATATCAAGATACAGTGAAACCAAAGTTTGCATAGACACCACTACCTCATAGCACACATAGATCAAACAACTAACAGATACATGCAGCCCAGCATTTCCTGTTTAGAAACCACTGGTTACACAGCGGTGCCACAGGGACACAGCTCCTACATGCCATTGCTGCTAAACTGGGCTGTAATTTGGGTCGACTTGTTGGTTTAGCTGGGCTTGTGTACACTCTGGTTATTTGGCTTGTGGGTGAGGCATCCTGGGTGGTGCAGAAAACATTTTGAAGTTATCTGACCAAAGTATGGAGAGGACATGAATATTAAAATCATAAGTGTGTGTAAAAGTGTAAAGTGTGTGACATATTGTCAAATGTTTTATGTTTATAGGAGCTGCACACAACAGAAAAGACAAAGCTGATCACTCAGCTGCGTGATGCCAAGAACCTCATTGAACAGCTGGAGCAGGACAAGGTGAGTAAGAAGGTTTTTTTTTTTAATGCCTTAGTCACATCTTGATTGACGGTTCTATAAATTCAGACATGACATGTTTTTTTACTCAGCCACGGAGTAAAGAAGTCAGACACCTTAAAGTCCCATGTTGTTTCTCTTAAACTTTGACCCCAGCTCTGCAGGATGGACAGCAGCTCAAGAGATCTGTGTGAGGAATGCTGAAAGCATTTAAAGTCGAAAACAATTACAGTCACTTGAGCTTGAGTCAGGGCAGTGGCGGAAAGTAACCAAGTATATGTACTCAAGTACTGCACTTAAGTACAAATTAGAGACACTTGTACACTCCACCACATATCAATGGTGAATGTTGTAGTTTTCACTGCACTACATTTCTCTGACAGCTGTAGTTACTTCTCAGATTACACATTTCCATCTCCTTCCTGTCAAGTGAAAACCATGTATCTCCAGATGTGACTTGAATGTTGTGTGTGTTTGAATGTTTGTGATAAACTAGAGGATAAAGTGTTCCTTATGGGTTAAGAAAACTCTCATACTTCTTAAGCTAAATAAACCCTCTTGGATCAGCTGGAAATGCATCGTCACAGAGCTGAAAACAGGGCTGTTTGTCTGACAGTATGAAAAGTTGACTTTTTCAGAGATGCGTGGTTCTCACAAGACGTTGACGCTACAAACATACAATGATCTTATAGAATATGATGCATTGCTGTAGCTTAAACTACCCAGCAGTATATAAAGAAGTTAAAAGTAGCACAACTTTAAACAACTACAACACAGTAATATTAGCTCAAACTCTTTTGCTGATAATACTCCTTTCATTAGTGGGTTAGGATTAAAATACAGAGGTATAACTCATCAAATCAACTTCAGTTTCAGTGTCGATTTATTTGCTCAGACCATACAGTTAATAGGATAATTTTCCTTCATGGGCTACTGCTGGCTTTCAGGGAATGGTAATTGCTGAGACAAAGCGCCAGATGCATGAGACCCTGGAAATGAAGGAAGAGGAGGTTGCTCAGCTCCGCTCCAGGCTCCAGCAGGTTACTGCCCAGAAAGAAGAGCTACAGGAGCAGAAAGAAAAGGCTGAGAAATCAGGTGAGTGGAGTCCACTACTGTAAGTGTATATGTGCGTGTATTTTCTGGATTTGTTAATGATGTGGGGTTTATTTTCTTAAAGCGTTTGAAGAACTTGAACGAGCGCTGGGTGTAGCTCAGAGGGCAGAGGAGGCCCGTAAACAGCTGCAGGTTCAGCTGGAGGAGCAAGTGAAAGAGGTTGAAAGGGCCAGTGAGGAGGAGAGGAAGACTCTGCAGCAGAAGCTCACAAAGGTCAAACAGGAGGTCGTCGCCATCATGAAGGTCAGGAAGTGACATCTGCTGCATACTTATTCATTTGTTCTCATTTTTAAGAAATCAATAGTACATTGACATTTGTGGCATTACCCTATGAGTTAGCTTCTGATGTGACCGTATAGTTGCCATGTTCAAAGACACACAGCCAAAATGATCAAGTAATAACAATGTCTGACAAGTTGAAGCTGTTCCACTTCTGCCACTTTTTAAAAATCTAAAAATTAAAAAAAAAAAAAAAATGTTATTAATATTATCAGAAATCATCGGAGGAGACGGTGGCCAATATGGAGAAACTCCACAGTGAGGCTCTGGCTGCCAAAGAAGAAGAGATGAATGCCAGAATCAACAAAGCTGTGGTATGTTCCAAAGGTTTTCATTTGTTTAATTTCACAATATGTTCAAGTAAATCAGATGAAAAAACAGTCGCTTTTAAATTATGATGGTGACGCTGCTTGTGTGTTTAGGAGCAATGCAAAGAGGAGTTTGCGCGATTGGGCAAGGAGCGAGAACAGCAGTCCTCTCTGGCTCTGGAGGACGTAGAGCTACAGAAGACTGCTCTGAGGACTGAAGCTGATAACAAGGTTAAGGAGATTCAGTTGGAGCTGGAAGCTGCAAGAACTGTGAGTTGCTTTTTTATTATAATTGCTTTCTAAAACATGTAGTTAATTGGACAATATTAGACCTTTTATTTAGGGATGACTGAATTGTTTGAGGCTGAAATCTTTGATCATTTCCATGTTAACTAACGAACAAAAGTGGCATTAATATTATCTGATTAATGTGTGTAAGCAAGCTATTTAGTTATTTAGAAACTTCTCGGCTCTACACACACACACACACACACACACACACACACACAGAGGGACAGGAAGATTGATTTATTCAACACAGAATCATCACTCAATCAATTTTATTTACAAAGCCCAATATCATACATTACAATTTGCCCGAGGACTTTACAGCATACGACATCCGACATTTGATGATAACTGTACTGATTCAGTACAGGCCCTCTGTTAAAAATATCTTGATTATTGACCATTTGTTTTTATAGTTAACTGTGGTGACTTTATAGAATAATCTAACAACCTACATGTATGTGATTGCAGAGAGTATTGGAGTTGGAGAGCTCTCTGGAGAAGATCTCACAAGACGGATCAAGTCTGTCCCATGAACTTTCCAGTCAGCTGGAGGAACTGAAGGATAAACACAAGGAGCAAATCTCCGCATTAGAGGAAAAGCACCGGGAGGAGCTGGAAAAGCACAAGGGCATCCTAACCCAGCAGAATAATGCTGCTCTTGAGGAGCTCAAGGAGAAACACAGAGTTGAAGTGGAGACCCTTCTGAAAGATAAAGAACTGCAGTTCCAAGCACATGTTGAAGACATGAACCAGAAGACTTTGGAGAAACTGGATGCAAAGCAGGCAGAGCTAGAGGCAGTTTCCACAGAGCTTTCCGAGGCTTTGAAGAGTAAACAGCTTCTTGAGGAGAAGCTGGTGGCAACTGAAGATGCTCATCGTGTGGCTCAACAGGAAAACGAAAAGCGGTTTCAAGATCAGGTGGAAAAGCACAATGTAGAGCTTAAAAATATCAAACAGGAGCAAGAGCAGTCCCTTGGTACAGAGAAAACCCTGAAGGAGGAGCTGAATGCATTGAAGATTGTTTTAAAGGAAAGGGAAAAGGAAATTAAAGACCTTGTCCTAAAAGAAAAAACACTACAAGAGGAGTCACATTCCACAGTACAAGAATTAAATGTCAAGGTTAAAGAATTGGAGGAGCTGCAGCAGCGTTTGTCACAATCCCAGCAGGAAAGTGGGAGTCTAAAGGAATCTAATGCACAGTTAAGTAAGATGTCAGAGGATCTTGATAAGTGTAAGAAGGATTTGACTGATTTGGAGCATCAGCTGGAAGCAGCAAAGACTGATTGTCAACAAAAAGAGAAGTTGCTTCAAGAACTAGAGCAACAGTTACAGCAGACCAAAAAGGAGCTCTCGGAGCAGGAGAAGTCATTTACAGCAGAACTGAACACTAAGGAGGAAGAGCAAACTCGCCTCAAAAAACAGCTGGATGATGAAAAAGCTGCCCATGAAAATAAGATGAAAAACACTATAACTGAGATGGAGGCTAAGCTGAAATCACAGGAGACGAAAATGGAAAAGGTTAAACACAAGGCCAAAGAAATGCACGAGAGTTTTAAGAAAAAGCTTCAGCAGAATGAGGAGACCATGAAGAAGGAACTTGCGAAGAAGGAGAAAGAGCTTCAGCAGACAGAGCAACAAGTTCAAGAGAAAATTGTGGAGATGGCCCAAAAAAGTTCCCAAGGCCTTAGCAGTGCAATGTCAGAGCTGCAGGCCAACCATAAGGAAGAGGTGGAGAAGCTACATGACACCCATAAGCATGAGACTGAGGAGCTGGAGCGTCGTTGGCAGGAGAAGTTGGGGCAGCAGGAGGAAGAATTAACGGAGAAACACTCGCACATACTACAGGAGAAGGTTCAGGAACTGGAGGAAATTTCTCAGCAACTCAACAGAGGCAAAGAGGAGAACGAGCAAGTGTCATGTGAATTAAAGGATTTAAAGGAGGAGCTGGCAATTCGGGAAACCACCGTGCAGAAGCTGCAAGAAGAGCTCAACGAAGCAGCGGTTAAGCTTGAAAGTTTGTCTCAGGGCGAAGCCTTGCTCAAAGAGCAAATGGAGTCAGTGGAGAGGAACCTTAACCAAGCTCTGAAGGAGAGAAACTCCCTCCAGGACGAGCTGAACAAGACGAAGGAACAGAACAAAGAGAAGTTAAAGAGCTTGTCAGGAAAGCTGAAGGAAGCAGAGAAGCAGCGTAAAGCACTGGAAGGTTCCAGATGTAAGGAGAGTGAGGACTTGCAGAGTAAATTTGAGGAAACTGCCATGCAGCTACAAGCCAAGGAAGCAGAGTTCCAGCAGCAATTAATTCTGATCAGAAACCAAATGGAGCATTGCTGTCAGGAGGTTCAGTCGAAAGTGGAGTGTGGCTCTAATGAACTCTGTCAAAGAGTTGAATGTAGGCTGAATGAGCTGAAAGACAGATTGCTCCGTAGTCAAGAAAAGGTAGTGAATCTCAAAAACGTCATCCTCACTAAAGCAGATAGAATTTGCACTTTAGAGGACAATCTCCGCCAGCAAACAGAGGAGAATAAGAATCTATGCATTTCATTAGAACAGATGACTGCTCAGGTAAATGCTCACATGGAGCATGTCAACGCCTTAACTCATGAGAAGGAGAATCACTCTCAGTCTATCAACGAGAAAGCTCTGAAAATTGAGGAGCTGAATGAAGCAAACAGACTCATATCAGAAAGTATGAAAGCAAACGAGTTGCAAATCGGTAACTTGGAAAGCATCGTGAGTGACTTGAAAAATCAGCTAGCAAGTAGCATAAAAGAGAAGGAGGAAGCCATAAATCAGCTGAACCAGCAGTATAAAGAGGAGAGACAACAGGCTGCTGCTCAAATGGAGGAGACCATTCAGAGATTAGAGCAGGAGAGGAAGTCTGCTTCAGAGCAGGCAGATGCACTCAGGAACAGTCTGTCTGAGTATGAGAACAAGGCAGAGACAAAGTTCGCCCAGAATGATAACACTATTATGTCTTTGCAGACCAGGCTCGATGAGCTGGAGCGAGAAATCTCTGAAAAGAACGAAGCCCTGGAAAGGCTGACGGCGAGTATTGACAATCAGTCCATCAGCAAGTCTGAGATGGACCAGGTGTTGAGCGAGAAGGAGCAGAAGGTCAGCGGGCTCACCTCAGAACTGGAGAGTTGCATAGGTCGACTCGGTGAGCTCCAGGAGCAGTTAGCCTTAAAGACAAAAGAGTGCGAGCAACTCACAGCAGACCTCAAACAGCAACACAGCGTCAGGGAGAATGAAAAGAGGGAGTTGGTGGAGCAGCTGCAGCAGACCCAGATGCAGTGCGCTCAGAATGGTAGCTTGGAGCAGGAGATGGTCGAAAAACTACGCTCCCTCCAGGAAGACAACCAAAAGTGTAAAGAAAAGCTTGAAAGTCAGAGGGAGGAATTTGAAAGGACGAAAGATGAGATTATCAGGAGCAAAGAGGAGAGTCTGAAGGCGGCTGAAGAGAAGTTGTCTGCGGAGAGCGCTCGGAAAGTATCAGAGCTGAAGAAGAAAGCTGAGCAGAAAATCGGTCAGATTAAAAAACAGCTAACCTCGCAGCTCGAGGAAAAAGAGCAGGCGGTTAAAGCTCTTCAGACCAGCCTGGAGGAAATCAAGAGCGGCGAAACATCCAGAAAACAACACGCAGAAATGTTGGAGGAGAAAACAAAAACACTTGAGGAAGCTCTGGTAAAGCTTAAGGAAGAGCAGGAGCAACAACTCGAGCAGATTCTGAGTAATGAGAGGCTCGAGAAAGAAAGGTCTTTAGAGGAGCTGAAAAACTTGTATGAAGAAAAGCTGTCCTCGCTTCAGAGTGATGCAGCACAACAAGGGGAGCTGAAAGAAACAGAATCAGCGCTGCGCGAAATCGAGGCAAAGCTAAAAGAAGCAGAAGAGCAGAATGGAAACCTTCTCGCAGAAATAAATCGTCTGAAAGAGGAGATATGTGCGAAGGATGCCCAGCTTGAGGAACATCAGGCGACTATTAAGCACGCACAAAACCCACCAGAGCTCGAGGCAGAGATAAAGGTGGAATGTAGCAGCGTACAGCAAACCAGGAGTGCGATGCAAACTGAGATGGAAAACCACTCTCCGATGCAAGAGGTGGACGGTGATTCTTTGGAGTCTCTCAAGGACAAACTGAGTCAGGTGAAAAGCGAGAAAGAGAAGATTCACAAGGACTTTACCAGGCTACAGAAGGACATGCGAGTTCTGAGGAAGGAGCACGAACAGGACCTGGAATACATGAAGAAAGAGATGTTGGAGGAGACTGAGAAAAGGCTGAAGTAAGTTTATGATGTCATAACAAAAAATAAAATGTGATTGTGATGTCAATACTAAATTAATAGATTTCCTTTACATGTGTTCTAATAGGCTGGAGTTGGAAGATGTGGAGATGAAGCACAATTCTGCCATCAAGCAACTAATGAGGGAGTTCAACACGCAGATGGCTCTGAAGGAGAGGGAGCTGGATACAGCAGTGAAGGAGGCCATTGGTGAGGCGGGAGGAAATTATCCTCCATTCATCAAATTGAACTGACAAAACTTACAGCTGTGTTGTAAAGGACACAAGTGACTGAGAATATTATCTCTTGTTGTGGTGTAATCATCTCAGTAACTACAGTCTACCTCTGCTTTAAGCAACCAATCTTAAAATGGAAAAATCAAAGTGACTATGTCTGACTTTCATGTACAACAGTAGGGTGGAATAAGTACATGGAAACATGGTACAGTTTTTAATCTTGACACTGGGCAGAACAAAATTAAGGGATCATTACATTTGGAAACAGTGCGTCTGAATTGCCATGTTTCCTCGTTTCCTCTATGGTTAAATCGTGTTAGGTTCCAGATGGGATGTGACTGAGCGGTTTGGAATATGAATTTGGTTAGTTTTTTATGTGCTAACTCTGGCTTCGCTCCCTTTCCTCTACACAGCGAAGGCCCAGGCTGTCGAGGCAGAGCTCATCACCAGCCATCGCGACGAAGCCAGTCAGCTGAGGAAGGTGATTACGAAGAAGGAGGATGATTTGCACAGAACTGTTCAGAAATATGAGGAGGTTTTACAGGTACTCTGAAAAGATGAAGCTCAGAAACATGTTTTCCTAAAACAAGAAGGAAATTAACCCCACCCATCATTTGGAAGCTGTCATTGCACTAGCTGGCAGCTACCCCTCCACCACCAGTCTAAACCATTCATTTCCAACATTTTCATCAGACATGCCCCCCAGCCCCATTCAGATGAACTCAGGTATCCCTACATTTACACCAACCATCATTTTCCAGATGTGCTTATTTTAAATCAGCTTCTGATTCATTTTAAAGCAGAAATAGACCTTTTGTTTTTTGCTTTAACATATCGTTATGAAGTATGAATAATGACACCACCTTGGCTTCTTGCAAGCCTCTCTTCAACTATGCAGTTCTGTCTGCCACGGGGTAGAGTCTCCCAGGAAAATGAAGGCTCGATTTCCTGCACAAAGGAAGTATGTCAAACATTGCGCAGCCAAAACGGGATGAGGATAGCGCCTTTTTTTACTCCGCAAGCAACTATCGGTAGTTATCCCCATTTACCAGGCAGTATCAATGTGAGTTCTTTGTAAGTACTGTGGCAACAGTGGAACAACCGAGGTAACTTTAGAAACTCTACCCGGCAACAGCAAAAGCTTTTTATTTGTAAATTATTTCAGCTGTTTATCCATGACCTTTTTCTAATTATTCATCTGTTATTCATTACATTTTTACTTACTGCTTCTACTTCTTGGCTCGCTTGCTAACTCAGCTGACTAAATATTATGACACTTTTTTTTTTTTTTTTTTTAATCAAATCATAAATTCTTAACGATGTGTCTGAGGTCCTCTGGCAGCTCCAGTGAAGCACTGGTCTAGAAAAACCTTGACTTGATCATCAATGAACGCTTGCTGAATGATATATATTTGGAAAGTGGTCAGATGATTACTTAAGAACAGTCAGCGTCTGGTCGTAAAGTTTCTCCCCTAGTGTCTCCAAGCATAATTATAAGTGGGAGGTCTTCAATAAATAAAGGCAGCTCTTTGACTGAGTGATCAGACCGACATACTTGGGTTGTGATGCTGAGATGAAACATAGGAAATGACTCAGCATTTGTTATTTTTTTTCTTTTTCAGAATCGAGAGGAGGAGATGGGACAAAGAGTGTGGCAGGTTCAGAAGGAACTGGAGGAGTTGCAAGCAAAGAGCCATGACGCTGCTGAGGTACAAACATGTCTGTCCTCCTGTGTATAGTCACCAGGTCAAACATCTGTGGTTGGTGTCACAACTGGTTGATGTGTTGGGCACATTTTTCCGTTTACACAGATGTAGAAAAACATACCTGCAGCTATTAAAGTCTGTGAAATATAAAACTGGTGGTGTAGATTAAATTTATATAGTGATTCTGTTGAAATCATCAGCCATTGTGAAGTCACGTCACAATGGTTGTATGAAGTCATTATTTTCAGCTCTCTCTCCTCCTCGGGGAAAAGGCTGTCTGATGGAAGCATTACAAGTTTTGAATGACAGCCCAATCCAGACACATATTTGTGTCCATACCGCGAGGCCCTTTCGGATACATTTATTATTTGAGAGTTCACATCCAGGTTAAAAATTTAGCAGTATTCGGTTATCTTTCCTTTGTCTTGCTTTGTAATTGAAGGATTCCGTCTAAGAGCTCAGGGACAATTTGCTCACATACTTCGCTCTGATCAGTGTCTCGCTCCAGCCGTGTGGCTGCTCTCCAAAGTGCGCCGGATGCTGTGAAGCTCGTCTGAATCACTCAGGAATGTTCCCCTCGGAAAACAGAGATTGTGAGGCAGCAGCAAGCCTCAATCCCTGTTCTCAATTATCATCATACGACGTGATTTTGGACCTCAGATTTATACTGCAGCAATACTCAGAGGCAAGACTCGCATACTGGAGAGGGGCCAGAAAGGACAAAAGTACTCCAGGGAGACATTTTACCCAGGTGTTGAGGTGCCGTTAGACCCTTCTTCTACCTTTTGCGCTGTGTCCAGATGCACACAAACACAAAGAGTTACGTTGCTCTCTCTGCTGCATTTTTCCCTGGTGAGGTAATAACTTTATGGGTGGATTGTATGGGTTCATGCTCAGGGAGGCCTTTCCTTACAACGGGCCTCACAAACCATTCTTCATTTAGACAGTGGGTCAGTGTGTCTCTCCATAGAGACAGCAAACCAACACTCTTGGAGAAGTACAACTCCAGTTTAGACCGTCTGTGCTGACTTTACTGGGCATGAACTTGTCCTTTAATTTTACTGTCCAATTAAAGACCAAGGCAGGTATTATTCTTCTTTGTCTTGTCAAAAAACACAACTTAAGACCAAAACTGACAGTGGGTTAGTCCATCTCAGCTCTTTTAGACTTCTTCCACCTGTATGTGGCTCAACAATGGGTCACTATATGGTTATTGTCAAATAATTTCCAACAACTGGGCACTGTAGTTTTTAGAAAACATTACCAAAACAGGACTAAATTGCCTATTTATTGGGAACTATTTTCAGCAGTGGATTAATACAGATTTGTTGCTCTAGCACAGGGGTTGCCAACCTTTACTATCAAAATATATCTGCCTGGAGTTGAAAACATATTTGAGCCTTACAATGAAGGTGCCGTAACTGAATTAGCCTATCAACATTAGCAATAGCTCTAAATGAGCATTCGTTAATATGTTTTAACACAAAGTGGCTACTCTTCAGTGGGCTATTAGGTACTAGGGCCGTAACAGTACATGTATTTGTGTCGAACCGTTCGGTACGCGACTTTCGGTTCGGCACGACCCTGTACCGAATTATTGGGCGCAGGATATTATTTTATTTTATTTTGTTTTATTTTAATTCCGTTTTTGCGAGCCGAACCATTTAAAATATCTAGTTCCCCGACGGACATAATTGAGTGACGGACTGAGTCCGACAGTAAATCTCCGCTTTTACTTTGTGCAGCGCATTCTCGCATTTTGACAACATGGCAAGTGAGCCTAACGAACCTGAAGACCTACCTGCAAACCTTAAGTCCTCCGTTTGGGAACACTTTGGTTTCAGGATAAAATACGAAGATGGAAATAAACAAGTTGACAAGACAAAAGCAGTGTGCCGACACTGCAGAACAGCGGTCGGTATGTACTTGGAAACACGTCTAACATGCTAACGCATCTAAAGCGACACCACCCGAGTTTGAACATTAACCGGCACGACTAGAAAAAGCAATCTGGTGCAAGCTACGATATCGTCGTCGTTTAAAAAGAAAGAGCGTTTCCCTGACCATCGCGCTAAAGAAATAACCAACGCCATTGGAGCAGAGTAAAATTGTTTAAGCTGCACTTTAGATATAAGCATGTTTTGTTTACTGCACTTTAACAAAGTGGGAAAGATAAGTAAGTTCCTAGTAAAACTGAATCTGAGCAGGCTTTAATGCTGACCAGCTGCACTATACTTTTTATTTTAATTGAGTAAAACTGTTAAAGCAGAAATTTATATTTTTCATTCAAAAAATGTGTTAAAAAAACAGCAGGATTTTATATATATTTGTTTCATTCAAAAATTGTGTAAAAGAGTTAACTGCTGTGGTGGTATGTTTTAATAAGGTTACCAATAAGTAAAAGATATTTAATAGTAGATATCTAATAGTTTAATAGTAAACGAACCATGACTTGTGTACCGAGGTACGTACCGAACCATGATTTTTGTGTACTGTTACACCCCTATTAGGTACTTTAACTTTGCAGCTCTGGCAACGTAAACAAATCTGTCCTTGCATTATTAAATTGCCTCTGAGACTTTTCCCTTTTTTAGATTTGGAATCCATTGCTAGCCTAGCTAGAGTCAAGACTAGCCAATGCCAAATGTGAGTAAGGGTTTTTACAAAATTTAGATGAAAATGTGCAAGGCTGTAGACATATGACGCACATTTTTAGTTGACAAAACACTTATACATATCTTTAATTTGGTGTATGGGCTAGAGTAAAAATCGGTTTAGGCCTAGAGCAATGATAAATGAGAATTAAAATGTTAACAAATGAATTATTCATTCATCATTTTTTGTCAAAGCCACAGGGAGCTACTGGAGAAGGGCTAATGAGCTGTGTGTAGCTTACCTTTATTCAAGAAAGTAATGCGTTTGTTGGGTTGGCTCAAGATAAACTACAATGCCCATGTTCATTGTAATTAAGGAACATGTCACCCTGTGCAACAGAGTGGCTCACTGATGTGTTTTTTATATTTTATGGAGCTCTGTGGCACACAGGAATGAGCTTTATTGGCTTCATTAGGCTTTGCATGCATAATACTTGTTAGTAGGATCAACTTATTGTTTTTGGTCTTTTAATGGGATTTAGAGAAACACTTCTGGTGCACCAATACCAAAAACTATTGTAATGTTATGCTTTGAAATGTTAAGTAGTGTTGCATAAAAATTTTGATTGAAAAAGTCTTTTTTTAATGGCAAATGGGCATTTCTGGTCTAGTAACACAGATTTTCCAGCTGTGTAACTAGTTGAAAACTGTGCATTTACTATTGTTTTGTCTGTGACTCCTTATATTTTTCTGTATATGGTCCACAATTTTTAAAAAAGTTTGGCCACCTTTGCCCTTGACTGTGTTTTTATTCTATTGTTAAATTTTGTATCTTCCCCTTTTCTCTTCTTTATTTAGGCACAGATGAGCACAGAAGAACTACAGGTATGTTTGCTGGCTCCAGTATCACTGGTTTTACTGTTTCGGAGATCCATATCATTCACCATTCATACCACTGTAAAACAGTTGATTATCAAGAAAACATGCATCACTGATAGACACACTATTCTTGTGCAGTTCTCATTGACACTGATGTTTTGTCCTTCTCCTCCTCAGGCTCAGCTTGCTGAGAAGACGTCTCTGCTAAGCGAGGCTCGGCTGAAGGAGCAGGGCTTTGTTGAGACAGTGAGTGTTGGGCCCCGTGTGTGCACTTCACGGGGACAAGTGAACAGCAAATCCCACGCAGCATATTCCCATGTTTCTGTGGCCTGCAGCAAGAGCAGCTACTGCTCTCCTGCTGCACCGACTTAATTACAAAGCACATCTGTTTACATTTGGTTTAACCCTATAAACAATCACAGCAACGCCTCCCACAGTTTTTCTCACACACATCGTCATTCTCACAAACATCCCTTGAGGACGATCTACAGAATGCTTACTTGTGTCCCATGCAACAATTAAGCTAATGCATAGAATTAACCCACTGGGGTCAAATGGCTTTTTTTAAGTTATTAATCTGTGCATGCATGTGTGTTTCTCCACGGTAGATTCACTCGCTTGAGGACAAGATTAAATGTTTCCACCGAACCACTGTTGTAACTCATCTCGGGAGCACGTACAAAGGTAATGTTGACGCCATGAATCACTTAGTTCTGCTTCTTGAGCCAGGTTCCTTTTTAGATCGGCACAACAGAGATGCAACTCAAAATGATGAAACACAGTGCAATATCATGGAAAACACACGCACAGCACACACTACATACACCTGTAGTATAAAGCTACATCCACACTAATAAGTTTTTGTTTTGAAATGCATAACTATTGCTACATGTACGCCAATATGAAGCCAACATGGAAGTGCCAAAAACTGTAGTTCTTTGAATGGCCGCTTAAAACTGTCTCCAGAGGTCAATCCACATAGATCCCCGTGTTGAAATGCCCAACTTTAAAGCAGGAATGAATGTGTTAACAGGCCAGAGCAACCAAAAAAACAATTTTGGTGCCACGCTGCTTTGAGTGACAGGCTGTGACAGGCTGTCTGCCGATAGTGTCATCTGCCTCTCAGTCAGATCCACCCCGCGCTCCACCACAGCTCAAGTCTCTTATCCAAACATGGTCACATCTGGCTCCAAAAAACCAAGATGGTGACAGCCTCAGTGCCAAACTCAAGGGGCTCCAAAACAGGGGTCCACAAACCAGTGGGTGGTGTTACAGAGGTTATGTCCATCATATGTACAGTCTATGTTTCACACCTAGCGTCCACACTAACCCGGCGCTTTGGAACCCTCTAAAATTGAGCCCTTTAAAAACGCTGGTGACCCTGTTTCACTTTCAAAACTTTGGTTGTGTTTTTGTCCGGACAGGCGAAAATTAAGACTTTTGAAAATGATGGCATAGACACTCATATTCGCTTCCTGATTGGGTCTTATCAGCTGTCGGCACCAGTCAAATTTTTGCAGTATTTGTTTTGCGATGACTCCCAATCTGTTTTCCACCACCTTATACTCATGTGTCACTTTCAGTAACAGTTCCAAGTTGTTGTCAGTCCAAGCAAAGAAATCTCTGGTCTTATTTTTCGCCATCTCCGCAGTATGCGCTGTAACTGAGCAACCAACCATAGAGTAGACAATTTGCTTCCTGTACATGGGCACGCTCACGCTCAATGAGTCTATGGTCATGTGATATGCTTTTTAAAGGCATGTTAATATGAACCGAGGTTGTTTCTGAAATGGTGTTTAAACGTTGATCGTTTGGTTTTAAAATGCTGTTTTAAAATGAAAATGTGTTAGTGTGGATATAGCCTAAGAGACATACTTAACTTTTTTTTTTTTATTGTCATAAGGATTTAGAACACAGAACATATGATTATATTTCATATTAACATGTAAATTTTCTAGTTGTTGTAGCCGAGCTGCTCTGTAGGATCTCAGAGTTGGTGCTCTGTACACACTACCAGTAGTCTTCCTAATCTGCCAGCCCCCACATCGCTTTGTGGATCAGAGATGGGACAAAAGATGCAGACCCTGAGAAGTATGTGGGTGTGTGGCCTGGTTTAAATGTGCTGTTGAGGACATTTTAGCCATCTAAGCGTGATTTTAGGCGTACTGGTTAAGTTGAGAGCTGTGGTTATAATTAAGGTTATAGTTAAGAGTTAGGGTTAGACATACAACCACTGTGGTTAAGGTTAGGGTTAACCTCTGGGTGCTGACTGTAAGTCACTGCAGTATCCCAAAGTATACCATAAACTGAGCGTGGTGTGTGTGTGAGAGATATGGGGGAGATTGAGTGAATTCTACCCTCCTCTTAGAGCTTCCCTGCTGGTGTAATAAAGAGAATCTGCTGTCAGAAGGGGGGCGGTGAAGAAGCCATCCTTGGATTTAATGGGTTTTGCAGATTTTGTTCTTAACGTTTCCCACACAGGACCCTGCAAGCACAAAGACTTTTACTCCTCAAATCCTCTACTTCCAATACACATACTATATCCAACCTAATACCCACTCTATCCTGCATGTATTTAGGATTGCAGTACTTATTAGTGAAAGTGTCTTCAACTCATTATGAATCTGTTGAGCCTACATAAATCACAGAGCTGTGGTTTCAGGTTGAATCAGAGGGCTGCTTTTATGTGGGGTGGGACGGTAGGCTCTGCTGGGGCAACATGGGGTCAGGAGGACAAAGGCTATGGGATTTACTGGTGACCCATAACTTCACACAAGAGATCAAAGAGTTGTTTGCACCTCCGTATCACCTTTTCCGGCCCTCTAATCACACAGTCTCTTTCGGCACATGCGGGGACTTTTAGCGTCACCTGAATGATTATTATTATTATTCCAGATAAGCAGGGAGCACGTGGGTGTTGTTCCATATTAAAAACCTGATGGGGGACATTTCAGAGGAAGAAGCAGTAGTCTAAGTGTTGCCAGCCCCGTCCGTCCGTGCTGTAACACAGTTTCCCATTCATTGTTTTTTTTAGAGGGATAATGGCTTTGGGCATAGAAGTAAAACGTACATTGTTTGACTCGTGTGGTATTAATGTGCTCATGCTGGGCCTCGCCATTATTTCCTTTGCTTATAGTTGTGCTTTGTATATGGTTGCTAACACAAACATGATGCTCTGGGTTGTTGTTGGGTCAGAATTCAGCTGGAGTATTTGACAGTGACAGGCATTGTGTGCAAGTCTTACTATAAAACTAGACAAGAAAATTTGTAACGTCTTTAGAAGTTCATCACGATCTTATAGTAAAGTTTTATTTATTTATTTTACTATATTAAAATAGAAAGTCTCTTTTACAAGAGAAGCCTGGCTACAATGGCAGCAGAGCGTACTTAACACAAAACATTCACATATCTCACAGTAATAGGACCTGAGAGGCAATGAGTGAGAGCGAAGCTTGAATCTCTAGAACAATCAATTCTTCATTAAATATTTAAAATTATTACGGCTGATTAGGGGTGTAAGAAAATATCGAAACACTTGGATATTTTCGTGACATCGATTCTCAAAAACGCTATCGATTTTTTTTTTTTTTATTGTTTAGGGGTTTTTTTTTATTTTCTTAATTTGTTTACGTGAAGAATCCTGCAGGCACTTTCACTTTATTGATTTTTACTGATGATGTAAGCAGATGTTAATTCCTTTGCACAAAAAGTAGTGCTCTAATGTTGGAGGTTACAGTGACTGTGATAAATACAAATGCAGATCCTACTGATCTGAATACATGAAAAAGGAAAACCTTTATTTTGAACATGGCGATGTGTTCTTTATACTGTAAGAGTTGTTCTAAAATTAGATTAAAAGAAAAACGCAATATATCGCCTTGCTTATGTCAATATATCACAGTATATTGAATTATAACCCCTGTGTCATGATAGGTATGGTAATGTCAGACTGTTGCCGATACGCAGCCCTACAGTTGACTTTTAAAGTCTTCCATATGCGCTATAGTGTGACTGATCAGGTCTCAGATGATTAAATGGCTGTTTTTGCTTGTTTTCACAGATCCTGGATACAACAGCAGCGAAGCTACTGAGATGGAGTACCTGAGGAAGGTGTTGTTTGAATACATGATGGGACGAGAAACAAAAGTATGCTTTCATATTTTTTTTTTTTACAGTGTTATAAATGTTGTGTTTATGTGCTTACATTTTCTGGTTTTTGGTGGTTGACACTGAAAACACCAGAAACAGCAATGAAAGTAAATCCAAGGGTCTCTATTTTAATTCCTCAAGCTCATAACAGCAAACGCAGAGCATTACTGTAGGTCGCAGACAGTGCAAGTGTCTGCTGCTAGGGGTGTAAATCACAAGATTCTTCACAACAGATATAATATTGATTCTCTGGACAATCCAATATGTGCTGATATCACAAAGTTTACCCCAATACTATTTGGATTAGATTCAATTCAGCGGCCTGTGATCGACACAAGACAGTATCAGTAAATATCCTCATAGTCTATTTCTTGGCTGCTTACCGTTATCTGCCTGGTGCTAGACCACTGGCATTGTTTGAAAGTTTAAAACAGAGTTGTGCTTGGATAGAAATGGTGACATAGATGTGCTATGGGAATTTAGAAAGAGATGGCTTATCTTAAAGATGAAAATATGTATGAATGTTTTCGCTCTGCATCACTAATATCAGGTCGCTGTTTATTTAATCAGTATATAGATCCAGATCAATGTATCATCACGCCCCTACCTGTCGCTGATTGCAGGGTGTGGTAATTAATAAATACATGTTAAGCCAGTCACATAACTGTTCACATACTAGCTTTGAAACAGCTGTGCCAATCACAGTGATCCATGACAACAATATCTTTACAAATGTAGAGATGCTTCTTTGGGAAATCATTTGATTGTCTGGATGTTGCAGAGTAACAGAATAAAACATGATCTGCAGATTTTTATTTTAAGTTGGAAAGGAGACCATGTAAAGCCACTGCAGTGAAATAAAGTAATGATTTCAGTGAGTCAGACCATCCCATTTGTTTAGCGAGACACCCGTTAACCTCTGACCACACAAAACGTGAGACCATTTAGGATGCTATATAAAAGTCATGTTGCGTCCAGCCTTCTTGGGTTCAAATTAACAGTGATCACCCTAATTAACAGTGCTGTTGACATGGTCCTAAAGTCAGCGGGATTTTCCCAGCTCTTCAGCAAACAGTTAGTCTTTATGGCAACATGGCAGACCTCCCCGGCGCAGAGGATGTCCCCCAGGCTGCCTGCTAGCGCATACATCTCGCATGACGCAGACTTGCCATTTAAAGACATGCTGGCCTTGTTTAGTGCAAGTTGAGCGGTTATATTTCCTACACAGCAGCACTGTTTCTGATTATCCCATGTGTTTACGGGGAAATGCATGCACCCTGGCAGATAGGCCTGGACTTGTTTTTTTTTTGGGGTCTTGTTGGACTTTAATTGACAGAGAACAAGCTCGATTTGTTTGAATCATGGTGTTAAAGGTGGGGTTAGTGTGTCTGGTGTTGGTGTTCATGAAAGGGATATGGAGAATTTGTACTAGAAACACAGGTCTTCTTAAAAAGCTTTTTGTCAAGCATTTTCTTTTATTTGCTCCTCATCCACAGACGATGGCCAAAGTGATTACCTCCATGCTCAAGTTTCCTCCGGACCAAGCGCAAAAGGTTTTGGACAAAGAAGATTCAAAAGCGATTGTAAGCATCTTCACCTGCTGAGGATACTTTCAGCTCATTCCCAAAAGTCACCTCAGTCCTCTTGCAGTTAAAACATATTCATCATTACTGATTGCACAGTTGAATTAATTTCATATCTGTCTCTCCACAGCCTTGGTTACGATGAGCGTGTGAATGATTCAGGTATTAATGGATGAAAATCTGCTGCTGCTGCTGCTGCTGCTGAAGGGAGCGACTGCCATGGATTTGATCAAGCCCTTCTCTCTGCATCTCGTGTTATGTTATGTGTGTGAATGTTTGTATGTGTGTGTGAGCGCACACTGGGACATAAGTGTGGTGTGTGTGCGCGCGCGTGTGTGTGGTGCCGTATGCGTGAATATATCTAAAGGTATGAGGGATATAAGAGAATATGCCAGAAACACAAATCTTCCATAAATCTAGTTTTACCCTGAAATTAAGTTTTGTTAATTTATACGTTTTAGATGAGGTGAAATTATTTTCCTTTTATTTTAGATTGTGTCTATACAAATTGGCTTGTGCAATAAATGATATCATTATCACGTGTTTGACGCTGACAGGTCAGTTGATTTATTAGGTTTCTGTGTTGTGCTGTCGTCTGAATCACTTCCTGTGTAAAACTGTAAACGACCCTTTAACTGTGCACTCGCACCACGTTAAGATATACTGGCCTCTGGACCTTGTTTAACAGCTTTTCTATGCTTTATATTTTGTCACTACACTGACATAGAGACATAAATAAACACAAAAAAACACAAAAACTGTAAATTGTATTATGATAATTAAGACTACTATAGGGCACTATATGACTTGCTATACATTTTCAAACTAACAAAATAAATCCTATTTACAGAACACCTTTTGTCACTCATTTATTCTTGTTATCATACAGTGTTGTCTGTGTTCAATTCAACTGCTTATCTCATTACCTGGTTTTGCATTGTTAAGGCTGCAGAACAGAGGATAAAGCATGATAACATCCTGTTGAAATAGACACGTGGGATGAAGACATCACAACAAATCTAGGTTTTAAAGATCTTGTCTGGTCACATCTTCAGTGAGGGTGACCTTTGTTTGACCTTTCCTTCACAACAGAAATGCAGTTTTACATATATATGATTCACATGCATGTATTAGACCATGGAAACCTGTATTTAACAGGGATCAGAATAAACTATCAGTCAAGTCCAGTTGTGGAGTGTAACTGAGTACAGTAACTAAAGCACAGTACTTAAGTATAAATGTGAGGTACTCTTACGTGAGTACTTTAATGCCATGTCACTTTCTACCTCTATTTCACTACACTTCAGAGGGAAATACTGTACTTTTTTACTGCACTACAATTATTTGATTACTTTACAAATCAAGATTTTTGCACGAAACCATGTGAAAATATACAAATGCCGCTGAAATGATCAGTTGATTGATTGGAGAATAAATGGCAGCCATTTTTTAAAGCAAAAACATTTCATGGTTCCAACTCCTCAGATGTGACAACTTGCTGCTTTTTGTTTTAATTACTGTATTTTTGCTTTAGTAAATGGGTTTAAAATTTTCTGCACTGAGTACATTTGCCATCACCACCTAAATAAATTTTCCCTTTTGTACTACAATACAAGATAGCACTTAGGATTACCATGACCTGGATGATTGTAGATCTTCACTAGCATGTTACATACTTTTACTTAAATGACATTTTCAGTGCAGGACTTTTACTTGTAACATGGTGTTTGTATAGAGTGGTATTAGGACTTAAATAAAGGATCTGAGTTCTTCCTCCACTACTATTAAGTGTTAAAAAATACAAGGAAATTGACTCTGGTTCTCTGTTGCTTTCACTGTACATACTGTATAATTAAATAAATACTGTATTATTAAAAGTAACCACTAAAAATTCTCTCCAGAAATGTATGAAGACTCATAGAAATAATAATATGTGTCTCATGTGACTTTTACTCCAAAAAAATGTGGAAATATTCCAAAATTTCATTAATGATCTATCAGAATCGATTAATATGTAAATATAAGTGAGTTGCATTTTGAGACTGTAAAACGTTAGATGGCAGCAGTGCGCCCTCATCCCACAGTTTAGGTGAGCGGAGCCCCCAAAGCCCACGGGTGAAATGTGATGCTTTGCGCCTCAAAAACCATCCGCGTCTCTCCATGACCGTGTTACCAGTGTCAGCCCACTAGGATGAAAACGCACGTTCCGCTTTCACCTTTCAGATTAAAACCCCCGACTTGCAGCAGCACTTCAATCACCAGCGATGCTTTTATTTTGAGTGAACCCCTTTGTATTTCCGGTCTTATCTGATTAACTTGACACAAGTGACCGCATTTATCTCCACGACAGGGAGCCTGCAAGCAACAACTTTCTCAGATTGACACAGAATGGAGAGAAGCTGACGCACCGTTATTTACCGGACCGTTAACTTTCCTCCTCAAGCTTTTCCTCATGCCATCACAGCCTACATGCTGCGCTAGACGAGGACAAAACAACTGAAAGATAGTTTTGTAACACTTTGACAACTCAAGAGCTGACAATTCCTCCTTATTTTTTTTTCGTTCTTCTACTTTTTGGACACTTTAACCGCGTTATTACGCACGATGCGCAAAGGGATGGCTCCTCTTCAAAGACACAAAACGGGAGTACAGAATGTTTTTTATGTCTATCTCTCTATTTCAGTGGCTTATTCTTACAATATAGACTTAGAACATCCTTTGGTGTTCCGCGGACCAAATTCTAGTTTTTTTGGCTACTCAGTGCTGGAGCACTATCATGACAACACACGCTGGTGAGTCCCCATGTTTTACTGTTCCTGGAAATGCTGTTATTTTCTGCCAGAGATGCAATGTATTTGTACTTTTGAAACTAAGGCTGAAGTGTTAGAGTTCAGGCTGCATCCACATCCAATTAATACATATAATAATGCGTAATATTCCTCATGAACAGCCATTTCTGCTTCTACTGTAACTTTTCCTGCTTGAAAAATATATATATTGTAATTTTAATGTTTCAGTAGCACAGATTAGAGATACTGTAAGGTGTTTGTCCCATTCTCTCCCCTCTCCTCGTGTCTGCAGGGTAATAGTAGGGGCACCAAAGGCAAACTCGACCTACAGTAGCTCTGTGCACTCTCCTGGAGCTGTATATAAGTGTCGAGTTCACAGCAACCCAGAGCGCCGCTGCACAGAGATGGATCTGGGAAGAGGTCAGTCACCACTGCCTGCAGCATAAATACAAGAGCACACAATGACATCAACTCTAACTGCAGCCTCAGGGCAATGCATGTACAGCATCTCGCAGAAAACTTCACTCTCTGGTACTACAGTCCACACACATGCTGAGCTTCCCTGCAGCTTTTCCTTGTCCACTCTTTGCCTAAACTCCCCCAAGCATCTGTTTTGTTTTATCAGAATAATGCAGCCTTATACTCCTCCTAACAGTGCCACAGTTGTTCTTTTAGTCCTGAACCTGCTATATGGAGAGACATGCAAAAAAACAAGAGGATCCAGTGTGCAGAGGTCTATAAATATTTTTGATAAATATGATTTATGCTTCTGCTAATATTTTCCAAGCACGTGAGCCAAAAAGTTGAGCTTCAACCCCCCTCGGCCCTGGTTCTGTTCTTGTGGTCAAAAAAGCCAGGATGCAGGCATGGCTTTAATATTAACCCCGTGCTCAGTCAATGTGTCACCCCAAAAAAAAAACATCATTATCAGAGCGAGCGTGTGCTGCTCGGTGCTCAGTGAGCCACATGGACCAGAGGAGCTGAACTCTGACGGGCCTCTGGGAGCACAACACACACTGACATAGAGAAACACTCACAGTTACATGCCATTGTGCTGAATCAACTGCCTGCAGGGAGAAAGAGAATAAAACTTGGAGGAAAGAGGGGGATAAAAATGCAAGAGAAGATGTGGACTCTTAAAAAGTGAAGCTGTAGAGGTGCCACAGATCTTTGTCTTTTTATTGGCTTTATTCTCCTTGTTCTGCACATTTATGTTTATTTTACTTTCAGTGGATTTTTGTTCTTAATCGTCTTCCTGATTTATGTATCATAAAGAAGGTCCAGTATTCAAAGTCAATAATGTTAACAGCATTATAAAGCAGTGTATATTGTACAGTAAGTTATTTGGATTTTGAAATTTGATGACATATCATCAGGCAGCTGTGGCACAGGAGGTAGAGTGGTTATCTGGCACTGGAAAGGTTGGTGGTTCGATCCTTAAATGGCCCCTGCTGTCCAAGTGTCCTTTCACAATATACTGCACCCCAAATTGCTGTGTGATGTTTATCTGCTGAGCAGGTGGCACCTTGTATGGTCATTGGCCATCAATGTATGGATGTGTGTTTGAACGGGTCAATTGTACTTGTGTTGTAAAGTGCTTTGAGTGGTTGCTAAGAATAGAATATCGCTGTATAAATGCAATCAGTTTACCATTTGGGGTTGAGGTCAGTGCGAGGCCTTTTTTATTGCTTACTAATGTTGAATATATCGATTCAAATGGCTTTATTATAAAAATAATCCATAGCTGCTGCCCTCACGGGATCTTAAAAATGTTTGTGTATGTTATGTGTTAAAAATGGAACATATATCAATATTATCAGACTTGTTTAAAGGTCACATATTGTGCTTATTTTTAGGTTAGTGCTTCTATTTTGGGTTTCTACTTGAACATGTTTACATGCTTTAATGTTCAAAAATCATGTCATTTTTCACATACTGGCCCCCTAAACATACCTGTATTGACCCTCTGTCTGAGACACTCCTTTTTACCACCTGTCTCTTTAAGCCCCCCTCTCAAAAAAGCCTATTCTGCTCTGATTGGTCAGGGTTCCTGGATCTTTGATATCTGCACTTTTGGTGTCTCTGCACCATCATTGCAGCTGGGAGAATGACCGTAACGGCTCTGTAGTGGCAGTTTCTATGTGGCAACAGCTTGGGTTCCTGTTTACTTCCTGTCAGCTGCTGTTGTTCACCTAGACTGCAAAACATTTCAAGAAACTTATCAGGAAATACAAAGGGACCAGTTTAGAATGTTTATGTTTCAAGTTTGAAGTGGTCTTCATAGTTAAGTTGTGACATCACAACGTCACAGAAATCCTGGTGGCTCGTTTAAAATCACAGTTTCTGAAACCGACCATGTGCATTTCTCTGTGGATTGAGCGTTTTGGAACTTTCACTGTATTTAAATAGCACCTATACCTGCTTTATATTAAAATAGACACAGAAATCTGACTCATTGCAATATGGGACCTTTAACACTCAGATATTGATATTGATATTGACCTCAAAAATCCGGTGTTAAATGTCATAACAGATTTTTACAGTATTTGCCTCTACTGGATGCACAGCCTTTTTTAATCTTTCATATACATATTTTAATCTGTCAACTGTATAAACATCTCTTGCGCATTCAGCAGAAATAAAGACTAAAACTCAAAAGTCAAAAAGCTGACAGTGTCTAACAAGCAACAGTACTTGCTCCAAGACATCCTGATGACTCAACGTCTGCAAACTGCTCTCATTGTCTTTCAGGAAACAAGCCGAGAGAGTCATGTGGGAAGACGTGTCAAGGGGACAGGGACGATGAGTGGATGGGGGTCAGCCTGGCCCGCCAGGACAGAGCCAACGGCAAAATACTGGTGAGTTCAGGGACGCAGCGCCACAGTCGCCCCACCAAATTGTTTAATGCGAAACATGTACACTCGTAAAAAACAGACCTGATTATGCCGACATCATTGCTACAAATGTCTTACCATGAACCGCACTGTGAAACCACAGCTGGTCTCAACATTACAGTAAAAAGGCCCGTCCTTCTCCTCTGTGTGACCGTGCTCACGAGCTCTGACTCAAGCAAAAAGTGAACTTTTGCAAACTCAAAGCTCACACAACTGAAGTGAGACAGCTTTGGAAACTGCTGTGTGGTTACATAATACTGTGAAACATTTACCTCGTGTTTGGAGCTGGACGAGCCAGTGGAACAGGGTTTGTCAAAAGTTGATTGTTGTTTATAAAAAAATAGGAGAGGGCTTTAGAGAAACCAGAAGACTAACTAGTGGTGCTAATCCCAGAGGTGCTTGGCTGGGTGTTTGCACAGAGATCATAGGGCAGCTGGCAGAGTTTGTTTAGGCTTCAGCCCCTCTGCGGTGGTCCCGTCCAAGGGCAGCCTTTCATTACACGTTAACCCCCATCTCCTGCGGAGGGTAGCGAGGAAACCAGCAGCCTTCCAGGACAGTTTGAAGCCGACTGCTGGACCGAGCAGCTCTTGAAACACTCATGACAGGTGTGTGTATGAATACCTGTCGCTGATTGACCTCCTCCTCTGGGAGTCAAGCAAATTATAAGAATTCCTTCTTCAAGAGGCATCCAGATAACTGCCTGGTCTTTTAAACATCTATTCCTTTCAATATGTTTGTCTTTGGTCCATTTTTTATACCTCAGTGGAATGTTTTGGCTTGATTTTCAAACCATGACCCAAAATTTGAAGAGTTCTTGGAGTTGTCAGTCTTGGGAACTTGTACAACAACAGGCTTTTATCCGCAGCACACTCCAGAGAGGGATATGATAAAAGCAAGGTGGTGACGCTCCAGAGCCACGTGTTGCTGTGCCTCTCTTTTTTTTATCTCATCTGAATGGACTCACGTTTCTGTGCAACAGGAGCGGCTGCTTGGCAGATGTGTACAGTGGTGATTTCATCTGCGCTTTCAGTGAAGGCCTTGTTTGTGACCAGCGAGCCCTTAAAACTGAACAGAAACATGACAACAACAGCGCAGACTCCAAGCCTTCTCTGCTGCGTCGACAGAACTTGTCAGCTGCTGCGAGAGCTGCTTTCGCTGTGTTTATGTCAGCTGATTGATCTTTTTTTTATTTTTTATAAAGAATCTGCTTCTACTCAAGGGGGAGAGTTCATGCTGGTATTGCTACTACTGTTGTCCAACGGCGTCCTTTGAAACACAAGCGTTTCTCAACACAGCTTCCAGACAGTCATCTGATGCTCTGTGTGTGCCCACAATCTGCCAAGCTCTTATATTCATTTAGATTGGCTGTGTATGTGTGTGTGTGTGTGTGTGTGCGTGCTGGGGGGGCATGCAGGGGGAGTTAAACAGCGTGAGGGGAAATGAAGTGAACTTTGTCTGCACAGAGGCGTCCAGATCTGTCCCCAGAGCCACAGGAGCTCCACCACCATCCCCCCAGGGTACTAAATTATTACCACATTTACACATTTATGCGGCGAGATTTGTGCAGAGTTTGAAATCGAGCCTATATTATCCTGTTTGCATATCGATCTGTGGAATGTTTTATTTTGGAAAACACAGCAGCAAAATATTGTTTTGAGAATTACTTGCTGTCTTTTTTAGAAACGAACACCCTGTTTCAACAGCAGCATAATAAAGTGGGAGTTTGTTCTCTGTCTTTTGATCCACTTTTTTTTTTTTGCTGTATGAACTTTTGGCCCCTCCAACTGCCTCTAAGGGCCGGAGGAGTTGTTTTGAAATTAAAACTTTTAAAAACATGATGTGAAGATTTTCTTGCTGCACATTAAATGCTGCTTAGGAAATACAGATCTCACGCCGCAGCTGAGATATTCACACCACAGACCATGGCTGTTATGGTCGATGGTTATGGCTGGGCTTTAAGTCCCCCTCTCATCGACGCTCATTTGACGGCCGCAGAGACGCACTGACTCCAGCCCAGTGAGGAAGGGGCTTAAACAATCAGCACGGTGGGGGAACCGCCTGCCTGCACTCTAAAGTGTTTGTGTTTACAGTATGAACGCGTATCTGAATTTATTTTTCTGCCTTTTTCCCACAGGCCTGCGCTCACCGCTGGAAAAATGTCTACTACGATTCGGAGCACATCCTTCCACATGGGTACTGCTCCATCATTCCTCCCACTCTGCAGGGCAGGACGAAGCCGCTCATCCCTTGTTATGAAGGTACAGTGGGGGCACAAATTTAATAAGGATTTTCCGTCATCATAACTCATATTAACTTCTCACGTAAGCCAGACACTAGGAAAGATCAAACACATCGCTGGGGGTGAGAAATCTTATTGGCTCAGTCCAGACTGGCTCCCAACCCTTTTGCCTCATAACCAATTAAAATCAAGCAAAGGCCCAGGTTATGGCCTCAGTGTGGATGTGAGCTGTGAGCAGTTAAAGTGTAATGCTTCTTCTCACATTGATTTTTGAAGGCCTGAAGATTTATTTCATATGAAAATAGAAGAAATTCAAGAAAAGCTCTGTTTATGTTCTTCTGTGGTTCATTTTATCATGGCACGTGATCTCTGCCGCCAACACCATCATCTGCTTCTGGCCTCTGATTGGTGTTCTGGCGCTGAGGACTAGTAGTGTGATCTCTCTTCCTCAGTCCAACACAAGTACTTTGGCAGGAGCCAGCTCCTACGATTGAAGACTTTGTTAAGCCAATATGAGTCTTTGTCCAGTGGTGATGGAGAGTTAGCATTCCCTGTGCACTTTTGCGCAAATGAAAAGCGTTTTCACAAAGATCTGATCATGGCACAGATTTTGGCTTTTCCAGAAATCAGGTGATTTTATGAAAGATTTGCTCGCTAAGTAGAGAGATCCGATTTTGTTATGGCTGTGGTAAATCAAATCCATTTGTGCTGCAGGTTGTGTTGGTTTGCACGCCCTTAACAACACTAAAAATCAATTTCCATTTAAAAAGTAATGTTCTGAATAACATTTGAAGCTGACTCATGCAAATGTGCTCTTCATATGTTTTGATATGTGACTCAGAGCTATTTATCAAAGCCTGTTTTACACCTTAATTGTGCTCCCATGTCAGGATTTCACTTCCTTCCGCAACTCTCTTTGCCAGCACTTGTGCAGAAGCCAGACAGATTATGCATAGGACTGTATTTCTAGTGCATTTCGCGCAGATCCAAGCTCAATATTTTTGTAACCTGAGAGCACTGTGCCCCCCCCCCTCTCCAAGTGAGAGGTCTTCTTGTTGAATGTGGTGTTGTACCCCTTCTCCCAGTCTGCTTTCTGGCCCCAGACTCCTCGTGGATGGGACTGGGACTTTGACTAGCTCCATATGGAATGCAGGAAAAACTCCAGTAAACGCTGGCTCAAGCACACAGTGAAATAATTTGTGGTTTGTTTTTTCTTACAGACTATAAGCAGAAGTATGGGGAAGAGCACGGCTCGTGCCAAGCCGGGATAGCGGGAGTTTTTACGGAGGTCAGTAACAGTGCTTGTTCATCTTCTTAATCCATGTAATACTCTCTTGTAGTCTCGCACAGACATATTTGTTTGGTGCCATCCAGACTCTATCGTCTGGACACTCATGGAGCCGATTCACTGTTTGTTAAAACTGAGCAGTCTAATCACGTCTTCAAATGATTTACAGTCTTTTCATGTTACATAATAATAGGGGCTATTAGTTATCTTTCCCTCTGCCTCTGTTTTCTCATAAAGTGACAGATATTCTCAGTTGACTTCCGTTATCACACATCTCGTGTTTCAAAGAACCATTTCCTCCTCACTCTTTGTTGACTCTGACTCTCTGGTAGATAGTTAGCAGAGACCTTATACATGGGGCTGAGGGTTTTTTTTCCCCAAAGTTGCTTAAGATGTCAAATGATGTGGAAAATTCTGCAGTCAAATACACTGTACATGAGTATTTGTATCAAAGCAGCCAGCGCTCTGCTGACTAACAGCTGATAACTGTTAGCTTATGTTTCCATAGGAAGATACTGGAGGAAAGGCTGCCGCGGCCTCACTTGACCTGGTGTGGCTCCACAGATAAAGCGTTTAAGAAAATACACGTTTCCTTTTCTCTATAGCATAGATGCACAGCTGTTTTTGTACTAACATATGGCATCCTCCTAGCGGCACAATACCTTTTTGTGTATCTTACAAATGTCTTTGGAAAGGTGAAAGTGCTGCAGTGAGCAGAACAGCTCAAATAGATTTAACATATAAATGCCTTCGAGCAAAAAATATAGTATGACAGGAAAAATGTGCATATGAGGACTAAATTTCAATTTGAAAAATGTATATTTTACCAGTGTAGACATTTTGTTTTCTGTGCATTAGCAACATAATTCTTTCCTGATGTTGCCCGTGAGGAACATGTTCAGTGAGGGTCCTTTTCCAAGTCTCGAGTTACAGTTACGCTCAATTTGGGACATACAGTAAAGTACAGTGGACTGTAAGTGACTTAAAAATGTGTCCTCAGAGCACAGCTGTGCCCGCAGGGTGAAACTGGGGAGAAGGAATCTGATGAAAATGTCATGTAATTTGAGCAGTTTTTTCTTTATTTTACCTCTGCTAAATAACATTATTTTAGACATGTGAAGGCGTCCTCTTGGGCGGTGGGAAACTTTGCCTTTAACTATACTTTACTTGTGCATGATAGACTCGAGAGCACACAGCATTCACCCACATGGCTTTGCTTTAAAAATCCTTTCACAGATACTTAAATGAAATCATTTGACGTGTGTGTTTCAAGAGCCTGTGAAAGTGTTGTTCACTGCTCACTGCTGCACTAACAGGAGTGTTTGACGTCATGTTTTAGGGATTAACTGCATGAGGAGCTCGTACGTGGAGCCTCGTCAGTTTTCACTGTATGAGATGTTTTGGTCCACATCATGTGAAAGCTGTAAAAAACACCGGAGATAAGATTTTTGGCTTCAGGAAATAAGAGATTCAGATAACACAATGCAGCTACTGTTTAAAACCGAAGTGAAACTCATCAAGCCCACTTTTTTCGCAGACTGAGGACGTCAGTGTTGATCTGTTAAAGCATTTGAACGAGCCCCCCTTTGGAAGAATGTGAGGAATTCAAAGAAAGGATGTCCAACTGTTAAACCTTATCCTCGCCTGAACCATGGCGCCCAGATGTTTGACACCACAGCACAGGGGATATACAGTACTGTATATTGCATAGTGAGGTCTTGACAGTGTCGCTCAGTTTGTGAGAGCTCTCTGGGTTGACTAGACATCCAATGAGAGATGACATAGTGCCAGCTTTGACTAAAATCACTAATTAAAATCAGGACTTTTAGAGCAGTTGAAACATTGCCGTGCTCTGGTCCCTGCAATAGCTGTGGAGCATCACAACAGAGAACAACTCATTTTACAGCTGTCAGTTTGCTTGTGCTCTGAATTCCTTATCACATCAAAGGGGGCAGCTTCAGCTGGCCGTCTGGCTTTGTGGTTAAGAGCAGATAGCACAAACCAGTCTGTGGCCGCTGGTTAACCAGACGTTCACCCAACAGCGTCCCCCCCCCCCAACCACTGTCTTCAGCAAGCTATAGTGGTGCACATAAAAAGGTGAATCACAGTCATTTGAGTGAATGTGGTTTTCATTTACAGGAGCTGGTGGTGATGGGGGCGCCGGGGTCATACTACTGGACCGGGACGATTAAGGTTTACAACCTGACTTCTGACTCATTCTACAGCCCGAACAAAGAAGACATTGACTCCCACAGATACAGCTACCTTGGTGAGAGCCTGCTCATGAGGATGATTGTGTTAAAGGAACAGTGTGTAGGATTTAAGGGAGGATTTAGTAGCATCTAGCGGCGGACTTCAGATTGCAACCAGCTGAAACTTCTCCTGGTCTGAACTCCTTCGGTGTTCTTTGTTAGAGAAGTTTTTACCAGGAGCCAAATTATCTACAGAGGTCTCTTCCTCTCCAAAACAAACGGATGCAGTGATTTAAATCAACAAAGACAAGCAGTTTCACGTTACAAATCAGTGTTTCTGGACTTATCTAGACCTAGTATTTGGTTTGTTCATTCTGGGCTACTGTAGAAACATGGTGGAGTAACATGGCAATCTCTGTGGACGAGGACTTGTCCCCTATGCAGATATAAACAGCTCATTCTCAGGCAATGAAAACACAGCAATCCTTATTTTCAGATGATTATACACTTAATAGAATATACTTATTATATTATATTCCATTTCTGCCAATATATCTCCCTAAATCCTACACACTGGACATTTAAATGTTAAAATTATGAGAAAAAACCCACTGTAACTGATTACTTCCTGTGTCTCCAGGCTACGCTGTGACTGCTGGACACTTCTCCTCTCCTAATGTGATCGACATAGCTGCAGGGGCGCCTCAGCACAGCGGCAGTGGAAAAGTGGGGACTTCTTCTCTTGTCTTATTTCCAGCTGTTGAGTTGAAGTCCTCTTTGTGTTGCTCGTTACAGTGACCTGTTTTTCTCCCACACAGGTTTACATTTTCAAAATCGACGGTGTGTCTTTGGTGAAGAGTTTTCAAGCCTCAGGGAAAATGGTACGAGCACAGATATGGTCTTGTCCTGGTTTTAATCATTATGCAGCACATATTTTGCATAGAGGCTATTGTTACACCATAGGACCATATGTTATTTAAGCTAACCTGCCTCAGGGATCATATAGTTACGTTGCAGACATGCTACTCTGATTGCTTTGTTGTCAGAACCGCACTGGTTATGTCTGCCTAAAGTGTTTAGACAGCAACAGTGCTTTAAAGAAGGAACACACTTGCCAGAAGCAAAGCCAGGGAGGTAGCTAATGCTCTCCATTCAGAGTAAATAAAAGGAAGTCAGGGTGGCTTTAAGACATAAGTTGTGTAAATATTCCTTTAGTGTTGGTGTAGATATATAAAAGGGGTGGTAAATCCAGTCAGAGCGTGAATTGTATGTCAATGGTATGATCTGAAGAAGAAGTGTCTGTGATCTGACCCATTGCTCTGTGGCTCGGCTTGGTTCCAGATGGGCTCTTACTTTGGCTCCTCATTATGTGCAGTTGATCTGAACCAGGACGGCCTGTCGGACCTGCTGGTGGGGGCACCCATGCACAGCCAGCTCCGGGATGAGGGCCAGGTGTCTGTGTACCTCAGTAAGGGCAATGTGAGTGGGATCTGTGGGTCAGTGGGAACATGACACCATAACTTGGAGATTTATTGTTTACTATATCCACTCTTTGTCTTTGAACATTTCTATACGCTATTATTGTCTGCAGTGTTTGTAGCCTTGCTCATGTTTGATTTCTTTCTGACCATGTTTGTTATGATAGTAGAATAAAACAGCTCAGCTGTGAAATGATTATACCGACAAAGACCAAAGCTTCTGTTTGTACATTCTGTATTTATGAGTTATTCCAAGGAAGGTGACTGTCTGTTTGGTTGTTAAATTATGTGGATAGAAAGCCAACTAACTGCAGTCTGGGCCAGAGAATGTTATCTGACAGCAATAACTTCACTGCAGCAGGACCTGTCTTTGTTCTCCTGCCAGCTCAGTATATAAACTGCTATCTTGCCTGCTTCTGTTTTCAGGGGGTGATGGAGGAGCACGCTGTTTTGAATGGTGACAATGCTTTCAATGCGCACTTTGGAGAATGTATCGCGGCAATCGGAGACATTGATGACGATGGATATCAAGGTCAGAACAAAGGATCATAATAACACATTAGCAACTGCCTGCTGGACTTCATAAACATGTTTTACAGTGTAACCACAAACTAGCTCGTGCAGGACCTTTTGACTGTATCACATGGTCTTCACCAGCAGGTGAAGTTTGCTCAGTTGTAGAGCAGCAATGATTTATGATTTACTTTTAAAGGTCCAGTTTGTAGGATTTAGGGTCATGTATTGCCAGAAATGGAATATAATATTCATAACAATGTTTTCCTTAGTTTCTAATTACCTGAAACTAAAAAATACTGTGTATTTAATACTTAAGAAAGGGCTGCTTATATCTACATACAGAGTGGATCCTCTTTAATCATGTTGTTTCTACAGTAGCCCAGAACAGACAAACCAAACTCTGGCTATAGGGCCATTTGCGTTTTTGTGTTGGCCACTGTCGTTCTATACGCTTGACACGTGAGAAGTTTCTATTGGCTGCAACTGCAACCTCAGTGCTGGGTGCCTCTAAATCCTACACACTAGATCTTTAAATTAATGGCCAACTATTTTGATAATTGATTAATGAGTTTTAGTCATTTTTTAAAGAACAAACTCAACATTTTTATATTTTATTTTAGCGTCTTAAGTGTGAATATGTTTTCGTTTCTTCACTCCTCTGTGACAGTAAACTTAATATCTTTGGGGTGTGGACAAAACAAGACATTTGAGAACATCATCTTGGGCTTTGGGAAACACTGATTGACATTTTTACCATTTTCTGACATTCTATAGACCAAACGACCAATTGATTAATCAAAAAAACTATAATCAACAGATTAATTGACAATGAAAGTAAAAGTTTGTTGCAGCCCTACTCAGCTGTCACTTTAGATGTTCTAGCATTGCATTGTTCTGAGCACGTTTAGGACATCCACATTGTCTTTTATATTTTATTATGTAGTTATAATATTATAATTCTTTATACATGCATACTTTTTTTTATCTATCTAATAAAATATTCCATATGTTTTAAAAGAGACAGTATGGAAGTGTAATGCATTCACTTCAGAAAAAAATGCTCTGTTTTTTTGATTTGAGATAATAATCTCATAAATTCTCATTTTTTCTGAATTATGAGATAATTATCTTATTAATTTAAAAAAAAACTTCACGGAAGGAGACTTTAATGCAGTTATTTTTCTGGAAGTGAATTCATTTTGCTTCCGTAAGATGTTACACTCCTAGTGTTTAAACATTTTGTATTTTGCCAATCCAAAAAAATAGTGGTACCTAACCTGTGGGTCGGGATTCCTTCAGCAGGTCACAACATAAAGGTCATGAGATGATTAATGAGGTAGGGAACAAGAGGCAAATTTCTGCTACAAATTTCACTTTCACTTTTATCTTTGATTTTCTTTGAAATTTGCATAGTTTTGCCTCTTTGAGTATTTGCAGTTATTCAGTAACAGAACCTGAGAAGTTTAGAGGTGAGGGAACTGCTCACAGGCATCTGAAACCCATGACAAGGGGTCACAAGTAGGCATCACTTTCCTTGAAGGGGTCAAAAGCCAAAAAGGTTTGGAAGCACTGATATACAGGACCACACTGGAGCTTTAACATGTTTTAGTGTTGTTTAGTGGAAGTGACACTTTTTACAACCATGCCACAAGTTTGAAGATATTTTCAACCATGTGGAATTTGCTGCAACTTAAAACCTGCTCAGAACAGGTTCACCACACCGTGTAACCACATGATTTTTTTTGTTATTGTTGAAGGCTAATTATTGTTGTAATGTGACACCTTAAGAGGAGAGAGTCTTCTAAAAAGAATCCTTTGAATCAGTTTCTGCAATACAAACCAAAAAACAGATCGTGTTCATTTCCTCTTGTGTCTCAGATGCCAGAGAGTCCTTGAATGCACCAAGAGACGGTCTTTAAATCAAAATCTGGTATTGTCTTTTAACCACTAAAGTATCTCTGGGCACAGAAATTGTTTGCAAGACTGGAGCCACTGGTGAGAGGTCAGAGCTCAAATGGGGGTCGTGTTTTTATATGTAATGGTCCTGCATTTCTCTATGAATCTATAAACCAGGCAACGGCAACCACTTTTCAATAATATACAGTCTTATTCGTGTGACACTGTCCTGTAGTCATGCAACAAAGCTATTTCCTCTGTCATCTGGTGAATAATAAAGTCAAACAGTTTATATTCTCCACATCAGCCCACAAGCAAATGTTGGCTGGTTGAGACTCTCAGGAGGTGCAACAAAACCCATCATTTTCATAGACATTTTGTTTTGATTAACATGCGGCGAGGGGGATCTTTAGAAAATATTGCCCTCTCTCACCCTCGTGTGCACAGCGTCATCCAGTCACAAACTAAATTATCCGCACACACAGACATACATTTACACTGTCTGTTTTCCTGGCACATGCAAGGCTTGGCTGAAAGGGCTCGACTTGGCGCCCATTGCAAGCTCGAGGCTGGAAGCTGCTGCCCGGTTTCATCTCCTTGTGAGATACGCCTCAAGGCTTGCAGCCTGGCACTAAGTGTGTGCGGAGAAAGATGGCAGCTGAGAAGCATAACTCATCTTGTAACTCGTCGGTCTTGGAGTGTCGAAAGTGCCAGACTTGCTCCCTGCCTGACGATCTATTATTTACAGCCAAACTGCTCTTATTTAATTTGAGAGAACTACTGTAGAAATCAGAATACACATTTGCTTTCACTAAGAACAAATTATTTGTTCAATTCTGCCTCTCCATAATGAGCTCATTATTGTGGCATATTTAAAAGTGCCACTTTTTTACCAGCTCTGCTTTGGAATGCTGCACCACATGGTGAGGAAGTGTTTTGGTTTATAAAAAGAAAGTTTATATATGGACTTTTTGTGGAAATGGGATAAGGAGACATTGTTTCAGTGCTCTTGCCAGCACTTTATAGTCTTGTTTCCACTCTCTCAGAGGTCGCACAAGTTTTATGGCCACTAACAACACTTAATTGTCTCTCTTACTGTAACAGCTTGTTCCCAGGATTAATGAAGGCTTTTGTACACATTCCCAAACACACACATTCATTTCTATGCTGACCTTTCACAGAAACACTTTTTGTCCCCTCAGATGTAGCCATAGGAGCACCTAAAGAGGATGACTATGGAGGAGCTGTTTATATCTACCACGGGGACGCCACAGGAATCATCAGCAAATACTCCATGGTAAGAATTCATAGTGTCACACAGCAAGCCAATATCATGTAGATCTTTGTTATTTAATTTAAGTGAAGAAATACCTTTATGTGAGTCTCTTCTTGTCTCTAGTTGTAGTTTCTGTTGTTTCTCATGCTAAATTTAGATGAAAGGCATGAGTTCACCTTGTGTATCGAGCAGAAGTTGAGTCATGTGTGGTAAAGTCGCAGGTGGTGATGTAGCCTTGGGAATACACAGAAAGCCCACGTAGCTCTGAATGAGGAGCAAGCAGTTCCTGGTGGACTAGTGTGTGCTCACTTTACTTCTGTGATTTTTGATCAAGACGTTCAGTTGTCCTCTCAAAAACAAGAGGACCCGCTGATTTAAACTAATAAAAACACTGAATAACGCAGTTTCATGTTAAAAAAAAAAAAAATCAGTGTTTTTCCAGTGCTCTCATTGCGGAGGTTTTGCTAACTATGGTGGTCAACGCAAAAACATAAATGGCCCTATGTAGAATGAGCGTTTGGTTTGCCGCTCTGGGCAACTGCAGACATGGCAAAACAATATGGCAATCTTCGTAGACGAGGACCCGCTCCCTATGTAGATATAAATGGCTCGTTCTAAGGAAACGAAAATGCAAGGCTTCTTATTTTCAGGTGAATATACACTGAAGAAAACATAC
The DNA here is from genome assembly GCF_011397635.1 of Epinephelus fuscoguttatus. Taxonomy (NCBI): domain Eukaryota; kingdom Metazoa; phylum Chordata; class Actinopteri; order Perciformes; family Serranidae; genus Epinephelus; species Epinephelus fuscoguttatus. The sequence continues at coordinate 25,681,070 of NC_064767.1, forward strand.
TTATTATATTAAATTCCATGTCTGCCAATATTTCCGTCTAAATCCTACACACTGGACCTTTAAGACGTGGGGAAACAGCTAGCCTCTATCCAAAGCTATAGAACAATCCACCTACCACCATCTCTAAAGCTCTTATTAACACAATTTAGTAGTTTAGTTTATCTAATTAGTACTAAAACGTCAGTAATGGTGACAAGTTGTGGTTTTACAAGGAGTTGGGTGCTGTAATTATTTCCTAGCATTTAGAGGTGTTGATAGGTGTAATTTCTGGACTCTGGAGTGAGCCAGACTAGCTGTTTCCCTGTGTTTCCAGTCCTAATGCTAAGCTAACAAATGTGTTATTTACTGTAAATCTATAAAACCAGCCATTATTCATCTGTGGAAAACAAACTGAGCAAAAACAAATCATACAATGTGTTCTTTTTCTCATTTTGGCGCCCATGTGTTATTTGAAGGCTGGTATTATGTGTTTTAGAAACTGTCTGGGCGCAGTGTAAACCCTGGTCTGCAGATGTTTGGCCAGTCAATCTCAGGCAATGTGGACATGGATGGCAACGGATACGCAGGTAAGATCATACCAGACTAGATGAAGGCTTAAGTACGTCAGGAAAATAAGATAAAAACATCACATATGAAAGGATGAGATGATGAAATATTTGAGTTTTTGCCCTCTTGGTATTTGACTTTCAGTGTCTTGCAGTAGCAGTGCAAAGACTCGTGATAGAGGCATCTTGTTTACTGCATTCCACAGCTGACATTCAGACTCAGACAACATAACTGTTAAAGACCTCTGTGCATTGTTTTGGATCTGCAGGTGTGAAGAGTGCTGTGAGCAGATGTTGCATTGATATCCTCTTTTTGGCGTTCCAAATCAATCATGTTTATGTTGTCATTGTAGATGTCACCATCGGAGCCTTCATGTCAGACAGTGTGGTGCTGCTGAGGTGAGTAACTGGGTCACTCTCTGTGACACTGCACCATTTTTTTCTACGTCTGAGTCATCTTAATGTCCAGTCTTTCCCACACTGTGTTCCTGTGTCGGTCGATGTGGTTGCAGGACCCGGCCTGTCATTACAGTGGATGTCTCCATCTTCCTGCCCGTCTCCATCAACATCTCTGTGCCACAGTGCCACGAGGGCCAGCAGAACCTAAACTGCTTCAATGTTACTGTTTGCATGCGCTTCCGGGGAAGACAGTTGCCCGGACAGATAGGTGAGGACACATCTTAACAAGAGAAACCTCACAAAAGTTGAGGAGTAGAGAGTAAAATTAAAAAAAAAGAAACATGCATACCACTGAGTTGCAGAATGCAAAATACTTTAATCATATTTCGTTTTTGTGACTTAAGGGAATAGTTTGATATACTGGGAGTTTTGCTTAGCTTTTTTGCAGAGACTTACGAAATTGATACCACTTGTGTCTGTGTGGAGCTAATGCGAGGAGGCAATTAACTTTGCTTAGCATAATCACTTAAAGCAGCAGCTAGCCTGGCACCCTCCAAAGAAAAAAAACACACCTACTGTCACCTCTAAAACTTAAGTATTTAAGACGTTGTATCTCATGTCTTTCTTCACTGTGCACCCAGGCACAGTGGCACAAGCCTCAACATTACTGTGAATTTTGAAGGTGAATCTCAAAAGCCATAAACCGTAGTAATCATCTGTCACTGGTCTTCATCATACAGAGCATGTTTTGGTCATTTTTTGTTGTTATGATGTAAAGTTTATACTCCTTGAGATTTTGGTGGTCATTTAAATGGAGAAAATATGTAAACATGATCATGCTGAGCAATCCTCCCCGGGCTCGGACACGGTTGTGTGGTTAGCCTTTGGCCCACAGTGGACTGTCAGCGCATTTGGCTGATGCTTTACCCTTCAGCCCTTGCTAACTGACTCTTGGGTGCAGTGTCTGTTGAGTGCTGAGGTGCAGCCCTGTTTCAGTGTTTGGGTGTGGTCATTCACTGCCCACCCCAGGGGAGCAGGAGCCCTGTCGTTATGTAATGACTACGTCCTGGCTTGCAGCAATAAAGCCTCTCTGTTTAGCCGTCTGGCGAAAACTATGGAAAGTGTAGCACTATGTGTTTGGTGACTCCCTTAATGAAACCTTCCTTTGCCTCCTCTGGAGTGAGCTCATGGCGTTCCCTCTGTTGGACGGAGGAAACAGTAGGCTATGGTGCGACAGGGGTGTGTTTGCCACCCTTCCCACTGTTTTACCAGTGTAACACCCTCTTGAAGCAATTACTCCAAACTGAGGCTGATTCATTCAGAGGAATGAGTTTTAAATGGCCAGAGGCCCATATATGGTTTTCCTGGAAATATTGCTAATGTTTACTTCATGCGTATGATTTCTCAATTCTAAATAAATTTAAAGCTGTTTTGCGTCTTAATGACACTATGGCCAGGGGTGGAACCAGCAGGAATGTTGTTATTGAAATATTTTCTCTCACAGTAATACTGGTTCAGTCCCACCAGCAGGAAAATGACTTCCCTTTTTTTTCAAGTCATGTCTGCTTACCTTAAAGGGACAGTTCACCAAAAAAAAAATCCAAAATACAGATTTTTCTCTTACTTGTAGTGCTATTTATTAGTCTAGATTCTTTTGGTGTGAGTTGAAGAGTGTTGGAGATATTAGCTGTAGAGATGTCTGCCTTCTGTCTAATGTAATAGCACTAGATGGCACTCGGTTTTTAGCGCTCAAAGCACCCAAAAAATACATGTGAAAGGCTCAACAGCAATGTCTCTTTCCAGAAATCATGACCTGGTTACTCAAGATAATCCACAGACCTTCTTGTGAGCAGTTTCATGTAGGAACTATTTTCTTTCTACTGAACTACGCCTGCTAACCGTTATAACTCAGCCAAGGTGGATGCCATTAGTATTTACATCTCAGGTTGTCACAAGCACAAGACTCGTTCATGAGGACATGTGTGCCTTCTCCTGTGTGGTAATAAGGTTGGTGGGTGTAGTTCGGTATAAAGAAAATAGTTTCTACATGAAACTGCAAACAACAAGGTCTGTGCATTATCTTGAGTAACTGGGTACAAGCCGAGTGCCATCTAGTTCCACTATTTTCGAAAGAGGGCAGACATCTTTATAGCGAATATCTCCAACAGTCAGCAACAACCTTTCAATTTTGGGGTGAAATATGCTTTAAAACTATAAAAAAATATCTGCACAAGAGGGTTATTTTCATGTATAAATTCAGTTTGAGCGAATGTATAATTTAGCTGTCTGTCCTGGCTTGTGAATGAATCTAATCTGATTTCCGATTGTCTGACGCCAAGGTTAAGTCAGTGTTCCTCACAGTAGCAAACCTATAGGCAATTACATTGAATGCATTGACATTAGCACTGTTTTCATAACACACTGTGGAACAAAGGACTCTTGTTAAGTGAAAGTAATATCAGATGATTTGACCAAGAAATGTCAAACATGTTCCCATCTTCCCTCTACATTCATTTCACTGCAATAAGCCATAATTCATCTTTAACCATGATTTGATGGCAGTTACCAAAAAACCAAACCCTGCATACTTGAAGCGTTTCTCAAAATTAACTTTACTCTAACGACCATCGCTGTCAGTTCATCTTTTGTGCAACCACTTCTCTGTCTCTTCTCAGAGTTGCTGTACAACTTGACAGCTGATGTGGATAAGCGACAGAAGAGCCAGCCCTCGCGGGTCTACTTCACTCAGAGTGGATCTCAGATCAGCCAGATGAGTCAGCAGCTCAGCTTGGACATCAACAGGGAGGAGTGCCAACGCTACACCGCCTACGTTAAGGTAAGGTTGGACTTTCTGGTCTCAGTGTTGGCTATGTTTGCGCTGGGTTGTCCATGTGCTGCTCATGTCCTCGGCTGATCTCTCTGCTGCTTTCACATAACCTTGAGCTCTCTCACCCCGCAATGTTGATGTGTGATATGAGTTATTTGCTTATGTGGTCTGTTTTTATTTCTTATCTGTTTATGTGGCTTTTGGTGGGAGCATCAAAGTCCATGCGCTTCCAGCTGAAATGTTTACACAAAGAAAAACAAGAGGAAAATTAAAATGTCAAGATAAATTAAAGGCCATCCCATATCCCATGGCATAGGAGCAGTGGTTGCTGTGGCTGGAGGCTACGGATCAGCAGGCATCTGCTGGGAAGCTCTTTGTGACATCCTGCTGAGTTAGGTTAAAGGTAACAGTCAGACACTTGATGATTCGTGAAACCATGCTGCTCAAGTGTGCGTCTGCAGAAACTGACAGAAACAGGAAACAGAGTCTTCTTTGTCATTGCATAGTCCCTCTATTGTGTTACCCTGTGATTTAGCCGTGCAGCCTCACAGAGGGTCCTCGTCCTGAGGGCATCATCCATGTTTCACCTCCGCTAATACGGAGGCCCACTACAGACCTGTCAATTTCACTGGCATTCTTAACTGTGCTCTCCAGGCGCTTTCACCGTGGGAGGCTGAGCTGCTGACAGAGGGGGGCTGTCATTACCACGCCTGCCTCTCTTCCTTCAGCCATTCACACCATAATGACTGTACATCACACAGAGCAGTCGCAGCATTAAGCTCCCTTTATTCATCGCAACATACACATCACAGTTATCAAGGTTTATTCGTTAAAGTCTGGCGTGTGTTTACCCAGGCTTTTCAATAAACCTGGACAGAGGAATCTAACATTTCAAATTTAATTTTCACCTCCATGCATTTAAGTTTCTACACACAGAACATTAACAGGAGGGTAAGTCATGTAAAGTAATGTTTCTGCCTAAAGTAAATCGGACATTTCAACCAAACATCTTTTGGTTTGTGGGTGGGCGAGTGAATTATCACTCAGTCGTAGCTCGTAGCTGCCACATATCTGTGGCATCTCTCTGGCTGTGAGATAAACACACTTATACTTTAAGTGCCATCCATCAGGCCAGATGTTACTTCAGGGGTGAGCTGTAGTTTGCAGCTTAAAGCACTAATGTTGCTGCATGAAATAACACTTTGATGTTGTTAAAGGAATCTTTTTTGGGAAATTTGGGGTAAAATTGTTGAGGTTTTATGAGGGGTTATGTGCTGAACCTTTTTTGGCCAGGCGCAATAATTTACTAAAGTCTCCAACGTTTTTCACATTTTAGTCTGTACAGTTTAAAGGTATGCTGGGCAGAAATTTATGGTCATTGTTTTTAAAGACAACATTCAGACTTGGCCCCTCTTCTGCCTATGCTGCTTGTATGTACACTGCAAGCTACTCTTGTAAGGCCATTAATATACTTGCTGCAAACAATGCGACCGCGTCATGGCTGCCATGCGTGATCTGTGTGATCTGTGGCGGAACCTTTTGAAGAGAGACTGACAGACCTGGTGCGGAACTACCTGCATCTCTATGATGTTTCCACGCGGTTACATAGTGACATAGTTCTTCTTCCTCATCAAGCATATCAAGGGCATCCATGTTTGTTCACAATACCCGGCATGCACTACCAATTATATTTCTGTTGTCTGCCCCAAGTGGAGACCGCCAGTATTGTGCATTTTGGCTGCGTAGTGCTGCAGCAAGTATATACACAGACACGGTGCATTGTGTGTACGTACATTCAAGCGGCAAGTCTATTACGGCTCTAAGAATGTTACATTTGTTGTAATGGAAAAGATGATACTTTAGCAAGCTAACTAAGCTAACCACCGACACCTACCTGCCCAACAGAAAACAGACCAACTCTCCATCCTCTCCTCAAGTACTGAAAGTGAAAGTTAAAGCAAACTCTAGATCCACTCTCATTTTGGTGAGTTTTGTTGGCTTAGTGGCTTGGTTTGCATGGGGGTTTTGTTTTCAGTGCCGTGTCCGCAGTTTTCATAGCTTCCTCTTGGACTCATGATGCTTACGGTCTGGTTGCTACTTTTTTAAAAAAGTCCCGTCCTCACCTGTGCGCTGTTAGTGGCAGGGGGGGTATACACTAACAAACATCCCAAACACAGCAAAGTAAGACAATGCAGGCAGGGAGCAGGGTCTCTGCAGGTAAATACACTGCCACACACTTCTAGTGGGTCAGAAGTTATGGTTAAGGAGAATAAACTTTGTACGAGTTTATACATTGTTTTTGAGGTCAAACCCGTGTAGTATATCTTCAAAGCCCCTCTCCCACTGGACAAATAACGCACTAACATCTGGCTTTTTTCTTTAATGGCAAATGTTACAACTGGCATTCAGTCCCAGGACAGATGACTCTGAATTAGTCACAGGTATGTGTTGGCTCCAGCTCCAATTGGCTGTGATTGGCAATGATGTAATGACACCCGGGTGGAGGTGTAAACTTTCACCCCCTTTCCAGCAAATGTAATGACGCACCACCACAAATGCGGTCCGCCGCCGTCCAAGCAGCACCCAGACATTGTTCCAAATTAGTCAGCACCAAGTTTGAAAAAGAGACTGAATAAGTCATAGATATAAAAAGGAAGTAACCGCCATAACATTTTCACTGACCTTTATGCTGCTTTCTACTGTTTACAAACCTGTTGGTGGGCATGTTTGCGACATTGAATGTAGCACGTCAATGCACGAAAGACAAAATCAGAAAGGCATACTCATCTACTGCAGAGCCATGTACTAGACTCTGGTCTACTGGCAACAGGAAAGGAGCCTATCACTTATTTTTAGCGTGTTTTCCTGCATTTAAGAAACCCGCATATTGGCACTAACTTTGGTTGAACAAGAGTATAAGCAATTAGTAAGTGGATTTAATTACCCTGAGACAAATCCAGGCTGGTTGTTTCCCTCTGTTTCCATTATGATCAGCTAAATTTACCCTCTCTTGGTATCAATCTTTTCATCTTATTCTCAGGGAAAACAAGGGAATTGTGAAGTGTGTTTCCCAAAATGTCAAAGTATCCCTTTAATCGACAGTAAATGTTTCCATTTACAGATGACGCAGATGTCACTACATCTTCCCGTCTGTATTAGTATTTGGCTTGGCTCAAATGAGGTGTGAAGTGTGGCATGGTTGCCACTCTAGCTGTGTGGATTATTATTTTTCTCTACATGTGGCCACAAATTCCACCTGCTCAGCAGCAGAAAGCAGAGGTGAGATTCCTCAAGTTACCAAAGCCTAAAGAGCCACACAGGACGGTAAAGGTGTGGTGCCCATAATTACAACTTTCCTAAACTGTTTAGAGGTAGAATTACCTTAGATATATATGAAAAGTAAAGGGGAGGAAGATTAAGACCTTGCATGATAACTGTCTGCCATAACGTGTTTGTCCTAAACTTGAGGGAAGAGCTCAAGAATCACCATAATCAGAGGTGATCTGGCTCCGCTCTCAGAGATGAGTCTAGTCTGCTTGACCAATCGCATCATTTATCTTCCTCATGTGTCTGCCCACATGAGCCAGTCCTCCCATTCCCCAGAAGAGGTATGCTAATGGAAACCAGCTGGTTGCCCGACTGCATCCTCAAGGGTAGGGTGAGGGGATCGTGCACCCCCGCCCCACCCCTCTCGTAGCTAAAACATACAGTGAAAACACAGGAATGAGGCTGGCGTCACAGCAGGGCGCTGGGCTGCTGTTGTGTCAACTGGAGCTGCATGCTGGCGCTGCTGATGGAAAACCCTCACGTCAGGGTTGATTGCTCAAGCCCTGATGCATGAGGGCTAGTGGAAGCAGGCCATGAGCTATTCTGAGCCACTCTCACGTTTGTAACTACGCTGACCATCTGTCGACCCCGTTTGTTGACTTTATAAATTGTATAAACACTTTTCAAGAATCTCAGTTAACAGCTAAACTTAATAGAGCGCTGTTAAAGTGGTATTTGTTCTACATAGTGTACTGTACATGCAGCAACAGGACTGGAACAGACATGCTCAATTTTCACCATCTGAAATCAAGTAAAAAGCTGGACGGGCCACTCAGTAAATCATGTAGTGTTGAGAACACAAGGGCATAACTGGAGTTATCCAGAGAGCACAGAGTACAGAAGCTAATAGTTCAAGCTCTTACTTTTTTCAAGAGTAATTCCTCCTGAAATTATGCAAGTCTTTCATGTTGATCATTTTAAACATGTTTTCATTGGCATCGACGAACAGCATACCAGCCCTCCAGATGGTCTTTGTTTGGTTATTTTTAGCTAAATAAACTCCATGCAGCCTTCTACTTGAGTTGTACCTCAGATTTAGGAAGGAAAAACAGTTCCTCGCAGTGACGGCTGATGAATGATTAGAGTTCAGATGACCAGAGGTGCTGTGTGCGTGAGATGGCAATGAGTCATTTAACAAGAGAGCCCCTGACTTTCAGCAGGAATTTATCAGTCTGATGTGTTGCATTAGGAAATATTGCATTTTATCCTCCTGGGCTATCATAGTGCCTCTCCTTGTAGTGAAATAGCTCGAAGGTTTTGAGTATTATTCATGTATAACCGGATGCCTCAGCTATTAAACTTTATTATAGTGGAGTCAAGGACAGAAAACTGGTGCAGTGCAAATATTTATGAGACAAGTAACTGACTTTCTATGTAGACATATTCAATGTCTGCATCCAAAATATGTGGCATGGGTGCGATAAGGAGCGCACACAGTAGTTGGAGGACTGGCATATTTAAGAGTCACCATGGCGGTCATTAAGACATTTTACTTCTCTGAGTCTACGGCTCTGTGAGGCTGTAAATACTAACATCAGCACGCTAAGATGCTTACAGTATGGATGTATAAAGAGAACTGGATATAGTGTAGGAGGAGGGGCCCCATATAGAAAGTTGTTCAGTGACATTTGAAGCCAAAAAAAGTTTAACAGCAGCATATATTTTACCCAGAGTAGGTGCAATTGAGACTTCCACCAGCTGAGCCAGCTGCTTCCAGTTTAGCGCTCCGCTAACTTATGTAACGGATAATTGTGGATAAAACGGATAAAACGGATAACATGATTCAGTCGCGTGGCTATTCTAGACTTTCCAGATGTTATTGGACTGGATTATCAAACGATGTATTTCGCAGGGGTTATGGATGCTCGATAAAATCATTTACTGATATACAGATGTCTCTTCTACAAAGTAATTCCATGGGAAATGTCTTTTTGGACCACAGGGCATCGAGTGACGGATATAATTACACTGTTTGGCCTCTAGGAAAATCAGCCTTAAAGGAAATGACCACTTTAGAATGAAAATACAGACAGTATTTACTCATCCTCATGCCGACAAGAGGTCCAGTGTAGTTTTTTAATCCGCAAAACTCGTTCGGGGTATCGGAGGATAACAGCTAGCAGGCGCGCAGGCGTGCTGTGTTTACATGGCAACTCGCGCTAAACTCGAGAACGTTCAGAGATGTTCTTGTTCTCGAGTCTCGCGAGTTGCAGGCTAACTGACCATGGTGAGAAATTATGCTATAAAAGTGAAGTAAATTATGTCTTTTCAAGTCAATTTTGCATGCTGTGGCTCCAGGTCGCTTGGATTACGATGGACGAGCCGTTCTGATGTTTTTGAAATGCATTAGTGGAGTTTTATTACATTTTCAAAATGATTTTGGACGTGGGTTCCATGCACTTCAAGTGTATGGAAAAATCCAGCAAGCTGTTATCGTCCGATACCCCGAACGAGTTTTGTGGATTAAAAAACTACACTGGACTCCTTGTCGGCATGAGGGTCAGTAAGTACCGTCTGTATTTTCATTCTAAAATGGTCATTTCCTTTAAAGTCCAGCGCATTTTCTGGGGTTCTGGCTCACAGTGATAATACTGACGAGCTGATGCTCAGCAGGTTTCATGTTAACTATGCTCATTATCTTAGTTTAGCATATGAGCATGCTAATATTTACTAATTAGCACTAAACAAAGTACAGCTGAGGCTGACGGGATTGTCACTGGTTTTGCATGAATTTGGTCATAAACCAGTAGTACTGGATACATTAAAATCAGTGATGGCACAAAATGAAAAGTTTAAGTCTCACCAAAGTTGCTTCAGTTCATCCTGATGATGGTATAATGTCTGTTCCAAATATACTGGTAATCAATCAGTCCAACATTTGTTGACATGTTTTGTATGAACTAAATTGGCAGATTGGATGACTGATATTATAAACAAGCAAAAACTGAAATGGCTAAAGTATTCAGTTCATGTTCTACACTTTGTTTATGTAGGCATGCATGATCAATGCTGAGTGGAGGACATCAGTGCCCATAGATATTAAGTGCAACTAGGTCCGACCAAATATCTGTTTGGTTATTGTTATTGTCGATATTGCAGCAGTATTATAGAGTTGACTATTGGTGCTCTCACAAAATATTTACACCATGAGATTTTTTGATAAATGATAACGTGGGTGAGGGCAAATAACAGAACAGGTATAAAACTCTGGTAAGTTAAGAAAATTACATCAGTTGACTTGAATGCAGCCTTTAAAACCAGGAAAAGACAACATTTACAATATTACCATATCCAAAATCTAATATCTAGTCTCACATCATGATGTCAGTATAATATTGATATATTGGCCAGCCCTGAGTGCCACAGGCAAATGCTAACATTACACTGCAGCGTATGTCTTATTATAAACTATAAAGCATTCATTATTCATTGTGTCACTTAGTATTTGGTTGGAGGCTGGCTTTTACTGCTCACTTGGCTTTCATTTATTGCTTGTCTCAGTAAACACATTAAACTATTCCTTTGTCCTGCATTTCTTCTGTGATCTATACATCTCATGGTATGTTTACATTTTTGGTAGTTTACTCATCGTGTATTAACCCCCGCAGTCCCATCACAGTGCAGTGCACGTGAGCCTTGAAATCATGCCAAGAACCATTTCCATTTGTGGCCATGAGTGGTATTGTATAGATGCATCGCCGTCTCCAAGGAGGAGCTAAAATAGGCATTTAAAGCCCTGCCTGTAACAGTTGTCTGTTTAATTTAGCTCGTAAAGTATCCTGCTCACCCCCCCACCCCACCCCACCTCTTTCCTCTGGCCTATATTCCACTGTGCCCTATATCTCATGTCCCACTAACATTTGCTCGGCACCACCGGAGTATTTAAAGATCCACCAAACATTATTCTGATGACTGCTGCTGTTAGTGAGGCATCTACGAGATGAACATTTATCTGTCAAAGCTAAAAGCACTGAGCCTATCAACAGTCTCTTGTGACTGAATGGAAAACTAGAGACATGCTGGATTTGAGCGATGCACTGCAATGATGATGGTCTATGAAGTTACAGACGGAACCGGGTTCTCTGCATCATTACCTCTGCAAATGCAATAGAAAGGAGCTAATGCTTTAACCTGCCTGTGTGTCTGCTTGTTAACATCGTGCTGCACCTCATTCATGTCTCATTTGGTGGACAGATCCATGCTTTACTTTGTTAGAAGTCGAAGCCAGAAAGACAACAACCAACACAAACTGCAGCTTTACTAGATAGAGAATAAATCCAGGTTATTTTTGGAAGTTTGTGGTCTGGTGCGTCTTATCAGGTTCATTTATGTGGTGTTAGCTCTACTTGTGCTGCCTGCATCCACACATGACTTCTAGAGTTAGGCTCTCGTAAATGGTAAAGTCAAAGTAGTCTGTGGTAGAGCTAGAACTATTTTTCATCTATTCATAAGTGGTTAATCCTAAACAATTTTGATAGCCAATTAATGGTTGAAGTTATTTTTAGCTGCAATCAGCAACTCTATAGCTGGCTGGCTGTATGGGTTGGTTGGTCGGTCCACAAGAATTTCCCCACCCTTTGGCAGCCATAGACCTATGAGGGTGATATTTGGCACAGAGGTCAAGTGTGTGCGTGAAGGTGTGTGTTTGTGTTCATGCCAGTTGGCTAAAGGGTGGCGGGGCCAGAGGGGGCAATGGTAATGGCCAACTGCTAAAAGGTGCATAACCATGAATTCTCAGGCTTGCACTTGAAGATTTCGCAGAAAGACTGGAGAAACTGTTCATGCCAGTTGGCTTAGCTATAGCAAATTCATGCTTGTTTAAGCAAAAATGCCAAAAATTCACCAAATGCAGCTTCTCAGTTGTGGACATTTGTGTGTTTTCTCAGTCTTCAGTGATAGTAAACCTTTGGGTTTTGGACAGTTGGTCAGTCAAATGCAGGATATGAATTTGTCAACTTTTGCTTTGGGAAAATATGAGGGTCATTTTTGACAATTTTCTAAAACTTTGTAGCTCAATAATCATTAATCAAATAAATAAAAAAAATAAAGCATCACATTTTCAGTTTTGCAATAAAAGAATTTGGTAAGAAGGTTTTTCTAGCTGCTTTGTGTTAATGTATATAGTGCCAAACAGGAAGTGTTCTTTTCAAGATGGTGTACTAAACTTTTTTTGTGATTGACAACTTACCTGACAGTATTTGATCCGCAGTGAAATCCACAAATCTGTTCCTCCAAAGAAGTCAAAACAAATGTGAAAAAAATCATTCATGCTACAACTGTCTGACCTAAGACTGCTCTCAACAGATAAACAGGAAGCCCTTGAGAATAAAGCAAAACAGGGGTTCCTGTCGCTGCATCTTAAAGAATCTCCACTAAGACAAAGTCCCTCAGCACTATCTGGCACATGGAAACCCACATTGGGGCCGCTGCCACACTGCCTGCTTTGTTTGCTTCTTTACAGTTCAACAGAAATGTGCAATTCCCTTGATGCTGTTCCCCCGGTTTCATTTACCTCAGGCCAAGAGAGCTGATACAATGAAAGTATATAGCAGGAAGGTAATCATATCCAGCTGTCTTCTGTTACACATGGCAGCAAGTCTATTTATAAAGAATATAATGAAAAAAAAAGATAAAATATACGAGCAGTGCACTGCGATAATAAATCCAATGGAAAATGTCATAGACACTGTCACATGAATAAGTTCAGCTGAACGCTTTGTCTGACAGTATTAGTGTTAATACCATTTACTGGATACTAAAGAAGAGCTATTCAGGTTAATTTTAGCGCAGGGTAATATTTTGGTCAGGATTTCCCTACATGGTCGTGCCAGAGTGAACATTAAACAGTTCTTCTCCAGGCTTGTTTTGGGAGTGCACAGCCAGCAGACTTTGTTACAGTAAAACAAGTCCGATTTCTCATGGAGTTCCTCTCATGCATGTGAACTGAAAATTTAAGTGAGGTATTATTTTTGGTATGGCTGCTCATTAGACCCACTCTGTGTTGTTGCCATAGTAAATCCATCGTTGCTACTCATATCAAGACCGACCAAAGGTCGTGCAGATTTGATGATTTGTTGATTTTGGCAGCTATGCATGCTGGGCAAATGTTTTCCGCAGTCTTTTGGCCGCTTTGCTGCCACACGATGCCACCGCAAAGGCAACGTAATGGGTGGCCAAGTCTGACCACAATGAGAGAGTTTCTCTTGCCATGTTTCCCACTTCCACTGCAGAGGAAACATGTATGTGAGTTCAGTGTGCGGATCAGACGGTCGTAAGTATGATGGGGCCTCTGCTTCGCCACACCAGGATAAGACAAAAGGCTGTGATTACGTCATCACTTGGCATCGTCACGGCGCTTCCTTAACAACCTGGCTGCGACCCCGTTATCATTTCCCTCTGCTTGACCCATTTGTTAATATTAGAGTATATTCCTGATGTAGTGGCGTCAACATCAAACTCTGCTTCCTGCATATACAGGCAACATCCGCCACAAAGGAAGCGGCGCAAATATACACACAAGACATGTTGTTTATGTTGGGCGGAGACTGTAACCTGCCCCTCATCAGGTGAATTTGACAAATTCATGTTGGCGTGCTGCAGTTTTATCAGGGCTTTGTCTAAAAACAATGGCTTCAACAATAACAGTGAGGTAAAAGTGCCCCAGAATTTGTGCACAGTGATGAAATCAGCTGCAGGAAGCATCTGGAGACCACCTCTATCACCAGGATGGAACAGACTCAAACACGCAAACATCACTGAACACCGTTTCAAAAGCGGCACATTTTGAGCTGCTCCTCCCTGCCGGTATCTCATCCATCGGAGGGTTGACTTCTCCTCATATTGAAATAGCAGCTTCAAACAAAATACTGCAACTACAGTGTAGTATTGTTTCAACTGTCAGGACATGATGCACAAATCTGCAACTGTCAGCTTTATTACAGAATCTTCATTCTTTTAGAAAATGTACTGTACTTCTCACATTAATTACATCAGATAACGAGCTTCCTGTTTATGCATGAAGAGGGTTTATCAGGATGTCAAGGGGAGTTAATCTCTCAGTGACAGGAAGTCTTCAGATGCTTGTTGTGTTTTTCTAAACAGCAGCAAAATTCCGAAATAGAACTATGAAACTCATAGTGAGATGAGTTTATGAGTACAACCCAGTTAAACACTGCGTCTGAAGTCTCTCCCCATTTGCTACAGTGCCTGACACACAATATTTACCCTTTTCCGTTTTACTGAGTGAGCAAGGAAGTGATTCGTACACGAATATTATCTCAGATGGCTGGAAGCATTCTTCTAGGGTGGACCCAAATGTTCGAATCAACTATTGCCACGATAATCAACGTCAGCAATCAGCATTTTATATAATCATATCATCAGACAGTGACATTTTAACCTAATGATTGATATGTGAGTCCAACTCATTCTCATCTAATCTCAGTCACTAGCAGTCCAGCTTGACAGTTTGACCGCTCTTGACAGGCTTACAGATACGTCAGCAAGATGTCAAATACGTCAAGTTTCTGGAATAGTTTCAACTTCTGTGAAGATGACCCTTAAAGTCAAGCGGCAGATATACCAAAGAAAAAAGGTACGCCATAACTCCACAAGGAGCCTGGCAAATCACCTGAAAACTTTAATCAACAGCTCAGCCGTCTTGCAGAGTATTATTTTTTTATTTTTTAGTTTTTATTTTTATTTTATAATTGTTATTTTCAGTGCATCAACCTCTGCCCCCTTGAAGCTTTGCACATATTTCTTAACGAAGCTTCCCAGAAATTGGTATTTGGGACAGCCCGGTTCTGAAGACCCCAAGCTGCTTCCTTAAAAGGATCCCATCTGGATTCTTCTTTTTTTTTTTCAACACTCGGTCTGTTTTGCTTCTTAGGAGAGCTGTGCATGTGTCCTTGTGGTGACTCCATATGTTTCAGCCAGGTACAAT
This sequence comes from Epinephelus fuscoguttatus, assembly GCF_011397635.1. Classification (NCBI taxonomy): domain Eukaryota; kingdom Metazoa; phylum Chordata; class Actinopteri; order Perciformes; family Serranidae; genus Epinephelus; species Epinephelus fuscoguttatus. The sequence continues at coordinate 25,696,113 of NC_064767.1, forward strand.
AGATACCAGTGAGGGGTTAAAGGTAGATAGTCCTGATGATGATGACGGGAGCCCCCGGGTCGAGAATTGGGGAACAAAAAGGCCATAAATGCAGAACCTGTTAGACTAATTTCCCATCATTTTGCTCCTGTTGCTGCTGAATTTCCTGAGCTCAACTTTACAGCTTTAGGGTCACTTTAAGTGTAAAAAGCCTTGTAACGCTCTCAAATGAGATGTAGTAACGTTAATGAAAATAGCGCAGATACAAATAATGTGTTGAGGACAGCACAATGTGGGAGCTGAGTGAGGAGGAACTGAGATATGAGGAAACACATCTGTGTATTTATAGGTGGCTGGCTGGATTTCAGATCCAGATATTACACTAATTCAGCTATAGTTAGAATTGGCGCTAAATCAAGTTGTTGTTGTGTGGAATGTTGTAAAAAGAACACGCTGATGATTTTGGTATGTTTGAGCAGTAAACCTCTTCCATCTGCCAATTTCCACTGGGGGAAGTGAGGCACCTTTCTCTCCTCCTTTATAAATCCCAGCTGTGGGTTTTAACTGTCCAAGGGTCAAATGTTGAATGCCTTCTTCATGATGCATGCGAGGCCATAAAAGTTTCCTGTAATTTGTGTTTACGTGAGCGTTGTTTTAAAAAGCAATAAATTCAATATAGGTGGATTCTCCGAGGCATAAGAGATGTATATCTCTTTATCTGCACCCTCGGGATCTTTATTTGAGGAGAGTCATATTACTGAAGTCTGAAGAGGTGTGTGTTTGTGTTTCAGAGGAAAAGTTGATGTGTGAGACAAAGGTTTTGAATAGCGTGTACTGTAGTATGTATTTATGCAAATGGATGTTCCTGCGTGCACGGTGCTTTCAGAACAACATGTTTATTCGTGATGTGGCACGGCTGCATGGCAGTACAGATGGTACATGTTTCCTGTCAGTTGAGTGAGGATGCTCTTCTGTTTTAGCTGAGAGGAAATACGTGTTTGCTCCTGGGAGACATTACAACAGGTCACAGTTACCTAGCAGCACTCAATCTTGCTAAAGGTTAGGATTTGGTTGATTTATGTTTTGAGTGATCAGCAGCCCAAAACAGTGCTCAGGATTCAGCGTTCTGTTTTTGAAACTGCTGATCAGTTATTTATTTTCTATTTCTCTTTACCCTTTTTTGGATGGTGAGAGAATAGGATGTGAAAACACACTTATTGTTCCGCCCTGTGTGAGTGTCACAAGTGGTTTTGTTTTTTCACTGTTTACTGAATGGACTATTTGCTCCTAATCACCATGACTGTACAACCCTGTAAATTCACACATTTGTTTTCATTTCTAACTAAATTAGCTTAAGAAGAACTTCCTGGAGTAGCTCTCAGTAATAAAAACATATTTGCTTTTTTCCATAGACACAATGCACGAGGAACTCTGAGCCCTGCTGTTTTGAAACGTTTCATCAGTTCGATTTGTTTCTGGGCGCAGCGTGTTTCGATGCACAAAAGGTTGTGGAGCTGAACCCTGATTTGTCGGGCTAGTGCCTGAAGCTGGACGGATATCTGAGAATCACTGCCCTTCACATCAGACATGCTGAGATATTTTCCAGCGGTTGGAGTAAACATGGCTCATGTTGAATGGGAACAGTTTTCAAAGGAATACTGCATACATTTGGTATGACTGGTAGTCTGGCAATTTCAGATTACTCAGAATTATTTGGTTTTGGACGGGCTGAAGGTATTAAAACCCAGGGGCATATTTTGTTGACTTGTAACTTTCTCTAACCAGATGGGTGATTAAGAACATGATCACTTTCACTGATTCATGTAATTATTTCAGACAAGACAGCATGCTGAAAAAAGTTAGGATCTTTTTTTTTTCCTTTTACATGAAAAAAAAGTGACAATGTGGCAAAAGGCGGCTTGTAGTGATGACCCCACAGTTATCATCTGACTCTATGTTTCCTTTTGGCTTTACGGAGCTTTATAGTGACTTTCACTTCATTGTACTGCAACTTTACTGCTTTAGTTCACTCTCACTCTCTCTCGTGGCGTCGTTTTTTGGCTGCAGCAGCCATGTTTTTTCACAGAAAAAGCACTGCACACTTACCTGCTCAACCCCAAACAGCAGACAGACACAGTTAGAGTGTAGCTGGTGAACATAGTGGCGCATTTAGCAGCTAAAGAGCCAGATATTTCCCTCTGGAGTTGGTAGAAACCAAAAACAAAGCTAAAAGAGAGTTGATATTGGATTTACACCCAGCAGGTGGACAAAAACATGACTCCAAATGAATGATAATGTTACTCAACAACTGCTGGATGTGTAAATAAGCAACTGTGTGCTAACACATGTTCAGCCCGCGACTTCATTGTTTTGGTTCACTCTCACTGGTCTCATCAGTGTCATTCTCAGCAGCAGCAGGCAGCTGTTTTCAGTGTAAAAGCTGATAAACCAACACATGCCCAGCAGACAGGAGCACATAGCAGGTAAACAGCCAGATATTTCCCTCAGGAGACCAAAACAGGAGCTAATGGGAGAACGAGGAGTGGACTTAGATTCACCAGATGGCCGGAAACACAACTCCAAATGAATGCAAGTGTAGCTCCCTGTCTGCTGGACGTGCAAATAGGCGACTGTTCGCTAATAAACTTGCAAAATAGCCTTTATTAGGTGATAATGTGTCAGTGTTTGGTTTACAGCTTGTTCTGCTGCCCCTAAATGTCCAAAAAAATCAATTAATACTAAAATAAGACTAGATACTTGACAAAAAGACAGAAAAATACGAGATAAATGTGTTTAATTCAAATTACAAGAGGCAGAAAGTCACCTAATTTGAAATGACAAGCTAATGGGGGCACACTGGTGGGTGCGGGATCTGAACAATAAAGACACAGCTAAAAACAACAACAGGAAAAGCACATAAAGAGAATTAGCGGTGAAGAATCACCAGATTTAGAGACACGCTGCTCTCATTCTCCCTAAGGCGTCATTGACAGTGTCCTTGATGGAGGTTATTAAAATATTTGAAAAAAGTATCCCGTCACTGGCGGTAATGTGAACTGAGGAGCTGCTCCTTGGGGGATTTTAGCAGGATGTAAAGGTTATTAGAGTGAAGTTTATAGCAGATAAATCAAGTCAAACTAAGAAGAGTTTGGTTAAATATGAGTGTGAGCAGTGGGATTTGTTAATAGATGTGTTATCTCTTCTGGTGCAAGAAAAAAGATTTCCGTTTGTCATACGTTTGTCAGTTTTAAGAAGCTTGATGTCAAAGCAGGCACACGTGACTAGAAAGATTTAGGAGCCCAAGCATCGTTTTCACAGACAGAATGAAGCTGTCCATACTCAAAAGCTCCAAAAAGGTTTCTACCTAAAACAACTGGATGACACTCTTCCCTACTCCTACGCAGTTTGTCATTCAAGGCTCCTCAACATCTGCTAACCTATTCTGAGCCGAGCAGCTGCTGAAGTTTGACCCATAGTCAATCTGGCGGAGAGTAACACACTAAAGCCTTTAGTAATTGTCTTGCTTCTCAACTTCTTTCAAGGACACGCTAAGATAAGCTGCCTAAGTGCATGTCTGCCATATGCTGCAGACATTACTGTAAATACTTTCAATTTCAGGTCGTCTACTTGTGTCTCAGTGCACACGCATATCCCCAACATTTGACAGGCTGAATCCATTCCACACTTAACTAAAAAGCTTTTTCCATTTAAACTGAGATTCCTTGGCGTTCAGCCCCTGAATGAAATGGCCTCAACCTGCGAGTCATCCAAACATCCATTGTCCTAAAAAGGAGTGCTGTGTGCGAGTTTCACTCACGAGTTAATAAAGACTTCCCGTGACCAGGCTTAAACTATATGCTTTTGAGGGAATGGTTTGGCTGAGAGAAGAGCTCTTGTGCATTTCAGCCAAGCATGAGGCGTTTAAACTGAGGATCAGAGCCTTCTGCAGCCTGACGTCAGCCTCCCCGCACCCACCGTGGTGGAGCTGCTCTGGGAGCATAGAGGGGCAGCTTGCCATCTCGTTGATCAGATTAACATGTGAGAATCAGAGCATGCAACACTAGAGTATAGTTACAGCTCAACTAGGGTTCAGGGTGAAATCTATTAAATATGTTCATCTAAGTCAGATTAATTCATACAGTAGCTGTGTTTATGTTCCTTAAACCATGCAAGCATTAAGTATAGATGCATAGGAGAGAGAGTCGCACAGGCAGCAGAGAGGGAAGTGAAGGGGAAAGAATGGATGGTAAGGTGGGAGTTAATGCTCTGCCATACCAAATAAATGGGTCCTGAGTGTGAACATAAACAGTGAGATAGTATATTGGCAGAAACCTTGTTCCACAGAGAGGGGGGGTGTTGTAGGTGAACATTTGAATCCCAGTTGTTTTCTTTCAAAACACACTGAGTGGCAAGCTGTCCTCCATCCCGTGAGTTAACTCCATGAATATGCATACAGGGAGGAAGACTTTGTATCAAGTGTGTCATAAAAGATTGCGACTGCTGTAACATGCAGATTTTTTTGTACTGTAGTGGAGGATTTACTGTTTCCAAAATGTGGTGGGAACTTCTGGAAAACTGTTGCTTCCTGCTGAGTTTGCTGGCATCTCTGCAGCTTGACTGGAACCATTAATAAGTAATTTTGTCCATGGGATGATGAGAGGGTTCAGACTATTTTTAAGTATCCATGCAGGAAATGTACCTTTTTTTATTGGCAGTATTTCCATCTCTAAGGACACTGTGTGAAAAAACACTTTAAAATCCCCAGTGGTGCTATCAAAACAGACAGAAATAAGCAACACGTCCCTGACCTGATGTATGATTTTTACTCTTCAAACTGAAACTACCTGATAATGGGACCAACTGAGTGATCTGTTTATGTTGCTGATGTCAGTCAACATGGAAGACAGGAGCAGTTACCAGTTATAATTAGTAAAGGAGTGGTACATAACATTCAGAGCATATCCATGATTTAGAGTCTTAGCTGAGATTGAATGCTCACAGCTCTCAGCATGAAGGTGGCTGAGCTGGTGGCTAGCAGCTAACGGGGCTACCAGCGCAAACAGTGTTAACAACAGCAACATTGCTGGCAGAGCTTACAGTGTTAACGTGAGGAGGAACCGGAGGGTTGGCAGTTTGGTTTGACGACAACATTCTTCTGCCACCCTGCATCTGGACGCAGCAGTAATTGCTGTATGAGCGTAGTGCAGAGCAGTGGCGATCAACTAGCCAGTTGGAAACACACCCAGGGACTCACATGCACTAACATGTACGTGCAGCTGGACCATCCACCACAACAAAAAACAGAGAAGCTCAGATTACAAGACAAACAGTGGTAGCATGACTTCATTCTCTGCTCAGGACACCATTACGCCACTATATCTTTACATAGCAAATAGTTGTTTGCTGCTTTAATAATGCTCTAAATATCGTATAAGCCTGTAGCACCTTTAAAGAAACGTGTAAATTTGAGGATAAAGAACAACATCTAAATTTGCGTCCATCTCATTTACACTCATCACCATTTTCCTGTTGCTACTTTCAGTGGGTGTTGCCAGGTAACTAGCTAGCTATGTAGGAAGATGACATCCACGTAGTTAATCCCGCCTACAAAGCCATGATAGGTCGATTATTTTCCAAGGTTGTGGAAATTACTTGCGTATTTGATTTTCAGAGGTCTGGGAGCAAGCAAAAAAACAACTTATGCCATGAGAATTGTTTGAAAGAAACTACGGTCACATACTCTAAAAAAAAAAAAAAATGTATGCACATATTGGCTGTAAAGTGAGACTGTCGCCACAAGTGGTAATAACATGACACCAACAAGTGCTAACAGGATGGCACTTTTACATTTTCAAGATTTTCTTGAGTGAGTTGCTTAAAAGACGTCATCAGTAGAGACCCAACAAGGAGTAAATGGAATGGGACCCAGTGCCTGAAACAATAAGCATGTCTCCATTATGATGTGTTTACGTCTTGTTTTTATAATCATTTTGTGTCAACAAAACCATTGACATGTTTTCTGTGAAATGCTAAAACATAGTGTAACTGAGAACAAGCAGAAACGAGTCAAAAAGTTGGCAAACAGACCTAGTAAGGTCTAAAACTGGCTGACTTTAACCACCATAAGCTTGCGGTCATACCAGACCAAGTGAGGCTGTAGCAACAAAATCCCTGACTGTTCTCAGTTGAGCATGGGTGTGTTTTATTGTTCATGAGTTCAGTTTCTTCTTTGGTAGATGAAGAATGTTTTATTTATTCCTCTAAATGTCATATTCTGCCACTTCAAAACTGATAACTGATATTAATCTGTTGGTTCACATGTCAACTTTCATTCATAAATCTCAGAATGGCTCTATCTGATCTGACATCAAGGACCCACCCTGCGGCCTCTATATTTGAATGAGGATTAACACAGCGGAGGCCTTTGAGTAGAGAACGATCTGTCACAAGCTGTAAGAAACAGTTGTTGCGTTACTTTCCATAAATTCAGAGGTAGCAGGCAGTTAACACGAGCCGGTGTCCCTCTCAGCTGGAGCTCAGGAACTCCTCTGTTCCATAAATACAGGAATTAAAAGCAGGATCCGGAGGGAGTAGGTGACTGAGCCGGGGGCGTGGACTCGGGTGGGGCAATTGGCAGCATTGATCGAAGGATAATAAAAGCTTAGGCCAAGTGTTACCGAACAGACTCCGGCACTTCTAATAAGAGCTTGCTGTGAGTCTTGGGAGCTCTCCAGTTAGTTAGCAGTCTGTCGTCCTGTGTTTCAAGAATAAAGTGATCCTGTATGTGCACAATAATAGACGCTCTGTTAAAAAAGAAGAGGAAATCTCTCCACAGCACACTACTTTTATGGAAAGATTGTGCCTATTTACTTGTGCGTAAAAGTCACTCTTTAAGCATGAGATTGTTCAAGAACACCACATTTCATTCGAGGTCATTATGTCCCCCAGTTCTCCTGTGGCTCGTGAAAATGTGAGATAAGCGGTGGGAGTTTGGGGCAGTCGGCTCCCAGGGGTCAGTTCACTCAGAGGCCAGCGGACAGGGGCCATTTCAAGCATTCTGCCTCAGTGTCTATTGAGGCTGAGGGCTTTGCCAGCGCCTTACATAGTATACCACTGCCTGTCCAATACTGACTACAACACTGTGTCATGTTTCCCTCCCAGCTGAGACGACATACGAACAGAACAACACCGTCTCTATAAGTCTAATGAGGCATGAACTGCAGTCCAGTGATGGATGTGAGGTCAACATCTTGCGTCTGCATTACTCAGCCTCACTATTGAACAGGTCTGCTGTGGTAATGAGAAGCTCATGTTGTCAGTTTCAATTACAGCCGAAACAATTAGTGGATTCATTGATCTGTTGATTGAGGGAAAAGTATTCTGCAGCTATGTGCTGTTTTTCTTTGTCTTATATGATTGTCAATAGGATATCTCTGGGTTATTCCTGCATAGACAGTTAGAAGGCGGCCGCCTCTGTCAAAGTTCATGCCACCTCCAGCTTGGGCTGGGCAATATATTGATATTATATTGATATCATGATATGAGACTAGATACCATCTTCGATTATGGATAGAGTAATATTGTGAATACTGTTATAGCTGTTGTATTATTTGCCTTTACCCACTGGGTCTTTTATCCACCTTACTGATGATTATGTGACCAAAATTTGGTCAAAAGTATTGTGATATTTGGTTTTCTCCATATCTCCCAGCCCATCTTCCAGCTTTCAACAAAACTCTGACAGGTGTCTTCATGGCAAAGACTTTTCTGACAAGGGTTGCACTTCACTTCACTTAAATTGTTGTGTCACTAAAATCACTTATTATTCGTTGCTTGTAAAAAGTGTTTGCTTGAGTCCGGCTGAAGCCATGATACATGTGTACACATGATTAGGATGGTACTACCTGCGCCTCATTTTAAGCCGGGAAAAACCCTGTGATCAATGGATAAAAAAAATAAGTTATGATTTGCAACACTTTTTTCCAACTATTTTCAACCAAATAATGACAGAAAATCTCTAAAAATAGATTTTGTTAGCCCACCCTTTTATCTGTGTGCAGCACTGTTTCCCAAATGAGCCCCAAATCTTCTGTTTTTGTCTATTCATGTCCTGCACCAACATTTGCTCTTTCCTGCTATAACTCTCTCACTGTTGATGAGTTGGGTGGGTTCCCCACTGGTGATGTGTTCAAAGTCCAGACTGGCTCTGTGCCTGCCTGAGGAAAGAGGAGAGGATGGGTGGGTGGACACTGGAAAGTCCTGCGATAATGGACAAAAGGGAGAAAGTGCGAAAGAACGAGTGGCCTAAGCAACCACCAGAAGCCTTTTGTGTTTACATTGCGGGTTTGGCTCCACGTTGGTAGACCTCAGTTGGGCAAGGGCACACAGGTTGCCTATGGAGCTTGTGTTTGTTGCGGCTTTTAGACGCTAAGACCAAAGCCAGACCCACAAAGCTGACTTTAAAGAGCTGAGTGTAACTATAATGGACAGAGGAGATCTAAAAAAGCAAAATCAGTATATGCTTTTCCCATGTACGTCTGTCAGCGCTGTCAGCTAATGAAGATTTGGGATTTGATCACATTTAGCTCTCTGTTTTCATTCTGTCTGTATTGTTTCCAAACCTGAAGCCAAATCAAACACTTCTTCTGTGGTCTTAGATGGAGCCGCCAGAAACGCAAAGATATCTCTCAGAGGCAGTGCCAGCAGGTTAAAAAAATGATCCATGTGTTTCCTTTGCTGAGAACTTAGCAGTGGCCTTGCTTTTATAACTTTCAGCAAAATGACAAAACATTAACAATAATTAATGAGTATGTCACCCGTCCATTTAAACCAGTTCAGATTGTTTTGTGGTTTATCAGTACACTTAAATTTGTGTTCAACCCTGTGGATCTTTGGCGCAGTGATGATATCAAATCCAGACTGTGTGATCTTGTGATCGTCTGCGATGTAATCAGTCTTTGCGGCAGGCGTCAATTGGAGAAAGATGTTAAATTACCATAATGACCCAGGCTTTTTTCTTTGAGGTTTATTTTGTTTTTAACAGTTTTGAGTCTATGATGGGACAAATTCTTTGCAATAGCGTTTTTTTTTTTTTTGTGCTCTCTGCAGAAAGATGTGAAGGAAGTGTTCACACCAATCACCTTCGAGGTGGCATACAGCCTGGGGAAGCACGTGCTGTCGGAACACCAGGAGCGAGGCCTGCCTGCGCTCACTCCAGTGCTACGATGGAGGAAAGGAAACAAGATTGCAGTGAGGAATGAGGTAAAAATAATATGATGTTTGGGATTAATAATGTTTGTGGGTAGATATTCTATTTAGATAAGGTATTAAAGGTTTCAGGGCTTCTCACTGTCTGATTTTGTGAGATGAAAGTAACTAACCAGACAAAAATGGTCTCTGTATGGTCACAAAAAAGTGTGCAGAGAAGGGTGATAATGAGGGGTGTAATGGTACACAAGATTCATGGTTCCGGATGCACCCTGGTTTTAGGGGTTTCGGTTCAGTATGTTGTTTTTTTCCCAACATGAGAAAGTATTGTATAGAGATCACAGAGCCTACATAAGAAGCACAGATCAACGGGAACACAACTAATTTAGAGAACCAAAATACACAGAAGAGAGCTTTCAACATTCACAGGGGCACTCAAACAGTGTCAATCTATGGTGCCCATGTCCCTATAGGTACTAGGTATGCTGTGCTATTTGGAAGGTAGTTCAGGAAAGGTGCCCACAGCCTATCAAAGCTCTCTCATTCTCCTTTAAAACTGAACTCAAGCACTCCATTGGCAAACTTTGAAGATTTCTCCATGCAGCTGGTTGATAGTGAGAGATCTGGGCTTAATCCATTGAAATAAAATGCACCTTCTTGCTAATAGGAGAAGCTTGTTCAAGAGTTTTTACTGAATACTTTTTAAAGAGAGCCCCTCACTTGGAAGATTCAACAATAATAGAAAAGGATCCATTTGAATTTCCTTATCAAAAATAGCATTAAGTTCCTGTGAAACTTCCAACTTCTTTCTTGCACTTGACACATAGGGGAGAAATCCCAGGATAAAAAGTGTTGTGAAGGAACCTGTTCTGACTCTCTGTTAGCCTGTCGCACAAAAAGATTTTCCCTGTTGACTCCATTGCAGCTCAGTATGGTTTTGATACTGCAGTGGAAAAACATGCAGAGAATAACTTTTTTTTAACAGTGGCTCAGTGGCCGTAATTCTGACTGTAACAGAAACTGGCATGTTGTCAATAAGAAGGCGCACTTTGACAATATACTTTGATTTAATACAGTTCCGTGTTCGTCACCATTAACACTCCATAGCATTGGTTGTTATTTTGGCACGGACTGAATCTGTAATGGGAGAAGGATTTGCCCTTGGGTCTTGGTTTCAGAGCTGTTACACCCCTAGTGATAATTCAAAATTTACCGTGGTCACTGGTCATTTATTTTCCTTTGGTTGGGTTATGATATATGATGGATGATTACAGGTTTTAATACTGACAATAAAGAAATAAACATTCTAGCCCCAATATTAAGTCGCTTATTTATTGTTCTGAACAAGAAAATGAGCTTCAGAGAAAATGTGTGGCCTTTTAATTTAAACCTTTCATCAATCTTATTTTTGACTTATATTTATAAATTATTCAGATACCGCATCCTGCACTTTGATATAGAAATGCTTTGTTTCAGGTGTGCTTCAGAAGAAGATAAGAGGCTGATCACTCAACACAAGAGTTATTTTCAGCTGATTCAGATTCTGATATGGTTCATCTCTTTGACTGATTATAAAGAACAAAGTCGTGTCTTCCCTTGGACCACAGAAGGAATGAAGGAAATAGCTCAAATTGAGGTTATAATGATTTGGTGTGGGTTACCAGCTTATTATTGTCTGTGTTAGCTTTTCTTGAGTGGAATCCAAAAAGACTGATTCATTTATTTTCTTTGCACCCACCTCTAACCTGCCCCACATGTGTTTCCCCACTGTCTGCACTTCTTGAAAAACGGAGGGATTTACATCTCTCAGCACCTACAGAATCCATTTATCTGAAGCTCATCAACGTTACATCGAACTTTACCGCTTGACTTAAGTTTCCTTTCATGATTTAGCCCTAAACCAGAGACCACCCTCTGACTGATTAAAGGAGAGATCAGATAGAGTGAAGATTTTAGCCTTCCTGGATAAAAATCTTCTGGATAGCTCCAGCAACAGCACAACACTGCCCCCTAGTCTGAATGTGGAGTTGGTGAGTTAAGTGCGTGGACAGCATGAGGTCATATGAACTGTGTACTTTACTGTTTCCTCTGCAGACTTGGTTTGAGAAGAACTGCTTGTCAGACGATTGTGCTGCAGACCTTAGGCTTCATGGGAAACTGCTGCTCTCTGGGTAAAAGCCTTTGACTTCCTCTACACTTTAGATTCATGCTCTGTCTCGGCCTTTTCTTCAGTACTGAGGAAGCAAGCTGACGTCATAGGCCATGTGGGTGTGGGTAGTGGAACCATGACACATGCTTGGAGGATATCCATATGTTTTTCCATACTGAGGGAGTTCCCTTTCTTTTTATTGTGTATCTTTTGCTTTAGTGACAGTGGTAAGCAGTAGTCATCCTCTACATATTGTCTTTGCTTTACTCCAAAAACAAGTATTTTAAGGCCACTCCTCTTCGTCAATTTACATTTTAAAGTAAAAAATTCAAAATAAAACAAACTTAGATTTGTTCATATGAATCTCTGCTCCTGTGACATCCCATGATTTATTCTCTACACTCCACATTCTTTGCATTATATTCCCATCAGGTTACATGTCAAACCTCATTTGGCCCTCGGAGGAGTAAAGAACGTCTCTTTGAACCTGACCATCTCAAACACTGGGGACGACGCCTACGACACCAACATCTACTTCAACTTCTCCAGAGAAGTTTTCTACATCAACTTCTGGCAGAAGGTTTGTTCCTCTTGTTGAAGTATCTGCTGTTTATTTACCCGAGTGCACATGTTTGTTTCTGAAATACACTTTGGTTGTTTAGTTGAAAAGATGTGGATAAAGTGGAGACCCGAGAGCCAGATTTTACACATACATATCTGCTGGGTATCATAAGTTCTTCCACTGAGATGTACATTTTTTTTAAAAGATGGTTTATTTAAGACGACTGATTAAACATCTGGACCGCAGTCTAAACAGTGAAGCATACAAAAAGACAGACCTGCGAGAAGAGAGATGAACTTAAAGCTTCGCCTGAGCTGTGCCAGCAGCCCTGCAGATAAAAGGATGAAGTGCAGGAGAGCAACAGCAGCAGCAGCAACAGCTGTCCCATCTCAAAGCCCCTCTGGTTGACCTGTCATATGGCTCTCTGACTCATCCAAGGCAGACACACCATGTCAACAACATATGAGCTGTGTGCATGAGAACAAATCAGAACACACATGCTTCATATTCCCACAACCTTGACTTATGTGCCGTTCAAATCGCATTATTTATGTCCATTATTTAGAGCCATGTTTAATGGGGGTAATGCAGGTATGTAAAGAGAGGATTATGACTGACCTTCACAGAGATACAGATCAGGTCTGCTCTTTACCTGACCTCTAACAAAAAAACAAAGAGGATCTCAGCATTTTGTCACTGTTAAAGAAATATCTACCCACTGCCATCCCACATTAAACCTGAGAGATTTTCCTCGAGACCACGCTGTACTGTATGTGGATGGATTTCACAGCGGCCACCTCTGCCTCTGCTCGCGTCTGCTCACTCACTTGTTGAAAAGAGCCCAGCAGGCTCACAGCTGAACGAGACGCCACGTCAGTCAGAGCGCTCTGACACGAGCCTGCGCCAGTTCAGCAGCTTTTCAGACACAAGAGGGGACACCATCCATCATGAAGTCTTTCCCCCTCATAACGGACCTCATGTTTATCCTCCAGCTGTGTTTTGCGCCCCTCTGATGGATAAGATCATCTGGAAAGCGCACAACCTGTGACACGATCTTAAAAACCCCCAACAAAGCTGAAATTAAATTTAAATAGAACACATGCTGCAGGCAGATATTAGAAAAACAGTGTTTCAGTTTGAGTTTCATGGCTAATCTAATGAAGTAATTAAGTATCAGGTTACCAGCAGCCACAGAGCCTCATTTTGTACAGGAACCTAATAAGTCAGGATGGCCCGCTGAACAAAGGGAGCAGGAAGTGAACAGAGTGAAGGGATGACAAAGAGGCCACCCGGCAGATTTACGACCGTATGCTCTCGGAGACATTTCTAATTACTACTGGAGAAGTCCGAGGTGATGATGTGACCCCTTTTTGCAAAGTTAAGGTCAGCCCCAGATCCTCCCCTGAGGCTTTTTCCTCCAGTGAGCGTGAACTTGCACTCCTCCTCATATTCAAGAGCGGGTGCGTTATCTGTCTGTTGTTCTTGCAACACAAGCTGTCAGAAAGCTGTGGAGGTGAATTGGTTTCAGGAGTGCTGCCTTCACTCCCGAGGGATTCAGAGACTGCTGCACCAGCTTCTGTTTTTTTTTTTTTTTTTTTTTTTTTAAAAATCTTTGGAATGTCAGTTTTAGCTTCTTTTTTTGTAGCAGATGTTTTGTGCCATCTGATTCTTCTGCTAAGCTTTATTTATCTGAAAGCCATAGTTGCTAGTTACTTTGCAGATTAAGATTTTACACAGTGGAGTATTATTATGGTGTGGTATTAGTAGTTTAACTTAAAAGGTCTAGTGTGCAGCATTTAGTGGCATCTAGCAGTGACGTTGCCGATTGCAACCAACTGAAACTTCTCCTGTGTGGCAAGCGTGTAGGAAAGATATGGTGGCCAATGCAAAAACATGAATGACCCTATCTGAAGCTAGTTTTTGGTTGGTTCTTTTTGGGCTACTGTAGAAACAACCGGGCAGACTCTGTGGTAGAGGTGAGTAGGTGTATAGCTATGTGACCTGCCCACCATACTTAGGCTTACACATCAGTTCACTATCAGCCCCCTTCAACCTTTGGTGCAGAAGCAGAAGCCCTAAAAACAATGCTAAGTTAGCATTTTGCTAGCTCTGAAGTGTAAGATTACAAGAGGAGCTGGTAAAGGTGAGGGTAAGGGTAACATCCTGTTGCTTATAAGTTGAATCATGTCTTTATTTATAATGAATTATGAAGTGGAACGTTGCTATGTTTGGCCTTATTCATTCACTATAATGTGGCACTGTAGCAGGGTTCAAATAACTGTCTCATTGGTGGGTTTGTCTTGTACTAGTTGGTGGTGGTTGTGGTTTGCAGGGGCGTTTGTAGGGACCCACTCTGTCTATAGATACAAACGGCTCATTTTAAGGTAATATTAACACAGTGATCCTTAGTTTCAGCTGATTATACACTAAAGAAACCATAGTTATTATATTATATTTCTAACAATATATCCCCCTACATCCTCCACACTGGACCTTTAAATAAAGAATCAGAATACCTCTTACAGCACTGATTCCTGTTGATTTAACAGTTGGAACAGATGAGCTTGGTGGTGAAAAGCCCAGAAACTGGGAGTGCAACTGAGAAATGTGTGAAGTTGTGAATTTCAGTGGACCTTCAAACCCAAGGAGTATACGAATCATTGATTTTCTTGGCTGTGAAGTGCAGCTTTGCACATGCTACAAAAGCCAAAGGTAGATCCTAATCTTCATACCTGTGTGAAAGTGTTAAGTAGGTAATGACAATGACACTGGCTTGGAAAAGGTATGCAGGAGTAAAGCCAAATGTACAAACACTGAGGTGGATGGGGACATAAAGATGCATGCAGAAAACTGGCCTCCTGTGTGCTGTCATCCACACGGGCGTACCACTCCATTGAAGGGTTCAGCTGACACTAAAGCAGCGTAAACATTCCTGGTGATATTTAGTGGACCTGCCATGTGTGAAAATCCCTGTGTGTATTTGTTCCTGACGGAGAGAGACAAGTGAAGAAGTGCTGAACAAACAGACTTTGTCACTCTTCTCCCCACAGAGGGAGGCACAACACGCCATATGTAGTGATCTGCTCTCTCTCTCAAGGGCTGCCAGGTGGATGATGGGTAAACAGGCTGACTTCCCCAATCCTGCCCAGCCCCATGGGACAGGCGGTGTTTTCACAGCAGCATGAAGGAGTACAGGAAATAGAGGAAATTCCATCATTGCCAGTTGGGCTGGGGTCTCCCCCCACCCCCCCTACAGGGCTCACCATAGTGTCCGTGCAAAGGGCAACGTTGCTTATTTAAGCTGACTTAATGAAGATGGAGAGAACAGCCACACCCTGGACTTAACAGTGGGAATCTGCTGAATAAGGGAAATGGAGTGTGGATGATACGGTGGATGGATGTCTACCTTTAAATATGTCAGCAGAGACAACCTTCACACCTCTTTTCTTTCTCACTTTTGGAAACAGGTTATAAACACAGGCCCAAACTTGACCGCAGTCGACGCATGCAGACGTTTTGTATGACTTACCTTAAGCCCCCTGCTGAATGTTCCAGGAGCGCTACTCTCTTTTTTTATTTTTTTTAAATGTTGTAGTCATGAAGTATCTCTGCCCTCTTTCATGCTCCCAGCACACGAGCTCAGCCGACAGCCTCCCAGTGAACTCTCGCTAAAAGAATTCTTACTCCTCGTAGGGTCAAGGCCCGAGTGTTTACACAGCGCAGCCGGTGAAGCTCCATATTGTTTAGACAAGCTTCCAAACACACAGCCTGGAGGTTGTCCAATTACCCACCCGCCAGGCTGTGTGTGTGCCATCACTGCTTTGTACATTTTTCGTTTAACTTAATTTAAAACTTCAATAAGATATGAGAACCTACTCTTTTACATGGAGACGTCTGTTTCTAACAATAAACTTTGACCTTACTGTAAATGTTGGCAGGTTTGTGTGTCTGTGTGTGTTCTTGCAGCTGCAGGAAAGGGTCTACTGTTGCTTTTTCTCATGCATATGTAGTCAATTATGTTATGAGTGATATTTGCATTTATTTTACCACCCAAAGCCACTGCTGACTGTTGCCTAACAGTTGGCGTCTTGTCTACTTTGTCTTCCTCTTTGTGTCTTGCATCTCCACGAGCGTCACCCACTCTGTCTCCAGTCTGTCTGTCTTTATCTCCTCCCCTCCTCACTCTCTGTCTATCTGTCTTTTTGCAGGAAGAGAAGGGTATTTCCTGTGGACTTGTTGATTTGGACTTCCTCAAATGCAGCGTGGGATTTCCCTTCATGAGAGCGCAGACTAAGGTAGCTCAAACCAAGGCCTAATTGCACAGTGTCAAAGCTGCATGTAGTATAAGACATACCTTTTTAAAGGTGTTGTAATCTCAGTAAATCATGAAGCATTGGTGTTCAGAACTCCTGGTTTATTGGGCTTTTTCCTCTCCAGTATCATTTTGCAGTGATTTTTGACACGAGTCAGCTCTCTGGGGAAAACGACACCTTACAGTTTTTAGTTCAAGCAAAAAGGTACGTATTAGGAATCACGTTTTACTGTATAACTAACAATAGATTTTTTTGTTTTCCGTTAATTAAAATGCTGAGATATCCCCATAAATTAGCCCAACTTTATGCCCCATAGCGTAAATACGTTTTTCACGGGTGCTTGGAGAATTCACAAAATGACTGAAAAACTGTATTCTTTATTGTTTGTTGCAGCGCCAATCCCGAGCACAAACTCTCTGACAATACTTTGGATCTGTCCATCCCTCTGGTTCATGAGACTGACACGACTATTACTGGGTAAGAGCACCATAACAGTGTACGTACTATTATTCAAACTACTAGCTGGAGCCAGCTTGAACTGGTTTCCCATCTGTTGGTTGTTGGGAGGAGAGGGAGTGCTTTTGTCAGTATGGAGCATGTCAACTTGAAAAGCCTTATCTCTGAAGGCTTTATCGTAGCGCTGCTTCACAGAGAAGGGGAAAGAGATGTAAAACAGCCCAAATCCTCCAGAACCCTGACATCTGATAAAGCTGCTGTGGGTGCTGTCTTTAATGTGGAGGGAGGCTTCAGAGCGAAGCAGGACACATCTGACTCATATCTCAACTGCTAAAGAAAACTTGGCTGTCCAGCTAATAACATGACTGAAGCCAGAGAGTTTTATGAGGCTCTTTTTTATCATGATTTCTGTTGGCATTTTAATAGATATTCAGAACATTAATATAGCAGGATAAAACTATTTGATGTGTAAAGACATAGTGGAGTAATGGCAGAGAATGAAGCTACGCCCCCTCTCTGTGTTGTAATCCACACTTCTCTGCTCGTTGTTGTGGTAGCTGGTCTGTGGTAGCCGTGTGGTAGCTGCTGTGCACATTAGTGCATGTGAGTCTCTGTGTGTGTGTGTCCCACTGGCTAGCTAATCACAACTGCTCTGTGTTCATATGGCGGTTACTGTTTACAGCACCCTCTCGACCCACAATGGCGGAATGTGTCCTCGTAGAAGGAACACTGCAGCACTGTTGCCGTTTTTAGCCCTGCTCACGCTATTAGCACCATACTAGCTGCTGGCTCAGCCACCTCCATGTTGAGAGCCGTGTGCAGACAATCCTGTCTCAGAGTCACAGTCATAAGGTGCATTTTCATCCACCTCTTTTTATGCGCAGTTTCAATTTGCGTATGTAAAAAGCTTCAGTGGAAACACCAAAATCTGAATAAACTTGGAAATATTGTAAGAAAGTTTTTACACTTGAGGGATGTGGAAGAGTGCATGTACTGCAAAAAGCTAAATGCAGTTGAAACAGAGTCAGTGAAGAAATGATGATATACTATATAGCCATGACATACCATTACTGCAGAGGCCACTGCAAACTCTCTTCATTGTCTCAGAATGGCTTCTGACATGTTTATGTGTACACACAGGACTGTTACCAGAACTCTTCCAAGAGCTTTGGCTGTAACTTCAGTTGTTCCACTCCATTTCCATTGTCAAGTGTACTCTCTGTTGTTATACATTCATTGACTGGTGCTCTTTTAATTGCGTCATCTTGATGCTCCCTTTTCTTTTGGAATGGCAGCTTACTGGTGAATTAGCACCACCTCCTGCTTATCTGAAAGAACCAACTCCCAATATCAGCATAACAGTAATGGGTTGCATTTTCTTTCGCAGATTTTCTGAAAATTCAGTTAAAATTTGTGCTGCATTTGGTTGAAACACAGACTATAGAAACACTCTGAATGTCACATAAAGCTCTGTTAATGTTATTGCATCATCTTCTCTCTCTCCTGAACCCTGTGGCTGTTGTGTGCAGTGTGGTAACGCCGACCTCCTTTGTGTATGGAAACTCCATCGATGCCTCGCGCTTCGTCCAGTTGGAGGACATGGAGTGCAACTTCCAGCCTCTCAACCTCACTTTCCAGGTACTGCTCGCACAGAGCATATAGGACTTTCTGTATTTTAGCATGTCTCTCTATATATATATTCACTTTTCTTTTCCTTTGTCTCCATCTTTCACTGTCTCTGTGTGATGTGGTTCCAGGCCATAAACAAGGGGCCCAGCAGGCTGCCTGGCTCCACCGTGGACATCAGGATACCCAACCGGCTGGCTGGCAACGGAGCTGACATGTTCCACATCATTGAAACTCAGGTGGATGCCAACAGCAGTCTATCGACATTATTTATCTAGCCCAAATCATTATTTATTAGTTTATTCACCTGCAGGCTGACATATTTTTAGCTCATTTATGCTGCCCTCGCCTGTCGGTCTTGCTTCTCCTCATGGCACAGCTGCATGTATCCACCTCAGAGGACACTTAAATGCACAGAAAGTTGCTAAACTGGTGGGCTTTTTGTCATGGCATGGCCAGTTTGCTTGGTGTGAGGTACCACTGGGCCAGTGAAAATGTAAGCAAAAGTGTTGACGTTGCTACCGAAGCTAGCCAACCATTTAGTTTCACAACATTTTGCATTTAGATAAAGAAACACAATACCCCCATTGGGTTTAAATGTTTTCTTAACCCTTGCATTGCTCCTTTCATATAGGTAGCTCATGTGGGAGCTCAAGCTGTTAATTGTATTTACTGTGAATGGGCAGACAGGGTTGACTGTATCCCACCCTCCTTGAGCCCATCTGGAATCACTTTCAGGGGATCAGACAGCTTGCACGAAACGGGAATGGGACACCTGCGGAGCTGGCTACTGCCCAGTCCCATCCCCAGCCTGGAAACACACATCATTAACACTGTTAACACTGCGTCTAGCCTGTTGCACACCGGACAGTTGCACACTTATATTTTATAGCCAGATATTCTTACATTTTATACAGACCTCCATTTGTACGGA
This sequence comes from Epinephelus fuscoguttatus, assembly GCF_011397635.1. Classification (NCBI taxonomy): domain Eukaryota; kingdom Metazoa; phylum Chordata; class Actinopteri; order Perciformes; family Serranidae; genus Epinephelus; species Epinephelus fuscoguttatus. The sequence continues at coordinate 25,715,339 of NC_064767.1, forward strand.
CATGATATACAAGTTCCTGACTGTTGCTCCATATGTAATAGTTTTTCTGCACAAAATCCCTCAATCGCCATAATTTAATGTGAAATTTCTGTTCTGGTGAGGGGTAAAGTTAGCGCAGCCTATGAATCTTCACACCAGCAGTGACAGCAGAAACACAGGACATGAGAAAGTAGGGCAATAAAAGCTCAGGCCTGCTGGGTGGCAACAGAGCGGACAATGAGGAAGGCCAGAGGAGATTTCCACCTCCAGAGCCTCAGGTCGGACTGAGGAGAGGGGAAAGGGGAAGTGTTCCCTGGAGGCTGGGCAGTAAACCAGACACCTCTAAATCACTCCATATGGGAAATCTGTCTGGGAGGGGTACCAGCTTGTTGTTGGGGAGAACTTCCTGGATACTCATAACAATAGTGACTCGGCCAGACTAGGTGACAGAAGTGCTTGTGTGTACATTTTTGCTGTCAAATCAAAATTCACCCAAATCATTGAAAACATTAACATGACAAAATCTCTTTTAGACTCAACTCTGTTATACTTACAACATAATAAGGTATGAAATTACCTGAAATCTTCGTCAGCACAGCTCAGTTATTCTGTATCGCTGTCCTCTTTTAGGTGGCTGATGGCAGAGGGAACTGCACCCCTCACAGGAACCCGACTCCATGCACCATCCCGCAGGACAAAGAGAGCATCTTCCACTCCATATTTGCCTTTTTCACCAAATCAGGACGCAAAGTCTTGGTAAATATGCAGATGTTACATTGCACTTTGACATTACAGAGGTCACTGACAGTCCCCCGTGAGGGTTCCTGTTTTTGTTTGGGTTTTTTTTAGCCAGTGCAACATCTGTTCACAAACCCTCCTGCTCACTCTCCGTCTTTCTTAATCTGTTTCCTCTTCTCTGTCTTTTTAAAAGGACTGTGACCGGCCCGGAAGAGCATGTATGACAATCTCCTGCAGTCTGGGCCCGCAGTTAAAAGAAGAAGCTTTGAGCATAGATATAAAACTTCTACTCAACACTGAAATTCTTAAGAGGGTAAGAAACGTGTCACAGGCTTGATGAATTTAGTTGCAGGTTGTTGTGATTTTAATAGTAACGGTAATCCACCCTGTTGTTTCAACACATAGGATAGTTCCTCTGTGATCCAGTTTGTGACAAGAGGCAGCGTGCAAGTAAATGACAGGGCAGTGGAGGTGCCAAACGGCCTGCCAGAGGACATTTCTGTGAGTACATCATGAATTCAGTTTTAGTGTTTAAAATCTACTCACAGCTGTTTAATTAATATTTTTATATCAATAATTGGTAAGATGACTATGTGTAATCTGAAAGTAATTGCTTATAATGGCAAACCCATAGAATTATCACCACACTCTGCAGTTTACCATAGGCCTTTTTGGCATTTTAGCATCCTTCACTCCGCTGTTTAAGTTTTACAGCCCACAGCTTCACTTTGGTTCATTCACACCGCTATCATCAGCATTACTTTCAGCCACAGCAGAGAACATTTAACTCTGTGTTTACTACTGTACATGACCAGCAGCAAATGGCAGCTACTGCTAAAGGCCCAGATATGAAAATGTTTTTTTGTGATTTGGGTGAATTGACCCTTTGAACCTTGTTCGCTTTTGCCCAGTCTGGATTAACAACCTTACACATTTTCTCTTGCCATGAGTCACAGGCTTCAGTGCAAAACTGCTCCAGCTGGTAAGGCCACTGTGTCTTGCTCAGTGTTCAAATTACACCGTGACTTTCAGAGAAGCCCTATTTTTCATGGGGGGGGGGGTTCATGCTCGTGCATACATACAAATATACTATCTAGAATAGATTTCAGTTCATACCAATAATATTGGAACAACAGAAAAAGTAAAAGAAAATGGAAAGATTTTTTTAACTGGTCTCTGCTGAGAAACAATAAAAATGCCAACACACAGTAGAATGGTTTTTATTACTTTGATAAGAAGACAAGACCCAGGCTGCAATCCATGACCATTATCAGTGTTGGAAAGGTTACTTTTGAAATGTAAAAGGTAACAAATTACTAGTTACCCTGTTAAAAATGTAACGAGTAACTATTTTAATTATTTCATCAAAGTCATGTAACTTGTTACATTTGATTACTTTTTAATTACTTTTCCAACAAATGTTTTAAACTGGGGAATAATGCCGAAAACTTCTAAAATCAAAAGTGCATAAATGTTGCAATAAAAGTCATCCCAATGGCTTGGCTGACCTGTGCTGTCCATAGATATGCCACAAGAGGGCATTCCTGCATGGCAAAAAAATTGCAAAGCAACAAAATTATCGTTATATTCCACATATTTATTAGGGATGCACCGAATATTCGGTAACCGAATATATTCGGCCAAATATTGCAAAAAAACACACATTCGGTATTCGGTGGAATAAGTTAAAAGCAAGGCCGAATAATAGCGGCGTGTTTTGATAACGCAATCAAACAGCGTGCCCTGACGGGCAGAATAAAATGTCAGCAGTGTGGCAATCCGACCGTCACGGCACTCGCATTTGCGACTAAAAATATTTTTGAGAGCAAAATAGGCTTAAATCATTCAGCACACTGTGCGAGCAGCCTACAGATTTCAACCAGCAGCAGAAATGAAAGGCGAATCCCACCGATTGTGGGTTGAACGAGGGTCACAGACACAGACAGTAACGTTAATGTATTCCTGTCAAATACGGCGGCCATCAGCTTACCGGGCGACAGAGAAGTCAGCTCCAATAATATCCTCTTCTTGGTGTCATGACTGCCCAAAAGTACCTGAACAGCCGAGCCAGCCGAACACAGGTATGTGACGTGTCAGAGGAGAAACGAGCCTTTCACATTTTTCTCTTTGTGGCAGGTAACGGCCCACAAACCTCACAGCACTTTAGGGACTGTTCATTACTTATGAAGGGACTTGTCAGGGGAGGAGGGTGGCTGGTTGATTCTCATTTTATTTATTTATTTTATTTTGATCCCCCCTATGTTAATCACTTATTGATGCTGTTTTTGAAGTATGAATAAGTCAATAAGTAATTTATTCCATTGAAATATCATTGATGTATTATAGAAAAGTGATTTATCTTTTCATAAATGACAAAAGGCACATCTGCCTCATTTTCGCTGTGGTATCGTGATACTACTCAGAACCATGATATTTTCATTGGTATCACACAGTGGGTCCCAATTTTGGTACCGTGACAACACTAATCTGAAGGGGGTTCATCTGCAAAACTAATGAAAAACTAAACAATGATATTCGGTATTCGGTATTCGGCTAAGCGTTTAATAATATCCGGCTTTGGTTTCGGCCACAAATTTTCATTTCAGTGCATCCCTAATATTTATATAATAACTTTTTACCAAATTAGGGCTATCAAGTGATTAGAAAATAATCTAATTAATTACATGCTCTGAGATTAATTAATCTAAATTGATTAATTTTTGCTGTGAAGTGTCGTAGTAAAGCTGCTGGATTTTGGACACAATTGTCCCCCTGTTCTCTACCACCAGAACTGGTCTGCAGTCCATTGCAATCCATTTTGCGAGGGAGTTAGTCAGTCGGTCACAGGTAGACTTTCTGAGTTTGCATCTGAACACCTGGTCGAGTGTGGTTTTACGAGGCTGGCATCAGAGGCTGTGCTAGCTGGGACCTCTGAGTTGGCTGCTAAATGTTTTGCGTTGAGGTGATATTTCAGACTTGCAGTACTCCAATAATACAAAAGTTCCTCGCTGCAGAAATTGCAGAGACGGTGCTCTTATCAACAGCCCCGTCAGGGCATTTTTTAAATATAGATGTTCCAGTCACCGGGCCAAAAAGCATTGTCTCCTCTGCCTCAATCATGTGACAATGCCATTGTGTCACGGGGTCAAAGGACATGATGGAACACAATTAATCAGTGTTAATTTTTTTTCCGTGTTATTTTTTCTGTGATAAATTAATTAATATTAACATGTTATTTTTACAGCCCTATACATAGAACATATATACACGTAACCCCTCTGTAATCACCAACATTTTGATTAGTAATTGTAATTTAATTACTATTTTTTTCTCAGCAACTGTAACTGTTTACAATTACATTTATTTTTTTCTACATGTAACTAGTTATTTCAATTATAGGCATGCCCACAGCCTCAAGTATTGGCCTTACAGAAAACATAGCAAGATTACTTTTCCAACTGCAGAAACAGGAAGCATTCTGTTGATTAGACACATTTTTTTGGAAATGATTATGGATAAATAAACACGCATGTTGACAAGTGCTTTACTTTCAAGGCAGATGCTAACTATGGCATGCTGTTTGGAGGGCAGGGTACTCACTGCATGGCTCTGCTGGCAAAAATATATTAGTATGTAATATATTTTTATCTTTAGGTGCACAGTCCATTGTGCTGTGGTTAGACAATCCTTGAGCCACTGATGTGAGCCCGGGGAACAGCTGGAGTCTGTGGGTGTACGGTGTGGTGGCACTTCCATCAGCGTCCTTTCGGGGTCCTCAGCTGTGCTCAAGGACAGACCCCTCCCCCTGTTGTTTGCTGAGTGATTGAGTCGCCCACCAGATCAGATGTGATGATTGTATCAAGCACCCAGCATGCTCACAGGGGGATCTCTCAAGTGATTAGGGTGCCCTGCTGACCCTGAGCTGCAGATGTGCTCAGTAAATTCAGACCTGCTATGAATATGTCCATACCATGCCGCTCTTTCAGCACTTCGTAAGTGTGCTCATTCCAGTGACTGCTACCCCCCCTAGGTTTTAGTAAACACAGTTACCTTCTCCCTCAGGATCCCTGCTGGCTAGAGTACACACTGCAAAGTATGATTTGTGGGCCCGGGTTGTATTGCACGCAGCAAGCCGACTGGTTGTCAGCAGAACGACAAGCTCACTTTTTATCCCCTGTGACGTTTAAACAAACTGACATAAATCTATAGGATTCTGTTGGAAGTATGCAAACTTAGCATCGCAGAGCTAAGTTGAACGAACTTCACATTCAAGTACACATTCCTGGAATTATCTGATTGCACAAGTTAAATTGGGAACGTCAGTAGAGCTTTCATCTTTTCTGTACACGCAAGCGCCTCGGCATGCATAACAACGGGTAGATTCCAGAGCTCCGGAGGAAGGGGGAGGTGTTAATGTGGGAAACTATTCAACAGAGAGATTAATCTTAACTTGACCGCTTGGTTGTGTCTTGGCTCACAGTTGGCATCTCATGCCACATTTGTGTTCAAAGCCCATGCAGCAGCGCACACTGCAGCAGTGAATTCCTCAGTCATTTCTGAAAATGTCCCACCATTGTTTGCAGTGACAAATTACGCAAGATTGACATTTGGGGGATTACACATTATTTGCCTTTGTTTAGGATCATTAGTAAATAAACCCATCTATTTCATGATCCTAGTACATGTGGGGTTTTTTTACCATTTAAGGCCTGAATGCTGATATTAAAGCAGGCTTAGCTGTGGTGCAGAGCCATGCTATATTTCACATCCGCCTCATTGTAGTTAAGCGTTACAGTGAGCACTGGGTTAAGTGAACTGAGTTTCCTGTCATTGACAGATTATCCAACAGGTCAGTGTTCACTCATGTCATGGGAAACAGCCTAAACAGCTCTTATTTATTGTGGAACCAGGCTATTTTTTAAGAGATGCCAAGCCTCCCGAGATAACTCTCAGAGTCGTACTCGTTCTGAGCTCCAAGGAGTCTGTTTAAAGGCATGACGCTTCGAATTGAAAAAGGGAGTGGACGATAGATTATTTTCAATTTCACTGACCTAATAAGACGAATCATCGTTGGCATCAAACACAACCAGTGGTGCATGATGAAAGTGATGGTCAAGCCTATTGACGAGTTCTGTGACGTTATTCAATCTAGTGATAAAAACATAAAAGGCAGCAGTTGATGAAAACCAAGACTAAGAGTCTACAGCCATGTTTGTGTGAGGGGAGGGGTGTCATCCCCATGTTCCCAGGATCCTTTGTTCCCAAGGGCCTAGTCCAGCATTGTGTTGTGTTTTTAGCATGTGCCTCTTGATATAAGCCAACATTGTATGAAATTGATGAGGGCTGTCTTCGCAGTTCAAATAGCAAAAAAAGAAAAACAAAAGGGGGGGGGGGGGGGACATTTCTAATGCACTTTAAATGGTAAGAATCCATTCAGCCACTGTAGCATTATCAAAGTCTGAAGTCAAGAAAACTGTCCTGCCTGCAAATTTAAAGGCGGAGGTTTTAAGAAGAATTACATCAGTAGGCTATAAGTGGATGATTTCAACGTATTGGCCCAGGGAAACATACACTGAACATTTGACCAAGGGGGAAACCATTTCTGAGAACATAAAACACTTTGAAATGTCTCCTTAATGGGTCATAAAAAGCAGATATCAAGCTGGGAAACAGAACTCTGGAAGTACACTACCTTAGCGGCTCTGTGATCAAATGTTGATGTTTAGTGATTATAATGTTTACTAGGTTCACCATCTGCGTGTTAGCATGCTAACAGACTCTTAGTCTTGGTGTATCTGGGTATTCACACAGACAATAAGCTAGACTGGACTAAAAACACTGATGCTGTGGATAGGAAAGGTCAGAGCCACCTGTATTTCCTCAGGAGACTCAGATCTTTCAATGTCTGCAGAACCATGTTGCAGATGCTTTATCACCTGGTGGCAGCCAGTGTCCACGCTTCCACGCTGCAGTGTGCTTGGACAATACGATGAAGGCAGCTGATGGTAATAGACTCAATAAGCTCATCAGGAAAGCTGGTTCTGTCCTGGGAGTGGAAGTGGAGTCTTATGTGGAGGTGTCAGAGAGGAGGATGCTAAGAAAACTACTGAGTACGTCTCTCACTCAGGCATGCAGGGGGCATGCCACTCTGGAGTCATATCAGAGCACATTCAGCTGTGGATTGAGACCACCGTGGAGCACCACAGAATGCCACAGGAGAGCTTTTCTACCTGTGGCCATCAAACTGTATATACTTCTGTAGGGCGGAGAGCTGAAACGAATGACACTGACAACAATATTCACCTACACTTGGTGTACTACAACTTTGACATGAATATACATTACTACTTGTCAATATCTTCATATTTTCACAATCATGTGCAATAATACTTCTCATCATAATCAATATAGCATTGATTATCAGGCGTGGTCTGCTTTTTCCCACCATTTTAGTTTCATTTTTAGTAACTCTTGTGCTTATCTTACCCCTGTTGTTACTCTATCAGGCACTGGTTTTGCTTTTGCTCCTTGAAAACACTTCTTTCGTGCATATTTTTATATTTTGCCAGATTTTTAATACGCTTTTGTTTATAAAACTGGACCCGGTAAGTGACCCTGATGCAGGGAACCCACTGGTTGTCTGGTTGTTACTGGTTGTGAACCTGAAACTGTGGTTACTGTACTTAGTTTTACTGTAATTTGAAGCATTCTCTGGCACAAGACTTTCCTTCGGGATGAATCTATTGAAGTGAACTGAACTGAATTTGCCAAGTAGAACTAAACACAAATTGAAGCTAGGGTTAGTTTTACAAGTGTTTTGTTAAAAACCAAAATCCTGGGCACACTGATTGCTAAATAGGATTCATCCTCTGGAGACTATGAATGTCTACAAAATTTCTTGCCAATCCATCTCATTGATGTTCGGATATTTCAGTCTGGACCAAAGTGGTGAACACACCAACAGACTAGAGTCATGCTGCCAGCGTGGCTACAAATGATCACTTACTATGTGAATGAAAACATATTTTGCATGGCTGTTTGTTGCATATGGGGCTGGGGTTAGCCCTGAGTGTGCTCAAAACTCAGCTGAAGAGTGCAGACTTTCATTAGAGTTCTGTAAAATAAATAAAAATGTGTTTCAGTGGATGTTTCTCAATAGTGTACAGTATAAACTGATTCTGAATCTACATTGATTTTGTCCGTTTTTGTGTCTTTCTTTTGTACTGATTTATTGAACGTGTTCTATTTAAAATAAACTCCATTAGTATCCACTTTCACGCTGTTTTAGGTTTTAGATGTAGCTCCTCTTGAATCAAATCGAGAGTTCTGACAGCAGCTAAAGCGGCTGAAAGAAGACATGTCTCGGTTGTTATTGTTGCACTGCATTGCATCATTAGCAGCACATGACTTAATGATTACTCTTGTGTGTCCCTCTGTATCTGTCTTGTATTTGAGTGTGACTCACTGACTGACTGAAGTGTTGTTGTGTTTCAGCTGGTGTTCGAGGCTCTCCACAGTCAGGAGCCAAGGGGTTACGTAGTCGGCTGGATCATCGCCATCAGTCTGCTGGTGGGAATCCTCATCTTTTTGCTGTTAGCTGTGCTACTCTGGAAGGTAACCAACACACCAACACAGATTGTGATTTTCTAACATTAGTTGCAAAACTCACCAAACTCAAGCAATATTCTGCTGAAGCAACGTTACTAAATAAGAAGCAGTTGTCACAAATGTGTGTGTCACCCCCAGAAGTGCTGTGTCTAAGTGTCAGCAGAGTATCCAGTTGTACAGAGACAGCTGGAGGTAGGGGAAGAGGTGGGGGTGAGAGCTCGCGTTGGGCCTTTAACAACCATGAAAAGGACAAATCACAGACTGGACAATAATTCACACCATACCGCTCACATGAAAGAAGAATCTAAAAGGGAAATGGCAATTACACTGATGTCCAGAGGCCCTGTTAGCACAGAACGCCTTTTCTTTTTCACTGCCTCATTTTCCACCGGGAATACCACAACGAAGCTTTGGAATGTTGGTCCTGGGATACATTTCCCCCCGATCCCCAGGTCCTCAGACCCTGCCAAAATAAACCCCACTTACAAGAGCAGCACATGTCCTGTATTGCTCTCTTCAGGAAATGCCTGAGGAGAGTACAGGTCTGTATCAATAAACTTTAGTCGCCAAATGCAGATAAATGAATGGAGTCGTAGTGAGAGCGGCATCATCCCAACATGGCTGCTCTGTTTAGATACACACAAATAATCTACTGTGCTCCATCCTTTCATATCTCCCTTGCATTACACTTGGTAGTTAAATGAAAATTAGAATACATTGCTATCCTAAAGAAGCAGCGCATTTCTACACGGGAAATGCTTGATTTGCTTTCATCCATGTCGGCTCCTTTGTGTGGTGGAGCCTATTAACTTCAAATTGTGCACCCTTTACAGTACTGCCGACCATTTTTCAAAGCATACCACGCCATGATGATTTAAATTGATTTCCTGTCCCTCAAACATACATTGTTTTCCATGTGTTTCACTGCAGGAGAAATCTCAACTTGCAGTTATTTGTAACTTTAAAGCTGTGTAATCCATCACAGTGAATTTAAGGTTTGACTTTCCCCTTTTAAAACCATATTAGTAGTGTAATAATATATCTGAAGGTGGTACATTTGTTGACACCTCTGAGAGTGAACTCCCAAATAACACTGCATTTACAAGCATTGTAAAATCAAATCCAGACATATTAAAAATGGTGCTGTCCTGCAGCTGAGTTTCATGAGTCTGTGGAAGCACCCCCTGAAAGCACCAACAAAAAGTCCCCTCTAGTAACTGCATTATCACACGAAGATCACACTACTTCTTATATTGAGTCCAGAACTGTGACTGCTTCACAAAGACTTGCAACGTGACAGAATGCTCCCTTTAAAATAGATGAAAAATGAATAAAACAAAGACTTTAAAGGGAGTATTTTACTGTATCATGAGGCATGACCACATACATTTGACAAAAAGCTGACGAAATGTTTATAGTATCAATATAGATCAGTATAGGATCTTTAATAATTCTCCTGGCCTTACTTTTGCAGCTCCTGGTGTAAACATCCTTAATGCAGGCTAGAGCAGCGCCTATAGTGTGTTTAGCTGAATGAAGTACTCTCCTGTTGGGTGCTGTTTCCGTACCAGCCAGTGATGTTCCCTGTCAGGATGCTCTCATTGGTGCAGGAGCAGAAAAAATTATGGCCCAAGGATATAAGATTTTCAAGTCTGATACTAACATTGATATTAAAAAGCTGAAAAATCTGGGGCGTCAGTGGCTTAGTGGTAGAGCAGGCAGTTGCCGCAGCAGCCTATGTTGGACTCCAGCCTGTGGCCCTTTGCAGCATGTCACTCCCTCTCTCTGTCTCTCTCTCTGTCTCTCCCTTTCATACTTGTCTGTCCTATCGATTAAAGGCCAAAATGCCCCAAAAAATATCTGGTTCAGACAATATCTTTTTAACATAAATGCATAAACAAATACTTTTGAAAATAATCCCTTAGGTTTTTTTTATAATAGAACCAAGATATGCACTGAGCAGGATGTATTACAGTTAAAAAATACTGATACTAACAGTTGTTAGTGTTCCCTAATGTAATGTAATGACAGCACTCTTTATAAATCATCTCCAAATTACCATCAATATATATTTTGGATCTATGTACAGCAGTGTCTTGTTACTTAAAGGAATACTTCTTCAGTTGAGAAACAGTCCTGCACATACTGTAACCACCAGTAATGCCAAATTGTGTTGTAATCAGCCAATCAGCTGCTGTCTGTAGCTTCATATTTACTGTACAGACATCAGTGTTACCTATCCTATCATCTAACTCTATGCAAAAAAGTGGAAGTAAGTGGATTTCAGACATATTTGCTTACACTGATATATCTGTGATAAGCTAATTCGAGGTGATAATATCAGCCAGCATTTGAGCTCTTATTCACAGCAAGTTATGACATGCTTTGGAGAATGGTCAGCAGTGATGTAAGTATATGTGATCACAGATACACCGCACTAACGTACTAACCACTCTGATCCGTGTCCCTCTCACTCTCTGACAGATGGGATTCTTCCGTCGGCGCTACAGAGAGATCATCGAGGCTGAGAAGAACAGGAAGGACAGCGATGAAAGCTGGGACTGGATGGAAAAGAACCACTGAGACTTGCAGTGGGGGTCCCACAGGAGCCAATGAGATTAGGGATTGGGTCGGGAAGGATCCAATAGCACGTGGTCTCGCAGCCCAGCCGCCCCAGTGGCACCAGGCCCTTCAGTCTTCCATATGTGGAAGAGAAGCATATTCTCCATATTTTTTGGAGACTTGATATTTTTTTGTGGGTGGGGGTCCAGGAAACAGGCTTCTGAGGTGACAGTGTGGCTTGCCAGAGGACACTTGCTGCGGAATTCAGCTAATCTCAAAGGAGGTAACTCCCAACCAGCGAGAGCGGAGCTGCTGATGGAGACCCACATCCGTACGGGGATGTGGAGACGGCATGAATACTGGTGGACAACAAAACCCTCAGGGCTGTGTTACATAGCAAATTTATTTTTATACATACACTTTAAGCCATATTGTATAAAACTGGGCTTCGAGAAGAGATGGGGGATTGAAGGCCATTATAAACATACTGTATCTGCAGTATGTTTTCCTAAAAGCACTGATGTTTGATAAGAATGAATGCCTTGGCTCCATAGCTTTACTTTCTATGCCAAAGATATGTCGTGTATAGTATATGATTGGAGTCATTTGTATATTCAGTTCTTCCTGGGAGTGAAAGATTGTATCTTTTCTGTACTATTTCCGGCCTATGAATATCTGTTTTACACATCTGACTGCCCCTCCCTCCCACAGATAATCAGCCGGAGCTAATTCAGTGTTTTAGACTCACACACACAATGATTAAAGCGCTGTGTCCTCATGTCATCCGTTAGTGTTGTCAGAGTTGTCTCAGAGGCGCTGAGGGCCCAATAAACATGCGCTCTGAGGTCATTAGGACCTAGTCCAGTATGTGGTAATCAACCACACTGCAGAATTCTCTGTTAACACTTTATTTGTCATGTTTCCTGTGTTATCCATGCCTGATCATACAGGGGAGGAGTTGTGAATAATACCATTCACATTGTAAGCTTTGCAACTTATCATAAGCATTCCATTTGTTACAGTCTGACTTTAAACCTGTTGATTGTAGGTGCTAAAAGAGGATTTTTGTCAGATATAAATTTGAATCTTTACTCTCTGCATTGCTTTAAATTAACAAATGCTTTGAAAGTGCAATGCACAGTAAATTATCTGAAGCTGCTTTTGCAAGGAACTGTTGCTCAGGTATGCAGCTGACTTTTTAGATGGACACCCGTAAGCTTCCAGGTTCAAGTGCAGACTGAAATACTGTAAGATACGGCTCACTATACGTCATGGCACGAGACCTGATCATGATTTATTTCCAAATCCTCTCCAGACTTCACCTACGCGGACCATATTTAATTTTACTATTATGTTATTAGGTATTGGGTTTTCGCATGAAATATGAGATAGATTACTCTCCACGGCCAGATGAAAGTCAGCGATGGGAGTCCACCTACAGTCATTTACAGGGGCCCATGGCATGAGTAATGCCCTAAAAATAGGTGGGAATGTGCTGCACTCAATCACTACACATAAACGAGCTCTTTTGGGCTCATGGGAAAAGCTCATTTTAAGTCAACATGGAGGAATGTCAGTTCCCTGAAAATCTGCCACTATTAAAGTTCACAGCTCCTCGGTACTCACATTTTTTACCCCCCATGTTCTTGAAGGTCTTTGTAAAGCTGGGCTTGACTGTGAACGGGATTTTGCAGAACACAGTGAATTAAATGTTATATTAAATGCCCCCAAAGAAGTAAGAATATTAAGCATTTTGTGCATTTGAAGAGCTTCATTGCAAACAAACATAAGGAAAAATACATTCAGTATTACAGTAGACCGGATGTAAACGTGCAATGCCAAAGAACAAAAGCTATATTTTAATGTTTCACACTTCAGTGCGAAGACACTTTATGGCTCACTATGATTGCTTTGGCTCTCTGTTTTGTGCTGTATGAATCTTGTATTGATCCGATACACTTTATTTTACCATTTAATTCCACTGGCATGACGGCATATACTGTACACATTCACGTCTTCCCTCTGCATCTGTTAAACCGATGCTATACCTGAATGCAGAGAAACCGACACTTGACATTTTTTTTGGTAAATTTGAACTGTGATGATTATATTTTGTTTGTATGTTTTGTTGTCACCATTTATCTCACCGTTATTTGGGGTTTTTGTCCTGAGTATACTACTGTCACTGAATATCATTTCCATTATAGTGTGCTGTATGTTTGATGTTTAAAGTCATGTTGGAGCTGTATATTTATCTGTTGATAAATTTTAGAGTGAAATCTCATGGCTCTGTACGCTGTTTTTGTCACCATGAGTCCAGTGTGGCTGTTGATTGGTTTGTTTTTGATGGTGTGTGGTGCTCTCTGCTGGCTGCTTTGCTCTACTGTTAATGTACAGACATAAACTCTGCACACTACATAAACAACTACATGCTCAAAGTTTGTTATATACTTTTTAGTAGGTACATGCAATAATATTTGCTTAAATGTCAGGTTTTCTTGTGCAAAAACAGGATTTTATTAATAAGGGTCTAACATTTCATCGCCTGTATACAGTATGTATACGTCCTAGAGCTGAGAAGATTAGTCAGTTAACAGAAAAGTATCAGAGACTATAATTTGTCAATTATAGTGCACAAATGCCCAAAAAATCTCTAGTTTTGGCTTTTTACATATGAGGAATTTACACCTTTTACATTTTCACATTTTACACATTATTGTAAATGAAATATCAGTGGGTTTTCTTTGGATAAAATTAGAACTTTTGAGACGTGATCTAGGGGAATTCAATCAGTAAGAAATTGTAACAGGCAGTTTTCATTTTTTTCTGACATTTTACTAAGGTTCGTTCGGCAAAGGTGGACCACTTTAAATCTTTTAGGCAATTCAGTGATTCCTATGATACCAAAATTTATTAAAAAAATTGACTCTGCAACAAACATAATATAAAAAGTGGTGCCATTTGCAAGGCTATATGCCCTTTGAAAAGGCAAGCCCATCCCCATCATGGTTTTCTTTTGTTTTTTTGTAAAACAGTCAGTAGCAATCTATGACAAAATATGTTATAAAATATGTGCTTCTTCTACATAAACTATGAATAATATAATTTAAAAAATGAATAGTTCATAATTTTCTTTGGTATTTTTGTCAAATATGTATATGTGATGATTATGTCATATGGGTAATATGTACTGTATGTAGGTGTTAAACAATGTCTAGTCTCCATTTGATCATGTAATGAGACAATGACATTATGCGGTAATGGCACTAGGGCCTGTCATGAAAGGAAGCATGTACTGGGGCCCTTTGTAACTACCTTACGCCATTGCAACTATGTGTTTTAAATAACACTTTAATCAATTACACAATCAACTGATTCTGTCATAACACTATCAGGGTGTTTGTAGGTCTTAAAATGTCTTAAATTCAATTCTATAAACATTAGGCTTTAAAATTCATAAATAGTTTGTGAGGCCTTCATTGCCACAAATATTCTATCTGTTTCATTTATCCATCTGTAATTTATTTTTGTCAAATGAGTCAAGTTTATCTGCGAGTTCACATTTCTGATGTTACAAATCTTTTAAAACCTACCACTGAACCCAATACTGTTGTTTTACCTCATACTTTAACTAAACTGTTGGCAAAACGTAGATCAACCTAACTCACTCTAATAATCATATTGCCACATAAGACCTTTCTCTGCACAGGACCTCTTACATACTTACCTTTTAATTTACCTGCAATGGTTGAATAAGTTTTTCCCCCCCAAAATCAGTCTTTAATATTGATAAAAAAAATATCTTGAAAAGGTCTTAAAAGCATTAATTAGAGTGTCAGATGCTTTGTTATGTCTGTTGTGTGAAAATTGTTGTTGTGAAAATACTGATTGATAGAATAATTGATAATGAAAATAATGTTAAGTTGTAGAGTACATTCTGTTTGTGTGAGCAGTGTCACTGCAGGTTTGCATACAAAACCTAACATCAAGGGGGAAAAAATGCAGCTAAACGCTCTTTAAACCAGGTGAGGTTTTGTGTGTTTGGTCAGGTGACCCCAGTTGCTATGAAACACTGATACCAGGCATAAGCTCCTTTGTGGAGCACCATGAATTATTAATACATCCACAGCAGGAACACCACAGCAAATGCTGCCTTTCTTTTAATACAACAGAATCACTCTGTTCAATATGTCCTCTTTACTGGATCATGGGTTGATCAGGACTGCGGCAGTGGAGCAGGTGGTCGCACCAATCGCAAGTCATTTGTGCCACATGGTGCTGCTGTGTGACACTGCGGAGGAACCCGAGCAGTTCAGCCAGCTGGAGGCTGCAGCTCAGGCTGTGGCTAAGGCCACTGCGAACATGGCAGCAGTGGCCTCCAGGTAGGTACAGGGCACAGTTTACTGAGGTTAAGAGGACATGTGGAATGTATTATCAGATTAACACCAGGCTTGTAACTTCCAGACAAATACGTGACACAGAGGATGAAGTTTTGCATATGGAGATGTCATCTCTGTTGGAGTCAGTCACAGTGTCTGGACAACATGTGCTGCTGGCAGCTCAGAAACTCAGCATCCAGCCCAGTCTGACTGAGCACAGAGAGGAGCTCATCACTGCTACACAAAACGTCTTCCTGGGAGTAGTCAAAGTAAAGTATGACTTTTATTCTCCTGGCTGCAAGCATGTTACTAAAAATACCATTCAATATTAGATATTACACTTTAAAAATAAACAGAGATAGGGAGGAAGGAATGGCTGCAGACACTGACTGATTAAAGGAAAGAGAAGTTCCAATAGCTTCATCTTGCACAGCTGCATCAGCTTTACTTTCCAAGAGGTGTCCTTAAATGGGAATACAACTTCACACATCGAGAGGCTAAACTGCTGGCTGCTTTAAATTTTTACACCTGGAATGTCTCAGCTATTCACCCATGATCCTTGGCCTAAACTCCCAGTGTTGTTAGAAATAACAGTTTAAATTTGGTTCATTTGTGAGGATGTTGAACTTTTTCTAATGTCAGCTACTGACTGATATCTTATCTGTGATGTCAGTGGACAGATGGTCTGTAATTTGTCAAGGGGGATTACATCATCTACAACTTGTAAACTGGGAAAAAGAACACAAAAGTCAACTTTGTTACTGACATGGTCATAACCTTTAACATAACAAACTTTCCTGTCTTCTCCTTAGTTATGGGAAATGCTGTCTAGATCTTCCAAAACAATTTTAACACAATAGAGTATCATATTTTCATACAGTGATTTGTGCAATTTGAATTTCAACATTTTCTGCAGACAATAGCGCTTACCATCAGAGCAGGCAGACTCATTAAAACTTTGTTTCCCATCATTGTTCAGGGTTTAGGATGAGATTGCAAAATGATCCAGGACTTTTGTCTGAACCCATAATTGCTATTTTCAGAATATTATGCTCTCACACTGCAGTGCAGGTCATAGTACCTTTGCACCACAATGTAGACCTTTTAAAGTTTGTCTGTGTTTATGTGCAAACAAACTTATTTTTTAAGTTTCTAGGTTTTACATTTTGTCATTAAATTTGATCAGTGACAATACTGCATGACTAGGTGATATTTAACATAAAATATGAGCCATGCTAGCAGCTCCATATGAGGCTAATGTCAGCATGCTAACATGCTCACAATTACAATGCTAACATGCCAATGATAAGCAGGTATAATGTTCAACATGTTCTCCATCTTAGCTTAGCATGTTAGCATGCTAACATTGCTAGTTAGCATAAAATCTTAAGTTACAGCTGGGGCTGAATGTAATTAGTTTTACAGGTATTTTGTCATTAACCAAAGTATTGGACATTTGCAATTTTTATGTGATCTAGGACGCTATCTAAATTCGAGGAACATGAATGTATAAAACCAAATTTTATGTTAATCTATCCAACAGCTGTCAAGATATTTCCCAAAAGCCAAAAATGTCAACCTCTTGGTGGCACTAGAGGAAAAGTCAAAGGATCACTAAAGTCAGACAGCTTCATCCACTGGGGACCATGAATGTTTATACCACATTTCAGGCCAATTGATAAAGAGGCCTTCTGTCAAAATGGTGGACTGACAGGCCAACATGCCCTCCACAGTTCCATGTTGCTAGCGTGACTAGAAGAACATAAGAAACAAGTAGTAACCAGTATCCTTATCCTTATCTCTCTGCTCTTAGGTTCTGTTAGTGGACGATGATGCTACCGTCAGGAGAGTTGTAGCAGCTGCTGATCGAGTTTTGGAGTGCCTCTCTGAGCTGGGCTCTGCCTCAGACATCAAGTCTCTACTCAAATCTTTCCAGGTGTTTTCTGAGGCTCTGCTTCTCCTCAACAGCCTGACAGTGGACAGAGCAAATTCCTTACAGGATCCCAGACAAACGAAACAGCTTCTTGATTCCTTGGAGACTTTGAGGAGGTGCATCTCCATGCTGCAGACGGCCATGTGCACAACCATCAAACACCCTACAAGTGAGCAGGCACAGGCTGCTCGGAGATACATTCTGGACAAGGTGCAGAGCACAGTGAGTAACATTGTTGTAACCCTGAAAAGTGAATGCCACAGTGGATCACTGGGTACTTGTGGGTATTACATAGGGAGGAGGAACAGTCTGCTGCAACTACTTACTAGTACCCAAACCTCCTCAATCCAATGCAGCAGCTTTGACAGCATGGTGAGAGATCTGGTGTTTCACTGTATGGTTGTGGCAAACACTTCTCGTAAAGAGTTTCAGCAAAGGGTGGTGAGTCATTGTCGTCACATCCTGCAACTGTGGTCTGACATAAAAAGGATTTTAAAGTCCTCAGAAGATCTGAATGATTCTGAGCAAAGCCTTGAGAAGATCTGCCCTCTGTTGGTGCAGCAAATACAAATGCTTGACGAAGTTTTGTTGACAACAGTTCTCTATCAAGTTTTAGACACATTTCTTACAGCATCTTCTACAGTTGAAGAACTTTCAGGTGTTACCAGACAGATCCTGGTTGGACACTCTTCTACAGAGATAGATCTGAGTTTTATACAGCCACGAGTTGAGGATTTAATATCCTCAACTGATCGAATAATCCAAGTGGCTAATTTTATCTCAGCAATAGCTGTCAATGCAAAGAGTTTGGAGAATGTGGAGAACTCACGAGTATGCCTCACAAGACTCAGGGCTCGGATCGAACCGTTGTCACTGGAGCTGGTGGATAATTCAATGCAAACTGTTCAAAAGCTCCATGAGGTGTGTCAACAATGGGAGGAGGAGACAAGTCAGCTTCAGGATGCTCTCAGTGACATAATGGATGTCAGGGAGTTCACCAGTATCGCTATCAATGAGGTGGTCAATGATCAGAATGGATGTGACTCAGCGTACAGAGAGCAAAGCTACAAACTGTTTAATGAACATGCAGCCAATCTTATTTATCACATGAAGCTGGCAGTTCACTCAGTGAGGAGACACTTGGACAGAAGTAATAACCCCATCTACAGGAATGGCCTCCTAGTCCTGCTCAAACAGGTTCAGTCATCTCGAACCAAAGTGGGTGAGTCAGTCAGAGACATGCTTTCAGGTTCCAGTCTTAATGTGGAGGTATATTCTACTTTTTCAGATAATGTTTCCGTGGCTATTCAGCATTTTAAAGTGCTCAGAAAGGGACTGGATGGCCAACAGCATCCACATCTCCTGAGTCCACTGCGAGAGGGGGCACGTCAGGATGTAATGTCACGGTCATGTGCACCAGTCAAAGACACCTGTGAACTGAACCAGGATCATATGATAAGAGGCTCCCCTGTTTTGCAGGCTGTGGAGAGGGATTCCCAAACTGAACATGAGGAGGAGAACACAGATGAGGAAACCATAGAAGCAGAACTGGCTCATAAATATGACAGTGATGATTTAAAGATCCCAGCTGTCTACGATAAGCCCAAACTGATCCGCAAGCCTCTTGAATTTGACCTTTTACCCCTCATGTATGAAGTTGTGACTGTGACTAAAGGGAAAGATGTGACAGTGCTCAACAGGGCCTGCACTGCTGTTCTTGAGCTGTCGAACTGTTACGCTCAAGCTGCAAAGGAAGCCTCGGCCATTGTTGATGCAGTTGATTGTCAGACGTTGGAATGTTTTAAAGCAGAGCTGGTGTCACTGACTCCGCTGCTTGTCCAGACAGCTCAAGAGACGGCGATGAGCTCGGCGATGAGCACGGAGAGCATCTACAAACACAGCACGCAGTTTACTGATCTTATCAACAATACCCGAAAGGTTTTACTGCCAGTTGCTGGAACCTGGTATCATACTGTTTACACTGAGCTGCAAGGAAATCTGCCAACAAAGGCAGCCACTGTTACACAGCAGCTAAATGAAGTGATGACTTTAGGTGCTGATGTGGTCCAGCTCTTGACATCGTCAGATTTAGCCTCACAAAGCGACAGTCAAGAAACATTCAGCGTTTTACACAACAAGCTGAACAAAGCCCAGAACAACACAAAGTATCTGGTAGAGTTTGTCACCTCAGTGGAAGGGCAGGCAGATCAGCTCGAGGGACTCTGTATCCTCTGGGGCCTGTCTATTCAAATTTTGCTAAATTCTCTTGATAAGATTTTGGGAACATCGACTGCAATGAACCAGCTGAGCCCTCAGAAACACCTATCAGTGCTGTCAGAGAACTCACTTCGAATCCAAGAGGCAGCGAGGCTAACCAGCCTAAATTGTAAGAGTGCTTACAAATCAAAACAGTTAACAGGACACCAGGATGAACTAAAAACCCTGACTGACGCCTATCTCAAAGCTGCCGAAGAGCTTGACACAACACCAAGTGTGATGCAACTTGCAAAGTCTGAATTCTTTCAGAGACATCTTTTGATTAAAATTAAGGTGCTTTCTAGTCATTTAAGCAAAGCAAATAAGGATTTTGATAAAGCACTTCAAAATATTGTCAGCATTGCTTATTTTGCTGCTGAACACTTCAGGGAGAACAACACAGAAGATGCAGAGCAGAAGTTTGAAAATGCAGCTCAAACACTTTCTGAAAATGTAAAACAAGCGACAAAGAGAGTCGAGGACTGCTTACATTACGTCCGCGACCCACGTTCCCGTTCTAACCTGAGGTCTATCAACGACCACCTGTCTTTTCAGATCTCGGATATAATCAGCAGAGCGAGGCTCATCGTAGAGACTCATTACATTTGTGACACACTCAGTCTGGATGTGCAGATACAGTGCTGGTCTGCAAAAGCTCACTATGTGGTGGAGGAGATCAGGAAGCAGGATGGGATTCACCAAGAGGCTAAAGAGTACATCAGAGCTGGTCTACAGGGCAGAGCACCTGATGATATCAAAGATGCGTTGGCTACAATCCCATTGAAAGTCAAGGAAGTGGAATTTCCCTCTGACATGACAATGACATCCTGGCAGAAAGGCAACACAGAAAACGTAGAAGCTGCAGAACCAGATGTGAACGTGGCCGCTGTGGCCAAATATGAACCTGGAAATATGGAAAAAGATGTAGGTGTCTCATGATTAACACAATTTTAAGGTTCAGTGATTCCTTCATGTCACAATAAATCCCTATTTTTCTCTTTAGGACAGTGTCTGGTCTGGCACATTCAAAGAATCTCCTTCGCTGACCCACACGTCTCTTTTCCTAAAGCAAGAAAGTGACAGCTGGGATCCCAAGGACAACAGAATTGTCCAGGTGACCAGGAAGATGGCTGACACACTTTGTTACATGACTCAGTACTTGAAGAAGAAAGGCCCAATACCAGTAAGGACCACAAGAGGGCACTTGACATACTTTACTGTCTTCACCTTGATATTTGTAGGCATCCTCATCCACAACACCCTCAGTCATTCCTGTTTTTTTTTTTCCAGAATAAAGAGGCATTTGTCAGTGCGGCCAAAGATGTTATCTCAAACTGTCAGTCAGTGACTCAGTTCATCAGAGTTATTGCCAACCACTGCCTGGATAAACAGTGTACGGTTGAACTCTCCCTCATAGTTGAGCAGATTCTCACCATCACCAACCAGCTCAACATCATCTCCAGGTCAGAAGAGTGTAAACATAAATCACATAGTGAAAACTAAGGAAGAGAAAATTTGTAAAGAGGTTATTTTCATGCTTATTTAGTGTCAATGCTGTAACACCTGGGTGCAAATCATCTGATGAGATCCTGGTGAAGAACACACAAAATCTACTCCAGACGGTCTTGCGTGGGGTCCACGCTGCAGAAACAGCCTGCATCACGGTAAATATAACATCAGAAACATATCTGCATTGATATATGGTCTTTTCCATGTACTATAGATAGATACAGTTCAAACACTCTGTTGTGTGTACTGTCTCCTGAACCATTAAAGGGACAGTCCACCTCAAAATCAAAAATACATATTTTTCCTATCACCTGTAGTGCTAGATTGTTCTGGTGTGAGTTGCTGAGTGTTGGAGATATTGGCTGTAGAGCTGTCTGCCTTCTCTCTTTTATAATTGAGCTAAATGGCACTCGACTTGCAGGTTAGCAGGTATAGTTTGGTAGAAATAAAAATAGTTCTTACATGAAACTGCTCACAACAAGGTCTGTCTTTTTTTTGGCACTTTGAGCACCACAGGCCGAGTGCCATCTGATTCCATTATATTCAAGAAGGGCAGGCATCTCTGAGGCTGATATCTCTAACAGTCTGCAAGTCACACCAAAAAAATCTAAACTCATAAATAGCACTACATGTAAGATGAATAATATGAAATTTCGATTTTGGGATGAACTGTCCCTTTAAAGCTGTACAATTACTCTCTTGTTCAAGGGTTTGAAGCAGCCTGAGCCGAACTCAGATGGTGAAGAGGCTACAGCCTTGTGTTTCCAGTGGAGACGGAAACTGGAGATCCATCGAGCCCAGCAGACGTCTAACCTAGAGACTGATGAGCTGGGTTTGAGGAAGACCTCATCCCACCCTGTAGCACCTAGTCTTGCCCCACCAGTTGACTACAAGTGATAACTGCCCCTTAAGCCTAACACAGATAACATTTTTGTTCTCGAGTTGATAGAATAACGTGACACCCACTCAGGAGCTTTTCACAGACTGTCATGCTCAAGGACACCCCACCAAGTTCGATGAAATAAAGTATTCTATACTGAAGCTGAGATTGGATGTAATGCTGGACATATTACTGGATTTATGCACACTAAAATGACAATGCAACCTGATGTGTGGTTCTGAAAGAAAACACCTCATGTTTTACGTCTTTATTTCAGATATTTATAATCAAATCACTGAAATGTGACGGGCATATGTGTTGTTAAAATGTCATACAGTATTAATACAACCATAACCACCAAACGGACAGGAATAAAACAAAGTATTTCTCATTAAAA
The DNA here is from genome assembly GCF_011397635.1 of Epinephelus fuscoguttatus. Classification (NCBI taxonomy): domain Eukaryota; kingdom Metazoa; phylum Chordata; class Actinopteri; order Perciformes; family Serranidae; genus Epinephelus; species Epinephelus fuscoguttatus. The sequence goes on from NC_064767.1 coordinate 25,737,580, forward strand.
CACTCAAAAACAGACTGTACACATGATACAAAATAGGCATTTACAATGTGAATTATGAAAACAATAAAAAAAAAAGTACATAGCTTAGTTTCAGTCCAACACAGCTCACCTTAACAGACACAGCACCGGGCGGAGCGTTAGCCACCTTCAGCCTACAACACTCACCCTTTGTAGCACACAGAACCCCCTGTGAGTTACAGTCAACTCAAAATTCAACATTAAACATAGTTATAAATGCCATATTTATATAATATATATCAATATAATGTGAACATGATAATATTTTCTCTCTTTGTATAGTACACTTTTTTTTATTCTGATGAAAACAAGTGAATGACAGTTGAACTGCTATATACAAGCTTCTCATCAGTGTTTCGAGGAATTACAATGACAGATCGAAGTGAGTTTCCAATATTATTTCACTCAATTGACTGTTATTACTGCTCGTTTAGCAAGTTAGAAAAGTCTACAACAGTAACGTCACATCCTCGAAGCATTTAGGCCACTTAAAAAAGGTCCAACAATGTACAAAGCAAAAATTGAATGGCCGCAATGTTGTGAAATTACACATTTCTTCTCAGTGCACTTAGAGGACTATCTAATATTGTAGATAATTTTATTTATGTTTTGATTATCTGATCATGCCAGAGGATGACCAATCATAAACTTATATCAGGGTGTGTTGTAAAAAAATGTCTGTTGACTTATTGTGAAAAAATCCCTTATAATAAAAGTGAGCATAAACAGAAGCATCTCGTAATAAAAAAGTGTCGTGAAATAAATAAATACAAAACTTCTCGAGGGAATTCTTACAATAATTGTTTGATCAGTTATGTAGCGTTATGTCTCTGCATGTGGAGTGATCTATTCTACAGGGTGTAATGCCTGGAATAAACCCATATGGGTCAGTCCTTAGTGAAAACTATACAAGTTTAAATAATTCCTTTTTTCTGATTGTTTAAAACGTACATGAAAAATACACAATGATAAAAGACCCTAACACACACACTGTCAAAACAAACATTTCAGCATTGATATGATTAAGTTAAAATAACTATACACTGTGTCTGTGCACATATTTAGTATCATCTCCGTACGGACGAATGTGTAGTGCACTAGATAGTATGCGATTATATACAGGATCATTTATATACAGAAATAAATAGGTTCATGTAAAGCTAAATAAAGATTAATAGACACGTCTCATCAAAATACAATTCTTCTGCAACTTGTTTATATTTCCACGCTGTGTTTACTGACAGAAAGGAGAAGCAGTTGGATCAAAAGTCTTGAACACATCTTTCAGTGTCCTGTCGTCTGCCTCCTCCTCTGGATCGTCCTGTTTTGGTTCTTCCTCCATGGCCTCCTCCTGCTCCTTCTTTTCCTCCTGCTTCTTCTCCTCTGTCTCTTCCTGTGCACCTGTAGAGCCCTGTCCTCCTGGTTTGGCCTGCCTGGGGTCGGTGTACTGGGGTCGGATCAGCCCGGCCAGCGCCTGGATGGGGAGGTTATGAACTGCTGGGGGTTTGACGGGTGAGGCGGGAGGCACTGTGGGAGAACTGGAAGGTGGAGGCTGATCTGAGGCGACGTCTGTGCTTTTGGCCTCTTCGAAAGAGCTGCTTCGTTGGGTTGGTGAGAGAGGCGGGGTATTGTCTTTCTTGGGGAGTTTCAGAATGCCTGCCTTTTTAGGAGGCTCTGCTTGCTCCTTCTGAGCTTGCTCGGTTTGATTACGAGGATCGTACAGACTGATGCCGCCAAGGATTGTAGTGGGACTCTCTAGCCCTCCACCAGAGGATGCCAGACGAGGGGCATAAGGTGGCAGCCTCTCAGGCTCTGGCTTCGCTTGGATAACATGAGGAGAGGAGCTCACACTGGCCTTCTGTAACCTGGGGTCCACAACTCCTCCCCCAGAGGAGGGCACCTTCTGACCCAGCAATTTGGAGTCCAGACTTCCTGTACGCTTTAGTCTGGGGTCCAGAGTCTTTTGCTGGCGTGGATCTATGGGTCTTTCAATGGAGGGTCGAGACTCTAGAGATCCAGAGGGTAATCGACTCATACGTTCCTTCAAGCGTGCAGCTACCAGTCTGGGGTCAGTTGGTGGAGGGCTGGAGACGGGGGGATGATCAGACAGGCTTGTTCGGTTCATCTGAGCATCTGCAATTAGGGGTGGAAGGGGCAGGTTGATGGAGTGTTCCTGTTTGGGCACCAGGGAAGGGATGAGGTCCTCAGGGGCCCACACCACTGTCTGAGCGAAGGCTGGCCGCTGGAGCAGGATGTCCACCCGAATGTGGCTAAACTGCTTTAACTGACAACGAGGATCCCGCAGCACTGCACTGGGGCTGGGATCCAGAGGGATGAGAACCGCTTTGTCCCTGAGCTCCCTCTCTCCTTCATCATCATCATCACCTGTAGGAGGCTTTTGAGGAACAGGGTGGGTCTGCTGGCGATAGGAACTCTGCTCCATCGGTCTCATCTTCCTGGGGTCTCTGGAGAACCGTGGGTCTGCAGCTCCATCGGACTCCTTTTTCATATCCGGGGGTCGCTGACGTGGGTCAGTCTTCACACGGGGGTCAGTGGGTGGGGCCCTCTCCTTCACAAGCCGAGGGTCACCCAGTGCTAAAGCCACAGGGGCAGCCTGGGGGGGCTTGGACTGAGACTGCTGCATCTCACTCTGCTTCTTGAGAGATTTAAGGATGGAGGAAACACAGCTTCCATCCTCCTCGTCACTTGAGTACCAGTTTGTAGTTTCATCTGTAAACAAAAATTAGATCATATTTAAATGTTTGTTCTCTTAAGCATTATTTGAGCGGGACTAGTATTAGCAGGGGACGTTATGCGATTTAGAAATGATTCACATTTGCATTCACATGGGATAAGCAAAGTCTGTTTACTTGAATTTACTGACATAAATAATTTGACTTGCTAATACAAGTCTCTTTACTTTAGCAAGTTCTCCATTTGTGAGGGCGTTCTGGGTGTTATTGGGTTTTATCTTAATTAATTCAGCAGACCTACTTCTTGCTCCCAGGCACTTACCTCTGCTTGCACTGTTATCATCCTGGCCCTCTGCTCTCTGTGGCTCATTTCCCTGTGGATGTGACTCTTGTTGTTGCTGCTGCTGTGTTAGGTGTAAAAAGATGGCCTTCTGCACTGCTGGTGGTAAAGACTGCAACTGTGACTCTGCGCCCATCTGCTGGAGGTTCTGCACGAAGGCCAAACTGGGGTCTACTGCATTGAAAATAAAACAAAGAAGAATAACTTTGCAATTTGAGTTACCGGTTTAAATGTGATTTACCGACTGGACGACAATGTAACTATAACACTGACCTCCTTGCTGACCCATGGCCTGGTTTTGAAGGAAGCTGCTGAACAACTCGACTGGGTTCTGACCCAACGACGGAAATGGGAAGAGACTTTGCAGCATCTGTAGATCTGGTATAGGAGGGAACGGAGGCCTCTGCATGTTCATCTGCGGGTTCATACTGGGTCGGTTCCCGTGAAAGGGTGGAGGTTGACCAGGGGGGATTGGTGGCTGCATTGGAAATCCAGGTGGTGGGTGCTGTCCTGGAGGACTCTGTGGCATGGGTGCTCCAGTGGGGTGACCCATGGGAACAGGTGATCCAGGGGGAGGAATCGGAGGAGCAGAGGGGGCTGTAGGCACCATACCTGCGCTCTGCGTGTCCTCTGAGCCTCCGCTAAACTGACTGGTGCCTTCACCTTGATTCTGGGTGTAGTTGGATCCACTGAAAAAAATAATATGCACAGTTAGGTTGAGAATAAGCTCTTTGGAGTTCGATTTAGGTTTGATTACCGATTATTTTGTTTACCTCAGACCAATTTTTTGTGCCAAGTCCACAGTAGGTTGAACCTTGATTTCAAACAGGGAGGGGATCTTCTTCCCCGCCTGGCCAGAGGCTCCATCTGTAGGACTGCTCTGACCAGGAGTGGGCAGCAGACCCACCCCAGGAGGAGGCTTCGGAAGTGGGGCGATACCTTGCTTTCTCAAATCCTCCAGCTCCAACTCGTCCTCGCGGGCGTTCTCCTCCTCAGTGTTTATTATCTGATAAATGAGTCAGAAAGCAGAAATAAAACAATTATTGATCATTAGAGCTGAAAATCTCTCGGCATATAAAAGTTTAAATAAAAAACACTTCTTTCTGTTTTACCTTATCGAGCAACTCTTTGGTCACGTCATTCAGAGCCTCGTGGGAGAATTTGCAGTTGTCCCCTTGATAACATTTGGCTCCAGTATGAAAGAACTTGCACGGGTATTCATGTGCAGTCACAGGTTAAGGAACAGGACTAATTAAAAGGTGTGATGAGAATTCCCTTCATTATGCAATTACACAAATGTAATTAAAAACTCTTGTTAGTAAAGGATATTGTGCATGTAAATGCAGTTATCTCCTTTGCTGCAGTAGCCTTGGAGGTAAAATTTGCAGAGTTCCTTTTTCTTATCTGGTACGACGAGCTCATGTTCGAACTTGCACTGTTCCCCCTGTGTAAAGAAAAAATGAGTTTATCCTTCAGATAGGAAACTTAAGTGTATATTGTTAAAACAAGTAAAAGAACATTAGTGCTACTTTACCTTGATGCATCGACCCTCGAGGAAATACTTGCAGATGTACCTGCCGTTGTGTTCAACCGTGTGCTGATTGATAAACTCTTTACTCATGATCGGCCGTTTCTTCTGAAAACCGGAGGAATTTTTTCCTTCCTGTGACACAAAATAAACAAGATGTGGTCTTAGTTTTGTCTTTTCCCCCAACTAGTGTCTTAATGTGCAGTCTGTTTAATACAAAGCTAAATGGTACAGTCAAAAGATGAAATATTGTGAAAATTTAAGAATAACCTCTTGTCTTTTTGTCTTTTTCTCTAGAGCACAAACTTCTTGTGTTTATTTGAACTTTTAAATGTCAATTTTCTATAAAATGCAAATTACATTGTGATGCAGACAAAAACCAGGTTCCCACAGCTTAAGGTAAGTTAGATTTAAGACATTTTGAGAGTTTTTTAACCCTACTCAGAATGAAATTTAAGACCAATTTTACAATAACCAAAACAGAAGAAAAGAAACGTGCACCTGATATTAATTACGCATGGTTAGGGAAAATTTTGCCTAAAAGTTTATTGTAGCATAAAACATGATTTTTTTTTTTTGTCTCATGGCAAGTTGATTTTGTGTTTCTCATTCTGCCTGTTGGACTCCACTGCCTTCATTCCCATTGTGAGTTTGAAAAACATTTTGCATAAAAGTACACTGAGCCTCATATGCATTTCAGTCATAGCAGGAAATCTTGGCTAAACTGCCAATTGTCACTGTATTTGCACTTCCCCATGTCGTCCAGGGTACAGTGACAGGTAATTAGCAGACAGTGGATTCTCACAAAGTATGAGTGTCCACATTCCACATCTGCGTGATGTTAATGTAAGAGGCATGCGGTAAGTTATTTAAGAAAAATTATACCAATTATTTTGATATTTTTAAATGCACTGTCAAAAAAATAGGATTTACAAAATCCTACTTCCCATGTCTTGGCATTTTTAAGACTTTTGAAAGACTGATTACAGATATTTTAATACCAATTGAGGACTTTTTAGATTAATGAATTCAGTGATTCTGAGACTAAGGGTCTGCAGAAACCCTGAAAATATATACAGTATTTTAGCTTGATTCCCCATGACTAATATAATATTAACGTATTTATTAGGGGTGGGAATCACCAGGAGATCCACGATACGCTATTATCACGATACTTAGGTCACGACACAATATTATTGCAATTTTATGTTGCGATATGCTGATTTACATGCAATTTATAACTTTTTTTTTTTGACTGTAAATTATGTCCCCAAAGTTTTCAGTCTGTTAATCTGACTTCAGACATTTTTTTGCAGCAAAATGTATCTAGTGGACTGAAAAGCAATGAACATATGATTCTAGTAGACTATAAAAAGCTGATATGTATTGCAATATTAATTAATTATATAATAAAAAAAAACGTGATACGACATTGCCACAAAAAAAAATTGCGATACTATGCTATATCGATTTTTTCCCCCATCCCTAGTATTTTTTAGGGGACAGTTGTGGCTCAAGCAGTAGAGTATACTGCATATTCTACTTAAATAACATATGATACTAATATCTGGCTGAAATTTACACGGCACACATACCGGTACCATGTCGTCCATGCATTGGTCTCCTCCTCGACCTCGCCCGCGTCCTCCCCAGGGTTTCCCCTTCAGCTTCTTGTTTTTGTTGAGCATCCCACGTCCTCTTCCTGGCCCACTCCCTCTGCCTCTTCCTCTCTGCCCAACTGAAAATGACATTTTCATCAAACACGTTATCATTCACAATAAACCTAGATAAATTACAACAGTAATGATCTGATATCAAAAGTGTATGAATCTGAAAAGCACTCATACACTGCTGTTGTTTCATCCCTCTCATGCTTCCTCTCTTCATCTGGTCTTTAGCGTGGCGTCCCTTTCCCTGACACTGGGAATCTTTTGACTGTGAATACTCGGACATGTCATCTTCATAATCATCCTCCTCTTCATCGTAGTCGTACTTGTCATCACTGTAGTCGCTGTATTTGTCAAAATCACTGCTCTTGTGCGGCGGGGACTTCTGTGAGTTGCCATGGCCTCCCTTTGAATCCCGTCCGTGCTGGCAGGTCAACAGTCACAGAGAAAAAAATGTCACACAATAATGCCTTTATGGATATTAAGCATCAGCAGCAGCAGCCAGCGGTTGTGAACTCACCTGAGAGGACTGGCCATCAAATCCCTGGCTCTTACGGTTTTTGGGCCTTTCAGGTCGGTCGTAGTCGGAGTCATAACTGTCAGAGCTGGAGCTGCTGGAGGGGGAGTGGTGCTGAGGAGAGGGCGGAGGGAACAAAGGAAAAACACACCATTAAAGTGAATTGTGAATTAGCCTAACTTTTCCTAACTTCACTGCTGTAGCAGTAAAAGATATTTTACTGTGATAACAAATATGGCAGCATCTTACTTTCTGTCTGTCACGCCTTCTCCTTTTAGACCTCCTTTTCTCTCTGGTCTTTTTGTATCTTTTCCTGGAGTGCCTGTAAGTCTTCTCTTCTTTCTCTTTGACTTTTTCTTTTTCCTTCTCTTTCTCTTTCTCTTCATTCACCTCTGGAGCCTCTTTGTTTTCCTCCTCAATTCCAATCCCTTCATCATCTATTTCTCCATCTTCCAGCTCGCCATCCTCTCTAAAAGAAAAAGAGGAAAACAGTGAGTTCCTCGAGTATAACTATAAGGGTTTATATACTTTATTTTGTCAGCGTCAGACTTTCTTAAAATGTTTTTCATATCATAAGCAAAACCAGAATCACCTGCTGTAATGATTTAATAAGAAATAAAAATGTTATTACACTGCCATTAAGTATTTTCCCATCATTTGGAGCAAAGCACTGAATAATAAGCCAGACAGTTTCCAATACACGCTGAGCCTTTCCTGTACTAAAAACATCCTGTCAACAATTCAAGGCTAAGTTCTAATTTCCTGTGAACCAATATGTAGTTATTTCATGGGAGTCAAAATAAATTCAACCTCAGGTCAAATAAAATCCATGAAAGCCTCCAATTTCTAGAAGCAAGGGTTTTCAGAGTCAGATATGAGTTAAGTATGATTTAGGCACACATTAGTCTTTACAACAAGCCCATTGTTTCTGTTAAATACTACAACAAAAACAACCTTAAATAAAGAGGAAACATTTTGATGGAATTTTGATAAAAAATGCCAGTCTGAAAGGCCTGTGCACTCCTGTAGGAACTCTCCAAAGGCATACTTAATTAAAAGGATTGTGAATATATAATAGGCAGACAGTCCTCTCAGTGAAGTTGAGGTTTAATGTCAGATACTGGTATGATCAGTATGTAAGCATAACTTTGATATAATCCAAGGCTTTCTTTCTATTACTTTGCAGCAGCGTCAATGACCCCTGTGTGTCTGCAGAGGAATAGTTATGCAAACATTACTGCGCTGAGTACTTCACATTAGAGCTGCAATTATTAATAGATTAGTTCTCATTAATTATTTGAATTGAAAGCTAATTTGATCATCGATTCATTGGTTTGAGTAATTAAAAAAACGTTAAAATTTTCTGATTCTAGCCTCTTAAATGTGAATATTTTCTGGTTTCTGTACTTCTTTATGAAAGTAAACTGAATATCACTGGGTTGTGGACAAATCAAGATCACGTTGGGACATTTTGCTACATTTTCTGACATTTTACAAACCAAACTAATTGATTAATTGATAGATAAATCGACAAAGAAAACAACTGTTCTTCACATATATGCTGCTTTTATAATCTGCTGTGTGTCACACAGGAAAAGGAAGAGAAAGTTGGTTATAACACTAAAGCTTGGCACTTAAAAGTAAGCCTCTATAACACCTGCTCCAAATTTAAAATTACAGCTGTACCAGCATGGACTCACAAATCTAAAACTGAAATCAACACATACTGGATTATAATAGATGGCCAATACAGAGCAAGTATTTCATTTAAAAGTTTATATAAATATCAAGTATGTCAACGCATGAAAATATCAAAGTATGACAGTGGTAGATATCACCATCCCAGTGCAGTTTTAATATTCTTTTCATACGATGTCAAGTCAGCTGTTTTCAAAAGATGAATCAGGTAGGAGCATTAAAACATAAACACCCTAAAAATGGGAAAGAATGTCCTCCCACTGATCCCAGTCTGTTTTCACAGACAGGAGCCATGTCTACCTCTGACACCAGTGCAGATCAGGCTTCAACCTGGCACCCTACACATCCGAAGCCACCATGATACTGTACCAAAACTTCCCATTCAGTCCAGCCTTCAGCAGCTGAGACTACACCAACCAAACACTACACCTGAACTTTGCTAGACAGTGAAATCTGTGAGATCTTTGCTTTGGCACGCTCTTAGCCCCTCTTTGTTCACATGGTGTGACAGCTCTGTCAGGACTAGAGACCAATCACAAGGACACGTGCATGGCCTGTCTCCAGCACAAGCACATCATCTCAACCCTGCATGAACCTTGTCTCAGCAGTACTGCCAGGTGCCCGGTAGGGGGCGTACAGTGCGAGGATGGGCGTGGCATTTACATCATAGTCATTTGCATAGTCTCCTGCAGATGGCAACAATGAAGCCAATTCACCCCAGTACCACAACAACACAAACGATGAGGTCTGCTATCTTGCATGGAAATGATCATGAATGAGTCTTTTCGACACGGTGATGGGAAATCTAGTTGGACAGCGTTATTTAAGTGCACCAAAGAGGCATGCAAAGATTGTTGAGGGGGGAAACCGTGGACTCTATATACTGCAATTCATGGTTAAAATAAAAGAAGAAAACAGTAACACAAGCATGTAGACCCACAGCACTGAAACGCACAGATGAGCGTATTAAGAATTGCATAAGAATGTTACTCGACCTTTCATCCCCTGCAAGCTCAGAGTCTGTCATGTTTTTGTCAAGAACAGGGGCTGGGGGACTGGAAACAAGGCTCACAGAAGCCATTGGCAAACGGATCTGCCTCCTTTCTCTCCGGTAACGTTACAAGAGTGAATTATCTCAGTCACTCAAGGAGACGTTGGGTTGTGAGAGATGCTGGAAGATTTCAGACTGGAGAAAAACTCACGGTGTTACATGTCTCGACAGAGACAGTAAACAGACACTCTCCTCTTTCATATCAATGACGTTTTAACTCTGTGAGCGCAGCTTGATACCCCGCTTTGCTAATGTCCCGTCGGTTGACAGCTGCCATGGTGAAATAGAGGAGACGGTGGGAGAAACAGACAGAAATGTAACCATGTTCGTTGATTTCAGCATCTTCATAGGCTTTCTCAACAGGGACATCATCTCAAAATGGCTTCTGAGGTCTGCAGCACATTCCTGGATCATGTATTCCTCCACGTATATATAGTCCTACGCGGATCTACCTAACATGGATACAGCACCTTCTCGTCAGCTATTGGTCAGGCATCGCACGAGCCAAGAGAGCTGCGATTCTTATTGGCTCAAAGCAATGTCAGTTATTTTCAACATCTGCAACAATGAAGTGTATACGACGCTCAGTTTTGTCCTTTGTCAGTGTTTTAATTTAGGAACGTGTGTATTACGCAGTTTTAACGACCGGAGTTTATGGCGTTTTTAAAGACAACACCGCTGAAGCTAATTCGCCTTATCGCGTTATTAGTAGCTACGTATTTATTCCTTGTTGTTTACGCTCACGAACTCGCGCGCGCACGCAGACGCGCACATCCTTGGACGAGCTCGACTTCTCGCGCTTGTGCAGTCCTGCCTTTGACCACCAGGTGTCGCTCCGACTCCACAAGCCAAACCCTAAAAGACGTGCTGTGCAACGGTAACATTGAGCCAATAAAAATAATGCACGTCCAGTTAAATGTTTACTCAGTGGACTAACAACAGGCCCCAGTTGTTTCTAGTTCACAAACACTGTAGCCAGAGTTAGGGACTGTTCGTTATCTATGAGGGGGAGGGTGGTGCAAGACGGGGATGAATGTCAAATATTTTTTTAAGCACTGGGGAGGGACTTGTGTTTTTTATTTTGGCTTCAGGGCTAGACATACAACTTTCAATAGTAGTGTTTTGTTTATTTTAAATACCCTGTTGCTAACGAGTTTGAAAGGCATGTTTTCTTTAAAAATTGCCCAAATTACACAATTTATCATTGCTAGAAACTGTAAAAACAACAATTATCATTGGTTTTTGGAATATCTGATGGTCCTTGAAGAATAAAACTTGAAGAAAAGACTGCACACTGTCTACCTTGCAAAACTAATGATTTTAATGCTGCTGCAACGTTTCTGCGACTAGACATTCATCATGCAACTACCTGACAGTGTGCAGGAGTCTTTTCTACAAGTTTTATTCTTCTCGTCCCTCTCCTGCGCACCTGTTTGAAAATAGATGTGCAAAGTATTCCTTCATTTTGATGGTCCTTGAACACAGTATGTGTGACTCCATCATCAAAATCACTTCCTCTATATGTCTTATTTAAAAATGTCATCAAAAATAAACCATTTACACCAACCAAATCCTTTAAAAACAGTAAATTCTGCACACCTGCATGCAAGACAATAGTGAAAAACCAAGTGTTTTTTCAACTCCAGGATTTCAATTTTCAACATTTAACCTTCAAACATCAAAGGGTAGGTTTTTAAAATGGTATAACATCCACCATGCCAAGTTACTGACACTGCCACTGTTGTGTACTGTTATATAAAAATGTTGTTGGTGCTAGCTTTGTGCACAATGTAATATTTGTACATGCATGCCTGCGTGTGTGTATGTGATTGTTATGTAAGATTATAAATTTTGTTGGTTTTCTGTGGTAGGACCAGTGACAGGTGGCGTTTGTGCACCTATATTCTGCTGAAGTGCACATACACTTGTGTAATGATGCAATTTGGAGGATTTGCGTTTTGCTTAAGAAATTTGCTGTTTGTTTTGGTGAAACTCTCACCCCTCTGCTGTTTACTCGTTGCATTGGGTCCAATACATGTAGCCTATAAAGTATGCATATATTTCAAATAAATAAAAGGTTGTTCATGGTGGAGGGAGGGTCATGCATGTGCCACAGTTACTCAGAGAGGCCCAAGGAAAAATAAGATAAAATAAACAAAATGAAGTCACACTGCACCCACCCCCCTCCCCTGATAAGTAGAGTACAGTCCCTAAGTGTTAGCTCTGTGGCAGTGATCTGATGCTATAGACAGATAATTGGTCATGTTATGTGTGTTTAGCCGACTATGGCAATCTGCAGCATGACGACCTGTGTCACAATAAACATCATAATATGTGGAGGAATGCAGCTACTCTGAAGAGATCCAGTCCTTTGAGCTTATAAAGAAAGGTAAACATTTTTTATTCTTCACAGTCGTGTAAACAAACACAATTTAGGTCATATTACACTCTTGCAACACACCAGATAGAGCTGGCTCTATATTGTGGTAAACTGTGCTTGGCAGCAGCAGAGAGATGTAAAGAGAAAAACATAGACATTTTTGGGAGTATGTCGGTGGGAGGGATTCCTGCTGCAGGAGGAAACCCAGTTGGCGTGCAGAGCTCAGAGGCTGAACTTTCCGAGCGCGCAGATAAAGAGACGGGAGGGAGCGCATCTCTGTCTCAGACACCTGATGAGCATCCTCCAGACTCGTGAAAGCAGCGGACAGAGCTTCACATCAGAGAGCTGCTGCTTGGATTTAATCGAAGCACCATAAACAAGAAGGCTTCTAAATCCTGGGAAACACCAACAGGGAACTGCATTACTTTATTATTATTATTATTATTACTGGACTCTAAAAGATGGCACTGTCTTTTCGACGCAGGTGTTTGCTTTTGCTGTGTTTGACAGCCATCCAGTGTGGTCATGCTGCCGTTCAGGTAAGAGTTACTTACATTATTTTACATAACAACTTACTCATAGATCTGCAGCTTGGGCAAACTGAATCAGAAAAGTGTGATAGCCTTTCAAATCTCAAAATCTGGGCAAACCATATTTGGGAAACATTCATAAATTTAAAGAAAAGTAATCCATTTAGATACCTTAATGCTATTGTCCATTAAAAACAAGTTATCCCAACCAATAATTTAATTGTTCTTATTCTGTTTTAGCTTTCAATGCAATTGTAAGTCTGTGTATTATTGTAAGTTTTGCAGGGTTTGTGATTACAGTCTACAGTTTCCACTGGAGAAAGTATTTGATGCTTTTTGCTTTCCCAAAAAACCTCTCCTGTAGCATCCAGATAAGAGTCCTCATTCTTGTCAACTGGAAGCATTTCCCCTTTTGCCTGGGGCAGGTAAAAGGAGCAGAGCACTGTGTAACTACTGGTCCAAACTATGTGCACAATGAATGTTAATGTATTGAAGCTAGTTGTTATTGTACAAAGCCCTCCAAATGCCAAAGCAGGAATTCAAGGTATGCTGCTCAGAGGAATTGTTCCAATGAGCATGTGATTAATAAACCCTCCTGAAAGGATTAGAGGCACTTTCCTCTGAGGAACTTTGTAATGGCTTGTCAAGCTCTCTTCCTCAAGTAACTGCTCGTGGCATCCATGCTATTTTCAGTCTGGCCCATTCAGGATTATCCAATGAGCATGTGCCTTCCTACCGCCATGCAAAATATACAGAGGAACAGCATTTTGGACTTAGGTCCCATTGACATCTGCCCGGCAGCTTTTGTCCAGCTGCGTCTGCCACTAGAGTTGTGATAGTGAGTGGAAAAGGGTAAGGCAGAGAGGAAGAGAGATGGTGGGCTTAGAATACCTCACATGTGAGTGCAATGAGGTCTGATGGAAAGCAAATGTAGTACAAATCATGGTGACTGTGTCATGCATGTACATTAAAAACTGCCAGTGTTACATAATGTGTTTTAATATCAATGAAAACTCCTTGTAACCATAACAACCATGTGCCCACCAATAAGATGGATTCAGTTTCAATTACATCATGCTCCACAGCTGCACATTAATGTTTATTCGCAGCTCATGTTTTAAGTTTTACGACCGTTAAACTGAGGTAACCGCTCGTTTTCTTGTTGGAAAGTCGCTGCATTTTGAAATGTTTCGCCAAGGCTCTTTTATAACTCTTAACTCTGCTCACAGTGCGCATGCTTTATCCACAGACGTGCATGGATAAGCACCAGGTGGTCGGGGTGCTTCGTCAAATGGAGAAGTTTCTGAAAGGCCAGGAGATCCGGTTCACAGAGGGCCTCAGGATCATGAAGTCAAAGCTGGCAACTCTTCAGAACTCTGTCTCCAAGTTGCCTCAAGCTGACCAGTCAGCTGGTGAGTAATAAACAGATAACAACACACATTGTCACGCCATTCATCATATTCTCTTAATCACTGACATCTTTAGAGGCATTTTCCTCAGCAGACATTTTGACTTGTCATAGTTGGAAACGGAGAGGTGTGTCCCAGTAAGTCATGACAGTGTGACAGTAATACCAGGACCTTGACATTGAAGCAGCCATCATTCATTTATTACGTCTGTGCTTTTCCCAGTGTCACTTGTCAAAGTGTCTTCTCCTGAAGGTCTTAATCGCAATCTTTATCAACTTGTTCTTACAGTTGTTGATAATTACCAAAGGAGCTATGTACAATATCCAGAGGGGTCTATGATTCAGACATTGTCTGCACACAGCTCTCAACATGGAGGAGTTGGCAGCTAGCAGCTAATGGTACTAACAGTGCTAACAATGGTGGGCGCTAAGCTTCTGTCTCCAGGTATAAGTTCAGTTTAAGACTTTTTAAGACCCTTTTAATACCACTTTAAATGAAATTTAAGACCAGACTTGCAATGAAAATATACACCAAAAGTGAAAATATGCTCTCTCCAAGTACACACATTGATGTCAGTTCAAAATGAACAGTAAAAATGACCCTGACAATACTTCCTGTGTTTACAGCTCTGCATGTGTGATTCCACTGAACTGATTCCCCTTGTACCTAGTTTGAATCACCTTCAACATACAGCGCAGTTTGCGTCATAAACATTTCAAGGCACTGACTTTAATCACCACGAGTAATCATTGTTATTCTCTTAAGCTATTTGTCCTTACACGTTCATAGCTTGCAAGGTCCTAGTTTAATGATGCAGACTCATTGCATGATGTAAGTGCATTACAGGTGCAAAAATAGGGGCATTGCGCACATACAGGTGTTGTGTCAAATTCTGGTACCCCGTCGAAAAGTGTTTCTCACCTGTTGAAATGATGTGTCCTGTAGCACCAACACCAAACATTATATCGTTGATGTGACTTAAAAGACATTTAAGACCCATTTCAATATAAATATAAGACGGTTTAATACTTTTTAAGGCCTTTTATAAGTAAATGATTATTTAAGACATTTTAAGACTTTTCAAGGACCCGCAGCCACCCTGTGAATATCATGTAGAGCTCCTTTATGTCCAACTGACTCACTTATCCTGGCTGATGAGACCTCTGCACAGGTTGAGGTTGGGCAGAGCTATATCAGGAAGTGCATAATGTTGCCACAGTGTTACATATATCCTGTATGTATGCATGAATTTTAATACAATTGAACTATAGAAATTATGACATGTTGTTGGATCTGCCGTTTTACAATAAATTTGGTAATGGAATTGGTAAATATCCATTTTTTAACTTGTGTCTCATTGCTCAGGTAAATAAACAAATGAATCAGTGCCATTTTATCAGTAGAAGTTTGTTTAAAGGCTGTCACAGTTGTCTACATGCAGTTGACTGTTCTCTGCTTATCTGATCATTTGGCACAATATAGAGATAAATGCTTCGATTTTTATTTATGTATTTCATATTTATGCAATTTTTGTGTTGTCTTAAAAAGTGGTAGTGGTGGAAGTCTTTAAGTTAAAAGATATAAATACAATGATAACGTCAATTAAATGTCAATTGAATTATCTGCCAGACGCCGTACTGATATTGTTTCATGGTAACTGTATGAAATAGATTATATAGTCGTAACTTCATACACATTCTTGTATGCTGTGAAATTGACATACCATGGTGTGATAGGCTGCTAAAAATACAAAATAGACGTCTTTATCTGTTCCACTGGTCATGTAACACACAGGATATGGTTGGCTGTAAAACTATGAATCGTATTTGGATTATTTTCATTTATTTTAGTTGACAATCCATGCTGTATTTTCGTTTCACATGGGTGCATCATGTGACTGAGGTTATGTTCAGCAACATAACAACACTAAAGTATCAAATTTACAACATTTTGGGAACATTCAATTGTTTGAAGTTGATCTTCAGAAAGTTTTTTTGACAATAGAGAGCCAGATATTCTATTAAGGGATTATACATTCATCCAACAGTGCGAGGCCATCTCAATTACAGAGCTGGGTACGTGACAGGGGAAGTGGATTTGTGGAATTGTGTTGTTTGGCAGCAGACGCTGAGGCCAATTTGTTAGTGATGGACCAGTGCAGTTCATAACTCTGGAGAGTACTTGGCAAGACAAGAGGAAGCTGATATTTTACATTTATACCAATAAAGCCTCAACAAAATTAAAAGGCACAAGTCAAAGTATTGCACCACCTGCTTTAAGCCCTCAGAACAGGACAAAAATCCACATTAAAATAAAAACTGTTATCCATTTTCGATGTAGATATAGCTGGGGTCGGCAACCTCTACGATCAAAAGAACCATTTTTGGCCAAAAAATAAAATCTATCTGGAGCTGAAAAACTTATTGAGCCTTATAATGAAGGTAATACAGCCTATTAAGTTTAAATAAGCCTACAAACATTACTAATAGGTCAAAATGAGCATTTATAATCTGTTTTACAAAAGAGGGCGACTCTGCAGAGGGCTTTCTGTGATTATTTTGTACTTTAATTTTGCAGTGTTGGCTGTAAAAGCAAACAAATCTGTCCACACACTATTAACTTCTTTGTTTTCCTCAGAGACTCTTTCTCTTTGGGATTTGGAGTCAATAGCTAGCCTGTAGGGAGACTCACATCTAGCCATCACTACTGAGGTTGCCTTAAAGGTACAGCAATCATTTTACATGATGAAATCGTAAAACATTATGTTTAGTCAGTGCATAGGCTACTGGAAAATTTAAGGATCACTTTAGGCCTACAACAATGAAAAGTAGAAGTTAAGTTATTTTTTGTTAAAGCCAGTGGAAGAAGGGCTAAAGCTCAAAGAATATAGATTATAATTTGATAATAATGTTATTCAAATGATACTGTGCATCATTCCCCATCTTCTCTCGGTACTTGTCACCATTAGCGTAGTTAGCTTATTCTACTGTATGTGCTTCCCTGTATGCAATAAATGCAAGAAAAAAAACATTATACACTTAGTTATCTCTCATGCCCCTGTGACATCATGCTCAAATGTAAAGTGGTCAGAAAAAGTGAGCTTTCATTATACTATAAACACAAGCTGGGTATGATGGGGGTCGGGCCATGTGAGATTTATTTATCATATAGTATCTTAAAGTGTACAGGCACTGGTTTTCACTTGAGGTTGAAAGTATAGGAAACATTTTGTCCTAGTTGGATGGAGCATAACTTCACATAAAAATGTAATTCATTTACAATGTTATGTAATGTAATTGCGCTCTATATTACACAAGCCTTAAAGTTTCCAGAGCATGCAACATAGCATAACATTTGGCTGCTGCTGAAATTCTGACTCATAAAAAATGGCCGGTGCCGTGCTGTTTGACTGTAAATGAGGCGTTTGAACCATCCTCTCCCATGAAGGCCCCGCACTGCCCAGTGACACGTGCGTATCCTCAGGCAGAGAATGCCAGAGGATGTCGGGAGGCTTACTCCACATGTGACCAGCCTCCCCTCTCATGCTCTCTTTCTCTCTTCCACAGCTCCCACCACCTGCCCCTCTCTGGAAGCCCCCGCTCACGGAACCAAGTTTGGCTCAAAGTATTTTGTCGGACATGAGGTCCATTTCACTTGCTCCCAGGGCTACCATCTTGTCGGTTCTGCCACTCGTGTCTGCCAGGACAACGGCACCTGGACAGGCATCAGTGCCATCTGTAAAGGTGAGCAAGATACAGGAACTCCAGGTCTGTTCCCCTGCCACAAATCCTCAGTTTTAAGCATGATACAGGTGAGGAATGCAGTCTCACTTCAGCTGAGCTGTGGTATGTTTTCATCACAGGATCAGGAGCTTTTCAGCCTTTTCACTCAGTCATGAATTTCTCCACATATAAACACACATCCACACATCCACCACCACCTTAATATGATTTAGTGGAATGTTTCCTGCCATGTCTGTGCATATTCACTGTTGAGCCGAAATCCCAGCACCAATTTAGTGCGACCTTGGCTCAACAGTGTCTGGATGCCAGGCTGAAAGAGACGGCAGCCCAAAAGCCAACCTGAGCTACTCACTCACACACACACACACACACACACACACACACACACACACACAGAGTGAGAGAGAGATAACAGGCAAAGAAAAGAGGCATTCTTTAGAGTGGCTGGAGCTCCTCGACATACTGAATGAAGCCCTCGTTAAAATGGCATTAAATGTCTCTGAACACAGAAAAACACCTGTACTGCATTCCACTGTGGGGTGCCTTACCCTCCAGCTTTCTGCTCCTCATGCACAGCAGTGCTTGGGCTACTGTAAGATAAACCCTACCTCTCTTGCTCATGTTTCCCTGGTCCTTTGACAGCAGTCCCACTGGACGGGGTTAGGTCCAGACATTATACCCACATCATGGTCTGATAGCACACAAGTATGCGAAGCATGCTATTGATAGCCCAGCCTGTGCCGGTGGCACTCTTCCAGAAATTCCAAGTGGCGCATTCAGTCGAACATGTGCATACGTTTATTGACATTAATGGTTAAAACAACACGAGAAGGCTCGACTGTGCACAGTATTATCCCTGTTCATGTTTTTCAGCCCGGCATAAGAGGTTTAAATTTAGTCATGCTTAAAAAGCAGTATTGACAGAGTGTGAAAACTTTAAAGTTAAGAAGAGTTTAAAAATATCTAGCAGAGTGAAGTGGGCCTTTTCATGTCATGGCCCTGTGGTGGCCTCAGGGGAAGCCAAATAAACATTAAAGGGACTGGTTGTCATCCAGTAGACTGCGGCCTCAGAGAGCAGAGACTGCTTCATAATTTGAACATCTGCAGAATTCAGAAAGTCGGCTACAGTGACAAAGATCATAAGGCATGGTGGACTAATTTTTCTACCTTCTGTTGTCACCAGTTTGCATTTGGTAGTATTTCTGTATACACTAACAGCACATTCATACAGGTTTATCATCTACTGGGCCACTATTTGATCATTAATCAAGCTAAGTGCCACAGATAAGACAATAAACTGCACTACTGTACTCACACACTCACAATCAAAGCCATGTTATATCAATCTGCACATGTCCAACTGGAGGCCATAAACACACTTGTAAAGAAGTATGAATGAAGTTTGTGTGAAAATGTGAGTTGTATTGCTGTAAACCTTTACAAGCTTGTTTGCAGAGAGGAATAACGTCCATATAGACCAGGGTCAGCAACCTTTACTATATTAAGAGCCATTTCTGACCAAAAATAATTTTCAAAAATCTGTGTGGAGCCACAAAATATATTTGAGACTTTTAATGAAGGTAAAAAGGCCTATTAAGTCCAAATTAGCCTGTACTACTAGTCTAAATGATCATTCATTCATGTCTTACCACAAGGTAACGACTCTACAGGGTACTGTTCATGATTATTTGGTACTTTTACTTTGCAGAGCTGGTGGTGGAAGCAAACAAATCTGTCTGCACACTACTAAATTCTCTATTATATTCTGAGACTTTTACTTTTTTGATCTGGCATCCATAGCTAACCAGCTAGGCCTCAAGACGAGCCTCTGCTGTGGAGGTTTGGCACAATTTCAAGGCAAAGGTGCCAGGCAGTAGATGTGTTACACACATTTTAGTTATTTTCATTTGGTTTGGAGGCTTCACAGTTTTACAATTGGAGAATGCAGGAGTTTCTTTAGGCCTACAACACTGATATATAAAAAATAAAATGTTAAAAAACATGAACATTACTCATTTCCATGTATTTTTTTTTTTTTGTCAAGGAGCCACTGGAGAGGTGCTAAAGTGCCACATGTGGCTCCGGAGCCTCAGGTTGCCTACCCCTGATATAGACCAACACAAACAACTCAAACTTTGAAGATGCAGACAGATTTGACTAAATTACTAATTATTGAATGACTAATAATAGTCATTACCATTAGATTGCATCAAGATAACTGCTACTTTTCATCGAATGGAAGAAATAAAAGGGCACCGCTGCCTTACTGTTGACATGCTGTGCCCATAATGACAGTACCAGCTTCTCATTCTTAAGTATTAGTTATCAGACTGGGTGGACACTCATTGCCGCCCTATAGATTAATGGTGGACGGAAAAGGCTTACAGAGGCTCTTTAATTTTGTTGATGCATTTCTTTTTCTTTCGGGATCTAGTCTTACCATCCCTTTTCTTTATGTGGTTTGATAGTTTTGGCTGCAGATCATTTCAGCCGACCACTGTGTTGGTCTTCTTTATTTTGTCATGGTTGACAGAGGCACACTGATAGGTTGTGAGGATGTCTCTGGATATTTTTTTCAACACTCACAGCTGCAAATGTAGACACACGAGACTTCAGCCTGAGGCAAAGATTACATAATGAAAGCAAGGTCGAAAGTAGTGCCAAAACTTGATGTTTTTGCCTGCCTTTGATCGGTATGCATCAGTCTGATGAAAAGAGGAAACAGGAAGCTGCGAGTTTCTCAACAAGCTGACCACAGTGATATTTCTCTCGCTGCTACACCCACAGATATAAGTGAGTGTGCAAGTAACCCCTGCCAAAATGGAGGAACCTGTGTGGAAGGTGTTAACCAGTACAAATGCACCTGCCCCCAGAACTGGAGTGGCTCTCACTGTCAGCACCAAACCCAGACAGGTCAGTACCACAACTACCACAATGACTCTTTGTGTAGTTTGTATTTGCACGTCAGTCAAGACTACATGTTTACAATGTGTTAAACTCTAGATCAAATGTTAACACAGGTCTTCAACTTGCATATCTTCTCCCATAATGCAGCACCACCTGAGTGGAGTGTCATGAATGATCCAGCGTTCAGCCGGAGACCTCGCTGTGCCCAAGTGAACCGGGCCCAGCACTGCAGCTGTGATGCAGGTTTCCACATGAGTGGCACCTCTGACAACAGTATCTGTCAGGGTAAGCTGTAATTACGTGTCACTTAATTGATCCCTGTGGGGAAATACTCCTTTTGCTGCTCCACCTCACAGGGAGGTAAGGTCAGCTACAGAGCACTTCCCTCGAGCTGGTGTCCCGCTCAACGACATCTCAGCAGGGCAAACAGCAGCTGTTACAGGGACTTTACTGCCGAGACGATCCCAGAAAAATACCTGAATCTTTTACTCCTCTAGTGATTTATATGGTTACAAATCAAAGTAATCTGTGGAGTCCGTCTGTGAAAAACAAAATAATCCTCTTGAGAGGTCACAAGCTGATTAGCATCCATTTAGTTCACAGTTCAGTTGCTTTTAAGATGTAATTGATTGAGTAACATTTTGAAACAATATTTTTCATGCAGTTTTCTCCAATGTGTTGATGTCCAAGATGCAGAAGGGCAAACCTAAGGCATATAAACACTGACGAAACACCAAGAAACAAAAACAACATTCTTTGGTTCCTCAGAGCATGTTGTAAACTGTATGAGGTGTTTGTGCTACTTTTAAATGCACAATGCATTGACTTGGTCATGTGATGCATGTTTCAGATGTGCATTTCTGTGTCTGTTTCCTAACAGATGTAAATGAGTGTGAAGTGTACCGGCTGGACCAAGGAGGGAAGCTGTGCATCCACGAGTGTGTGAATGTCCCGGGCTCGTACCACTGCTCTTGCCCCAATGGCTACAAGTTACTCCCAGACGGGCGGAGCTGTGAGGGTGAGTGACAAGAGGGAATAGAGGACAAAGGCTCATTCACAGAGCCCTGGCTGCAGATCTGGCCGGGTATGTGGCTCCAGAGAGAAATACCTGTGACTTAAAAAGACGAGGAGCCTTTAGCAGCAGAGCTATTAGTTTCTGCAGAGGTGTCTGTCAGCCCCAAACCTCGTTACCACTTTCATTTGCACCCTTGAAGCTTACACTGCTTGCCAGTGGAATGAATGACCTCATCCTTTCCCAGCAGAGAAGGGATCTTTAGGACATGAGGCGTTTGTGGGAGACTAAACTAAAAAAACCAAATAAACAATCACAGCACCCCCTGCTCAGGCTGTGGTAACCAGGAAGCAGGGAGTCAGTCTGGCAAGTCTCTCTCCTTCTCTCATTCTTACAAGCCTCCGCTGTTTTTGTCTTCCAGATGTGGACGAATGTTTAAGCCAGCAGCACAACTGCAGCCGAGGGACAACTTGTATCAACATGGGGGGAGGCTTTCAGTGTGTCAACCCAGAGTGTCCCCGTTCTCATGGCAACATCAGCTACGTCAAGACATCTCCCTTGTAAGTGGATACACCCCACATCGTCCACGTGTCAGCAGGAAACGGTCATTAACTTTCACATGACCCCGCTCACATTAAATCAGACCAAACTGCGAGACGCTAATGGACTCCTGGTGGACATTTTGACTTGGAAAAACAAGAAAAGCTTAAACTGACCACTGATATATTCAGGTGTTCCAGTAAACTACGCCAGTGAGCCAGCACGCTCAGTTAGAGGGTAAAATACACGTATCATTTGTCATTGAGGAGGTGCACTTGAATAAGGTGTTACAGCCTCAGAGTTCTCCAGCACAACTACGAAAAGTGATTCAAGTTGGGACTTAGTTTTGGCCATCATCGCTATGGTCAAAATAACATTAAACTCGCCATGGTAACTGCTGAGATCTGGCAACGCAGCAACATCACTAACTGCCAAGTTAACCAAACTTTTTTCTGGAAGAGAAATCAAAGACTGCAGATGAAACCATAACTAGAACTGTTATAAACATCCATCACGGTTTATCAACCAACCTCTCTGGTCTACTGTCACTTGCAGTGGTTGCTATAGATTATTGCAAACATGTTGCATGCACATTAAAATGTTTAGGCATCTGGCTAAATTGTTGACTGTTGTTTATAACCTGTTTGATTGTCTGACTGGTGGAGACTCTTTTAGTTAATGTCCCCGTGCCCCCATATCTTACTCTGGTAAATACAAAGTTATTATGATCAATAGAAATGATGACCGTCAAACCAAAGAGTTGCGGTCACAGCTGTATCACAGTGAAGCAAATCATTTCTGACAAAGAACGTGCATGCTCAGCAGAACTTGACCAGATGACGTTCATGTTTTTTTTCTTCCTTTTTCTTTCATAAAGCCATGTATAACATCTGTCTCCTGGCCAAATGTTTAAAGACATTATAACTTCCATCTCCGTATTTGCCAGTCATCAGCAAACTGCCTCATTTAAAACCATGAAACAAAGCTCTGTCTGCTTCTACTGAACCATCAATGTGGTGAAATACTGCTCCACTGCCAGCAAAGGGAATGAATAAATGTTTGGGAAAACACTTGTAACAAGGGAGAAAGCAGGGAATCGAGTAAGACAGTAGCTGTGTCCCCATTTCATAATAATGCTGTGCAGGTTTTGAGATTGTAGCGCACGGGGATGGAAGTTTGGAAATACTGCGCACAACACAGAAAACACTTCACAGCTTACTTTGATCCAAGACTTCAGGCCACATGACCTCATATGTACTGTATGTATGTGTGTCACTTCTCTTAAGTCACAAAGAAACAGTTATAAACACTTTCCCACAGGGATATGTTAATTATATAATCGTTTTCTTAGAGGAATGGCTGCGTTACGTGACAACTGCCAAACACACAGAGACTGGAAAACATTTGCCACCATGCTCTGTGATGCAATTTCTTAAAGGGACAGTTCACCCCAAAATCAAAAATGTCATTTTTTTCTCTTACTTGTGGTGGTACTATCAGTCTGGATCATTTTGGTGATTTTTGTTGCCGAGTGCTGGAGATATCAGTCGAAAGGATGTTTGCCTTCTCTCAGATATAATGGAACTAGATGGCACTTGGGTTGTGGTGCTCAAAGTGCCAAAAAATACATTTGAAAAACTCAACAGCAATGTTTCTCTCCAGAAATCATGATCCGGTTACTCAAGATAATCCACAGACCTTGTTGTGAGCACTTGCAAATAGGAACTATTTTCTTTCTACTGAGCTACATCCGCCAAGCGTGACACCGTGCAGAAGGAAGCGTGCATCTAGTTCCATTATAATCAACTGTCCCTCTAACATTTCCTACATTTCTCTCCGCAGTCAGTGTGAGAGAAACCCCTGCCCCATGGACAGCCGCTCCTGCCACCTGGCTCCTAAGACCGTGTCCTTCCACTACCTGTCTCTGACCTCCAACCTGAAGACTCCTGCAACGCTTTTCCGTATGGCGACTGCCGCCGCCCCAGGGCGCACCGGGCCAGACAGTCTGCGCTTTGGCATAGTGGGAGGAAACTCCCGAGGCATGTTTGTGATGCAGCGCTCAGACAGGCAGACGGGTGAGCTGATACTGGTCCAGCAGCTTCACGGGCCGCAGGAGATCAGCGTCGACGTGGACATGTCTGAGTACAGCGACCGCACTTTTCAGGCCAAGCATGTTGCCAGGGTTAACATTCTGGTTTCACCTTACAACTTCTGAGAGCGAGCTGGAGAAGGAGGAAGACCAGAAACAGGAAGGTGATGAAGAGCAAGGAAGAGTGTAATGGGCACTGAGTTTACTGATACTGTTTCATTTGTCTGAGAGGCCATTCACAGGCCAGCATCTGTTCGGTGCCTAAGTTACCAAAAGAAAGTGACAAGCCAATATTTAACAGTTATAATAAGAATAACAATATATGGCTAAACACATCATAGATGCTTCTTTTAGTGTCAGTATGAGCTTTGACTGATGTTTGACTGAGCGTGTTTGGATACATGAATGTGCAGGGAGGGATGGAGAACTGTGTTTGTCGTTGCTGTTGCTTTATGTTTGTATTTTTATGTCCATCATAGATCATATCTGTGTAGCTCAGGGTCCGGCCCCGGGGCTGATGCACTGCCCTCGCTTTACTGACGATAAATCCCTATAAGACATTAGTGCTCCCGTGGCTCTAAATTATTGGAAATATTATTGCTGGATTATACATTGTAACATACTGTACGCCACATCTTCCATCATATACTGTATATTTGTTTTGTTTTGTACTAGCTTGCTTTGTTTAAGGCACCATCCATTATACTAAGGGAGTTTTTATTTTTAACAGTATGCAGTACTGTACCTGGGCATATTTTCTCTATTACTCATATTCTGTATGTAACCCAGAAATCACTATATCCTAAATCAAAGATGATTTGGCAAGCTTGCAACTGCACTACACAATTTATCTGGAATTTTAATTGTCTCTACATATCTAAAATAAAGTCTAACTTTTCAGGATTTGTTAGAACTACCTCACTTGACGCTGAACAGTGTGCTATTAAATGTCCCCGTGGCAGCGCTTGTTTTCATTCTACATCCATTATGAGTGAATTTTAATGAGTGAAATCCAAACCAACGCATAGTTGATGAATGAACGCTGGATGGCTATAAAAAGTGTTCTGACTGAATGGATGAAAGGTTAGAGAGGAGGAATGTGTGTTTTATAATATAATGCCTGAGGCAGAAGTTCACAGACAATACAAGCCAAAGCAGCGTTTCCCCACATGTCTCGGGAACAAAAGGAGTTTCACAGTGTTTCTATTTGATTTTAATACACGGAGCAGGAACTGTCACATTTTAAAAACATATCTCAGTGTGTCTGCTTGTTAGAGAAAGAAGAGACTAATGTTCACCACATGTGTTCTCTTAACTTCCTTCACTTTGTCCTCCTCTCGCATCTCCATCCAGGGGTTTACATTGCAATAAAAGGGGCCAGAAGAGCTGCATGCTTCCAGGAGGGAGTGGATGGTGAGAATCAAAACACATGCCCCGACGGACGGTACACACGCTGCTCTGAAAATGACAACGTGCCTTAATGGCAGGCTAATTTCCTTCAGTAACCGTACCAGGAGGGCTCACATTGCAGCCTTTGTTTCAGGCTTGTGCTCGGGCTGTTTGATGTTCACATGTTTCATCCATTCTGAAGCGGAAGGATATATTGCCAGGGACGATTGAAGTGCGCTGAGCTACATAACACAAGCCATTTGCTGGAGAGTAATGATAAAAATATACAGTAAGGGCCTTGAGGCAAAGCCAGGACAGAGTGTGGTTTACACTTGTTTTACGTCAGAGTCACAGAAACATGGTGACTTTAGTGCGCCATCCATAGGGGAGTGGACAAAGTAAAAGAAACAAAGAAATATATGCACACACAATGATATAGTGGACTTCAGTAAATACCAATTTGATGAAGCTTTTAACTGTAACTTTAAAGGGGCAGTCAACCCCCAAATCAAATCTAAATGTTTTTCCTATTACTTGTAGCACTATTTATCAGTCTAGATTGTTTTTGGTTAGAATTGCCAAATGTTGGAGATATCAGCTGCAGAGATGTCTGCCTTCTCTCAGAAATAATGGAACAAGATATGGCAAAAAATATTTAACAAAAAATAAATTTAAAAGCTCAACAGCAATGTCTCTTTTCATAAACCATGACCTGGTAACTCAAGATAATCCACAGACCTTGTGAGCAGTTTCATATAGGAACTATTCTTTCTATCCACCAATCCACACCTGCCAACCATATCACTGTGAATAAGGAAGTGTGCATCTACTCATGGACGAGAGGGTTGTGCTTGTAACAGTGCAAGATGTAAACATTAATGGCGCCCTCCTCAGCTGAGCCAAACAAATCACCACGCAGAAGGAAGCGTGCATCTACTGCTAGCTCATGTAGTACCACTGAGCTAGCTAACATTACAACTCAGTCGACAAAGATGCCATTAATGTTTCCATCTCACACCGTCATTAGCACAGACTCTTGTAGATGCATGCTTCCTTCCGCTCAGTGATACAATTGGCAAGTGTGGTTCAGTAAAAAGAAAATAGTTCCTACGTCAAACTGCTCACTACAAAGTCTGTGGATTATCTTGAGTAATTGGGTCATGATTTCTGGAAAGAGACCACAAGCACCACAAGCTGAGTGCATATCTCCAACACTCAGCAATTCACATCAAAACAGTCCAGATTGATAAATATGCCTTTGGTGCTGGTAAGGATCTGTATGTGACCACTGTTCCCCTTTACAAATGCAAGTTCTCTGTGTCTTGATAAATGTCAATGCTGAACTTCTGGTCAAAATGGGCACACATTAATTCAAATAAAATACTGGACCAAAATATTTACAGTATCCTTATAAAAAATAGTTTGACTTTGCCCATTGAAGCACAAAACCATGAGTCAATCTGAAGTGAAACAGCACAAACACTGTAAATCTATGGATCACCATCAAAACAGAAAAGAGGCACATGTCTTGCTGGTGGGTTTGTTCATTATGAAAGGCACCAGAGAGGAATTTTGCTGCACTTCTATTATCCAGGAGAGGGGAGAGGTCGCCTGTGGATCATCTTTCATGCGGGAGAAATGTTTGGAAGAAATCCTGAAATATGTGAGGGTACTGGAAAGCAACACGAAGGTGCCTTTGCTTTTGTCTCTGACTTTGAAGTGGCCTATTATCTGCTGTTACAGGCCTTAGAATAATAATTGTTTTTTTTGTATGTTTGGGGCAAAAAACTGTCTGACGCAATCTTATTATCAGCTTGGACAGAAAACATAGATGATGGATCAACAAGAAAACTGTTCTAAGAAATGAATGAATTCATGTAGCAGGTTGCTCAGATGAAGAAACCAGTCTCTATGGCTCTGGGACTCACAGGGCTTTTCTCAAAATCAGACCATGTTTTCCTTTTTGTCACCACAAAAAGATCACAACGATTTTTACTGGTGATTTCATAATTGTATAGTTGCAGTTCAAATATTTGGGCTCTTAATGTTTGATCATTTTAACCAAAATACTGCGGCAGAGGCCCACAGCAAAGGAAAAGGGTGCAAATAAGCCCAACAGCTGGTATTAAGTGACGTCCATATGATGTCCATGTTGAATAATCATGCAGCTTTAAAGAGCATTTTAATTTCAAAGGTTAACCAGTTTGGTCTCCATAAAACAACTTGTAATGTCAATATAACAAATACATTGGGTTGTTTGTGAATTTTATGCTGTTTCAGCCCTCTCGGTCACAAGCCTATTAAAGGCTAATGGCTTGAGAGAAACTCAGGGTTTATTTTTCAGCAACTGGGCTTTATTCGAAGTCCCCTCGCAGCATTTCAATCTGTGTTTCATTATCATTCATCATAATTTTTTACCTCACAATAGCCCATTCATTCAAACATTTCTCCTATTTCTTCCTGAATCTGGTATTTACAAGGCAACTTTAAAAAGAAACAGATTTGAACTGATGTAGCAAAATCACAACCATCGTAAAATATGCACTTTTATTGCCAAATTAATACTGAAAATCATAAGCCAGGAAACAAACATTCTCCTGTGTTCAATTAATATTTAATATTAATATTGTACACACTCCCCGAGAAGGAAGAGAGAAGAAAACTGCTGGTATGAAAAGTTCAAGCGCAGTTCTTTCGTGACACCCACGAAAGAAAAAAAGAAAAAGACGAGTCATATTATCCAGACACCTCTCCACCTGTGGAATTATGAAATAACAGGAATCAGCCAAAACCCATCTGTACAAATAATCGAGGTCCACTGCAGGTGTCTGCAGTTTTATATAACAGAAGGACAGCTTGCCATCAAAAGCACAATTACTCCAGGTTTCCAACCAATAAGAAAACGGAACAGTGACATTATAAACCCAAGTGATCAGCTTGTGCTTATGCTAACAACATAACTTATCTAATGTGTCATAATATGGGATGGCCTGCACAGAAAAAGTCCAACAACACACATGAAGACGACGACAGTGTTCCAAAACTACACTGACAAAAACACCAGGGCAGCCATTTGCAGAAAAATAACCAATATTAAGACTTTAACAGAACACGAACGTCATTAAGGTGTCTGTGAAACCACCACAATGATTTCTATCAGCAAAGAAATCAAACTGTGCAAAGCAATGAGAAAGAAACTTCAATTTGCTGGCCGCCTAACACATTGCGAGATTGTTTGGGGTCCAATGTGTTAAAATAAAATGGAAGCACACATTTGAGAGTAAACAGGGCCGAACACACTCTTGAACAACTTATAAGTACACTTGAAACACAAATAAATAATGAAATTATTCAACTCCATATTAACAGACATACAGTATATTGCTCCGTATTTCAGAAGACACAAACCTGCCCACCCACACACATACAGTAGATTCAAACCCCCAAATTCTACACTACTGAACCCAGTTAACATTTAAATTGTACAAATCACGTGTTTGTGCTTCATCACCCTCACACACACACCAATACTGAGGATGCCGGAGACATGGACGACACTTTCATACACATTGTTCTCAATTACCTGAACAGATTAGGCCTCATACAAGAACTACATGTAGGCACAGAGCTTAGATCCTCAAAGTGCATAAGAGCAAAATGTTCTATTCAAAATCAATGTGTTTGAATTTTTTTATCGTCTCAGATTTTAATGTTAGCAAAAAAAAAGGGTGTTCCAGACACTAAGCCACATGAAAAATACATACTGTTTACAGAGCTTCACAGTTATATATTTATACATGACGATCCTGTTTGAAATTAATGAATAAACACATTAAAGTCAAATTCTCTGTCTCTTGTCTGGCTGCAAAAATAGCTTTGATAAATCATTCCTATTGTTAATTACTGAGGAAAAAACGCCTTTTGATTATTATTCTCCCATCATAAATAAGCATCTTATTTTATTACAACCGGCCAATAACATCTACATACCCTTAAAAAGACACTTAACATATATTAGAGAGTAGGTTCATGCATGAGGCCCACTGTTCTTAATTATCTGATCAAATAAATTCACATGAACAGAACAGAAAATAAATACAACACTTAATATAAAATGAAACATTCTCTTTGGAAAGAAAGGCTCAAAACTGATCATAATCAGGGAAATGGTGAACCAGTTGGTCAGTGAAAAGACAGTTTTCCTCTGGCAGAGTCCTTTGCTCTTGAGAAGTTGAGGAAATGAGCAGAGCTCCCCCTAAATTTGTGGTCTGCACCACCCTGCGAAGTCGAAGCCGTACGGGACGATCCCCTGATAAGACCCACATGGCACTCCACCACCACCACCCGACTGGAAATCCTGGAGAAAGCCCTGCTGCAGAGTCAGGGACAGCTGCTATGTTCTCCCTCCGTGTCAGCTGATGGCTGGAAATGTTTCGCCTCACTCCAGCTTTGACATCTCGTATCTGGTCGTCATGATTTCCTGCAAAATAATATGCAAATATAAACTTAACATTTTTGTCCAGGCAATCAAGTTTTCATTTTCAGACAGATATTCCCTGAAAACCAATGTTACTGCCTGTTATTATTCAGATGAAATGTACAGCTTCACCCCCCTCAGTTATTGTTAAGCTTTCCATTCTGTCAGAGCACAGCAGTTCACAGCTGTAACAGTCACAACTGCATCACTTGAAATTCTTGCAATGTTTTAAACACTGGGTCTGAATTTCAGACGGAGGTAGACATAAGCAGGATTCCCATTTCCAAACAGCGACCATCAATTCGTCCTCAGATTTTGCTGATTTTATCAGCTGTAGCATGTTAAATGTAGCGATGACCACAACAAGCTGTGATATGGCCTGGTTCTATAGTGCCATGACACATCACTGCTGCACAGAATGTGGAAAAAGGACGTTGCAACAACTAGTTGGCACAGCAAGCACAACTGTTCAAATGAATGCAAAACATTGGGCTGTTTCATCAGCTGTTCTTGACAGGAAATTTTTCTTAACACCTGCTCAGGGGCAATACACGTCGTTCCTTCGAACCGTCGCGAGGTTGGGCGCTGGGTGCTACTTTTTTGCCTTTTTTGAGCCAGCTTTTAAGAGCGTGGTGGCAGGTTGCGTCTGAGGTTGCTAAGCAAGCTCAACAAGCACAGTACCATAGCCTGTTTACCTGAAATCCTGAGTGCAGAGCTGATCTTCTTCTTGGCACTGTTAATGTGTGTGGGCATATAGTCCGTGGGACAGATGTAAAGCTCTGGCAGCCCTGCACTAAAATGATATACTTCTCCTCCATATTTATCACAGACTGATATTTACTGAAGAAGGGAAAGAGATCTGTCGGATTTGATTGGTTGTTCCTTGTTACATGACATGCAGTGCACATTGCTGCGTTCCAAAAGTTGAACTCAGTTTATCTCAAAGAGCAGCCATAGCGGCCTGAAAAATGGGCGCTTGGGAACGTGTGTGTACCACAACGGTGTTGCTCTGGCGTTTGAGTGTGCCTGCCGTGCGTCTACATTAAAAACAATGAATTTTTTCGGGGCGCTGGTGGCTTAGTGGTGGAGCGGGCGCCCCATGTGCAGGGCTATTGCCGCAGCAGCCCGGGTTCGACTCCGGCCTGTGGCCCTTTGCTGCGTGTCACTCCCTCTCTCTCCCCCTTTCACGCTTGTCTGTCCTATCCATTAAAGGCTAAAAAAGCCCCAAAAAATATCTTAAAACAAAACAACAACAACAACAAAAAAAAACAATGAATTTGAAGGCGCAAAAAATGCGGCATCCCCTTAAGCAGTTTTTCAAAATGTTTTCTTAGTTGTGATTTGTTCTTAGGTAAGAACAGAATCTACGCACACTCAGGAGCATGCTTACACACATTTAAGTGCTGACATGTTTGTCTTTAATTCTATAGTAGTATAACAGTATCGGATTTGATTTAGAATTATATTTTAATCATGTATAATGTTATTAAATAATTATTGTACAAAGCATAATGGACTCTATGCACTACAGAAACACTTTAATTCAATTCAGTTACGTTATTTGGGAACCATGCCATCCAAACAGTAGTGATTGATCACACCATTTATAGGCCCAAACTATTTTTTTGGCCCCAGATTGCAGATTGAGCTTTTAATTTATTTTTTTATTATCATTATTATTATTTTTTTACCTCATCACTTGTTCTCCCTTCTCTGGATACAGCGTTCACTAAATAAATAATAGCATCATCCCATGCATCTTTTTTTTTTTTTAATACTGATGCTACTAAACCTCCTCCTCCTCCGAGAACCGTCACGCTCCTCCGAGAACCGTCACCTTATCGTGGTGGAGGAGTTTGAGTGCCCTAATGACCCTAGGAGCTATGCTGTCGGGGGCATTTTGCCCCTGGTAGGGTTTCCCATGGCAGATTGGTTCTGGGCGAAGGGTCAGACGAAGAACGGTTCAGAAGACCCTTCATGATGGAGACAATCAAGGACACGTGTACCCGGCCCGGAGGGTTACCGGGGCCCCGCCCTGGAGCCAGGCCTTCGCCCATGGGGTCCGGCCGGGCCCAGCCCGAACCGGCCACATGGGCTCGTCCCCCTGCAGGCCCACCACCCGCAGAGGGATCCAGAAGGGTTCGGTGCAATGTGGATTGGGCAGCAGACCAAGGCGGGGGCCTTGGCGGTCCAATCCTCGGTTACAGAAGTTGGCTCTTGGGACATGGAATGTCACCTCTCTGGCGGGGAAGGAGCCAGAGCTTGTGGAAGAGGTTGAGCGTTACCGGCTAGATATAGTCGGCCTCACCTCGACACATAGCTCCGGGTCTGGAACCCTAGTCCTTGAGAGGGGTTGGACTCTCTCCTTCGCTGGAGTTGCTCCAGGTGAGAGGCGGAGGGCAGGGGTGGGCTTTCTGATAGCCCCCAGACTCTCTGCCTGTACGTTGGGGTTTACCCCGGTGGACGAAAGGGTTGCTTCCCTGCGCCTTCGGGTCGGGGAACGGGTCCTGACTGTTGTCTGTGCCTATGCACCGAACAACAGTTCAGAGTACCCACCCTTTTTGGAGTTCCTGGGACGGGTGCTGGACAGTGCCCCAACCGGGGACTCCATTGTTCTGCTGGGGGACTTCAACGCTCACGACAATGACAGTGGGACCTGGAGGGGCGTGATTGGGAGGAACAGCCTGCCCGATCTGAACCCGAGTGGTGTTCAGTTATTGGACTTCTGTGCGGGTCGCAGTTTGGCCATAACTAACACCATGTTCAAACATAAGGATGTCCATCGGTGCACGTGGCACCAGGACAGCCTAGGTCGCAGGTCAATGATCAACTTTGTAGTCGTATCATTTGACCTGCAGCCATATGTTCTGGACACTCGGGTGAAGAGAGGAGCAGAGCTGTCAACTGATCACCACCTGGTGGTGAGTTGGATCAGATGGTGGGGGAAGACGCCGCGCGGACCTGGCAGGCCCAAACGAACAGTGAGGGTCTGCTGGGAACGCCTGGCGGAAGAACCTGTCCAGATGATCTTCAACTCCCACCTATGGGAGAGCTTCGACCGTGTCCTGAGGGCAGAGGGGGACATTGAGTCCGAATGGGCCTTGTTCCGCTCTGCCATTGTCGAGGCAGTGGTTGCGAGCTGTGGCCGCAAGGGTGAGGGTAGGATGGAGCGGGAGATTGACAGGCGGATTGGGGCGGCGTCAGCAGTGATGCAGGCGCTTAACCGGTCCGTTGTGGTGAAGAGGGAGCTTAGCCAGAAAGCAAAGCTCTTGATTTACCGGTCGATCTACGTTCCAACCCTCACCTATGGTCACGAGCTCTGGGTAGTGACCGAAAGAATGAGATCGCGAATACAAGCGGCCGAAATGAGTTTCCTCCGCAGGGTGGCTGGGCTCAGCCTTAGGGATAGGGTGAGGAGCTCAGACATCCGGGAGGGACTCGGAGTAGAGCCGCTGCTCCTCCACATCGAGAGGAGCCAGTTGAGGTGGTTCGGGCATCTGGTAAGGATGCCTTCCGGACGCCTCCCTTGGGAGGTGTTTCGGGCATGTCCAACCGGGAGGAGACCTCGGGGCCGCCCCAGAACACGCTGGAGGGATTACATCACCCGGCTGGCCTGGGAACGCCTCGGGGTTCCCGCGGAGGAGCTGATGGAAGTGGCGGGGGAGAGGACTGTCTGGGCTTCTTTGCTGAGGCTGCTGCCCCCACGACCCAGACCCGGATAAGCGGAGGACGACGAGTACGAGTACGAGTACGAGCTACTAAATCAAACAGCTTGTTGTGTTGTGTTGTGTGTGTTGTTCACTTCCTGCAGAGTCAGCTCCACTTCAGAGCTACTGAAGTTTGGTTTGGAGTCTGGTGCTCGATTCTCTTTAAACTATTGTTCAGGCATCTTTAACTTTAAATCTCTCAGCCTTTCTTTTCAGTTTCTCTGTGTGCACACAGACCTTTAAATGGTATTCATCAATGTAAGAACAACAGTGGAACAATTCAGCAGTTAAAAAAAAATGTCACGAATCCAATATAGATTCTTCTTAGAACAAAAGTAAGGAAATACTTGACATTGGTGAATGAGTCTCATCACTCTTGCTACAGCACCATGCACACCGCTTCACATGTGAAGAAATCCCTAAGCATGACAGGCCTGCTGTGCCTAGTTGGAGTTGCTAAGCTTTTTAGGGGAAAGGTTTAGTGAGCAGCCAGTATGTGCTTGATTTCAAAGTAGGTATGAACAAAAAATGTGCTTTAAATCCCTTAAATACCACAGGTCCTGTCATCAGTCCCCACATCGCCACTAATACAGCAACTCCAGAATAAGTCCCATTTATTATCAAGCAAGGCTTTCCTTCTTACCATTTCTGGACAAAGTTAGTCATCTCCACATATCTACACCACATGTCTCTGGTTAGATGAATAAGGTGTGTGAATCCTGTCATTATGTATATTTATAGATTCTAAAGTAATTCATACCTCATCTGAGTCGAGCAGGACGGGCAGAGCTCTGCGGTGACAGACACAGAGAGACTCTGTTAGAATCACACATGCGTTGCATGAGAACACCACCAACAATAAAAATAAATTTGATAGGATGCTTACACATCAGTGAGAGAGCTAGGAATGTTCTCCTCCACCCACTTCAGGTCTTCCTCCTGGACAAGTGGAAAAACAAGGATGAAAAGAGAAAAAACACTGCCATCTGCTGAAACATGTGACACATGTACAGCTGCATTTCCTAAATGTGGACAGCTACTCCTAACATTGATGCTTATTTTTTAATAAACCACACTGAAATTAAACTAATCAATACAGAATTATTCCAGACTAAGTGTGCAGTTGTGTTACTGACCGGGTTTGTTTCTGCAGGCTTCGCTGTGCCATTCGTCTCATTTTTAGCTGCTCTCAACTTTATGCCATCAGCTGTAAAATAAATAAATAAATAAATAAAAGCGAGTAAAAATTAATATGACATTACTAGAAACTCCCAATATTGGCTGCTGCGTTCTGAGTTAGTGTACCGATGTTTGTAGAGGCGATGAACTCCTCAATCTCCTCATCGTCAGAGTCATCAATGAGAGGTGTGAAGGCATACCTGTGGATATTGAAAATGAAGCAATCAGTAAAGCACAGTAAACAATTCAGCTCATGTTGGTGATTTTATCAGTCAGCAAACTACTCGCCTTTGGTTGTTTGCAGATGGTCTCCACAAGAACATTATGACGAACAGAATGACGGAAAACAAGAACCTCCAGAAAGCATCTTCCACCCACAGCTCGATCCAATCCTTTACACAAAACAGGTCCAATTATCAATAAAATGTAAACATCAAACCATTTACACTACAACTGATAAACATGCCAAACCATACTCACAGACTGGCATTCTGCTAAGCGGAATTTTTTTGCTGTCCACCCTATGAAAATGACAGAAGCTGGGGGAGAAAAAGAAAAGGTTTCTGGTGATTCTCCACTTTCTATGAATTTTATATGGATTAAAATGTAAATAACTAAAAATTGTAAACGCAAGCACAGAGCGTGGTGTTGCAATTTTAAGTCTTGTCGTACCACTTACCAATGACAGCAAATATTAGTGTGTTTGTAAAGTGTCTGTAGAGAGACAGCTTGACGGGGTTTCTCCTCAGCTTCAGAGTCTTGATGGTTTGTGCCAGGCTGACAAAGATGTTAGTGGCAGTCAAGGTAAACATGTGGCGGACATTACGTAGAACACATATAATTATATTCCAGCTCTTTCCTCCAGACACTGAGTCACATGTAAATAAAACAAAAAGAGTGGTCACTTCACTTACCCATTTCAACAAAGCAAATGAATGGGTAATAAACGTGGTTGATGTCAGAAAAAGCCTGAGCTGCATAGTTATGGCACTCCTGTGAGTCAGGTTTCGTAACAGCCGTTAACTTTGGAATGAGGTGGAACTGGAAGTTAAAAGCATAGATTTGCAACTCTCCAGTTGACCCCATCTTAACTAGGTGTACCTAATCTCTACGTCTGCATATGAATACAGAATCTGCAGATAACGCAACAAGATTTTGTTAGAGAAGCATTTTAGTTTCTGCTTGTAGTCCAGGTAGTTTGGACTTAGCATGTTTGAGTGTGCCTTGGTAGCCTGCAGGTAAACAGGTCATGTGTAAGCAAAAGAGGTGAACACATTAGCCAGAATACATCGTGGAACCCATCAGCTATCAGCTGATTGTGATTTAGATTTTGATTATATATTAAAAAATATATCAGCACTTAAATGCAGGTATCTTTTCATAGAGATTAGCCGAAATAGCTGACGCATGGAAGAGGAAGTTTTGGCCCAGATATCCACTTGCTACATCTCCCGAATTATCGGTTGTTGCCCCCAGAGGCTTATTGTTATCAGACCGATAGCCAATGGGTTCTGAGACTGAGGTGTACCCAATAATGTGGACAACTGTATATATGTGTATGTTCTGATTTTACATGTTTTATTTTAATTAGCTAATTCATAGATGTACAGGTGTATTCAACATAAGTTGGCAAAAAATTACGTCTTTGTCAAAGTGGTATCTAAAGTTGGGCGATTTGAAAATGTTAACCATGAAGCACTGTAAATTTGTAATCAGTGAGAACTATTCCTCTTACAACTCTCGGTGTTTAAACATTTTTTTGTCATTAACAATTTCTCAAATAAAAATATATTGCAATGGAGCATTTTTATCTATATTATCCACCCGTGTGGCACCCATGTTTTAAACAGGACCACCTGTAAAGTGTGGTTGGCGAGCATGCAAATCAATCGCTTCTGCCAAGTCGTACCAAGATGGTCCCATAATGTAAGACAGCAAAATGTGATTGACTGTGCAAGAAAAGAAGCAGTGAGAATGAAAAATTTAAAAAGCAGTTAAATCATCAACCCGATAAACATGAGTTGCTATAAATCTCGGTGGAGAATGAAACCATGAATGATTAATGCTGTATGTCTCTCAGCCAGCTTGTACTATAAGTGCTCTTTCTACTGCTAATTATCTGGGAGGGGAAACAGACAGCTGTAGATAAACCTCTCCTAGTCTAATTTGGGCTCATATGATGGAGGTGAGGAGCAAAGAGGAGCCACACAGGGAAAGGTTGTAGGTGCACAAAAGGATATCCACCAGCATAGAGAGGAGTCAAGCAGAGCCAGGGGAATGTTGGCCAGCAGGGCCAAGTCAGAGTCTTTCGCCTAGAAGGGGAGGATAGCGCAGGACCAGAGGGCACAGGGAAGAGGAGAAAGACGTGGAATAATCACAGATAGGCTGGGAGATTAAAAAAAAAAAAAAAAGGCAGCAGGGCCAGTAAAACAAGAACCATTCACCAAAGTGCAAAGAAGAAAACACCACATCACCAAATCTAAAAGGCAGGAAAACTGAAAACCACTTCATTAACAAATACATCCACTTTGCTGTTACATGAGAGCATGATAACTATTGATAATTGGTGCTTCTGAGGAGAGCACTGGAAGGATATGAACCAGATGGCGCAGGAGTCAAACACAGCCAGAACAATTTCTGTAATGAGAGCGGGGCCATTGTCTCGACCCTTGATTTATGGCCCCACAACAAATCAGGGAAGATGCACAAATTGTATTGTAATGTCATGTCAATGTTACTACAAAACAATCTGACAACAAACCACAGAGCTTTAATATTGTACTGCTGATTCTTATTTAGTGGTGAAACAATGGGTCGAGTTATTGATTACAAGATAGTTTTGATCACTGAATAGTCTATTGTGATTTGCCAACCAAAGCAAGCAGGTTAGAACTTTGCTCCATGTGTTTGCTTTCCTCTGATTAAAAACTGTTAAAATCTTCTGGTTTTGACTATTATTGGCATTTTTATAGACTGATCTCGGTTAAAAACAATAACAAATCAGAGAACACAACTCACCCCAGTAATCCTCAGGACACCTTCAATGCTAGCAAAGGCAAAGTAGAGGATGCCGAGTCCCACAACTCTGTGCATTACTTGCCCCAGTCGAGGCCTAAAATCAAAGAGACCGAGAGAAAATCAAAAAGTTGAGTGCCTGATATGGTTTGAACAATAATTTTGGATGTTACCTGTATGTACGGATATATGCTGACATACTTTACAATGCCATAACCGAGGCTGACTATGATGACGAGCAATCGAGCCAAAGTCCTCTTGAGGGCAGAGACCAGCTCGGCAAAGATCAACAAACCTGGAGCTGAAGGCAACAGTGACAGGGAATAAATTACGTTTAAAAACCAAACATCTTCCCATCTCACATGAAAAAGGTCACGATGATCTGTGGATACTCACAAGCAGAGCCGACAGCGTTGGTGTTTTCATATTCGGCACAGAAGACGGCCTTCTCCACCATCCCGAGAAATATGACCCCAGCTATCCAGAACTGGATCCTCAGCAGATCCTTCCAGTAGCACGCTGCCCAGATAAACCACAGCAGGGCATACAGGATGTACACTATGCACATCATCATGTAGAACTACAAACAGACAGAGAGGGATTAGTCTATAAACACATATGGGAGCAGTTGTTCTTCATTAGCTGGAGACCGAATTCCTGACAGTTCATCCAAAAACATCTACTTTTTTCAGAGTACAGACGATTCATTCAGCTTCAGTTTGATCTGCAAAGGTCTGGAGTCAAATTAAATTAAATCCACTCACTTCCCTGGAGTAGATTGTACTGGGATAACCAGAGCAACAACTGTATGTTTTATTGTGTTTTAGATGAACTGTCACTTTAAAGCAGTGGACACATATTTTGACTCCATTGTAATAACTAAAAACAGTGAAATACAACCCTCCATTAGAGCCGGGACAGAATCACAGACACATAATATCAAAGCACATACATTTTAAGAATGAGTTCATTCATGTTTCTACTCTGAAGTCATCTACTTACAATCATGAGAGGCCATTCTGTGATAGAGATGAAGCCATGGCTGCCTTTCATCACCACATTAACTGGAAAAAAAAACAAAAAACAAAATTCAGACATTAGACAAATGATTTCCAATACATTAAAACAGTTGGTCGCTTTTACAAAAATATTTTTTTCTTATCAGCTGAAACTGTCACTTTTTTCACACAGCACTAAATGAAACCGATAATCTGTGAAATAAATTTTACTCTGCTGGCTCTATTAAAGCTTTTAACCGCCTTACCGCGTATGATCGTAAACAACCCGTGAACTGTGGTCAAACTATCAAACCAGGCAGCACTAATCAAATATAAATCAAGATTCTGTTGCTACATTGCCTATTTCCCCCATGAGATGTTTTCAGAAATGTATTTTAGTGTACTCTAGAGAATGCCATTAGAAGCAGTAGGAAGAGGATGAAGGTAATGATTTTTTTTCCCCACAGACGATCAGTCTCATGTACTTCTTTCAGAATATAGTGACAGCTTAAGCAAACATGACACAAAGTTATTGTCATAAAAGTTACTAGCTGTAGCTTTGAAACTTTGCTCCTGGTGGTTTTGAAATCTGACACTTGGATGCAAAACAGCTTTGCATTTTTGAGCCAGCTTCTGATGAATGAGGGAAGTCACGTCTGCACATTAATGCACCACCAATCAATCAATGCTTTTAACTGCATTTCCATTCAGAATAACATAATACAGAGAGATAAAGTTCCTCTGTGCCAGTCACACAGTATATTAGTGGCTCTTTCTGCTTATAAAAAAATCTCACCTGTCAAATTCCAGTTGGAATCCTGTTTACTGGACTCAATCTTAACAACCAGCAGGTATGGGCCATCCTTCCACGTGGTGGCAATGACGTTGTCTTTGATTTTAACACTGCTGTTCTTCGCGGTGGTGCCACTGTCATACTCCTCGTTAATCCACCCAGTGTCACTTTCAACCTATAGTATCACAAAAGTAATGTAGTCTATTATTGCAAATCTTTTTACACCATGTATTCAGAAACCATTTAAAAAAACAACACTGAAAAACATTTTCTTACTTTTAATAGTTCATTCTGTTACTTTCTTAGACCTTTGCTAGCTTTAACTTTCACTACTCTACTCTAATCAATGAGCATTAATGTTTTTTCTTTACACGTACTTCACCATCAACAGGCGGACCGACTGTACGTGGATCTGCCTTGGCTTTCTGAAAAACACAGACAGTAACCGGATGTTGAGAGATAATAAATGCCATGATGCGAAGTGTGTTACCATGCTGAGGAGAGTAATGTAACAAACTTACTTTGAGCATTGGGAAGGAGCGTAATCCACTGTTACACATTATCGGACCATGTCTGTGTCTGATGTATTCTCCTGGTCCAAGGGGATTTGGATCCAGGCCCTCCCCACGACTTAGAGGAGTTCTCTCATACATTTCCTATAGACAGCAACGGTCCCCAATCAGCATTCACAAACAATCAGTGTCCAGATACATTTTCTGTTCATTAATATGGCATTAAGCTTTTGCACTTACTTCAATATTGTTGAATTCATTGTGACAGGGGTAGTATTTTAAATACCATTCAATGAAGAAGGACACATTCTCAGGACATCCAAAATGCAGAACTAAAAGATGAAGACAGAGGTGATGATAAACACAAGGGGGAAAAGCGCACATTTTTTTGCGATTGATCATGAGCACATTTTCCAGGTCTTACCTTTCAGTTCAATGTCAGTGTCTTTATACATGGATTTCCTTAACATCAATGGTCTTGAGGTCTGCGAGACAGTAAATAAATATGTTTTCTTATTGATCAGTATATAATCATTAAGGCAGGATGGGGGATCAATGGTTAGTTCAAACCAAATCAGCCGCTTTCTATGTTTGCAAAGAGGGAACAAGACCTGTGGATCTGGTTAATCAGAAACTTAAATGTGAATGTGTGTGTCTGTGTGTAAGAGGTCTGTATGACCCCTCCAGGTTGTGCCCTGCCTCTCTCTCAGCAAACTCAATACTGCAACTAGATATAGTGACAGACACAACAGAGGGAATCAGACACTTCTCCGTACTTAAATTATTGATCAAGGCTTTCTATTTCTCCTTGG
Organism: Epinephelus fuscoguttatus; assembly: GCF_011397635.1. Taxonomy (NCBI): domain Eukaryota; kingdom Metazoa; phylum Chordata; class Actinopteri; order Perciformes; family Serranidae; genus Epinephelus; species Epinephelus fuscoguttatus. The sequence continues at coordinate 25,778,584 of NC_064767.1, forward strand.
ACTGAGTCTGGGAACTGTCTTAATACTGATGAACTGGAGGAGGGACATCAATGTACAAGTACTTCACTGTAAATCACCTTCCTGGTTTCATATTACAACAATAAGGTGATATGTGTTAATGATACAGAACCAAAGACAAGGATACACATATTAAGGTTTATTCAAGGAACTCAGCTAAATAGGAAACAGTCTTTGGACAGCTGTCTAAGCTGAGCTAAAGCCAGCTAACGTTAGTTAGCTGATGGCTAACCTAAAAGTGAATATCAGCCTTTCTCAACAAAGCTAATGCTAATTAGCTTACAACATACTCTACTCTTTCGACTGGCACACATTATCCAGGTCTCTCAAGGACACCAAGTGGCAGTGGAGAAGGTTTAACATGATATAATTAATACAGGACAGATTACATGACTGTGTCCACACTCCCAGCTGACAGCAGGCGAGCATAACAAGGCTAATGTAGCTAACGTTAGCCAACCAGTGCTGCAGTTCTCCAGTGATTCCGGGTCTAAGATACTCACATTTACAACTGTGATTATCCAAAGCCCTGTCTCTGGTGCTGCTTCGGTCGCATTTATGGTATTGAGTAAAACTGCAAAAAGGACGGTCCATGGATAGAAAACTCCTCTGGCCGGACAGCTCCACGTCCTCATCCTGACTGCAGCAGCCATGTCGTTGTGTGAGTGAACACGTCCCTGCAGGAGGCGCCGTGAACAACCGGAGGAGGACTCAGGGTGACGTTGACACCTACCTGTCCCAGCTGGAGTTGCACTCTGTTTATTTTTATAACAAAAGAACAAAGTCTCATGCGGTCATAAGATGCATATTTGATCTTCCGGGGTTACTGTCAGCCATAGTTTCATCACACTGACTAAACCTACCACTTATACTACCTACAGTCCATCCTTACAGTGGCGCCCATAGAAATGTTTCATAGGGGTGGCCTCATGGGGCTGGTGGACATCTAAGGGTGGCACACCAAAACTTAAAAGCCATAACTGGATTTTTCAAACTAGTTGAAAACTAAATCAATATGGAAATTTAAGGAATTGCATACAGATACATTTTAGTTTCCTCTTTTACAATCAATGGTACCTTCGTGACGAAAGGGTTCAGTTGGGCTAGTTCGGGCATCTGATCAAGATGATTCCTGGGCGCCTCCTGTTAGAGGTGTCCCAGATATGTCCCACTGGTAGGAGACCCTGGGGCAGACCCAGAACACACTGCCGACCCTGGATAAGCAGATGAAAATGGATGAATGGATGTTTCCAATTATCTGATTTGCACAGACTTATTAGACACAGCAATCCTGTTATAATGTGTTACATATCTATACATGTTAGGTGACTCATTGTTCTACATACAGGCTGGTTGTCTCTATCCTTGAAAAAGACACATCTTTAATTTGAAGGAGTTCATTGATGCTAGTGGTGTAGTGGAGGGTAAATGCAGGTTTACGGGGTATACCCACCTATTTTCTGGCCATTTATAGTATCAGCCAAAAAGCCATTGGAATATACAGGAAGCCCCCCCACCCCCACCCCCCTTGAGGTGTGACTTCAAGGGACCCCTGTTCCCTCAATAGAATTGAGCCAAACTTCGGAGAGATATTTAGCTCCACGTAACTGGTACCAATAGATGCATTAGGTAGTCTAGTTTCACAAGATACCACACGTCACGCTAGCTTAAAAAATTAGTACACCAAAGCCTCTTAAAGACAGTAGTATCAGCCTCCAGTTACCTTGCTGGGGCCCCTCCTTGAGGCACCACTGCATACTTACCTGTGTGCGACACAGGCATCCACAACACATACTGAAAATTACATAGCTGTGTATACATGCATTGTTATTCTCAGTTATGTGACAATTCACAGCATCTCCTACACCAGGCACTAACCATGTAGGCTGCAGCATATTACCAGAGCAGGCAGCACCATCATTGAATCTATTTAGGTCCTAGTTTTCGTTCAGTCTCTAGATTTTATTTATCTGCTTATGTTGTTTGTTTGGCAATTGAATTTTCAGAATAAGATCATGCATCAGTGCCAAACTGGACCTTTCTTTAGAGTGACTTCTTTTGCTTATGACTTTATATTTGCTTGCACTTAAATATTGCAGTGTAGTTCTTTTTATAAAATATGTTTGCATAGTTGTAGCTGCTACTTTTGAATTTTACTACTTTTATAATTATAATTTTGACTTACATGATTTAAGAGAATCTGCAAAACTTGGTGAAATAAGTCTCAATTTAATAAGGTCTTAAAGAAATCTATGAATCATGTGTTTTTACAGTATATAAGATCACTTTACAAATATTCTGTACATTTCCATATTTACATTGCAACACAAAATTCAGTACAGTAAACAATTTCACAGTTCAGTGTATCTTAAGCTTATGGAACATGTGCTCGAACATGTCTGACAACATTCCTAACACTGACATGTAGGCTGGCCATGTAAAGCATAAACTGCTTAGGTAAGAATGCTACAGAAAGTTCACATCAGGAAAAGTCAAGGTGCTCCCAGTGCGATGAGGCATACTGTTTAGTACTGATGAACCATGGTGACAGTTTTCTTACAGATCTGATCTGCTTGGTACCGATCTTTACAACAGGAAAGAAGTGTCACTTGAGCTGTGATGCACAGCCATCACATCAGTACCCATGTCTCCATTTGCTTGACTTAAAGAATCACTCGACAAAAGAGGAGTGTCCGCTGCAGGAGATCTGAGGGAAGGATCAGAGGAGATCACCACCACGTAACGATCATCATCGTCATCATTCTCTTCCTCCAGGCTCCCGTGAATGTCTGCAGTAACGACTGAATTTTCTGCCACGTGATGGCTGCAGGAAGGTGATGAGGTGAGCAAGGGGAATTCTGCAGGGAGTGTTTCTCCGTCAGGGTCCTCTTCAGGAAAGCTGGTGTTAATGTAGATGATGTCGTCCCTGCTGAAAGACTCTGGGAGCTTTTCGGCGAGCTTTTCCAACATTTCTCGCAGTTGGGTAAATAAGGGTCGGTCCAGTGGATCAGCCCTCCAACAGCTGTACATGATCTCATACCTAGACACAGGTGAATAAAGGAAATAACTATAAGAGCACTTCATAAGAGAACATTTCAAAACACATCTGCAAGTTGTATTCAGTTTCTACTTTCACTGCAGATGGCAGTGGTGAGCAGAGCAGTCTAATTCTAAAAGATGAAGCTTTTTGATGGGGATATTTTTTGCTGGACTGGATGTAAGCCAAAATAAGGGGAAATGAAAAAAAGGTTATGTACTGCACATCAGTACTTTAAGTGCAAAACAACTTCTAGGTTGACGTGTAGTTTGCAGTAAAGTTTACTGCACCATAGAGAAATGAAGGCAGGGCTACATATCAGCTGCTTGTATAGTGGCACCTGAGCTCTGATACAGGCAAGTGACAGTATTTTAACCACAAAGAATTTCAGGTTTTTTTTTAAAGTGTCCATGAAGAGCTTGCGTTATGGTCTTTTACACTGTTAATACATAAAAGTTGCTAACTTTTATAAAAGTTCATGTCACAATTGCTTAAACTGTTAATATATCCACACAGTATTTCACAAGACAGATAATATGCAAAAAGAAATTATCTTCTCCTTGTAGAGCTTCTGATGGCATTTGCAACAATCCACTGCAGCTGACGGAAAACAACCAATCAGAGTTGAGGAGTCTCTAACTCGCAATAAATCACATCAGTCTCTGCTCATAAACTACGGTCACACTGTCAAACTAGCACTGATCAAATATGAATTGAGATTCTGTTAATGCAGTACCTATTTCTCACCTCAAATGTTTTCAGAAACATATTTTAGTGTACTGTTTAGCTGTGAGTGAAGAAAGTTTGCTCCAACTGGCTAAACTGTTTTCAACATGGCAGCTGGGTCACAAAGATTACACTGCACTAAAATGTGGTTCTTAAGACATTTGAAGGAGTTGCAGTTAATACAACAAAGTTATTTTTATTCAAGTTACCAACTGCAGCATTATGTTCCTATTTTTACATTCCTCAAAACTTCCCCCATTCCTGCCAGGCTTCGACAAAAAAGGGCTCCATTCTTCTTTTAAAGTCTATCCTGACTCTGGCATGCCTACGCCCAACACAATCGAACCCAAAGTCAACACTCATGTCAAGAATGGACAATACTCACAGCTCATCCAAACAGTCTCCCGGCTGCTTCAGTCTCTGTCCTTCAAGAAGGTAGTCGTAAATTTCATGGTTCTGGACACCAGGGTACGGCGTCATGCCTCGTGTAGCAATCTCCCACATGGTAACACCAAATGCCCACTGCATGACACAGAATATTAACTTCAGATATTTCATCATGTGAAAAAGATTATATTAATTCCGACCCTTAAAATTTGCTGGCTTGAAAGTGTGCTGAAAATAATTTCAAAAGGATAATCTACATTTGTGTTTACAGCCCACTACAAACTGTGTGAACTTTGAATGTATTCAGCCCTTGGTTTTGGTTCCACTTTTCATTACTAGTTTTCATTTCTATGTTTCAATATAGAGCATAGACATATTTTTTTCCCCAACCAGGGGTGACACTACAGGTCAAGAGGGTAAAACTTCCCCCAGATGAGTACTTACAATAAGACAATCATTTTTTGCATTACACGTTTCTGAAACTTTATGTTTAAGCATGTAAATCAAAATTTCAAAAGCAGGGATAAATTGCAACACAGGGTAAAAATCCTGATATTACCACACACTGGTAAATGATGTGAGGAGAAACAAAATGTCTACCACATCTGTAAAAGGAACGCTGAGTAATTAGTGCTGGGTAAATTCAGCTGACTGCTCTGTGTAGACTTCACACGGTTTTGAAATTCAGACAGTGGTGTGTGAAACAGAGAGCGAAGATGAGGTGTCAGTTCTTCTTTTAGTGACAGTGCGATTTATAGTGCTGACTGTTACCAGAAGAGACAGGAGCAGAAGGAGTTACTTACAACATCACTCTTTACAGTAAAAACTCTGTCAGCCAGACTCTCTACTGCGATCCATTTCACAGGCATTTTGGCTATTCTTCCCTGCCTGTAATAATCTCCGCTGTAGATCTTCTTGGATAACCCAAAGTCTGCTACACACACTGTCATGTCATCACGCAGCCTGTAAGACAAACGAGGAACAGCGTTGAGAATAAACAGGAATAGTGAATGACACAACCCTCGCAAAGAAGCAAACTAAACTTTACAAGTTTCACCTTTAATCTGAAAGTGACTACTCAAAATGTTTTGTATCTGCAACTTACATGCAGTTCCGAGCTGCCAGGTCACGATGCAGAAAGTTACGACCGCTGAGATATTCCATACCCAAAGCGATGTCAACCATGAACTTCAGGAGTGTCTGAGTGGGCAAGAACTGTGTACAAAACAGACAATCAAAAAAAGTTTCCTCTAACAATAATATATTTTATGGGCCAGAATGTATTTCAGTGTTTGGCTGAAATCTCACCACTGGACTTTCTCCCAGGCGTGAGCGCAGCAGGAAGCTATGTAGATCTCCATATTTCATGAAAGGCAGGATGACCATGGGCTTGGGAAAATGTCCTGAACCTACTTCCAAGCACACACCTAAAAAGGACAAGTCAAGGCACAGAAACAATGTAAGGATGTGCAAATGAAAACAGAGCAGGACACAGAGTTGTTGGGTTTTACAGTACTACAGAGAGGCAATACGTTATTCCTACCTAGCAGTTTGATGACATTAGGATGGTTGAAATCTTTCATGCAGGCTGCCTCATTCAGGAACTCTTCAATCTCCCTTTGAGAGAAGCTATCCACTGTTTGAAGAAAGCGGAAAATCATCCTTTGTTGCTACTTGTCTTACAGTTTATAGATGATGAAAGGAGATCTTTTAGTGATAGAGAACTCACGTTTCATTGTCTTGACAGCAACTTTTTCAGATGTTCCATCTGGTTGTCTTAAATATCCCTCCACCACTGAGCCAAATTCACCTGATTAAAGGAAATCACAAATACTTAATACTCCGCACACTGTATGTGGTATTATCTGTATGTAATCATGTGGATATGAATGGCTCCTATGGTTACACATTTCTCAAAATGAAACAGCTCACTCACCCTCTCCAAGAACCTTCCCAATGGAGAGCAAGGTCCTCATGACCATAACGTCCTGAAGTTTGGCCTGGAGTTCTTCACTAATACCGAGGTTCTCAACTGCGGACAGGACCCACTCAGGTTATTGTGTATTTTAAGAAATGTGTCTATATCACTCAAAATGTCTGCATACATGTGAATCATCCACATTAATATTCAAGAACATACGTGTGATTCCTATGGCTGATCGATTGTAGGATCTCTGGGGTTTGTATTGCACCACAGTGGGCAGCTTTTCTTCACCTCCAAACAGCCGCCTGCAGGGGGAGACAGTGAAAGAGAAAAGACAGGGAATGCTGAACAGTGAGCTAAACACCAACGTCATTATAGCTCAGTAGTAGCACACACACACACAAACTGAAGTGGTGGTCACAGTGAGGAAACCCTCAGAGCTGCCTTCCTGACTTTGGGGCCACATGCTGTTTTCCTATCTGAGCAGCAGCCTGTGACACATTCCTATCCATATCCTGAGTGGCAAGACTGAGTCACACGCTTTATAAAGGAATTCCAGAGAATAAACAGCTGGCTGTTGTCGATTTCTCCAGCTGCACAGTTATTACGGGCTTCATGTGCAGATAATAATGATTAAGAGGAAGCAAAGGCAGTTTATTAACAGAGTCAGGAAGTGTTCAGTTTTTTTAGGTTCTACTACAGTGCGTCACTGAAGAAAGATTACTCAACATCCCAAGGGGCCAAAACATGATCTGATTTTTAAGTTTTTAAAAGTAAAGATGAACCATATAGACAAATGGGTCAAAAATACAGTGATCTGAAGTAACTTTAAAGATAAGACAATCAAATTTGGAGCAAGGTTCATTGAATCAGCACCGTGTTTGCACAGAAGGTGAAAGACTGTCAGCATACCCAAACCAAGAGTCAGAAGTACGGTTTTGTACACAGATAGCCCCCCAGAGGATAAGCAGCAGAAGACAGAAGCCGCACACCACACCCAGCACAACATAGACAGAGTCTGGAACTGCGGTGTCAGGGCTGGACGACGGGGACACCACTGATTCTGAGACAGGAGAAGGAACAATAAGCAAAGTTTAGAAAAACAACATTCAGCAAAATGAGATATCCAAAATTGAATATTCAGGTTCAGTTATGTGATCACATTATCGTACCTTATGGTAGCACTGTAGCAAAACTAAGATTGTAGCAACATGTCCATAGATAAATAGTTTAAACGTAAATAATCAAGTTGTGGCCATCCTATCTGAAATGAATAGTTCGTAATTTGTGAAGTTGCGTTGTATGAGGTATTTATCCATAGTCAGTGTATTAGCAGAAAAGCAGCAGAAATCGTGTTTTAGTCACCTAAAAAGGCCCACCTTAAAAAAATCAATATCGGTATAAGTGTATGCTATATTCAGAATATTTTCACTGCTTTACCTTGCCGTCAGACAATCCTTTCTGACGGGAAACTGAAGCTGTTATCAATGTTCTCTTCAAAGGCACCAGACTCCTATAACAAAAACAGTAATTTTACCTTGCAGAACATGGGAGCTGCTGGTCTACCGCTGCCTTGATCAAAAAGTTTATTTGTGTTATTTTGTGACTTCAGTGAGTCTAAACTAACCCCTTAACCCACCATAGTCACACTGTAACACAAAATATCCAACCAATATAGGCAGCAGTAGAAAAGCAACTCCTGTGTTTTGTGAGGTAAAAATCACAGTTTTTGTCAAAGGAGTCTGGTGGCTCTACAGAGAGTATAGATGACAGCTTCAGTTCCCCCTCTGAAAGGCTGTCTGCTGCAACGTAAAGTAGAGAAAATATTCCAAGTATATATTGATTTTTCTCAAAAGGATTTTTTTTGGCAGCTAAAAATGTTTTTGCTGCTGCCCCATCCTTAGCAGTACATTGCTTAGCTTCCTTAGCGGTACTACTGTCTGGTTCTCCAAACTGCAGTCATGCTGACCGCCATCTACTCTATATAATACACTGACTATGGATAAGTTCCTCATACAACCCCACTTCAAAAAACCTGAACTATCCCTTTAAACAAGACTAAAGTCTAAATGTTAGTGGCTCTACCAGGCACGGCATTGCTTTGAGCTAAATGTTAACATCAGCTTATTAACATGCTCACAATGACAATATAAGCATGCTAACATTTGCACATAACACAAAGTACAGAGCTGAGGCTGATGTGACTGCCGTTAGTTTGGCTTGTATTTGGTCATAAAACAAAATACTGGACAATCAGCTGACAGTTCCAAGGACACTACCATTACTAGAGCCAGATAGTAAAGTTAACAGTTCCCAGATGATGAGATAAATCAATAGAGCAGCTTACTGTCCTGTGGCACAAACAGCCAGACTCGTGGGCTGACCATGCCGCTCCCTGCCTGCGTGCATGCAGCCACCTCCACGCTGTAGGTTGTGTTGAATTCCTGCAGCTCTATATGGACCGTGGTGTTGATACTGTGGAACTGAAATAACACACAGCATAACAACAGAGACAATTCAAATGTGGGTTGTTTCTAGTGCCGTAATTAGATTCCTCTTAAAAACAGATTTTAAGGTTAATTATTATCTTTGTGGAGTTTAACCTGTTAAAAGAAGATACTGCAGGTCACCAGATAGACATAGGTTTAATGGTACAGTAAGGTAAGTCATTAAACTGAAAGGGAAGCATATTGTCCATGAAAAGAGATAATGTTTCGGAAACACTGGTGGAAAATTATGCTGAAGAACATCTTGTACATTTGTGAAACATCTCACTCAACAGCTCTGCTGCATGTCCTGACCTCTCTCTCACTATGTCTCCTCCTTTTGCTCTCATTCCACTCAAAGCACGATAAGAAACAAGAAGCTCATTTGAAAAGTCCCTTAAAACTGATTTCACTTACAGTATGAAACCTTTTTGGAAAATCCCAAAGAACTGATTACTAGGAACTATATATATTACTATATATCAAACAAACTCCCTCAGAAAAGGGAAGGAGACCCACTTTCTATATAAGCTCATGTCCTGCAATGGGAGGGAACATGTGACAGACATAGCGCTGCATTTCACAACACCACACCGTGGGGTTCCTCTGCTTTACCAATGTGCTGACGATCGGACTGGGAACTCTGAACCCATGATTTATGGTCCATCATGTCTGTGGCACCCATCAGAGGGCACTTCACTGTGTGGTTAAATGTTCTTACAACAGCAAATCCTCAACAAATTATGGGAATCAGCCTCAGATTCAAAACAAGATGATGACACCATGACTTCTACCATGGAACATGGAGAATTATGAGCAAGTAACAGGAACTATTAATTCCTCAAATCTAATCAAATCAAATCTTATCCGAACTATGTATTTCAGTTTCACAGGGGCAGGTGGGACTGAGGATTAGACACACAGCATACGTGCACATTTCCAGTCACTGCTATTACAAAGCCTTTGTGAAATGACATCACCACCTGACTGGACAACGCATAAGGATATTTGGGCCCATAGTACACATCCCGTTGTATTCAGATTTCAGTCAGTCTGTGATGACTCAAAGCCACATGCTGCAGAAAGAAAAACAGATTGCTAGTTTTCACACCATCAGCTTCCTTTAACTACAACACAGACAGGAAGGACGGGAAACACACTATTGTACCAGAAAGCACAAACGCAGTAACAGAAGCACGACTCGGCACAAACAGCATCATGAAAAAATGTGCCACGCCATTGGTGCATACAAAAGAAAGTATTAAAATAAACTGTGCTATTTCTTAGAGAGTGAATCTGAAGAAGAGACACTTCTCGTAAATGACTTTCCCTGCCTCATCGATTCTTGAGAGGAGTGGAAAAACTCTTGTTCAGAGATAATAGGGAAGCTGACCTCTGGTTCTGTAGGCAGGACAAAGGGAGGATCACATATTCCCAAATATGTCAGACGCATTCTTTTCATATTTGTCATACATGAGTCATTGTTATCAGAAATGTTCAAAGGAAAACATCAGCTTTCACAAAAAATGAAACTTTAAAGATAACACCACAAACATGAGCATGAACAACAGCATAACTGTTGTTTATATATCTTAATATAGTAGTAGTGTGTGTATAGTGGAGAATATGCAGTGTATGTAAGTGTAGGCACACGTACACCTACTGTCTGTATTGTTTTGTAAGTCACAAGTAAATCTCAAGTCTTTGTAGTCAAGTCCATAGACAAGTCTTCAGTCAAGACTGACAAGTCCCAAGTCAAGTCCTAAACTTTGAGTTTTGAGTCCTAGAGAAGTCATAATGCACTCTTCACCAAACGGAATGCCATTTTAACCACAGATTAATAAAATATTAAGTTCACAAAAATCATGCTTTAAAAAAAATTATCAATCTTTCAAAGCAAGTGCAACTGAACTTAGTCATAAAAAGGTAGAGTACCACAACAGAATGAATTTTGTATGTTTCTGTCCTGTCTTGTTGTATTAAACTCATCTCATATTAGAAAAACATCTTTAACTTTCTTTTCCCAAAATGCCTTTGCTTTGCTATCAAGTATTTTTAAGTAAAAAGGCTCAAGTCCAACTCAAGTTACAAGTCATTGGTGTTTAAGTCCAAGTTGAGTTGCAAGTCTTTTTTGATTTTGTCAAGTCTAGACACATCAAATTTGTGACTCGAGTCTTACATGAGTCCAAGTCATGTGACAAGTCCACGTCTGTGGTATTAGACATACTGTATGTATGTATGTTTACCTATGTGTAATCAGTAAATACAGTACATAAGAAGTCATGTTTTGTTTTTTTGGGACTGTATGTACATATCTACTGCATGTGTGCACATGTGTGACTTTATATAACTATGTATATACATACATGCACATATATAGTGTATGTGTACATCTATGTATGTGCATCTATGTACATGAATGTATATTTCTGACTATATAACCTGAAACTAAACTATTATAACCTGATCAGGCCTTTTAGGTCATCAGGCAGAGGTTTTATAGCTGTACCCAGAATTAGATCCAGCTCTGGTGAGGGTGCCTTCAGTTACTGTGGTCCTGCTCTCAGGAACAAGCTGCCTGCTAACCTGAGGTCCAGAGCAACTGTGTCCACATTTAAAAGCAAACTTGAAACTTATTCCCTCAGGCTTATGGTTATTAGTGTGTGTGTGTGTGTGTGTGTGTGTGTGTGTGTGTGAGAGAGAGAGAGAGTAGGTGTGTGTGTCTGTCTAGACTCATTTGATCACACTTGATTGTGTTGATGCCTTTGTGTTCTCTATATTATTGCGCAAATGTAGGTGACTAATGATCATACTGTTTTATATATGTTATTGCTACCTATGTTGTCATATTTTTTATGTGCACATGTATCTCCTGTATGTGTAGTATATAAGTTGCTTCTAACTTTACTAACTTTATGTATTTCTTCTTATTTCCAATTTATATTTTGTTAATTGTCTAAGCTAGAGTGATCCATAGACAAGGAGAATCATTATTTACGAAAGGCTTTAATTACAGTGTTGTTGGCAAGCTCACCTTGTTCACTTGTGTGCCGTGTCTGACAATAACATCATAACCACTCAGGATGCCATTTATTTTATCATCCGGTGGAGGTTTCCACCTGACCACCAGCCAGGACTCATTCAGCTGTGCTGTGACATTTCGGGGATATACTGATGGCACTGAAAGTGTGACAAAAAATGGGAACAGAGGGATTAAGATATCGTCATGAGTACTATAAACCTATAAAACAAAAATGGAAAAGAGAAAGTAAGACTGCCTCTCCATTGAAATCTTTGATTACAGTTTGGTATGTGGTCACTTCCTGGCACAGCGTATCAAATCTTTCAACTAAAATATCCCCATCGGTGGCTTTAGGAAGGAAACTGAACGCAGCTCCACCCAGTAAGTACTTTGTGTTTCTCTGTGAGACCACTCCTATTTCCTATGTGACCCTTTAGGAAAACAAGAGATTTTACTGGATAAGACATTTTCCTGAAGGGGACTTGCCATGACCAGAGCAGGTAGTTGTGCAACTTCCATAAAATCCAGTCATGACATGCTGCTACTGCAAGGAGGCTTACATTTAGCACATTTTGGACGGGAAAGCAGTCGGCTAATTACATAGTGCTACGTTTCTGAAACCTAAACAGGAATCTGCTATGATGAGAATGAGGCATAACACAGAGGCTCTTCTTAAATAAATAATCAAGGTGCCTTTTAAGACAAGTAGCAGCCTTGTGAATTCAAACATGTGTATACATTAGGATGGATTTAATTAGATTTTGGTTCGTCTTCCCATGTTGCAGCCACGTATCTGCAAATCTGCTGGCGTATCACAAACTGCCAACTAAATTCAACCTTATAATTGTTCCACAGTTCCTTAACTACTCACACACCTCCCTCTGTAGTGTTGCTCTGGATCCACATGCTGACGGGAGAAGCCCCCACCTCATTGCTGCAGGAAACACTCATGCTGTACCACGTCATAGCCTGCAGCCCAGGGATTTCGCTCTGGAAAGGCGGCACTGTGACGTTGATGAACCTGGTGGTCATCACCTCCCCTTGCCGCCGACTCACCTCTTTAACCTTAGATGAAACAACGAACATGTGAGGATCAATTCGAGGACATTAGGGAACACCAGTCCTTGTGCAGGCATGGGGCTTACCCTGATGTGGCATATAGTTAGTGGAGAGAAACCATCATGTCCGGGGCTCCAGCTCAACATCAACTTATTGGACTGCCTCGCCGTCACAGTAACATTGGACACAGGGTCAGGAAGCACTACCAAACACCATAAAAAACCCTTATTAACTCCCTAACATGGAGGCATATGGTCAGCTTGCAGAGCATGAAAACCTCCTGGAATGTGTACCAGCCCCCACAAGACTGAGTTTTACCTTTAATGTTGATATTTGCTTCTCTGGAGGTGGTGACTCCCTTCGTGTTGTAAGCTTCGCAACTGAACTGCGTGTACTTGTCCACACCTGTAATTGACACATTTGGGAGAACAATGAAACATTTCAATGCTGTAAGATCTCAAAAAAAAAACAATCCGGGGCGCCGGTGGCTTGGTGGTAGAGCAGGCGCCACATGTACAAGGCTGTTGCCGCAGCGGCCCGGGTTCGACTCCGGCTTGTGGCCCTTTGCTGCATGTCACTCCCTCTCTCTCTCTCTCCCCCTTTCACACTTGTCTGTGCTATCGATTAAAGGCAAAAATGCCCCCAAAAAATATCTTAAAAAAAAACAAAAAAACAACAATCCTCAAGGACCCTTGAGGAATCAAGGTCAAGACAAAGCTGAATATTGATAAAGGTGTTACTAGGAAAAAAACTGAAGTTCAAGCTGGCCAGGCACATTGTTATCATCTTCTATGTTTGGACAAACTAACTGATTTCTCTCTGTGTCGAAGGCAAATGGGTGGCAAAAGTGCCATGTCAGTCTGAATAGAGAAGTGAGACTGAAACTGATACAAAAGACACATTTGGGGATGACTCATTCCTTTATTATACCTCAAAAGTTCACACAGCAGTACCTCATACAGTAAGATCAAATTGAGCCTCTCCACTGCAATGTACTGTGGTAACAATGGTTTTGCTGGGTCTCTTTTCCTGGATGCACAATTCCCCTCTTTCAACAGCCACAGATCTGCCCGGTTAGAATAGGACTGGGACGGCTGCAAAATAATGTCCCTTTTGTGCTCTGTTTTCCAGTCTCTCTATCTCAGAAACCTTTCCACAAAGCTTATCACAGAACAGCCTCTGAGAGATGACTGGAAACAACTTTGGTTGCTTTGTTTACATTCTGCAGAATATCGAGACTTCTTTAGTTTGCCTTTGTCTGCTTGGGAGCTCCAGGGTAAAGAGTGCTTTACTTAGGTTGGGTTGAATCAGTTATATAAGTTACATTAAAAAGAAACATCTCATATAAACTTTGGATCACATAGATCAAAAGTGCATAAATTAACATTTTAAGGGACAGTTCACTTCCTCTACCTGTTGTGCTATCTATCAATTTAGATTGTTTAGTGTGAGTTGCTGATATGTTGGAGATATCGGCAGTAGAGATGTCTGCCATCTTTCAAATATAATGCAACTAGATGGCACTCTGCTTTGAAATACTCAACCGCAATGTCTCTTTCCAGAAATCATGACCTGTTTACTCAAGATAATCCACAGCCCTTGTTGTGAGCAGTTTCATGTAAGAACTATTTTCTGTCTGCCAAACTAGACTTGCCAAATGTATCACTGCGCAGACGGCGTGTGCTTATGACAGCATGAGATGTCAGCATTATTGCTGTCCTCCTCGGCTAAGCTGTAATGTTAGCTAGCTCAGTGGTGCTAGGTGAGCTAGCTGCACGCTTCCTTCTGCACGATGATACAGGTGGCATGTGCAGCACTTTAGAAATAAAATAGCTCCTACAAAAAACTGCTCACAGCAAAGTCTGTGGCTTATCTAGAGTAACCGGTTAATGATTTCTGGAAAGAGACATTGCTGTTGAGCTTTTCAAATGTACTTTTTGGTGCTTTGAGCACCACAAGCCAAGTGCCATCTATTTCTACTATATTCAAGAGAAGACAGACATCTCTACGGCCGATATCTCAAACACTCTGCAATCCAACAAGTATCCCTTTAAGGTTCTGACAGAAACATGCAAATAGCCTACATCAGTGCATTTCCAGCCAAGCTGTGCAAATGTAATTACCACATGCCTCATTTCAAACTGCATGGCAAACAGATGGTTGAGGCAATGTGGGCACTGAGCAGGGTTCACTGTTGACCCAAATGAAAGTGGTCCTTCTTCTACAATTTTCCAAAGGAGAAAAGTGACAACAGGGAAAAAGCCAATCTAGTATATGTCACAACACCTTGGTTTATTTCCAATATCTGTCTTTTGAATGAAACTATTCAGCCCCTGAGAGGAAGAAACATTGCTGCATTACTGTCTGTTAATTGGTTTTTGTGGCTGTGGTCTTGTTAAAATGATGCCAGTTGCTACTGCTATCAAACGGTGACAAGTTTTCATGGTGGATGAAATGTCCATAAAACTTCTGTAATTACACCTGCAGCATAATCCACCTCTGTCCGTACACATGATGAGTTTATTCCAAACGCTCATTACCGCCTTTAAGAACGGATAAGTGCCACTTGCAACAGAGCTGTGTGAAACATGTGCTTACATGTATTTAGCAGTATTTTGGTAAAACAATGCTTTCCACAATGCTGTGCTAATATATGACAACAGAAGAGTGGATCATGCTGCAGGAGCAGTTTGATGAATGGATTATCCGCCCAGCATCTACAGTAGAGTGTCAGCCATATCAGTTAATGGCTCATTAAAGACACAATTCTTTTTAAGGACATGAAATAAGTTTAATGGCTCATACTTCTGCTTTCACTGTGCTTGGCAAGTAAATCAAAACAAAAAGCTGCAGCACTGTCATAAAAATAGATGGGTTGGCAACTCAAATGGAAACATCACAAATTATGGAGGGGAGCTCTCCAGCTTACTGAGCTGCCTGAGATGTCTGTGATTTTTCCATTTTTATATTCAGGCAGCAAATATAGCCAAACTGCTCTGTCAGGTTACAACTAAGCCTTCGACTTTTCACTCTTTATTACTGTGCACCACATTTGGTTCAGTTCTCTTTTTGTTTTTCAAAGCTGAATAGCCGAATCTGTGTCCACCTGCTGTCCTGAGAGAGAGATTTAAGATTGAAATGTGGATAAGAAGCCTATAACCTCAATTTAAATCTGCATCAACATCTCTATTTAAGAGAGTTTAATTATCTGCTTTGAAGCATTCTGACTGAAAAGTGAATGCTAACAACAACTCAGCTCAAACAAAAATACAATCATGCACCACTTCACATCATAAAAGCACTGTGATAATATCAATGGGATCCAAGCCGTAGTGGAAAAGGGGGCCCTGGACTTATAGTATGCATGAGGTGCAGAGGAGCGGTTGTGCCAATATTTGGTCTTGCACAGCGCTCTGGTAGCCTGCAGCCTCTGTGCCCAGCCCCTCCCTGCTGGTTTGTGGGCCGTCCCGTGAATGAGGTCTTTGTCCCCGGAGCCAACCCCCGAACAGACTCCCCGTACAGCCCCCCATCCCCTTACTGCCCAGGCCCTTGCACATGCTGGACCAAAGCACAGCTCTGAACCTTTAACCCCCCAGCGCCAGGCTTTATCTCCACTCACTGGCTACAGCAGCAACTCGTAGCCTGCGGCGAGCGGAAAATGAAGGGTTAGAGCAGAAAGAGCAGAAAGGTTATGCTTCTAATAACAAATGTTTGCTTTCAAAAGGAGGGCAGCTGAGGCCGTAAAGGGAGAGTCCAAGTTGAAAAGGCTGCTATATAATTTCGAGAGTATAACGTGAAATTAAAACTCAAACCTAAACTGATCTTCTCACAACTACTCTTGACTTTTACATTCAGTATATTCATAAACAATAATCAACTTCAGTAGGTATTAACTTCCATGCAGAGCTGAAATGATTAGCTGATTGATTAGTCGGTCAATTAAGGTGCAGCAAATTGATTATCTATAAAAGTCCTTTTTTGTTAAATGTGACATTCACTGGTTTCAGCTTCTCAAATGTGAATATTATTTATTATTATATTATTTTTCCATGTTAATAAACTAAATACCTTTGATTTTGGACTGTGGATCAGACAAAGCAAACTATTTGAATATGTCAGCTAAGATTTGGGGGAATTGCGCTATTTTTGACTATTTTCTGACAATTTAAAGAAACAATTAAAATAAATAGTTGTCAGTTGCATGCATATTTTGAAGCAACAGTTTGAAATGCTGATAAATGCTTACCTGTTTTTATGCCTCGAGTTAGATGAGAAGACCATTACCTCACCTCCTTCTGTTCAATGTAAGATTACAGCTAGCAGCTTCTTAGCTTAGCTTAGTTTAGCTTAGCTTAGCTTAGCTTAGCATAAAGACTGCAAGCAGGGACAGTAGCTAGCTTTGCTGTGTTCAAATGTAACAGAATCCATACCAGCACCTTAATAGTCACTTAACAGCACATTATTTGATTAATCCATACAAACACTGGATTTGTTTACATGCCAAACTATTTTTAGCCCAGTTACTTGGCAACTGGTCCCATTTTGGTTACCTTTGGACGGAGCCAGGCTAGCTGTTTCCCCCTGTTTCCAGCCTTTATGCTAAGCTAAGTTAACCGGCTGTTGGCTCATTTAGTATAGTCATAGCTCTCAGCAATAACTTGAATAAGTATATTTCTCCAAATGTCAAACTGTTGCTTTAATCAGAAAGGAAGTAATGCATTTCAGTGTTTAGTTATTCCCCATGTGTGTCATGTCACCTGAATGACCGTTGTTGACCACTCAGCAGTGATACTGACTGTGGTGATAAATCTCACTGCAGTAAGCAGATGCTGAGGCAGCAGAGACGAGGCAGAATAGAAACCACCGACAAAGTGATGCTAGCTGAATTAGACCTGCTCCACGCTGTGTCACCATTATCAGAGAGCCACATGTCCCTTTATCTCTGCTAATGAATGTTTCCACATTCAATCACAGGAGGGTGGTTAACCAAAGTGAAACTAATTAATTGGTTTAACAAGCTGCAGCTTTTGTGTACCGTCTAGTATACTACTTTTACAACTTTTTATAAAAGCCAGAGGTTCTTCTAATAAAAACAAAACAAACCCACAAATAACGCTTGATCAAAAAGCGCTTTCACTGATTTGACGCAGATAAAACAGACTTTAAAGGTGCACTTTTAAAGTCCAGAGAGAACTACTTCTATAGCTCCTCTAACACATGTCAGACTGATTGGGGAGCAAAGTATCTTATGTCAGCACATGTTCAGCTTCTTTCTGTTTGTTTCAAGGTGTCATCCAGACTTATCTCGAGTCATATTCTGACCATTCACTGGACGATGTGTGAGAAGAACAGCAAGAACTAACACTTCTCTCTGACGACAACCTCAATGGGAACAGGCATTGAGAGGGAAGGAGTGTATAAGTGTTGTTAAGTAGACCACAATGCAACACATATTTTCTGTATGTGTGAGGAAGACACAGAGACTGTGTGGTTAATGTCTCACCTGACACAGAGAAGCTGCTGGGAGAGTTATGAAAGTCACTATCAGGTAATCCATCACGGAGCCAGCGGATTTGAACAGGATCTGGGGGTCCGACTGCCTCACATGACAGAGTGAAGGGTGAGTTTCTGGTTACGTTTCTGTCCTCAGGTTGCCGGATAAACGTTGGTAGACCTACAGACGGATTAAACAATGTGTCATGACAAATGTGAAAACCCCAAGAAGCATCCAGTCTTGGCATCATGTTAAAACTTACCTTGCACCTCAATGGTGATCGGCTGAGACTCTACAGTTCTGGAGTTGATGGTCAGTCTGCAGCGATACTCCCCTGCATCCCCTCGCTGCACATGGTTAATGCTGTAATACAGAGATCACTTGTCAGTCTGTGTAATCAACCTGTCACACAGCTTTTCCCCTAAATGTGTTACATACCTGGCAGTGGAGAGGAGAGTTGTGACCCCGTCTGTGATGGTCTGGAGCTCGTTGATCACCACCTGTGAGTTTCCTGCCAGGTCCTGGCCGTTCTTCAACCAGAGGATGTTGGGCTCCAGCCTGGCATCTGGGATGTCGATGGAGCAGTTGAATTTAACTTCATGGCCCTCCGACAGCTTGATGGTGCCTATGGTGGGTTTGAAGTGCAGCCGTCTGAGCTGATCTGGAGTCAGGTAAATCCTTGAAACATGGCCTGGTCTCACAAGAGGTTCAGAAGTCCTGGTGGGATGGTGGAACCGGCCCCCTGAATGCTGAGCTGTTTACAGAGGGAGATATGAGGTTATATTCAACATACTGGATGAAAAATATGGTTTCTTCTTGACACAGAGGAACATGTTTATTCATGTGGAAGCACAATGTTGTACCTGGGATAATAAGCATCAAAGATTTGACAACCCCAGAGTGAAAGAATTAGGCATATGTTTACATCAAAAACCACCGTAAAGTAGCAAAAACTATGGGCATGTGACAGCTTCAGGGCTGCATCGAATAAGCATCTTGAATAATCTAAATATCTGTCTGTTTTAAATTATTGAATGATCACTATAATCATTCAAAAAAAATCACATCAAAGTGTGACCAATTCCAATTATTCCAAGCTCAGGGCAACGTCTCCAAATTGCTTCATTTGTTCAACCAACAGCTCAAAACTCAATTAAATCCTATTTTAATTATATAAATGACACAAAAGCAGCAAGTCCTTGCATTTAACAAACTTGAACCAATGATTTTTTTGGATGTTGTGCTCAGTTCTAAAAAAAATATCAGATTTTAGAAGTTGGGATGACTTGATAAAATATGCAAACTTGATCTTGATATACAAAGCCTCTCATGGCTTAGCTCCACCACCACCTGTAGCTTATATCAGCAGAAGAGCAAACATTAACTATGTCACTCTGGGTTCCATAAAAAAAGACTGTACTATCCAAAGGAGGGAAAGTGCTTTTAGCCAGTCAGCCTGGTCTCTAAGAGGTTCAAGACAGTGGAATGTAATTAAAATTCATATCAGAGAACTAAATACTTCTAGCAGTAATCAATTAAAAAAAAATGGATGATTAAAACATACACATGTAGCCTAAGCACTAAACTCTTTTTTGCGACTGCTACTAATGTCTGCTAGTGTTGTACTACATGGAAATATGTCGCCACTGCCTCTAGTGCTTTTAAAAATTGTATGTCCTTTTATTTTGCATCAATTTTAGCACTAAATAAATCGATTCTTGCGACGAAACAATCATGTTAAAATTATTCTTTGTTGATGTGTTCAAAGAAGTATTTTAAACTGTATGCCCTGTTTTATTTTAGGTAGCCTTGAGTAACATCTTGGCAAATATGGATGAAAAATAGCCTTTTGGCTAATTCTGGCATTTTCATACCATGTATTTATTTGACTGCACTGTCCCTTCTTAGGTAAACTGAACTAAACTAAACAATTATCTAACAGATGAACTGACAAAAAACAAAATAGCTGGCGATTTTCGGTGATGACTAAATGATAAATCTGCAGATCATTTCAGCGCTTACCAGTTTTGACTGAAATAAAAAAATGGATTTAACCTCCTAAAAAAGGGTGGATAGTGAAATTAGACCACAAAATTAAAGAAAAATATTTCAGCATTTATGAACTTTGGCTCTTCACCAAATAGGTAATTATAAGTGTTGCATTTACTGTCACATTCCAGTGCATAAGAGTGAGCCATATTTCATTCCTATAATTAAAAATGAAGCTACAGTAAGACAGCTTAGATGCTCAGTGCTCTGAAACAAACTCATTCTGCCTTGTGTTTTTAAGGATGTTCTCAGAACTTTCTGTACGTCTATAAAGAATCCCTTTAAAGCCTTTTCCAGGAGCGGATATAAATCTCTTTAAATGAGCAGCCTATTTAAATCTACTCCAGCTGCAGAGAAGAGAACTGGCCCCTGCTGTGCATTACATAGAGTTAACCCTGAGAGCCCACTGTGAGGGACATGAAGTTATAGCCCAGCAAAACACAAGCCTCCAAGGAAATAAACAACTCACCGTTGACCGGACTCCCCACAATAATGGCTAAGGTTGCTGTAGAGAGGAAAACTCCAAACCAGCCTGGAGCCTTCTGTGCCATGACCAGTGTGAGCTCCTCACCGCTGCTCTCTGACCCGCAACAGGCTGGAAACGTCGCTGATACTAAGCGAATTGTGGTGCAGGACCGGACACTTGAGCTCCGACAATAACCAACATCACCCACTAGAGTGACTTCAACTCAGCTTGTGTGAGGAGTTGTTGACCCGAGATCACGTTCAGCTGGAGAGGGGGAGAAAAAAGTTAACTTCTCTCCACGTCACAGGAGGGATCCCATGAAGGCGGGACTGAGTGTGGAAATAAAATACTGAAAACAACCAAAATACAGCAGTGAACCCCAAATGACACTCAACAGAAGTCTTTAAGTTTCACAGTTTATATAATTTTATTTTTCCTAAACTATGTGTTTTCTTATTCTCTTTCTTTTAGACAGAAAAATATACCTTATAGATTTTACCATATTATCTTCTAACAAGCATTATGTACATGTATGTAACCTAACAACAGAGACTAGCACGATAGGTGATATATTTTATCTTCATTAACATTATCTCAAAAACCCTCAGAATAAAAACAAAAATCCTGGTGGCATTTAAATTGTCAGCCCAACTACCCCCCCACGTGGTCAACTCTAACATAGCTTCTAGTTTTAACATTGGACACAGATAATCCTGGTTAAAACAAATTAATCCAACCTCAGAATGAACCAAATAATTTAATTTACGTGATTTATTGACAGGAATGTGATTAATCGACAGAGGCAGCCATAGTTTGGTCCATTTTCACCACTGATAACAACAATTGCTTGTAGAATGAAGAGGAACACTCAGAGAGGATTTCTAAATAGTCTGAGCACAAGGTCCATTTAGTAGCTGTCCTGGAGTTTTCAGTCATATCACACAATCATGGAATAAAATGTTTAATTTCTTTGGAACACTTTAAGACTTCTTGTCCATTTAAATGTTGAGATTTAGAACAAAAACCAAACACAGTGAGGGTCCATTTAGTGGCTGTTCTTGAGCTTCCTTCTTGCAGATTTCTATTAATGGATGTCCACCTAGCCACAGGACTTTTTCACAGGTGACATTTAGACATGTGACAAGCATGGATGGATTACAGAACAGGTCTACCTGGTACATGCCCAGGGCCCCAAAGGCACCCCTGTCCTTCAACTGCAAAATGTCACTCAAATTAACATGTGCTGACCAGGAGGAGACTCAACATGAGCAAAAAGAGACACAAAAAGTCTATGAAAAGATACAAAGGAACAGCAAAGAGACACCAAATAACTACAAAAATGAGCAAAACAACCACAAAGAGACAGAAATTGACTACAGACATACACAAAATGACCAAATAAGACACAAGGTTACCACAAAGAGACACAAAACAACCTCGAAGAGCCAGGAAAGATTATAGAGATTCACAAAACAACCAATAAAGATGCTATATTGCCTCGTAGAGATACAATCTGAGCACAAGGAGACACAAAATGACCACAAAGAGACACAAAGGCACAAAAACATCTATAACAACTAAAAAGAGACATAAAACCACCACAAAGTCTGTGTGTCTTGCTCCTATGTAGTGGTGGTGGGAACTTTGGCATATCTGTGCCCAGGGTCCCACAGTCTCATAATCTGCTCATGGTTACAAGCAGGAACACTACAAGTGGAACTGATGTCATGAGTGGTGGTCACACTGGTATGGCTTACCAAGACACTAAGCCATCGTCAGTTCTATTAGTTATACTTGTGTTTTTCATATTTAGACGAGTCCACATGTATCCCGAGAAAAAGGCTGAGTCAGTGGGTTGAACTGCAGGCATGATGGGAAAAGGCACCCAATGCTACAGCAGAGTCACCAGATTTCCCTTCCATTCATTGGAGCTGTCAGAGGTCACTAAATAATATTTTCTTATACTTTCCAAATGATTTCCTCCAAATCCAGCATGAGTTGTACATGCTCACTTTCTGTCCTATTAACAGACTAAAAAAGTTTTAAATCTCTTTTTTTTTCAGGTGAGCTCTCCCTCCTCTTTCAGGTGATGGCTCTGTTGTGACATATCAGTCAGCCTCATTCCTGCACCGGATCTTTTATTTTTGGATCGCAAGTTGCTCTTAAGTGCATCTTCGCAGCAGTAGGCCTTCATGCGATAAACACTGGCCTTGTTTTTACAGCAGCCCAAGGTGCTCATAAGCCGATACACGTCCTTCCTGAAAGCCTTGGTGAAGATAGCGTAAAGGAAGGGGTTGGCACAGGAGTTGATGGGGAAGAAGAGGACCAGCAGGATCTTGGAGTTCGTGACCGTGATGAGTGGAACCTTGAATGCAGCGGAGATGGCAAAGAAGGAGATGGGTGCCATGCAGAGAAAATCTGTGAAGATGAGCACAGCCATGCGTTTTGCAATCTTGGTGTCGGCGCTTCTTCCAGGGATCTCTGGGTTCTTTACAGCCAGATAGATCAGCATGTAACAAACACACACGACAACAAAGGCAACCACGTTGAAGAGCAGGATAATTATGATGAAGACCTGAGCCAGAGGCGTCTCTATGTCCATGGGTAAGCACATGCTGACTTTGGAGTAACTGCTCACACCAACCAGGGGCAGTATGCCCATCCCTAGACAGATGAGCCAGCCAGCTGCCATTATACTTGCCGCCTGTGTCAGTACCAGACGGCGCTCTACCTGCAGAGCATTGGTGATGGTGTGCCAGCGCTCCAGAGTGATGCTGGAAAGTGTGTAGACTGACAGCTCCCCACCAAACACAGACAGGAATCCTGCAGCACTACAGCCAGGCCCTGTCTGCCATTCAATAGCATGCTGACTGTAGTGGCCATGTGTTCGCAAGTCAACTGTAGCTATCATGAGAAGGTAGATCCCAATGCAGAGGTCCGCAAAAGCAAGGTGGCACATGAGGAAGCGAGGCACCGTCAGCTTGGTCCGGCTGGTGAAAGTGACCAGGAGCACCGTCAGGTTACCTGTGATGGCCAGGATGTTGATGAACCAAATGGCAACTCTGAGAAAACTGAAGCCTGCGATGTCCTCACAGGGATTAAAAGCATCTGCTTCAGGCGTGCAAACCAAAGTCGGTCGAGTCTGACAGAAGTCCAGTTCTGGATAGTGGAAATTCACGTTTCCAAAGCCTTCATCCTCAACAAACAGATTGTCATCTGAGAAAAATGGCACATCCATAAGTAGGGTTGTGTCTGCTGAACCTCCAATCGCACGCTGAACACTGGTTTCAAAGAGGAAGACCAAAAAGAGAGGAAATCTTAAGAAGTCAGAAGTCAAAGCCAAACTAGAGAGTGGTGTCATTTGAAATCAAAGATTCTGCCAATAAAGCTTTTCATTAACCACCAACTACTGCACAGACTTTAATTTAAAAGCAGATTATACACAGGAATGCACCTTGCCGATGGGTCACTCTCATCACAGTATGTAGAGCCATTACTCCATGCAGGATTAATGGGAAGGTCCCTGAAGAGAAGGAAGGAAATCATCAAACAATCTGTCACCATCATTGCTTTTACTGTGATACACACGTTAGAAGGTGCTTTGAAACAGCAGTGTGGGGCAGAGCTTACTTTAGATCAGCCTGTTATATGCACAGTGTTAGTCACCTGTGGGTGTTCCAGCTCAGCAGTGCACAGCAGTGACTGTTGTAGGTGAGATGGGCTTCTCGTAGGCTCCACAGTCCCTGCAGAGGAGGAAGACTCTTCAGGCCGTACGCTGACTGAGCTAACAACACCAGCACTGACTCCAGTCCCTGTGGTGGTAACTTTGTAAGAGCTGTTGCAGACACGTCCCTGTGAAAGAACATAGTGAACAATACAGCTGTGTCGGGGTTGAGAAGGCCTCTTCAGACCAATGAGCTGGTTGTGCACTGCCATGGAGCGCAAAGTCAGTCAAAATCAGCTGTTATTATATTAGTATATTACATATCTTTATATGCAAGATGGAAAGAAAAGCTGCTCAGAAGCACACGCCACAAAGCACTATCTTGTTCACTGTCTCTCAAGTCTGGACGAAGAATTCGAGCAATGAATCTATCAAGACGTAAAAAGCTAGTCTACAATTTAAACGGTCACTTTGACAAACATCCTCTTCCCTCTGCCGCCCCGAAATAAATCTAAGCAAATAAATGTTGCATTAAGTGACTTTCAGGAGGATTAAAAATATCACTTACAAGACTCCAGGGCCCGTGGCTCCTTTGAAAGCATCTCTGTGGATCACTCTGAGATTTCGATTATTCTTTAATACCCTGAAATTACAAGACACAGGGTAATGGAGCAAAAAGCTGAATGCTGTGAGAGAAACTACATCATTCTGTTAAAAGGAAAAGTAAATGTGGGAAAATACAGTTTATCTATCTTTGTCCCGTTGAAGGCGTGGTCATGTATCTCTCTGATGCCGTTGTTGTACAGGTTCCTGTAAGCGGTCACAAGATTGTTATGATTAAAGGTGAGAAATATTCATCTTTGTCTCCAACTAACTGACAGTGTAAAGCAATTAAAGTGAATTTGTTGCATCACTTACATTGTTACGTATTCTTTTGTCAAGCCAGCGAAAGCATTTGGAGGTATTTCCAGTAGATACAGATTGTCACAGATATCCCTGCAATAGCATGACAGTTCAGAATAATGCAATGTGTTGTCACAAGTATCTAAAACGTGCAACAGATGTACTTACAAGATAAACTCTGATTCAAGAGAATTGATGGATGTAATATCAGGAAAAACTTTCATCCCAGTATTTGAGATGCTCCTGTTAAAGCAAAGGGAAACACAGTCTTGAGTATATGGGATTTGAAACCTTTATATCTTAAACAAAATACATATATATAAATCAAAATTGTATATTTTGAGGTCTCTTACAAGTAATGTAGTTTGGGAAGGTTGTTAAATGTCCTTCTGCCAATGTGCATGAGACTCCTGGTGTTCTGGATTGAGCTGCAAAGCAATATAAAACATTAGCTTTAACTCCACTACATTGTAGTAGCCAGGACTTTTATTGACTCAGATAACCACAAAAAAAGACTCACATTTCAGAGAGGTTGAGAAGGTTGTTAAATGCTAATGCCTCAATGTTTTCCAGGGTCACACTCTGAGCAATCTCACTGAGTTTAGGGCAGAAACAAAGCAGTTCATCAGATGAACATGTACCTTTATATCACTGAAAGAAAAGACAGATTGCTCATTCATGCCCATAAACTTTTTATTAATGGGGCCACAAAAAACAATGCAAAGTTAGGGATGATAACAGTTTACATGATTACATGCATAGCCCTATTCTTACTCTACATATACAGGGAAATGGTAATGGACCCATTTTCATAATTGTTCCTTACTTGAGGGGTTGCATCAGTTTAGCTGACAGTGCTTTATCATTGTAACATGAGGCTAGTTGACTGATTCCTGCCCAGTCGCTAGAATAGAATCTTGGCATTGTTCATTTCTACAAACTACACATGTGTTACATTTGTACATTTCACGCTTATGACATATATAGATTACATGTATATGAGCTGAGCCTCTCACCAGGAAGGGGATGGTGGGTGTTGTGACCCCTAGGCGAGACAGCTGCCAAGCCTCAGACAGCAGCTTAACAACAGTTTCGGACATGTCCAGCCATGTTTGGAGTGACCAAAGTGGGTGTTTTAAGCCAAACATGATCTCTTCTTCGCCCTAACCAAATGATTTTGGTGCCCAAACCTAACTGCAAGTGTTGTCACAACATAAGATTGAAAACTGAACCAAATGAAACTTAAAGTTTCAACATATCTGCAACATATGAAACATACAATTCATGGTTTAATGAACACTGGGAAGAAAATCCCTGTCTGAAAACTGGAAAACATGAACTTTCATTGCAGTTATATGACAAAATGTCAGATCATTTAAACAAGTTTGTCAGTGGAGGCTAACTGATACTTACATTCTCTGGACTCTTTTCAAACCCTCAAAAGAATGGCTAGAGATCGTGTGCAACGGCAAGTGATAGAGAAATCTGAAAAAGGTATAGGGAGAAGCACCATTAATTTAAAATATCTGATAATCAAAAGCATCTTAAGTAAGTTGTCTTAAAGCACCATGACAACTGGGTTTAAATAAGCTGCATAGTGGATGTTTTTGGAGGATTTTTTAATGCTGAAATTGTTGCTACTGTATGTAGGTGTAAATACAGAAATGCTTTAAATTTAGTCTCAAATCTTTAAAATAAACTTCATGACCTCCAGGTTAAGTTTCAGCCTGTCCAGTCACACTGATCATTTGTCTCCTCGTGGGTACAACGGCATTGAAGTTAGAGGTTCTCATTGTATTTCACACTGCCTGTAAGGCATACAAAACTTCGCCATCCAGCCTGTTTCACTTGCTCACCTCCTGACTTCAACTGTTACACGTTCAGTTGACATATTAAACTAATGATAACACTCAAAAATACTGTTATTTGATCATTCGACAAATCACAAAGTTCCTGGATTGTGAGAGGTGCTGGTGTCATTTGACACATGCATGAAGCTGCTGCCCTTGGTGTTTATGGACACTTATCAGGAGTGACTCAAGGTTCTGTGATTTAGCAGAGGAGAGGTCAAGATTCCCCACCTTCAAGGCTTGTGACATTCTGCTAAACTTGAAAAGTGAGCTCTGATGCCCAAAAACCATATAGACTGAGAGGACGCACTTGACCGTGTGAGATCAGCTTGACATTTTCTTCACAGGTAATTAAGTTGCACATGTGCAAGGCCCTCTGTTTCCCAACAATAGAGTGTGGTGTGTGGTGGTACTTTTGCTGTATAAGGTAAAGCTGGAAATGGGAAATATCAATATTACCCAGAAGCTGATATCCTTCAGTCTGTCCATGTCTTTTATTTTATTGTTGTGATTGTTATGATTTTATGACAAGGTGTACAGGCACACAACAAGGCTAACAGTTACTAAACTTGCCGAGCAACTTTTAGTCTATATAGGAGCCTTATACATGCATTTATAATGACACAGCAGGAGGATTCCTCCTCCTAGATAAACAAGGCTGCATTTATAAAGCAGCCCTCATTTATCTTTAGCACCACTGATGTTCTATGGTTATGGTTCAGGGAAAAAAAAAATAAACTAGAATATGAGGAGAAGAAGTTGCATGAAAAACTGGTTTGGACTACATTTAGACCAATATGGGCTTCCCAGTTGCTCATATGGATAGAAACTCCATACACAGAAATGCACCACAGACCTCATCTTATTAGACAGATGACTATAAAACCTCTTGTCAATGGGGCATCTTCTATAAATAACTTACTTATGGCTGGGGGTGATCAAAGGCAACACTCTAGATATCTTCCCCTATTAGACTATAAAACTGACACTAGGATTTGTTTTATAGGTGGTAAACTGCCTCTTGAGGTATCATTACTACGCCAACACGGTGTCACTGGTCTTTCTTTTAAACTTGGAATAAGTGCTAAGAGGATGTTTCAACAAATTAACCACAGCCAGTGCTTGTAAAGTTGCATGACATAATTTGTGTTGTGTGCCAGGATAGAATCGAATACACCAGAACAAATTAAAATATGATCTAATCAAATTTGGGGGAAAAAGTTAAATTATGTGATATTTACTTTAGCATCGCTGTATCTAACCTAAATGTAAGCGCATTTCATGTAACCAAGCCAGCGCGTTTCAGGTGGATCCCAGCTCCATGCGTAAATACGCACGGAATGGTCTTGGTGATGGTTTTATCACAGGAGCTAGTTGCATCAATAAACAGATAGAAATGAATAACATGTGTCATAATTAAAGTGCCAAATGAATTACCAAAGATAGACCGACAAAGTAGTTATCAGTCAAGACGGACCACTCTTCAATGAACTGCCTCAGTCACCGTACATCAATCACATCACGGACTCACCACCTCGCAGTCTCTACCACATTCATGAATCCTCCTCAGCAGTGTGCACTTACAGTCTTTTATCCCTGCTGCTTATCGTCTGCGCTGATCCTTCTGTCACATTGTTACATCTGATTGTGTTGGAGAAACAGCGGCAGATCCTCGGGCAGACGAACCCTGAAGCGCATTTGCATCCATAGAAGAATGCAACAGACAGGAGCGAGAGCACTGGCGGCGACGTCCACATTGTTGTGCAGTCTGGGAAACGACTGAACACTCAAGAGCCGGGATGTCCTCTGAATGCTGCGCATGTAGATATCTGGCCCTCCCTTAAAGTCTCTTTTGCTGCAGCTGAAGCAGACCGTCATCCTCTGCCTGTGGAGAGGAGAATCTCAGCCTCCTGATAGTGGATTTCTTATCAAGTAGCTCATGTGTGGCAGAGAGACTTATGTTGTATTCACAAAATCAGATGTTTATAACTGCTGGAGTTTTTGTCATTTGGTTGTTGAATATTACTGGTATGCTCTTTTACAGTGTGGAAAGTTTACACATAAATATTAAATAAGCAGTGTTTGAGTTCAGGGTGCACAGGGGCTTTAAGATGGTAATCATTTGTGCCACTAAGCTGAAATTGATGCATTTCCATGAAGCACATCAGCTTGTAAAAACTTTGGATCAATGGAACACCTTCATCCCGACTTGAATTTTTCATATTGATCTGCATCAATAGGACTCTTTAACTTTGCATACATGAATACAAGGTTTACTACAACTTCACTGACCTGGGTTAGTGAGGGAAATAATGCCCCAGTCCCCCTGTGCCTATGAGACAGTCACCATAAAGTGGTGGACCATTGAGTCACAAAATGCAAATGGTTGCACTTTTATCCAAACTGCTTCACAATTTGCCTCTCATTCATCCATTCATATATCCACCATGGCAGGGAGCTACCTTTGTGGGGTGCAGGTCTGACCATCAGGAGCAATGTGGAGTTCAATGTCCTACTTAAGGACACTTGGACACATGGACATGCGGAGCTTCAATAAATAGTATTTTGATTTTGCATGCATGCTGGTATCTAACTTTGATTTTGGTATTGCGATTATCTCTTGAAACACCAATGCTGCATATTTAGACCCTAATGTTGTCTCTTGACATGTGGGGTGACAGCAGTCTCCATGATGTTTAATACACACTGTGCAGGTTTACTGAAAAAGTTAGAAGGATTATCTCACTGTTGTGTCTGAGGAAGTTTTGATAATGTATTTACAGATACTGCTGCACATTTTCTACAAGATGCTCAGTTTTAATAGTCTGCTGTAGCAAACATTTTAAGGCTAATATAACTTGTGATTTCCTTTACTGATGAGGGCTGTCAGAATAATTGTTGTGTTTTCAGTGCCACCCTTTCCTTTCGATTATGTTTGCTAACTCTTGTGTCTGTAATCGCTCTGCATTTAAGGATCATTAAAATAAACATTTCTTCTAGCATACACATAAATAGCCAAGTCAATGACTATGTCCTGCAGGAGGACACTGTGACCCAAAGTCAAAAGCTTCACATAACTGTATCTTGTTTGACGCCACCTACCAGTATGTTGTCGATAAAGACAAGGCAACATTATACAGCCTTGACACACAGCATAATGTTTTATGCTGACAGACTGTATTCTGAAATTTAAAATATGGCATTTAGGCCTCCAGGATTGATGGAAACCTCAGGTGGAACAAGAAATTAAAAACCTTTCTGTAATTTTCCAATAGGCATGCCAGACAGTCATAAGACCTTTGAGGATTTATTCAATCAAGTTCAGTGGAAAAAATGTCAAGTAAATGGATTAATTAATTTAAAAATGTGAACAATTTTCAACTTTTTCCCCTCCAAAATGTATTAAAATAATGTTAGACACCCAGTGTCTTTTGCATGGGTTAGCCAGAGCTAAAGTTAGGCATGGAAGTAGTCAAAACACTGCACAAGATAAGCTAGTATAACTACCAAGCATGGTCATGACAGGAGGCCACAGCAAAGCAGACATTGTACTGACTGTGCCAGTTGTATATTGCCTTGTCGTCATAGCTCCACTAGATGGCGACAGAGTAACGGAAAAGCAACAACAGCGGTATGGAGAAATGGAATAATGAAAACAATATGTGAAACAAGTTAATAGGCTGAAACAAACAAAAAATGCTGTGTTTTTAAGGGCCACTGATGCAGGTTATATATAACAGAGTGATCAGCTTCAAAGAATTGTATAGCTCTGTTTAAATAAATATACTTTTTTGTTGTTGCTGTTGTTGTTTTCCCAGCTCCTTGCTACTTTAAATTAAGTATTGAAAGAGACCAACAGCCAATCACACCCGAAATGCCATCACACTATCAATCCAAAGCAGTACAATTACCCGTTAATTTTGAAGGCTGTGTGGAAAATATTTATATTGGTAGAACTAATATATTAAAGGGAATATTACGAACACAATAAGTTATGTCACTTTCCCTTCTTTAAGATATTTTTTGTCCTACTAATTTATTGATATACAATGGGAGAAAGAATGGAAAAATTCTGATGAATACTGCATAAGTAACAACCTTAAGGAAGTATCTTTCATATACATAATAGGGTACTTTGTGATGTGCTTAGTGTGATTATTTGGCATTTATTTTTTGCTGTATGTACACCAGAATATTTCAGATTCATGTCACAAACTTTAAAAAAAAACAAACAAACAAACAAAAAACTTGGGATAAATGTTGAAATAAACATGTTTGATGCACTGTTATATTTTAGTCATGATAAGATTGGAAACGTCATATTTATGGGAAAAAATGGTCAAAAACCAAACTAACTTTCCTGGTCTTTATTAATGATTTTCAACAACATAGCACTGTTTACACTGAGACCTTTAAGTTTTAAGTTATTATAATATGACATATATATAATAGAAAGTCTGGCATAGTAAAATGTAAATGTAATTTATTCATTTATGTTGCTGTCTATGCATCAGTTTGTACTCCTGTACATGAATTTGTGCACAAGTGAACAAAAACAACTTCTGGTTTTTCGCTTATGCGCGGTTTATTGTGTAACACCATTATTTCCGACAGCACTGGAAGGCAGCAACAGTTCCGAGGAGGAGGTGCGGTTGGAGAAGTTGCCTTCACGGGCTGATCTGCGGTCTGTTATTTAAACACCTCCACAGAGACGTCAGCCAATACTGGCTACGTACAAACTGGCTCCAGATCAGCGCTTACAGAAAGCATCATACAGAAGGCAGGAAGTCAAACTTGTCACTAACTGACAAAACTTGCAGACATTAACAGCAAACGTAGCTACATTTGGAAATATAGAAATTCGGATTTCGACATTTTCTGCCCGCTCTGTGAGCTAGCCTCTAAAGATGGACAAGCTTCGTCGTGTGTTAAGCGGCCAAGAGGATAATGAAGAGCTGGGTCTCACTGCACAGGTAACGTTAGCGAGCTTACTGTATGACAGCTGCTAATGCTAACGTTGTGTAACGTTAAATGGATGAAAGTGAATAAATAACAGCACTGTGCTTGTTTCGTTTCATGTCTAAGACTCAGCGTTACCGTTCAGATAACTGCCATTAACGTTAAAGTGGTTTATTTTAGTTAGCAACGTTAGCTTTGAGTGAAATGTCAGTTTATGCTAACGTTAACTCTGTAGCATTCCATAGACGTTAGCTAACATAACAGTGTCATTACCAATTTTATTTTCGATATCATGTTATCATACGTTAAAGCCAGCTGTCTTAAAGTCCTAACAGCATTTAATAAACTGTATTTGTTTGTTTATTTACACTTTTTCCATGCGTGTCCGATGAGGAGGAAATGAGGTAAGGTGCTGACATGAACATTGTGTTTTTATATTTCGTGTAACGTTATGTATTTTTTAACTTGTTACAAAGTGAACACACCAGAGTCTCCACTGCTTTCATTTATGAATTTCTCTCCTCTACTTAACTACTGTCGACTTTATATTTTGGTTTTATTGGTTCATTTGCCTGTGTTCAGTGAACCGAGTAATGCTCTGTGCCTTTAACTTGTGCTGTGTGCGTTGTGTGTTTTAAGATAATACCGTGGCTGGGTGTTATCTGCTTGGCTGCAGCCAACATGGTTAAAACACCAATAGAAAGCCTGTGGTTTTTTTCAGCGGGTCATTAGGTTTGTCCTGTGACATCCTCCCATTGTTCTCACCAGGTCCTTGATGCCAGCACTCTCAGCTACAGCACCAGGGTGAAATGGTTCGTCATATGCTTTGCTGGAGGCATCCTGTGTTCAATACTCGTGAGTGTCTCAGCCTTTTATGTTGAACAGGCAGCATTTATGCTCTGACTGATTTCATATTGACATTGGGAATGCAGAGAATGCAGAGCGTGCATAATACTATTAATGCTGTCAGCAGTTATCCAAGTTAGTTTTCCCTGTGCTGTATTAACATAGCTGACTGACAATGCCCCTCTTGCACTTGCAGATTAAACAGATTGACACGTCACTTATACTTAGTTAATTAACACATAAAAGTTGCTTTATATAAGGAAAGAGATGAACGTTTCAGTTTGTAGTGTGTTTGCCGTTCTAATGGCAGGAAGTATTGTCACAGGCAACACTTGCTGGTAATACCGCACAGTGACAGTTCACACTGACAGAGCCCCAACAGGCCCTGTGTAGCTCTGGGTGGTTACATTCACACAGTCAAGATATCTCTGCACATCTCTCAACAAACATTACATCTTAAAGTCTCTTAACTTCTCTTTTATGTATACGTTTTAAAACAATCCCACTCTCCTTTTTTTTTTTTTTTTTTTTGGAGAAGTAAGTAATGTCCAGAATTTGCTCCGTCTGTGACCTGCACTTATTAGCTGCAAGTTACTTGAGTGTCCTTACAACCCCCAATAAATTACAGCACTAATGTAACAGTTTAGTTTCTGCATATTGTGAAAGGTTTATTTTTTTTAACCCTGCTCCCTAAACGACATCCATCTTACAGTGCAATGTTCACACTCAGAGTGTCACAAGTCTTCCTCACTGAAAGTGATCCAAATAGAGAATGTAGGTCTAACACCACTCAGGTAGTGACTCTTTATCAAGGTCTTATGGTGTTTTGTCACAAGGGGGAGCCCATCATGTTTCAGGAAAAGGCATTGTACAGCCCATAGAAGTCCTTGATGTGTTTGTTTGGTTTGTTCCAATTAAAAAAATAATATAAAATGTAAGACTTCAATCTATTTAGCTACTTGGCTTTTACCCCTATATTAAAGAGTGGTGACACAAGTCTGTATGGCTGACAGACTGTTTTGCTGTTTTAACAGGGTTCAGCACTGCTCTTCCTTCCAAATGGAATCAAGCTTTTCGCCGTCTTCTACACACTAGGGAACATTGCAGCTCTTGCCAGGTAAGACTCGTCAGTCCAGCTCAGTTTGCCAGGTCGTAGAAATGTAATGTCTTGATATATTTTTCTAACCAGTGTGGTGCACTGCCTGGCACATCTACACAAGTGCTGCTTCTCAGCTGGTCACAGAGAAGGCACATGAAATACAGTAATCATGCCTGTAATTTACTGTCTTACCATCATGTGAAATCATCACCTGTTGCTCAGAGTTTGGAGCACGGTGCCCAACAAACCATGAGATGTTATCATTCTGAATTTTTAAGATATAAACAGTGATGACTACTGGTTCTGCTCCAGAAAATGATAATCTCCATTATTTAATCAGATTCGCATCAGTGTAATTGTACATTTTTAGTGTTACTACAATCTAAATTAACAGAAACTGCCTTTGCACATTGCACTTGTTAACATTGAGCATTAAAAAAGGTGCGGTGAGAACGCTCCAGCCTGCAGCTGCAACTTTGTTTGGGAAGCACAGACTGCTAATCACTACGTGCTAACAAACATTGGTTAGGCAGGTTTACCTGTGAATAGGGATCGCACAATTTTGTCAGAGCAAGCACTGTAATTGCAAAGGAGTAATATTGCACCTAATTAAGTTTAACTGTGATTTCTATCATTATACTATTCATTCTGCAGCCTTGCAGCTTAATTGTATGCCGCTTGAAGGTCAGTAGGAAATGATTAGGCATAAAGACACAATGATCAGTGGAAACAGACCAGCTGTCTGCGTCCCCCAACTGTTTGTTTTGCTGTCTCTCTCTACAAGTAGACCAGACATTAATATTTGCTCTCATATTCTCAGTTATAAATAATGCCCCTGTGTAGAAGCATTCAAGGTTAATTCCTTCCCAGTGACAGGACATCATATTTTAAAATCTGTCATTACAGCGCTCACACACAGGCAATATCTAATATGTCCTTGTGCATTATTAATTTTTACACAAAACCAAACTTGCAGTAAACACAATGAGTTAAACTTTATATCTAAAACAAATCTAAAAGGTTTTTTTTGTAGTGTAACATTGATTCACCCGTCGTTATAAAATCCGGCTGTGTGCTGCTACATTGACACATAGATGCTGACGTCTCCTTAATGTTTGCAGTTCTGACTGTCGTAATGCAATATTTCAGTGAGATTAGAAT
This sequence comes from Epinephelus fuscoguttatus, assembly GCF_011397635.1. Classification (NCBI taxonomy): domain Eukaryota; kingdom Metazoa; phylum Chordata; class Actinopteri; order Perciformes; family Serranidae; genus Epinephelus; species Epinephelus fuscoguttatus. The sequence continues at coordinate 25,813,734 of NC_064767.1, forward strand.
TGTATCTTCTATCACCAGATATCAGCAGCCTACTGGGTATCCCAACATTATGGATTATTTAATCAAGATAATCCAAGGGCTAAATCTGATCATGATGTCTTTGACAGCGGACCATTGATGAGGGGGTTTTTTTCAGGCAGGGACAGTCTCTATTTTCAGGTATCATATGTCCAGAAGGTTTAGAAGCGTCAAGAAACTGGGTCACCTTCTGCTTTCATAGCCTAGGTTGCAGATGCAAAGCAATATAGTGTCATATTTTAAAGAGCTTAATGCAGTTTTCATCTTCATGTGCCTTTGGCTGCAAGAAGATTACAGGGAGACGTGTATGACATGCAAGTGTTGTAATAACAAAACAATGCATATCTCTCGCATGTGTTTTATTTCTGTCAATCCAGCTTTGACAAATAATTAAATAATTTGGCTGCGGAAAAGTCACTTCAACTTGATAAATTTCATTTGGCACATATGTTAACCACAGCAAGCTGGTTAAGGGTGTCTCCATTTGTCTCTTTATCCATAGTAACCAGAGAGAATCTAGCGTTAAATCAAACTTGAGCTGACGAATCCTCTGTTTAATCAAAGTTTTTTGTATTAGTATTACTCTCTAGACATTAATCAATACAGCATATTGCTGTCATCCCACTCCCTGATCAGCAGCATGTGTGTGGATATCATTAGTGTCTGAGCAGCATCCATCCCTCTCGGCAGAGCAGTAGAAAGAGCCTGCGTCAACACGGACTACTCTAGTGTCTCATCTAACAGATGTGACGCTACACAGACTCCCTCTACCCACTCAGCTCTGCTGAGCCCAGAGCTGCGTGCCTCGTCAGTGGGGAAAGCCTTTGTCTTGTTACATTTACTCACGTCACACATGCATCATGTAGGAGGTTTTAAATTTGTCATCGTGGTGTTGGGCATGAAATATTTAACCCCCAATAACTGCAACATGTAGTGTAAATTTGTTTATGGCGGTGACAGAGTTCTGATGTTTGTGTGTGTAAGCATATATAAACCACAGTGATGTATGTTTAGCTCTGGATAAGAAGACAAAACATGACTGCAATACTTTCATGGATTAACATTTTAAATGACAGGTCAACTTTCCTTTTTACTGATATTTAAAATGTTAAACTTTTGTGTTTTGTTCCTTTAAAGCACCTGCTTCTTAATGGGACCACTAAAACAGCTGAAGCGCATGTTTGAGCCAACGAGACTGATAGCCACCATTGTTATGCTGGTAAATACCTCTTTTTACTGTTACTTTGAGCCAGATGCTTCTCTGACTATCTATGTTTTATTTTACTGTATATTGGAGAGTAGTCCACACCCTGTAACAGAAGGTGTTAGAAGCAATTCTCTCTGATTCCTCATTGACATGAGGCCAAAGTGCATCTACACTGTATCTGCTTTCACCTACTGTTGAGGGTGTAAAAGGTTTGTAGCCCTCTGACTTTGGATTAGAAAGCCAGGTTCAATTAAAGCACTGGTGCTCCCCACTTTGTGATCTTAAAGGATTTCAAGGGTAAAGTATTTCAGCTTGACACTGGTGATGTTTTCTGTTGGCAGATTTAGTGTCATTTTTTTGTTGAGAATTCAACATTTTCTGTGAAGTTCTGAAGAAATCAAGTGTTGGATAGCAGACGTCATTCGGCCAGCAGGAACAAAAATAACCATTCTTTTGTTCTTCCACCAGCTCTGCCTCGTCTTAACACTTTGTGCAGTGTTTTGGGTAAGTGGATAATACATAGTTTTAAAGCCAGTTACAGTCTGTTGTTTCAAGGCAGTGTTTTTAACTATTAGAATGACCATTTTGTGTTTAATTTTTTCACAGTGGCACAAAAAAGGGCTGGCTATCATCTTCTGTATTCTGCAGTTTTTGGCAATGACGTGGTAAGTGTGACCAGCCATCTCTCTACTGTAGCACAGTTGGCAATTAATTTACTCATCACTCACACCTACTCAGACGAAGCCGTCTTTCCGTGATGGAGAGCTCTCCTCCGGCTGCTCTGCCTTGCAATAAATATCTGTGAGTAGAGTTAATCTCACTGCTGATGCTTTAAGCTGACTTACTACTGTTGGCATGTGCACGGCTAAATCTATAAATGGATAAACATACATTTTGCACATTCAACCACACTATAACTGAATTTCCCAGTTTTGGAGCAACATATCTTTTTAGCATTTTTAAAGCTTTTTAACTCAAACTTTAACACATAAATGCCGTCCTACATAAGTTCCATGTAATGATAATACATCGCACATAATGTAGTACGGAAACTTGATTTGCCCTAGTTTCCCCAAGCGACATACCTGTTGAGTCAGTCATGTTGTAAGATGACTGGTTGGCGCGTTGCCAGGCATCATGGTACAGTAGGTCAGTATATTTCTGGCCCGTAGAGGAAGAGGCAATGCCAGGATCAGTGTGGACCTACTTAGAGACGTGGAGGCAGACAGGTGTCACCTGTGTTGTTTACACACAAGACAAAGTGGCTGCCAGCTGTCTCTGAGGTCATTGCTGCTAAAATCACAGGTGAATGGCCCAGTGAGAATACATGGCACCCCTGGGTCTTTAATGTAAGGGTGTAAATTACAATTTTAATCACAATACAATATTAATGTGATTCTTTGGGCAACAATATGATATTTGCTGATGTCACAAAGTATGCCACGATATGGCTAACAATAAACCAATGTCCAGTGTGCTTTATCTCTGGATTTGGCAATCCATTTATTCTCAATACAATATACACATGCTCAGCATAACACAAACAGGTGACAGCATTGTCCATGTGTCATTATTCCATTCAGCAAATTCAGTTTAACAAGCCAATACTTCATGCTTTTCGACATGCTTCCATAACACAGTCACACACTGTTTGCTTCCTGTTCCACACATGTGATTCCCATTATCTGGAGCTTACCTATGTCCCCTCACACATGAATGCTACACCTTGTGTTCAGTTTAATAACTGCATGTGTATATTTACATTTATCTTGTGTTAAGATAGGAAGAAAATAAAGTCAAACAATTTTATTATCCTTCATTTGTTGTATAGAAGATATGATATCCTAAATATAGACTTCATTTCTACTCTTTGATTAATTTACAAGGTTTTATTTCAGTCGCCTAATATAGACATGGCCTTGGCTCTGGGTGGATTAAAAATACAATTATTAGACTAAATCAACAATGTAAATAAGTTAGTTTACTACAGCTTCAAACTGGTAGTTGCAGCCCTAGTGTTCATACTTGTTTTAAATTTGGCGTTCCGAATCTTGTAGATAACTCAGCCTAGTCGACTGAGAAAAGAGGACATATATAGTAATGGGGTCAGTGAGGTTAAGCTTCAACACAGCAGTGAATAATAAGACCTGTGAGTGATGTGTGGGCATGTCAGCACTTGTACGTTCATTAATTTGAACATATTTGCACAGCAGTAACAAAAGTCTTTAAGTTTGTCAAAGTGCATGGAAACAGAAACCCCCCTGTAACTCAGGAGGAAGGGAACGGACAGTTTAATCGCATCACTGAGCAGGACTGTGTCCGCCTCATAACTGGACTGCTTTTGCACCTACATGTTGTACATTCACTTCCGCTCTGCTTGCGTTCTCAGAGGCATCACCATGGCAACCACAAGTCACACATATCGAGCTCATTCTTAACAGTCTGGGAGCGTAGTGCACTCCCACGCGCGCAGGCACTCAGACGTCTGTGTGAAGGTGGTTCTGTAATAAGACGTCGCCACTGATCCACACAGAGGTGGGCAAAGTCCTCAGGCTGAGCTCAGGCTGTGAAGTGACCATATGACAGTGGAGTACTACTGACTGACCCTGACTCAGTAAAGAGCTGGCAGGCAGTAGGAAGTTTTTAGTAACCAAACAGCACTGGTAGCTTTTACTTACTCGTTTGATTTATTTATTTAGTTCAGACATCCAGAAATAAGATAGCAGTCATGCTCAGGCTTGGGCTGTAGTTAATCATTCAACTGCTGTACCAGATTCCTCACATATTTTGAAGAAATTAGGTGTTTGATCAGGGGCTTTTTTGTGCTTAACTTCTGCTGTAATCATTTCCAGCACAGGGTATCATGTTTTTGTTGTACTCAGTGTTTGGCTACCAATCTGTCTGGAATCATTAGTGCTAAGATTACACTGTATCCAATTCATTCACAATCACGTTTGGTTAATCCCTTTGCTAAGCGACACCAGAGACCCCTCAGACCAATGATTACTGCTCAGTGGAGTATTTAAACGTATATTCTACATTTTGGTGTGTTGTTCATCGGACAGCCACTGCTATGCTGCTAATATAATACCTAAGTTTACTTTAAGTGTTGCATTCTTTGTGGTTTGGTTTTGTTTCTAAGGGAAACATTACAGTCACTGTGTAATATGAAATAAATACTAATGGTTTTGTATTTTGGGACTATCTTCATTCAGCTTGTGTAGAGCTTGACAGTCTCATTATGTTAGTATTTTCCTCTATCGAATTAGTGTCTTATTCTACTGTCAATAACTTGGTATTCTTTTTTTCTCTTTCAGGTATAGCATCTCTTACATTCCATTTGCCAGGTAAGACAACATGATAATATGATTTAACTTGGGCCTGCATTGACATTAAGGTGATGTGCATCCGTCCTCTCAGTTGTATGTGTTGCTTACTGAATTAAGTCCATCTATAAGAGCAACAACCTGTCTACAAATGACACCACACTGCAGCACACAACAAACTGTAGGGAACATTATGAGCGACCCTTCAATGAAAACATGTTTTCATTTACCTCCAAACACTGTTTGCCTCCACCATATGGCTGTAATCCCCCCCCCACGACTAGTGCAGGCACTTAGTGTGGAGCAAATGGCAGCTTGTTGTTTCAGACTCCTCTGTGCTTTAGCCCTGTGACGCCGATTGCCTCATCCATAATATCTAAATGAATCGTTTCTCATGGAATAATGCTCTTTCAGCCAGATTTACCAAAATATTTCTCTCCCAATGTAGCTTTTAGATTACTCGTGACAAGCTTATGTTAAGCTCTAAAGGGTTAAAGCACAATACAATATTTTGATTAGATCAAAACCTAAATAGGCTGTCCTACGTAAGAGGCAAGAATATAAATCTCATAGTGACATTACAGTCTCTCTCACAAGTTACTTGCTTTGTCTTGATCATAGATAATGCTTCAGTATAGAGCCAAACAGCCTTGAAATCTCACAGCGATTGATTTTTTTTTTTAAATCACACCCTTGTAAAGAATTTGAATTGAAAGAAAATACTCAGGTGTTCACTACTCAAATTGCTCCATATGGTGTACCACTTCAATGCTTTTCCCAAAACAAGCACAAGGTGTGATGTTGTTTTGTCAGTCCAGCTGTAAGCAGGGTTATATCTCATTTGGTGCGAGGTCCAGAGCCCCCATGCAGCCCCTCCTCACTAAGTGCCTTGTGTATTTGGGCGACCCTATAATCCATCCTGACAGCTGAGAGACGTCCCATAACCACCCCGACTTCCCCCTCCCCCAGCCTGAATGCTTACAACAATACAAAGCTGAGACAAAGACCTTTTTCCTGTGCCACCCTTCCAAAAATCACATTCCTATAGAGAAATGCAAATTGGACTTCTAGTTTTTGGACTGGCTTTTATGATCACTTATATATTTGTCACTCCTTTGTCATTATATTTTTTTGTCAACACATTATTGTCCCCCCTTCCTAAGCTTCTTATTGTAATCCATTTTTCATTTAATTTAGTTTTGATCATTTGTTTTTTTATTGTTTGCCAGCAATATTTTGGTCACAGACCTTTTATTTCTCTGACACGTTTAGAAAGCATTAACCTGCAGTCTCTCCCTATTCCGGTCTGTCGTCAAACAAACTGTGATACCTGGCTAGCCACAACACCACATGGCCAGTGGACTTGATCCTTTAATGTATTTTACCTTGTTGCCTATTTATAACCTCTCAGACCTGCACACCAAGGTAGGAAAACCTGCTGCATGTGCACTTCCCACAGCGCCGTACGGCTCTGATATTTAAATAGAAATGGGTAAAAGTCTCTGAGAGTGATCATTTATTCATGCAGTTTTTGGGGAAGCAAAAATAGCACCAAGCCTCCAGTGATTATATAAAAACAGACCTGAGGCTGAATTAGAGGAAGAACATGAGGGATGTGGTGTTGTTGAGCGTTTTTTGTTTATACATCAGAGAGACAAACGAGAGCATTTGGAGGAGCAAGTCTCTCGCGTCCATCCCCCGACTTCCCCTCCTCCCTTTCAGACTGCTTATGATCCCCCCTTCTCCTTTTAACCTTGACCGGTCTCACACCTCCTCCACCGAAATTTGACTGTGGCTGCGGGCGAAGTCTGCATAGCAACACACCGACGGCAAGAGCACACGTTGTGAGGGGAAACAGAACAGGCGACGAGGATGTGCGGTTACCATGGTGACTGCTCATATTGCATCATCCCTCAGCACAGGGTACCTGGAGAAAGGGAGCCCCCATCACTCTGAACATGTGGTGCTTCCCCGCCAAAACACACTCACTTATTCATGACGAGCCCCACCCAAATCATCATAACAAAGGGCGCAAGGGCTTTTTTTGTCGCCTTTCATTTTAAACGCATGACAAAATTGTGCCTCAGGTTTATTGTTTCAGAACAACACAACATTCCTTCATTGCTTTTTTGTCTATTTCTCTTTATGTGATTGTTTTTAATGCTGTTATTAAGACATTTTCTCTGTGGCTTTTCTTTACAGGGATGCTGTGATGAAGTGCTTCACAACCTGTTTGAGTTAGGACTCTTTAATCCACAATTTGTGAAGACTGGTCCTAATATGCAAACTGTAAGAACGGTGGCTCTGTAAAATATACATCTCTACTGTTTATACACTATATCTCTGGATTTTTACTATGGCTTGTTTCAGACTGTGAATCCTCGCTTTTTAAGTCTCGCTGAAGGTCTATAACCATAATCAGATTTCAGTTACCTTTTGCTTTTGATATGAGAGAAATGAGTGCCTTTAATGCTTAATATATTTGAAGATATTCCCATATCTTCTGAGGATTTTATATCATTTAAGTGCAGGGAAATTATTTTGACTTTGTTTTGATTTACAACACAAGTGCCTTTACATTATATATTGTATACATATATATGAATATGTTGGAATTGACCAACCATTCATATTTACATCTAACACCCAGTGTGAGATGACTTTTTTTTTTCTTCTGGATTTTTAAACAGTGTTCCGACTTCTTACACACAAACATTATTAAAACACATTGTCCTTTTGTTTTCTGTCTGTGTGTGAGGCACTGATGTATAAAGAGGATCTCAGATGCTACTCCATGTTTATATATGATTATTTTCCCTTAGGCAATTGAGGCACTGCTTCACTGATGATGCACAGGGATATATGATATCCGCAGCTCTTTTGAGGTTTTTCCAGTTAAAGAGATTTAAAAAAGCAGCTCCTGTCTAGTCTGTTTGTCTCCATATGTATTTGAACATACCTGCCCCCCCCTTTTAGCTCATCAAATTAGGTTAAAATTGCTTCTCCCTTTTTAAATTTGATTTCCTGCCAGATGTAGCAATGACCCTGTTAATTACGCTTTTCTGAACATTGTGATTTTCATGTGACCTAATAACCCAGAATAGCTCACATCAAGTTCCCTGTATTGCTTCAACGTGATGGCGTAGCCTTTGAGGATGTGGTTGTCATGACAACCTCCTCCGGAAGATTCATAACCTCAGCCTTCCCCCCATCTGTGGTGCAGATGTTAACATATTCCTGATGAGGAGGTGGGCTTTTTTTATTTTGTAGAATAACTTGCAGTCAGTCATGGATCTCTTCCCAGTTTGTTAAAAAAATACATATTTTAAAACAGTTTTATGAATCAGTATCACACAAAGAAAGCCCCACCACATCTTGTGCATTAGCTGAAGGATTTGTTCAAGGTTTAACAACATGCCTCCAGGTTGTCTTTCGGCTCGATGCGACTAAATAACAGCTTTCCACTTCCTGTTTTGCAGCCCCCACATAGTTTCATTAGATGCTTGTATAACATGGTGGTGGATTAGTGTGAACAAAATCTCCCCTCAGTACTAGTTCAACTAACTTCTCAGAGACCCAGCAAATCCTTGAGCAATTAATCCTAGGGATAAAATAATTCTGTTGAGTGAAGGGAGCGTGGTTGTTTTTGTGATCGGTTTCCCTTGCCCGCTATTTTTGGATTAGGGCGAAGTTTGGGGATGAAGGGGAAGTACCCTGACCCCAGCAATCTGTTAGAGTCCAACTGTTTCCTTTTTATTACATCTAATCCATTGTTATGTCAGAGAGGAGAGGGATCCCACACCACAACCACTGAACTGAAACTGTCCCCTTCATCTTAATGGCCCTGCTCAATAAATAAGTTGGCCTGTGTTGTCACTGGTGATTTCTATGCCATTTTTTTATTCTAAAAGTGTGGACTGTTTGATTAATTAATTTTTGGTTTTGTTTGAAAATTGTCAGCTACAAAAAAGAACTTTGGTCTCATCATGTAGAACACATATTAAATGTTACACATATTAAATGTTATTTCCTTTCTTTAAATCAATTTATTTGTGCACTATCATGTGAATTATTTCTCTCCCTTTAATCCCCACTGATGGTTATCACCAGAGCAATAAACGACAAAATGATTCACAAACTGTAAAATCTCAACATCCTCGGGCAATATCAAATAAACAGTCTAAAAACTACAGATTTGGAAGGAAGTATTGATTTCCTCTTACATCCTACACTGAGGGTAACAAAATCACATTGAATCAATTGTGTGACTGTCTGTGCGAAAGTGCAGATAACAGCAGAAAGGAAGCCAAATCAATATTGTCGACTATTTGCGTATTCCCTCAGATGTCTTTCATAGGCTGCATGGCTGAAAGAACAGCAACAGACCATCTCCATACATGAGTTAATTGATATTTGAGACTTGAAAGGACTGTGCCAAATGACATGTTTTGTCAATTCAAGGACATACTGGGTTATCTTACAACAAGGAACAAACATGTACGGTATAGTGAGGTATATTCACATCTGCAGGATGCAACTACTGTAACTGAAGAATGTGAGTTCTTTAGTTATTTAGTTTGTTTCTCAACTTGTTACGGTCCATACATGTTTAAAGAATGTGTAAACAGGTGTAAACAGCATATAAAAAATAATAAAAAACAACCTTGCATTTGGTTGTAGTTGTACTTATCCAACTTTAAAGGGACATCATAATCGTGTTTCTTTTTTTAGGTACATTTTTAAACGTAAGTAGGCTAAAATTAAGGCTTAATTTATACTTCTGAGTTGAATCGATGCCATATCTAGGGCGTATGCTCTGCGTCGATGTTTAGCCTATGTCATAGCCTGACATGTACCTCCCCAGAAACGTAACCTCCCCTATTTCACAGATACAGAACAGTAAATTGTTTAGATAGTCAAGCTTCCACAAAAATAGTATTTTAAGTCTTGTGTGTGATTTATCTTTCAGGGATTTACACTTTAACCTTGTGAGTTGTAATGGAGCCAAATAATGTACTGTTACCTTTGTTAAATGTTGCTGTTGTCACTAGCTTCATATGACAAGAGGAAAAGTCCACTAGCCACTAGGCTAATTTATACAATGTAAAATGCCACAGACTTGTGCTAATAACATTAGCATGTTGTATTTGTGGGGAAAATGTGTCCAGATAAAGACAAGTGTTTGTCTGTGAATGCTACCAGTTATAGTGAAGCTGAATTGTGTACTTGTGTCTGTTAAGCCATGTGTGTTTTGGGTGTGTTTTGAGTCAACTAAACTTTACAGCACTTAACAGAAACCTCTGCTTCCGAGTAGTGTTTTGGAGGTGTAACTGTAGAGTGACACAGATAGACCAACGCACAAGTATAAATGCTCACAAAAGCGTAGGCTATGGCATAGGGTCTGCCGCACAAGTATAAATCCCGCTTAAGACTGTTTCAAGAGGATGTTGAGTGTTTATTTATCTTGCTTTATTTTAAAATCAGTGTTTTTCTGACGCTGTTTAGCATGTTGCGTGGGGGCTGCTGACTATGGTGGCCAATCCAAAAATGCAACAGCGTGAATGGCCCTATAAAGCCAATATTTAATTTATCTGTTCTGGGCTACTGTAGAAATATGGCAGTGCAACATGGCGGACTCCATTAACGAGGACCTGCTCTCTGTGTGTAGATATGAACATCTCATTCTGAGGCAACACACTATAATTTTTATTTTCTGGTGTTTAAACACTAAAGAAAACATACTTGTTACATTATATTCCATCTCATGCCGATAGATCCTCCAAAATCCTACACGCTGGACCTTTAAAGTCACAGTTGAACTCTTAAAAATTGAAGAAAGATAGTGGAATTTACACAAATAAGATAAATCCACACATGTGAAAACCAATGTAATCATCCAACAACTACATCTCAGTTCCTTGGAATATTATAAATATAATTCAGGCTAATTTTCTAATAAACCATTAGCCTAGAGGATGTGCGTTTCCACTGACTAACACAGCAGAGCGGCGCTGTGAGGAAACATGAGGGGAACATGAGCTGGATGTCGCTCATTGCTTCAGGAAGTTATTGGGAATTATGAAATGACATCACCACAGTTTTTTCCTGGCTTTGTTTAGTGCTCCTCCTGACCACGCCTTCCTGCCGGCTCCATCATAAAGCAGCCAGGCCGTGTGTGTGCACCAGTTGATCTCCGGTCAGTGCGGACAACAGGTGCACTGTAGCCTCCCTCCACCTCGCTGCTGGATAATGCTCGCTGAGCGCCGCTCGTCGCTTTGCGCAGGGCTTCCTCGTCTGCACTTTGGACATTTGCACGTTTTTGTATCCTGATCCTGACCACTTCCAGCCACTAAAATGCCTTTTCCGCCTATCAGCCTCCACCAGCGTATCTCCTCTCCCGGCAGGGAACTATTCGGGAAAAAGAAAGCCAACGGAGTGCCTCCTCACACTGAGCTCACCAGCAAATCCGGCAGAGAGAAAGGAGGGTCCGATAAGGAGAAGACGTCCACTTCTTGGACATCGGCGAATTTACGGAATTTAGGGCGAAAAGCCCAGCAGGACAAGAGTAAAAGCCCGTCTCAGAAGGCAAGTACCGGCCAAGAGACGCAGGGAAAGTGCTCCTGGCTGTCGGTACCCAAACCTCAGGACTCATCTGAAGGAGTCAGGCGCTCCAGCTCCATGGACTCCGCCAGACACCTCCAGGGCAAAGAGGACGGGAAGAAGGAGATTCAGTTTACCCTTAGTCTTACCCCTGAAGCCATCCTTGTCATCCAAAAACGAAATCTAGAAAAGCAGATGATGGCAAAGCAACAGAAGTGCTGCGCCTCCGCGGACTTTCGACACAGGCGCGTTTTTCCATCCAAAAAGGCGCACGGGGCGTCCAAGGGCTGCGCTCCTGTCGCCAAAGTGGAAAGCGCCGAGCAGGACATCACCGCCATTGTTAAGATATCTCTTTTGAATGACCAATACAAGTACGACGATGTGGAGTACGAAGAGGAGGATGGAGACGTGGATGAGACTGTTGTGAGGAAATGTAAAGAGTGGCTCAAAGGAGTGGAAAACGCCGCTGCTTTGGGAAAAGTCGACAAACTTTCTGCACTCCCGCACCTTAAAGGCTGCTGACACCTGACTGTTGATATTTTTTTTTTTTCTTTAGACAGCAGACTGAACAGATGATGGACTCTGAAATGTGTGCACCGATGTTGGCCTGCTGCAATGGCATCTTAAATTTGAGTCTTGTAAATTAAATGTTTGCAAATGTGAAGGGAGAAAATCCACTTCACAGAATGTCAGTTTGTTTCCAAGTTATTGCATAAAATAGATGTCATGTCACTTAAAAAATACAATTGTTTAAGAAATTGAAAACAGAAATGTCATTGGAATAAGAGGAAATTTGGCCTCCACAAAGATAAGATTTGAAAGCGTAATTGCAGCCTGTGGCTCAGCCAACAGTGCTTCTTATGGTTCACAGGGGCGTTGCTTTGCCTGCTCAATGGTTTGTCAAAGTTTGAACTGAATACCTTAATATTCTCCTTCTTTGCACATGGTTTTTGTTTTCAGTGGGGCGCCTGTGGATTGGCAGAGGGTTTGCGTAAAGGGACGCGAAAGCCGCTCCTTTGTGTTTGAGAACAATACACTATCAACAACAGCGCTTTCTATGCGCCTGCTGCTGAAACCAAACTGGACTGTTGATTTTTCCTCTAATAAGAGGGTTATATCCGTTGTAGGGATTTATCAGCGATGTACAGTATTTAATATTTACTAAATGTTTGTACTGTCAAACGTTTTCTCAGCTGATTTTATGCCAATTGAAGTAAAAAAAATGTTTGTTTTTTTTTTAAATTATGCAAGTGTGACTGACCCTTTTAAATCTCTCTAAAGCTGATTTGCATTGTGCCTCTTGATAATTCTGTTACATGATGCTGATTTGCAGCCATTTAGATTTCTTTTACTCTTCTGGCCACTTCCCAGACTGTATTTTAAAGGCTCCTTTTGTTGCCACTGCACCTACCTGAAGCCATTTGGGCATTAGTGTTCTAAGCTTCTTAGATTTCCTGTTAAGCAGGGTTGACCAGTGTACTGTGGGGCCAGTGTGCATGATCCCGTCAGGAAATTACCTCCAGTCTGCTTTACTTTTGTTATATCCAACAAAACAGTGCATGTAGCTACTAGAGATAAATAGTGTTGCTACCAAATATCTGGGAGATGATTTCACCCAAAGTGCCAGAGCTATATGACCTGCTGCAAAACTATTCCCAGTTTGAACTGAGAGTTTAATCCTGACATTCCCAGACTGGTGTGGTCCCCACTGAGCTACACAGAACCATGTTTTAATTACATAATGAACTTCATGTACTGCTCAGGGAGAAAGAGGGATCCACTGAGAGCTTAATAACAACCCAGCACATGACTGTTTCTAGCAAGATACAATAAACCACACTTAAAGAGAAATTAAGCCATAAAGACATGTTTGGCTTCTTTGTTGGTTCCGTTCAGCTGCTGACATTTTATTGTATTGACCATCAAACCAGTCAGGGGAAACTTTGAAGGAGACAGCGATCACATGCCAGCCTTGGACACAAATTAAAGGAATACTTCACGCACAAAATGAGCTGTTGTCGATCAGTTAGTCACAGCATGTTACCTTGAATATGTGGAGAAAACTTTGTTTTTCTTGCATGCCTCCATGGAAAACAGTGGACATATTGATAGGCTTACTGGGGACTACCCGTAACAACAGCAAAACTATATCAAAAAATCTATTTTACAAACTCTCACACAACTTGCGCAGTATAATAATAGTAGTATTTATCCAGTCGTACGCTCATTAATTCCCAAAAACATGCATTTTAGCTAAAAATGATCCAAATAAGTTCCACTTTCAGCTCAGTTTTAGAGAAAATACACGTTTGTGAAGCACAACAAATGAGACTTGGATCATGCTGCACGAGTTGTGTGAGTTTTGCTATTGTTAAACACGGTCCCCAATCATTCAATTAATCAATATATTTATTGCTTTCTGTAGAGACGTACATTCAGGTAACATGATATGACTAACTGATTTACAAATGCTCCTTTTGTGGGTGAAGTATTCCTTTAAATCTTCATGCAGGCTCACAAATGCATTCAAAATGTGTGTGTTTGTGTGTACAGTGTGAAGGTGCCCTACAATAAGGTTTAACTCTTCTCCATTGTTCTCTGTAACTTGGTAACCAGAGTTTTACTCACAGAGTGTGGTACACTTTAAAGCCACAAGCTGGATAGAGGAGTTTGCGGTGTTGCAGTGCGTCTGAAAAGCCCCCCCACACACCCACAGCTGGTAAGTTATCCTTGATAAGTGACTTATATCCTCAGGTAACATTGTCATTTGATATTATTTCTGGAGTTTGATGCCAACAATGTTTTCTCTGAAGGTTAATAGTGGATTTGCAATGACGTCTGGGTTTAAAGACCTTCATCAATCAAGCACTCTGCCTTCTATTTCAGATGCACACTTATTCCCTGTTGGTGTCAGAAAGGTATTTGAAATAACCCATTAGCACTGACTGTTTCATGTTTATATTCTGCTGTCATCCAGTTAAATGACATTTTATTCAGGAATGGATAAACATAGAGGAATTAATAAGATGTCAAACATGTGTCCTAGTACACGTTTTTATTGTTGTCCAGTACATGACATAACAGATTGTTTGTTTGTTAGTAAACAAACAAGCTGCCAGAATAAAGCATCTTGTCGTGTCACAAAGTGGTTTTGTTGTCGCATGTTGCGGACTGAGATCATGGCTGAGTCAGTACAGTGTGTACCAAGACCCGTTTGGTTCTCCCTGGCTCCTGTGATGATATTATCTACTCGCTTGGTGACTGAATGTTGTGTAATCCTCCTCTATTGTGTCGTTATTTTCAATTGTGGCCTTGTTTATGTGCCTCTCTGTGGTATTCACTGCTGTCTGGGTTAGGCCTGAAGCCGAGCTATTCATGACTGTCCTGGGGGTGAGAGCTGCATTATTATGTCTGAAGTAGCTCAAATACTTGTACTCAATAGGAAAAGTAGAATTTAAAGAAGCAGAAGCTGGCAACAAGTTGAGACGGTCGGCTTGGTTACAAGTGGAAACATTTCGTCCAAAGTCAAGGTCTTTTTCATTTGGAGTTGTTAACTCCTCCCCATGCTGCAGGTCTCTCTTTTCAGCTCTGTCTTTTCATCCTCTGCCTGCCACAAACCATTTCTGTTAACACCTGCAGCACCTAATGTCTCCATTTTCTATTTTTGTCTACAGTGTCTCAGCCTCAGCTCTTCTCTTTTTAGATCAGGTGTAAAAACAAAAAAGAAGAGAAAAATGGCTGCAGGCTTCTGTCCACCTCTCTGCAGTATCACGATCACTGTTTAGCAGAGTGACGTGGTACAGCAGGATGGCTGCATTATCCTCCCCTGATTTATAGTGGCAGGAAGCGCAGATGGATGCTGCCTTCGCCCCGTCACTGACACTTTGCACACAGCAGTGAGAGCAAAAGAACTGCAGGTCCCTTTGCTCTGCCACCACAGTATTACTGTGGCAACGGAACTGATAAATCCTGTGTTTTCCAGCAGCTTTTGTGAGAAAAGACAAAGCAGACACTTCCTGAGCAGACTCAGCCCATAAACTTCAGTAATGTGGTCGTTCAGTGGCAGCCTGTTACGAGCAAGGCATTTCCCAGAGACAGGGTGACCTCAGAGAGAAGACTTAGATCAGAGAGTACGGTCCTCCCATAAAAGCTCAAGCATGTTTTATTCTTCATTTAAGGGTTATAAATGGGAGCATGTACGTCCCATGTTTTTCAGTGTAGTAAATCTGCTTTGGCATGCATGCTGATACTCCCATTAGCTTTGCATTCTTTGGCAACATACTCCACATTTTGCATTCCTTTTTCTCTTTATACTTTATACAAGACAATATTTGCCTCATGATAGTTGAGTTATGCCTGTCAAACCTCCCTCAGCAACATCTGTTGGCTATCAATCATCATCAGGATTAAATAAGGACACTGTTGCCCAATAATATGTTTAAGGCAGATCACAGACTCACAAAATTGTCTTCTAGAGACATGCAGGAAATAAGGTGAGGGCTTTGTAGGAGAGGAGGTGGGCATAATATTCCTCCTGCGTATCTTCTTTTTTCTGTGGCTGGGTATTGCAAGAACACAATGTCAGGCTGTTGTGTGGGAGGTTGCTCTTGGCAGATGAGAGGGATTACCAAAAATGCATTCTTTTTTTTTTAATCTTAAGGCAAGATGACTGATTCACTCCCACAGCATCTAAATTGGGTTTTTACTGTTGATAGGCAGGGGATGAAGTCAGAGCCGAGCCCCGGAGGAGGAAGGCAATGCATGGCAGCAGTCCAGACATGGACCAAGAGGCCAAGGCCCGGCGTCAGGCTCAGCTCGATCAGGTTGATAAATACTCTACCAATGATGAGACACTTATACATCAGCAGAGAAAGCACAATGATGCAGTGAGAGAACACAGCATAAAGAAATATCCACTTCTTTTTGATCAGTAATCCATGATTTCATCACCTTCTTCTCTGTAGTCAATACTGAAACACTGCTCTCTGCCTCCAGACTCAGGTAAAGCTTCCCTTTAGCTCACTTCCCCTCAGTTTGTGTCCTTTATTTTCATTTGCTTATCCTCCAGCGCCATCTAGAGGCCTACGGGAACATGCACCGTCTCCGAGATGCTCTCTATCGCCGCTATGCTGCCCTGCTCAGAGACAAGGTCCACTCACAGCGATTACTGCTGCAGCAGAGAGATGAGACAGTCAGGGTAAAGTCAGAGAATTACACCAAGCAGGTAAATCATTAAATAAAAAGTGAGGGCTTTATTTGAGTCATGTGCGCGAAATACAGAGGTCAAAATCTGTCTGTCATTCACATGTAATAGTTAAAAATAAAAGATAGGCGTTGTCTTTGTGGTGATATTATTTATTACAGATCATATTCTTTATTAAACACATTAAATTCAATACCTTAAGCATTTTTCTGGTTCATTTGTTTTTCAGTCTGCAGAGTGTGATCACATTATTACTCTGTGTTACAACTTGTGGGGGCAAAAATCTGCTCAAGGGCCACGTGTTGATTTGAAATTATACTGCTTGGCCCCAAGGGTTATTAAACAAGCACAATATAAATTAATTAATGTAAAATAATAAAGGTCTCTTCCCAGATTTTGAGCTGTAGTTGATATTGTTCGTCAGCGGTGCAAAGTTGTAACATTCCCTAACAAATCTTCAATCCGCTTAAGTACCAAAAACAGTCTGACATGAAATGGTTTGGGGGTCTGGGGCTCCTGGGGAGTGGCCTGGTTGGTCCTCCAGTCTTGACTGTATTTTGTTTTTCTCTCTGACACACACTTCACCAGGATCACCCATTACAGTCATCCAACATCCATGGGCAAGTTGCATCAGCATTTTTCATTGTGGGATTATTTTACAGGCACAGTGGAAACACAGACCTGTATGTTTTCCTTATGTTTTGCTTGTTTATTTACTGTCATTTATTTCAGTATAAAATTGTTTGTTTTTGGGACTTTATCTTAGGGCATGCTACGTTCAAGTTGCCCAGTGCAGTTGGGTTTGCATGTCTTTCTTCACATGTGTAACAAAGTCATATTTATTGGGATTAACATTTGTACCTAAAAGAGGAAACGTTCTGATGTCAGTCCTGGAAGTAAAAACTTCATCATATTAGGGGAGCAAGTATTTTCCCAGAGGGCCTGATTTGGCCCACACGCTGCTGTTTGCCTCCCACTGCACCAACACTTTGTCTGGGCTCAAATACACAACCCTGCAAATCAAAGCCTCACTGTTTTGACTGCAACACCTTCACTTTTCTTTTGCTCCTAAAGTGACACGCATATCATTAAAACAATTACATCTGTGTTTACAACTTGAACCTGTGACTCTGACTCTTGCACAGTAAGCAGACTATCACTGTTGATGAATGTGACTAGTGAAGCAACTCCCGAATGAACCTGCTTCAGTTAAACGTTCCCTTGTGGCAGATAAAACAAATTGTTTGCACATGATGTTTGAGCAGTTCAGACAAGTGTTTTTGGTTCATTGTATGGAAGCAAAGAAAGGTCGTAATAATTTGAAACTTATAAACAACAACACACCTGCTGAATAATTAATGTTAAAATTAAAAACCACTGAGTTTATAGTATTCAGATGTTTAATTCTTTAAAAAGTCATTATTGGAATTTACAAGTTTTACGTTATATTTTTCTGTAGGTTCACCACTACGTGTCACATTGTTTTCAAATTCTCATTTGACACATTTTATTATATAAAAATATAATTAATACAACTTTGGACATTTTAATTTATCCGTCTAAATTGGTGAACCACTGAAAATACTTAAAATCCCATTTGCATTTCCATCAGTGGAAATTTGAAATAAAGAAATGAATAAAATTTAAAATAAACCAAAAATCTAGATGGATGATTTTCAAAGTTAAAAATATGTCAATGCTTTAAATTTTGTGGTATTAAAATATCAACAATAAGGTAATGGTGACGTTTCACAATTAGGTATGAAGTTGTTTATAAGACATATATTGTTTGGCCCTTTTTTTGCCTCATACTTTCTTTCACTTCTCTTTCCTTTAATGTTTTGTGTTTGTTTGTTCAGTTTTGGTTTTTTTTTTTTTACAAGTTTTATTTCCTGTTCTTCTGTATAATTCTCCTTCTGCGGTAGCTGCTGTGATTGACTTTGATTTTGACTGTGTCGTCTCTTCTCTGGCAGGGTGTGAAAAGAGCAATAAGCTGTAGAGAGCCTGCATAGAGGGGGTCTAACATGAGAGAGATCCTGTCTTATCTTCCCCTCCTGTAAAAGCTGAGCTTCTTCAGGAGAATGTAATTGTCCTCTCTAATGACTTGCACTTGGTGGTGATGGGGGACAAAAAGAGCACAATAAAGGACTATAGGGGCCCTCTAGCAGGAATCCTTTGCTTCAAATTGCTGAGCAAATGAAAGCACCCGTTGTTTCCTCAGCTTAGATCGAGAGGCTCCGTCACAGACACAGAGGTGGGGCAGGACCAAAGCAGGCAGAGGCAAGAACACCTGCTGGGGCCTAATTGGTCCTTGCTGCCGTTAATGGCTTCCTGTGGCTGTGTGTTTACTTCTCATTTGTTCTGTGTACTCTGTTTCCCAGCCCCTGAAACAAGGAAGGCTCACTTTAAATCTGTATTCCCACAACTCTCCGTCTCTGCCTGTCTGTCTGCCTCCCTCTTTTCTTAACTCAGAAACAAAGGAAGTTGGCTTTCGTCAAGCTGCAGCACAATGACTCATACCTGGAGTCCCTCCCTAAAACAAGCTATTACCTGGTAGGTTTTGTCCCAGAACCAAAAAGTATGACACCTGACTTTAATCCGCTCACTCACTGATTCATTTTTCATCCCTCACTGTTTGTCTTTTGTGAGATCTTTGACCTCCAGAGGCAGCTAGCTGAGCACGGACATCTGAAAACCCACTATGATTTGGAGGACTTTTATGGGCACATCACATATAACTGTCCCCCATCACAGCTACAGAAAAGTCTGGAGGATGTCAGGAAAAGGAGTTGAGTTACAGTACAATATATAAAACCACTTTGTAGATGTATTATACAAAATCAGTAGGTGTGACTTTGTTTGCTATAACATTGACAGTGCTGGAAAGCAGACCTGCGATTGATTTGATGACTCAGTACAAGACGTCAGAAAAACACCCCTGCACTGTTGAAGATAGAGGACACAAGGGCCATGGCAGATGGAGACTACCGACATTGTAATAAGTTTGTATTTGGGTATCGACCACTGACTAATTATTCATTTCAAATAGTCTTTATCTCTGCTTTCCTTATATAACCTGTAACATTCAGTGCTCGCAACATGTACTCATCCCAACTCACCAAGAGGTAGACGACAATATTGATCTTATTTGTCCATTGAATAAAGAGCTGAATGGCTTCTTTTTTTTTTTTTTTTTTCCAGTCAGCCAACGCAGCAGTCAGCTTTGCCCTGGTTCCCTTGTCAGAAAGCCAACAGGATTTTTCCCTTGGATTTTGGATTATGGCAGAAAATATGATCTGTGGCAAACAAATGATTATTATGCGCATATTTCATTACACTTTTCAACAAGATAATCTTTTGAAACGAACACGAATTTTAGGATTTTTGAGGTAAAAAGCTGACGTTAGCCTAGAAACAAACTACACTACGTTCACATGACGTAACGTCGCCATTACAACCTGGTGGTAAAGCCATGTTTGGCCTGATGTAGTCTCATTTAGCCACTTATATCAACCGTCTTCTTAAAGATAACTAAAAGCTTCAAAATTTTTGAGTGGGGTATTTATTGGTGCGTTTTAATTTGTAGAACAAAACCGGAAGGTCTTTTAAGCCTGTGTGAACCGCAGACCATAAAACCCATTCAAAAAACCCATTAGACTTCAAGATGAGGGAACTGGTAGTGCTAAAATGCAAACTTATAGGACTCATTCCTGCAGCACTGTATGGCTGCAGACAGAAGCTGGTTAGCTTAGCTTAGCTTAGCTTAGCATTGCCCAAGACTGAGAAAAGCTAGCCTGGCTCTTCCCATGTAACATAGTTTGCCTACTAGCACCTCTAAAACCCACTAATTAACACGTAATGTTTTGTTTCTTGAACTTAAATCCATTAATAAGTGGAGGTGGAAAAATTAATGTGCTCAACTGTAAGCTAAGCTAACTAGCTTTTTGGTTGTAGCTTAGCCTTACTGTACAGACATGAGAGTGGTGTTGATCTTAATACTACTCCTTTCGAGTGACACAGCATATTAAGTCCTGAGTTTATTTGATTATGTTAGTAGGCAGCAGTATAACATGTGCATCAGACACCGATATCCTTATCAAATGAATTTGAAGATTTAAATACTTTGTATATTTGAGGTCCTACATGTCAGAGGTTTTATGTGTCAAAGATGCAGCTGGCGTTGGGCCGGCAGGGAGATGGTATTCAGCTGTGGACGCCTCTGGTCTAAAACTGTGAGCACTCATGGTCTCTGTTTGCACTGCCTTAAAGAACAAACACCGACTCCGCTGGAGGCTTGTTTGGCAGGGACTCTCCTGGAGGAGAAAGCTGATTACTCACGTAGAAGTGAGATGACCCAACACAATCTGACCCCGCTGTTGTTAAGGCTCACCTCCTCGGACGGCTGCTTTGACTCGGACAAACATCATCCAGGGGAAAATGTCGTAATTATGTCCGCTACAAAAGAGATATAGCAATTGGGCCAGTGGTGTCACTTCATGCCAGCGCTGCCAGCAGATGTTGAACTGTTTGGAGAGTTAAAGCTTTATGGGCTTCCAGACAAACAGTGCTCCATTTACCAAAAAGTGTCAGAGATAATCTGAGAGCGTGTTAGAGTTTGAGTTGCACTGTGGTTCCACTCATCACTAGTTATACAAGCATTATCCCTGTTGAGAAACTTTATTGATAGATAGATTATGCTTACTCTTCAGCTGACACTTAAATTGACACTTCACTCTTACGCTTCTTTGGCACCTCCCTTTTACTATTTCAGCTTCTTTCAGTAACTGTAGATCAACTACAACTTCAAATGTTTCAGTATTTTAACTGTTTCAAGTGTTTCAAATCTTAAATTTCAGCATTTAGTGCACACAAAGTTATTTTAAGTTATTTTAAGTGGTAATGAGTGAAAAGTATAGCCTTGAAAACACTTAAGCTACTAAAAGTAATCTCCAACGCATGATGTTCAGATCCACTTTACATCTTTGCACCTGCTCATATCACCCTCAGAGTCCTTTTCGTTTACATGTTGTGAATGTATAACAGAGCGGTGTCGGCTGCTGTCACCCTTGTTGTTAATTAGGGCTGAACCCTGTTTAGTAGGAGCATGTATGATGTTAGCACGAGGCTGCCACCGTGAAGCAGCACGTTGGCTTGGGGACATTAGGAGCTTAGTAAGAAGGCGAGTGAAGGCCTGCGCTGACAAGTCCTTGATCAGTGTGAAATCTCACCGTTCCACAGACAAACATGGCGAGACAGCCGCCCCTCCTGCGCCCCCCAACTCGACTGTGAGCCACAGGCACATTCCCCACATCCATAAGAAATACCCAAAATAAAAGCAATTAGAGCTGAAGGCAAAATATGGCAAAGTCTTTGTTTATGTATTTAAGTAATGAGCCAATTCATCCAATCTGTCCCGCTTTGTGGCTATTTATATGTTTATTATTAGCTGCTGTGATTTATTGGACAGTTGAGGCAGTAATTTGCTATCTTTGTGGCCATCTGGTCATGGTCTCTTCAACATGTTGAATTTCACAAGTATGCATTACATGGCTACAAAATTAGATTGACCAGAACATACCATGTCTATTACTATAACTTCAATGAGTGGAAAGTGAACATAAGACAGGGCTGGTCTAGTTGCCTCTTATTTTGTAGGATCCTGCTAGGCAACATTTCTTAATAAGATATCAGTGTGTAACAATACTGTACATATATAAGCGCACAGGTCCACATCCTCATTCCTCCACCTGCCTCCTGTGCAGCTCCTGGTGTTTGTATAGATCTGTTACCTGCTGCACTGCCCTGTGAGTAAATGCTGCCTTGCTCAGGAGTCCTCCCTGGAGCCAGTTTGCACCCAGCAGACAAAGTGTGTTGTCACCCGAGTGCGCAGTGTTATTGGGTGTGAGCTGCACCACACTATGGCTGCTCTTGAGAAGTAGCACACCATTAGGAATATATTAACAACCCGACATTTTGTGCGCAGGTCAGACATCACAGCGGCAAGCACGCTGATCAGATAATAAAGATGTTTCGACATAAATTACCTTGATTATTTAAATTAAGTATGTTTTACCATCAATGGCCTTTTCATCTTCTGTAAAATGAACTAATCTTTTCGTGTGTGTGTGTGTGTGTGTGTGTAGGTTATTAGAACAAGGGTCTGGTTCAGGGGAGAGTTCGGTGGAGCTGATCTTCAGTGGCAACCAGGAGAAGGATGAAATTGAGGGAATGTTTCCCAAGGTTAGTGTCAGAACCACAGAGGCAGGAATCCCACCTAACAACAGCAGTGAGAGACAAACACACCTGGAGCAGTGATCACAAACTGCCTCCTCAAACCAACACACATAAACCCAGACAGATCAAATACACTCAGCGACGACACATATTACTGAGGGTTTGATTAAACTGTATAGGTTCATTGTCTTTGTGTCAAGCTTAGATTTTATTTCAATCATTTTCTCTCACCATTTAAAAGTAACAATGTACATGTGACAAACAAAATATTTCAGTGATAGTCTGATATTTTGGGGAATACACATATTTGCTCTCTTGCCAAGAGTCAGATAGAAAGATTGATACTGCTGTTGATGCAGTAAGTATGAAGCTACCACCATCAGCCAGTTAGGTTAGCTTAGCATTAAGACTGGAAGCTGAGGAAAACTGGTTAAAAAAACAGTCTTACAGCACCTCTTGAATGTTGTTTGTGTAATACAGTTGTAATAAATCAAAGTATTAAAATGCCAATTAATTTTTTTCATGCCTCCCCGCTGGCGATAGCCATGGCTGGAAGCATAATGTTTTTGGGTTGTCCATTGGTGGTCATAGTTAAAAGGTCAAGGTTACTGTGACTTTGTATGTCTCATTCTCGTCAACACAATATTTCAACACTGTAAGGGAATTTCCTCAAATTTCACACAAACGTCCACTTGCACTGAAGAATAAACTGATTAGAATTTGGTGGTTGAAGGTCAAAGGTCAGTGTGACCTCACAAAACATGTTTTTGGCCATAACTCAAGAATTAATTTGCTAATTATGACAAAACTTTACACAAATGTCTAATAGGACATAATGATGAAGTGATGACATTTTATATCCAAATGGCCAAAGGTCAACTTCACTGTCCTGACGGGGACAGACAGAAGGGGAGACATTTGGTCAGATACTGAAGTGGTGACTCTAATCTTGGGTGCCCTCCTTGAAGCTGTGCTGACTGTAGATCTTCTGTGCTGCTGGGTTTAAAATGTGTATGAAGCATCCGTGTTCTCACAAACATGGATGTAAACTGTAAATGCAACTTGACTGGTACGTGGAGGCATACAGCTATGGGGTGGTAATGCTAGTTTGACAGAGAGACATAGCCAGCACATACTGACGCCCACTAATAAGCATAAATTGTTGTTTTACACTTTTTAATTAAAGCAAGCTTTAAAGGTGATAGTAGGTGGATTTTGTTACCTTCAGAGAGAGCCAGACTAGCTGTTTTCCCATGTTTCCAATCTTTATGCGGAGCAAAGATACCCAGTTGCTGGCTGCAACTTCATAATGCACAGGTGCAAGAGTAGTGTCTGTCTCCTCTTTTTCTAACATAACTATCCTTTTAAATATTCAGGTAACAAATCATCACAGTATAACTGTAGCTTGTGTCAAGGAAAAGGCTCACCATGCCTCCAGCTCAAAGAGTGAACACAAGACTTGTTAAAGTGTGCTGATTAAATTGGGACATTGCATTTTTTATTAATTAAAGAAGACGAAGGCTATTAAGAGGTGGTAGAGGCATAGAGAGCATTATTTCAAATCATCTTTCCAGTGGTACCACAGATCAGGAGAGAGGCTGCCTGTAAAGAGACTTAGAATAGTGGGAACATTGGAGATGAGGTTATGCTCAGGTGCTGAGTTGAGCATATACGGACAAGCACGCAGGACTCATTTTTCTCTCACCTCTGTGTCAAAATGGGCCTGAGCAAACAGAGGATGAGCCTGGCTGGAGGGAGAGCAGGGGAAGGCAAACAGTGGTCAGACGAGACTGGTGAAAGCCAGCAGGCATGCAGGAGCATTACTCACCGCAGCTCCACACTGACATTTCAGATCCTCCGCTGCCGGAGAGCACTGCCAACCCTGTTGACATCCTCAGGGTGTCGGTCCAGGGTTCAGGCTTAGAGGTACCTACAGTACATATGTGTGGGAACTGCAGTGAAGTATATTATCTCACAATAATATATACATGGAAGGATACCATTCAACTACGGCTAAAAATATTACCTTGCTTTTGAACACATATAAATATAAAACAGTCTCAGAGTGGTGTTCAACTTTATGATAATTTAAGGTTATTTTTTAGGTTGTATGTTGAATCAAATTACTTCATATCATCTGCTGGAATTATTTTATCTACTATACTTATTTAATGAGTTAATGATAAGGTATTAAAGGACAATACCAGTGTTTCAGCATCTTTTAGCTCATTATCTTTGTATTATGCATTGTTTGTTAATGTCAACTGTTTTTCAAAGTGCTCACATATTATTTTAAGATGTTTTTCCACAACTTGAAGGCTGCCACATGGTGTCCAATTATTTTAATATGAGAATTTGGGAGTGGCCAGACTTTACAATGCCAAATTATAGGCACAATTAAAGCAGATGTTAATGGTAACATCACAATTTTAGCACTTTAGTATCTCATAAAGTTGATTTTCATACCCTATAGCAGTGTTACCCAACTTGTGGCCAGTGGGTAAAATCTGGCCTGCGATAGGTTGCTGGGTGACCGGCTGACCATCCTTTAATTCACAATGAAAATAAAATTATTCACACTGGGAATTTAGTTTTTCTTATCTTGAATGTAAATAAGGACCACAGTGCATTAAAAAAACACATCAAAATCAAATTACAGTGCCAGGAGAGGATCCCCCAGATGCCCCCAAAGAGGTCCAGACTATTTTTTATATATTAATTACTTGTGTTTGTTCATTTACTGGCCCCTGACCTCCTGTCATTTTGCAAAAGTGGCCCCTGGGCAAAGCAAGTTTAGTACCCTTACCCTCCTGGTTCAAATGGAAACCAGTGGTGGCCTGAAAGGTGACAATATCAAAATAAAAAATCAGGCACACAGCATGTTAAAAAATGGTTTGCAGTGAAGCATAGTGATTAAATGGGGAGAAATATGCAATAATCACTTTTATGACTTTAGAAAAAGAAGCAAAGCAAAGTTTGGATGTATTCTCTGAAGTGTATTTGAGTTACACTTGCATTTTATCCGCCGAGAATTGGGGATCCACAGTATATAGCACCATATAGATCAATAACATTAATTCACAGTGCTGTAGGCCCACACCAGGAAGTGGCCTGGTGTGACAGTTAGCGCTGGGTGGGGTGTTGGAGGAGGAGAGAGAGGCGCCAAACGGGACACCAGGACTGTGGGAAATGACACTGGCTATGACACCTATGACTTTTACACCATGGTTACCTCAGCTCGTATACGAGGGGATGTCTCTTTTTCAATTACAAAATGATTAATGGACAAGGAAATGATAGATGAATGTAATATGTGCCACCCGCAGATGAAAGCCCCCACATTTGCAACCCTACAGCCTAACTTCATGAGGAGCTTCCAGAGCAAGATGCCTGATTTGGTAGGTCAGTCGTTAATGTTGCCTCTGTCTGTTACAGTGTTTGGTAGCCCAGCACAGAACTCTGGAGGGAAACGCTCATGTTTACGACTTTCTCTCAATCACAGATTATCCCTGAGGTTCCTGAGAAGAGCAGGAAAGCAGAGATTTATTTGAGGCGGCTGAGACACATGTATGCTCTTTGTTTAACCAACATGGCTGTCTCCCAGAGGTTGGTAACTCAGCAAACAGGCAGAAACAAAAAAGTAATGATGCACTAACATAGATATTTTAACCCTTTTCTGTATGTTCTGTACATGAGTAACATTCAGACCCAGCAAGGGAGACAGGAGATCAGAAGCGTATTGAAGGAGTCTTTAAACTGACTGAAGTTTGTTTTTCTCTGCTTGCTGTGAACTCTGGTCCAGACTGCTGGACAGGGAGACAGACTCACTGTGCTGGCAGGAGGAGGGAGGCAACCAAGATTTGGTTAGTAACACAAGCTAGCCACAACACAACACAACACAACACCGCAGAGCTCTATGGAAGTTAACACGTAGCTGTCACAACGCTATCTGACTTTAGCGTTTGTGTTTTTTTCCTTTGGAAGCCACCATAGCAACAGGTCACAGTGGATAAAATGACCAGAATACAGTAGTTATTTGTGAACATGACACTGCTGCACATGTCTAGATGTTTTTAATGTTCTTGTTCTTCCATAGATGCTTCCAAGCATTGAGTCCAAACAAGGGAAGACAGGCAAAACCAACCAGCTGCCCCCCTGCTCTCTGAAACAGCCGAAAGTTATCCAGAATGACCGTCTGTCATCTCCTCGGCATCTTAGCAGAACAACCTCAGCCAGGTGCATTAAAAAAGACATCCTTAACATTTATTTAATTTGTTTGTTAGAGACAGAAGACTGATTATCACTTGTCACTGTGCATGTGTGGGTGTTTTCTTGGCAGCCACCAATGTTCTGAGACTCCGGTTTGGGACACAGCAGTGTGCTGCCGTAAAACACCTGATCCTTTATCCATTGAAGACGTGTGTCAACAAAAGCATGTAGAGGTAAAATGATCTGTCAGAGTGATAATTGTATAAAGATTGTAATGTTTATAAAATATTATTTTTTCTTCTCTCTTTAGGTAATTGACTGTGGGTTTAAGCTCTGGAGAAACTACACAGTAAACACAGATCACTGAAGATATTGCCATCTCTTTATGGGGAATATGTGCAGTTATTATTATGTTGGTTATCTATAATATGCAGTTTGTGGATTCATTAATGTCTGTCAACTGTGAGAGATACTTTTTTCATTTTCTTTACATTACCACCATGTGTTTATTCCATGTCATACTGATTAGCTACTATTGTATACGTTTATACTGTAATATAACAATGCTACATGACATCTTCTTATAGGCGACATAGGCAGCAGCTGAGGGGCACCACCCAGAGGGTAGATTAAATAAAAAAAAAAAATGCTGTTGTGACATTCAAAAACATTAAACATAAGGGAAATGGTGGAGTGGAGTGTGTGTGGAAAGCCTTAGAGAAAGTGAAAAGGTGATCCAGGACGAAACAAAAACGAGATGAAATTTGCAAATTTGCACAGACTGTATCATTTTATTGTTTATTATTTGTTAGTTATTATAAATGTTCTTTAGCTAAGTTGTTTATTTTTGCTGATTTCTCATCAGCTCTTGTTCTTGTTTGTAATTGTCATTGCCAAGGGCACCAAATGTGCCAGGACTGGCTCTGGTTAAATTATTTGTGAAAAGTCTATATTAAATTCAGACTTCCCATAAAGTCCTAACACGTGTAGGTTTTGTGAAATAAAAGTTATTCTATAATAACATTAAATGATTTGAACTGTGATAAGAATTTGTTTGTGATGATGATGACGCTTTAAAGCCATTAGATTGTTCTAAAAAAAAAAAAAAGAAAGAAAAAAGAAAAAAGTGTGCAATAGTTATTTAGGATGTGGTGGTTGCACTTGAGTGTTATTTTCCATCCAGTGTTTATTCATGTGGTCATTCATTTATTAATTACTGTATTAATGATATATGAAGAACTTCTTTCATCACCTATACTGTAATTGGCACAGTGTTCACCAGGACTGAAAATGTGCCAGGTTCCTTTACATGTCCTAAACTGCCTCACCAAATCTGTCACAGCCAGAACAATGTGCTAACATTTAACACAATAGTTTTTAACCTAAAGATTGGGAAACATTTCTTTTAAAAAGTCCAAGAAGTCTGGGGTGAAGTCTTGAGGGACTGGGGACCAGCCATGGTCAGCCCACAGTGCTTTGGTTTCTGCAGGTGTGTCTTTGATCTAAGTGTCAATGTTTACAGGTTGATGTAATAAAGTAGGTTAAACTGCTTTATTCAAAACGCTGTCATCCTGTGGACCTCAATGATATGGCCGCTCCCAGCCAATCGGTGACAGGCCCGCAAAGATCAAAGAGGAGATGAGCCAACCATCTCTGCTCCAAATACCCATCCCGAGATGGAGCTTCTCTTTGGCCTATATATTTAGGAGCTTCATGACGTCCTGAGAAAACTACTTGTCTTTGTGGAGTTACAAGTAGAGGATTATCTGTGGTAGATAGGTCTTTTCAAGAAGACCTGGCGTTACAATTTTTCCGCCCTGGAGCTGTTGGACAGGATGGCCACGGGCGCCGGAGAGTGTCCAGGGAAGGTCGGTCAGCACCGGGTGGACCACCTACTCAGTGCGGTGGAGAGTGAGCTGCAGGCCGGCAGCGAGAAGGGAGACCCCACGGAGAAGGAATTGAGAGTGTCCCTGGATGAGAACGAGCTTTGGCAGAAATTTAAGGATCTTACAAATGAAATGATAGTGACAAAGAATGGCAGGTGAGCTTTAATGCAAACACACAGTGCGCAATATCAGGTAAAATACAACACTTTTATGTATAATATTAAATATGTTTGTCATTCCTTTAATCAAGGCGGATGTTCCCGGTGCTGAAAGTGAACGTGTCTGGTTTGGACCCGAACGCCATGTATTCTTTTTTGCTGGACTTCGTATCTGCGGACAATCACAGGTGGAAATACGTGAACGGGGAGTGGGTACCTGGGGGCAAACCTGAACCTCAAACTCCAAGCTGCGTGTACATTCACCCGGACTCTCCAAACTTCGGGGCACACTGGATGAAAGCCCCCGTCTCTTTCAGTAAAGTCAAACTCACCAATAAACTCAACGGAGGGGGCCAGGTAAGCAGAGGAGAGGAGGTTCGATATTACTATTTTTGTTTTTTCTTTAGATAAAAACAGATCACTCTCTTCCACGTGCTTTTCTAAATTAAAGTATTTAATTTATAGAATGAAATTCATGTGAAAATTTTGATTATAACTATGTATTGTCATCTGTTATTGTTCAGATAATGCTAAATTCCTTACACAAGTACGAGCCACGCATCCACATAGTGCGGGTTGGAGGCCCGAGGAGGATGATCACTAGCCACTCTTTCCCGGAGACACAGTTCATCGCAGTAACAGCATATCAAAACGAAGAGGTTGGCATTTTTAAAAATAAATATTTGATTAAATACTAATATTGAAAAAAAAAAAAAAAACAAAAACCAACGCGCGTAAATGCGCGTATTTTACGCGCATTTACGCACAGCATTTAGTTTTTCTTTTGTGATTCTTATCGGTGGAAAACCAAAATTTTAACATTTCTTCTCTTTTAATGTTTGGATTTTAGATAACTGCTCTGAAAATAAAGCACAACCCCTTTGCCAAGGCCTTCCTAGATGCAAAGGAGAGGTAAGAATCCACATTGTTGACACATTTTTTAAATTTTATTTGTGTTTATTTGTGTAAAAGTTATGCCAAGTATTGTCAATCCTTTTTTTTCAGGAGTGATCACAAAGATATAAGAGAAGATGCCAATGAAAACCAGCAGTCATCTTACTCTCAGTGTAAGCACTGCACTATTTTTTTTCATGTATCCTTCTGATTTCATGTCACACTTTGTCAGCTATATGGTGCTCATATAATTTCATTATGTCTCTTCTCATCCGTGGGACCAGTAGGTGGTTGGTTTATTCCAGGCTCAAGCTCTCTCTGCCCTCCCGCCAGTCCTCACAGCCAATTTGGGAGTCCCATCTCCCTCTCACCGTCTCATGGCTGTGAGCGTTACTCCACCTTGAGGAACCACCGCTCTGCCCCCTACACCAGTCCTTACACCCATCGGACCAATTCTCCCAGTGAGTGTTCCTCTCCACCCTTTACTGTCACACATCCAGGAATTACACCACTTCCTCCTCGGCTATTAACAAGAAACTCAAACAAATGTTGCTGAGCTTGGAATGTTTTGCATTCCTCTGGCTTTTGTGTGAGTGGAGCCACAGAGCTGTAAATGGTTGGGCTTCAGACGGGGAATGTATGGAGGGAATATTCACACCTTTAACTGTCACATGATATCACAGGGACAGGGAGTCTTGAATCAAACTGAGAGGGCAACATGTTTAGTGATAACATGATTTCTTACAAATTAATTTAAAACCACCAGTCCCCTGTTCACCTACTGAACCCCAGTGCTTCTCTTTGTGTTGTAGTCGGTTACACCGATAACTCCTCAGCCTGTCTGTCGATGCTCTCAAGCCACGATAACTGGTCCAGTCTACAGATGCCAACACACTCCAGCATGATGCCCATGGCCCACAATTCCACCTCTGGCACCAACTCTAGGTTTGTGTAGTTCCTCTTCATTTATATTGCACCAACTGAACACATCACAATACAACTCACAAACACAAAGAAGATGTAGACAGAGAGAAGAACTAAATCGCAAAACACAGATCAGGAACAAGGGAACTGTAAAAAGTTGCAGGTAGACACTCAAGTATCACAGGTGCAAATTAAACATACAACTAGTAAGATAATCATACACACAGTAAACTCAATAATTAGAGTGAGAAAAAGAAAACAAAATATGAAAGTAATCTTTGAATCTTTGAACTATATTGGTCAAGTCATTTTATGCATTTTTCATTTTAAAGGAACGTTGAAAAAGATTGCTTGAAAATGAAGGCTATTCAGTAGCTACATCTTTTAGTACTCTGCTTGTGTCAAAATAGTTTTGCCATAAGTAAAAAAGTAGAGTATCATTAGTTGACTTTGGAAAACAAAACCATAAAGACAGACTGAGGTGGTCACAACATGTCAAAGTCTTCTGACAAGTTTAAAACAGATCAAAAGGTGTTACATCATCTTTTTTCTGCTCTGACCTCCTCCATGAGGCAAAGAAAATCTTAACTCTTTCTCTACAGAGGACCATAATAATTTTTTTGCTGTCAATTTCAAGATTCTTAATAGAGCACAAATCAACGTATTGACTGAAATGTGTATTGCTTTGAAATTCTTCACCTTTATGTATATGTTGTAACTTAAATTTGGCTTTCCATTTTGTCTTTATGACTGCACTTTATGAGATCAGTGTCTTAAAACTATCTATCTAATGTACTACACTCATTCTTCTCACAAAAAAAAAACATTTTTGAACACATTCATGAACTTCTGTGCACATATCACTTCTAAAACTTGCTAAGAAGAGCTGAGTAAGAAATTTTCTCTCCATGTCTCTGTACAGTCAGTACACCAGCCTGTGGTCTGTGAGTAACTCGCCCCTGACTCCCGTGTCCCAGAATGGGGGGATAAACAACAGCTTGAGCTCACAGTTCCTTCGAGGGTCGGGCAGCCAGTACACCAGCCTGTCTCACTCAGCCACAGTGCCCTCCTCTGGCTCTCCCATGTACGACAGCGGCACAGCAGCAGAAGTGCATGACACAGCTCAGTATGACACTTCTCCACATGGGCGACTACCTTCAGCCTGGACTCCTGTGACTCCTCCGTCCCTCTGATGGAGGTGTGTCTGCACGCGTGGAGAGAAGGAGGATGTGTGCAGGATGTTTGATCTGCTGTGACTTAAGGGAAGAATCAACCCAAAATGAAACAGGTTTTATTTGTTTCCAAGTAAGTTTTTACAGGCAAAAGACTGTTTTCAATTTTGTGGTACTTTAATTAATTAAGACAGATTTTTTTTCACATCTGAAATGGTACTAATGAGAAGCTACAGAGACTTCAAGCTCTTGAAGTAGCCCTTTTAAAATGTGGTTTTGTCTCAAGAAGTCACTCTCAGTTTCAAACCTCCCAAAACAACAAAATGAATACTTTACTTTTATTACTGGTTGACTTTTCCCTTTTGTTCAGCAAATGTTTTTGTTCAGCATAGCAGGGAAAACATATATTTTAATGTTTGTGAGCCCAAATCCATTTTAACCTGCTTATATTAAGCACAGCTCCATGATATTCACAACAGTAAGTTACAACAGTGTACAGATGAAAAATATTAAATGATGTAAATGAGAGTCTTTGAGGTTCACCATGTAAATACATAAATGATGCTTTTTGTACTGCAATGACCCTGTTTGAGATATTATGTTCCAGATTATTTTAAAAAATAAATGAAAAGATGGATTTAATGTCAATATTCTGCTATGCAGATGATAAACAACTTTCAATATCATTTAAAAAGAAACATTTTGAAGTTATCTACAAGACAATCAAAACTTGAATGTGCTTTACTTGCTGTTGTTCAGGGCTTTATGTTGCTGTTTAAGGGTCCATACACATGCTGTATCTTAAACCGCCTGGAAAATGCAAGATCAGGCGCTGGGTGCTACTCTTGTGCCTTTTATGCACCAGCTTTGAAGAGCATGGCGGCAGGTTGCATCTAAGGTTGCTGGGCAACCTTGATAAGCACTGTATTATAGCCTATTTACTGGAATATACGCTGTTTATAAGTGTGTAGGCCTGTCATCCATGGGACAGATGTAGCTCTAGCAGCCCTGCACGAAAAGGAATCGACTTTTCAGTCACATGATATTTCCGTCCTCATCACATGAGATGCGGTGTGTGCTGTTGTGTTTCAAAAGCTGAACGCAGTTTATAGGTGCTCGGGAACACGTGCATGCCATGGCAGCATTGCGCTGGCATTTGCGCATGCCTGCTGCATGTCTACATTGAAAACGATGAATTTGAGGGCACAAAAAATGTGGCACGTGTACAGCCCTTAAAATTCATCCATAATGAGAAATTACCCTGAAGTATCACTCATGATTTAAAAGTGCTGTATGGTGGTGTCGGTGGCTTAGTGGGTAGAGCAGGCGCTCCGTGTACAAGGCTGTTTCCAGAGCAGCCCGGGTTCGAATCCAGTCTGTGTCCCTTTGCTGCATGTCATTTACTGCTAAATAGGACACAGCCTGATTTCTGGCCCAATTATTTCATCCTTATATAGAGTATCTGGCTGTGGATGAACTGTCCTCCAGTGGGCATTTACAGTATGAAATCTACACGGGTGGTTCACAAAGTCAGGTCCTGGGACATCCAGGGTTGTTTTAAATTAATAGAGGTCCTCAGCAACATAAGGGACAGTTTGATTTGAGTGTTTTTGGTTCCTTGGGAGGTAAAATTGTGTCAGTGGTCTAATTCCAGTCTGCTGAAGAACAATTAATCAAATAAAGCATAATTAGAAAATGCACCATAAACTGAACTTGATTTTTTTCCAAAAACAACACACATCATAATATTTCCAACATGAAACATAAACAAGGAAACATTTTTTGGGTTGTTCAGTGTTTTTATTTGTCATTTTACTATTGGTTATTACAGTTTGGTTTTTAAATAGTGGCGGTGCCTTCAACGTTGAGCTCATCCTCCTGCTCTCTTTCTGACAGTAGAGGAGTGGAGAAGCAGTATTTTTCACACATGGGTGAGGAATTACATCTGTGTACATCTGAAGGAGAGGGTTTGACTGCTGGGACTGTATAGACTGTGTGTGAATGTCGGGGTGAGAAACCCCAGAGATCAACACTCAGCTTTAGCCCTCGCACTCTCTTTCCATTCACATCTCCCTGACACAAGGGCAGTCGGCTCCTGAAGGGTATTGGTGACACATGATCATCTCCTGTGTGATCTCGAGAGTGTTGTGAAAGTGCATTTACTCCAAAAGGGACCAACTTGTGTCATACTTTAACATACCCTTGATTAAACACTTTTGACAGGAGGACACCCTGTACCTGCGTAGTTCCAGTGGTCCAGTAAAGCTAAATCGCACTGTATCACATATTCAAATCAAGTTAACATTTCAATGGCTGTACTATTGATGCCATATGAGATACTGGTGATAGTTTTTGCATTCCTGTAATTGTGTTCAAGGTTCACTTTTCAAATACATTGCATGGGACTATCACATGTGGATAGTCATGGATGAATAGGATTAACAGTGGTTTAATTTGCAAAACAATTGACAACTTATTAAAATGACAGAACTTCGCTCTATTCTATCCTCCTGTAAGTATGCACAGAGCCTTTTAGCACCATCCAGCCACAGTGCGAGCCCAGACATGCATTTTGTTAATTAGGTGAGAAAATGTATTAAGTCTTGTTAGTACTGGCATGACATGAAAATGACCTCGGGACATACTATAGTGTGTTTTTCATATTTGACCTGCGTTACTGCAGTGAAGCTTTTTACACATATTTTAAGATTTTCTACATAAGAATGAATATTTTTTTGCTTTTACTAAACTTATACTAACTAGTGATCAGCAACATATCCTAACTCAAAAATTTCTCCACCCTGCTACTGTATCTTTAGCTATGAGGGTGGACTGCCCATTTTGTGATGCTTTTCTAAGCAGAGTAACTACAGATCTCACTTGGTTGGATTGTAACTGCATCGTTGAGTAAACTACCCAAAACTCACCTCTTTTGAATTCTGCAATATTAAATAAGAAGCTTCTATAATTTTGGCCTCAGAGGTTATCCCAAGCTTGTTGTCACAGCAGAAAAGAATCATCAGTCATCAGTTGAGTCTACGGTTCCTGCTTCCTTCAGAATTATTGGCAACCCTAAACAACCATGTTGCTATATTGCTATAAGCTTAACTAGTGCTAAACTACACCTAAACATAGCTGTATTTGTAACAAACTTAAAGGGACCGTTAACCCCAAAATAAAAAACACATATTTTTCCTCTTACCTGTAGCACTATTTATCAGTCTAGATTGTTTTGGTGTCAGTTGCCAAGTGTTGGAGATTCCGGCCGTAGAGATGTCTGCCTTCTCTCCAATATAATGGAACTAGATGGCACTCAGCTTGTGGTGCTCAAAGCACCAAAAAATACATTTGAAAAACTCAGACAGACCTTGTTGTGAGCAGACTCTTGTAGGAACTATTTTAATTCTACCAAACTACACCCACCAACTGTATAACCACACAGAAGGAAGCGTGCATCTACTCATGGACAAGAGACTCGTGTTTGTGACAGTATGAAATGTAAAGATTAATGGCGTCCTCCTTGGCTGAGATGTAACATCAGCTAGCTCAGTGGTGCTAGATGAGCTAGCAGTAGATGCACACTTCCTTCAGCACAGTGAAACAGTTGGTGAGTGTAGTTCGGTAGAAAGAAAATAGTTTCTACATGAAACTGCTCACAACAAGGTCTGTGGATTATCTTGAGCAACAGGGTCATGATTTCTGGAAAGAGACATTGCTGCTGAGTTTCTCAAACGTATTTTTTTGGCACTTTGAGCACCACAAGCCAAGTGCCATCTAGTTCCATTACATTCCAGAGAAGACACACATCTCTATTGCCAATTTCTCCAACACTCTGCAACTCTCACCAAAACAATCTAGACTAATTAACAGCACTACAGGCAAGAGGGAAAATATGTGTTTTTTATTATGGGGTGAACTGTCCTTTTAAATGGGGGCTGTACAAAGCTTCGGACAAAGTGCTGCAATAGAAGGTTCACTTCAAGGCAAGATAGTTTCAGACCAGTTTCCCATCTTTGCAGTAATTGCTCCACCCATAAGTCCTCTGGTTCACAAACATCATCTCTAAAGATATTTACAGTAAACTGGATGAAATGCACAAAAAAAATTCACATACATTGTGGACAGCTTCTAATTTGCTGTTAAGTGCTGCCTCCACAGACAATACACACTGCCACAGGAAGCAAAATATATCCATGTGCTGTTCTCTAGTGCTGCTGATGGACCTTACATGACTTCAGATGGTGATGATCAGGTTCACTATGTTCATAGAGAAGTGAATAACTCAGGTTTCAGGTGATCCTGCTCCAAACTGTTGGCAGCACATTATGATATGAAGTCTTCTTCCTGTTTGTAGACTCAGTGATGAAGCCCACCAGGATGCTGTCATACTGATATTAAAACAGCTTCATCAACAGGTAGAAATGGGTGTGGGTTTTTTTTCTTCTAAAAATAGGTCCTTGACTGCATGACAGGAAGTCATATAACCCAAAGAATCAGATGTCAGATGTTGGCTGTATGCTTGGATTCACACACATTAAGTTAGCGTCTTGTAAAGAAGTGCATGTATTTCATCAGACCTTCCTGATGTTCTGCCACTGAACAGGCTGTGGATGAACTTTTCAGTAGATTGCGAAATAACATGCATGTTGGCTCCAAATGTCGCCCTCAAGCTCAGGGCAGCATTCCAAGCCCAGTTTGGTGACCCAGCTGGTCATAAAGCACAGAACAAGCATTGTCCTACAAAATGTCAGTGTATATGTAAGAATTTATTCACCATTTATGCAAAGGGAGATTTTTTGTGTGAAAATATGACCTTTTGTCTCAACTTTTGTATTCTTTTAGTTCGCATCTGAACATTATAAATCTGCATATAGGTGATTTGTAGGTGAGCAGCAGAACACGCTTGCTTACAGAGGAAACTCAACATGAATATGTGGAGATATGGTATTTGAATATGATTCAAAGCGCAGAGCAGCTGAACTGAGAAAGTGTAAAGAAAGGCATCACGGCTGAAGTGAAGCGAGGCTGGTCAACAGGCACAAGAGCCCATTCAGCCCAGAAGATCAAGGTCAGTGTATAAGGACATCATGACATCCTCCCCCTTGTACAAGCAGCAACCACAGACTGGCAGGAAGGAACAGACATCTAATCCGCTCAGTCGAATACACAACTGACTGCTTTGCTGATGCCTCTGAGCATCTCACTGTCACGCCCCTGGATGAAATGGTCTCTGTCCGGTTAATGTGTCACCATGGGCGCATACTATTGTGTGCGGCAGGGCAGATTGTGTACAAACTGAGTATAAATATATATCAATGGAACACTGATAAGATCACACCATAAACTAGGGACTACTTTCTTAATTTTTGTACAGATTCATGTACACAAACACCATTTATTTTGGTGTTTTATACATAAATATAAGTAGTTTCTTTACAGGTGTGTGTCCAGCTGCAGAAGGAGAATTGAAGGAAAAAGTATCATCATCATATTGTGTACTGATATATGATCATTTTTGTGGTTTGCTCTAAAAGCCAATTATATATCCCTTTCTTGTTTGAAGGAATAAATAATATGTAAAGCAAGAAAAGATAATGGGGCATCTATCAAAAAAAATCTAAAAAGCCATGAAGGCAGGGTATTTCTCTAAGCCTAATAATCCCATTATGATCCCAATGAAAAAAAAGCTCTCTGTCAAAGCAGGGAGCATTGACGCAAGCATGTCTTGACGTCAGTAGCTGCAGTGAATGAGGGATGGGAGGGGGGAGAGCCAGAGAGAGAGAGAGAGGTAGAGAGGCGTGTTTGCCTTCAGAAAATACCACGAAATACCAGCGTCATTGGCATGAATGCAACTGTAGCTCTTTTGCAAGAAACCCGCCGCGGATGTGCGCATATAGACGCACAGAAAAACGCACCCAGCTTTTTTAATTTTAAAACTATTTGCCCCGTCATCCAAGTGACACATTCTGGAGAAACAGTATAGGTGCTGCACTGGAAATCTAAACCAGATGTAGTAAATGGAATATGATCCCCTGACCCAGGAGCGTTCATAAATAAATCAGCATATGAGAGAATGAAGAGAGGAGGAGAAGGAGGAGGAGGAGGAGGAGGGTGGCTGTAGCTCAACTGGTGTCAGGCACCCATCTGTGACTCTCCTGAAAGGAAAATGAATGTGTGAAAGTCAGTGATAATAATCTGAGAAGGTCTGTGCAGTTTTATCCAAGTGGATATCTCTTGAATGTACGCACAGTCTCTTTGTTGCGTTGGTGAAAGAGGAGCGCAGATTTTTTTTATTCTCTGGCATTCAGAGCTGAGTCGACCGGAGGGGAAAACTACCATCAAGCAATTTGTAAAAGCCAGACCGGTGGCGTCATTGTCTCCTCTATAGTACGCGCAACACCACGACTCTCCTGCTGCATTTATTCACAGCTAATTCTCAAGTTGCTCTGTGGCTTCCTGCACACTGAAGTCAAAGTAAACCTCTTCGTCCAAGACTGGTGATCATAACACAATGCGTGTTTGGTCGGTTTATGTTACTCTGGCACATGGATTAGGAGGTTTTGCGCAAGAAGCGTCACAGACAAATAGAGCGTTTTCTACTCGTCGTTGGACTGATGGTGTTGTAAAAGAGAAGGTATCGTACCGCGCGGTCCCCCCACAATACTTCTGTAGTACAGTGTCTCCAATTTTACACTGGGGAGAATTCCTCTCCTCCTTCCTTACAGATGTTGCCGGAGAGCATTTTCTACCCGCAACTTAGTGCGCAGCTCAGATGTTGCCAAAGGGATACGCGCTCTGGCGTACTTTAGCGGGCAGACCACGTCCAGATAATCTCCGTTTACATTGGCCTATACTCTTCAAGATACCCAAGAGTTCCCGTTGTGTCGGCTGTGCGTCACCCATGCCTGATTAGACATGTAGTCTGACGTCGCCGAGCACAATTCAAGCAAAACACCCCATGCAACGTTGGAAATCTAAATTGGATATTTAAAAAAATATATATACGGAGTGACGAAAACCACCACTTTAAGACGCGGATCAACAAGTTGCCTCCAGTGCGTAACTTCCATCAAACATAATCCGCGACGCACGTGATCGACAAATCACTCCCTCTGCAAATATTTCTCATTTGTCAAGAGAAATAAGCTCCAGGCTGTCCGCGGAGACACATCTCGTCCGATTATACGGCGGGAATCAGGAGCTGACCGGCTCCATGCCTCGCTGCGTCTCCAGATGCCCGGCTGGCCACCACATGGTAACTTTGCGCACACAGCACGCTGGGAAGAGGACATACAGAGAAGGGATCTGAATGAATGAGACTGAGATTTATTCGCATTTCTCTTCTCGCCTCCCTCAGACTGTTGTATGTGTTGTATACCCTGCCGGTTGAAGGTGTCTCACGTTATCAGCAGATATCGATTCGGCGGTGGATAGATCCATCTCTCGAATAGGGAGCAGCAAATGTCGAAGAAACGGAAAAGTCCTGACGACCAGGACTTTGAGGAATCTCCGCCTGCAGAGTGCAGCGACCAAGGTAGGAGTCATGGTCAGATATGACAGTGTGAAAGTTGAACTGCTGCCAGAGTGCAGGAGACATGTGATACCTTCAGGGACTGTGATGAATTCCTTTATCTTCTGACATTTCTTCAGAGCATTTCTGGGTAAGAGCTGCAGGTTTATGCACCAGGACTTGGTCATACCCTCAGGATGCAAAGTCACTACAGCTGCTGTATTAAAGGAATGCTTCACCTCCCAAATGATCATTTGTATATCAGTTACTCACCCTGTGTTATGTTGAGTTTGTGAAGATGACTTTGTTTTTCTCACATCCCTCCACGGGGAACAAATAATCCAAAAACAGAGAAAATTCTTGATTAACTGAAGTAATAGGGGACCACGTTTGACAATAGTAAACTATATCAAAAATATCTGTTAACAAACAACTCTTGCAGTATAATCCAAGTCTTATTTATCCAGTTGTATGCTCAGGACTTTCCAAATACATGCATTTTCACTAAAACCTCACTATTTAAAAACTTATGCATAAACAGTCTCACGCATGACAAGTAGCGCACTTGCACTGTTCAATGCAGAAGTGGTTTAAATAGTAAGGTTTTATCAAAAATGCATGTGTTCTGGAGGTACTGAGCCTACAACTTGATAGATGAGACATGGATTATACTGCATGAGTTGTGTGAGAGTTTGTAAACAAATGTTTTGAAATAGTTTTGCTTTTGTAAATGCTTGCCTGATGTCAGACAGAGCCCATCTTCAGTCTGACAATGCGTCCACTCTAACCAATTACTGTGGGTCAGAAGGATTCAATTTTCCCTAACCAGTCACTAGAGACCAACATATCGCCTAAATCTAACACCATTTTGAAGCCACATTAATGCATAGCTATGCCAACATCCCCATTTTGCCAGGTTTTTAGGAGTGGAGTGAAGTAAAACAAACAATGATGCTGGGCAAT
This sequence comes from Epinephelus fuscoguttatus, assembly GCF_011397635.1. Lineage (NCBI taxonomy): Eukaryota > Metazoa > Chordata > Actinopteri > Perciformes > Serranidae > Epinephelus > Epinephelus fuscoguttatus. The sequence continues at coordinate 25,854,038 of NC_064767.1, forward strand.
ATTGAGAAGACTTTTTGATTTAGAACAGCTTCGATAGCAGCGTCTATCTTGTCTATAGTGCTCGCCGTTGTTGTTATAATTCCTCATTGGTTCCAACAGCTTGACAACAGCCTGACAACGGCCTTAGTGCCACCTGTGGCACGGATTGGCCATTTTTTATTTTAACTGAGAAAGTGCTGTTTCATGTCTCAATGCCAGACAAATCCATCAATTCAAACTTTGTGAAGCAGTCGGATTCACAGGTCTGGTCCCATGCAAGTTAAACGTGATTTTTGGATTCTTTGTTTTCCATGGAGGCTGGTGAGAATTTTCTTTATGAATTCAATATAACATGGAGTAACATATTAATGAACAAATGATCATTTGTGGGGTAAAGTATTTCTTTTACTCAGTAAATCCATACAGTATCAAACCTGTACAGTGAGATGACCATGTTGGCATGTAATCACATTGCCACTTAAATCAGTATTTTATCCCTAGAAAACAATCTCTTGTCCTTCAGATTGCTGCAGATTACTTTTTATAATCTCTCAGCAGTCCTCAGTGAAGTCACATTTGTGTGGCAGCAGGTTTGGTTGCAGAACAGACTTTTATTTTCAGCTATAGAAGGAAGTATAGGAAATGTGGCATCAGACTTGTAGAGGCTGAATGAGCTCAGCTTGGTTGGAAGTACGTCTGTCATCACTCAGGCAAAGGAGGACCTGTTGATTCCAAAACTGCATTAAACACATATGAAGTATAATGGTGGCTCGTCTACATTACTACATCCAGTCCAGCTGTAAAGGCAGGACTAATTTACTGATATGCATTGTGTGAGTTTAGAGAGATAATGACAGCCAAATCTGCCATCATGGTATCCCTGGTGTGCACCCAGGGGCCTGGCATGCTAATGGGCCTTTTTATGTGCACAGAGAAAATAAAAGTAAACTGTTTCAAATGCTGTGGATACAAATAGCAAGTCAGCAGCAGAGAGCAGCTACTCCATGTGCATTTCCATTCAAGAAAAGAAAACAACACAGTTTCTTTAAATCAAAGCAGAAGGATGATTGGCAATAATAAATTGCACATTATTAATAGTAACATTTTTTTATTCAGTGTGATAAATGGATGCTAAATAAACAACATTAAATATATGAATAAAAGACCCCCTACCCCACCTACGTAAGAGCAAGACACCCAGACTGAAAGTGATACAGAACTGTTTTCTGTCTCTTTGTAGTCATTTTTTGTCTCTTTGTGGTCATAGTGCATCTTTCCCTGGTTGTTTATTTGCATCTCTTGGTAGACATGCATTGCTTGAAATTCACTTTGTGTCTCTTTTTGGTCATTTGACAGACTTTCCAAAAAGAAATGTTAAAAGTCACTTCATACAGAGGCTCTATAGTCCAGGGGCATTGAGTCTGTACATGGTAGGCCTCCTCAGTAATCCATCCATGGTAAGCTACTAACAAGCCCACCCTCTAAAGAAGGATTCATACTCGTGCATCAGCTCTATGCATAGCCTATGCTGTAGCCTACGCTAATGTGAGCATTTATACTTGTGCAGTGGTCCGTCTGTGTTACTCTGCAGTTAGACCTCTGAGACACTTGTCATCAGTGGGGTTCCTGTGAAGTGCTGTAAAGTTTAGTTGATTCAAAACACTCCGAAAACACACATTAAACATTGCTTAATAGCAACACAAATTCATTATAACTCGCAGCATTCACAGACAATGCACTTGTCTTTTGTTGGACATTTTCCTCACAAATACAACATGCTAATGTTTTTAGCACAAGCCTATGGCATTTTACATTGTCTTAATTAGCCTAGCAGCTAGTGGACTTTTCCACCACTCATGTGATGCCAGGGACAACAGCAACATTTAACAAAGGTAACTTTATAAAATTTGGCTCCATTACAACTCACAAGGTTCACCGACAAAACAACTGTCTTATACTAAAAAATACAAAAAATAGACTCAGGCTACAGCGTGGGGTACAGCGTAGGCTCACAGCGATGCAGACCTACGTTGTAGGTACGTCATCGATTTGACGTAGAAGTATAAATCACACATAACTCTGGTAGGAGGGGGTTTAACCAGAGAGGGAACTCATGTCAGCCCTGGCTCCATTACTGATAGATTGATGTGGATCCTGCATATAGTAGAGGAGCATTATTTTACACTGCTACTTACTTACTTCCTGCTCTTTGCATCAGCTAAACTAAACAACAGACACAAAATGAGGCCACTACACACACTGTAACAAACTGTGTTGTCACAGGTCAGGCCCCTTTGGGATTAAACACCCGTGGGCATGTGGAAGTCTTAATCCAGTCATGGGGATGATCACAGTGACTTAGTATAAAATATGAATGTGGGCAAATTGTTAAGTGTTCATCAGATGGTAAACAAAAACCAGTGTAAGCAAAAATCATTCCTGCTCTTAGGGATGTTATTCTTTACTTTCCTAGTTGTGCATGTAATCTGTGACCTGTGTCATTGAAAAAAACATTGGTTCAGCTCATTCTTTAGTTTGAAATTCAAGCATTCCTCTTTTTCAAGAGGCAGCTTTTGAAATACCTCAATCGGCAGTGTGGCTGCTATTATGCTGGCAAACACATGACATGAGTTGTAAGTTCAAGGCCAAGAACAGCATCACCTTCAATCAGAGAGCCGTGCCTGCCTGCATGAAGTGCTGTAGCAATGGAAACAGCTTGCACGAGGACCAGACGTGTGTGTTGTTTCCCTTGTATCACATTAATTGGTGTGGATTTGGAAAATACTTATCCCTAATTAAGAATGTACACATTATGCCATCCCTGTTTTTTACCCTTCACCTCTTTCTAAAGGATAAATCACAATCATCTTACCTCTGAATCTTACTGAATTTACTGAAGGATCACTTCATTACAAAAAACCCAAACCTATTTTCTCATATATCTCTAGTAAAACCAAGGCATGTAGATAGTCAGGCAATTCTCATGCACTGTTCATACGTATACCTGCAAAAAGTAAGGCATCAGAATTCATATACAGTATAATCCACCTAATGGTGAGTCAGTAATTTGCATATAACCCACGTCATCATGAAAGCTGCAAACATGTGATGAATGTGCTGATTGGAGTCAAGAAGGAAGTAGTATGAAGAGCAAATATCGGTCTGGGGGGGGAGGGGTGTCTAGTGCGTCTAGTGTGTCTCGGGGACGACTAGTGTTTGTGTCCTGTGTGAAACCATGACAACTTTAAGATATTCTAAGGTAGTGTTCATCATCTCATTACATTTAGTGCCCAACCATGATTCTTTTCCTTAAGCTAACCTACGTAACCTTACTGTCCTAAACCTAACCTCCATAACTTTACTGTCCCACACATAACCTACTTTCCTTAACCCAACCTACGCAACCTTACTTTCTTAAACCTAACCTTCATAATCTTACTTTCCCAAATTTAACCCACATAACCTTACAGTCCTAAACCAAACCTAGGTAATCTTACTGTCCTTAACTTAACCTACAGAACGTTACTTTCCTAACCCTAACCAATATAACTTTACTTTCCTAAACCTACATAATTTTACTGTACTAAACCTAAACAACATAACCTTACTTTCCTAAACCTAACCTACAGAACTTTACTTTCCTAAACCTTACCTACATAACCTTACTGTTCCAAACATAACCTATGGAACTTTACTTTCCTTAAACCAACTCACATAATCTTACTGTGCTTAACTTAACCTACATAACCTTACTTTTGTAAACCTAACCTACGTAACTTTACTTTCCTAAACCTAACCTACAGAACTTTACTGTCCCAAACGTAACCTATGGAACTTTACTTTCCTTAATCCAGCCTACATAACCTTACTTTCTTAAACCTAACCTAGGTAACCTTACTTTCCTAACCCTAACCAGTGTAACTTAAGTACATAAGGCAATGTCGACCAACTATGAATCTTTCCCCAAATCTAACCTAACAGGTAGGGAGGTTCATTTGTTTGGCGCTAATCCGTTGTATGAGATTACACTGAGATGGTTATGCTTTTATTTGCCCAGGTTTTCAGATATCCATCTCTGAGGTCACAGCTCCCACCCCAATATGAGTAAAGGTAAATGGAATTCAGTTTATTGTGCTCATTGAAAAATTAAGCCAGAGATTTTATTGGCAACATGTCTTTCCATAAATACACAGAGTACATAAGTACACAGAATAACAGTTTTCAGAAGAACTAGTTCTTCCAGAAAGAGAAGTTACAATTTTTTTAACGCTGTGAGCACCACAAACAAAATTTCGTTTACCTTGACTGCATAAGGGTTGAGGCAGAAATCTTATGCACGTGTATCTCAAAACCTGGACATATAAAATCACATTCATCTGCATGGTAAGATACTACGGGAGGTAGGATTTTTGTAACTTGACTGAATTGACCCTTTAAGACCTCAATATAAACTCATCGATGCAGTGCAGGACTTACTGTAAACACTACAGCTTCCTTGGGCCTGCAGACTTGTTTGTTTGCACTGAAGACATGACCTGTTTGCATCACAGTCTTTGGCTCTGTATCTTTTTGGGCCCACGCCCAAATGCGAGTTTCCCTTGGCTAACATGGAAGGAGAGCCGGGCGCTTCCTTCCCCGACTGTGCCTGGCATCTGTGACTACTTAGGGGGTACACACCCACTGAACCCCTCCCACTCAAGATTCTGCATTTGATGCAGGATAGCAGCACTATGTTGTACAGCACACTATCAAAGCAAACATAGATTTTAAACCATTTTTAAATAGAATGGTTGACTTTTCATACACACCAAATCATTAATGAAGGAAACAGTGAATATACTACAACTTCTTACTAAAATAAATTGGCAGATTTAAACAAAACTACAAAATTTAAGTAAAGGTAAACAGTTTTGTGACACAATCATCTGTCCAAACTAAATGGCCGCTGTTACAAAAACCAAACACAATAAAGCCATGATTTATTTGTGCATCATAAACAGAATCTGAAAACTAGCAGCAGTCACTATGGTGCTTCTACTGTCGCTGCTCCATTCAGCGTCTCCTCTGAGGGCTCAAGCTCGTATTTTCTCATGGAGATCGTTTTTGTTCGCTCAGATATCCACGGTGAGGCCAAGAGGGGAGGTGTAGAAACAGGGGCACTGAGATTCATATCAGGACCACAAAGCGTTTTTTGTCTTGCCTCTTGGTGAGCAGCCTGGACCTGTCGGTTACAGGACCACTCCTGGGTGCCCCCTTCAGCCCCCCGCCCACCAACCGCCGCCACAGCTGGTCAGCAGGCCTTCAGCTGTGCAAATGACCAGCTCTCTGACATTACAGTAAGATACAAGTGTAAAGCGAAGCAGGAACCTTGATGTAGATAACAATCAATCAACCAATGAATGTAAGTCCAACATTCACACTTGGTTTAGCTTTGTTTAAGTCCTCATCAGCTCCTGAGAAAAATATCTGGCTCTTAAGCAGCTAAATTATCCACTTTCATCACCAGCTAGTTGATAACTAAAAACAGCTCTCATGAGAGTGGTGAGAGTGAACCTACACAATCAAGTTTTGGGTCATAAAATCAAAACAATGAGCTGAAAGATGCTAAAATGCTTCAAAGGGCTGCAGGGAACTGCAAAGTTGGGTGGTAATTCTCTGTAGGAGCAGCCCCTGTCACATTACAAATTGTCATATGATCCACTGATAATCTCAGAACCCACTCTGTCTGATGACGATCAAGCCTCTTGGGGTGAGGGCCAATATTTCGGGCTCATCCGGCATAACCAGTGGTTATCTAAGCCAAGACTTCCTCTTCCATGCACTGGTCATTTTGACTAATCTCTTTAAGCAGCTATCTGCAAATGAATGCAGTTACTTTTTAAAAAAAAAACAAAAAACGTTAATATGAAGCGTATCATAAGATGTATGCCGGTGGGTTCTGAGATTGCATTTTGACCAGTGTGTTCCACCTCTTTCCACCTCACACTGACTGTTCACCTGCTGTCCCAACTTGATCAGACAATACTACATGGACTACAAACAGACTACAAATGGAAACCAGAACACTTTTGATACCAAAATCTTGTCGCGTTGCCTACAGATTCTGTATCATATGTAGAACCTATTTATAGGGATTATCCACTGTTAACATAAAACCATTGATTAGTGCAGCTTTAAGATTTTTTATATCATTGGATGTGTAATGAATATGCTTATTAAATGGCTTTGTTGAATACTCGATTTTGATTGGTCGGTTACAGCATTCTACAGTCTATAATGTCTGAGTAAGAGACTGTTGCTATGGATGCAACTCTGATCATAGACGCTTAGCGAAAGCAATGAAATCGTTTTTTAATCAGTAACATAATTTTTAAAATCATTATCAATGTATGTGTCAAATTATTGATTTCTTTAGTATGTAGCCCTGTAATGACGGAGACGATGTGCAGTGAGTGGGTCATTATTGTGAAATAAACTTCGACAGGTAACACAGTACATTGTCTCCTAACCTCATAGAAATGTATAGTACATAAAAGGTAAGTTTAAAAAAACAAACAAAAAGTACATATAATAGTTCAAGTATAGTCGTAAAAATGGAGTTCATATGTTGGGTAGCACAGAAACAGTTTAACTGTGTCATCTTTGTTTTCCTGCATCAGACCCTTCAGAGCAAATAGTTGCCACATATCCCCTACACTGTAACAATAATGCTGCTCCCACCCCACTGACAATACGTCAAGGAGAACATTACAAAATGGCCTCACAGGAACAAAAAAGGCCCTGTTCCTGTGAGACAGAAGATTAGCGCGGTCAAGGCCAGTCAGAGTTCCTCTTTCATTCTGAATTCAGACTGTTGAGAGAACAGTTCCAGATCTTGTGGATCGGTCTGTTCTCACAGATTAAACTGAGGAGCAGCTCCGCGTCACACACCGGTGTAGCTTTCCAGCGGTGCACCTTGTGTGTCTTCTTAGCTTGGCTTTGTGCCTATGATGCTGAAAGACTGTGGAAGTGCAGCGGGGCTGTTTGCCGCTCTCGTGACGCCACAGAGCACTTAGTGTTTAAACCACATGCAACCTCACACACATTCACACACTCACATTTCCTCATGAATATTCTTATCCATGTTCTCCGGAGACGACGTTGAGCAGCAGAGGGTCGTAGCTGCAGATTGTTTGGAGCAAGCTCAACTTGTGTAAGAATACCACTTAGTGGTGTCAACGTGTATTACAGGTCACAATAAGGCACACAAAGATTCACATAAGGAAGGAATCAAAATGTATTGATTTTATCATGTTTGTTAAATATTTACATGTATACAAAATGTTGACCTTTGCCCTTTATAATCTGACAGAAGCTAATAGATATCTACATCATTGTTCAAAGACAGACACGCGGACAGACACACATAGACAGACAGACAGACAGACAGACAGACAGACACTAGGTGGTGCTAAAGTATAAAGATGAAGTGCTGGGAGCGGCAGCAGAGAAATTCACCATGGAGCAAGCAACCAGTAACTCTGGATGAGCATATTCCTTTATTATTATTTGCAGACACGGTAATGACTGCTGAAAGGTTCCACAAAATTAAATAAGTTATATGATCCTCTAATGTCAAAGGAGGCGTCAGTGGCACCTTTTTTGTGAATTAGCAGAGGGCAGAAAAAAGAAAAATATTTCCAGTGTACTGAATTGAAATCATTGTTGCATTAGATTAAATTGAGATTATTGGTTTTAAATCTTTAGTTTCCATTTGACTACAGTGCTGAACAAGGTTAAATCTTCTTGTTACAAGTTTGGATAGAGCAGTGGGATTATAAAATACAGTAACTCAGTGGACAAATACTATAGTTTCAAATGGACATGTGAGTACGGGACAAGGCTAGAGTGCATATGTGCATGCGTAAGTGTGTTTAGTTCATGAATGGTGTCCACGTGTCATCAGTAAACAGGCAGTCCTGACGTCTGGCCACTCGGCCGTCTTGGCCTGTCCTGATGTCTGCTGTGCAGAGAGACTGACAGGCCTGTACGTCAGCACCCATATTTCTCACCTATGATTCATACTGACTTTGTTTGGCTTCCGATGAGAGCTGCAGGCAGCCAGCTACCGCTCGTCCCCCCACAGCCACTCCCCGAATTCTTTGACCTCAATATGAAGCTCTCTTTTTCTCTTGCTCTCTTTTTTAAGAGCATTTGTTTTCTGAGGCACAGAATTGATTCATATCACTAATACAGATAAGATAAAGATAAGCTACATTTCACTGACTCTGTTTTATTGTTGCATCTGTCACTGCAGGGAGTTTTTCCCCATGTAGCTTCTGTAAACACTGAGTGGAGCAAGAATTTTTTTTTAATTATTATTATTTTACATGATGTATGCACATTTTATGTAACAATGCCATAAGGTTGTGCTAACTAGATATTTATAAAAAATATATATGAAATAAGAGTCATAATTCTTCTTCTTTGTCTTCATGACATTAAAGTCCATCAAGTAGATTTTTGGGCACAATAAAAAGAATGTGAAAAAAAGTATCAAATGTGAAAATCCATATACAGTATATTTTCTTCTGTAAACACTACGAGCTGTGTTATTGTGTTAAAGATAATTTTCCTCTTGGTGTGTCCACGTGTAATGCTTGCACAAGGAGCAGAGTCAAACAGTCAGTCAGCAGCGCCTCACTGTATACACACCGTACAGCGTCACAAGAAACACACTCTGACAGGCTGTGTGACATCACTCAGCTGTAAGTAATGATCCCACTGTGTGTTTGGTGGTTAAACGGCTTACGTTTGACCAGGACGTTGCTGGCTTCTAGGCACGAGCAGAGTGGTAGCAGCGTATAGGGAGGGTGTTTGTCTTTTTGTGAAGCTAGCACGAACTCATCATTTATGTGTGTGTGTGTGTGTGTGTGTGTGTGTGTGTGTAAGGAGAGAGCAGAGTGATGTTTTGATGCAGTAGTGGAAGAAGAATTCAGATCTTTTACTACAGTAAAAGTAGACACTACAGTTTAAGAATACACTGTTACAAGTCCTGCATATAAGATATTTCTCAACGTACCAAAAATAAATGTACTCATTACACAGAATGGCTAATTTTGCCAAAAAAAAAAAAAAATACTAGATTATATTTCGTGATGCATTAACCCTCCTGCTCTCCTCAATATTAATTTGTAAGTGTCACTAATGTTGCAACTGTTAAAGATGGGCTTAATTCCATCTTAATTTATTACTGCTGTTTAATCTATTACAATATCATATAATTTGTTAGTTGATTATATTTTGTGTTAACTAAAGCTGTCATAGTGGAGTAGAAAATACAGTATTTTCCTCTAAACAATATAAACTAGCAGTAGCAAAAGTACCTAAAAATTGTACTTAAGCACATGCATTCAGTGACACTCCACCATTTGTTTGATGAGGAGCTGATGAGGTCATGTCTCCTGCTTGCGTCATCACCTATAGCTGCAGCTGCTGCTCTCATTGTTCCAACAGTGTCTGGGGCACACACACACACACACACACAGACACACATCTGAACCCTGCTTTAGCGCACATGTTGATAAAAAATCATCACCAGCAGACCTGTGGTGAAAAGCAAAATTTCCCTGATAAAAAAATTATATAAGCTGAAAACAGTAGAAGCACTGTTTCTACATCCTCTTATTAGTTTAGTTGAGGGCGATATTTCCAGCTGTCTGTGTTTTTTATACACGTGTGTGCACACATGATCACACAATGTGCACATCTGAGGAGGCACGTTTGACCTCCTGTGTTGCATGCAGTTTTACAAGATTGCACAGTGAAGCGTTTCACATGGCCGAGTGACGTCAGCAAGGCGAACGAGCGCTGTTTGTTTTTGTTTTGTTTTGTTTTGTGTTTTTTTCTTTCTTTCCCCTCCACAGACCCCTGACCACATGCTCATCATCATAATCATCCTCTAGAATTACGGATGTGATAATCTAGGTCAGAAGTGGTGCCAACGGAAAACACTGCCCGCTAATCTAAATAACCAGGATTTGCATGTGTGAGGGATGCATGTGTGTGTGTGTGTGTGTGTGTGTGTGTGTCAGAGAGGGAAAAAAAATAAAATACATGCTTTAATGAAATTATTTCTGAATTAGTGAAATAAATAAGGCTGTTTATCTGCTCAACACTGCATGCATTTTTTATTTTACCCCCCCCAAAAAAAGAAAAATCCTTAATTAATCAGTTAATGTTCAAGCACACCTCAGAGCCAGTCCTTTAGAAACACTGTTTAATATAGCCTATATAGAAAATATAATATAAAGCTGGGTTGGTTGCTTTATTGGGAATGCATCCTTTGATACTGACGCAAGAAAGCCATTTGGTTCCTCTTAAAATAAAGGCAGTTGCATCAGCTGCTAGGCTATATGCTGCATTTACTTAAATACATAAACATTAGCCTGATGGTGAACAGCTTGATGTTATATAAGGTACAAATAATAATGTATGGAAAGCTGTTGCTTTGTAAGAAAATGCAAAAAGCTTCCTCCATTTTAGCACTGTAGTTTTTTTCATTTGTCAGAAATGTGTGGTTCCTTTGAAGAGAATAAAAGACACGTCTGCTGCTGCGTTGATTTAAATGTCATTGAAAGGTGCAGTATATGTGTTAAATGCACATAAATTACATCTAAGCGTGTGTGCATGTGTGTGTGTGTGTGTGTGTGTGTGTGACAAATGTTCAGGCAGGCATAATTTGTGCCAGCTCTATGACGTAGAGGACATGAGGCCCAGGCGAGTGCTGTGAGTGGCAGTAACAGCATCTCCTACATGAGCCTGCCCCATCTCTGACTTCATTGGCTCCAGCTCTGACGCAGATACACGCAACACCCCCCTGCCTCCCCCTGCACACTTCTTTCATCACGTTTTTTTTCACCCATTTAAATGTTTTTTTTTCCTTTTTTTTGGATTCATGTGCTTTCTGCAGCTCCCTCCACTGCAGCGCTCCACACAGCTCCAAATCACATATCTGCACCACCTGTCCGTTGTGCGCTCTCTGAACGTGCTTTCTCTGTTTCCTCTCCTGCATTGATAGAAACCTTATCAACATTTATTTCATTTATTTCCATATTACCCACATTAATCCTCATCCCTTTTGAATTTAATTGTGCAGTTTGAGATTTGAATCACAGTGAGCCACCGAGAGCATTAGAGGTATTATACGCTCACATTAAATTTGTCAGCATGTGGCACACGAGCAGAAGATGGCTTCCACTGTTTCAGTCAACTGCTGAATTAAAACTGTTGACATGTGCAACTAAATATGTTCATCGGGGATTACGTCACTACATTTTCTCCACCAGCTGCACAGTGTAGTTTTGTGAAGCACATTATATATATTTATACCTATACGTATATTCACAGAATATTGTCCAAAAAAAAAAATATATATATATATACATATACATACATATATATATATATATATATATATATATATATATATATATATATATATATTAGGGACTGTGTTAATTTTGTAGCTTTTATGAGGGGACCTTTTTGCATTTAATCACATCAAATGAATCCCTCTGGGCTAAATCTGTCTCAGATTCAGTGTTTCTATTGACAAATTAAAATCAAACGACAGTGACTGCAAATGTAACTAAAAGCATATAATCCAACTAAAACTACATCCAAAGATGTCAGGTGTAATTGGAAAAAGGGAAACAAGAAAAGGAAAACCCTTATTAATAATAAGAAATGCCATACCAGTGAATTAAAAGTCCATAGCAAATCTAGGTCTAAAGAACCATGATAAGTGTATTTTGCCACAGATGTAGCACAGTTATATGCATTGTCTGACCTTTGATCTCCATGTAGATAAGAAATTATACAAGACTTTTCCTGCAGGATTTAAATAATGGATCATTTAGGATAACATTTGCTAATAAAATTCATTTGAGACATTCATTTGTATCAGAGGTGTCATTCTTCTGTATGGTAGGAATGATGGCATGTAAAGAGATAGATAGATAGATAGATAGATAGATAGATAGATAGATAGATAGATAGATAGATAGATAGCACTTCAACGCTGAAGTATGTTTTGTTTTTTACATAACTGCCATATTCTTTACTATTTATTTTCCTCTTTTTCCCATTCCCCCACAATGTAAATGGTTATTTTCTTTGCCCTAGTACAGCTAAACAAAATCTATGGTTTATTAAATTACTATTTATTTATTGTAGCCTCAGCCAATGCTGCAATCTGGGAAAAAGGCCCATTAAGCAACAAACACGAGAAGTCAGTTTAGCTGTACTCATATCGAAGAGAAATAAAGGTAAGCAGTAAAACTAAACTGTGCACTCACAACAGTTTACAGAGCAACTTCCTAGTTCAGCTTTGACCCACTGTACTCTCCGTGGTTGCATACACAGATTTTTTTTGTAAGGGTTAGGGGTTTTTTTAGGGATTTTTACTGACAGTTTATATGTGCTCACTTCAGTTTTACCTCTAAATATGTGGTTTATATCCTCTTGATTTGTCTGAAACCTGCCCAGTTGTCTAGCTTCCTAGGTCTTAGCAATTACTTCAGTGAGTACAGTGCTGTCTTAATTAATAGAATTGATGATCAGAGTTTCAAAGCTTTATGGGTGCCAAGACCAACCAGCAAATGAGTGGGTGAGTTGCTAGAGCAGTGAAAAGGACAAGTTCATCACTGACCAAGTTCATTCACCAGGGATTGCATTGTATAATGACGAGCATCAAGACGCTACTGGACTGGGGGCAACAATACTCAATGTAGCATCAAAGTCCTGTTAAACTGGGTAAAGTTAGATGTGTGTGTGCAGTAATTTTGTAAGTGAAGTGCTTTTGCTGTTGTTTTTTGCTTTGGTTTGACTGAAACATTGTTGGATTTTTTGGTCTGACTATGAATTGACCAGATAATGTTCAGACTTGACTGAACAGCCATTACCCACCTACTGCTACAAAGTCCAGCTCCAGATAGGATCCTTTTAGTTTAGAATACAAATAGAAAACCTCAGTTCAGCTTTCACCAAGATCAGTCTCTAGAAAGGGTCTAGCCTGAATTAAACTCTGGTATTTGCTATATATTCTGTATATTGCCCTTAAACTCTTACCATTGGCAGATAGCAGTAGAAATGGAAAGTATCTAGCTCTGTCATTTTGGGGACCCTAACAGCTACTCTTCAGGCTCCTCTGTTGGCTGTGCTGTTAGGGCAATGTGGCTCTAAGCAAGAGGCTTGTCACACTGAAGATGCTGGGTGTGCAGAGGCCTGCTTCCTTTTGCCTGCCAAAGGGTAGCATGTTTGTGATGTGTCTCAGATATCTACAGAGGAAACAGAGCAGACAGCAGAATCCTAATACAACATAATGGAGAGAACAGGATTGTGTTTCAAACAAGATCAGCGCCACCCCAAGTGAAAGTTAGGCCCATCATCTTCCTCAGGTTCCTTTAACATGCCATTACTGTAAGGGAGTCCATAAAAGGCAACCTTCACCAGATCAGCCCGTTTCCTGTTGACAAGTGAGTGCTGCGCCTCTTCTGGGGGGACATGCAAGCAGCTGAAGAGCCAAGTTTTATTGGTGGACACTTGCCCTTGGACCCTTGGGGACACAAGACGTAATCCCCACTGTGCAATTTACACAGTGATTCCACTGATGCAGCATGTTCTAACTCCCAACTCGTAAAATACCACAGCTTGGTCAGTGGCCCGCTCAAACTCTAGGTACTCCCTCAGCATCAGTTTAGCAAAAACTACTCACTACATGCATACAGTGTCTTTTGAAACTTAACTTCTGGTTAGGTGCCAAAACTACTCAGTTAGGTTTGGGAAAAAAATCAAAGTTTGGGTTAAAATACATATGTTTCTTACTTAAGTTACCTATGTAAGTTAGAATAAGTCAGCTTTTGGGCTATGTACAAATTACAAGCAAATCTGACCCAAATCTGATATTTTTGCTCTCATGTGACACAGATCTTGTTTTTTTAAGAATAGGTTGGATACAGAAATCCATTTTTTCCAATCAGATCTTGGCCACTTTTCATACTTGGTCCTAATTGAGATACATATCCGAACACTGGCCATGCAACCACTGTGGAAACAGTCATATCAGAACTTGTGTGTTTTCCCCATACATCCATGGTTTTTCCACGTCATACTTCACTGCCCAGATGCAGATCACTCACCGTTCAGTGTCAGAGTGGTCAGTTGAAACTACAGACGGCCGACGTAGCTGTATCTCTACTTCAGTAGGCTGCCCCAGTCGCCAGTTTGTAGAACCCAATTACCAGATGCTTTCTGATGGAGACAGCTTGCCTACATGCTGTGACAGTGTTGTTTTGAAGCAACACAGAGATACTGGAATGCCCTGGACTTCCTAAAGTTTTGGAGGAACTGTTCCTCCGTGAAGCCCTCCACATCGTGTCCCGACCACTCCTGACTACCCTGGCCGCATCCACAGCGCTCTTTCTACATAACTACAAGCAATAACTACTAATAGAACTTGTGAAATTGAAGACCCATTTACACTACAGCCCATTATCCATAATCAAAGGGCCATTTCTTCAAAAATATGCTACACATTCTCCCACATAAAAGCACATGGCTAATTAATATGCAGACTGGCATCACATGATGGACCTTCCTACTACTGTGATTATTCGTGAGAGTATTCCTCTATTTCCCCAAAATAATTCCTGTTTTGCAAATGTGACATTAAATAATAATGAATTAAGCATCAAGCCCTACGATGTGAAAGTGGTGAGTACAGTCTCACTCTGAAATCCGGCACTTGGGCAGTGACTTGAAGCCTCAGGAACCAACAAAAAAAGGCGTACTTTACCATCGGTATGATACGCGGCCAGTTGCCATAGTTAAACAGCGCCTGGGGAAACGCAGCGGGACAAGGACAAAAGTGAAGGTGGCGAAAGTGCAAGTGGGACGGGGGGGAGTGGTGGTGGATGGGTCCAACAAACACCAACTTTCACCCAAGAGAACGGTGTTCATGTCCATGTTCAAGCTCGTAAGATGTTTTTTTTTCCTAAACCTGACCACTTCCTTTTGGTGTCTAAACCTAAGTATGTGTTTTTGTTGCCTAAATGCAACCGTGTGTTTGTTGTCGAAGGAAAAAAAAGTCAATTTGCGGTGTTGTACCAACGTAGTGCGATCATTTCGAAAGAGATTGTATGTAAACGTTAAATTTCCTGTGAAAATGGAAGTGCATCTTGAAAGAAGAGAAGTTGAAATGGTGTCCCAGAACACAACAACCAACACACCCAAGGTACCTGGCACGTTTTAGGTGGAAGTGGAGAGTCCATGACCAAAATGTCAATATGCAATAAGGTCAGAGTGAAAATGTATCGACATGGCCATGGTTTGAGGCCCTGTTTAGACGACAACGGTTTCTTTAAAAACGGAGAAATCTGTCCTTTGTGTTTTGGAAAACTTCCGCGTTTATATGACGATGTTATTGAAACGATCTCCGTTCACACGGAGCCGCAAAATCGAGTAAGGTGAAGCTGCAGCACTGGAGGCTGCAGTTTCAGGACCGCACCCGTTCTGGGATAACGTTACACAGTGTTGGCCCGCTTTGCCTGACCTCCACTGTCCTCTCCGCTCCTCTCACCCACACTTGAGCATCCGTCCAGGGAGGACCGCAGAGGTCAGGCAAAGCAGGCCGACACTGTGCGTGTATCCCAGGATGGATGCTCAAGTGTGGGTGAGAGGAGCGCAGAGGAGCGCAGAGGACCACGATGAGGTGGAGTTGTCACAGTAGATCTACACTTTGCTGGGGAAGTGTTGATAAATTCAACAGGGTGAGCAGCACAAACAGAGCTCAGCATTGTTGTTGTGATGGTTGACTTTCTCGCGCATGCCTAGTGACTGGAACTGTAATGCGCATGTGCGAAAAGTCTCCATTTTCAGAGGAACTGCATATTGCAAGTTTACATGACAACAGAGATGGTGCCATTTCCAAAAAATTGCACTCTGGAACCCGTTTTCAAAATGTTGCGTTTTCAGGCATCCAAAACGCCGTGTCATTTAAACGATCATCCAAAACGCAACTAAAGTTTACCGTTTTCAGTTGAAACCATTGTTGTATAATCTGGACCTTAGACAGGACACAAACAGCAGTCTCCTGGGTGAAAGTCCTGTGTTTGTTTTTTTCCCACCTATCCACCCTGACCTCCTCACTAGGCAGACTTTTTTTTGCTTATCATGCTAGGTCACCTGACTTCCTCCCTTGCTCCCGTCATAATACCTATGGCCACAAAGAGCATCATAGTTTGAAGCTGCCATATGACAAGCTGGGAGTGAGAACCCCTTGATTGATGTGACAATGCTGACAAAAAAAACTGTCATCGGACTCTTATTTTACTGTCATCATTTTCACCATGTGGAGGGATGTCCTCACAGCCAAGTCAGTACGTGTGGGCTCAGGACTACATGTCTGCTGAGAGGGCATTACAGTCTCAAGCTCAGAAAAGCTCATGGTCCTTGTAGGGCAGATTTTACCCTGGTTATCATTCATCTAGAGGTGGACAAACCAGCTACTACAGAATGGGTTATTCTGGTCTATTTCTCACCAGGATTTGCTGTAGCACTCAAAGGAGGTTGAGCATCACTTATGAAAAGCTGAGTATTTTATGTGTACATTTGGATAACATTGGGGGTGCTTGAATCCAAATTTGACTTTATTGCAACAAGGAAAAAAACATTCCTAAAATATGTTCCATAGGGACGTAGGACATAGAAGTTAAGTCAACTGAGACAGGCTTGGTATCAGTGCTTGATACTTTTTAAGGTATCGACCGAAATAACTCAGTACCACATAGTTATGAAACCTTTCCAGTCAAACAATACCTGCATGCAATCCTTTCTGTACCCGTATCAAAAAAAACATAAAGGACTATTCAATATGACATGTGATTGGCCCTCTGTTGCAGCAGCTACAAACTATACAATCTGTGGTGTTGTGAAGTCGAGCATGGTGTATTTATTTTTATTTTTAAGGTCTTTTTGCCTTTTTTTCTGTTTTATTTGAAAGAGATGGGAGAGAGTGGGGATAACATGCAGCAAAGGGCCCAGGCCAGACTCGAACCCAGGCTGCTGCATTGACGACTCAACCTTATGTGCGTTCTACTCCGTGAGCTACTGGGTCACCCAGGCAAGGTGTGTTTGAAGGAGCTGGAAGTTTAGTGTGCCGAGACGCCACCAAAATGTTCCAAAGTATGGTTATGCTACATGCCTGTGGCGTATAGTGGCATTTTACGCAACTGAACGCTTCCATTCACATGACAGGTATCAAATGAGGTAGAAAAAAAGCCATTGAACAAGGTAGCCTTCTCTATTGGTATCGGTATCACTTAAAGTGTACTGGTATTGCAGTTTTCTTTAATGGTACCCAGCCCTGACTGAGATGGACCTCTACTTTTCAATCTCCACTCACTTTCCTCTCTCCCTACTGCAGTCAGATGCTAAAACTCATATGCATTTAGAATTATAGTGGACCCAGATCAGATCCTTCTGATTCTTTTTAAAGGACTCATGTGTACTTAGTATGTACTACATGGACAAACTAGGACAGTGGCTATCCAGGTAATCTGACTGGTGCACCTTTCACATCCCCCAGGTAATACAGATCATAGTCATAATTTTGATAATCACCCTCTGGATGGACTTCTCGCCAATTTAAATACAAGTGGGTTGCTGTATGTAATGTAGTGACATCACCAATTCAAATGCAGCCTGATAGGCTGAGTGAGAAATAATCTCAGGAAACGTGTAATACACAAAAAAACCTTTCTCACCATTCATGCTTCCTTCCCTTTTGCTCTTGGTTGCTATTTTCTGTGAGAAACAAACAGTGACAACAGATTGATTCAGCCAACAAGTTCTAATCTAATGACGGAAATACTCGAGAGCACTTGCAGCACAAAAATAGTGAGCAGATAGATGTGACAAGTGTGAATAAGTGAGGCAAGACTAAAGCGGTGTCTTTTATGTTTGACACTAACATTTAATTGACATGAATACAACACATTGTGACATGTTCTGTTTAGTATTTATGTTTGTTTACTATTGCAGTTTGATATGAGTTTTTTGCTACAACAATCTAATGCTGATTAGTTTGAATATAATTGCTTAGTTGTGGATTATCTCATGTGAAAAAGTTATTCACTTTTATTTAAAATCACTGTATTCAAAATATAACCATGTTTAATGTATATTCCTCCCCTGCTATTTTACCTCTTGCTTTTGTGATATCTAAACACACACCTAAACATGAGCTGATACTCCGTCAATGTGGTGATACCTCTACTGTATCACTAACACTGCCTCAAATAATCTATAGGGATTTCTACCCATACAGGCCAAAATAAAATTAGACACAGGCATATTTTCTATTATTTGTGCAGGATCAAGAACAGAGCTAAGACCGCAGCAACACATACTGTATATGGTTACAGGAAAACAAACATGAACTATGTTACATAATGTGCCATAGACAATCTCAGAAAAGGTGAGAGGAGGAGAACAAGAGAGAACAATGAGATTAATGCCTCTGATGTCCTAATGATGTCTTAGAAGAAGAAGAAAAAAAAAATAGAAAGAGGTTGAGAACATTGAGCGGTAAACAAAGATGTCATCCTCTCTCCCGGGATGGTGAGGACGTCTGAGCGAGCAACAAACCTTTCCTCTGGGTAGGTCTAATATACTACAATCTGACAGCAGTTATTCAAAATGGCAATTATTAAGACGACAGAGGGCAGGCAATGATGTGCTGTGATTTGTGTTTCCATTAACCTAAATTATGCACCTATCTCACATTTGTCCTAATGGATCACAGTGCAATGACGTCCACTGACGTCACATTTCAGACGATCCGCATTGCAGTCGCATGCAAATGTGTGCATGCCAGGCTTTGTGTAAATGTGAAACTCCCTTTTTTTATTATTGCATTTTCCAACAAATAAGAGTAAACAGAGGCAGTAATATGCTCATTGGTTGTTGAACTAGTTGCGAGCCAAGCTGTGAAGATGTGCATAACTCCCTCAGCCCCCCAGGGACCCTGTATTTTCATGGGCCTGCCTCTGACGTCAATGCTCCGGCTGTCCTGTGGATTGTCAGAACAGACTATTCAGTTGGGGGGAGGGGACTGGAAGTCTCTGTGGTGTGTGTCTGCCGCATGTGATGTGTGTGTGTGTGTGTGTGTGTATGTGTGCCTATGTGGATGTATGCTCCTGCGTGTGTATGTGTTCATGTTTGCGTGTGCTTGCATGTGATCTGTAAATGTTTCACTTACATCTGGGGCGTGTGTGTGTGTGTGTGTGTGTGTGTGTGTGCAGAGTGCAAAAAGCGTGTACAGTGCCTTGAATCAGAAATGTGCTTAAGTGGATGAGGTCTGTAATGTGGGGGTAGTGGGTAAGGCTGTGTGTGAACAAGCGCGCACACGTCTGAAGATGTGCAGCTCTTAGGTTGGGAGACAGAGGCCGTAGTCATCAGGAGGATGTTTGCTAAAAACAGCCGAGAGGGGAGAACAGTTAAGCATGGCTGCCGACCACTTCACTCCTCAGTCAGCTGTTGATCCCCCAGCAGGACGACGGCATAGGAACCTTCTGCATGTGACACATCCCAAATTAAGACACATGAGATTTCAGCTTCTTTCATCATCACATTTTTGATTTCCATAAATTTCTCTGTAACACACATGCTATCCATTCACAGATGGATATGGGATTTGGTGGCAGGATAATGTTGACAGAGAAAAGAGTGCGCACTGCCTGTCCAAATTGATACAGATCAAGCCGGAAAGAGCCCTGGCCGACATTTTGAGGTTTTCTTAGGTTTGTGGCGTTTAGTTCATTTATTCCAACTGTTTCCAAATAAATAAAAAGATACTGTGAAGCAGATTTAGCGGCAAAATCCCTCTGTTGACCTGTCTGCCTATGATCTATCTTCTTCTGTAAATAGATATGTTTTACATTATCCACAGTGCAGGTCAATCAGCAAGGACCAGTGGTGCACTGTGACGCAGAACACTTACTCAAGCACTCAAGCAAATTTAAGGTACTTTATCTGAGTATTCCCAGTTCACAATAGTCTTCTACTGGAATACATTTCAGAGGGAAATATTGTAAGTTTTACTCCAGTTATTTGACAGCTAAAATAAACTTAAAAATGATCACATTTATTTGTGTATCACTTTTTAAAACACAGTTACAAAGTGCTTTATGAGACAAATAAAATAGTGTACACCATCAAGATAAAAACAGCAATAAAGACGTGTGTAATGAAAATAAATGAATAAATAAATTGCTGAAAGAAGGATAGAAACTAGACACAACAGATTTACTGATTTGCGGAGTATATTAAATGAAGACACTGAGTTTGCTAACATAACTTCCACAGGTAAGGAGTTCCACAGCTTTGGGGCTCTAATGGAAAATGCCCGGTTTCCTTTGTAACAAGGCGGGCTGTGGGAGCAGTTTGGAGGGTCCTACCTGAGGAGCGTTGGCAGCGGTTAGGCTCATAGGGTCTAAGTAAATCTACATTGTATGTTAGAGTGAGGCCATGTAGGGCTTTAAAAGTAATTAGCAAAAGTTTAAAATTCTATACTTAACAGGAAGCCAGTGGAGCATTGTAAGGGTGGGAGTTATATGGTCTTGTCTCTTAGAATTAGTCTGGCAGCTGAGTTTTGAACAAGCTGGAGACAGGAAATGACCTTTTGGCTGGTGATAGTGGTAAGTTTCATCGCAATTTATGGTTATACAGACAAAACTTAGGACAAGCTTATAAAAAATGATGCACTGTTATGAGATTCCCCAACAGTAAATACAATTAGACTTCTCAAATGTGAGAATAATGCAGCTTTTTCTTGACTTAAACGGAAATAATTTTGGCGATTGGACTATTGGTTGGATAAAACAATCTCAAGAACTTTTTTGCGCCCATGCATCGAAAAAAAATGAGAAAATTAATCTTTCATAAAAATGACTATTAGCCTTTATGAAATAGTCAAAATTAGCTCCACCTCAAGCAACTGTAATAGTAAAATGCTACTCACACATTAATGCATCAGTCATAATGAAACTTGATATTTAACATACATTTTGATAATAAAAACTTTGACTTAGAGAACAATGCAGGACTTTCACTTTAATTTCAGGAGTTTTCAGGAGGAAATTACATTGTGTTACCGTCAGTGGAGGAGCTGCACAACTGTATTTTCTACTATGACGAAATTATTTCAGCAATTTCAAATTAAATGTCATTGAAAATATATTAATCAAAATGTTAAAATGTCAAGGTCAAAGGGTCACCACAACTTGATAAACTAGTCCTTCACTCACCCATGACAGACGCCAGGCGGCTCCTTAGCAACCGACAATGTGTCCCTAACAAAATGCAGCTTGCTTTGTGTACTTAAAATAGCAGGAAACATGTGACAGCTCAAGATTTGCTGTGATCACTCCGTTGCTTCTGTAACATTTTCTAACATAAGCCTCCTGGGTCTCATATACATTCAAACACAATGCATCTTTAAATGTGGGCAGGGGCAGTAACACAGCTTTCTTTGATTTAGTACAATTTATATTTAATATAACACAGTTGAAATAACAGTTTGATTTGGCAGGTCGAGCTGGTCATTTCCTGTTATGTAATAATTATTCCAAATTTAAAGCGGTTGCTCTGCCACTCCGGAGAGCCGAGGATCAGAGGGGTTCACCGGCGGGTCACAGACAGAGTTGTGGCATCCCTTGTGATCTACCGCATTTCCCTATAAGTTCTTCACCCATAACCGTCTCACATAAGCTCATAAACTTCCAGTCATGAACTTTGCTGGGAATGTTTGAAAGCATTTGTTTTCTATCTAAATTTCCGTGCATAAGCTACTTGAAGTGCAGGGAGGACACACAGAGGTGAGCCCTGAAGGAGCTGACAGTGCTCTCACTGAGCTTCTCCAGCTCAGAGCTTCTTCTCGGTCATTGTTTTTGTGGAACATTGACAACAATTTTACAGCTTCCTTTATTTATTCTCATTAGTGTCATAAATCAGAGTAAAAAACATTAATTATAATAGGATCGGCATAAAAATGTGGATTTTTCATATGTTTTTTTCAGATCAAAATGGCATCTAAAGCATGTGTATCTATCCTCAAATAAAATGATGACAATGTGTAGTTTTATTTCACCTAAATGGCTGCATTTATTTGGCTTTCCCTTCTGCATTTAACCTCCTACATTCCTGAGCTTCATAACATATTATTAGATAAGTATTGTAAAAGAACAGGTTCATGCTTTATCACAGTACCACTACATCTAATCAAAAGGCAGCATCGTACATGTGAGATAAACCGATGTGTCACCATAAGATGCATTCCTCATTTAAGGGCTTTTCTCATCTGGCTGGAAATGGAGGGAAAGCGACAGAGTGTGTCAGGGAGAATCCATTATGTTATACGTGACCTCTGAATGGACCAGCTGCTCGAGAGTGTAGGAATGCCAGGGATTGATAGCGCACATGCTGACGCAACCCACCACAGCTCCCACACCTCTCTCTCTCTCTCTCTCTCTCTCCCCCGATATGATCAGTATGTAATGCTGCGGCCGTGAGGGAGTCTGGCACACTGTATGCTGTATCATGTTGCCGACTCAGAGCTGTTGAGGTGCACTGCGAGCGCTGATAACACGAACACACATCTACAAAGGTTGCAGAGATAGGGAGCTCACTTCATTTGGAACTTGATGCAGGAGCCTCACTTGAACTACTCGCACAGAGAGAAAAATATTTAAACAGGAATTATTTGCACGCATGTTGAAACTTGTTGGCATTTTGTGCATTTAATCTGATGTGAGATCTTTCTGTGTGCTGTTTATAGTTTTTTGCATCCTATGGCACAGAATTAGCTCAGTGTCAGGATTGTTTTGCAACATCCTGTAAATGAATTATGTGTCTCTTTGCTGCATGGATATTATTAGTGGGAATATAAACATCGGTGGTGATGCATTCCTTGGCTGGCTTTAAGGCAAGAACTGTACAGTTAACAGGAACTAAGTAAGGCCATATAGACGTCAGAGAAAGCTCGGAGTGATACAGGAAATCCTCTGACTAACACTTTGAGTAATCTGAACCAAATTCAACCTTCTTATGATTGTGCATCTGTGTATTTAGCTCCCATTGTATTTTTATTTTCCTCCAGATCGTCTCCAGTCAGTGCAGGATGTAAAATGTTTATCTGGTTGACCTGAATTTGAGGTTAATTAGATTATTTTTTTATCATTATCACTATGGGACTGGATATTATTAGTATAGGATTATAACTCTAAATATTCCAGTTACACTGTAGATGTTCAGCTTTTGCAGTAATTTGCAGAGTTGGGCTTTTGCTGAAGGAGTGGACCACATTGATTTATTTTATCGTGCCAATTCAAGGCGATATTTACAATTATAATTTATGTAAATGTACGACTGAGTTAGCCTGCTGAAATAAATCAATTGAATACATTCCTTCGGTAAATGCAAGTCTCTGCAGATATTTGAAGTCAGGGGCTGAAATATCAACAGTGATCCGGAAAAAGGCGGAAAGACAAATCTTATTTACTTCAGACAAAAAGAACATTATGTAAAATCTGAACATAGATAAGACACACTTCAGACTATTGTATCTTCGTCTCTGTATTGTCCCTGCTCACTCACTCTCTCTCTCTCTCACACACACACACACACACACACACACACACACACACATTGTTTGTGTTTCTGTACAGTAAATATGCTTTTCTGCACCATAATAAAACTGGGTTCATATGTTTAACATTTGCTTTTACCAGACAGGTCTGTTTCTGTCTGGCTGTGGAAGAGTTGATCTGAATGAAGATGCATGTTGGACACAAGCCATTCATAAAATTTGGTTTGGTAGTACCCAAACACACCATACAGATTGAGCTCAGTTTTTACTCTCTCTTTGCTGAGGAGGTCAGAGGTCATGGGCCGACACCTGGCAGGAATTGGTGCCTTGTTAAATGGCACTAAACGACGGCAAGATGCTTAAAACGACGCGCTGGACCTTTTTTTTAATCAGTCATTGCATGCGAAAGTTGACGCTCCATTAATTTGTCCCGCCATGCTGTATTATGTGAAGGCTGTCGCCGTCTCCTCATTGACCACTGAGCCGTGGATCAGGAAACAGCAGCGTGTCTCTAGAGAGCGCTGGGGCATATGGCTCGGCCCCTTTTACGCAGCCAAATTCAGGAACAGGAACAGCAGTTCAGCAGCGTCAAGAGTGCGCATCCCAGACGCGTCAAATGCGCCAAAACACCGGAAGCAAGGACGATTTACCCTTCAAATGAAAATAAATGTGTTGTGTGTAGAAAAAAGGGTTAATGGATGAATGTAATTTTTGGAAATACTGATAATCCGTGATTTTTCATAAGATGCTATGCGCTCTGCCATGGTGTTTGGTGTCTTTGTGGATGTTTATCTCACATTAACAGTGTGCATAGAGGCCAATTTAGCCATAGACATCAAGACTGCGCGTCTGCTTAAAGG
Organism: Epinephelus fuscoguttatus; assembly: GCF_011397635.1. Taxonomy (NCBI): domain Eukaryota; kingdom Metazoa; phylum Chordata; class Actinopteri; order Perciformes; family Serranidae; genus Epinephelus; species Epinephelus fuscoguttatus. Next base: position 25,878,563 of record NC_064767.1, read on the forward strand.
AAATTCCCAAAAATAATGTTTAACCTACTTAAACCTATGACATGATATTATGTTCATTGCAGTATTCCCCACAAAGCAGAACCACACAATAATGCAGCAATTGGGCTTTTATTCTGAAAACTAAACCGGAAGTGGTGCTATATATTTGTAGCTGACTTGACCCTGGCGCGCTCCTGTCTTTCTCTCTCTCTCCCCGCGCGTGTGTGTGTGTGTGCGCGTGTGTGTGTGTGTCTGTGTCTATGCGTCGTCGTCTCCGCTCCCCCAGTCTGCTGCTGCACATCCACAGCGGAGCCACCACGCCGAGGAGGCGGGCCGACTGTAGCTACACCTCGGCCAGCGGTGCTGGGTCATAGCGCTGGTGGAGGGGGCGGGGGGCAGCACACTGCTCTTCTTGCCCTTCCTAAACCGTGCACAGCCTGAAGCATCGAGGACAACCATCACCTCAACGCGTACTGGAATAGTTTTGGGTTTCTTTTTTTGCCCGAGACGCACCAAGTTGCAGCTGCAGAGGCGCACTTTTCTCCGTGGCTCCTCTCTCCTTTTGCGCTCACAATCCGACATGGAAGATGGTCCGTCTTCAACAAGCTGTTTCAGAAGGTTAACGGACTGTTTCCTGGGTGCAAGTAGGTATTTTTGGCCAGCTCTGTTAGAGACTGAAACTAGAACACAAACTGATATTTACGCAAAAATATGGAAAGCTTTAATGTGCCTTAACAGGCTGAGAACATTGACAGTTTTCGGTCCTGCAGGCGTGCGTTATTTACCCATGTGTCTACTCAACTTTATGAATGGCAGATTGATAGCTGATCTAGATGGGTGGGGACTTCACTGGGGGGGGGGGGGAACAGACAAGACTACAGTTAGGACAATGTACAGTGTGTCTCGACAGTCCTTTTTTTTAAAAAATAAAATATAGAGCGGGTTTATGAATGCCATCTCTGGTGTGAGCTGGCCCGGTCTGTCATGGAGGGGACACTCAGCAGTGCTGCAATAAGACATGGCATCAAGAAGCGAAGCGAAGGGAGAACAGAAAGTGTTTACTCTTTAAGGATAATAAAATTAAAAAAATACTCCTTTAGAAATGTGACTTCAGCCTTAATATTATTATAGAAAAAATATTATTTTACGAACACATTTTTCCAAATTTATTGCAGTACTCCTAAAGCTTAAAATATTTATATAACATTCATATTATAAGATTTATTATCACATAGCTGCGATAAATAATAGAAATAAAATAAAAATAAAATAGTAAATGTGCCCTATTAAAATTCATTATGGCTTTTATGTAATTTTTTTAATGTTATTTTTATTTATTTTATAATAATCAGAGGTATCCTCCACAATTTTGTATAATTTTTAATGAAAATTAATTTAATATATATAGAGAGAGACATTGGAGACAGCATGAAAATATCTTTAGTGAACTATATTTCCTCAGCATATCTGTGACACACAGTGGTGATTTTACACTCCTTAATTATTGCATATTTTGTCTTTCTATCTGTGGGAACTTCTGCTTTTGAATTTACTGTAATTCATCACGTCTGTGATTGTCACTTACACTGTCTGTGTGCCACATGAATAACTCCGTCAGTGGCTCCAGTTGTTTAAGTGGCACCTCAAGTGACCTTTAGTGGCAACCCTGTAATAACAAGTTAGCAGTTTGGGGCCTGGGATACTGACGGATGCCAAAATACACACATAGCAGTAAACTGCAGTCATGGAATGCATTATTGAGGTACAGTATGTAGGTATCCCGCCCTCACACTGACCAAAAAAGGACAAGAATTTGAGGTTTCACAAAGCTTCCTTGATTTTTGAATGTACAAAACAACTGCGTCTAAATGAATAATTAACCATCTTATGATATTTTTTTATTACTGTACACAAGTCATTTACAAATAAGTTGAGCAGAGAAAAAGTTAATCATTGACCGCCTGCTTCCACTTTTGATATAATCCTCATTGTGTGTGTGTATCATAGCTCACATTCATGCTGTAATGTTTTACTGTACAGCTGTCAATTAATCTGGGTTAAATGTAGGATTAATTTGACACACGTTTGCCTTCTCACTGCATGTTTCCCTGCGAGCGGTTTGGGATCAGGGAATAATGTGATTATACTTTATCCAAGACTTTTTCTTGTTTACATGGGCTGCTTTTTACAAGACGTGATAGCTGATGTTAAATGTGCCCAACACACACTAGTGCTATTTTTTAATCTGGCAACTGCTCTCATGTTTATCCTCCTATCATCGCCTGTCCCTCCTCAAATGGGACTGGTTGCTGGACCGTCCAACAGTTTGTAAAGACAGCGTGCTGGCTCATTCACTTTCCGGTTGCTTGTGTAATTCCAAGCTGTGAGATTTTATAAATAGCTGTTTGTAGCCTCACGTTGCTGGAAAATCTATATGCGTGTTTGTGTTTGTTGTTTGTGGATACTTCTGGTCAGTATCAGAGGTCAGTCTGGGTCAGCCATAATGTGATCTCTCAGGCATTTTCAAACCCAATTGGTTGTCGACGAATTGCTTAACTCAGTGAAGAAGGCTGCATTGTCAGGCAGGAAGTGCTCACGCTGGACATTTCCTGCCCCACCACATGCCTTCTCTCTCACAGAGAGTGAGGACTCCTCTCAGCGTAGGCACTGAATATATACATACATCTAGTGCTTGATATGATTTAATATGAAAATTAAAGCTTGATTGAAATTTGAATGGCTAAATCATTCCAGGCCGGGCTGAGCACATGCCAAATAGTCTCTCTTTGTGATTTGTCTTCACTGTTTATTCAAACTCTCTGGAAATTCAAGCCAAAGAAAATTAGCTTGTCATGCAGTTTGAACCCATTTTTCATATCAAGATCTGTGCAGGACTGGATCAGTGCCAGGGCACAGTGCACGGTCTGAGCGGTGAAACAGATGACATTCTCCTCAAGGCGTCCGTTGACCCCTCGTCAGCTTGTCGTGGGTTGGTATCTGAGGGGATGGGAAAAGGCCACATGCGTGTAGATTTCTTTACAACTTGTCCTCGTGTCAAGGCTCATAAAGGAACAGGGCGCTGGAGAAGACGCACAGATCTGTGGTTCTCATTACCGGGTCCCCATTGGCCTCTCTGCAGAGCGGCTGCAGAGTTCAGCATCAGTCCAGATGTGGAGTGGGGAACATGACCCCTGATCACTGATGTAGCTCTGGGGGGGGGGGGCAGAGGCAGCGCTACATCAAACCACCAGTTGGGGTGAGATGTTAACTCAAAGGCTGCAAATCCAGATTTACTGTTAAGGCTCCCTTAGCCCTTTTCCATACTCATGTACTGACTTGGCTTGACTTGATTTGTCATCAGCCCTGCACGGCAGGGAACAGCATCTCCATACGATAGGGCTACCTGCTTGAAAATGCGTCTCTAAATGATGGCGCTTTTGTGCTTGTGAACCAAAAGAACATTTTTCTGTCTTGTGCTGCTGGTGTTTGCACGAACATTTGTTGGATGCTCAGCACATCGCAACAACCCTTCAGCACTTCTTTTTCAACCCATTTACCAGAAAAAATATTGGCATTTTGGGTTCTGCAAACCACAGATACGTTACATTTGCAAGTTATTATGTAGAAGACACATTGAAGCTTCACGTTTTAACAACCCTGTGGTTAACGGGTGGTTACATTAAGGCACCAAAAATCAGTTATGGTAAGGAATGTTGTAGCTCGAAGTACCCAGAATTGGTGGTATAATTCCCGCTTGAAAGCAGTGATGTCTCTTTTCATGCCACTATCCCAACAAGAAACACAGTGAAGTCTTGGAAGAAAACAACCACTTTTCATGGCACTATCCTTGCTGGAAAAACAGCAATGGGTCGTTTGGTGCACAGATGCTGGAAACACAGCTGTGACTGGGAACCACTAAATCACAGCTGGTTTTGTTGTTTGTTGGTCTAGAACTGGGTTGCAGTGATCTGCAGACATGTCGCTGACACGCCATCCACCATCCTCTTCACTTCCCGATGACAAAGTCAGCTCATATAGTACGTCACTTTAGAAATGTTGATATGATACCTTTGAACATTTGGAGAGATATATTACAATTTGTTCTGGCAACTGGACTGTTTTTTTCTCAAAGTGAGGCAGTCAGATATTAGCCATTCACATGATCCCGCTGAAAATAAACTAAAGCATGTATGTTATGCAAGAGAGACAATAAAAACAAATGAAATGGTCAGAGTTGCCATGTTGACATTTCAGGTGTGTTGTCTGATTCACGACATCAATTCATGCATTAAGTAACACAAAAGAAACCGTTCTTTAAAAGTTGCCGGTAGCTGCTGGTAGTCTTTGAGCAGCACAGTGAATGAAATTGTTTTTTCTCCATCAATAGCCAACTATTTACAAAATATGCATCAGTCTTCTGATAGTTTCTTTATTCATGATGCATTTTATTTAAACATGTCACTGAGTCGTCACCAAATGTTGACACTGAATAATGATGACAAACATCACTGCAACCCGCTTAGAGGCCCAACTCCAAAGATGGTCAATCTCGGGTGCATAGTGACATGACTTAGGGCATTTAAACTGGTGATGGAATCACAAATCAGTGCGACATGGTTTGACTCAGCGTGACCAAAAGTGCAGATGGAAAAGCCCGACCTGTTGTAGGCTGTGCGCTCTACCAACTCTGACTGTCGCTCGGGAAAGCACAAGAAAGTTCTGAGCTGATAACTTGAAGGTGAAGGTTGACCTGCTGTGCGTCTTTAACTGCTGTTAGAGTGCACTGCTTGCCTGTGACCAACTATTAGGCTGCGGATCAAGGGACAAGCCTTATCTACATCTCAGTTTGCCATTTATAGCCCTTACCCTTTACGTCTAATGACCTGGACCATGGAAGTGGAAATAATGCAAATTACATTTCCATGGAAATCTCCCCGTCTCGCTCTCTCGAGTGTGAGGTGTGAGCTTGCATGTTTGTGCAGCGGTGTTTGTTTTCACCATGTGGGGGCGTATCTCCTGAAGTCATCGAACTGCAGTTAAAGTCCAGGGTGAAACAGCGTTTTCTTAATTTGACACCTTTTCACCGACTGACTATTGATTTAGCCGCACCAGTCACCTCACCCTTGGCTGCTGTGGAATGTGGGGAGTGTGTGTTCACCTGCATACACACACACACACACACACACACACACACACACACATACCCAGGTTCACCGGCACAGGCTCGATGAATAAATGAGGTGAGCAGTGGGGAGAGGAGTCAGAGCGTTTTCATCTTTGGTGTTCTCTCTTTTTTTTCCTCCTTGCTGCACACTGAATGTCAGTGTTGGACGCTGTGCTCCAGCCCTCCCAGAGATAAGATAAGAACCACATGCTCTTCCCACCTCCTGGCAAGGGAGTCCCAGGCGGACCTGCTGACGCACGCACCTCCCCTCCCCTCCCTCCCCTTTCCTGCCTCAGCCTCATGTCAGGAAAGTGAAAAGTAGTACCTTGGCAGCTTGCCCTTGACTCTCTGCCAGAAGGAGTGCGCTTCAAGAGAAGTGGTCTTTTCCCTTTTTCTCTCATGTGCATTTTTCATCTATGTGCTGCAGAGGAGGAACATCTTGCTAAACATCAGCACCGCCGGGGTCGGCCTTTGCTGTTGACATTGCCGCCCGACTTCATTTGACAGGAGCGCTGAAGACACACGTTCACTTCTGTGCAGGCACTGTCCCACAGAAAGCTGACTGCTTCATGGGAGAGAGAGATGAGTGATGGCGATAGGGTGGAGCTGTCTGCTGTTTTTAGCAGCTCCTGAAATGTTCCTTTATCTGCATATGTGAGTTTATTGTTTCAGTTAAAGTGATGCTTTCTAGTCCCTCCAGGAATTTGCAACCTTGCATCGCACTTCTTGCAGTATTTCAGCAAGAAAATAAAGTTACCCAAATTTTGCAAATGTATCAGATTATATCCCTTTTCTGCATGAAACACTGGTAACCCAAATAACAGCTCAGGTCAAATGAAGTAACACCCAACAAGCTTCACCTGCCAAACCATTTATAGCCGTAAACCATTTTATTTATGGGATGTATTATGATTGTTAGGATTTTTATAACCAATCATACTTTTTTAGCTATGAAGAAAATTTTATTATATAATTGCAACATAAATTTTCTGAGCTGCTGCTAAGTGCAGTCATTTTAGGCTCTGATGACAGCAGACAATTCATTTTGATCATCCATTCCCATAATTGTTTAAAGAGTAACTCAGCACCAGGCTGACCACACCCAGCATCAATGCTGGGCGTCTTCGAGAGAATTGCACCTGTAACCACACCCAACAGTGATGTCACGGTGTCCTGGTGTACAACATAGACTGTATAATTATTATAATAATTATTTGATGATGTAAAAATGGGGATTGATGTTGTGATCGACAGCTGTGTGCTCCCGATCCATTGTGGCTGCTCTTGATTGGTCAGATAATTGTATAGGTGGGAACTTGATACCCATGTACATGTAAAATAGAAAGTAAAACCACCCTGCGGATCATTCTGGCTATTGACAATTGTCAGCACAGATTTGTTTGAAAGTTCCAAGGCAGGTTGAATTTTATTTGCTAGCAGAGGTCTGTAACCTGACACCAGTATGGTTCACAATACAGATTATTGCCATTGTTTCCCTCGATCATATCGGTCATGATAGGAGAAGGAGGAAACACGGGAAATAGGCACATATGCCACAGCCTGACCCACCTGGCCTTCATGTTATTGATGCACATGATGGGTTGTGTCACTATAGCATTTTCAGAATTTCTGTTTGCAACATTGCGCGGTCACAGTGATAAAAAAAAAAGGATTTGGGGGATTTTTGGGGATTTGGAGATAACTACTGTGCAGACTGGCTCCAAATGACACCATCAACACAAGGTGAAAGCGGCCCAAGTGAGAAGTTCAAACACCGGAGGCTGAAAATCTTCGTCCATTTTCTGCCATTTTACACACTAAATAATTATCCAGAGAATAAAAAAAAATCAGGTTAAGGGATGATAAAAATCATGCTTTTACCTACAGCAAAGTTCTTGTAGGGTTTACAAAGCATACCTCATAATATGTGGATGAGTTGTCTCTCATCACAGACAATTATGTTGAGAAATTCATAGTTTAAAATAAAATCAAGTTAAAAAGAAATAAAAGAGGGAGTTGATCAGCAGTTGAAGATGTCCTGTGCAATCACCATCTCTGTTCCTCAGCTCTCAGATGAAGATTGAAGTGATGACATAGTGGGCGTTGCATCAAAGCAGAGACAAAGAGAGGTGGTGGAGGCTTGAATCAAATGAAATGTAAATTGGAGAATACGGACAGACTTGAGGATACAGAGAGAGAACCGAGGCCCTTTCTTCACAGGGGGTTCTTTTCCTATTCTCTGAAGGAGCTTCCTATAAAAGAAATACTCAGGGGCTTTCCCTCTTATGTGTCATTGATAAATGTTGCTTATTATGACTTTTGACTCATATATGACAGCTCACACAGCTGATGGACAGCTGAGGTTTCACTGCTGATGCTTGTTTAAGTTGCTATACTAATACAAAGCATGAAAGAATATTTATTTAAAGCATCTTTTATGATGGTGTGAAATACTTACAGCATTTCACAAGCTCTTACTTTTCTGTATAAAATCAGACCATGCCTGATGCCTGAGATTCCATATTAACACCACAAACTAATGCAGACACAGTATAGATGCGCAAGCTGTCTGTAAACGCATTCCCCGTCACACAGGAGTGTGCTCATACAAAAACTTGGATGTGAGAGCGCAGACATCCAGACAGACTGTAACTGGTTTGGCCTTCCCTTCCCAGTCCCAGGGTGTGGTGTGCTGTAGTCAAGATAAGTGTTATGCAACAATACCTCACTGAACATGAACTCAGGCTTCAGTTTTACACAGGAAGCCCAAGTCTGAGTCAGGCACTAAAATCTCTGCCAACTGGGCTTCAGCCACTCGCAAACATGCTGCACAACAAACTGCTTCCCGTCTATACATTTGTGTGAATGAGCGTCTTTATTTTGACTCAATCTCATTTAAGCGCAGAGGAGGGAAGCAAATTTCCTCAAGTGCTGTATTTAAGTACAATTTAAGGTGTTTATATTTTATGCTATACTGCTATTACATTTTAAAGGGAAATATTGTACTTTTTACTCCACTACATTTATCTGACAGCAAATAAAGATTTTACTTGTTATTATTAGTAGTATTTATTTTTACTTTTTGGCTCATGACATCAAAGACCGAATGGCAATGACGGCTGACTGTTGCGTCGCCTCACATCGTCTGTTTCTTGGCCACAAAGTTGAACCTGAACACACTGCAATGACTGCAGCTGACGTCCAACTAGCATGTATGTTCTGCGCCTGCATGAGAGGAAATAACTGTCCATATCAGCAGGCAGCAGTAGTCTGTATTCGTCATCCAAAAAAGGGAAACTGGACAACCAACAGGATGGATTCAAGATGCTAGTTAGCAAGTTAGCACATTAACAACACAACCCAGTGTTAAAGGAGCAAAAGATATTTACTGTGCACTGGAGAACATTAACCCAAACAATTACGAACCATTTTTTCTGCTAAAGAGGTCAATGGCTAAAAACATAATCTTATCTAATATAAATAGTTTGTTTTTCACTTATGTTGTTTGCTTTTCTCATACCTCCTTCTTCTTCAGTACTGAGCTGAACTACCAATCAGAGTGATTTATTTCACCAATAGGCTCTGCCGTTTTTGATGCTGAGTCTGCTGAATTGGCTGAAAAATAGCTGGAGGGGGCCAACCTGTGCCAACAGTGCAGGACAGATTGGTTTCATTTGAATAACATTTGGAGGCCCATTATTTCATAAAAACAGCAAATATAAGTGAAAAGTATGAGCACAAAATTTGTAAAGCAAACACCTAATTAATCATCTCACTACCTCCCAGACTAAACTTGCGACCTTTAGAGGAAGCCTGACCCCCAGGTTTGGAACCACTGGCCTTAACTACTGTGTATAAATAAGATAAACAAGCTCCAACTCCACCAGCAGCAACAGTAAAATGATACTTATCCATCAGTGCATCAGAAGTACCAATCCAACATTGCCATATATAATAAATCACAGCAGGCACTTTTACTTTTGATACGACTTTAGTATTTTTATGTTAAGGTGCCGATACTTTTACCCAAGTACAGGATCTGAATACCTCCTCCACTGCCGTTTGAGCGTAACCATAACCATAACCATAAGTAAATGGAAATAACTCCCTGCCGCAGTCTTTGCACAGCCTACAGACAATACAGTGTACAGACAATTTAATGTTGTAAACATGGGAAGACAAAACTGAAATTTATCTTATCTTGATGACGCCATTGTCCTCAGCAGTGTTGGCCCCGGTGGGAAGGAAAATTTTACTGAGGTAAAAGAAATAAACTCTGGTCAAACCAGTGACCGAGCGTTTGCTTCTACCACAGCAGTCTCTGTCTCTCCATCCTGATTGAGTGAGCACATGTGGTTCCCAGTGGGGTTAACCATTCTGGACCACAGCATGTGGGACAGATCTGGCTGCACCTTTGATTAGCCGTCGTAGTCGCAGGCCCAGGACACTGACGCATATCCCACAGCTCTGAGTGTCACTGCGGTCACATTAGTTTGAGCTGTGGCTCGAAAAACTTCAGGAGGAATCAGAGAGAAAGTCTGTAAAGTCGTCAGAAAGTAGCAGGAATGTTCAGAAAAAAAGGGCCATCAATCACCATCGTGCTGCAATATAGTGGCTGTTGGGTCAAGCTAGTCATTCCTCTGGCTTCTTTTTCCAGAGCCCTTTAATAGAGATTGACGATATTTACATTTTTGACTTTTCCAATAAACACTGATTTGTTTTTCAGACTGATATAAATACTCAGTTTTAGGTTCATGCTTGTATTTAAGGTTTCTTGTAGAACACATGCTTTACTGTCAAAAATAACCTTAATTTTCCTCATACTGTCTGTGCTGGAACACCCTCTGTCTGAGACGCTCAGTTTTAGCGCTTGTCTCTTTAAACCCCCTCCCAAAAAAAGCCCAGTCTGCTGTGATTGGTCAGCATTTCCAGGTCTTCCATATCTGCACTCTCAGTATGTCTGATCTGGGGTAATGACTGTAACGGAGTATTGTAGCACTTTCTACCTTGAGAAATCACCAATAAAAGCTTCTAAACCAAACTCACATGTTCCCTGACGTTAGCATGTAGCTACATTTAGCAGTGTAGGCTACGTAATATAAACACTTGCAAAAGCGAGCCTGGAGCAGATGACCATATGTTATCACTCACTGCTTCATCCAGCACTCACTGTATTTCCTCATTACCGGTGACACAAATGGAAGTCTGTGTCTTGTTCATCATCCACAGCGCGAGGTTGCATACTAACATTTTTCTGAACAAAATAGAACAGGCTGCAGTTAGAGTCTTTCTCCATGGGATATTTAAAAATAGCAGGTTTGTACAATCTGTCCTTCTCAGGCAAGCTCAGGGGTTTGGTGTTGCCATAGCCCACAGGAGCAATGCTCCGCCACGCTTTTTTTTTTTTCTCCAAGTGAGGATTAGAATATATGCAGTTCACATAATCCGGTAGAAATGAATATGTAAAAGCTTGAAAATCCACTCATTACTAAAAGTGTATGTCATGTAAAAACTAAAGTAATGGTCAAAGTTGTCACAGTGAAATTTAAGGTGTGCTGATTGATTCATGCCGTCAACTCATGCATTGAGTAACATAACAAGTAAACGTTCCACCTTAAAAGTTGCCAGCAGTCGGCCCAGTGAATTCAATTATTAAACAAAACATCTTTTCATTTTATAGTTCTAGTTTACCAATAAAACTCTCCATGGTATGAAGTGTGGTTACATGAGCATCAAAACCAGCCACAACTCAGCCCTGAGCAGAGTGACCGTCCACTATTGACCAGTCAATGGACTGCAGTGATCACAGCTCCACCTTTAAGTACCAGATCTGTGTGCTAGATACCCCAGCAGAAGGGTGACCAAAAATGGGGACAGTATGGAATGGTTCCATTGGTAGTATCCATAACTTTTCACAGTGGAAACAGAAAAAAGTGTACCACACTGAGCTGTACCATGCTGCACTGCTCGGTGGAAATGAGGCTTAAAGAAATCAGTCAGAAGCTGACGTCACCTTGTCTCAAAAGTAGAAGAAAACTCCCGAAACAGAGTATTCAGAGGGGTCTGAAGCCTGAGGACTTCTACATACGTTTACCTCAGTATTTGAAACTTTGGCTACGTTAAACATGAACATCCGAAATTGTAACACTATATATATGACAGAAAATAAGAAAAAGCATATCAGGTCCCCTTTAATTTGTCTAACTGCCATCAGTGACCCAAACTTACTGTGATGCTTAGAGCAGATGCAGACATTGCTTTAGCAGGATCTGTACCGATTTTTTTTTTAATATTACACCGTTTTAAATTGTCTGCACTCACTGAAAGAAGTGTTTTCATAATTCCAAGAGATTAATTTTACATTTTCAAACATCTTTGCTCTGCTCGAGAGGAAGTCGACCCTTAAGGCTTTCCTGTCATGTGCGCTGCCCTCTATTAATGCATCATGATATTGTATTACATTGTTAAATGTCTTCCCTTTACGCATTCAGCTAATGAATCATCATCACGTAGTTTAATGGGATATGTGTGTGATAGTCTGTATTTTTCTTTTTGTCAAAAAATACAGTGAAAAGACCAAAAACCAACCAGCCTGCCTGAAATAATCACTAGAGCACCAAATATGTATTAATCCGCAGCTGAAAATAGTCCCCAACAAATGCATTATGTGCTCCTGTTTGAATAATGTTTGATAAAAGCTGTAATGCCCAGCTTTTCTAGAAAACTATCTAGTATTTTTTTAAATTAATGAAAGCATGTATGTAGCATGTTTTTAGATTTATATCTTCAATGGGAGCAATTGGTCTCGGAGGTAACAGTCACAGATGTGTTGGGGATGTTGGAAAGTGTTGGAAGGTGGACTAAGACTTTGTAAATTTTGGTCATTTCATGTGATAGTTCACAAAAACATAAAAGTAAATATGGCCAGCTTTATCCTTTCAGCAACTATACTGGCCTCATACTGATTAGCTGACACATACATTGAGCTCCCTGCTCTCATGATGCAAGTTAAAACAAACATTTGTTCATACTTTCCACATTCTTGCACTTTTCAAAATTCCAAAATTCAAGCGGAGCAAAAGTTAAGGGTTGAGTTAGGGGTCAGAAACAATGGCTGTCATAGAGAGCCGTAGTTTGCTCTTTGTTTGCCAGTAAGGCTTCACAAACTCTCTTTTTCTCCACATTTACCAGTGCCATTTTATCAGCCATTACATGGTCAGTGTAAAACCCTAACCACTGCAGCTTGTTTGTGCCCCATGGAAATAGATAAATTTGACTATTTTTGTTCATGTGCACACATATGATAGCTAAATAATTTTCGACACAAAACCTGTATTCATAAATTCATACAGCCTCCTTGTTTTTTCATTTTTTTGTAGTGTCACTCATCACAGTGCCTTCTTTGTGTTCCAAATAGGACAAAGTCGTAAGGGTCTTTTGCAGCGCTCCCATTTTACTCCTCTCTGTGTGTCTGTCTGTCCCCTGCAGCTCCTTCCACCCCCCCTTAACTTTCTCTGATTTATTAAGCTGTATTCTGCCGATGTGCGTCAGAGCTGGCCAGGAGTCTCGTGAGGCGATCCGCTCCTGAAGATCTCTGTCTCGTGTCTGGACAGCATCAGACCGCAGCGTCCTCCACCCCCCCCAAAACTTACCCCCACCTCTGTTTGCCTTATCTGCCTGCAACCACAAGCCTGCTCGCCCTACACACACACACACACACACACACACACAGAGCAGATGATCCATCGTAACTGCAGATCAAATTATTTGTTCTGGGGGAATAGATCAAAGGTTGTAGGTAGCCGCTCAGACTGTTTACCAGGAGCACTTTGATTCTAAAATTACATTCAAATTCAAAGTTATTCCTCAAATGCAAATACTTTTTGTAGACCTGCAACACTTACCTGCAACTGGATGCTTCTAACTCCTGCATCTGGTTTTATTTTGTCATCGGGCACAGCAGTCAGGACTGTGCCACCCTCCACGTACGGTTCTGTCGTCCACAAGTAGCCATTTACTATCCTCATATCAGACAGGATTTCAGAGAGACACCACTTAGTAATATTTTCATGCCACGTGTGTGTATATTTGTGCGTCTGACAGCAGAACACCTGCCTCCCAGCTGCATGTCCTCCTGTGATTCATACTTGAGGGCAGTCTACACAGATGCTGCTGATAACCAGACATTTCATGAGAACTTGAAATAAAGTGTAAAAAAAAACAGGGCTGTCTGAATACAACAGACTGCTTTCTACTATCATCTGATAATAGATACGATTGTGTGAGCCATACCATAAAATGTAAATTTAACACTGCCATGGGATTTGTTTTTCTTCTCTAGAAGTTATTACATTCAGTTGCAGTTTGTGTCAGCGCTGAGTTCACGGTCTCATGACACGATGACGTCTCATGGCTGAATTTAGACAGCTACAAGTCTTTGTTTTAGACACACACTCCATTTGCGTGAGTGACCTAAACATGATGGTTTCCTAGTGTATCATGACGGCCTCTCAGACGCCAGCGGGTGTATTAAAAACAACTTTCCCTCAACGATGGTCTGGCAAATGGCTTTTTTCCCTGACAACAAAGACAGTAAACAGCAGCACTTAGCGAGCTCTCAAGAACCTAATTGCCTATTAAGCACAATCGAGTCCTCCTTTATCCTGCTGCCTCTGTTGGGGGCTCCTATCCCTGGAGACACAGCTTTACAGTAAACATACGCGAGCTAGCCCGGCTATCTGACAGCTTCAGCTGGAACATAGGTGCTGTTGATGCGGCTCTCACCTCGCAGTGAAAAGAAAGAGATGACCTTCGGCTGTTTCTAGCCTGTGCATTTGTTTGGGTGACTGTCGGGAACACTGTGGGCCTTTGGCAGAGTGTCATATGACGATATTTCCATCCTCTTCTATCTTATGATTCTCTCCTCCATACTTCTCGAGCATTGCCATTATTTTTGTGCAGCATCTCCCAGCATTACTTTCTAGTTTTACACTTTGCTTAGTCATAAATAAAGCTGTGTAGTGCGTCAGCTAAAAGACGTTTTGCTTCTGTGCTCCTCAGGCTTGACAGATGAGAAAGTGAAGGCCTACCTCTCGCTGCACCCGCAGATGCTGGACGACTTTGTGTTGGAGAGTGTGAGCGCAGAGACGTTGGACAGATGGCTGAAGAGGAAGACCAGCAGCAGGCCTGCAGGTATACCCACTCCCCCCACCCACACACACTCACAGCGACAAACATGGAAACACACACACACATGCTGCAGCTCTGTGGATCACTCTGACATAATGATTGGATCAGCGGATTCCAGGATATTGAGTTGTAATTTCTGTGATGTTTTGCTTTGGTTAAATGTTTGTACTTTTTAGCTCACATAATCCCAGATGAGTTTCCAACTAGGCAACCACAAATACAGGCTGCAGCCACGTCCGACATTTGCTTTTATTGCACTGAAAAAGTAAAATCTTTTCTTATAAAGACTAAGGAGTGTGCCTCTGCGGGTTGTATTTATTATCCCGGCCATTTGCAGTACAAATCACTCATCTTCACATGTGTCTCCTTTAATCGTCAGTGTGTGTGTGTGACAGACAGAAGAGAGGGAGAGGGAACGGGCCTGTCGGGTGTTTACGGGTCATTAGATGTGTTTGAGCGGGCTGAGTTGAGTCTGTGCCGTGCGCTCCACACACAGCGGACTGTTTCTCAGACCAACCGCATCCATCAAGGGCCCACAGGGCTGGCACTCTGCCCAGTCGAGCTGCTGACGTCAGAGGCGACCTCCAGAGACATGCAGCCGGCTGAAGGGGGCCCAAGGGAGGGGTAGGGATGGTGGTGGTGGCGGTGATGGTGGTGGGGGGGTTGCGCTGGCTCAGGGTGTGGGTGTGTTGAAGTGAAGGGGGAAACTGGCGGAGGATGAATTTGTCACATTTTGGAGCTGCTTTCAACATGAGGTCTACAGACAGTCGTTTTCATTGCTGCAGTGCAGAGACGTTGATCTCTCAAGTCTGAGCCTGCATTTGAAACAGTTTCCTGTACGCAGTATATATATATATATGTGTGTGTGTGTGTGTGTGTGTTTAGATTGTAAGGCACAAAATAGAGGCCCTCATGTGAATCATTCTTGCTGGCGCCAAGTAGGAATTAATTTCACCCATGTAGTTCAGGTCAGAGCAGATGAGGCCGATGCAAAGAATAACACTGATTCACAAAACTAACAGGTTGTGGGCATAAACCTGTCATTGGACACCTTGACGGTAACATGCCGCATGTGTGTGCTACCATTTTGGAAATCCTGTAGCTACGTGAGACTAGTCTCCCATAGCCAGAATGTTGATATGGATAGATAACTATTCACTGGTCAATGATCCAATATTATCGACGCAAAGTAATAAATATCAGTACATATCGTCATCTTAAAGATACGGCTTTATTTTGAAATTCCCATGGCACGTCAGTCTCGCCATTTCCATCCAAGCACATCTCCTTCCTTAACATTCAAACAGTGCTAGCAGCACAGCGCCAAGCAGATAATGGCAAGCAACCAAGACAAAGACAACAAGGACATTTACTGATTTCGTCTCATATCGACCGCAGGGCCTTGAACTGAATCGAACTGAAATGTTATCAGGACAGACTTTGTTATATCAGCAAATATTTATATTGTTGGTCAAAGAATGGATATAATATCATATGGTGATGAACCTTGTGATTTACACCACACCTATAGCCACACCTATCTTCACACTTCGTTTAAGCGCTGTGCGTGAAACAACAACAATGGTCTCCAAGCTAGCAAGCTATATGCTGTTTCTTTTGCGGGGATTTAGCCTTTTCAATGCCAGGGCTCGCCTACCAACATGCAACTGTTTGACCAAATCAAGTTCACTCCTGACACTATTTTGCAAGACCACCGTCACTGCACTCTGGGCTTAGCGCCAAAGACGATTGTGATTGGTTTAAAGAAATACAAACGACCCAGAGTGTTTTTTTCCCTTTTGTGCAGAGTTATGATGGGTTCAGCCAGACCTTTGTCCAGTGCTGGCACAGTTAGGTCTGGTTATGTGAGACTATGTGACTCATGGCACTAAATTCCCTCAGCGCAAAGGTTAAGTTTTATCAGCTCTTAATTGATAACTCTGGTTTTCCCATGACTTTACAATAAATAAGAACCAAACGAACCACTTTGTTTACACAAATTACATATACTTAACATGACAGCTGGCTGTTTTTCAAGGCATGTTTTAGCATTTCATACAGTAGGAAAATCAATTTGTATGGACTAGGAAGTGGCTTGAGTTATGAAGCCTGTTGCAGTGAACAAGTTCAAAACGATCAGAACCATAAGAGCTGATTGATGTGAAAAGTCTGCTATGCGTTACCACACAGCCGCAACATGTCTTTGACAAAAAACAAAAGCAGACATGACGTTCATTATGATGGATTACATGTTTCAAGCAAGTTTCAAGTTTCAGAGTCGATTCTCATGTTGTCCGGAAATGCACGCTAATGGCTGAGTGCCTGGAAGGTAGAAAAAACTGTCTAAAGTGCAATGAAATGCTTTGATGCAAACTGTATAACTGATCCTCTAATAGGTGTAAAGCTCCTAGTAAAGTGGTCACACACATCGATTTGTTGGATGAGGACAGTTTTAGCTCTAACAACATTTTTTTTTTTATGCAGAAACATTATCAGGCACGTACTGCAGCTTTTGCTCTGTTGAAATGAACAGCTGTACATTTAGCTGTAAAGAATATTTGCCAAGTTTGAGTGCATACTTCTAGTTCTCATTAAGAGTCATTACTTTCTGATTAATGTAGGTCAGAGTGGGTGTGCAATATGCTGCTCTGCTACAAGCATCTAGACTTTTGCTCTCACAAAATCCCTGCCAGTGAATGTCTGATTTTTTAAAGGTTTTCTTGTTTTATTTACATGTTTTCATTTCGTTCATCTATTGGATAGTAGGCGGTAGAGATAACTGGAAATAGGGGAAGGGAGAACAAGATTACAACCACCAGGGTGCCTCTGTTTTGTGAATTTTAATCGTGTTAGATTTGTTTTTTGTTTCTGTCTTTCATCTAAGTCTGCTTATGACTTTGCCGACTTTAATTTGTAAATTGATTTTGCGATCCTCGATGTTGAAGCAAATGCTGTTTTGGTGAAAAGTCTCTGTACACTCTGCTGGTTATTATGAAACTAGTCTAGCTCTCAGGATGTAGACTGTGGATATAGCCTAAGCGAGATTTATGCACGTGCGGCAGACCCTACGCCGTAGCCTACACACTTCGCCTACACCATTGTGAGCACTTATACCTGTGCTGTGGTGTGTCTGGTCACTCTGCAGTTACACCTCCAAAACAGTAGTCAGCGGCAGAGGTTTCAGTGAAGTGCTGCAAAGTTTAGTTGATTCAAAACACACATTAAGTACACAAATTGGCTTCACTGTAACTCGCAGCATTCACAGACAAAGCACTTGTCTTTTGCTGGACACATTTTCCGCACAAATACAACATGCTGATGTTATTAGCACAAGCCTAGGGCATTTTACATTGTATAAATTAGCCTAGCAGCTAGCGACAACAGCAACATTTAACATAGGTAATGGTACATAATTTGGCTCCATTACAACTCACAAGGTTCACTGACAAAACAATTCATATAGGCTAAACACATTTTCCAAACAAATACATGCAAACATTATTAGCACAAGCCGATGGCACTTTACATGGTATATACATATAAATTAGCCTAGCGACAACTAGAGATTTCCTCTGCTCATATGAAGCCAGCATAGATCCGGAAGTATAAATCCCTGAAGGATAAATCACACACAAGGCTTAAAATAGTATTTTTGTTGAGGCTATATAGTCGTCACAATTTATTGTTTCTTATCTGTGAAATAAGAGTGAATAAAAGCTGTGTTTCCACTGAGGGAAATGGTTTCAGCTTACAGAAATAGTCAGGAGGTCTGCGCCGCCATGACGTGTAGTTACATTTCAGGGGAGATGCACGTCAGGCTACTGCGTAGGTTACAGTGTAGGCTCCATTCAAGGCAGAAGTATAAATTCCACATTAAGCCTGTCATTGACCACTTACCTCAGAAGTGTGTTAAGGCCCATTTATACTCCATTTACGTACGAAAATAGAAACCCCTGTTTGAAACGTTGTAAACGTCACTGCGCTCAGATATTTGTTCTGCTTTGACCACCCCAGACCTGAGTTGGTCTTAACCAAGTTGTGTGACCACATAACTAATCGAGAGTACAGAAAAATATTCAGTCACTCACTTTGTGCAGTCGGGCTCTTCTACTCTACACGAGGCGACTAGACACAGAGTGAAAGCATCAGTAATCAGCCCGACAGCTCTCTCATTATGTCACATGTCTCTTTGTGTTGATCTTTACATCACAGCAGTAATATCACTGTACAAGTCCACTTCCTCTGTTTGACCACTGTTACTCTGAAGCCTTTTAGTGACGGTATCAACACTAATGACAAGCACTGTCTAATTTCTGGATCATCGTACAGCCTGAATGGTCTCTGTGTTGGGAAAATGGCTGGAATCTGACTTGTAGATTTATTTGACATAATTCTCCACTGGTTTTTTAAAAAGCTGCACCTCTCCTGTCTATATTGTACTGATAAAAGCAGCTGGTTTATTCAAAAGATGCATTTCTATGTCCATTTTTGCAGTCACACTTTTTAGAGATCAGATTGATCCAACACTCTTTATGAGTGCAGCGGCAGCAGCAGCAGCAGGACCTGTCATCATGTGATCATCACTGAGATAACCACTGCTTCCTGGAAGCAGTCCCTGCAGCCAGTCCCGTTCTCACTTATCATGTGATGGGCTACATTGGATTACAAAAATCAGTTTGTCTGTATGCTTACACGCAAGAGTGTGTGAGTGTGTTTGTGCAAGTGTGTGTGTTCAAAGCTTTTGTGCGATTCCAGAAAACGCCTGCACATTTGCACACTTGTTACTGCTTTGAATCTGTTGTCTGGTTATATTAGTGCCCTGTCATAATAACTGAATTACAATTTTCTTGTTTTAGGTTTTTTAAGTCTTATTGTTTATTACTTTATCGCTTCTTACAGTAAATGTATCAAGATAAGGCTTTCAAGACAGATGGTTGTGTGTATAACGGAGGGGATCGCTCTTATAGCAGCTTGTTACTGAACACACTGAGCCAAATGGGATTTCCCAGAATCCCCACTTGATGTCATTTGACCATCACACCTCTCTTGACCAGTGTCCCACTGGCAATGTTTTCTTCACACCACACACTGTCATGGGGTAATTAATAAATCCCCAACCCTCTGCTGCTCCCATCCAGTGGCCCCTCATTACTCGTGTGCCTTTTGCAATGTGCGCTCACACATGCACACGCACGCACACACACACACACACACACACACACACACACACACACACACACACACACACACACACAGACACACTGTGTATATGCTATGTCTGTTAGGCTGAAATGTCTGTGCTCAAACAAAATTGTGAATGAAGGCTGGATTAAGTCTGCAGTGCAAGGTCTATGATTAAATTTAAAAAGTCTATGATTATTACGATAATTTTGCTACATTTCTTTCCTTCCTTCCTTTGTATACAGTTTTTACGTTTTGTGTTTCATTCATATTGTAATCACACATTTCGTCATTTCTTATATTTAAGTCAGAATCTGATCTAGGACTTCAACTCACAATTACTCTCATTGTTGATTTATCTGTTAATTATTTTTTCAATTACTCACTCTATTAATTAACTGTCAGAAAATTGTGGAAAAAACATTTTATATCTCCAGATACGAGATCACAACTTAGGATGACTTGTTTTGTCCAAACAGCCTTAAGAGATTTAAGTTAATTCCTTGTTAAATAATATAAAACTGAGAAAAGTAGCACACACCCATACCCATGTATGGAGCCCCCCAAGGCTCACTGCGTGGGCTTCATTCACTTATAGATGCGTAGAAACCTTCATACTGTGTACAAAGATGTGCACATGCAAAATTACCATCGGATTCATGACACTTGCACACCAGCTGATTTTGCTCTTAACACCGTGCCTATGTTTGTGGATCAGAATCATTCTAAATTCACAGGGCCATGCCAGCTATCTGCAGTCAGCATACTGCCACGCCCACATTTCTCTATGTAAGGAAATACTTTTACCCAGAGCTATATCAGGGAAAAAGTGGTGAAGTTTTACTTCACATATATTAAGGCCCTGACCTGAGGCATGGTCACTCGCAAAATGTTTTGCAACATCTTGCTACAGTTTCTTGGTTGAACAACATGTTTCCTTGAAACAATGTGAAACGGGCTGTGAGGTATGTTTTCTCTCATTTGGTGGGTGTGTCAGAGGAGTACCCAATCAGCAGTGACGTATATATGTAAATCACTTTTTTTATCATTTGCTTTGGCAATATAAACAAATATTTCCATTCCAATAAAATCCCTTTGAGAACCCCGCCTTATTAAAAGGAAGTGCACCTGCGTAACACAAAAGGGTGTTTCATGCACTAACATTTCTGTTTAAATAAACGTTTTGCTAAATTTTTATTGAGCTGATCGCCTGTGAGTATCTGTGAATGTGATGGCAGTCAGAAACAGCTAAGTCGTTCGTAACTATATTCATACATGTTCAAACATGTTGGTCTCTGATGTGCTAATAATAGTAATAATAAAAATAATGATAATAATTATAATAGTAATGTCATGGCACTAAAACCGGTGGTAGCAACAATTAGCTAAAACCAATGGAAACCAAACTGTTAAATGTCATTATAGGCATTCTCACATACTCCACTGTAAGCTAGGTCTAGGACACTTGGTCCGTGAAGTATCTTAATCATGACAATAAATGATGAGGATGAAAAACAGAGGATGAAATAAGTGCATGCATCAATAAATCAGTAAATAAATTAATATTGTTGTCTATTAATTTTTAATGAATGTGGTTTTAATATGCTAAGCAGTTAGTTAAAAGGTTTGTGTTTCCATTTTTAAGACATCCAGCAAATTTTGCCTTCTCTTGCAATACTTTTCATCGTCCATTTTTTCAGAGTCATATGTCTGTTTCCACTCAGCTGCTCCCAGCACAACACCCCAGGTAAGGGGCATGGTTATGTAATTAGTGAAAGTAAACTTCAGTGAATTCTTAGATCACATCAGCTAATAACAAAGCTCATTCACTGACACTGCATGTGTGTGGGCTACTGTAGGTTACAGATGTTACGATAACAAGATGACTGACTCGGGTGCACATTGTCAAACAGAAACAAAGATACACTGGGGGACATACATCACAGAACTAACATGTATATACATGCAACCTGCCAACTGATACTGCTGGTATGACAGACAATCTGTAACGTTATCTTGCCAGAGTGACATAACAAATGTTGTGCAACAATTAATGCCAAAGGAGTCAGACCCCTCTCGTTACATGCAGCCTGCATTTAGACTTACGTATACAAATGTTAATTTATAAAGTTTTTATGTCTTACCAGAAAGTTCACTATCAACCACTGCTGTGTTAGTTTGTACACTGCAGTAAATTTATTTGTTTAATTATTAATTTATGAATTTATTGTGAGAGAATGCAAAACATATTGCAAGGGAATGTAGGGGAAAAAAACACATTCAGTCTCACCATGACCCTTTGGTGACTCCGTATCAGTATACCAAAAAATATCTGTCTTAAAGATATAGAAAGCTGATAATTGTTCTAAATTTACAAAAACAGGAAGTCTTATTAAGATCTCTGTTTAAACTGAAACCTGCATACAGATAAACATAAACAGTAAAAAAAAAAAGAGTGGAGTACTACTGTGTAGGTAAACAGGGAGCACGTCACAGAAAAAGAATACTGCTGTAGGTTGATGCAGGACGACCACTAGGTCGACACGTGTTGACCGCTGAGTCACTGCTAGCTGACCGTGCTGTGGGAAGCTGTGTATCCGTGGCGGCAGATCAATAAAGCACCCATCATGTATTGTGCATGTTAGACCCAGCTGACTGAGGGATTTTTTCCCCGATGAAAGGCCTCAGGCACGAGGCTGCTGATATGTTCTGGGTGCTTCTCCAAATAATTTCTCACCATGTCTCATCAGTTCAGCAGAGACCTTTGTGCTTATGTGAACTGAAGGCTCTGTGTGTGTAAAGTCAGACAGACGTCCACTGCGGTTTCCAGAAATCACCAGAAGCACTGTTTTACAAGGCTGCATTATTGTGTTACAAATTATACGATTAATCATTATTTGTACAAATTTCAAGGTTTTTTTTTTTTTTTTTTTTTTTTTTGTTCTTTGGGACCTTAAAAGATATCAAATCTTCCCCACTTTTTTCTGGGCGGTATTTATGCAATTGATTTATTAAATAACTTTTATCAAATTATCAACCATTTATTAAACTAACAGCAGTAGATCTAATTTTTCTTGCATCACCCCCCGCAGTGTAGCAGACACCTCAGGAAGCCTCAGCCTCACCTCAGTAATCAAGTGTGAGTAACATTTCGGGAGCAGTGGATGTTTTCATCTAATCTCTGGATTAAATTATAAGTAGACTATGGCCCAAGATGAATTTTAAGAAATACAATAGACCTACAGTACAGTCTGTGTATGCTTTTTTTTAAGATGGAATATTTTATTTTGATGTACAAAGTGATTTGCAGTAAAAACATGTCAGACTGATGGCTGGTCAAGCAATTTACTAAAAGATGACATAGTATAAAAATGCTCAAAATATACTGAAATTCTTCTCAGACAGTAATTTTCTTTGTGACAGTTTGAATCTGCACTTTTTGTCCTGGATTATCCTGGATATAAACTGTGTCTGCATGACCCCTTGTTGCAGACTCTGATGTGTATCTGATGATTTTATTGGCTGCACCCTGACAGAAATCCGCATCAGCTAATGGGGGTGGGTTTGTTTTGTTTGTTTTTTGTCTGCGGCACAAATGTCCCACACTGACGCACAAGCTTTCATTACATAACATGAAATCAATATGTGCAAATTATTTGAGAAGAGCTGATGTGCCACAACAGGACTCTCTGTGAAATTCTAAACATAACAAACATTAAATCATGATTTGTGATTAACAACAATAACCATACAGCCACAATCCGTTAAAGTTGTTATTCCTAAGATTTTATGCAGGACTGTAGACAATAAACAGAATTGGGACATACGGCACAGTACGAGTTGACCTTATAAACAAAACCTTCAAAGTAGCCGTACTCACAAAGCATTAGTTTATAAGGTAGAGTAGCACCACTGATACATGTCGCCTGGACATCCCGGTGCTTCGGGAAAAGTTTGAATGGAACAATGACGTTACCACAGGAGGTCTGTTCAGCCTCTGCCGCTTTCAGGAGTTGCTAGACAGTTTTGTTTAGTGTTCCCTGCTTAGTGAGCTGGTAGTATATTTTCTAAGAACATGTCAGCCCTCTTCCCCCTGTGTTTACTAAAAGCAGCAGCAGGTCCCTGAAAATATGGGATGGCATTCGAACAGGCTTCTGGTCTCTGTCCCTGCGCTGATGGCTGACCACATTGTATGGTGATAAAACACACAGACGTATACACACACCTGTACATGTACCTTTCCTCTCGGCCCCAGGGGAAGCTGTATCATTAGGGTAAATCCCCAGACACACACCTGATGAAACAAAGATGTTATTGTTGCAAAACTGGACAGGCAAATTGTCGGTTTTATTATATGTTTGGAGTCTGTTTTATGTTAAAGGTGCTGGATGTCTGAAACGGCACAGTCCACACATTTTCTCCCCCACTTTTCTTCAGCAAGAAACAAGAGCATAGCCTAACATACAGCACGGTATATTCAAGACATTTTTTTTGGTTTCTATGAAAACCAAGAATATGATAGCCATGCTGAATGTGCACCTGCTGAATGTGTGCCCGGCTCGGCATGCTTACTTTAAAGAAACTGCCAGAGCTGGTCCACTGGTTCAGCACACCAGATTTAAAGTACACTTGCTTTTGCATCTCTGTGGTTCCCAGAAACAGGTGCATTCTGCATGTCACCTTACAGAGCATACAGCCTGCAAGTGCATCCGCTTCCTGTTACTTTTTGGCTCCTAAGACATTTTCATTGTGTGGACACAGAGCTCAGTGCTCACCCTTTGGTTCCACTGGGACTGCCGCAGAGGAGATGCCAGCAGAGGTGGTTTGCCAGACTGTAATTGGACCTGCAACACCACAAACAGAGGCTGCTGAATCGTTCCTCCAGGACTTTGAGTACTGGGGGGGAACCCACACGCCCCAGCAGAGGGAATACCTCTGGGAATGGGACGATTCTTACATAGGATGTAGTGATATGAATAGAATGAATGAAATAGTAATGATATTTGTCCAATATAAGACAATGAAACTGATGTTAAATGCAGTGGATTGTGTTCTACTCTTATGCATTACATCAGACTCTTCTCAGAGAGCATTATATGATCATATCATCAGCATAATATTTCACTAATGTGGTATGATGTATCAGTGTTGCTGGACTCATTAGCACTGCAACACCTTACAATGATGGTGACTGGCTGTAATGTGTTGGTGAAAATCAGCAATCGCACGATGGCAGCCTCCAATAACAGGTGGAGGATCAGGAGGTAGAGCAGGTCGTCCACTAATTGAAAGAACGTCGAAGCCTGGCTGTGTCATTGGTGTGTGAGTACGTATGAATGGTTACCTAAGTAGCAGATGGCACCTTGTTTTGTAGCCTCGGCCACTAGTGTATTAATGTGTGTGTGAACGGGTGAATGTGACAAGTGGTGTAAAAGTGCTTTGAGTTGTCGAAATACTAGGAAGGTGCTACACAAGTGCAGGTCCATTCACCAGATTTTTTTCAGTTTCTGTGGCTGCGTCACCCGTTGAGTCGACCTGGGTGTTTGTGCTTTTGTCTGCTTGCATTTGGTTTTGAACTGTCAGTCCTGACCTAACCTCCGCCTCCTCCTCTCCATTGACTGCTCCCCCCGAAGGCGAAGAGAGAGAGGTGGGCTGTGCTGCCTGTCCCTTCAACAGTCTAGTAGGTTAGGGTTGTCTGAGTGCTGAGAGTTCAGGTCATGGAGGAAAAAAATCTTTTAAGACCACTCAGAGCTTGCAGTTGTCCAGGCATCCAAACATGTTGCTATCAAACAACACAGACACCAATTTATTGGACATACTGTTAACTATAAATTAAATAATCTGGTGAAAAATCAAAGGAGTGAGCAGTAAATTTTCCTGTAGGTTTCTGCAAAGTCTTTTTCATCTTTATATCCAAACCAAGTGCATTTAAACAACCCTCTACATCACTTACAATATTATATATACACTGTACAAATATTACCTATATTACATCACACTGTATAAATATCAAATTGATACATCAAAGATAAGCAAATAAAAATTGCCATAAAATTTAAGTAAATGAAACGCAGCTGTTGTACTCCCATCTCCTGTTACATTCAGTTCATGCATTGAATTAAGGCTATGATTAGTATTTAAGTATTTAATGACTGCATCATAGTGTTAAAATGAGTGGTCTTGAGTGGAGTAGTAGTATATATTAAATTTGGACTTCTCTCTAACAGGTTAGGCTGTATTTGTACAAATTTGTTCTTAAAAGGGGTTCGTGTCCGAATATTTTTGGCCTCAACACGTCATTATAAAAAAAGAAATTCTGTCTGTATTTCTCCCTTTTTTCAAAGGGTTTTGAAGTCTTTTTCATGTGGAGCTCTCTGTCCTCTGATTGACGTCATGCCCGGCCAGGGGTTCATTCTAAAATAGCTCTCATGGCTAAGTTAGGAAACTCATAGCATAGTGGAGGAATGTTTAAAACAACAAACAATGTAGCTGGCTGTAATTTCTGTCTTTGCATGTACAAAGGGGTTCGTTTCAAAGGAGGACCAGCTCGAGTCAGCACTTCAGTGAATGTTTCTAAAAGTTTGCCCAGCTTTTTGCATGGTTTGATCACATGAAACGTTACCAAAGAGATCTAAGCAGTTACTGTTCTCGTGTGCTGTTGACCCCGTGTGTGATGAAGAACCGCTTGTAGCTGTGTGAATGGCTTTATTTTCATCCCAAGTAGCACTCCCAGACCCACTCCCAGACTATAAGTCCAGAAACTGTTGTGATTGGCCGCAGCTTTCATTATTATCACATACTTCAGTGTCTACGTCCAAAGACAATAGTCATATGTCTACTGTCTCTCCAACAGCCTGAAATCACACCAGGAATTTGCACTCGAAGCCACAAAATTTTGCACCTGTCAACTTAGATTAATATGTCTCTTAATTCTGTTTTAAAAGGAACATAATTTAGGCAAATGTCTCCCTGCATCAAAAGTGGATGAAATATTAATCCATAATTTATATTAATGCTGAAGACACTGCATGTTTTTTGGCATTTGCTCATTTACCATCCACCTGACTATTGTCGTATGGACAACATATGGTTTTGTTTACTTGCTGCTTGTCCTGTTGTGCCTTTATAATCCATCAGTCCACTGCGGAGTGTCCACCTAACAGCTGGCCAGATTTCTGTGTTGCTTCACAGCCTTTTTATGCAGACAAAGTTGATTGTTCGTTTTTTCGTATTTGTCTGTTATACTTGCATAGTCACACACACTTGGCATTTAACATTTAACCATTTAATGAAGTATTTTGCTCAGTGGCACATTGCCAGGGGCTGTGGGAAAGGAAAGAGTTCTCACGGACAGTCGCATCAACGCACATCCTTCTCTAATTGCAAACAGCAGCTTATTAACAAACAACAATTATATCAAACCATGCTCTCTAATCAATATTAAAGGGACAGTTCATCCCCAAATCAAAAATACTTATTTTTTCCTCTTATCACCAGTGCTATTTATCAATCTAATTTCTTTAGGTGTGAGTTGCCAAGTGTTGGAGATATCGGCCATAGAGATTTCTGACTTCTCTTGAATATAATGGAACTAGATGGCACTTGGCTTGTGATGATTGAAGATGATGATGAAGCACCTAAAAAATTACAATTTAAAAAAACTCAACAGCAATGTCTCTATACAGAGCTTACCCGCCAACTACAAAATATGTATTTTTGATTTTGGGATGAACTGTAGCCCAACTACAGTATGTATTTTGCCAAACAACAGCCACTGCGGCCAAAAGTGATAAGTAAATATAGATGTCAGAACATAGTGTAACAGCAGGGAGTTGTCAGTAAAGTTAACATTAGCTAGTGGATATACCAGACCAAGTACGCTAGTGGCAAAATTCCCAAATTTTTCATTTGTGAAAGAAAGAATGTCTTTGTCTTATGCCATCTACTTGTTTTGAGTGTAGTTAAGCTTTGCAGAATCAGTCAACTAGCCAGCTACAATGATATGGCTGGTTCTGATCCTTCTTGGTTGCATCCACCTGATGTATTTTAACACTGTGTTAAATTTTTTCTCTTCACAGATGACACATCAGCTAAAGAAGTCAGCAGGGTAGGTTTTTCCTTGATTTTATGTCTACATATTTATGTGACAGGGCGCATGGAGCTTCTCTTTATAAATTAACACACTGTTGATTAGGGTTGGGAACGATTTACCGATACGACCGGATATCCGGTTTGACAAGCGAGAGATACGGCTACGTTGGTAGCAGCCTCCTCAATCGATACGAATCAGCCACGAATCCTTAGATGAATCGATTGTAGAGTCATGGATTTGGGTATTGCAAGACTAGCAATCGGTTGACTGGCTTTAACAGTTTGCATCTCGAAAACAACGCGAGAGCCGGCCCAGCGGCATGTTCTGTAGCAGGCATTACTGACAGTGATAATAGATGTAAACATCAGCGCCAGCTTGATCGGTGGAGCTGAGGAACAGAAGCTAATGCTGGTTGGATAAACCAGGGAGCAGCCAAGCCGCAGCAGAAACTAAAGGCGAATCCTACCGGTTGTGGGTTGAACGCGGGGTCACAGACACAGACAGAAATACGTATTCCTGTCAAATACGGCGGTGCATGATAACAGCTTACCGGCGACTGACAAGCCCGGCTCCAGGTCCAAGAAGTCTTCGTCGGTGTCATGACTGCCCAAAAATACCAGCCAAGCCCTGACAGCACACAGGTATGTGATGTGTCAGAGCGAGCAGTTCACATTTCCACAAACCTTAGCGCACTTTAGGGACTGTTCTGTACTTGTCAGGGGAGGAGGGTGGCTGGTTGATTTTGATTTTATTTATTTATTTTATTTTTATCCCCTCTATGTTAATCACTTATTGATGCTGTTTTTGAAGTATGAATAAGTCAATAAGTAATTTATTCCATTGAAATATCATTGATGTATTATAGAAAAGTGATTTATCTTTTTATAAATGACAAACACAGAGTGTAGCAAACACAGAGAAATAGTCTGTCATGCTGTCAATGATAAGCTGCTAGTCATCATAGTTCATGATATCAACTAATAACAGGAGATGTCAGATTCTGCCCCTACATTGCATGTTATTATTTTATTCTGCTTTATGTTTATATTGTACAGCGATACAATAAGCTTTATTCCAGACTCAAGTCCATATAAGATACATACAAAAACACAGACAATACAATAAAAACAACACAACAAGTAGGTTTAAAACACTTAAATTTTACTTAAAGTTCACTTCACTTAAAGTTTAAAACTTCTTCTCATTTTTATATTGATCCCATCCAACAAAATGATGTTCATTCAGCAAGTCTTTTTTTGGTCCATGTCTAAAAAAAATACATTTGACGTGATTTTGTTGTTGTTTGTCTTTTTATTTTATTTTTGCCAGTGCCATACAGCAACAATGCTTGGGGATGTGGTCTTTTACAAATTTGAAAATACTGTAAGAATGTCACTTTTATAGAATGGGCTTCTTTATTTTATAATGTGTGATTAATATCTACATCAACAAATGTTAACCACAGAATCGTATCGAATCGTATCGTTCCTACACTGTATCGAATTGTATCGAATCGTTCTGTATTAAAAATATATTGTTTTTGAATCGTATCGTAACCCGTGTATCTAGATACGTATTGAATCGTCTATCACAGAGAGATTCCCAACCCTACTGTTGATATATATTAGTACTTTATTACCTTGCCACCTACTTCCTAAAGCTGACCTTAGTGACTAATTGAGTTCTTACTCAGGAATGGACACTTCTGCTGAACTAATTTAGAACTCACAGAACTCAATACTGTCCAAAAATGTCTTGGTGTACTTAAAGGGACAGTTCACCCCCAAATCAAAAATTCATAGTTTGTCTCTCACTTGCAGTGCTCTTTATGACCTGGTTACTCAAGATAATCCACAGACCTTATTGTGAGCAGTTATTTGTAGGAACTATTTTCTTCCCACTGAACTACATCACTGCACAGAGGAAAGCGTGTATCTACTTATGGATGAGAGGCTCATGCTCATGACAGCACAAGATGTAGTCATTAATGGTGTTCTACTCAGCTCAGCTGTAATGTTAGCCAGCTCAGTGGTGCTAGGTGAGCTAGCAGTAGATGTATGTTTCCTTCTGTGCAGCGATACAGTTGGCAGGTGTAGTTTATATAAAAAGCATGCAATAGTTTAGTACCTGTGCATTCTTGGGTGAGATGCAGCACAGTAGTGATGCTTGCGATGTTACCACTGGAGTTGTCCAGGCTCTGTGAGCGTTTAGGTTAGCATCAAATAGATAATTAATAAGAATAATAAGAAACAGTTGGCAGGAAGTTATGGGAAAGAGTAGATCCCCTGCGGTCACAAATACGTATGTTCACACCTTTGTCTTCCTGACACCATTGTGTCCCGAGGTGACCGAGTGTCAGCACCCACAGCGGGGCCTCGGAGCCGGGTAGAAGGGACTTCACACACAGAGAAAAGAAAAATGAGGGCCACTCGACCTCTCGGTGCGTCATCCATACGTCTGTGCAAACAGGATGTGGGAGGATAGAAGGCTTCCCGTGGGGGAGGCTTTCTAGTGCGCCACTCTCCCTGCTGTCCTGTCCTCACTCTCTCTGCAGGCGCAGAAATAGACGGCTCTCTGGCCCCGTACAAGGCAGGAGGTCTGCCTCTTACATAACCACACTTTTAAGCTGAGGCTGAGCAGCAGAGCTTGCCAGGGCTCTAATCAGAGCTGTGGGGCTCCGGTGGCCTCCTCTCGGGACTGCGGGGGGATCCCTGGGCTAGAATGCAGCAGTGTAGGGGAGTGTAAGGGTGGGGTGGAGGGTAATGTTGTGATGAATGGCTCTGTCTTTGTGAATGGCAGGCAGATAATCCTCTTTCATTCAAAAAATAAAAAAAAATCTTCCCATCTGAGCTAGCAGCTAGCTGCTGCAGTAACGTTAGACTGGGTGCAGTGGAGATTCCAGGTTGTTGTCACATTTTTCTTTGTCGTAGCTCTTGCTGAATTTTGAAATTCAACCTCAGTGTTTATGCGGAAACTGTGGAGTTGCAATTTCTGTGTGTCTTGTGTCCAGCAGTACCAGGACACAAATATGCAGGGTGTGGTGTACGAACTCAACAGCTACATGGAGCAGCGCCTGGACACTGGAGGAGACAACAAACTCCTGCTCTATGAGTTGTGCAACATCATCAAGACAGGTAACAGTAGATTGATCCTCTCAGCTTCAGGTCACGTCACACTGGTAATGTCAGACATTTCCCTGTAAGACTGGGATCAAGCACTTTAAATACAATTTGCGGAAATTTTTTTTGGAGGAGGAGCAAGATTTGCTGCGGTAAATAACCCAAGAAGAGTTGTGTCAATGTAAAGTCAAAGCGTACTTTTCTGACACCAGCTTAAAGGGCCCACTGTGATAAACCCCACCCATATTCTGCTTCAGTCAACATAGATAATAAATAAAATAAGTAGTATTCTTAAAGGAAAATGATGCCTTCAAGTGGAAGTCTTGAGCTCGTGACGTGGGAAGTTGTGTACATGACATGCTTAGTGTTCAAGTGGTTAATTTGTGAGAAAACCGCTGATAGGTATCTGCAACATGGACACTAGTGTTGGCGTCTAGAAGCCACCGAGGCTAACAATTTAGCAAGCTAGCGAGCGGGTCATGTAGTGCAAGGAATGCAAAGGCATAATAACAGAGGAAAAAGATGAGGCCATTGGAAATATCAACATTGTCATCAGACGTATTATTATATCACCAAGAAAAACAATATATGACTAAAATAAAAATATAAACTTACCATCCTTGGAAACATGAACTTCCATGGTCTCCACCATTTCTCAAACACATTAGCAAACACATCACAAGTCCTGAACTCTGCGCCTTTAGAAAATTTACACTTACGAGGTTGTGAATATCCAAAGAGGGGACATTTGCATGGACTCCTCTTGTGAACACGCTAAACACAACCCCATTTGAAGGTTCATTAGTTCCAGTTCTTCTCCTCATTTAGCTTGGCAAACCAAAGTGAAATTGATGATTAAAGGGTCTAAAAAACTAGAAAATACAATCATACGATCAAACAGTCTGTGTAATATTCTACAATAAATACATTCTTTATAAAATAGGTTGGTTGATTGTTTATATGATACAGTTTTAGTTCAGATTTTTAGAATATCCAGGACTTATCTTTATAGCACTTACAACGTCTGATATGTTTCATTTTATAAATACATTATATGTTGTTAAAGAGTCAAACCAAAAGATCATTTCACCCAAACCACACTTCTCATTAACGTCTTGATCATCTGTGTGTTCACTGATGCTCCACCAGCCTCCCTGTTGTCACATTGTATGATAACATGACCTATATATCAGTGTGAAATGGGACTGGAAAGGAGGACTGGGAACGAGATGAACTGGATGGCAGTCAAAGCCCTCGGTCAGAGCGCCCTTGTCGTTATGTGGGACATTGTTAATAGATTGTTATTAGATTGTAACCGGACTTTTATCTTATTACACTTTTCCTCTCAGGTATACCTGACATTTATTGTTCGACAGATCTGTATGAGAGAATGTAACATACGCTGACAGCTAATGTCACTGACTGTCTGGCTATATTTAAAGCACATGCACCGCACACATGTGACCTGTGTGTCTCTTTATTCTGCAGCAACAAAAGCTGATGGATTTGCACTTTACTTTTTGGGAGAATGCAACAATGTAAGTGCAGAGGACGTTTGCTGAATACTTTTTATACATGAATGAAACTGTGTGCATGTATTTAACATGTCTGTTTCCCTCCATGTTCTTGTCTATGCTTCTCTGTAGAGTTTATGTTTGTTCACTCCAACGGGGGCCAAGGATGGCCCTCCAAGCCTCATCCCCTCCGGCCCCATCGCATTTGGGACAACCATTGCCGCTCATGTTGCCAAGACTCACAAAACACTGCTAGTAGAGGACATCATGGGGGTGAGGCTATACTGATGTACCTATCATAGGAACATTTCACTGCATAGCTGTGATGTTTGATCACAGATATTCTCTATATGTGTTTCTTTAACTGATCGTTGCTCATCTGAATTTCAATTTGAATCTTCTTCATCATCTACATCAGTTGATGTACCAGCTACACTGACCTCCTTTGTTAAACTCCTGAAAACTCTAGGTGATATTGACCTTCACGGATCTGTGTGTTGCAGGATGAGCGCTTCCCCGACGGCACAGGGCAGGACTCAGGGATCCATGTTCACTCTGTCCTGTGCCTCCCCATCGTCACTGCCATTGGGGACCTCATTGCCATCCTGGAGCTGCATCGGCAGTGGGGCAAGGAGCCCTTCAACCTCAGCCACCAGGAGGTCAGTCTGACCCAGACAAAACACACCAAGAGTGGGAGGCTGGAGCAACACAGCTCACAGAACTACAGTTAGCCTGGTATTCAACTTAATCTGGATCTGTTCAAGATCTCTCTTGGATTTGTGGGATTCAGTTGAATGTGGAAAATACTTCATAATGCTATATTTTTTGTCTCTGAGCACTTTCTACTAGTTGCTAATGGATTCAGTGAAAGAAATGGCAGCACAATGAGCTAGAAAATTACTTAACATACAGGTTGCTCAAGCAGCTATTCCCTAATATTGTACTTGCTATTAACCATCAAGCATTTTTGGTTAAATCTCAAGGCATTGCTGTAAATTTGGTTAATATTAGCAAGCAGGTATTACTGACTTGAGAGTTATCTGCTACATTTTATTTAATTTTATTCAAACCTGCATCAGTGGATTTTTTGGTCACTTGGGGGCAGCACAACAAGCTGTAAACACAACACTGACATACAGTTTATATACTGACACTTTTAAGGGGATATGACTCATGTCAGCAGACACAGACGGATATTAGTATTTGAATTTATGTTTATGGTCATTTTACGAGTCTAATCATTCAGTATTCACTTTGCTTTTAGCTCTGGTTTGGTCTACACAAGTGGTTCCCAACTGGTCCAGCCACAGGGTCCAGATTTCTCCTTAGTTATTAGTTCAAGGTCCACACAGTTTAATACACTCAGCGTCATACTTGCATTTGGCCATGTCTTCGAGCTAGTTAGCTGTCTCTGTCAGGTAGCTGTCTGTTAGTCGCTCACTCTGCAGCAGAAAACAGCACCTCAAAATAAAAGCTCTGTGCTAGAAATTCACTACACTTAAAAATATAGGGTGTTTTTTTACAAACTAAACATTTAGGGTCCTTTCAGAATGGACCCATGACCCACTTTTGGACCACGACCCATCAGTTGGGAACCATTGGTCTACACTAACTCCTGAGGGGAGTATGTGGCTCTTCAGATTGTTCCACTGTGTTCATAGCTGGTTGCTAACTTGAGGTGTTTTCAGGCTGAAGAATTCTGCCCAAAGGGGAGCTCCCCCGAGAACTACATATCTTCAATGGCTTTTTTCTGTTTGCATTCATACCGCCAGTAGGAACGCTGAAGTGACACTATAAGCTAGCCAGTGGTTGGTACAGCAACATCCCTTTCACTTTTACGAGTCAAAATCGTGTTGTATTTTCACCGTTACATATACGCTCAGGAAAGCCTGGACCTGTTGGTCCATTTATGTTTTCTTCTATTTTTTCGTTACAAGCTTTTGTTTGTGTTGTCTGTTGTTTACAGGGCTAACAGGTTTTTAAAAATGAGGGATGCCGATGTGGCATTGGCAGTTGGACAAATTACAGTACACTTGTGCCATCTCTGAAAAAGAAGCTAAAGAAAGTTCCTTGAAACGGCATTCTAAGTACTACGATCGTTCCTACTTTCTTGCGGTGTGGACACATCAAAGGAGGGGTTCTTAGACTTCTGAAAAAGTTCCTCTGCTCTGAGAACACCTTTTGTCTGTGTTTGCTACTGGGCAGGTAGCATACAGTGTGTTTATTAAAGCTTTTTCACTGCAAACAGCTGCTGGAAAGGAAGTTGATAAGAGTGGTGAGGGTGAACCAAAACAGTAAAGTTGCAGGCTGTAAATACAAAAAATGAGCTGGTAGACACTAAAACTCTGCAGAGCTGAGGGGAACTGCAGAGTCATGTAATAATTCTCTGTGGGTTCGTCACTTAGAGCAACCACCTTCACGTTACACATGGTCATTTGACCCTTTGCCATATAAAAAATCTATGTTAGTGCAGCTTCAATACAGGTGTGAGTGGCTCTGAATCTGGGCTAAGTGGTTCCTGTGATAATCAGACTACCTGATGTGCAGGATCGATAATTATGTTGAAATATTCACAAGAGGAAATGTGATAAGGACTTGAAAATGTGTGATAACTCGTGTTAATCGTGCTGTTTTTTCTTTGGAGCTAATCTTCACTTTCTTTTCCAGGTTGCAACAGCTAATTTAGCGTGGGCATCAGTTGCCATTCATCAAGTACAGGTGAGCAAACTCTACTGCAACACTAAAGACTTCTGGGAACAAGGTGAAACCTAACCGTCTCACTTATAATGATCTTCGATGGCTTTGTTTGTTCTGGTTCTGCGCCGGTGTTTTTAATGGGGAAATCCACTGTGTACAGGAACTGGGTTGTCACTGGGCCCAGTCCAATCAACTAAGCCATAGATTCAACAAACAGCTCCCCGAGGACGTCATTACGCCCCAGTGCTGTTTTTATACGAACAGATAGCAAAACACCTCAGAGAAGCAGCGTCCCACTGCAGCACTGGCCACAGTGGACCTCTGAGCCACAGTGAGCGGTACAGCACTGCAGCACACTGCGCTCCTGGGTTGGCTGCTCGCTGCAAAAACACTCTGTTGTTACTGCAGCTCACGAAGGTGGCCCGTAGCCAAGCTGTGTTTGTTGACAGTACACGCAGGATGCTGTGTGTGTTCTGTGAGAAATGTGTGATACGTCTGGGTGTCGGGTCATGACCTATTTTCCTTTGTTTGTAGGTGTGCAGAGGCCTCGCCAAACAGACTGAGCTCAATGACTTCCTACTAGATGTGTCAAAGTAAGAGCTGCTGCTACGTTACACTAAATGAATGCTGATGAAAAGTATATTTACATCATGTTCTTATTTTAGTCTATGTTTATAAAAATTAAGATATGGGCTCTAGACTGACTTAGCATCTTTTCTCATGTCAGGTCAAACGTTAAAAACTTTTTGCTCACACGATAGAAAGAAACATTTTAGGCAACTTTAGCTTTCATGTCTTGAATGTGAACGTCATCAGAGCTTCCCATTTGTCAACATCTCAATGCGTCATTTCTTCTTTTCGCACAGAACATACTTTGATAACATTGTGGCAATAGATTCTCTACTTGAACATATTATGGTGAGTGTGATTTCTGCAAGTATGTGTTCATTCACATTGTCTTCAAAGCTACACATCCTGGGAGTGTGTGTTAGGTTATGTGTGTTAAACAGAGTAGTAATGCTGCTGTGATACAGATACACACACAGGCTTTCTTGATGCCTGAGGGGCACTGCTGATATTTCCTGATATTTGTTGGCATTAATTGTAATGATACTGTTTATAATAAGAAGAATAGTTTGTAATTGATATTAACAATGCATAGACATACTAGGCAAGTTTTTTCTGCTTGCAGTAATTTAAAGCAAAACGTAATCTGAGAGTAAAACATGATTTTCCTGTGTTTCTACTAAAACCCACCTCTCTGTTTGTTTGTATTCTGTTGCGTTGTGACTGTTGTGTCATCTCAGGTCATTCAAGTCATCTGGTTCAAACACTGAAATGAACTGGAATGACCTGTAGTTATACTGTGTGTGTTTTAATTCTCTACATTTAACTGTTCCATCTAAAAGAAACACTTTAAACTGCAGTGATGTTTCTGATTTAATTAATGAAGTTGCTAGATGTAATTTTACATATGTTTCTTCAGTTCTGTCAAATGCTCAGTGTTGCTAATAAGGTTCTGTCCCTGGTGTTGTTTTGCAGATATATGCAAAAAACCTAGTGAATGCGGACAGGTGCGCACTCTTCCAGGTAGATCACAACAACAAAGAACTGTACTCTGACCTGTTCGATATTGGGGAAGAGAAAGAAGGCAAACCTGTCTTTAGGAAAACCAAAGAAATTAGGTGGGTGAGATTTAACCTTTTCTCTTACAGTGTGCTAAACAGTGTACTTATTTGATTTTGGTGGTGTCTGTGCTCTTACATAAGTCTCATAGTTTCAGTTTATACACATTTTTTCATGAGAAGTTTATTTTGAAGGAGTAAAACATTTTTTTTCTGTCTCCATACACTCAAAAGTGTGTCTCCTGTCCCTGGAAGACATTTAGTATACAGTAAACAAGGTCCTCTTGTGACAAGACAGCTCGGAGAAGAGCTTCCAATAATAGAAAGTCAATAGAAAAACAAGGCTGATTTTGTACCATTACAACACAACATCATAGTGTTCACCCTCTGAGTAAAAATAGTTAATCTGCACACTAATTGTGCAGTAAATTGGATTTTTAAAATCAGATTTTCACATGGATTTTCATAGTATTGATCTACCATTGATTTTCTCACATCCACCCAGCACAGACAGACTGAGAAGCCTAGACGGCAGTCCACAAATCTAACTCTTGTCCTCTTGTCTCTTCTTCTCTTTCCCTGAAGGTTTTCTATAGACAAGGGAATAGCTGGCCAAGTGGCTCAGACAGGGGAAGTCTTAAATATCCCAGATGCCTATGCAGACCCCCGGTTCAACCGGTAAACTCCAACAGACTCTGCGATAAGACATTTTTACTTATTTTTCTTGCTTATCTTATCTGTGACTATCGTTTATCTAATGAAGTGTCTTAAAGTTGTGCTTTGGTTTGTCATGGACAATTCTTCTTCACTTGACTTTGGTTATACTCCTGTATTATGGATAAAAACACTACTCCCACACATTTACACCAGGAATTAAAGGGATAGTTCCCCCAAAATCCCAAATTCATATATTTTCACTCATTGTAGTGCTATGTATAAATCTAGACTCTTATGGTGTGAGTTTCAGTGTTGGAGATGTTTTCTTTCTCTTGAATATAATGGAGCTAGATGGCTCTCTTGTAGCTTGTGGTGCTCAGTGTGCCACAAAAATACAGTTGAAAAACTCGACAGCAATGTCTCTTTGCAGAAATCATGACCCAGTTACTCAAGATAATCCACAGACCTTGTTGTGAACAGTTTCATGCAGGAACTATTTTCGCTCTACTGAACTACACCTGTCAACTGTATCACCGCGCAGATGGAAGCATGCATCTCATAAACAAGAGGCTTGTACTCGTGACAGCGCAGGATGTAGACATTAATGACCTCTTGGGCTGTACTGTTAGCTAGCTCAGTGGTGCTAGGTGAGCTAGCAGTAAATGCATGCTTCCTTTTGCGTGGTGATACAGTACAGTTGGTGGGTGTGGTTTGGGAGAAAGAAAATCCATCCTTCATGAGCTCTGAGCACTACAAGCCGAGTGCGATTTGGTTCCATTATATTCCAGAGAAGGCAGACATGTCTTCGGCAGATAGCTCCAACACTCTGCAGCCCCCACCAAAACAATCCAAATTAATAAATAGCACTACATATATGACAAAAAAAATTAATTTTTGACTTTGGGGTGAATTGTCCCTGTAAACATGCTGTGTTTCTACTTCATAGTTCACATTCTAACCTTGCTTACATGATGAATGTCAGATTGTTGGCTCACATTATTTGTATGTCTTCCCCAACAGAGAGGTGGACCTCAAAACCGGCTACACCACGCGGAACATCCTGTGCATGCCCATCGTGAGCAGGGGGACCGTTATAGGTGTGGTGCAGATGGTGAACAAGCTAAGCGGAAGTGCCTTCACTAAAACAGATGAGAACAACTTTAAGATGTTTGCTGTCTTTTGTGCTCTGGCCTTACACTGTGCAAATGTGAGTAAACTATACTAGTCTTAAAATGTCTTTAACTGATTCTTTCCAAAAACAAAAACACAATCCATTCTCTTTATATCTGTCTGCACAAGTCTGCTCTTTATCTTTTGCAGTGTAGGTAGATTATATAATACTTCATGGACATGAATACTTGATTCTTATTTTCAGAAAGCTGCACCTTTGACGTAGTGGCCTCATCACTTCCCTAAATTCATACTGTAGCTGAAAGATGTGTTTCATCTGTTACTAGGGTTTCCCTATTTGTGTGAAAAGTAATTCCTTCTCCAAGGTTGACAAAGATAGTGCCAGATAGTGCTCCAAAATATGAATAAAAGTGTATTTTTCTGGCGGTGATGATTATCCTTTACATGGAGCACGCAGACATTTCATGAATCAACAGTGGAAGCCTGCGTTGTGTGGTCTGTCTGTCAGAGCCTTCCCTCTCTGTGGGGCCTGACTCACCATCAGCTCGTGCGACAAACTTACGCAGGAGCAGCGTCACAAAGTTGGTTTTAAAATTGATGAGGCGTGTTAATATTTTAAGACAAGCAGTCTGCATCCGTCCACTGACAGGATTTATGTTTAGCTGTAATTTATGCCTCGTGTCTCTAGGAAACTCACTTGGGCCGGCTGCTGATATATGCTGATTTATGGTGGAAGGTGTGAGCCTTGGCGCCCGTACCTGACTGTCTTTATTCCTGTCTGTCTGGGAAGGGGACAGGGATACAAACCAGATGTGGAGACACTTTTTGGAGGCAGATAAAATATGATGCGGGACTGTTGCGGACAGCTTAACTCTGCCTGACCCTTTTGGAAATTCCAGCAGTGATACTTAAAGAATTCAACAAAGATATAAGATATTCTTCTGGTATCTAAAGCACCAGAGTGTACAGTTTCTCTCTCGACATTTTAAAGACCAACTCCTGCTCTGTGTGTCCCTGCAGATGTACCACAGGATCCGGCACTCTGAATGCATTTACAGAGTGACGATGGAAAAACTGTCTTATCACAGCATCTGCACATCAGAGGAATGGAAGACCCTTAGCCAGCTCAATCTCCCTGCACCCATTTATAAAGAGATCGAAATGTGAGTGCATTTTCAGGTTAAGGTTTTGGTCTTTATCTCTGCTGTGGCCCTGAGTGTGGTTGGTCTGCAGCCACGTGTTTGTGCGAGTGATGATGAGAGAGTCCAGAAGCTCTAGTGCAGGAAGGGGTGTGTCTTCTGGAGCACAGCCTGTCAGTTTAAACACACCCAGACCTCAGACGTCCCCTCATCTGTCCCTCTGTGTGCTGTACATGCTAATTTAAGACTTTTCCTCCTCCCTCCTCCAGGTTCCACTTTGACATCAGTCCCTTTGAGGAGATCTGGCCCGCTGTCTTTATCTACATGGTTCATAGCTCCTGTGGTAAGACCAGGTGAGGTGTCACTGGGCCATGACAGTATCAGTGTCCGCTCTGTCAAAGCTCGGGGTGATTAAATGTTAATCATCCTTTTCTCTCCGTATGCAGCTTTGAGCTGGAGAAGCTGTGTCGGTTCACCATGTCTGTACGGAAGAACTACCGACGTGTGCCCTACCACAACTGGAAGCACGCGGTAACGGTGGCACACTGTATGTACGCCATCCTACAGAAAACCCCCGGGATGTTCACAGAGTTAGAGGTTTGCCCCTTATAGGGTTTTACAGCTCCAAGATAAAAAATAAATCAAGATCAGCATATCTGTGATTTTAAAGTTTTTCTTGTCTTCCCACTCTGGTCTTACAGAAGAAGGGTCTGTTGATAGCCTGCCTGTGCCATGACTTGGACCATCGGGGGTTCAGCAACGCATACCTACAGAAGTTTGACCATCCACTGGCTGCTCTGTACTCCACCTCCACCATGGAGCAACACCACTTCTCTCAGACTGTCTCCATCCTACAGGTAGAGCTCCACTATGCAGAACTTAGCGTACAAATAAAGTCAACATTTTTTATTCATTCATCGTCTTTTAAAGCACAAATTAATGCACTGTTTTGACCTTTAATGATTTAAGATTATCGGCATATCCTAACTTGCAGATGGTGGGTAAATTATGGGAAGACCAAATGCAAAATAATCGCAGAAATGACTAAATAATTCAACATACAATACAGAGTTTACATTTGCCAGCTTTTTGCCAGTGTCACATGGAGTTGTCAACAGCCAAAATGTCGGGTGGGAAATAGGCCAAATAATAGATACATGTATTAATAGAGTATTAAATAGCCTAATATTGTGTGACCTGTATTTGTTGCCAAGACAACTCAAATATTAACTTATATCATGCAGATCCGATTAAAGGATTTTACTAAGATACGGATTTATTCATCCTCCGAAGCGGTGCGCAGTGCATCCCTGCCTCTTCAGAGCATACACCACATCCATTGCAGTTAGTGTGCCTGGTGTAGGTGACGCCATCACGGATCACATTCACCAGGAAGATCTAAAGCACGCCCATGGGTCTTCTTGTAGATGAGACTGAAGATAGGCTTCACCACAGCAAGCCAGACAGCTAATAGCCGACTTGTTGATTCCCTGGATGTTATCATGGAAGAGTTTACAGTGACGCTTGGTGCTTCCTTTACCGAATCCTTTTCCTCCTTTGCCTCTGCCACACATCCTCACTGATTAGTCACGCTGCTCAATAGACCGCTTCCTTATTTAGGCTTTATCTTATTTTCATATTATTTATTTTGACGGGCTTAGAATGCAAAGAGGGCTATAGCGTTGGTGTCATTGGTGGTGGTCATTTGTGTTTATTGCTTTTTATGTAGGCTATTATATGGCTGTTTAAAACATATGTCCAGTAGTTCTTCTTGATGCCATACGTGGACAGATGTCATCAGCAAAGCAGAAAGCAAGTCACAATTTGAAGGTGACCAATGAAAACCTAGCAGAACAATGCCCTCAAAATTTGCAAAAACTCAAATTTATCTCAGTGCTGAATTTTAGAGACTAAAATCATTAAGACAAAAATCAACCAGATTTTTTTCATTAATATTTTATTGAACTTTTTTCTTTTTTTCTGGCATAAAACAGAGTTACGTAGTACTAATAAATCAAATATATGTACATTCACAAAAGGGGAAAAAAACACAGTAAAATAAAATTAAATAAAATTATAATACAAAAATGGATAAGTAATAATACATAAGTAATTCTTAAAAATAAAATAAAAATTAAAAAACTTCATATTCCTACATAAATATGCACCATTCCTTTACATTTTTTTATTTGTTACATCACTTTTTCTGTGTAAAAGAAACACATAGGCAAGTAAATTCTTACTTTCTTGTAATACTTAAGTTAACATAATTTCTAGAAAACATAAGCACACACACATGCACACATTGTCAATACAGATCTGTTGAATGGATCATGTGATTTAGTCCTGACTGCCTTGTTCTGTAACGTCCAGGATCTGCGTGAACTTGAGATGAACATGAGATTACAACCTGTTGTAGTCTAGCTGAGCTGAACGCCTCATAAGTGGAGCTTTTGCTTTTTTATTGATCTCTTTGTTTCTCATAGCTGGAAGGGCACAATATTTTCTCCAACCTGAATTCCAGCGAGTACGAGCAGGTGCTGGAGATCATCCGGAAGGCCATCATCGCCACGGACCTCGCCCTGTACTTCAACAACCACCAGCAGCTGTCCGAGCTACTGACCGCGAGCGCGCTAGACTTGAACAACCACAGTCACAGGTCAGAGGTCACGACTAACACTGGTGCACAGGTCAGGTCAGGATCACACCGGGTCTTACAACATCACACGCGGACCCGGTGCACAAAAAGTTTCTCCTCATGGCTATAACAAGGCTTTGCTCCCCTCCAGGGACCGTGTGATTGGTCTGATGATGACAGCATGTGACCTGTGTTCTGTTACCAAGCAATGGCAAATCACACGGCTCACAGCCAACGACATCTATGCTGAGTTCTGGGCTGAGGTACAGTGGGATACTGCCGGAGTTTCAACCGCTTTAGTGTCATTTAGTGCCTCCAGTATAACAATCAGACCTCTGTTATTACTTGGAAATGCTGCTACCCCCAGCTGCCCTGCAATTTGTGAAGGCAAAATAGTGTTGTGTAGTGGCCAGAAGATTTGCTACAGTGTGCAGAAATAAAATACTCTCTTTATGTTGTACTTCGTCAGGGTGATGAGATGAAGAAAATTGGGTTGCAGCCGATCCCTATGATGGACAGAGACAAGAAGGATGAGGTTCCCCAAGGCCAAGTAAGACCAGCACTTCTACTCATGTGTCTCTAACTGAGCTTTCTCTCTAACTCTAACACACACTCTCAGAGAG
Source organism: Epinephelus fuscoguttatus (assembly GCF_011397635.1). Classification (NCBI taxonomy): domain Eukaryota; kingdom Metazoa; phylum Chordata; class Actinopteri; order Perciformes; family Serranidae; genus Epinephelus; species Epinephelus fuscoguttatus. The sequence goes on from NC_064767.1 coordinate 25,921,311, forward strand.
TTCGAAATGTGTTCTTTATGAAGGTATAGAATAATCCCATAACAGGAAAGTAGTGGTCCTTTAAAAAGTTTTGAGAAGAAGGAAATACAGGTGGATGATGCTCAAATATTATAAGAGCCACTAAAGCACATATTTATGTTTGGTAAAAATGTCTGTGATGATATGACATATAAGTTCTGCTGTTATTTAAGGTTCTGTGTATTTTGAATAGTGTATAGTAGTGAGGTTATGTTTATATTTACTTTATTTATGTGTTAAAAAACAGGTACAAGTTATTTATGACAGGTGTGGCGCTGTTAGGCAGTTTATTGCGCAGGACAGAAAGAAGATTGTCGAAAATGTCATGTGTAAAGAGACATGCAGCCTGTGTTGGTTTGGATCCTAATAACTTTTTGACTCAATATAGTGGCTGTTTCAACATAGCAAAGTTCCTGGGCCACTTAGTCTCAGTTTTGACTTGTGTTCCTGTTTGTTTCGTGAAGATCCACAGTACTCACACAAGACAATGTTCAAGTGTGTAACGGTTAATACAGTGAGAATATATAGAAATAGGTCATCGAGTCAGTAGTGGACTGTATGAGATGTAATTTTGGAAGGACTTGGCCCGTTGTTTTGTCTTTTTTTTTTTTTTTTATTCTCAATAAACCTCATTCAGCTTTCTCACTGCCTCATGTGAGTACTGTGGATCTTCACAAAAGGAACAGGAACACGAGTCAAAACCAAAACACCTCGCAGACTAAGTGGCCAAAGAACTTTGGTATGTTGAAATGGCCACTATATTAATATTTGATGCCATTTTTGATGGGTAAAACTGTGACATAGAGGGCGTACAATTGAAAATCTAATAGAAGGCAAATATGACAAGGCCATTACATGACAACAACTTTTCTTCTTTTTTGTTAGTAGCAGGGAAGAGCAGAATGAGTGTAGGAAACATTACAAATTAGATAGCCATAAAGGGTAGCTGATATCAGTGTATCAATACTGCGGAAAATGAGTATTGAAACTGTTTAAAATACTAAAAATGTATGTGTATTCATAGAGATGAAAGTAACATGCCATCCACAGGATGAGAAATCAGCATTTTCTGTAGTACTCTGTGCAAATCTTGGTAAATATAAGGGATAAACTCTTCACCAGAACTATGTTTGGCCCTGTATACATTTTAACATATACTGTGTGTGCCTGCCAGGAAATCAGATCACTATAGTAAGTTCAGTAATATCAAACAACAATATCCTGATAATCACATCACTATAAAAAGGTATTTATAGTTAAACAATTTGATCATTATATTATAATAATAATGTCAAACCCCCACAACAATTGATATAGAGTAAGTGAATTCTATAGTGGAATAAGGTAATTGAAAGCATCACCAAATTGGTGGTACCGATATTACAGACACAAATCTTGAATAACATTAATTACTAAATATTAAACTGCTTTTGTAAATACATGATCTATGAGGATTTTTGTGCACCCACTGACACAAAATTATTGTGTGGGAATTTCAGAATTTTTCGATAAGCTTTTAGGTGACATTTGTGTCACTCATTGGGACAGTTCTTCATGGCCTACGGGATTAATGTTGTGTAAAAGCAATTTCTTACACTGTTTGTGAAAATGTGAATGAGGTTGTTTACAAAAAAATACTTCTTCTGCCTAATTATTTGTCTGTCTTTTGTTTGTTTTTTAAGGTGGGATTTTACAATGCTGTTGCAGTTCCATGTTACACGACACTAGCGGAGCTTTTCCCTCCATCCAGTCCTCTTCTAAAAGCCTGCAAGTAAGTATTCAAAGCTACAGTTTTTATGAGGAAAGGTCTTGTCCTTTACTGTGTGCTGACAAAAGGCCAAGCAAGATTTGGAGGTGACAGAGACTGTATCTCATATATATATTTTTAGGAATAAAAGATAAAAATAACTGCATAACTGTGAGACCTTTTAATTCATACGTTGTGAAATAGGTCAGAAACACAGTGCAGTCAAAACGTTACTTAACACAATATTGACGTGCTGATTTCACATCTGATATGGCCAATAAATGCACTGATGACAGCTTCATGTATAATAAGTGACGTGTGTGCTGGCCTCGTCTGACCAGCAGCAGTGTTGGCCAGACAAATATGATTAGCGGTGATAAGGAGTGCGTGTATAGGCGCACATTCCTGGAGTTGCACTGAAAATACAAACAAAACACACACATGCTACGGCACCGATACTGGGTTAGACAAACTTGTGCAAGAAAACATATTCAAATAGACAAATGTCAATGTAGAGCACAGTGTGCTCTCGGGAAATGGTTGCTCGTCCACGGTGTAACAGTGTGTGCCGTGGTGTGACACTGTGTCTATGTGCGTGCCTCTCTGCTTTCATGTTTGATAAAAGTTTAAGAATGTATTTATATGAGTTATTTCTGCTTGTTGAACGGGATCATATGGCACATTTCTCTAACCCCTCTGGGGTAACCCGCTGGTCTTTAAAGCATTGTGACCTTGATCTGTGGGGAATGCAAACAAAGTGAGCAGTGTAATATTTAAGCCCCGGCTGTACGTCAGCGCCGGGCCCTGGGTGGGCAGCGGGCCTAGACCCTGTGGAGCCCGACTGCTTGTTGTGGGATCTGCCACAGACGTGTAAACTGCATCCGGCTGGCTAAGTGAGTGAGTGGCAGCGCTCTGTGAACTTGTGTGTCAGGCTTGATCATAGCACAGGCGGAGAGGTTACCCTCATGACAACGAGACCTAATGGGACCTCTACTGCACATGACTAATGACACTGTGGTGACATGTGTTTGACCCTTGTTAATTTTATCATCATTCCTGACATTTTTGTCTTGAATAAATTGCCAGTACAAATTCATTTTGTTTAGTTGTTTATTACAGTTTGGTTTAAAGCAGCTTTCGTATTGTTGTTGCAATGTGTTGACATTTAATGTGGATAACGTCAGAACCATGACTTGGTATTCTAAATATGTTGGTATTTTAATATTTTTGTCCTAATATCATTGCTGCAGTTACATAATTTCAGCTTTCTGTTTTAAGGTTGTAACTGTCTCCAACTATATTGTCTCCATACCATTTACAACATCAGGTGCACACCCTTGTGGCAGCAAAGTGTTATCTTGTTGTGCACTAACTAACCAGCCCCATCAGTAGCTACAGTGGTACATTTAATTTTCTCTCACATAAGACAACTTAAAATTAACAGCTAATGATAAGTAACAAATATACATCTGATAATAACTTAATCAAATCAAAATGCTGTTATCTGTATGTGTGTTTTGTTTTAAAGAAGTGTCACACCCTAATTGGTAACACTTAATTATAACTATCATTAATAACTGATAAATTGATACTTATTGAAACTTAAGGTAATAGTTATTTTACTATTAACAAACAAGGAAAGGATAATTAGTAATGTTACTTATTATTAGTAATGCTAGAAGTTATGTCATGAAGTTGCAACTCATGATTATAATATCTTGTTAAAAGGTTAATAAATACTGTGTAGTGCATCTATAAAAAATATTTCAGTGGCCTTTTTATTTCACAATGTATTGTCATTAGCAGTTGACACTTTATTTATTTACTTATTTATTTATTTATTTAGTAATTTAGTCAGTGGGATACAAGTTATCAACTTGAAAAAAACAAAATAACAAAATGCAAGACAGGCGGAGGAGTGAAGTGCAGACAAACCCAAGTGGCATAAAAACTAACGCAAAAGGAAGAAACAGAAAAAGAAAAAGGGACAAATAATTAGAGTAATTATTTAGTTGCAACTTTATGATAGCCATCCATTATTAAATATCTACAAATATCTAATATAGTACATAAAATGTTATAATGTGTATAACAACAAATTGTTTAAATACCATAAATTATAGCATTATTCCTCATGAGGAAATTTTATCAGTCATTTCATGTTTGTTAACAGATTTTATTCCCTTATTTCAGATTTTAAGCCGTGTCTTTGCAGTAAGAAATAGAATATCTGTGTTAATGGTGCGGCCCTGATTGTAAACCCACGACATGCAGCGTCTGAATCTGACGGAGGTGTTCTGTGTTTGCAGGGAGAACCTGGGCCAGTGGGAGAAGATATCACGGGGAGAGATGCAGGACATATTGCCCAGCCGGCCTTCAGATTCAGGTCCTGTCAAGGTGGACAACTGACTACCAAAGGGGTTGCTGGCCCACCAAAGGAATACAACTCGAACCCTGCCACTGACCTGGAGCTCTGTAGGGGGAAGAACCCACATCCTGTGTTAGCAGGAGACGGATCAGCTAAAGGCGACTTGACTTTGAAAACACACAGTTACCTCATTGGGTGACGGAGGTGTCAACACTGACGGTTTCACCGATCCCAGAGACTGACAGACAGGCGATGGGGAGGGACTTCCACCCATCACTCTACATCCACTCAGCTTGGGAGCTCATTTGGTAGAATGGACTGAATGGAATAGAAAGGCCGTTGTGGTTGTTTCATTTCGACTGTTTTATGTTATGATTTTTTTTTTTTTTTTTTTATATGAGCTGATTCTTTTATGGTCTTGTATTTGCAGAGGCCTTACTCTGAACCTTTCACAGGCGAGACATATGTGAAATCTTGTTGGTTCAGGCTTTTTGTTTTTTTGTTTGTTTTGAAATGGTACTGTTTGCCTTCTGTGGTAGGTTTATCGTACGCGCACTACTTCAGCAAGGTATTTCCAGAGACAGAAGGAATGTGTAGAGCAGATATATGGTTTAATGCCACCTCGCTGAGAAGGTGAATGTTTTTTTATTACTCTTTGAGCAAAAATCCTTTGCAGTACTTGAATAAAGACATACAGCCTATTCTACGTGGAGAAATCCCCCCCGCAGCATATTCTACAAAATGTGGATGAACTGTTTGACAAGAGGAGTTAGATAACGTCGACACTTGTGAACACAGTCACAAGAGAGTCACAATGTCTCTCCCTGAAGTGGACCCCACAGCACTGCCCCCCCACACATCCTCATCCCCACCCCCACCCCCCACCCCGGCCCCTCCCGGCATCTAGGAACCTACATAGTACATCTACTTTCTTCTTATTAACAGGATCTGACCCCAGGCCAGCAGTAATAAAGTTTGTAGGACAGAGTTCACAAGATGATGCACAAATAGCATCAGTTATAATAAGCCCAGACTGCATACTATTGAATTTCCTCTGTCATAACATTTTTCACGCCACTATCGCATCATGAATTATTTTACACAACAATCTGGTTTCTCCTCATTAATCAGTAATCATTCCTGCAACCATGAATAAAACACAAGTAAAATGAGGATACTGCTCAAGTTGGTTGAGTGTCCCAGCAGATTCTAAAGATTTCTTTGTTTGCAGTGACACAACAAACTTTTTACATGTTGACTACATTATGTAAGGTCTAGACAGCACCCTGATTTTTAACACGTGGTTGAGATGTGATGAATTAATTAAGCTGTACACTATACAGTCTCTTGTTGACATAGAGTGCTGCAAGGATGACATTTTCTTGTAGGCTGACGCAGAAGTTAGAGTTGCCAAGGTTCCCTTGTCTAAAAGCCAGTTTTTCCACAGAGTTCTGGATTATTGCATAAAATAAGTTTTGTGGCAAATAGAAGTTTATGAGGCTTACACATTTTATTCAGCAAGATAATCTCCACAAATTAATACCACTTTCATGATTTTTGAGGCGTAAATGCAATCACCAGAAGCAAAAAGCTAATCTTAGGCTATAAATGAGCTACACCACAGTCACATGACTTAACTGCTGTAAAGCCATGTTCAGCATGATGACACTCTGGAGCCTCATTTAGCCACTTGTTAGCAATAGCCGACACATTTTTTAAGCTTCCAAATTCACAAGTGGGGGATTTACTGACGTATTTTATGTGGTAGAACAAAACATGAAAGTCTCTTGAGCTTGTGTTAACCACAGACCTTATTTTAGACATCTAACTCACATTTAAAATAACACATTGACTTTAAGACAAGGGAACCAGGAGTGCTAAAATGCTCGCTCATTTCCCGGTTTTAGCACCCTTTCCTGCAGCACTCTGTAGACAGGTGTCCTTGCAGGTTGAAACATTAATTAATGCCAGGTACAGCAGCTCAACAATCATCAGCTTCATATTTCCCCATAAAGTCAAACCTGTTAAGCTAAAGTGCATCACATGTCTATCTCTGGGATTGCAACTCAAGAACATTTGGTTGGCTCTCTGCAGGTGTGTAACAGAATCTCCCTTCATATCCAAGGCCTGTCGAAGGAAGTAAATCAGCCTCCCTTATGCTCACTCTCCAGCGTCACGCAGGGGGGGTGCATTTTGGACTCTTTAAAACAAGTTTCTGAGATCTTCCAAAAGACAATTTGTTTTGTCTGAAACTGTCATTCCAGTGGACATTGTCCCTCCAAGACTGAAATTACCGCTAAAATAATTTGTTTTACAACTGGTACTGTGCCCCCCCACCCCCCAAAGGTGTGAATGTACATTTTGATGAATGTTTTGTTGATTGCAGATCCTCGATGGTGGCATGTGGGTCAGTGCGCCATCAGTTTCCATGATGTGCTCTGTCTTACTTTTCTGAATTGCTTCCAGTAAGCTTCAACCAAGAGCAACAATTAGCATGCACCTAAACTGAAGTTTATATATACTTTTGCATATACGGTAATAGGTGTATACTGTGTGCAATCTAGGAATTAGTTTGTACAGACTGAGATGTATGCTCTGATGGCGCTAAACTGAATGGCAGTTGTGCACTTTCAGACTGTTTGTGTGCGTGTGTGTGTGCTTGTGTGTGAAAGAGAGAGAGAAAGCTTTTGACTGTCTCTTTTCCCACTCTGACCCCACCTGAGAACATGGCTAAGTCCATAACACTGCACTGTCCCTTCTACTTTTCAGCACCAGTTATATCCCATTGTCTGCACTATGTTTAGCTTATGATCTTTATCATTATTATTATTATTATTGATGATTATTATTATTGCTATTATTACTATTGTTATTTTCTTAATTAGAGTTAAATTTAAATTAACTTATATTTTTTTATACAAAGAAAAATAATGTTGGCCTTTTTGTTTTGTACAAAGTAAACATTAAGATAAACAAAACGGTCTAAGACATGTTACTGTTACCCAGAATAATTGCGGAATGTCTCAACTGTAAATGTAAGAGCAGTAGCCCAAATGACTTTTATTAAATACCTGAAGAATACGTCTCTGTGCCCACTCATTCTTTTTTGAATTTTTTTAATCGGACTATTTGAGTCATTAATGATATTTGTGGCAGCAGCTATAATACGAACGAACAAAAGGATGGTCGGTAGAAAGAGAGAAAAGAACCAATAATAGATCAGCATGTTGTTGCACCTAACCAGGTCCACTTGTTTAACTATCCCAGACTGTGAACTGTGAACTTTAGAACGACTCGCAATGTTTACAACATCCTCCTGTAATTTCTTGTTGGACAAACTGGGAGGACTGCAGTCTACCGTACACACTGAGTTATGTCTGTGCTGAACATTGTGCATGATGAATATTGAAGGAAAGTCAACACCACTTTGTTTAAAACTATATAGTGATGGAAAACCTTTGAAGAAATTTATAATATGTCATTGGCCCCATTTTTAGTCTGCGTTATTTGTTTCATCCTTCTTGGAAACCCTTTTTATGTGGAAGCAATTAAGAGACATAGCAGTAAGTATCCAAAAATTCAACTTTCAGAATTAGAATAGAAAAAAATTCTGTTCAACTGGAATTTTTTTTTTTTTTTTCTAAAGATTATTTTCGGGGCTTTTAATTGACAGGACAGCTAAGGATGAAGGGGAGAGAGAGAGGGAAATACATGCAGCAAAAGGCCGCAAGCCAGAATCGAACCTGGGCTGCTGCAACAAGGACAGAGCCTCTGTACATGGGGTGTCTGCTCTAACCACTAAGCCACCAGTGCCCCCAACTGGAATTTTTTAATCTGAATTTGACCTATCGAATTTGAAGCAACCCAAATCTATTTATTGAAATTCTGAAATTTTAATTTTTGGATCTGAATTTGTGAAAACTGAAAAAAATGTATTCAGATTCAGCTTTTGAAATTCAAAATCAAGAAATTTCATATATTCGGACACATTCGGAACAAATAAATTCAGATGCATGCTTTTCAAAGTAAAATATTTCAGTGTCATGAATTCAGTGGTGTTTATATTTCAATATTATCAGATAGTTATCATTTGCCTTTTCACGCCAGCCTGCTTCAGATTTCCCCCTGGTGGGGACATTTCTCTCTCTTTTTTTGTCTCTCTTTTTTCTCATTTTTAATGCTGATTATTCATCATTTTCTTTTATTTCCTTCTTCACTTTTTTGCATTTAGAAGTAGAGTTCAGTGTAAGCAAGTGGTGATTACATACAACACAACCAATACACAAACAGTCACTCCATCACCACAAAAACAGAAAATTGAAATACTTAAGTCTCTTATTTGCATCCATATTTTCACCTCATCCATTCATCACTGCAGGAAAAACAGTGCTGTCAATCTGTATGATCCAGTGATCAACAGAAATACAGTTAAAGATGTTCTCAGTGATCCCTGCTTCACTGTATGTTTTCACCTGATGGCAAACTTGGGTCTGTGGTGTGAGGGGTACATGGAAGGTATATACTAGTCATGAAACATACTTTAACGCCGTTTGGCAGTGTATTTGGTGGATATTACTGCTTTTGAATATCAGTGAAAGCGTTTGCAGCACAGCATCAGTGCCGGTTGTTGTATGTTAATTTCCTCAGTTGTTATTTCTCAAACTAACAATGAAGGTTTCATCACTGGTGTCAGCAGGCACTGAGGTTGGGATGCATCCTTTGGCTTTCACCAAAAATAAACTCATCAGGACTGAGTAAAAAGGGTGACAGATTGCAACACGCTCTTCAATGAATACCTGCTTGATGACGAAAAAAAAAGAAGTTATCTAATGGTGTTCAAGCGACAGAGGTTTTTGTATTTACATTTTATTACTTACTGAAATTCTTGATTTACCAGTGGTCAGTAAGTTCTGTAATCATTTGTATTTATCACCTTTTTTGGCACTATGGGCTCTACAATCATACTTACCCTCTAAATAGGTATTATCTGATGCACTTGGAGATGAGCCTTGATATTTCCTATTCACTGCCATGAGCAATACATCCCCAAGCTTCTTAACTTCTGGAAGCATCTTCCATCCTCCACTGCATTATTTTATCTAACATCATTACATCAAGCGTTAATGGAGGACCCAGCAATGCAAATCAATGCAAACTCCATTGGATAGCTCTTCTTGTTTCAATGAAGCATAACATGTTTCACTGTCTCTTCCCTCATGCTCAGCTTTGCCATCTGGGTGCTTTCCTATTCTGGTCATTCAAGCCCCAAGGCCAAGTTTGACTCTCCTTCCTTCCTCCCTCTCTTTCGCTCTGTAGACTACACTCTACACACTGCTTGTGTGTTTACTTGCACAACACACCCCAATTATTATGAATAACCAGATTAAGATAATACTTTGATTAAATCATTTACTGGAGTTGTGCTGTGACCAGATTTCCCTCAATAACCAAAGTTTACAGGATTTGTCTGGTAATTGGGTTACAGTGTGCAAGGATTTGTGGGAGTCCACAGGAAATATTTAAATGTCACAAAATATGAAAACCCAAAGGAAATAGATGGGATTTGTGGATTTGTTGGAGTGTATTGTTTTCCATGGTAAGGAATTTACAGTGCACAGTGTGACAGAAACCACACGCCACACAGTATTGTTTCTGGCTCTTCACTGATTTAAAACACTTGTGTCCAATAAAGTCAAATGACAAACATCTAGTTGTGTTCATGTAACTCCACTTTTTCTGATTGGTTGAATTCTTTCACCTGTGTAATATCTGTAAGGACTGGTGTCTACATTTCAAATAATTAAATGATTAAACGTTATTTTCATCATGTAAATCACTTTATGAATAGAAAACTCGTGTTTAATAATTTATTAAATGTAAAAGTTTGAGTGCTAACTGCTCTTCATGTGTGCCCCATCGTGTGCAAATGAGATCTAGCACCTCAAAGCTCAGGGGTACGATTATTATCAAGACACTGAATGAAACGCAAGCATTACGCGATTCGGTCTCCTTGACAACCGAGTAAAGAGCAGCCTGCTGTGGCCATGAAGAAAGTTTCTTTTTTGTTTGCTTTGTCGTGAGTCAGCACAAAAGTGCAGTTAGCTAACAGGTGAGGTTGTTATTTAGGGCTTCTGTGTGTCTGTTTCGTTTACAAGCTTCAACTGCTTATTAGAAATATAGTAAAGTTATTTAAAAACCAAAATATTAAACACTGGTGACTGTTTGCTAGGTGCCTCAGGGTTGTGGAAATCCAATTTGATTCAGAAGTTAAGGTTTGCTAAGGGAGAAAAAACAACTTCATCTCAGTTTGTTTTCACAAATTTGTGTTTTTAGGGACAGATAATTCCCATTTAGACGTACAACATTGCTGAGTTCCTTGTTATTCAACTTTTTCCTGCCATTTAATTGTGAAGCACTTTAAAAGAAAGCATTTATCAGTAAATGCAGTTTATAGAAATTCACTCTCACTTGGGGTTAAATTTATCAGTGGGAACAACAGAGTTTGCTGCATAAAATAGGAAATGGACACCTTGTGTGTCTTTTAAAATGTTTTGTTTGTTTGTTGTGTGCCTTAATAGCCTTGTCCAGCAGCTGTAAGCTAACTTCTTCTAATAAAAATAATATAATGCATTTTAATAATAGGCACTAAAGGACATCTTACAAGACACAGTTAAAAAAACAAGCATGAATGACTCCATAGATCATGAAGTCAAACAAATCAGTTTACAGTTATATGTTAATAAAGAAATCAAGAACCAAAAAATCCATATTATAAAATCTAGGTATAAAATCATCACCAAAAAGTCATTCTCAGTGCAAATTTTGATGTGTGTGTCACCATTACACTGAATATGCCACCTTTAAGAGGTGTGTTTTCAGACTGCTGACTGCTGAAGGCTGATATCCTCACCTACTCCTCAGGTCATGTGGGGCCGTGCAGCCTGAACCAGAATCAGCCTCATAGGGAGAAAAAGCAGACTTTCTGGAGAATGTCTCCTAGCCTAGAAGAAACATCAAACCCTCTGACACCCCAGCACAAAGGAAAGGCCTTATGTAAAGAAGAAAGAAATGAAAGGGTGTCCTCCTGACTTCTTCACTGGCACTGCTTTAGTAGAGCCTGAAGTCTCATGGTCAAGACAACATCAGGCTACTGATTGCTTGTCAAATGCAGACAAAAGAGAAGATATGTCTACCAAAGATAGTTTGCTGGTTCTCAGACTCTTTGCCAGTCTAGCTGAGAGCCTTCTCCCAAAAACTCTCCATCAGATCTGGAGAGGAAATAACATTCTGACAAGAAATGCTTGAATAACGAAGGCCAACACAAAATTGGCAAGCAACTCGTAGTCAAGCAGGACCTCTGGGCTGGAATAAATGTAGCTGAGAAGCATGAGAGAAAACTACAGAAGGTGAGAATGGTCACATATATCATGACATCATGCAGCTAGTTCTATAATTTACATTTTTTGGAATTTTAAAGCTTTCTAATATGTCCATTTTTCATGAGCTGGCAATTGTGACATGCCATCTCAAACTCTTGCAGAATAAAGACACGCTTAGACACTCAGGCACATCTTAACGTGCTAATATTGTGTGTGCATGTGTGTGTTCCTGTCATATCCAGGAGCTGAGAAGGTTGTCAGCGCAAAGCTGGCCCAGCAGAGACCGCCTTGCGGTGTTCAGTGACGTCTTTGATGATGTATGTGAAGGCTCGCCAGTATTTGGACGCATCCTGAGGGAAATTAAGGTTTTTCCATTTCCTCTCTACCCACTAGCACATTTTTAGCATGTGCCGTCAGACGTATTAGAGCCAAGAGAGAGTGAGTCCCTGGTGTAGCAAGCGGAAGTAGAGCAACCACTGGAACCTGGTCATGATGCGTCTGGGAGCAGGTCATCAGAGGGCAATGGTTGCATATTGCTCATTCATAAAAAATGTGTAAGGGTCATGCAAGTTTATGTTGTGTACACAATGGCTTAGGTCACAGTGTTGTTTAAAAAATTATAATTTGGCACTGAATCATCAGCGTTTGTGCATTTTGCATATAAAAAAAAATATGAATTGACATACTAAAATTGTAATGTGGAGACACTGAGGTTGTCATGCAGCTGAACTCTTATTGTTTGACAGTGTTAAACTACAGGAATGAGCACTTTTGATTATCATATATTAGGACACAAGATGTGCACATAATTTAACAGTAGCTAAAATATTACAGTAACTTTGATTTTCTTTTTATTATTATTATTATTTGTTAACACAAAGTAGTTTAATACTTGACATACAAGATCTGTACCCGGCATCATGACCTCATCTACACCTGTCTACATTTTCAACTGTCCGCTGTAATGCAACAAAGCTTGTGTTGATTAACAGGAAGCAACGAGATTGGCCCATGAGCAGTAAATTTACATATATGATTATTTTTAGTTTCAGCAAAGCTTTGATTCTGTCTACAAAGACACATAAAAAATCTAGAAAATACAAAGAGTGTAATAATGGTTTTTTTTCTTCTTCCACACAGATTATGATTTGTATTATTTTGTATTGAATATACACGTAGACCTGAGACATTAATGTGACGTTCTCACCCTGTTTCCTGTCAAAAACACTGATTCCCCTCTGTAGGTGTCAGCAAGCATAAATACTGGCTTCATATTTATTGCGTTGGATTATTAAGCTCAGGCAATTTCAAAGTCTGAACATTGCTTTTCATGCTGTGTAAGAATGTCTCCGTCTTATAAGTTATACCTCAGTATTGAATATAAAGTCCATGTAATGAAACAAAACTGCACCTGTAGTGCAGTCAAAAGGTCAGAGGTAAATGTTGTCATGTTGATTTAAGGCTATATGTCCATTTGGAACTGACCTCAGGGCTGATAGCAATGGGATCCTTTTTTATTCTTAATGGAAAGACTTCATGTATTTTTGACATAGCAGAATATGTTTATGGGGTCAGGGTTGCACATTACCGATCTTTTGCAACTTTTGCAATCGTCACATTTTGCTCAAGCATCTTTTGTGTTTGTGGCAAACAATACAAGTTTTAATATGTTTTTGTTGTTGTTCTGTATCTTTTGTTGTGTTCTGTTCTGTAACATATGCTTCACTCACAAATCTTGGCAGTGGCAAAGTAAGGAAAACGGAGTTGGAAGATGCTGAAAAGGAGGTTAGCAGGCTGGAGCAGGAGGCCAGAAGAGCTCTAGAGGAGAATAATTGGTACTGCAAGGATCCCTCTAACCCCTCAGAATGAAAAAGTATAAATAATATTTATATAAAGTCTCAGCACTTCAAGCACGTTTGTTCTTTTTTAACCTCAGAGTCTAAAACGAGTCACAGAATGTTCCAGCTATCAAAGGCCCAGAGGACAATGACATGAAGAGTAAGTCTCAAGACTACACTGGGAGATCTAATCATTGGTTCAATCACTTCTAAGCATTTTCTGTATATTACCCTGCAAGCAACAGCACATGCTAACTTTTAAATGTCCTGCGTCTCTGATGTGGATAGACTGAACAAATAATCACTTTGTCATGCCATGAGGCATGAAGAGGGTTTTGTAGTTTCAGTGAGTCAGCTGTGATTTTATAATGCCTGTAGGGTTCGAGTAGAGATTTATGCTATGCTCTTCTCTGTTTGGACAGATACATCTCTGTCAGGGATGCAGGATAAAAAAAACTGCCGTCCACTGCACCAAAAGTGTCCATCGGGTGTTGAACATGTGAAGGGAGATCCAGTAGGTGAAGGAGGAAATTTTAGGAGAGGCCGGTGTCAACTGTTGAAACTGTGGCCACTGAAAGCAGCATCAAAGATCTACAGGTGCTTAGAGATCAACTATAAACTCTGCCACTCAGTGCTTCTCCTCACAAGTTTATGGACAACACAGCTTAGCTTTTACATCATATTGAGCAACAGTTTTGCCTTTGCACTCTTTGAGAAGTAAAATCAAAGCAGGAAGTACGATTGCTGAAAATGCACATGGCTGCAGTTTTCATTTTGCTTTTTTTCCTGCTTGCTTCCAGACAGAGATAATGAGACTGATAGCTTCAAATGACCGTCTGAAGACCACCAAAAAGGCAGGGGAGTTTGACCTTTTTCCCTCTACGTCATCATTTTTTTAAGTATTACAGATTTTAATGCATGTCCTGCTGTGTGATGGTGGATCATGTTTTTTACTCTGGGAAACAACATCAATGTGGTGTCTAGGAGACTTGTGACTCTTTCTAACTTATGCTTGCTTTCTGTTTTACCACCAAGATGTCACGGGATGAGAGACATTAAGAGATACGAGCAGTGAATAGTTTCATTAGCAAGTAAACCAGAGGATCAGTTTTTGAGATGGATGTTTTAAAAGTGCTGTAAAATAAAGGAATACCTATTTAATAGCATCACGTCTTGGACCAGCAGGCAACTTAATTATATTTGTCACCGCCCTTCGGTTTAATACATATAAAAAATGTCTTTGCCAGCAATACTGCTCTAGATCACAGCTTGAAACTACCACCAGTGTGAGCAAACAAGCAATAACACAATGTACAAATACTCCATTATAAATTCTGCATTCTCACTTAAGTAAAAGTACATAAATATTAACTGTTTTATAATTGTGTTTTATAATGTATATTGTACTATTTTATTGTTACTGATGCAACATTTTAGGAGTATTTTGATGTTGAATTTGGTTGAAGAAAAGCTACAATTGGCTACTTAATATTGTTGACTTAATCTATAATATGTACTCTCCATTTAAAGATGAGCATGTGCGTAAAACCTTAATTTATATATTAACTAGTTTTAAACTTATATAATTCTACTAGTACTGTATCTGTCAAATCATCGTAGTGGATCAAAAAGTGCAATATTTGCCTCTGAAATGTGGTGACGCAGAAGTAAAAATGGCAGTGAAAACACTGAATTGTACTGAATAGTACAAGTGCCTCAAGAGTGCAATTGAGTGCAGCTTTGAGTAATTGAATTTGGGTTTACAGATTCCAGTTGTCCATCCGTTAAAGAACAACAGTGAATTTGACACTTAACATATGTTGCTCTGTGGCCCAGGGCAGTCCAATTAGTATTTGTTAATATGAAAAACTTCAACCTTATGGTAGAAATCAAATAAGTTGTGTATGTACCGCCTGAAGCTGCTTGAATGTTAATGGATTGAGAAGAGAACTGTTTCAAAGCAGAAAAAAGGCCTGGTTACTGTCACAGCCATCTTTTTCTGATTTATTCTGTATGAAGCTGTGCTTGACCGTGAAAGCACAGAGGATTAGGAGGACAACCAGTCCCTCTCTTATTTCTGGCTGCAGGAGACAAGTATTTATTTGTAGAGCCTGATTCAAGCATAGGAAAAAACTTAACCCCCCCCTAACATAATGCACAACTGATATCCATAAAACAGACCTGTGTTGTTGGACAGGGACACTGCAAAGGTCAAAAGACCCATTTCCACAGCATTGGGAGCAAATTACTATTCAAACACCAGAGGGCAGCAGAGTCATGCCGAATGTACAAGATAATGTTTGTCTCTGTACTTATTCAGAGCTGAAGTGTCAGACTGTGACCTTTATCAAAACAGAGAAGATGCCTTTAAGTTTGTGATGTCTAGATAAAGGTCACAAGCTGAAATGCCAGCATTAGATGTGTCGAGTGTTAAAGAGAATACGCAGAGGTTTTTCCTCCAGGCTCAAGTTCCATGTGACTTTTGAGTCATAAAAATCCAATTATAGCTTTGTGGGTAAAACTGTGATGAAATTACTCATTTGATGTGTTTAAGAATCACTGAATGAGAGGATTAGAGAAAATAAAGAGGCTCTCTTTGGATTGATATGGGGTGACCTTTGCCCCCAACACGATAGAGTGCCTTGCTGTCTGCTGGGACCTAATCATAGGTCAAAGTCTGGCTGGCAGAGGCAGTAGGAACAGAGTGTGTTTTTGTCCCTCACTGTCTAAGCTCTTCTCACCCTGTAAGCAACACCTCACCTTGTGGAGAGCTTCCTCTGCTTGGATTGTCACCAGTTCAACACCATGCCACTTCGGACTGTGGCCCTGCTCCTCCTCTGCGTGTCCATGGGCATGTGTGCTACTATAGGCCACTACCAGGATCAAGCAAGTGAGGATGAGGAGCCAGCTGTTGTCACTGAAGGTGGTGTAGCAGCTGCCTCGGTAGAAGCAGGTGAAGAAGGTGTAGCTCCTGTCGAGACACACTCACCTGCCGCTGAGGAACCTGCTGCTAATTCCATTTTTGGTGACAATCTACTGGCTAAAATATTTGCAGGAGATAACCCAGCAGCTGACAAACCTGAAGTGGATGTCCCCGTGGCAGATGGTGCAACAGCGGAAAAGCAAGGGACAGACAGTGACGGGCCTGCTGGAGACGCCCCTGGTATGGAAGCTCTTACTGGTGAAGCTGTCGCCCAAGAGCAGCCTTCATCATCTGAGGACAATGACATCAGGCCAGTCCACACGAATCAGTCCCCAAACAAACCCTTGGCACAGGAGGACGATAACAGCTGGAGCCTTAACTCAATTAGAAGCACTTTCCAGACCATGAACGGATACTTTGACTCCCTGGTGGAGCTGGCAGGAGGGCACAATGGTGTATGTCAGTACCGCTGCCGATATGGTAAGAGGGAATCTCTTTAATTAATGTGAAGTTTTGAGAGCCACAAGTCCTTCAGTAGCTGGAGGTGAAACCTTAGCTAGTCAGAGTTGTTGCTTAAAGCCAAGATGTCAATCAGTGCATATGTGTACAGTCAATTTCCAAATTATTATTATGCTGTCCACATCCAATATTCCATCTGTTATTATGTAATTGTTTTCGTAGTACACTTTAAGTCTCAAATCAATCCACCTGCTGTCTGTTTATCAGCTACTGATTTACAACATGCTAGGCCATCAGCGCACTGATAATGAAACCTGAATACATTCTGGTTATCAGTCTAAGAGGTGATGTACCTACAGTTACGCAATCAATACAGATGTTCTCAAGTAGAAGTTACATCTAATCTGTGAAACAACACATACTCAAGAACAGAGATATACTGTAGAAACTTGATTGGGAGCACATGATGACATCAGTTTTTTAATGTGCCTTCATTTCAGTTTGAAAATTAAATGGAGCTTATCTGTTTTCATAGGAGAACTCCCTCAACCTCGTCCAGGCTACCAGCTCCCAGAGCCCAACGGCTGCAGCTCCTCTTTGGTGGGATTCCAGGTGAATGCTGCTGTAGGTGACCTGTTTATAGCACCAACAGCCCAGAACTATATCATTAAGGCCAAATAATGGAGCTGACTACAACCGTAACAGCTTAAATGCTAGTATTAGCAAACTGCACTGACACAATTTGTTCTTTTAATAGCTTGACCTGGGGATCCCTGCTATGACAAAGTGCTGTAACCAGCTTGACATGTGCTATGACACTTGTGGCACAAGCAAGAATGACTGCGACGCAAAGTTTCGCACATGTCTGTATGGCATCTGCTCCGACCTTAAGAAGAGTCTGGGCTTTGTGTCGAAAGTTCAAGGTGAGATATTTGCTGATATTTACAATATATAGGGTGGTCTAAATGTGACCACCAGGAACATCTCATATATATTCTCTGTTTCTCTATCTTTTCTCCCTAGCCTGTGAATCTATGGCCGACGCTCTCCACAGCACAGTGGGGACCCTTGGTTGTAGGCCTTACATGAACAGCCAGAGGGCAGCGTGTGTCTGCGAGGGAGAGGAGAGGGATGAACTGTGACACAGGACACTGAGGACAAACTCCCCAAATGTGTTCACAGACAGAGTCATGAGTATTTATATATATTATACTGTGTATTTATAGGCTTTATGTCAAGACGGAGTTAACTTCACAAGAGCCCACTCAAGATTCACAGCCTGGGAGTTAAAAAAGAAAAGAAAACATCAGTGGGGAATGCAAATGAACAGTTTCTCAGGTTTTATTCATAGGCAGTACTGACAAATATTAAGTATCTGAATCTGACTTTCAGAATCTTAATTAACTGCTTATGCATGTTTTACTCTCCATTTCATTTTAGGCCATTTTTAGGCCTCTATGACTCCATTACCATAAATTACTATGACTCCAAACAAAGTGCCTGATGGGAAGGAGATTGCAGCTGGATTAATTTCCTCTAGATAGAGAGACACAGTTTAATTACTATGGTGCACATGATTTGTTTTGTGCTATTTATCAAGATGGTCGGCTCAAACCTTAAGTCAGTGTCGTGTAAATCTAATGCCTGTTAAACATACTATGTTAATGTTTGATCTAAGTTATTTGCCAGTATTTGTTGTTTTTTAAGAATGAATACATGGCTAATTGCAGTCAAACTGACATGATTAATTGTAGATTAATTGTCAGTGATGAAGCGTATGCATAATTTCCGGGGCACGGCACACTGATATCTCTTTTCCACCACACTGGGATGCGTGACATCCTCCCCGAGCCATCGATTATACTGAGCAAATGAGTCAGAACACATCTATGGGTGCTCCACATGTATTTTTCAAGTCGGTGATGGTGTGAAATATAAACCACTTCTTTAAATCCACTAAATCTTTAAGCTGTAATCAGGCTTGAGAAATGCCTGAAAGTGTGACCTAGAAAAACATCCTTCATGCGGTAGTTGTTACAAATGAACTGTGGCCCCTCTGAATGATTTCTAATAGAAATGTCATTCACTGTAATGTCAGGAAGTTGTGCTGCCAGGCAAAGTGGCGATGAAACACACAAGCTTGGATGTGTTAAGCAGACTTCAAGTGATCTGCAGCACTGTGACTGACACTGGGACTTACATAGGAACATGGAAGACTGCATATACTGTGCATCTGCATGCATATATGTATATATGAGGGACTTTTAAATACCAAATAAACTGATTACTCTCCTGTAATCTGTTATTCCACAGTTGTAATTTTGCTGCTGCCGTAGTCATGCTCTCATGGTGTATGAAATGATGGCTTTATGTTAGCATCACAGCTCAGGCAGGATGTAGATGGGGCCTCCACTCAGTGTGTGCTGCACCTGAGGTTCACTGGTCCGAACCTCTCTGCGGACGCGTCCTTGACAATGCTGAGCGCAGTGGGAGTCTCCTGTGCCGCATACCAACACCTGGCAGTGGAGGAACACTTGCTGTAAACAGAGGAGACAGGTTTGTTTTGAGTACAGATAGAGACGAATACCTCCACAGTGTAAGAATGCTGCTGCTTCAGGCTATGAATACAGCCTTTATGCTACATAGGCATAAGCCCACACACACTTGCCAGCTGGCTCCCAGCATGCTTTTTTTTTTTTTTTTTTTTTTTTAACTCACTCTGTTGTCCTTGCCAACGAACTTGAAGACGGGGACCTGGTAGTGCTTGGAGAGCTGGTCCTTTGATGAGTACTGTGTCACTGTTTCATCTGAGATACACCTGAATAAGAAGCCAAAGGAAAAGTAGAGGCTTAACACAGTACTCAATGATCCATATATGTTTCTAACAAGCCAATTTATCACGTCTAGCTGCCCCAAGGCCCCGAAACACTGTTGTATTTTTAATAGGAAATCATGAAAACAGATTACAGCTCTGCTCTGCTGGTGTCCGTGGAGTAGCAAAAGAAAATCTCTCTCTGGATTTCGCGGAGAAATGGTTTGCCAAAAGGGAGTGTTCCCCAGATAAAAAGGCTGTTCTTTGTTTCGATTTTTCTGCTTAAAATATTCTTGTTTTCTTTCTGCATTAATCACATGGACGAGGCCAGTGGTATTTTTTATTTGACATTTCCTTGAGTGGAGATTTCCTGTCCTATAACCATGCAGCAGCTGATGCTACGGTAAGACTTTGTGGAAACACAGCGGCTGGGTCTGATCCTGATGACGTTTATTATGGGTCCTAATAAAGTCACAGGAAACAAAGGCATTTTTGGTATGCGTGAGGCAATATTAAAAAGACAGAGCTCTTCAGTTTTCATTGTGTGCATGAGCAAGACCCTTTACAGAGTCAGTTAACCCAAATGACAAAAAAATAGTTTCTTTATTACTTCTGGTATCCATGCATGTACAGTACCACGCAGTTTCTTTGCTCACTTGGTCATGACTTCCTCTTGAATATGTGTAAAGTTTTCTATAAATACCACTTTTTAGTCAGCCACAGTGGGTGAAATCCACCACCCACGACTATAAACAAACCTGTTATTTGTATTTTCCTGGTAGAAAGCGATCATGAACTGGGAATAGCTTGAATCTTTATCATATCTTTTTGCATTAGAGGGTAGCAAAACAGAAACCTATTCATTTAAAAAGTAATGGATATACTCCTCCAGCAGTGCTATTTTCTGGTTCAAGGCCTTTGCAATTAATGTGCTGTGCAAGGCAGTACAAGATGTAGCATTAAAACTGATCAAAGTACCACACTATTCACCCGTCTTTGATGAGGTAATACTTAAGGGCCTGGTCAGCTTTGGGCCCTGGTGTGGCGAAGCAGCTCTCCACCATTGAAGAAAGGCCCTCCACTCTCTCTTTTGGCTCCACCCCGAAGAAGAGGGAGTCATGCAGGCGGAGCTGGGGTGGGGTGCGGTAGGGCTCAGAGAACTCTGCGCTCTTGAAGAGCTCCAGATAGAAAGGGAAGACTCCCTCGCTGTGGCCTGCCAGCTCGAGGGCTGAGCTGCGCTGACTCGCCTGGTATCCGTCTGACACTTGATACTCCCTGGGGAACTCACAGGTGACTGGGAGCACTAACTTGCTGGTGCGGACTATCACGTCCTTGCTGCTGCCCGGGCTGCTCCTAGGGAGGCCTGTCACCAGGTTGGTCCCAACAATCTTGTCCTCTGTCACCTGGGGGTCAACATTCAGTTTAAAAGCGCTTTACAGTAATAGCTTTTTCAGTCGGTGACAACCTCGCACACCTCACTTTTAAAGCATGGCTCTTTAATATACTGACATAATAATCAAATATGTCACCAGTCCCTAACCCTGGAGACTAAACCCTGGGCACATTCAGTCTAAGCATTTAAACCCAATGACCTCTGACCTCCACCACTGTGCCGCAGGTCTTGAGGCTGAAGTGGAGGTTGATGTGTGTGCCATTTGAGACACCTCGACAAGACGAGTTGGACAGGGAGAGCTCCAGTCCTCCAACAAGGTCCTTAGGAACTGACACAACAATAGAGCTGGAATCACACTGGACTGGCACTGCGGAACATGGAGGCAAAGATATGACATGTCAGTATGGTCCCATAAAATAAAATGGTGCATAAATACAACGACAAAGAGATGAAAATATACCGCACAATCTGTTGGCTTGCTAAGTGCGTAAAGACATACATAAAGAGAGGTAGATAATTGGGAAAGTAATCAACATTAATGAGTTGATCATGAAAATAATAGATGGTTGCACCCCTAAATTTAACAGTTTTTATTTAGATATACACAAACAGACACTATTATTCCCTTTAGTTACACAATATCCAAAGACCTGTGATAAATGTTTGAATATTTAGAACAACCAAAACAAGCATTTAGCAATCATAGCAATGCAATCAGATCATCACAGTGTCCCTGTTCTCACCTTTGTCACTGACCCTAGCTAAGATCTGTTCATATCGTACCATTTATATTCCATACATTTTTGAAGATCTGGGGAGGATGTACCTCTCTGTAATCTAAATATCACTTGGACAGCCACAACAACCCCTACCTTCATCACTGCAAAGTCATATTTTGATATATTAGGGAAATCTGTTTGATGCCCCAGTAGGCATAGTCTTGGTGATCCAGGTAGTGTCAGGCTCCTGCGCTACATTGAGGACCCTACAGATGTTCCCAGCTAGCACCTGCCCCAAAAGCAATGGACAACCCTCAATCGCCTAAGGACAGGCGTAGGATACTTTGGAGCAGCACTGCAAAAATGCAGTCTCATGGACAGTACCTACTGTGACTGTGGGGATCCACTACAATCTGTGGAACATATAATAACCAGCTGCCCAAAACACTGGCCACCAAATGGCAATCATGGTCTAACTGACCTGGATGATGAAACACTGGACTGGCTTGCCTCAACAAAGCTGATGGTCTAAGGACATATGCCAGAAGAAGTAGAAGGAGAAGATGGTACCGTTAAACCACTTCCCTATGTATTTCAGTTCTCCTTCCTAAAATGGGTGAACAAGTTTCTACTCTCAAATTGAATGTACTAATGTTTCTGTTTCTATCTGACATTTCCAAATAAATGATTTGTCAGCAAGCCCATCCCATAGAGTTTAGATGGAGCAAAATAAACATATGTATAAATTCATACTGACAACATTTCCCCCTAGCCTCCTTTATATATTTCCCAGTATTTAATGGTACTTATAACCTTTTCTGCATCACTCAGATCACACCCTAGGTCCTCCTGCCAAATGATCCTCAGATTTTTATAAACATATTTTTGTAGCCTGTGGAAGATTTTGTGGAGCATACTGTAGCTGCCTGCTTTAACAGGTAATTAAAAAAAAATCTTCAGCCTTCAGACTGTTGCTTGGAAAGAACGTGATATGAGGATGTCACCTTAGACATGGCCTGATTTTTCCTAATATTTTTTTGATGTTATAGACTAAATGTTACCAGTTATTCAGAAAATAATCTGCAGATAAAGCCCCAGCAAAAACAATCATTAGCTTTCCTCTACCGTCAAAAGAGACACTGAGGTAAGTGGTCTGAAACCAACATCCCTTTTTGCCAAACCAAAGATCTGTAGATTATTTTACACCGCTGATAAATAACCCTGCGCTGAAATGATATAAATTCAGTTACAGCCTGAGAAAATGCATTTTGGTCAAACTTGTGCTATCTATAACATCTTTTCAGATTAATGTAGTCATGCATCTCTGTGTCAGCTTGCCTTGTTGTCTGATTGATTATCCATCTTCGATATCTACCTTACACACACACACACACACACACACACACACACACACACACACACACTGATACACACCCTGACATGTGCGTTTGTCCTCTCCCAGCTCCAGCCCTCTGGGACAGTGGCACTGATAGGAGTCCAGCAGTGAGGAACAGCCATGGCTGCAGCCTCCATTGTTAACATGACAGCCTGCTATCTCTGCATGCGACGACACAGAGAGAAGGAAAAGGTTAAGAACACTGTTTGGTGTTCCTGGTTTAAATGTCTCAGTAAAACCTTGACGTGTGTGTGTTACATGCACATCAGAACATGGATGTACCTCTGCAGTTGCGTCCATCCTTGTCCAGCACACGGCCTGGCCCACACTCACAGCGTCTGGAGCCTTTGGTATTCACACACACCTCTGCACAGCCACCGTTGCCCTTCTCACATTCATTCACATCTGAACATTGGGAGACACACCACAGCTGGGTCAGATATTATTATCAGACAAGTCCTGTTTTAATCGACTGAGTAGCAGATGGGTGGAGTTTATCACTTCAAGGCAATTCACTCACTGTTCCTGGGAGGAAGATGATAAATCGGCTTTAAAGGACTTTAAAACTGCGTTTATAATACTGAGGACTGGTAAAGAAATAATGATGGGTGAAATAAAAGGAGGGACTAAAGTGAGAGCGCAAGGGAGTGAGGCGAGGATGGAGGAATGAAGAAGTCATTTCTGAGACAGCGAAAGGCAGATTTGGTTGATGGGTGAATAATGAGATAATGGGAGTTTTCAGGCCGGCTAGGTTCCCACTGCATGCCTGTCACCCATCATTAGGTGTACTATCCAGTATACCACTTACACATACACACACATACACATACACACCTCCACCTTTAGGAGAGTCAGCAAATACAAAAAACAATATTTCAGTCTGTCTCTATCCCTGCTTCCTTCATCAGGCTTTGCACCCATCCTTCCTACTTTATGATTCATCTTATCATTTAGAATATATAAAACTAGAATTAACTTTATAAGTATGGAATTGTAACATTTAAACACAAATCCTACAGGTTATAGAAACTACAGAAAATGGCTTTGGCAGCAGTCACAGGGCCGTGCACAGTAGGGTAGGGTTTCCCAACCATGCGTAGTTTGTGGAGTAATTAACTTCGTTGATAAAATAGAATTTACAATCTGATTTAAAGAATATATCCACATATAAAGTCAGCTGTAACATCTTAAAGCAATTACATACTTAAGAGTGTTTGAAAACTAGTTAGCAAGCGAGCAGAGAAGTTGATAACTTACAGCTAGCTTGAGTAGCAGCTAAACAGTTGAAAGCGTTAATGTTAAGTTAGTTTATAGACAAAGGAAAATGGTTAAAATAGTTAGCCTGTAGAAAAAACTCCCACACACTGTCTAACTTGCAAAAATAATGATTTTAATGCTACAACCTTTGGGTGACTAGACCTCCATCAGGGAGTGTGTGGGAGTTTATCTACTTGTCCCCCTCCTACACACCTGTTTGGAAATAGATGTGCAAAGTATTTCTATGTCCTAATATCGTTAGCCAAAGGTAATAGCTAACGAGATACATTGGGAAAATGGGGCACTGGGTTGTTGGTTTAAATTTGCAATTTTACACATTGATATTTAGTTGAATTTAGGTTGTAATGGCGGTTTACCAAAATTTAATGTCAGTACAGTGTAGAATATTGACAACAGATGACAATGACATTTTGTTGGTTTTAAGTTGTGTTGTTAAGAAACAAAAATCCAACATCTTCAAAACATGCTAACATCATCTTGACGTGAAATAATGACATTTAGACGTAAGGTGTGGAAAGCAAACCCCAGCTACTGCATAATGTCACACAGCGTGAAATTCCAACGTTGTCAGACATTTAAAATATCATCAACTTAATTTTCATTCCAACCAAATTTAATGTCTGTGCAGCGTAAGAGCCATATGGTACGTCTTTCTGACGTCATATTGATGTCCAATGCCAGCTGGGTCAAGACATTAAATTTAGCAAATGGAGTTTGCCTAGTTTAAACAAACTCCATCTGCTGACGAAGACTATGAGATGCAGACACATTTAAAGCTATTTGTACTTTTTATACATACGATTACATAATTTATTCACAAAAACATTTTTCATTGAGGATTCAGCACCCATTCATACTTCTGAGGGTTGAACGTGTTTGTTAGGACTTCCAAATAATGGAGATGTGAAATGGGACACCCCATAAAGCTATCTAAAGCTTGAGAATAGCCGGTCCAGACATGAGGCAAATTATATTTGAAAATGTTAACTGACATGTTGTCTTCATCTATATGCCACTTGCTGCTGTTTGCACAGTCTGGTTAGATGCTAAACTGCAATTAATTGCACTGGTATTTGTGCAATGACAATAACGAAAAATTTAATGTAAGTGGACCTGATTAAAATGATTTCTGACAAACTACTTTTTACGGTCAATGTTTAACTTTCACACTCATGAAATTGAAATTATATCCCTGTCAGCATGGATGAATGTGAAGCATTTCTGAGGACAAATAATTACAATTATTAAAATGTTTGATAATATTAAATTCTCATGATGAAAGGGAAACAAACCACTTGACTCTATTTGTTTTTGTGGTGTTTGCAGGCTCTGCCCAATATCATGGTTATCCTATTAAGTCAAGTAAACATTTAAATACGAACAGCTTATCCAGACATATGATTGTATTCATCTGAACAATGGCTGAACATACTGCAAAGCCAGTCTGATTGATTTCCCCTGTAATTGTTTCTCAGAAACCATTTCCAGCCTATCCATCTTCCATGTCTGCTACACAACTTATCTGTGCCCTCTCTTCCTCCCTCCCTGTCTGTCTGTCTTACCCAGGCATGTTTGTCTGTCTGGTCCCAGGACAGTTCCAGGTGCACAGCGACAGTCAGACTCGGGACATCTGGGACCTAGACAGTCCACCTCATCACAGATATCATAGAAATCTTTGCAACACACACACAAACAGAGAAAAACAAATTAAAGAGACAATAGATTAGAAAATGAAAATTAACTCAGTAAAATAATTGGATTTTTATATATCACACACGCTCACTCACGGCCACAGTAAACATGGAAGCAGACTGAGGGTCTGGGCAGGCGATAGACAAAGTATCCTCCAGTACAGGCCTTCACGTCTACAGTGCTATTCCACTGGCAGCAGTTGTCACTGAAGCTGGCACACACGGGCAGGGTGATGATGCCTTCGTGGGGTTGAGGGTGGCTGCCGTTGAGCCAGATGGGAGCATGGGTGCCACAGTGATTCTCAGAGATGCAGAAAGTGGGCATGGCATCCCCGGCCATGCCAGTGAAGCGGTACCATTCTCCAGACATGTGGCTGTCGCACAGGGGGACACCAGATGACTGGTTGACGTGGTAGTCTGTGTTTCTCCAGGGTTCATTCAGGCTGATGTAGGCAGAGCATGGGTCCAGGGCTGAGGCGGAAAAGATGAGCAAAACTTAGGTGCGTATGCTTTAAAAAAAATGATGGAAATGTTTTTTGAGATAAGAAGGATAAGCCAGAGGGGTTGGTTGGACAAGTACTATATTTTACTTAAGCATATCCATTTTGAGCTACATTAATTTGTAGTCCACTAGATTTCAGAGGTATACGGAGTGCACTTTAACTTTGCATTACATTTATTTTTACTAATGATGATGTCCTTATATAGGTTAAATTACACAATAGTATATGGAGTTATTAATATTAGCTGCTAACACTATAATACGACATTAACTTATGATACTGTAGCAATATCCTCCTGAGACCCTGTGTCCTCATATGTGGACATCAAATTTTGGGTTTACTTGACCTTGTACTTCATTTTACTTAACTTAGACCTGTTGTCCTTGTTTGCAGACACTTTTTTGTGCCATCTTATGGTAGTAAGAGCACAGCACACTAATCCATGTAAAAACAAAATGGCAGTTGTAGTTTGATATGGTAACAAATTTGACCAATTTTAGCAACAGTAACAAGATAAGACACTGTTAATTAGGAAGTACAAGACACTGGGACTTTGTTGTCGTCTCATTTGAGAACATTGGGTCCTAGGTGATCCCAGATAGTATAGGAGAAATTAAAAATGCATACCAAACAAAAGTTGTGGTCTCTGGAGTATATTTTGCTATCCTTTACTTAAGTAACACTTTTAATGCAATACCTTTACTTCTAAAGGAACATTGCATTCTGAAGTATTGCTAATTTTCAATATAAAATTTCTAAATACTTACTCCATCACTGTAAAAGGGCAAGTTCACCCACATTATGAAAAGAAAACATGTTTGCTCACATTATTCTTATACAGGCATGCAGATATATTTTTCTTTTATCAGTCTAGGTTTTGGGATTTCTGAAATTTATTTTGTTTCCAGCACTCACAGCATTGGGAAATTACATTTAAATGACATCCAAAACAGTGGCGCTCTAGGGGTTTAAGGTGACAACCATGAATCATAATACCACCGGTTTGACAGGGACCTTTGTTGCAAGTTCTTCCCCATATCTCCTTCCCCTCATTTCCTCTGGAGTCAACTTACAAAGACAGGCATGAAAAGCCCACAAAAACGAATTCAAAACAGGGTCCTGCCCTGGTTATACTCCACAGGCCATTCTGGAAATACAGTAGCTCTCAGTAGAAAATAGTGCAGAAGAAATTCAGAAACTACCTGCCTGGCTAGATGCCACTACATGCCACATGCTTTTTTTAATTTTGGTGAAGTGACCCTTTAGAAAGCTTCAAATTTCTGCTCCATCCATAGACAAGCAGTATATCTTTTATGCCGCCCCATGTTCTGTGGTCACTTGAGCAAACTTGCAACCATGAAACAGACCTTTGGACCACCAAGATAAACTGTAACACAGAGTCAATTCTAATTGAACCTACAGCCAACAAGCCATTCACAAAGAGCTCTTTATCCAGTCCTGTCAGTGGCGACTCTTTTCACTCCGGTTTAGCTTTGCAGAATCAGGAGAACAACTAAACAAGCAGAGTAAACAAAGTGCAGCAAAAACAATCAATAGCCTCTCGCTCTCCTCATGCCCTCTCAACAGGGTAATTAAGTTGCAGACATAAAACAAAGGGAAAAGAAGAATACATGTGGGATGATGGGATCGGGCAAAGTGAGCAAGAGTAAGTGTTAATCACTGAGAATCAGCAGGGATGAGGAAACAGCGGGAGCCTCATCAGCCTGACAGTAAAGCATCTTCAGTGACAGGCCAGGAGCCAAGTAACATGACAGCTGACACCAGCACATTACACTCAACTGGAGCAGTAACTAGCATTATAACCAAACCCTCAGGCTTTCCATTTAGTTGGATTGCTCTACATAAAATATCCATGTTTACGCTTTCTGTGTGACATTTAATGGAGGTTTATAGTAACTAATCTTTTCCCTAATATCTGCTTTCACAAGTAAACATAAAAACACACAAACACCACATTATGCTAAGAAAAAATGAACTAACTGACGCTTTAGTTCCCGAAAGCTATGACGACATAGCTGTGTGAGATGGGACTAATGTTCTGACGCTATATGATGTCACCACACATATCATTTTCTCCCTTCATCCACTAATGAACAGTCCATCTTGTCACGACCCACTGCTCCAATAAAAGCAGAGGGATCAATCCACGGCCTGGGCCCACTGACAACATAAACGACCAGTTTTGGAGATGTACGACTGACCAACTGTGTTCTAGCTCGGGCAGCACAGAAGGGGCAGAGGACATAGCTGACTCATGCGGGTGTATGCTAATGGGAGCGTTAAATCTTCCAGATGGGGCTTGAATAACTTAATATGGCTATTAAGGGAGCGTGGAGCCAAGCCTAACCCAAGTCAGACTCTAGCCTCTGCACAGATGAAGATGAAGACCCAGAGTAAACAGTGTCCAACCTTATTAGTTTTTGCAATTAATATTTTTTGTTTAAGCATAAAGCTGGCAATACGCTATTATTTTTCTCTGTGTTTACAGATCCCATGAAAGGACTAAAACTAACAATAAATTCATCCTACTAACACCTGCCCTCCTTGCGTGGCCAACGCCTGACATATATTATCCCTCTGTGCCACAGACCCCCAAAAGCCATCAAAAACACATCAATGAGCCACACAGCTGCACTGGACAACACCTCGCTTCATTAGAAATTCCTTGTACACCAACCTGCTGCTGTATTTATTGACTAGAGCACCAAAGGTGTGTTAATGCTCTGCTGAAAATAGTCACTGTGAAACATAGGCGTAGATTTTTCAGGGGGTGGGGGGCAGGGGATAAGTTTCCCTAAATATGCAGATGTGCATTTCTCCTCCCCCAGTGAAAACATGAAAATAGTAGAGGACTTTTATTTTTGACCAAATTAAAGACATTTCCACCATAATTTGAGGCGGAAAAGGCAAAAATGCAGAACATTTCACCAGTATGCATGAAATTAAAGGAGCAGTGTGTAAGATTTAGGGGGATTTAGTGGCATCTAGTGGTGAGATTTGCAGATTGCAACCAGCTGAAACATCTCCCAGTCATAAGTCCTTCAGTTTTCATTGGTCAGAGGGGAGGCTAATTATCCACAGAGGTCTCTTCATCTCTAAACTAAGCAATAAAACTGGTATAAACACTGAATAAAGCAGTTTCACATCACAAATCAATGTTTCTCCTATGCTGTTCTAGCCAAGCAGCTGTTGTTGTGTGCTCACCCATTTTCTCTGATAACTTAATGTGTGCTCACCTTATTTCTGAGCCAGACATTCAAAAGGTTCCTACAGTAAGCTGAACTATCTACAGAGGACTCGTCCTCTCCTAATTAAATGGACCAGGTGATTTAAACCGGTAAAACATGGAATAAAGCAGTTTCACATTAAAAAAAATCAGTGCTCCTCCGACGCTCTCATCGCCAAAGGTCAGCTAAGTACAGTTGCCAACGAAGACACAAAAATGTGAATGGCCCTATCTAGAGCCACTGTTTGGTTTGCCCATTCTGGGCTACCGTAGAAACATGGTGGCACAACATGGCGATCTGCGTACATGAGGACCCACTCGCTATCAAAAGCATGGATACCAAGAGACGAAGCTCCGTTGAATTTCTGCCAACAGACACTAGGGGCGCTACTGCCATTTTGGACTGTTGAGCTTGGACTGTTGTGCCCAGACGACATGCAAGATGTCAAGGAGAGAGGAGAAAAAAAGTAAAAGAAAACAGTGTAGTGCAATTAACTGCAACAACTATCAGTGGGACACCCCGCACCTGGCCTTCCACCGTTTCCCGAAGGATCCCGACAGGTAAGAACTCCTGAGGTGTAAATTTTAAAGTGTTTTAATATCCATTTAATATGCCAGTTTTGGAGGGACGATAACACTTATAGAAGATTAACTTAATTACTCCTTCAAAATCACCCTATCAGCCAATCTACCAATATATATATATATATATATATATAGCCTATATATTAAGCCATTCATGTTTCTAGTTAAAATATTGATTTTTTTTTTTTTTGGTAGATTGAGTAATTAAGTTAATCTTCTCATAAGTGGATGTAATATGCAAAGGCCGTTTTTCTTCATTTTGTTTTTTTGTTAAAGTCTATATTTTGCTTTACAAAAATGTGCAGCTGTGACCAAGCTATCATGAGGTGAGTAGCATTGTAAGCACAATTAACAGCGATATACTTCAGTTTGTCTGTGTATTTTTGTATGCAAGCGGGTCTGCTGTGGTTTGCTGACAGTCCAATATGGCGATGGTAGGACGAAACCATGGGCAAGTCTGTTGCTAGGGGGCGTTCTATTGAGCATTGCCTCTTGGTATCCATGCTCTTGTGTTAAAGCAAAACGTACTCCCTTGTCCCGAAATGCACAGTTTACCCCGATTAAAGTGACATTCACTAGACATTTGCTACTTGTGGTCCATTTGTCAGGACTTAAAAAAATAAATAGACTTGGAGCTGAGTGTAACAAATCGGTTAGGTAAGTCCAAAAGTGTTGGGAGACGGACCAACACATTTTTGGTTTTGGTCTTTTCATGAGATTCATTGACAATAAGAAATATGTTGAATCATGTCAGCCTTATCCTTTAATCTATACTAAAAACAAGCACCGTTAACATGCAGATTTGACTGCTATGATAATAAAGGACATACCAGCTTGTTTAGAATGAAAACATGAAATGTCACACTCACCTACACCGGCAGCTGCAACAACCTCCAGCAGCAGACTGGCAATCACCCAAAAAATCATGATGTGTTTTCTTAGAGTTCAGGCCTGAGTGTGTACATGTATGTGGCTCTTCTGGTTCATCCTTCGGGGAAGCCTGTCTTTAATAGGCGCCTCTTATCTGTATGTGTCATTTTGTCATATCTGTCTGTCCCACCTTGACCTCTTGACCCTCTGCTCCCCAAATCCAGCAACAGGACCATCCTCCTATTGTCTCACACTCTCCTCCCTCTATCTCTGCACACACAGCCATACACTACCCTATTATTATTTGCTGTCATGCTGTGAAAAAGTGTGATTATGGCTATTTTACATGTCTTAATATCTTTTCTGTCTCATCTTTCCTGATTTAAAGGGTGTGGAAGAACGAGCAGTGATCTAATCTGCAGCGGCATTAAACCAATCTGATTAATCTGCTTAGTGTCGTGCGGGAGCATCTCTCACTTAAAGGCGACGGCGAGGTTTGCACACTGAGGACACGCTGTGCCAGTAGAGTGAATATGTTCTCATCTAGCTCATTACTTGACCACTATGGCACCGGCCAGAAAATATCTAAAGCTTGGCCCCTTTTCATTTAGAAAGAGCCCAAACTAACCTGACACGCGCAGTTTTTGTTTCTCATATGTAATTAAATCAATGGAGACATTAATCCACCGGGCTGTTGGAAGAAATGAGGCGGAACATGCGATTCTTCTTTTGTGATTACTCCTGGAAATAAGACATCATTAGCCCCCCTGACTGCTGGTTTCTATAGCACAGGCAGATTCAATCAGCACTTTATGACACTAGTACTGCATAATCACACTGTGTATAGGAAAGCTGTATATAGTTCTTCATTTTTAATGATCCCCTTTTGTTCACTTTCCCTCAGAATTTCAGGTTAATTTAGTTCTCAGAGTTTAGAATTTTTGAACCATCTTTCTAATCATAGTTGCAATGTTTAGGCTGAATTTAGTTTGATCATTAGGGGCCGGGCAGCCTAAGCTGCCAGGACCCTATTGTTTTGCTGCATCTTCTTCTTCTTCTTCTTCTTCTTCTTCTTCTTCTTCTTCTTCTTAGGAAATCATACTTCCCATGCGCGAAAAATCACCAAACTTTGCACATGGTCCAGTCCCATGCCAGACTGCCTCAGCTGCAAAAACAGGCCAATAGTTCTGATGGTGGCGCTACAGCAAACCTCTAAAGTTCAAAATTTTGAAAATTCACAACAAATCAACCATATGTGCTACAGATTTGCAACTTTCACCAAAATGTAGCCCCAATACCAAAGAAACTTTTGTACACTTAAACCTATTGCAAATTGTGAAGTCCATCACTGTTTTTTTCAAAAACTGTAAAACTTATTAAACCTATCTCCTCCCGCAATTTTTGCTCAATTGACACCAAACTTGCTACAGAGCATCTTCAGACTGTCCTACACTAACGATCCACACAGATTTTTGATTTATTGAAAATTGAGCCTACAGTGCATCAAAATCAAATACTTGCAAATTCTTGCTAAATACATTTTCAATGTTCATTAAAAAAAAGACAAAATTCTAGAGTCATGGTAGATGATGTTTGGAAAATATCAGAATTTTATCTCAAAAATGGAATTTTTGACAGCATTTTGAATTTCGCTTTCATGCGAACAATTGGAGTCAATGCAAAAATGGTACTTTTAAACATCAGTTTTTCACTTATGGAGCCAATAAATCACTGTTAAAAACAAATTACTAACATATCCATGCTGTCTAGATGCAATTTGTGTATTTTTGGA
Source organism: Epinephelus fuscoguttatus (assembly GCF_011397635.1). Lineage (NCBI taxonomy): Eukaryota > Metazoa > Chordata > Actinopteri > Perciformes > Serranidae > Epinephelus > Epinephelus fuscoguttatus. The sequence continues at coordinate 25,954,329 of NC_064767.1, forward strand.
TTTTTGTCTTAATAAATGAATTTTTGACAGCCGTTTGAAATCTGCCTTTACACACTAACAACTGCTGTCTTGCACACAGGTGACTGGCTTAGTCAATTTGTGAAGCTACATGTGATAACTCTGTTTGCCAATTAGCTCAGTGAGATAGAGGATGGTTCTTGGTGTTGAAGATTGTGAGTTCAAGCCTCAGCTTGTGCAACATTTCCATATGAGGAAATCTACCCAGACTTTTCATAAAGGTCCAGTCCCATGCCAGATGTCCTCAACTGGAAACACAAGACAATAGTCCTGATGGTGGCGCTACAGCAAGCCTCTAAATTTCAAAACTTTGAAAATTCATAACAAATCAACCATATGTGCTACAGCTTTGGAACTTTCACTTTGAAATTTGCTTTTCCATGGCATGGATGGATACTGTCTGGCACCCTGATGCTTGGCTTAGTCAGTTTGTGAAGCCACACATGAACTATCACGTGCCAATTAGCTCAGTGAGATAGAAGATGGACCTCAGTCTCAGAAGTTGTGAGTTCAAGCCTCAGCTAAGGCAGAACAGACATTCTAATGTGAAAGTCCTATGTTCAGGCATCATGCTATGTGGATTAGAGACTACCAAGGTCAAAATAACTATGATCCAGGCAGTTTTGCAGAGAGACAAACACTCTTTATCAACCCTTTTCCCTATTATCCCTTGTCTCTTTTCCCTGTTTATTTGGCTTAGCTATCAGTCAATATGCAGAGTCTATCCAATAGCTACTTTTACAGTTTAAAAAATGTTTTCATCTTTGTCACCATGGATAATGTTTAGCTTTAAGCTAGATCAGGCCAGTTTGTTCATAATTGCTAGCAGTTAATGTTATTCTTACTTTCTTGTTCTTGAGTTTTTTCTTTCCTTTGTATATTATGAGTCTGATCACTTCAGCCACTCATCCACAATTTTAAGGGCATGCCATAATTATATGATGTAACTTCTATGTTGTGATATGCTTTGTTTTAGTGTGTGTGTTGCTATGAATTGCCTAATTTTGCCTAAAATTGCCCGGCCCCGACCATTGCTGCGTAGCAGCTATAATTGTGTTTGTCTAAGTGAGTTTTTAGCTACAGTATGATAGAGGCAAGACACATGGATGACAAAGTCAATCTGCAACACATTCTCACCCTGACCTCGTCACATATTGACATTTGGTCATGGACTTTCCACGTCCAGAGACGACATGCAACATACCCTGGGTGAAGTTCTGGGACGCTGAGTAAAGTTCTGCCTGTTACATGCATTGTCTTCTTTCAAAATACTCTTCTGTTTTCACAGGAAATTTAGTGTTTACAAACTGTCTCTTTCATATAAATGCACTACGTCAACTATTGCCTTAGTTATGCAACTAACGCACCTAGTTGGGTTTAGGCGACAAAAACACGTGGTCAGGTTTAGGGAAAAAGAACTGGGTTTGGCTTTATAATCTTACGGGAAAGGAATGCCGCTCTTCTGGGTGAAAGTCCGTGTTTGTTGGACCCATTCACCACTCCTTTTGCCGGTTAAACTATTACGGAGACTGGTTGCCTATCACTGACCTTAAAGGACAGCTTTTTTTCATCAGAGTCTGATGAAAGTCACTGCCCAAGTGCTGGATTTCAATGACTTCGGAGTGAGACCAGGTTGGTTGGTCAAACGCTTTGGACCAGACTGAAATATTAAAAAAATTCAATGGATTTTGTACAAATTTTGTACAAACAGATATTCATGATCCCCAGCGGTTAAAGTCTGATAAATTTAGGGATCCCTGTACTTTTCCTGTGCAGTGCCAACAGGAGGTTGATCTTTTCAGCTTTCAGTGAAATGTCAAATATTGAATGGAATGTCATGAAATCACAAAATTTGGTAAACATTCATGTCACCCTTTAGGATGACTATAACCATAAGGGTGGATTTTGGGGATGCTACCAGTAAAAGCATGAAAGTAGCAAAGTATTTTGTCAAACTCCTAGAAGGCAACTCCGAGATGCAGCAATGCTGTCAGTAAGTGAATTTGTTTCTCCTGTTTTGCCTTTGTTGATTGGGTTGGTTAGGTTTAGGCATGGGGAGTGAGACTGGTTTGAGTTAGGTAAGACTATAAAGATATAGGCCAATCAGACGCAGAACAGGGCAGGTCATGCCATGGCCATCCAAAACAAATCTGCCACCAACAGAGTAAGTGCAGGCAGTATGTAACCTCAAAGGCAATGAATGCAATCTGCCATAAAACAGAAAGGTGAAGCAACTATACACGGTTGAAGCAGAAGGTACTACGACATTTCCACCGTAAATGTATCCAGAAAAGGCACAAATTGGTAAGAATTCAACAGAATGCAGCAAATGAAGTGTGTGACACCCAAAATTTTTTGAGGGATGACTGCCAGACCCCCCAGCTTAATATGTGTCACGGCTCCCTTCCCCCTTGACTGTAACAACCTTCATCAGGCACTATCATCAGGTCAAAAGTTGTCTAATACTTTGGTTTATCACAAAAAAAACCTGCAAAAGTAATGACATTTCCATCAGCCCCAGCTGTACTTTGTGAAAATGCAGATTAACGACATGTTGACATTCTAAACTAAGATGGCAAATATGGTCAGGATTATACAAGATAAACGTCAGTATGATAGCATGCTAGCATTAGCATTTAGCTCAAAGCATTGTTATGCCCGAGCACAGAGCCTCGAGAGCATGGCACACTCATTTTCTTTTCAGTGATCATACCAAAATTTTACAAATAAATTCCTTTTTTTTAAACAAAATTAAAGGGAAACAATCGATGCCTTTTCTTTTTCCATTTCTTGTTATAAACTCTTGGATTTTCAGGCTCAAATGCAGTTTCAACAGACCATCATGACCACGCTGCATGTACCTATTGTATACAAACAGTTTATCCCCTGAGGTCTATCTCATAGGATGTCCTGTCCAGGAAGAGCAGGAGGCCAAGGAGAACCGGAGGAGGTGGTCAAGACCTTGAAAAGCAGCTTCTGGTAAATTTCTGTAACATGTCCATTAATCACTGATTCTTCACTTCCAGAGCAAACAACAAAAACCTCAACAGGACCACTGGCTCCAAAAACTGGATAAGGATTTTATTGATAATTGAATTACATTTCTCTTTTATACATATTTCATAAATGATACAGGATTTTACATCTTTCTTTTTTGCCAACATTACAGCATCATATGTCAACAGAAGAAGAAAAAAAGACAAGAAAAACAAAATAAACTAAGAGGTCAGAATGGAGTACAAGATCATTTCAATCCTAAATTCTGCTTCACTCTTTAGGCATTTTAATCTTATTGTAAATGCACACGAACAAGATATTCAAAAACAGAACACACATTCAGAACAGAGAATAATAATGTTGCTTTGGAGAAAAAAAGGCTGAGGGTGGATGAAGATGACAGGAGAGAGGGACGAGAATGGGAGGAGTTCCCCGATAAGCTAATAGAGTGCATCTGACACTTCTCCTTTGGAAACAAATCCAGGACGTTAGTAACTGAGGTCAAGAGGTCTCCTTTATAGGTGCACCGAGGATGGAGGTGTGCGTTTTCATTTACTGGGGAGTATAAATGCACGCTGAGGGAGGGGTTAATGGGACTAAATAAGGTGAAGATGGCAGCTGGGTTTGATGGGGGGGTTTGAGCAGTTGGTTGGCTGAGATTTAAGTCAGATTTGGCAGGGCAGATTCTAAAGACGCAGCCCTGTCCACTGCCCTTTATAACTAGGAATCTCTACAAACAACGTTCTTAAATTATCTTTGCATTTTTTATTCTTTTATTTTTTTGGATAAATCGTCTTTTTTTATTTTCACATAATTTCCCATGTAAACATACATTCATGCAACACCCTCTTTATAATAAAGTTTCCCTATATTTGATATATTTTGGTTTTAAAAATAAACGGGAACAAAAAAAAACCCAAAGGCAATAAACGGTGGATGGCATGATAAAAAGGAGGCGGTGACGATGGAGAGAGGTGTGTAGAGACAGCAGAGGGGAGGACTGGACTGCAGACAGAGACTCTCTCACCTGCCACAGTGCATCTCCAAGGAAACACCGTCATCACTTTGTGTGTGTGTGTGTGTGTGTGTGTGTGTGTGTGTATGTGTCATGGTGTGTGTAAGTTAGCCTACAAATGAAAACCCAATGACTGCCATGAAGTGAGATTAGGGCGGAACTGATTTTTACCACTATTGACATGCAGTGATTAGGAGCAAAGGATTCATGAATACGTTAATCTCAAGCTTGCCCCCAACGCACACACCTGTCCACACGTGGATTTGACAAGCGCACATGTTCACAGACACAGCAAGATTGACTCCCACTCCCAAACATTCAAATTTGACCTTTCTTTACATGGTGTTTGTCAAATTGCTACATTATCAATACCCTTTAAATCATGAATTGTCCAAAAGGCACCATTGCCCTTGGAGATGAAATACACACTCACACACAGTCACAGATTAGACCAAATCCTGCCTTGAGATCTGCATCGCTAACTTTTGATTTGACCTAAAATCATGCATTTTAATAGAAAATCTGCAGTTAAACACAAAGATCTCTTCAGCAGGATTCAGGCAACTGTCCAAACGAGACACATGAGCAGGATCTTCATCTTAAAGTGGAAAAAGACAAGTTTTTTGCTTTAACTTATCACTATGAAGTAATTGTTGACTGCACAATATATTGACTATAGAATAATGACACCATCTGTATTATGATTGGTTCCCTATAAGCCTCGCTTTCACTGTGAAATTCTATCTGCCACCAGGTGCGATCTCCTGTGAAAATAAAGGCACAATGTTTGGTACAAAGGAAGTGCACCAACCATTGTGCAACCAAAACAGGAAGAGGACAGCGCTTCTGTTTTGCGGCTATCCTCTGTTACCAAAGAGTATCTGCAGTTACTATCCCCATGGCAGAAATGTTGGACCATGGAACAACTGAAGTAACTGTGGGGAAGGAAAATGCAGTGTTATTGGTAGTTACTGTGCTCTGAGAGAAACGGAAAGCGATCCAGTTGTCTTTTTGACACCAACAAAGCTAAAAAAAAAAAAATAGTTGTCTGATTCCACTTTGAGTGTATGTTCAGGGAGGTCATGTCATTGTGCTTCCCCTCTGCAGATATACTCTACAGCAGCTCAAAGTGAAAACAACTGGCTTCGAGACCTTTTTTGGGAAACATAAACAGAGCCGGAGAGAGGGCCTCCAATCCTCACCCTGAACAGAAAACTGAGTGTAGCTGACAAAGTGGCCATCCCAAAACAAAAATGGACAACACAAACATATGGCTTCTATAACCTTTGATTGAACCTATGGAGGGGGATGAGACTTCAGCTAGATGCGGCAAAGGAAAGTGTCCAATTAAGTACAAAATTGCAATAATGCTCCTACACATTCACAAATTTCTACTGAGGTCATACCACAGCATGCAGTCTACCCTGCCTTGCCATCGAGGGAGCAGGGGGGCATTACAGCAACAGTGGGAGGAGAAAACTCAAGAAGCCTCTGTGAATCAATGCCATGGCACTTCTTTTTTTTTTTTTTTTTTTTTTTTAAACGTAGCCTTTTGTTATTTTGTCCTTAAGATTCGTGAGGGAGAATCATAAAAATTTCAGATGTTGAAATGAACATCACATGCTGCCAAGCTAAAGGCCACTGAAAATCTGGAAATGGTAATTTTACACCTCTAAGAACAGTATTTTGGATTGGATTAGGAGAAAATACATATTGGGGGAAAGGGATATTGAACTGCAGGCAATTTACTCAAATTATACTCCTGCTGTATAATGTGGCTTCACTCTTTTTAAAAGCCACTCAGCTCATCAGATACATTAAACTAGAACATGCCTGTGGGTTTGGCTGAGGCAATGGTCACTGCACATTTTAACCCCTTGATTATGTTACGCATTTCTGCAGCATTTCCTTCTGTATTCATGAGATGATTATAGAGGTTAAGCGTGGCATTATCCACATCGATATTCTGCGTTGCTCAAAATCAATTCCAATCAAAGCCAATTTCACCCTGATTTGGCTGTAACACCCTTTGGTGGCCATGCACAGGAGCCTTACATCCAACCTGGATGTAGTTACTGTGAAGAACATTGTGTGTGTTTGTCATGACAAGATATGAAATAGTTACTTCAAGGTAGTAAATGCATACATTATAATGCTGTGTGTTTGTGTGTGTGTGTGTGTGTGTGTGTGTGTGTGCGACTGTTAGCAGGGGTCCTTCATGGCGGGAGATCTTCAGAGGATGTGAATGAGTTTCTGATGAAATGATGTGTTTGAGAGCTCCTCCCCCCACTGAAAAAAACTAGCCTCTGGTCATCTGTTTATTTGATTGTATACATATATATATTTATATTCTTTTTCATAACAAATATACTATGGCTTTCAAAATAAAAAGTGCCAAAATATTTTTTTTGGAGTAAAAGAACACACAGTGATGTTGTTGTCGGTAGTACTCTCATACTTGCGCAGACTGGGCCGCTACAGGACGTCAACAGGAAGAGGAAACGAGGCGTCGTCATGCCTATATCCTGCGAGTCGAGACAGGCTCCTGACAAAGGTCACACTGGGAGGGACAGCTGTCCGTCACCTGGAGGAGGCGTGGCCCAAGGGAGGGAGAGGCAGCAGAGTTCAGCCACAGGAAGGTGAGGGTCCCCATGATGGTGCGACTGCAGTCTGGACTTCCTTGTAAACTTTAGCGTGTGGGATAGAGACTCTCCCTGGAGCCTGCCCCAACCAAGAGTAGGTGTGTGTGTTGACAGTTTGACTGCTAGAGGAAGCAGGACTACACTGCTACACCCACAGAGTGGCCAGGGTCGGTGTCCCAGTGTACCCTGAAAGTCCCACACATAGACACACACACACACACACACACACACACACACACACACACACACACACACACACACAAAACAATGACTGCCTCTCTGCATGTCCGCTGTTCTGGAGTGTCTAGAGGTGTGAGTTCCCTGCAAGCTGTCCCTCTGGAGACTTGAGGCATATCCATAGTGCCCAGTTTTATTCCATCGTCATCATCATTGTCCTTTTCATCATCCTCACCATCCTTGGGCTGTGAGAGTTTTTCAGTTCCCGGTACTCTCGCCATCCTTCTTCGTCTTTAGCGGTTTTCACTTGCAATTCCAACTGGAGTTTTCAGTCAGGAAAGTAAAAAGAAAAAGAAAAAGAAAAAAAAAAGGAGAAAAAACTAACTCCCACAGTCGAGAAAGGGATGGGATTATTGGGTGTGGGAGGGATGGGGTAGGGAGGAGTTGGGGGTAAAAGGGAACGGAGAAGGGTGTTGGACGGAAGAGGAAAGAGGAACAGGAGGTTGCAGGAGCTGAGAGAGGAGGGAGTCACTCTTCCCATCAATTTTTACTGGCGGTGAGCTGCTGAACTGGGAGCTGGAGCTGGAGCGGGTCCCGAAGACGCTTCAGATCCAACTCCACCTGGAGAGGGTGCACGAGGAAGAGAGAGGGAGGCAGAGCAGAGTGAAAAATATGACATGAAAATGTGTGGGGAATGGTATGAAACTGGGGCTTTGTGCGGCCGTTACAAATCAAAGTATCGAACTGTAAAATGTGAGAATCCCCAGTGTGACTGCAGTGCTCATTTTACATCACAAAACATCCAGCTTTCACCAAGCGACTGTACCTCAGCGATATCATCCTTCAGCTTGTTGTACTTCTCAATGTCGAAACGTGTCCTTTTCACCCCCTTGTGGAAGAACAGCAGATACTGTCTGTCTCTAGCGTCGGGATAAACATACTCCTGCAGGTTATGGAGACACACACAGACGGAGCACTTTGTAAGAGGAGCCAGTTTATCAGATATCCTCCATGTTCTGCTTTCTGTTCCTTGGGCCAAATCACACCAGTGAGAAATCCAACATCAAACAGACTCTACGTCCTTGGAGTTAAAAGCTTGTGGTAATTTATGAACGCTGTATTCAATATTGAAGGGCACAACGTCATAAGACTGGCTTCTAAAAGAGCTAACAAACTACAGTTTTGAGGACAACCACTGTATTTTGTTACAGTAATGCTTTGTTCTGTGGTTGTTAAAAGAGTTTCTGCATATGTTACAAAGGATAAATGAGGTGTCACGTTATCTGGCACAAAAAAGCACCAGAGGCACGAGTTCGCCCCACTGGAGTGATGGTTATTAGTATGATTAATGATGGTAACATCTACGATGAATCAGCTAATTATTTAGTGAACAAAATGTCAGAAAACAGTGAAAATCACAAGTTGCATTCGTCCAAGGTAACAACTTCAGATTGCTTATTTTCTCTGGCCAACTACGCAAAAACAAAAAATAATCAATTTATACTAATAAAAAACAGGGAAAAGAAGAAAATCCTCAAATTTGAGAAACTTGAGCCTTGGGAAATTGGCTTTTTTCCTTTTTGAAATTACTTACATGATTTATTATCAAAATCACTGTTCAAATCAAATCAAATTTTTGTCGATCAACTGATTATTTAAAAAAAATCAGCTTTCAGAAAATATCTACTTGCTCATGCTAAAATATGAAAAGGTATTTTTCAACCTGGACCCCAGTTTCCCTTGTTTTTGTGTCTCAGTGACTAATGGAGCCGACAATTTTTGAAATTGGCTCAGGATTGAGGGAGAGTGCTGCAGCCAGCAGTGGTGAAACAGGCTGCAAGGCAACCACTCGGGGCAATTTACATCAATTTACGTCCACTAAAAGTGTTTGTTTTTACCACTGTTTAAACAGAAACAGCCCTGAAATCACTAATGGCACACCCACCAAACTCCATTAAAATAAACTGTCATTTTAGCGTGTATAGAGCCAGCATACTTTCACATCTACCTGGGTGAATTTAAGGGTTTATTTCAACCAAACCGGAGTTGGCGATCGTTGAAACAGTGGAAAGACAAACTTAAGATGTTTTTTGTCAGTTTTGTTTTGTTTCTGTTGACTCTGAATGAAGTGTATTTTATGATGATAAAATTACTGTTAATTTAATGGAGTCTGGTGGGTTTGGCGATAGCAGTTTTGAGGCTGTTTCAAGTTAAACACAAAAGATCTAACTTTTAATAACTAACCTATAATAACAATCTGAGTCTGTTAGTGATGATCTTTATTACACTCAGTGTTTGCCTCACACATTCACTTCTGCATGTATAACTGTCCAATTCACTGCGTCTTACCTGGCGTGTAAGCACAAAGTAGGCGTACATGGCCATGGCCGTGCCATAAGTTATAAAGTAGGTGACGGGTTCCATGATATCCCAGGAGTACTCCCACCAGGTGAGCCTAGCCAGGATGCCAAACTGGGTGGCCATGTATGCCATGCCACCCCACAGCACCCAGGTGGTACGCCGCTCTGCCTTCTTGTTCAGCTCCTCCTTCACCTATGCACAAGTCAAGAGGGATGCGAACAGTCAGCCAGCTCCAACAGAACAACAGCAGCAGATATGTGCTGAGGAAATGGTGAGGAAGATTGTGGATTCTCAGCACACAAAAAGACTACAGGCTGAGAGCAGCTGTGAGAAGTTTTTTAGACCCTTGATAGCCTCTTACCCATAATTAAGATGCCTTCTTTAATCAGTGATTCTTGAGTAATGGCTGAGTGGTAACAAGGCCTGATGTAACTGATACAATAACATGACTATGTGTAGATAAGAGGATTATACACATCAATATTCTGAGCAGTCACAGCTCCTCTTCCATGGAAAACTATGCAAGAACATGCAAATTATTTGTCAAGCACTTGGTTGGCTTGTTAAAGCTCTTGCAATGATTTGTGGTTCTAGCGAAAAGCAGCAATAAACTTGTAAAACCAACAACAAATATTTAAGTACTGTCAAATGTTGATGAAGACTGACCTTCTCTAAAGGGCGGAGTTGAGTGTTGAGGTCCTCCAGTCGTCCAATCAGCTCTCGTTCTTTGCTAAGTTGGTGCTCCTCGATGCGCAGGGTGGTGTAGAGCTGCTGCACCAGGAACTTGACGTCATTCAACCTTTCTGCCTCCTCATGGGGCAGCAGCTCTGAAGCGCACACACAAACAAATAAACAAAGCTTTAATCCAATCCACTCTCTGGCAGTAAAAACATTTCTTCCTCTTATTGGTAGTGAACCCAACTGTGACGGGATGACTCAGAGCAAACAGGCTCTGCCTTTTTCTTCGCCGCTTCTCACCTCTCCTCGGAGGCCGCACGAGGTGTGTGGTGTCATTAATGACGAGCTTAAAATCGTCCAGCAGCAGGATGTCTATGCCTGTGGAGGAGGCGACCCTCGCTCCATCTGGAGAGAGAGACAAATGTGAATGGAGGCAGTGAGAGTGATGGAGCGCTGATGGGTAGCCGCTTCCAATACCCTTGATGTCTCTTGATAATCAGGCTGGTTGCTGTCTGATTATCATGTGAGGTAATAGCAGATGCACTCACACACTAAGAGTAAGATTTCAAGTACTAGTTGTTCCTGTATAATGAACCCTCTGTGCAGACTGAGGGCTGAAAAATCATTTCATGGTGCATGCGGTGGTGTTAAATTCTGATACAAAGCCACAGCTGCGGGAACTCTTAACAGCATCGCAACACAAGAGCACTTGATGTAAGGACATGTATATGTATAACCTGCTGTGGTAAATGGATACAGTGGTGTTCTGTGAGTACAATGCTCTTGTGTTTGCGAACATACCCGTGGAGTAGATGGCTACCCGGTCGATGCCTCTGTCCTCTGCCTGGAGCTGTTGCAGGAAAACTCCCACACAGTCGCTGAGAGGCTTGAGGGTGAACTGACAGCGCTCTCGCCTGGACGGCAAACTGACTGAGATCACCGGCAGCCCGTTCTGATACACCACTGTCACCTCTGTAAGGGGGTTGCAAGCAAGAAAACGACAAATGTCACACAAGCAGAAAATGTAAAATGACACCCCAAGGTCTTCACTGAACCATGGAAATGAGCTTTCATGTACTCTGCTCTCTCTGATTAAAGAAACTGAAAATTTAATAAGGATGCATCAGGAGCAGTATATTGCTTCTTTGTTCAGTACTAGTTAGTCTAGGCATTCTTTGGATTATTAACTTATAAGCATAAACAGAACTGGAAACAAAACGTTGAAGAAGAGTACACTTGCAAGATCAATGTGTCACTTTCTAATGCAGGGACAACTACGCGGGTTCATTTTAGCGCGGTCAAGGCTGGTCAAAACTGGTCAAAACAAGACACAGCTCCAACTAGAAAACAATGTTGTGATGAATTGGACGGCCGAATGCACATATCAAGGCACACAGTACAGGAGCAGGCGCACAATAGTAATCCTCCAGGACTGTAATATGCTCATGCTTGTTTAACCCAAACAATGTGTAATGTGACTGCAGGTGGTTCGACTCGAAATGAACCCTACTTAGGGGGGGAAACAAACTTGAGTTCGACTGAACCAAACCAAACAGGGCAGGTGTGAAAGCACCCTAAGTGACTAATGGAGACAACAGTTTTTGAAACTGGTCCAGTATTGAGCGAGAGCACTACAGCCGGCAGCATCCAACCTAAACGTGCTGCAATACTAACTACATGCATATACACCGTCAATTTACGTCCACTAAGAGGGCTTGTTTTTGCCAAAAATCACAGTTTATTTAAATAGAGTCTGGTGTATTTTACAGTTTCTAGGCTGTGTCTGGTTAAACAAAAGAGGATCTTCCTCCTTAACACAAAGGTCTATCTCTGTAGGGATCCTTTCCACAATGTTGTCAGACACTTAAAAACAATTTCAACCTGATCGTAAATTTGACACTGCACAACTGCCCATTAACTTTCCACTGCAGCCTGTTTCACTGCTGCCAGCTAAAGTGTTCTCCCTACTGAACCAGTTTCAAAACATGTTTTTCCCTTTAGTCCTTTAGACACAAAAACATGAGAAAATAGGGTCCAGGTATAAAAAACCTACGTTACCCTTTAACTGTCTGTTTGGATGTTTGCTGCTTTTAACTCAATCATGACTTCTGCATACCATAAATTATTCCAAAGCTGCTGTCTGCCACAACAAGACAAAACACTGATGGATGGTTATTCTGATGGTGTTATGCTAACTTTAAGCTTTATTTTGATTGACAACACAGAGGAGTGTGGTTTGAGATGCAGCAGGGGGCAGTATAACAGCAGCCCCACCTGTCAGAGGATGTGCAACCTCAAACCAATCAGTCATTACAACAATAGCCTTTATGACATAATCTGATCTCACGGCTGTAAACACTTCAGACAGTATCTGCAAAGAGAGTTCTTTGTAAATCCTGCATGGATTCCAATTGTGTATCTCCATATATCTCAGCTGTAAACAACACAACTAAACCTCATTCATTGTTGTGCTCACACACATGGAAGTACAGTCTTACACATGTAGACAAAGAAATACGCTGACTACTGTTTTTGCCAAAAAATAAGCCCACTCTCCACTGTCAGATCCTGAAGATCAACACAGTGTAATATCGCTAACCGTTCCCTCAAAGAGCTGTTCTGTCAATTCGTTAATGCCGACTATTGATATTTCTTATTCCCACAGAAGGCTAAAAGACCTCTAAATGATGCTCGTGTGGTGGAGCTGACAATCAGAGAGACCTTGAGGTGCACATCGCTAGAAAAATAAGAAAATGTGATGTGTTCAGTGTTTGCTTTCATCTGTACTTGCTGTTTTGTTATCTACCATAAGAATTTTGTCCCAAACAGCAGAGCCACTGTTCTGCTCAGTGGTGCTTTATTTTTCTAGCATACTAGTAATGGTCTGTAATCCAGCTCTATTGGTCCGTAACCAAACTCTGTTGGTTATAATGAGCCCGCACAGCTAATACCGTTATCACGCTGAGTGGCCCCTAATGACAGTAGCATGAATCAATGCAGAGGGCTGTGGTGATCCAAGCTGCCTTGTTGCTGCTGCACCCAGCCACCTCTGCCTCCTGCTCGGGACCACTGCAGTGAATCAGCAGATCTCTGCTTGGGCTCGCCACCAAGAAGTGAGGGATTGTCGGTTGGCACAGGCAGCACCAGCTGGGCTCCATTTCAAGAGCATTCTGACCATGTTCAAAGACTCTGAGGTGCAGATGTTTTATTTCACACCCACTTCTTCATTACGGTGACAATTTGAAACCTTGCCCCGAGCATCGTAGCTGCTTCTGCACCTGTTCCCTTTTGTCCTCAGCTACCCTGTCATCACAGGCACATTGCTAAAAGTGTGAGGATCCTGTGCCTATCTCTGCTCCACTTCTATGGCTATCAAGGCCCACTTTAAAATCACATCAGCATGTTCTGCAGTGCCGCCTTCTCCTCTCAGCCCCCCTGCCTCTCTCGTCCTCCCTCTGTTCACGCTCTCCATCTCTCCCGCCTCTCACACAGACGAGCAGATGCTTCCCCGAGACAGATTCCATATTAATGACTATGGGCTGTTAACTCCAAATGAGCCTCTGCTGTCTGATCAATGCAGAATTCCTTTACGTGCAGAGCTCATTTGTCTCAGCGAGGAGCAGAGGCTGGATTTGGGGAAAACCCTTGATGCCGCTCATGTGGACAGAAATAAACTGAATGAACTGAGAGGAGGTGAGGACTTACCTTCTGGAGCAGCGGAGGAACACAACAGTCTCTGGCCATGCCATGAGGGGGCGCCCCTCCAAACCTGCAGACAGGAAGCGAGAAAAAGGACAACAACCTGGTTATTCCACTGACACAAAGCTTTTTCTTATCCAACGTTTCTGTTCTTTGTGCGCAGCGAGCCAGTGTGTGACACTCAGTAACATGACACTACTCTACTCTATGCCTTTTACTTCTCTAATTGCTCATTTGCAAGACTCACAGAGTATTATGTTACAAAATGGCTTCCTCTGTTCTAGTTTCCAGAAATGTTCCAATATCCAGGCTGAAGCCACACCCAAAAAGCGTGGATCCAACTGCAGCTTCCCGGTTACGGAAATATCTTACAATGTGATGACGCATAAAAAAAACACACACATACACACACACACACACACACACACACACACACACACACACACACACACACACACACAGCCTCACACATCTACATAAACCAGTACTCAGACAAAGAAACCACCACTTGAAGGAAACCACCACAGTGGGAGACACAGAAAGAAGGCAGCCAAATGCAGCCTGAATAACAACAATGTAGTTCAGTATGAATTCTCCACTTATGTCACAGACTGGAGGGAAGGCGGGAGAGAGGAGGGGAAGAACACGAACAGAGGAGCAGAGCTTGGGGAAACCCTCATTTTTTTCCTGTTGCTACAGTGTGCTGTTAAACCAGCAAAGTAGGAGTGTCCATATGCGCCATACATGTTTCAAATTACAGAGCTCGTCACGTTTTTTTTTGCCGAGCGGCTGTGAGCCTTTTAAGGCATGAGGCTGGCTGTCAGATCTTCTTACACTTACACAGTGAGATGGGGTGTGAGGATGAGACACTGGAAATCAAGCAAGGAAGAGTGCCGGGGGGCGAAAACAAGCATAACTTTTCTGAATTAATATTCAGTAATGTGCACACACATAAACAAAATGCTGCACCATAAAAAAGGCTGAATTTCTCCGCCAATGGGTCCTGGTGTGTAACATCGTCATGCTGTATATTAACCGGATATGCCTATACAGTACACACATTCATTAACCCTTTAATTTCTGGGGAGGCACAGGACGCCAGGCTTTCAAACAGACCTGACTGCAACGCACTCAGCAGCATCCAGCAGGCCTCAGTTTGAAGCACTCACTCTGTGGTAATATCAGATTTACGATATGCACACAATCTCCGGCCCTCGCTGGGCTCAACCACAAAAGCAGAGATTGAAAGCTGGTCACAACTTCTCTTTTATGACTTCATGCTGACAGATATGGAGTGTAAAATATATCTCAGGGGAGAGCAGGTGTATATATGCGTCTGTGTGTGCATTGATGTCACAGCGAACATACTTTCTGGATCTGCAGCACCAGGCTTAACACAAACACTGTGGATACCTGTCTACCCATGATGGCATTGCTGCATTGGACAGACAGCAAATGGTTAATTCAGAAGAGCAAGATCAAGGCTTGACTGCTGAAGCCAGATTCTATCATTACTCACAACCTGGCTAACTCTGTGATACAGGCACCGACAGAGGAAGCTCAGGTGTTCAGAATACAATATTTCTTTCCACTTTATGCATCATTACACAGTGTGACACTTGAGGAATGCAGTGACTCATGCGTAACAGGTCTGGGTCAGATTTCAATATACTTTCTACACTTCTAGTTTGTCTTCTCTTGCAGCACAGGCTAGTGTCTAATTTTACTCCAAAAAATGTTAAATATTTTTTGTAAGGGCACAGGGCAAGAAGTGGAACTAGTGGTACACCGAGCATCCACACAGCCGCCAAGCAAGCACTCTTGATTAAACGTCCCCGTTGTCAATCAGGGAATGTGACTGCCAAAGACTGTAATGATGTGAAGGGATAAATGTTTGGATTAAAACAATCAATGACAGTTACTTACTAATGTCACCTGCCCATCCAAACTGTTGTGGACTGTCAGTAGTCGACCATGATTGATTAATTAATGATGACGTCCTAACCAGTATGCTGTGAGCTCTGGATCTTGACTGCTGCCTCGTTTTTAGAGATTGCCCTTACTCGACATGTAATGCTGAACTAACTATCCACCACGCAGAGGCACAGTGAGGGTCCACAGATGGAGGCTTTGCTGAGTGTTCACTATTCTTGCTGGACCCCCGAGAGGAAACAAAAACTTTCTTTTCTAGTTTTCAACATCTGCAACTACAGCGAAGGAGCTGAAGCATTTATGAGATGTATTTGCTACCACTGCAGCACTGATGCAGCTCCACTGTAAGCTGAGCACCACCACGGGGATCAGAGGGGTGTATGCATGTGTGTGTGTCGACGCATCAGGACTGTTAAACTCTTGTTTTGGACACCACCGGGCTAAAGATGACAGACGTGTGTTTGCGCGTCCTAAATAAGAATGCTGATTGCCGAGTTGAGCCCAAACAGTGATTAGGCTGCTGATCAGATGATATGCTGAGGAAGGTGTTTTGGCTGGTCTGGAATAACTGCACAGTTTGCAGAGAGCGGTCCAGCACTGCCTCGCTCATTCATTAACTTCAGCTGCTCGGAGCCAGGAGGAGAGACTTCACCAAGAAACCCACAACACCAGTGGCACCGACCCACGCGCCCAGACACAGGGCAGCATCGCACACATATGCAAATATGGTGTTGGCGTGTGCGTACATCCATCTGTAGAGTGACGTACATGTCTGAATGCACCTCTGTGTGTTTGCAGGTGGCGTGTGTGTATGTGTGTGTGTGTCCACCCGTCTGTTCACCAGCCTGTTTGTCAGCGGTAGTTGCAGAGCGACTGAGCGAAGCCCCCCCTCCTTTCCCTCTCCCTCGGCACACAGCCACTGAAACGCTGCCTGAAATATTTAACAGCGTAGCAGCAGTCAATAGCACAGCAACCTTGGAATCAATGTCACACGGGTAAGAGAGGGAGAGAAAGAAAGAAACGGGCACTGACGACGGCTGGTGAAGATGGACAGATGAGCTGGGAGAGAGAAAGAGGTGTGGAGGAGGAAAAAGGATAAATGGAGCGGCAGCAGGGGAACGATAGAGATAAATGAAGGCTGGAGTAAAACGGTGTGAGTCACGAGTGCGCATGCATTTCTAACCATGTGCTGCATATACTGTACCCTGCAGCAGACAATCCCTCCCCACTGAAACGTGACTGTACTGTGTGTGAAGCAGAGATGGAGGCTAGAAGGAGAGAGGGGGGGTGAAGGGGAGAAGGAGGAAGGCAGGGAGTGAGAGTGGGAGATAAAAAGAGAAAGCCATGAGTGTGATGAAAAGCAGAGGGAGGGACGAGAGGGGCAGTAGACTTGCTGGGAGGGGAGGGAGAGGAGGAGGAGGAGGGGGGGACTGCTGATCACTGCAGTAAAGGAATCCCTCGTCTAGAAAGGGGGGTTGCCCCTTGCCTTCACTCCCCCTCCCTCCCTCCCTCCCTATCTCCCTCCCTCCATCTCCATCTTACTCACACTGAATCCTGATGTGCTGGTTTTGATCTTCTCTCGATTCTCATCTGCACTGCGCTTTGACTTCCGCTGCATTTCATCCTATCACATGTGTGCTTTTGCCTCCAATTAAAGACCTCACTCTTCAATTCAAAACCTCGCTCTCAGCCTGGTAAATACAAAGCCAGCAGGGACCCAATAGATCATACAGTATCTACTGGGGGAGATGAAAATAAATTTAATACACTAAAGAAAATATAAGGTGTCTTAGCAGCAGCCCAGGCTGTGCGCTACATACAGAGTCCTCCCCTGCTCTCACGTAACGTAGTAACAAGTACAAGAGGTATGATATCGATCCGCAGTAAAGATGAATCATCCTGATACAATCTCACAAGACGTGCCAGGTTTCAGTAAAAAGAAAAAATACAAACACCATACATTCACACTATATTAAACCAGAGGGAGAGAATCGACACACAGCTTTAAGAGTCAAACTGCTGCAGCTCTGCCTACTATCAATATCAATATCTTCCCCTTTGTGCAAACGTTTCCCTGCGCTGTGTTGAACTCCAGCAACATAATGCAATTCTTGTTCTCATTTCACTCCAGATTATGTATATCGAGAAATTTGCAAGATTTATTAGGCTCCTCCTCCTCCTGTTAGCAGAGTGGCTTTGAGCTGCTCGTGCTGTTCAGCCTGACAACAACTTGAGAAACTGGGTTATTTCAGCGGCTCTGTGCAAGTGACAAAATGTATGACATCTTATTATGCAAATTTTCTATTTGACTACGCAAACACCCACTGTGTATACAGTGCATGGTCAGATGAATTCAAGTACCCTTTCGCTGACACCGCCTGTCACTTTCCAAATGTGTTTATTTGAACTGATCTTAAAGTTCCCCTCCGGACATGTTTTAATATTTGTTTTACATGGTTTTCCCACGTAACAAAAAATCTGAAAAGGAGCTAGAAGCATATCTACTCTTTCTCCCTCACTGAGAAATTCTGCATCAGGCCCCCACCACTGCTGCCAACCACAGGTTTTGCTTTCCGCTTTCCCTAAAACAAAGTATGAAGATAGGCCTGGCTATGCAAGACTAGCGCTAGGTTGAATGGTGAAAGAGAACTGTACATCAAGATGGCTAGTGTTAGCATTAGCACACTGGAGAGATGCAGCCATAATGATTGAGCCTAAACGTATCAGAATGGTAAGTGTAGTCAGTATTGTGGTTGACAGCGTTAGTGGTTGTGAAACATGCAGTAATATCTGCTGGTGTTACAGTGTGTTCACATTGTTAGTAAGTAATAAATAGCAGATGCCTAACCTAAGTTAGCACAAAGTCAAATTCCGTCTGGCCGAGATTTTTATATTACGTGTAGTAAGTCTGCCCTGTGCCAGATGTTTCTTGGCTGGTGCTGTGTCAAAGTCTATTCCCTGTCAAATAGTGTTGCATATAGACCGCGTTTGGCTTTCGTGTTGGTGATGTACCTTATCAAGCTTGCCTGGCTTACATTTGAATTTCAGATTTTAGGGAAGTGCACAGACATTGCCTTATTCAGTAGAGGAATATGAAAACACCACTTTAGTGACGAACTTTGCACAGATATAAGTCAGAATAGTTAAGGTCAGACATTTTAGGGAACATAAACAGAAGAAAAGAAGAAAGAGGGGAAGAAAAACCTCTGGGGCTGAAAAATGAAGCCAACACGGAAGTGCAAAAACTGCAGTTCTTGTAATGGCAGTCAGTCCCCTTATGCAGGATTTATTCTTCTGCGTCGAATCAACACCGTACCCAGCGTAGGCTCTGTGTCGATGTAGAGCCTATGCCGTACCCTACGCCATAGCCTGACGCAGACCTTGTGTCTGTTTCTGTAAGCTGAAACCAATTCCCTCAGTGGAAAGGAAGCTTTTATTTACTTTTATTTCACAGATAAGAAACAATAAATTGTGAAGACAATAAAGCCTCCACGAAAATAGTATTTTAAGTCTCGTGTATGATTTATCCTTCAGGGATTTATCCTGGCTTCACATGAGCAGAGGAAATCTCCGCTCATCGCTGGGTGTATTTATACCATGTAAAATGCCATAGACTTGTGCTAATAATGTTAGCATGTTATATTTGTTTGGAAAACATGGTTATTACAAGACAGTTGTTAGACCCCATGTTAAAATGTCTAACTTTGCAGCAGAAATACATATTTACAGCCTGGTACAAAAAAAGCAGTTTTGGTCTCAATGGCAAATTTTCCCCTTCATGACAACTGCACGGGGGGTTAAATTTCTTGCAGCTCATCCAGTAAGGCTTATGGTTACGCATAATTAAGGGAAGGCCGCTTTGAGTGACAGACTGTCTGCCAATAGTGTCCTCAGCTTCTCAGTCAGATCCACCCCTTGCTCCTCCACAGTTCCAGCCTCTTGCTCAAATACAGTCACTTCTGGCTCCAGGAAAACGAGATTGCAACAGCTGAAATGCCAAAGTCAAGGCTTCAGCACAAGAATCCACAAACCAATGGTTGACATCACAGTAGGTACGCCCATTATTTTGAGAAAAACACATTTCTGAGTGGAGGGGATCTTTAAACTCAATGCTACTTAAATATAAATATAAAATCTTGTTAGCCTGCAACAGTGTTTTTATACATATGAACTGTCAGCATTTTGGATGTGAGCTGATTTAATAAATGGATAAATATGTTTCAATCAAATCAAACAAATAAGCCGAGCTTCTCTACAATCTTCCCATGTATCCCCTGGCAACTGCAGAAGGGCCCGCTAGGGAACAAACACCCATGGGACGGACTAAAAGCAGCACATACATGGCTACTTCTTTTAGCTTTGTTGTTACGGCTGGATCTAAACAGAAAATGACACAGCACTTTAAAAATCTCTTCTTCCTCAGAGCACATCCTTTTATCTCCAGACACACACCACAGGGAAATTCTGGGTGTCGGGCATGGTATAAAAATGTGTCTGCGTGGGTAAGTGTGTTACAGACATCAGTGCTGAGGAATAATGTCGCTGACATAATTCCCATTTCATGGTGCCCTTCTGGGGGAGTGGAAACCTCTGTCATTTATCTACACAATGACTGCATCCATCTATGTGGTAATGTGCTGTCCTGAGCTGTGCCTACGGGCCAGATAACACGGGTAGTCGTACAAAGTCATTCATGAAATCATTCGTGGATGCTCACATACACCTCGACTATGTCAATAAAGCGTATACCATTCTAAGCCTCACTGCACACACGCATCTAATCTTTCAATATCAGGCCTGCTCATCAGACACGCCAAAAATCTTTCTTTAATTTCCAATTCCTCTCAGCGGTAGAAGTCATAACGCGAGGACACACTTACAATCAAAAGGGGCTAGGATCAATTTCCCAGTGGTCTAGTGGGTTGACAAAGACACAGGCCAAGGAGAGGTGTGGTGCTCCATCATGCTACTATGACAGACAAAGCAGGGAAAGGAGCGCATGTTCAAGGTGGGGTCAGAGGGAGGTCACTGCATGGAGAACGACAATACGCACTGGGATCAATCGATGAGAACAGACTGAAGCCAGGTAGTGGAAACACCCTACCTTTATCTGAGAGGTGCACCCAAAAAACAGCAGATTAAAAACACTTGAGTGCGTTATATAACTGAACCTAGAGGAACAGAGTTTACACTACATCACCAATAATCAGCTGTGACAACCTGCCGACCCAACTTTAAGGACTATTTCCATGTGGATGGTAAGAGTACGCGAATGAGGTTTATGAGCTATTAAATTGGAAATACACCGCGTCTACTATCTCAGCTGCTGGAGGGAATGCGTGTGGACGATGCACTCATTCATTAACCCAGCGAGACGACAGAGGTTTTTCTCTTTTTCATTTTTTTCTTTTTTTATCCTTGTGTTTCTAGCTTTATTGCTCTTTTATAGCACATTAAGAGACTGCTGACTGTGACTGTTTAAAAACTCATTTTCAGCGATGAGCAAAAATAATTAAATATCAACAAAATGAATGAAAGCACCATTTGTTGATGTTCTGTTTTATTACTTGGAGCGTGAGCATGGTTTTTACTACCTTGCAAACACAGGAAGCGATTTACAAATTACACAATCAGACATTTTGTCAGATATCCGTCTGTCTTGGCAACTGAGTTTTGGGTTGACGAATCAGAATTGAACACACAAAATAATCCCTGCAAAAACACTAATGATTATTTTTTTTTATAATCAATTATCCTTAGGTTATTTTTTGTTTTATTTATTCGTTGTTTAGTGTGCAAAATGTCAGAAAATGGTGGAACTGCCCTCACAATTTTGATATCTTCAAACTGATTGTTTGTCGGACGGTCACGTTTGTTTATTTTTTTATTTTTTAGATAAATGGTGATTAATTGATGATCAGTTATCATGTATTATGCAATATAGGAGCAACTCATTTGTTGCACTGCATCTACTTTTTGTGTCTGATTTATGTCTGATGTGATTTGTGGTGTTTGTAGCATGGTTTTGTTGTTTGATTAAATGTTGTTTTGTATTGTTGATGTCCTGGGATGCAAGACACATTTCAGAATTGTCTCTGATACGTGTAATTAAATGAAATCAACCAGATATTGGAGTGAAATCCCTCACACTGAGGAAAAAGTATAAAACAGAACAAAATAAAACTTGCTGGCTCACGTCTTCTAAGTTATATGAGGTAAAATGTAAAGGTCATACTGTGGCAGTGCAGTATGCCCGATGTGTCCAGTTTTCTATCTCACTCCTGTGCCGCATGCCACCTCCTCCCTCCACTCTGCTCCGAGGGCCTGGTCCTGCCCACTCAGCTCCTTGCAGCCCACACTTACCCACGGTGGGGTTAACAAGTTGAAAAGCACATCTGCGCCCGTTCCTATAGACACTTACAATCCCCCGCACGCACACACACACCCACATTCTCCGTCCCCCCTTCAGAAACACACACAAAAGCACATAAACACCAAGATAAGGCTGACACACAGCAATTGCTTCAGAAGAAAGTAGATGTGAGTACAGTGTGACAGTAATCAGTCCCTTTTTTTTTACGCCTCAGCGCCGACAAGCTTATGTAACAACAGGAAAACGCTGCCTTTTCTCTCGGCTGTGTTCCTCGTCTGGTAGAAGCCATTAACAGATATGGAATCGGCAGTCACATTCTTGAACGGCACAGTATTAAGTAATCTCCGCTCACACATGGAGAGGGGAACCGCGACAAAGCAAAGCGCGCCCCACAAAAAGCCTGTGCCGATCTGACCTCTCCACTGCAATGCAGAGTTAATAGTGAAAACAACCTTCTCCCTGATTGGGCTATTTCCAACATCAAAACCTCACACCAGTTACAGCGAGATATAAATAATTCCAGCTTAATCTTTCGTTCCATTTCAATAATTTGCCTCTCAGACCCTGGACATGCTTTGATTAATTAATGCCAGCTCATGGCTCACTAAATCCGCAGGATAAGATCACAGCTGTGAATGAATCCATTTCCATGACACGTGGGCTGCTTCAGAAGGACCAGTTGGACCCTCCTCACACCCACACCACCCCTGACACCACCCCTCCACCCCTCCCCTGGACCTACAATACTGGAACCTGATGCATTATTAAACAGCAGTGCAGGCTTTCACGCCTGTGTGTAGAAGGCAGCCACTGTGGCCATTGTGCTTCACAGCTCTGCTCCTCGAAGGACTCAATCCAGCAGCATCTGCGTTTTCTGACTTCCCCGGGTCACTTTTGAGATCAGAGAGGTGCAGAAATTGAAAATGGTGTTTGCATGCATAATGCGTACAGATACAGTATAAGTGCATAAGTGTGTGTGTGTGTGTGTGTGTGTGTGTGGTGGGGGGGTCAGTCTGCCTACCCTCTTTGATTGCTCATGCACCAGATGGCACTAGCTGCTTGTGTCAGTGTTAATTTCAGTGCAGGTCACGCAATACTCAGCCCCTCACCTACTGTAGCGGACAAGATGAAGGAACTTCTCCCTGCTCTCGTTTTTATTTTTTTCTACCTCCCCTCTCGCTTTATCACTTCCCCCTCTCTCTTGAAAAGAATCGAGACCCCGCTGATGTCAATAAACATGCATCTAAGGCATGGATGCCAATCCAGCCATGCACTATGCATCCTACGCCCACACACTGGCCCTGATCTGACGGGTGATCCTAACAACCCTGATGAAGCCTCAAGAGTGTGAAAAGCTGCCTGCAGCTCCATCACATCACACACATCACACACACCAATCAATGCTGCTGAATAAGCACTGTTCACCTATCATCTTCCCCCCTCTCTTTCTCATCCCACCACAACTAGTGTCCTGAGAGGCCTCGCAATCCATCTATGCTCCCCGCCATTATATTTATCCTCTTTGCAATCACACCTCTGAGAGCGCGGCTACATTTTGCACCAACATTCGCTATTGTTCTTGGATGCTTTAATTATAGTGGGAGATAAAACAGTTGTTTTGAATTGAGGAATAAAGTACCTCCCATTTGTTCTCTGGAAGACAGCGCAGTGGTCCTCTGTGACCACTACACCGCTTGTTCCAGCTTTAGCTGCTTTAGGCGACGGAGAAACAGCGATATTCTATAGAGGTTTATAGAGTAAGTTTGGCCTCGGGATAGTATGTCAAGACAGGGATTCCTGTGGCAAAAAACTGTGGCAAAAAACCCTTCCCTTTCCTCCAGGACTCAAAGTTCATGATCGCTTTATCAAAACCCACATTGAATAAAATATCATGTTCAGAGCACACACATTAGTTCTGGGTCATCACCAATTTATCTCTCATCTGGGACGCTGAAGGGTGAAAGATGCTCCAGTTTTTTTTCCCTCTGCTGCTTCATCTCTTGCCTTGCTTTCATAATCTGACCCCGAAGTTATGTTTCGGCAAAAAGCCAGACATACAAACTTGGTACCTTCATCTCGTCGTGGTAGATTAATATATTGATTCTGTTTGCAAAACCAGTTTCAATATTTTGCTGTCAACGTCACAATTCAGGTATATAATCACATATTCCAGGCTGTTCAGCATTTCTCAGTATTCCACAATAGTTTTGAGCAGTGCTAAAATGTTTAGCCGATGGATTCATTAGTCAATCGACAGAAAATCTGTTGGCAAGGAGTTTGGTTTTTGCTCTCTTCAGTCAATTAAAATGGATTTTAAGCGGTTGGTCAAAACCAAACAAGCAATTTAAAAATGTCATCATTAAAAAGTAAAGTGAGAGTAAGAGAACAAAAAAAAAAAACCAAAAGACAAAAAATAAAAGAACAAAAAGACAAAAAAATGAGAACGAAAGAACAAAAGAGAAAAAAGGTTAAAAAAATAAAAGAAAAAAATAAGAAAACAAAAACAAAATAGACAAAAAAAAATCAGAACACAAGTTCTTACAAGTTAATGCAAGTATCATTGGATTACTTTGATAAAAAAGAAAACTTAAAGATGTGATAATTTTCAGCCAAGTAATGAAAAGCACATTTTTGTCTAGGACTTCTAAGCAGTTGTATGAACGTTCATTCACATTAGATAATGGAGATAATTATATGTTTCGCATGAGAGTCACACTGAATTTGAAAATAAGCATATCATGACGATGTGTTCGGAATTGATTGAGATATGACTCCACAACGAAGTAACATTTTTGACACACACTACAGCAGTTAGGCCATAAGGGCTTAAAAGTACCTTAATAACCTTTATGTGTGTCACGACCACTGCTGCAGCTCCAACTGTTGACTGTGGTGATAAAAGGGTAAAACTAAAATAACTGACTCCCTGCTGATTACAGAATACCAGCATGCACCTGTCCCTTCCACTTCAACTTCAACTCTCCTAAAAATCTCCCAAAATTTCAGTTTGCTTTACTTCATCCTCTCCATACTCCTTTATTTTAGTTTTAAAGAGTTTTAAAGAATGGCAAACAGAGTTCACCCTCCACTTAATCTTAAATCTTGGGTATTTAAAAAGGTACAAGAGGCTCAAAATGTTCACTCAGTATGTAAAGTTGAAGGACTAACTAATTAAATGTCAGCTGAGACTAAACATGTAGCAAAACTTAACAGTGAAAATGTCAAATTTCAAGGCAGTCGGGTGGCTATTAATCCCGATCGAGGGTAGAGGAGTTTTTCTTTGGTCCGTCTTTTTCTTCTTCTGAGCTTCCCAGTGAGCGATGAGGTGAAGGGAAACCTGCAGTATTGTTTCACTAATAGGGCGCACCAGTGGTGACACTCAGGTTTAACCCGCAGGCACTTAAATGACTCACACCATGAGACTACAGGATGGATGGAAGTAAATGGTAAAACACAGATGGCAAATTGAAACATCATGGGATCATCACTGGCTTCATTGTTTTTAGGGATCTCCTTTCATACAAAAACTATTTAATACATTCTCTCGTTGCGTACTGAGAACCATGAGAGGATCTGGCGTAGCTGTGATAACCCCTAATATGACAGAATTTTCCATAAATGGTCAAAAATTCAGCTTGAAGAGTCTTTTTAACCATTACTCCCTTGATGCAGAGCTGACCCTGCATACTTGTGTCTCTGCTCTCCGAGAGCATGTGAGGTGACATTGAGGGCAGAGAGACAGTCTCACAGACCGCTGTGAATTCCTCCTGAAGCTGTTATTTATGGAGCAGAGCCTGGGAATGCTCCTTTTTGAGGAGCTCTGACAGTCCTTTCCCTCTTTGAGTGTCTGTCCAATGGCCTTCTGTGCCTCGAACACGAGTCAGACTGTAAAGGTACAAAGTCTGTGAAAGCATGGCTGAATTTGTCCAGAAAATCAATGCTTCATCCTTGCAAGCTCAGTGTCCAACTATCAATCTGCAGCTCTAGCTGTCTGGCCTCGTCACTGGACGGTCCACGGAGAGAAAGAGCTAGAGCGTCTGGAAAACTGAATCCACGGAATTGTAACTCGCTGCCCTCTTGGCTTCGTCAGCGAGTCTGTCTGAGTTTTACTCTGCTGCGGTCCACATGGACATATGGCATGCAGACATGCCAGAGCTAGAACTGGGCTCATGAATGCCACTCAGACACAGACTGGACGCGGCACTGCTGAAGGAGCCGAGGGGAGGCTGTAGCACAATAACTGACTCATACAGAACATAGCAACACACAGCTCTCTTCATGTGGACATGTACTATAGCAGGAGCTGCAACGGCCTCAGTCTTTTTCAACTCTGGTGATTATTTTCTATCTTAGAGCTCCAGGAAGTAGCCACCGCGACAGACAAATGATAAATACATTTGTTGGAATTAGGGATAGACCGATATGGATTTTTTAGGGCCGATGCTGATACCGATTTTTTTCCATCACCCATAGCAGATGACCGATTATGGACTGCTGATTTTCTTGAGCCGATATTTGGGGCCGATACTACTTTTGCTCCTTCAATTTACATCAAAAAAATGACACAATGATAACAAATATTACAGGTCTCAAGTTTAAAATAAGAAACATTTATTGAACAGTAAAAAATACTAAAACAATATGGAAAGTCGAGGTAGAACAGGTAGAATATTATTATTATTATTATTGTTATTATTAGACATTCAAATAAAAAAAAGAGTTCAGTGCTCTTAAATCTTCCAGTGATGTCTTTATAAAATAAACAAATATTTAAGCTGAAGCATAAATAAAACAACAACTACTGTACACAGTAGGATTCGCTGCATGTGCACTGCAGGGTCTTCCGGCAACACAGAGCTGCCCGTGGATGCCTGTCTGTAAATCATGCCAGGGAAAAATAAATCTGCGAACCCACACGCGTATCGGCCGATGCCAATGCAAGTAAAAAACTCAAATATCGGCCCGATATATCAGCCAGCCGATGTATCGGTCTATCCTTAGTTGGAATGTACAAATGTAACCAACTTATCTGTTGCCAGTTTCCACTGTGCACTTTCACTAGTTAACTCTCTGTACGGCCTGTGGAGACTGCAGACCACCATATGCCTCTTCCATGCAGTCTGCAGCTGCTCCTTTGACCTCCAGCAGGGAAAACTGGTTATCGTTAACACTGTGCTTCTTCTAAACGCATGAATGATAACAAAAACAAGTTGCCCTTCACAGAGAATATAATAAATATAACTAAAGCGGTGGCTGCTGGTTTAAAAAATGGGTGGAAAATGCAGAAATGTTTCACATCCTGAGCCAAGTGTGCAGTAGTATAAATGTTCTTCCACAGCCAGCTTAAATCAATATTTACAGATCTATGTCACACAGCAGTAGTAAAATATATTCATGGTACCTGGCTTACAGTGCAGAGTAACTTGTCTTGACTTAAAGGGACAATTCATCCATGAATCAAAAATACATTTTTACCTCTTACCTACAGAACTATTTATCAATCTAGATTTTTTAGATGCGAGTGTTGGAAATATCAGGTGTAGAGATGTCTGCCTTCGTCTCAAATATAATAAAACTAGATGGCACTCGGCTTGTGGCGCTCAATGTGCCAAAAAATTACATTTAAAAAAAGTCACAAGTAATATCTCTTTCCAGAAATCATGACCCAGTTACTCAAGTTAATCTGCAGGCTTTGTTGTGAGCAATTTCATGTAGGAACTATTTTCTTTCCACCGAACTACACCCGCCAGCTGGATCACCTTGTGGAGCTTGCGGAGTCTGAGCGTGCTAACATTACAGCTTAGCCAAGGAGGACGCCAATGACATTTATATCTCGTGATGTCACAAACAGATGCACGTTTTCTTCTGCGTTGTAATTCAGTTGGTGAGTGTAGTTCTGTAGAAAGAAAATAGTTCCTACTTGAAACTGCTCACATCAAGGTCTGTGGGTTATTTTGAGTTATCGGGTCATGATGTCTAGAAACCGATATTCCTGTTAAGTTTTTCAAATGTAATTTTTTGGTGTTTTGAGCACCACAAGCCGAGCACCATCTAGTTCCATTATATTGGAGAGAAGACAGACATCTCTACGGCCGATATCTCCAGTACTCTGCAACTCACATCAAAACAATCCAGACTGATAAATAGCACTATGAGTAACAGGAAAAATATGTATTTTTTATTTTGGGGTGAACTGTCCCTTTAAGACCTCAACTACTTACCTATTAGCAACAGAGCTAGCTCAGACAGCTCTTGTGACTCACTAGTGTTAACATGATCTATGCTGGCTTGTTAGCAGTTAACTCCTCAATTGTAGTGTGTCACCAACTAGCCCTAGCAGCTATATCTATGTCTAAGTTTCTAGCATCACCTATTTTGCTAGGATGCGTGGACGAACTCCTCAGTCAACTGTCTTGACCACAGCCCTGCTTGTTAATAAATCATGTCTGTGTTTAAATAAATAAATAATGCTGACTACTGGTGGAAGACTGTTCAGAGAATGATTTTCAGGGATACTGTATTCTTAGAAAAACAGCTAGTCGAGGATTTTTTCTACTGTGTCCTATTTGTCTGAATGTTAATAACAACAAAAGCTTCACTCCGGGCCATTCACAACAAGCATCAAATATTCACAGGTCCTGTGCCGAGGGGCCGTGTGGGGAGCAGCGCGCTCTTACACAGACTTTAGCCAGTTTGCAGAAAGTGGGCCAGCGTCTGTGAACTGTCTATCATGCTGCCCACCTAGAGGGCTGGGGGAATGGAAGTCACAGCAGTCAAATAAGCAGGCTTTCCGATCTCAAAGGTTTCTGGGCGGCATCTCATATTCTTCTGCCTGTGTGTGATGTGACGGCGCCCTCCTCCACAAGCTCTGGGAGTCATGACAAACACATCACCCTGACTCACAGACCACACAGGGGGCAAGAGAAAGGACCAAAAAACCCAAAGCAGTGTCTAATTAAGTCAGCTGATATTAATGGCGGATCAGACCGCATGGCTGATGATGACTTTGTTAAAGATCGTCCCCGTCCTCTCTCATTCCCCCTCTAGCTCTTCGTCTCATCTCTGCCCTTTCATCTCCCCTAAATGACATCATGACCTAAAATTGAAGTGAGCTAGTCAGCCTCCCTAATGCTCTGACAAAAACGCTGTCACCATATCTCTCTGTCCTCGTGCTCCCATTCACGATATCTTAATCCTCATCATCAGAATGCTGCTCATTGCGCCGCCTTCCCTCCTCGAATTCCTTCCAGTATGAATGTGATTTAATTCTCAATCTTTCTCAAGGGCCTCTGCCACCACTCGACCCCCCGCTGCTATTGTTCCTGCCCGTTTCTCTATCGCCCTCACTGCAGGAGTCAGTTCATTGGATGTTGGCGAATGAACTCAGGCAAGGGCATCCAAGTATCCCCATCATGCTGCCTCCCACGACGGACTAACTGGCTTCCCATGGATGGTTCCAACATAATTCAAATGATCCAGGTACCTCGAAGCTAGACATCTTTCTTTTTTGTAACAGATGTTAATAATACGTATGTTCAGTTACCCTCCGGGGGCTACTATTACTACAAATTAGAGGTTTAACAGCTTCGGCGTGATCAGTGTCTTTCTGAGTACAGTGCCTAACGGCGTCACTTTTGGCGAGCTGCCAGACACAGCATGGTCCCGCTCGATCACTGGTGTTAACTGGAACGAAGAAAATCCTTTGATGTCACTACAAAACACCTTTCAACAATTTAACGCTCATTTTTTCAGCAACTACTTTGGTGATTTAGATATTATTTTGGGCGTTATTTGTATCCTTAACCACAGGTGTTATGATGTCACACTGCACCTTCAGAGTTTAACACAGTGAGTTAACTTCAGACTATATTTGTTGCCATCTAAAATATCAGCTGCAAATGTCATCTTGTCTCGTCAGCGTCTCAAATTCAAAGGCCAAGGCTTTTCTGTAGACTCATCATTTTGCAGACGTTCAGCAGTGTCTTCATTTACACACACACATGCATAAAAAATCAAGTCATAACTTGATTAAGGCAATAATACGGGTAAGCTAAACCCCTTATAAATACCAAAATTCTGACTTTGTGAGGATGCTTATGAGACTATTTTAAATTCACGCCATAACAGGTAATTCTTGTGTTACGATTAATTAGGAACAAATCTGTAAATGTTCTAAAGATAAAAAAAAAAAAAGTTAGGATGCAAATAAACATCTAACTGCAGGCTAGAATTTGTCGAGACTGTTTTCAAATATCTTCTTTTATACAGTGTGATGGATACAACCTAGTCATTAGGTGCTGAACTGATTTCCCCCCCATCCCTACTGAACATCACAGATTAACGATATCCGAGAGACCGGAGGGAAGATGAGTCAATCCACCAGGTAGCACTTTTTCATGAATTTCTGCTTGTTCTTTTTAAGAGTAACATAAACTTTAACACAGTAATGATGACTCCCTGAGTTAAAGGCCCGGTTACAATCAATAAAACTTTAACACCAATTGGTTTGTTCAAACAGACAACAGAGGAAAATGTCTGCTGACGTCCTGAAAGGAAATCTCCTTTCTTCTTGAAATTCTTCTGATTGATTTTTTTTTTTTTTTGATCAATCACAGAAACTCGGTGAGAAGTTCAGACATTTGTTATAAACCAAACTCTGAAAAAGTACTTTTTTTCATGAAGGACTGAAGTGATCGAAAAGCAATTTTGTCTTTACATAACATTTACCGTAGGTGCTCTGAAACTGGACTTCAAGAGCAGTGATATTTCATTCAGGAACCACAAAACACACAATTCTCTTCATGTTTCTTTGCTTCCCAACTCCACTGCTTTGTTTACTGATATTATATATATATGTATTTTTGCCTTCACGCTGCAGACCCAAATGTAAACAGAAAAAAGAACATCAATAGATCTCCTTTTGCTGCAGTTTTAGTCTTGCAATATCTGTGAAAGGGGCTAACACACACATAGATCAATAATGTAATTAGACACAGTGATGGTATCTCAGCCTTACAGGTAGCTTTAAGCTCTTCTGAGCCGACCATCTGTACGTCAAGATGGAACGATCAATTGGATTTGAAGGCAGCGACTAAATGACATGTATTTTCACATCACACTTCTTTGGCACATCACCACGCTGACAAAAGAGTTGAGCTTTTTGTTTTTCTCACATCAGCTGACAAATGACACTTGTTGAAATCTGATAGCAGCTGCGATGACTCGCCTCACTTTGTGTTGCCACTCAAAACCGATCATTATATCATAATGGACTTAGCAACCTGCTAATTAACTGCTGAGTTAATTAAAGCTGAACAAGTCTGCAAGTGCTTTCTAGATGTTCAGGTGGAATGGAGGAGGATACATATCTGTAGTGGGTGAACTTTAGAAAATCAATCTGTTAACAGCATTGGTGCAATTTTGTAAACTCAGAGATGCAATTAGACACATAAAGAACCCTCATTTATATCTTCCTGCCTTTTCCCTTTCCCCTGCCAACCGTGAAAGGTACAGAAAATAAAAGCTTGCTCTTCCTCCTGCCCCCCCATAGGAGAGTCAGGACTGTACAGAACAATCAGGAGAGGCTTTCAGCACAAACGGGCTATCAGTCTTTAGTTAGTTTAACAGCTTTAATTATTAGCTCCTGCTTGAGCCTTTGAGATAAGCAGGACGCACCTTTACATATGGGCTCTCTAATGTATAGTGCCTGGACACAACACTGATGATGAGGAGCAGGTCAACTCTAAATTACGAATGTCAGGCTTTTGTAGGATTAGAAAAGGAAAGAAAGTCTTTTGCAACTCAGAGGTAGTGACTTATGAGGGCGTGTTTGTCTGTGATAGGGCACAATTATGATGACAGCTATTCATGTCACTCAACTTAAGGACAGGGTGCCAGGTAACCCGCCAACCATTTCCTAACACACAGTGAAAATAGACTGATTCACGCTGGGACTTGTCTTTGTACTGTGAATGTAAATGAGGTGCCAGAGTGCATGAAAAGAATCAAAATAGAGCTTGTTTATCACAAAAAGTGTCAGAGGAGGATCCCTCTGACCCTGCGACAAAGGTTTGGGCTAATTATTTGTATATTAATTAATAATGTTTTTAATTAACTAGCCCCTGGCCGACTGTCATTTTGCAAAAGTGGCCCCAGGCAGTGTGAGTTGAGGTTCCCTGGTCTACAGTCTTTTTAAAAAGGTGACAACCATACCCGTGTATATGACTGAATTTTTTTAACATATATTTGAGGAATAACTATGCTTTAAGTTTTGAAACTACAGCTCCTATAGTTTGGGGGCTCTTTGGCTGGGATGGGCGATATAATGGCTATTGATATATTTTCAAGCAAGTCAATACTGTTTATATTCATCAAGTTGTGTTACATAATGCCACTCTTCCAAAAAACCATGGCAGTGTGCATCTCTCCTCTCTCACACTCTCCGCCCCACTCACTCATTCACAAGTTTCCAGCAACACTCTGAGAGACACAGAGCTGCTACTCTGTTTAACCTGTCTGTTAATTAGCCTACAGTGTGACATCAGTCTATATGTTGCACCTGCTACGCTAAATCAGTGTGAGATGAATTAAATTACAGCAGTAGCAGCACTGCATGTGTGGGAGACAGAGCTGTTTGACTGTATCAGGTGAGTGTTTGAAGTGGATCATAGCACATCGCCGTTCCTCTTGGTAGTTGTAGTTTATTGTGTGATACTGAGACAGCACTTGGATGCAGGTCACAGATGTGCTTAACAGGAATGCAGCGACAACGCAGACATGTCATATACAAGACGTATACAACACGGACAGTGTCTTTTGCTCCTTCCCTCCCTCAGCCTCTCTGATGCTATGTGCATTAATAAGATTAATAGCCAAAATACATAAAAATATTTAAATATTTTTCCAGCACTAGATCCATTTGAAAGGCCATGGATATTGGCTTTAACCTAACCCACAAGGATTTTTAATTGTTTCAAACTACAATGGATTTAGGCCGACTTGATACTTGTATACATATGTTATAGTTTTGTGCAAATCTTTAAACCAGGGGTGTCAAACATACGGCCCGTGCGCCACAACTAGCCCACGAAAGGGTCCAATCTGGCCCACTAGATGACTAGACTAAGAGGTGTCAGGTGTCAGGAGAAAGTTAAACAATGCGCTGCCTATTTCATGTAGAATTCTGCTTCAGAGGCTTTTCCACCCCTGACCAGAATACAGCTCTCTGATATAACAATGAATACTTACTGTGATTAGGCCTGTTGCGATATGCGATAAGTCGGTTAAATGCACGGTAAATTGAAAGGGAGACGGTAACTTCTCAGGCTGCGATTAATTGCCATATTCATGCATTGTTTGTTCTCCTTGTCTCTCCCCACCAAAGAGACTGCACAACAAGAGCGTTCACTGCCGTGCATTGTCTGGCAGCTAGGTGAGTTGGTTCATTAGCGTAATGAATGGAGGGAAAGCTCTCGTCATCGAGTGTCTTTGTCTCTGGGGGGGAGGCGGGGCTATGGGTTACACACACACACACACACACACACACACACACACACACACACACACAGAGTGCGATCTTCGTGAGGGGGAGACGAGGCAGAGAAAAAAAAACGAGAAAAAAAAAAAGAGTTGAGCCTAAGAGAAAGACATGAAACTTGTTCCTAAACCAAATGCCACGGCCCCTGTGTGGGAGTGTTTTGGATTTAAAACAAATGGCAGAGGGGAGCCCAGTAATTTGGACGAGCCGGTATGCCGGGTTTGTTCTAAAACCATCTCAACAAAAAGAGCGAATATGACCAACTTAACTGATAGACAGAAAGATAGTAGGGCTGTCCCGAATGCCATTTTTTAACATTCGGACCTTCGGCAGAATTTATAACGAATATTCGAATATTGGTGCTGTGGCCGTGTTGCGGCCGTGCTTCCTGTTTTACGCCAGGCTCGGCTCCTTTCAAAGACTCCTTGCGAAGTACTCCTCCGGGGTTTTTTCGGACCTAATTGTATTGCGGAGTTTTGCACAGCAGCGACCGGATCTTTGCTCTCAAACCACAAATAAATGTGATAGCACAACAGTCTCCTTCAGTACATTATTCTATGCTTTCTTTTGATTTTCACATTGGCTAGTCATCCTGTTTAATTTGTCTTCTGATTAAATCGGAACCGTTGAAACAAGTTGTAGGAAGCCTCTGCAAGTAATTGGTTGCTGGCAGACACTCTTTGCTGCAATAAAATGGTTAATCAGCAGTGCCGTGCACTGTAGAGCCGATGCGCTTCTGGTTATTATTATTATTATTATTTCCGACACAAGTAATCGCCCAGCAAAATTTGTTATTGTGACAGGCCTAACTGTGATCATGTTTTAAGATATCGAACATTGTGTAAAATATTGCCAATCAGCACCTTGTATCTGTATCAGGAAGTGTGTGGATAAGTGCACATGTAATGACAGTGAGAAGTAGACTGAGTGAATGTGGAAAAGCTGAGACATACCGTTGAAAATTCACTTATTTTTCTTAAGACTGTTCATCTGATTTGTAAAAAGACGAACATCTACAGAATGTGCTTGTGATTCTTCACACGAAAAATGGAAAATATTGGAGCTGATGGTGCTTTAGGTTATTCTATGATGGTTTAATTGCTCCAGCCCATCAGAGATTACATTGGGCTGAATGAGTTTGACACCCTACTTTTTGGGATATCAATAGAAAGTATAATACTGCTGTGGAGTCAGTGGGTTAGCTGAGAACTACATATGGATGTACAGACAGCTACTACTAGATTACCTTGATACTGGAGATAGCATAACAGGACAATTCAGACAACTGAGTCATAACGAGTTTTTTTTAGCAGATTTATGGACATTTATTCATCTGATGGACAGAAATAATGGTATCCTCTGGCAGTGCAAGCCACATTAAATCTAAAAATACATGTGTCATATCTGTGTGTTAAGATGTGACTGAGTTATGACTCAGAGCAGTACTTTTCTGACTGCACACATCATATCCTACTTGTATTTCTCAGTCCACTCCTCCTGTTCCCCTCCCAGGAGAGTGGAATGAAACCTCTGGTCTTGTTCCATTTAGACTTAATGAATGAAAACTGGGAGAAGACATGGCGTGATATGACCCTATAAAAGAGGAATGATTGTTTAAAGTGGGTATATGAACCACTGAGAGCACGGACAACTTGAGCAAAGCCTTTATGACTTTTCTGCATTGTTCTCTGCCAAATCTTCTCGGTGGCATTATAAAAACTAAAAATAAGTCAGGTCTTAAAATAAGCGTCGACAGCAAATACTCTGTGACAACATTCAAACTGAATCCCTTTCTGACCCTGACTGGCTGGGTGATGTGCTACAAGTTTGGACTTGCGACTCCACACAGTTTACGGTCAATCAGAGGAAATGGACGGTATGGCACAAACTCCTGCTGACATTGTGCCATAAAAGAAGAGGAAGTGATTGAAACGTGTGCACGCACAGAAAGAGAGCTGCACTGGAAAACAGTTAAAGGGAACTATTTAAGGAAACAGAAAAGAGCAGTGTGCACACAGGCAGTTCAATGTATCATTTAAATAGAGCGACAAACTGTTTTCATGGCTCTCTTCATAGCACACCTGCCTCCTGGAGAAAGCAGCGGCCATTGTTTTCAGTAATTGGCTGTTTCCCAACTCCTCACCACAACGATGCAAGTTTGCACATCGAGCTCTCTGCGTAAACTGACTCGTTCTGCTATTGAACTACACCCACCTGCCAGAGACTGGAAAATGAGCGATTGCCCAAGTCAGTGTAGATTACCGACAAAATACAAAGAGAAAGGAAAGAGCAATAAACACTAGAGCTGACTGAACAGTGTTATTGTTTTTACTGATCAATGTCTTCCTTGCCTTCAGGAGGAGCATTACCAGACGGGGCTGATAGTTTCTCAGGAAAAGGAGATGCTTTTGACATAGACAGCCTTGGAGAGGGGACATGAGTCAGGGAACAGGTTCAAAGTGTCTGTCAAGTGGGACTTGCTCAAGAGCTCTGACTGCAGCCGCAAGACCACCTTCCCTGCCCTCCCTTACGACACTCCTGTTCTGTCTATCATATCCTCAATTCATCCGCCAGTATGCCCTGCAATTCTTGCGTACTATCACACGTTGAGTTACATGAACTGCACAAACTGGGTAGTTTCCGGTGAGGAACCGACGGCGTGTTTCCTCCCCATTTCTCCATTCGTGTGTCGGTGTGACATTTGACAACTTCTCCAAATTGCCTCGGCTCCCATCTGCAGAAGCTGAGTCGCAGATGGGTCGAGAGGTCCATGCATGAATAGTGCTGCTGAGAATGACTCTGTGTGAGTGTGTAGCCGTGACCCATCGGGCCTCATGGGAAGCTGCAGCTAAACTGATGGATGCCAAGAAGCAATAGAGGGAGGGAGGGAGGGAGCGCTGGCTTCGCCAAGTAGGAGACAAGTGCCTGTACTGCAGCAATGCAGGAGGGAGGCAGAGGGATGTCAATGAAGTGAACACGGAGAAAAGAGGGGAAATGTAAAGTGATGAAGTGTTGATTGAAAACAGTGCAGTACACAAGTGCCAGACGGTGCAGCAGGCATGGTCAGAGGCGATGTTTGCAAGGCTAACAAGTTTATGCAACCTGATTTTCATGCTACTAGAGTTTCTTTCAGTGCCACAGTTTTTGCTGATGTACCCACCTTCTATACTGCAGTTATGACAATATCATCCTTGAGCCCTACCTAGCTGAGACAACAAGCCCTGGCAAGGCAAACACTCCCTGCTGAGCCTCCCGTGTCTCCTCCCTTCCCCTGCCCTCTGAACAAACAGCACTCCCTCTGGAGGCGACGTGGCAGGGAGAGGGACACTCGGGACTATCGACTAGCTCCCTCTCAGCTCTGTTGTTTCACCCCGTAGTGAATGGGGCCCTGCTAGTATAACCCACAGCTGATGTTTTGACTTCCCAGCAGCTTAAGTAATGTATACATTTCCTCTGTTTCCACTCACCAACCTTCCCTCAATGCCTCTGCCGAGCGGCCTGCTGCAGTAAAATGTAAACACAGTCCGAGGGAAGCCGCTGCTCATTTTTCACTGTACAACCACCCCCACCCCGTGCAAACCCATGCCTGTTGTCTCCATTTCATACAGCTCAATGACACACAAATACGCATGCAGCAACACAAACAGAGCGCACCAAACATACACTCGCTGCCATGCACGTAACTGCACAAGCACACAGGCCCGTGCACGCATAGAAAGAAAAGACGATGAGCTAATGCACTGCTATCCACAGCAGAAGGATCGCAAGCACTCAAGGAACAAATATCCTGTTCTCATCATAAAATTTTCATCCCGTGCGAGCTTGTTGGTGGGCCGAGCGCATTTCCTGGTGAAAAAAATATACACACTTAACCTTGAGCTGATCTTTTTAACATAATGCGTCTGCTTTATTGGATTCTAGCTGGACCTTACTCACAGGAATACCAAGTACAAGGAGTTGTGGTCTGACCACGCCAAGTCGGAGAACTACGAAGACGAAGGACAAAGTGGCAGAGACGTCCTGCCGGATCTTGTGACTGGTCATCATGTTCTATTAGAAGGTCGCTGATATGACACCGTGTGCTGAGAACAGCGCAACAGTGTTCATACTAATCCTCAAGTAACACCATGTAGGAACCAAGTAAATCCACATAAATACATGCACGCTAACTTGAGTATACTCCTAATTATAGCTGATAACACAAGGTTTACTTGGTAGCTGCTCTGAGAAACTCACACATATCACATGATCATCTTCAGCAGGTGAGTTTTCACTGCCATGGAAATGTAGAGGTTCAAATTTCCATTTTTCTTAACACGTTAAGGACTTTATGTTCATGCTGGCTTTAAACTTGAGTTTCTATGATCATTCTTGACCATGAAAAGAGTAGTCAAAAACAATCTGACCCTTAAAACTCAACTTTTAAGGCAACTTAGATGACAGGTCCTTGAAGTTCTCAGAAAAACTGGAAGTTCTAAAAATCTACAAATCAAAACTACATGAGTATTCTTTTATATGTAGTCTGCCTACAAGTGTGACATATGTACATTTTACATTTTTGATATAATGAAAATATGAGCTTTAACATTTTAATACATACATTACATATATTTATAGTTTTCATCCATTATTTATTTGTACTTATTTTTCACTATCACCATAAAACCTCAATAGTAGCCTGGGCTATTATTTGCTTGAATCACTGAACTCAACAGGCTTATATTCGGGACAGGCATCTATATGGGACAGGCCTTCAATTCCTTTTACACAAAACTGTTGCTCAGCAAAGATGGTAAATATAATTAAACTGTTTATATAAACCAGTATGAACATAACATGTAGAAAAATTGGGATTCAAATGACTTATTACCTATGAATCATTCATTTGATCTGGCTTCGACAGCCAGCGCAACAGAGGGAGAGAGAGTTACGACAATTGCCCGAGGGTTACGGGGCCCAGCATACCGACACAACACCACTTAATTCTGTTGGAACAAAACTCACTTGGATTCATTTTTGTGAAAAACACTTTAAATTCTTTTGAAGTACCAACTGAATATGAATAACTTAACAGCTAATTGAAGAATGGACACATATTCTGACTTTATGAAAGCTTCAGAGGTAGGAATTCACTGCTTTTTTGTCTCTCTTGTTGACCATGCCAAAAATCTGAATGAATTATCCGTTGGTGCTCATGGTTATATTCGTATGCATGATCAAAGCAGCTAACTAACATCAGCTCAAGTTGGAAGCCAACAACCTGGTTTTATACATCCAAGATCTTCTGTAAGAACTGCTTGGCAACGTTTACTTTTAATTAATTGGGACCAGGCTTTTAATTGAAGTTTTACGGTATTCAAATCATTAATTGTAGCACATTAGCCCTTTAGTACATCCACTGGAGGAGGACATCTATTAAAAATATGAGTATGTAACAAATAAGTCTTTGTATCTTGAAAATAATGCACATCTGTTGATGTAGCTTGTGATCAAAGGCCCCTGAAGAGGATATTAAATGGACCCTTTCTGCTGTTTACAAGTTCTAAATGAACTATACTGTAGGAAACTCAATTGCAATTGAATTTTGGCGCAAAATCCAAAGTTAGTTAGTAAAAATTAGATTGTGTTGTGTCAGCTAAGTATGCGGCTTTCACAAGCACTGTAGATTCCAGGTGAAATCAATCATGACAATATTTGTCAATATTACTGTGTTCTTTTGCACCAGTAGAGCACAACCCTAACCTCCAGACATTGACACTGGCTATGTGGAAGACAACAGGCAGTACAGCACTTTCAACAATTTGTTGCAACTAACACTGCAGAAAAAAGGCAATGAGAAGAATCAAAAGCTTGTTGGATGGCACCACCGTGTGAGCCAAAAACAGATGGCCATAGTCAATCAAATTTATAACTACGGAAGAAATTAATTTGGCATGTATGTCACGCTACTGGGCCCGAGCAAGAGACAAGCACACAATAACACAGACTCATCCATTACTTTGTCAGGTAACAAATTTCAATTTGAAAGCCCCGTGAGTACCAGACAGTGGCAGGTGTATTTGCTTCTGCATTTGAGTTAAATATATTATGTGCTGATTTAAGAACTGAAAACAAAAAACTCCCCCATGTGGCACTAATCATTTTTTGGAATATGTTTTTGTATGCACATGCAACTACTAAGTTTCTGTGTCACACATATGGAAGTGTTGTAATTAAATGACCTCACACCAAAGCCACATGTCACAGAAACAGCTTGTTCTAAACTGTATCATGGCACATTGCATTTAGAACTTGCTCGTGTTTATAATCCAAATACATATTTGTCAATGTGTTGATTTGCAGGCTGTATTAAGGGCTTCATATGGCAGCAGACGCTGCTTCGTGTCAGCACTGAATCAAAGTAATGACACCCTTGTGGAGGGTCTCCTTTGAACAATGCGATTTTTGAATACATTTGAATAGATTTCTACTGGTAATGGTTTTATCAAAAGGCTGCCATCCAACGACCTCGCCAACCTTCAAAGGATTCTCCCCCAAATAGACCTTGCATGCTAATCACTGGTAAACTGAAAATAATAGAAACAACAACAGATTATCCCCTAGTCAAAACAGGGACAAGTGGTATAGGATTACTGGGATTTGGACGACAGGTGTTTTAGTAGTTGATATCAATCCAAAAATACATCCCGACTGAGGCAGCCAAGAGGAAATATTTTGTGCTGAATGTGGGATTTAGCACAGTTTCATTCTTTCAGCATTTAAAAGGTCGCAAGGGAATAAAACCATCCATCGCTATTGAAATTCTGAGGGTAGCTGGCAGCTTACTGAGACAGAATGACGCAGGGTTCACAAACTGCCAATATCCAATAGATCAATATAGATCAGATATCTACAACAATCAGTATGAATGACAACAATATCTTGACTGACCTTTCCAAATGACTTTAAAAACTGCAATAGAAAGACAAAGGCGTCAGATAGTGCCGACGATGCTGATGCTAGCTGCAGTCGATGCATTAGGAAGCTCTGGATTGATGTGCTGTCCACTTCAATGAGCCAGACACATACACACAACTAGCTCTTATAAATATGGATTTGCTCTACAGGCTGTACAGCACAGACATCAATCATACCAAAAATGATTCCTTTATAATGCACATGTACAGAACATGCATGCAGACACACTAACCTGTGGAGACAGGGCAGTGGGAGACTGGGTGAAGAGTGTGGAGTGGGCTGCAGACCGAAGGCCATGTGCTTTCCTGACAGTCTGACGGGTGAAAGGAGCAGACAGTACCTCCTGCTGGAACAAAAACACAAAATATAACAAGTTGCGGTGCATCATCATTTGTGCAAAGTGTTCGGGATAATCACGATACAAATGGAAAATAGCAAACCTCATGCTATTTTCAAAACATCCACCGATGGGACCCGCAGTATGTTACAATGAGCTAAAAAGAGGCTTAAAATAATGAGCCGTGAAAGTGGTAGTTTTATTTTCTATTCCCGTCACAGTCCAGGGCAATTTGCTTTTTGCTGCAATTCAGACGCAACGTGTGGTCGGAGCTGTGCATGCGAGACAGTGAAGCTATCATGTGAAACTTGTTGTGTACACTGGGAGGAAGTGTGCTGTGCGTGCTGCTGCGACTGTCAATCAGAGATGAAAGAGCTGACCGGCCTGCAGCTGCTGCACACCTAAAACACAATTAGCAGAGAGTTATTTATTCGCTATCTATCAATTAGGTTGATTACAAGCTGTCTGGTATCATACGAGAGGAAAAGCACAAAATACGGTTGCTTTGATGTTTGTGGATGTGAGAATCTGTGAGGTTGTTTGGGTGGAGAGAGATATTTTCAGCTGTGTTTGTTTATATGTGTGTGTGTGTGTGTGTGTGTGTGTGTGTGTGTGTAGGCAGGTGTATGACAGAGGGTCACGGTAGACTGGATTGACTAAAATACTTTCACCTTCAAGTTAGTGTATGCACTCAGATGTTCCCTGCCTCCCAGCGCTGAGGAAAGATAAGATGGAGATAAAGTGGGATACTCCTCCATTATAAACACTGAGAGCACCTTGACTGCGCACGCTGCACAACAACTAGTGCACCCCATAAAACACTCATATTAGACCCACGTATGTGGACTTGTTTAGCCTCTGGGGGGGTCTGATCACAGACACTTTTACAGTGCAAGCTGCTCAGTGCTTTAACACTCCACAAAGCTGCTCTAGGCATTCTACGGTAAGCAATAACAACCAGAAAGGTCAGACATGATTACATTTTCAAAACCATCCACCGTCACCACCAGTGCATTTAAGAGGCGACGCTGTCAAAAATAAAACAGTTAGCACCTGATTTACTCAGATCCCAAACAGGACGTGCTCGGATGAGTTTAAATATGTGTGAAAGACAGCAGCTGCAAACAATAAAACATGCAAATATTTCATTTTCCTCAGACTTCTGCAAAAAGTCTTTTTAACTGCTTCGTTTTTGTGACCATGTTTGAGCGAAAATCACATTCACAGGCAAACTGAGGAGTTTGTCTTAATTAGATTTGATCAAACACCTGCTTGTCATGCATATGTATACTGTTCATAATTGGAATACAGATCTCCTTGCACTAGTGTTTACAAACAGGTAAAATGTGTTGACGAATGATTAGAGTAACACTGAGGTTACATGTATAATGTTAAGCAGGGGTGCTCAAAGTTTTGATGACTGAGCACCAATATAGAGAGCAAGCATATGATTGAGTTCCACACAGCACTGATGATAGAACATGAGGTGCCACTAGTTGCCATGTAAGCAGCAGCTTTCATCTCTAACCTGACAGACGCTTGTTAGGGGGGGAGCGCAGTTTGATGCAGTCTCCTAGCAGTGCATTAAATGTAAGTCATGAAAGTTAAAGTATTGAAATGGACCGCAAATTATTCCAATGCATGCATTTTATGTCACGTTCAAGAGCTGTACAAAATGTTTCTTAGGACCACAATTGGCTCGCAGGCCACACTTTGAGCTACACTGTTGTTAAAGAATAGATTGACATTTTAAGAAATACTCTCATTTGCTTTCTTGCAGAATAAGATGAGAGGATACAGTAGATACCACTCTTACGTCTGTACGCTGAATGTGAAGCTACAGCCAGCAGGTTGTTAGCTTAGCTTAGCACAAAGGCTGGAAACAGAAGGAAACAACTACGAGAGAAGCTGACTTTGCTTTTT
Organism: Epinephelus fuscoguttatus; assembly: GCF_011397635.1. NCBI lineage: Eukaryota > Metazoa > Chordata > Actinopteri > Perciformes > Serranidae > Epinephelus > Epinephelus fuscoguttatus. The sequence goes on from NC_064767.1 coordinate 25,996,974, forward strand.
GCCTTCTAGTCTCGTGGAATATAAGCATGGAGCATTATCAAGACAAAAGTGGGACCAATTATGCATGGTGACAAATAAGCAGGTGTGGGAATCACCAGAGGCTCCACGATATGATATTATCACGATACTTTAGTCACGACACAATATTGTGATATATATTGTGATTTATTACCTGTTTTCAACTTCAAATAATGTCTCAAAGGAAAACTTTGTCAACATCTGTTTTATCTAATAAGAAAAAGTCTTTTAATCTCATTTCAGCCTTTTAATTTGTATTTAATGTTAATAATTCATATAATAAATAAATTGACACTTGGCACTGTGTGACAATACGATACTGCCACACGAAAATATCGCAATACTATATGATTTGCTGTATCGATTTTTTCCCCCCATCCCTACAAATAGGTGAGTGATTATACGCCTGCCAGGTGTGTAGCCAGTGAAATATTTTTTTAAGTGATGGCCCGCAGCTAGCATGCTACCAATGTTAGCTAAATATGCTATCGAACAATCCACTTATACATTAGTCAGACAACTGAACTAAATGAAATAGCCTGTGGCTTATTCGTTTTTATGCTAACTTCCTGTGGCACACAGTGTCCCAAATCTGCCGCAAAAGTTCAAACTTTTTAATGTGCTCAAGGCAAATTCATGACCAAAAAAACAAAACAGAAGGAGGAGATTCACAAACACATTGGAGGTCTAGGAATTAATGGACTTCCTGCTTGACAGAGCTATGTGGAAACAAGGCGTAAAGCTCACTACTGAACATGTTATACCTTGTACAAAAACCTCAATATAAAAACCACACCTGTTTTATGGGGGCTAATGTGCTTGCCCATTTCTTGGCTGGCTGCAGTGACTTCATGGAGTCTCTGCTGGTTGCCTGATCATGAAACCATTAGGTTGGTTTTTGGCAGTAGTTTTATATTTGGCATACAAACATTTGAGTGCTTCTCACCTAAAACTCTATTCCTAAACTATTCTAAAATATGAGCTATCCTTCCATCAGTCCGCCCTCGACACTGCCATTCCCAGCATTCATTAACCAAGAGGCTTTGCACACCCAGGACAGCTGTGATGTGACAGAGCTAACCACTAAGCCACCATGCTGCCAGTCAATGTAAGCTACATATTAATTAATCAATAGTAATCACTGAAATAGCCTATAATAAAACAGGCTGGCCCGAGAAGCCTTGGTTTAACACTAATTGTCTAATGACATATCTGCTGTGTGTCCTTTCCGCTATCGGAGCTCCAATCTACGAATGGATGTCTGCTTAATACCTCCTCTCTCTACATGTTATTACACACACGATTACCTTTCCTTTAACGACTTTCAGCCTTAGTAAATTACATTTGACAAGAAAGGACAGAGCTTGTATTATGCCTGTTTGAGTTTTCGCCAGTGGTAACAGTTATGAATATATAAGGAACACTTTGGTAAATTAGATCAGTAGTTTCTCTCAGATTAATATATTCCATAAAAGACTAAAATGTGATTTTCTTCTCAGCATGCGAGGTTCAGCACCAGTCAAGCTCAAACATTAGCTACCCGGGAGTGCTGCTGTGATAACCAGCGCTGATGACACTTTTTTTCCTGCAGCTCTGCAAACAAGCAGAAATAATTCCTGAAAGGATTGTTTGAGGGCATTAAATGAAACACTCTTTGCATTTGTTCATTATAGTGTTCTATATAAATTTTTCAATGCAAAACAGGGCTTTCAAACAAAGTGTCCTTGACAATAAGATAGGCAACGGTCCTTGGTACTAAGATAGCATGTTGCAGCAGGATTATTGCCTCCTCCTTATCTATGCCAAGTCAGACATACAGCATCAACTCATAGGAGGGGCCTGTATTCAAGACTCCAGAGACTATAAAAAGTGTCCATGAATTGCCAAGAGAGTCTCCGCCGGTCTGTGACTGTGGAGGAGGGACAGCATTTGTCGAATTGTTGACGCTGTGATGTGGAATATTTACTGATGTGAGGTCTCTGCCAAGTAACCAAACTGACTCATTTTCATTCTGGCAGTGAATTCAAGCTGCGGCAGTACAGTTACAGCATAATATGGCTGTGTGGGTCAGTGAGCTCCCGTTCAAGAAATACCACAGGTTTTTACAACAAAGTGTGCTACGTTAATATGAATTCTCATTTTTGGAGAATAATTAAATATTAGGGCTGAATGCTAGACCACTAACCAAAATAATGAGACCTCCACAGACTTTGGGGAACACAGTGCAAGCCATTGTTCTGCACAGTTGTGTTTAAATGGGGTGAGGTGAGCCAATCCTGCTCTCACCGCCCCTTCAGTCACACATACGTTAATATGCAACAGGACTGAATTGTATATCATTATCTAAAAAAGTCATGAAACACAACAAAGCCTTACAAGTGAACTATTAATTCCCACAGACATTAATGCAAATCCAGATCTGACGAACGACTACCATGCACTCTTCCCTAGGTATAAGAGTTGTTTCTGAAAGCTGTGACCTCTCCACATCACCAGGCGTGCGGCCCAGCGAGGGGAGGCCTCGTCTATTTCTGTTGATTAGATTGCCACAGAGGACAACAGCTGCTCTCTCTAGATACCAACCACAACACTGCGTTGAATCATACAGAATGTATACACACTCAAAACACACCACCTTATTCTCCTGATACAGGAAGCACCTGCTGGTTAAGTCCCTATACTGACAACGCCATTTCTTTGCAGAAAAGCAACAATAAGCAACAAACAGGTGAGGAGACAGACTTACTTTCTGCTTGCAAAGTGGCAACTCCAATGCAACGAAAAAGAAAACATCCCATATTGTTTCCCTAGTCAGCAGAACAGTACACTTTAAAGCATTCACTGCTGACTGGGGTGAGGCATACACTATGGAGCTCCTAACGGCTCCCAGAATTGCCGGGCAATAAACCGGTGACAATAATTAGCACTATATATTTTCTCAATTACAAAATCCAATCAGCTTGATGTTTTACACCATATACAGACTATACAGTGATTTTTTGCCCACATGGACCAGTGTACACAGGTACACACTACGGGGAAAGCAATAAAGGATGGTGGACCCAAAGTGTTGGATGAGGGCCTGTTCAGAGAGCAGTCCCTGCATGTCATTGGCCTGAGAATAACATGGAGCTGCCATTGCTTTGTGTCAAGTGCCAATTCATTTGAAACAATGAAAAAACATGCACAAAGACTCAGACACCTAGATCCAGGCTAGCATGTCAACACAAATGGGTAACATAAGTCCTAGAATTTCATTAATAGTCTTTTTTACCACTGAAAGATGCCAGAAATTGTCTTTTTCAATGACACAAAGTAAGAATTGAGCAGATCTTTTTCAAATAAATGTTATTATTCTATGACATGACAACAGGAGAGACATTTAAAAGAAGAATAACTCCAAAAAAGAAGTGAGGCACTGTTGCAGTTTTACTTTCAAACCTGCTCAAACAATGTCAGCTTGACTCTGCAACAACGCCTCTGTGTTTTCTTGGAGTAAGTCTACTCTTGTTTGTAGACTTTGTTATTATCCTGAGGACATTCTCAGTCGTATGGCCCAGCACTTGCTCAAGGGAAGAGCTTGCTGATGAACATGCTAGGAAAAATGTCTGTTTTCTAGGCGGCACGGTGGTAGAGTAGTTAGCAAGAGGACTGTTCAAACCCAGGGTGGGGGGAGCCCCTCTGTGCAGAGTTTGCATGTTCTCTGCATGAGTTTTCTGTGGGTACTCCAGCTTCCTCCCACAGTCCAAAGACATGCAGGTTAACTGGTGACTCTAAATTGTCCGTAGGCGTGAATGTGAGTGTGAATGGTTGTCTGTCTCTATGTGTCAGGCCTGTGATAGTTTGGTGACCTGTCCAGGGATAAGCGATTACAGAAAATGAATGAATGAATGAATGAATGAATGAATGAATGAATGAATATGATGTGACAACAGGAGAACCCCTGATATTTAAAACATTCAAAAGTAGAATAACTCCCAAAAAGAAATGAGGCACTGTTTTATTTTCAAACCTGTTCTAGTACAAATGACAGCCTGACTCTGCAACAACGCCTCTGTGTTTTCTTGGAGTAACTCTTGCTGTGTGTAGACTTTGTTATTATCCTGAGGACATTCTCAGTCATAAGGCCCAGCACTTGCTCAAGGGAAGAGCGTGTTGATGACACTGCTGGGAAAAAATGTCTGTTTTCCCAGACAAGTGACACACTTCAAAACAAACACTGAGTGGCTTTTCTTTTACATTTTAAAGGGGAAAAGCTTTTCATCTTTTACCCCCCTAGCGTTTCCATGTGGTATTAATGTTGGTGCTGCTGTACTCTAGCAGCTACCAACAACACAGGACACACTGCATTTTGTTTTCCAGTTACTTTGGTTGATGCACCATCTACAGTTTCCGCTACTGAAGATAGTAACTGCAAAGAACTTCTGAGGATAGCAACCGATGGCTACCAGGAAAAGAGAAGCGCTATTGTCTTCCTGTTTTGATTACATAATAGTTGACACACTTCCTTTTTGTTGTAAATTGAGCCTTCATTTTACCAGGAGATCGTACTCAGTGGCAGATAGAATTACAGAGTGAACGCAAAGGCTTATAGGGAACCAGTCTAAACACAGATGGTGTCTTTATACTAAAGCCACTACATTGTGCAATTATTTACTGCATAATCGGTTAAAGGAAAAAAACAATTCCACTTAAAATGAAATAGCATGTATCAGTCAGCCACATCACGTATGACACACTCAGAACATGCTTCATACTCCTTGTCACAGTGAGAAAATAAGTGTCCACTTGCTGCCACATATTGATTTACTGGTTGACTTATGGCACGGTGTTGCTGCTAATCAGGGACCAATCTCCACGGAACACAGACGCATCAAACCTAAAATCTGTTTGGTGCACGGATCGCAGTCCTCTCAGGTAACTCCAATCATACCAAGTCTTTATCCGTCATGCTTCACATGCTGTCAGCCTGGTGTGTTTGACACCTGAGTGCTGCTTGATTCGCAACAACACATACTGGAGTGTTTACATGAGCTCCAAGCCAGGGCCAGACTCCAGCATTTTGTCACCTCCGTACATTCCCAGCGCCTGGACTGACGTGATCCCCAGCAGCTTTAATTACTTGAAACGACTCGTCAGCACGCAACCAGGAGACTCAGATGTCTCCTGATGCAAGATATCTCACAGCTCCGATTGGCTAATGGCTAATCTTAGATGTCACAGATGCTAAGTTAAGTGGGCCTCCGTGGAAGATTGTGTAGTCGAATAGGCCTGTGGGTGTGCTCTGTAAAAGGCGGCGTCAGACTGTGTGTTTTCAGCCCCGTGTATCCGAGAGCCCATTAGCCTCAACAATTTAATTTTGAAAATTATTCCCTGCATGAAAACAGTTGATAATGTCTTGTATACCCTTGACAACTCCGCTGATCCAGTTACCGCAGGGTGAAAAATCCGACAAATAAAAGTAGCAACTCAAGTCTTACGAGAGAGGGAGGGAATGTCAAGCACCTGACACTTTTAAAAAGTCTAAAATTAATGCCTCTAATTAATTCAACACATCATAATAACAGCTCAGTGAATCCAGATGGAGAAATTGGTATAAAAACAATTATCCACAAATGTCTTGACCACGATTTAAAGTTCCCCTCCTCACCTTACACCTACACCTGACAGTTAAGCCATCGAGTACATGGTGAAAGGCCAGAAATCTGCTTTAAGGTGAAATAATAAACACTGGATCCTCAGCAGGGTTTTAACAAGCTTCTTGGTTACGAAACACCATAGCGGCAGGGTCAGGCAGGTGTCAGAACATGGCGCGTGTGCTGAGCTACAGAGGGTATTGCGAGCAAAGTAATGGGAATGTTATTTGCTCCTAGTTAAGTGAGTTAACCTGTACAGCAGATGGTAAATGGAAGACATGCTAAAGAGACTGATGCGTGATGGCCAGTTTTTAACCTACATCATATCCTCTTATCCTCATATGCATTCAAATGCACACAGCTATTTAATATTGCATGATGAGTACACTGAGAGAATGACATTTGGAGTCTGTCGTCTCTGTGCTTCCTCTTTGAAGCCCTGTTGTCAGCAGGCTCTGCAAAGCTGCAACTTTTCAGTGACTCTGCACCAAAGTGGCCAACATTTATTGTACAATTCAAGTGATTCACATTCTGATCTGGCTATCTCTGCCCATTCCCTTATCTTCCTCTCTCAGTTCTTCTCCCTGCCTTGCTCATTCACCCTTCTCTGCATTTCCTTCACCAGTAGGAGAAAGGCAGGCAGCCCCAGGGAGACGAGGGGGGAGAAAAGGAGGGGTGGGAGAAGGAGAAAGTGGGGAGGCTGCAGGCAATCAGTGGCCACAGAGAGGAGAGATGAAGAGAGCGAGATAGGAGAGGGGAAGAGGAGAGTTAAATGAAATTTCCAACACATTAAGCACACCCTGTTACCCAGTGCCTGCACATACAGGGCGAAGGGGGGTTACTGAGTGACCACTGTCCAATGAAAGTCTTTAATAGGAGGAGATCCAATCCAGTTACAGGGGTTCCCCGATGATAGGCAGACACATAAAGACAGGAGCTCAGGGATAGATAGCAATAACCTGTCCCAGTAAGCTGGACGGGGTGTGAAGGACTCATACTAACCACATCACAGACACAGTCAGACTCCCAGTGAACCCAACGGTCACCTTCTTCTCTCAAGGACATGTAGACATTTATGTGCACAAAGTGTGTGGATGTGTGAGCTGTGCTGCATGGGCTGGACAAAGAAATTACCGGAGCCACGCTGCAAGGTTCCTGCAAACCAATATAAGCCAGACAGAAGGCGGAGAGGGCTGCACAGTCAGTGACTGGCTTCGCCATTTATCACCACAGAAACACAACGCGGCCACGTACTACCCCTCCGCCATTTATTGACTGTTCACATGGGATATACACACGTATACGCAAACAGGGTCACGAAGGCGGGGTGTTCAGAGAGTGAGGTTGACAGCTCCGCATCTCATGCTGCAGCAGAGATGAATGGGCGGGCTGAAAACTGCCTTCATTCATAATGGAATACGGCAACAAAGCAGCTTCATCCCCAGGTGTCTCGGGGACTATAAGAGGAGGGGAACAGATGAAGAAAAGAAAGCAGGAGGAGACGATAGGACAGAATAGGAGGGCTGTGCGGGAGGCACAAAGGCTGATACGTTCTAGATAAAAGTCCGACATCTCTACCATAAAAATATTTTTCTGATTTATTGCCCCAGGTGTTACCCAAATAAAGCTTAGAAGGGTGGAGAGAGCCACAGTATAACATTGCTGGTATTGTTGGAAAGCCTGGAGTGGCCTGGAAATGTCAGAACAAACATTGCTTACTTTATCACACTTTTAAAAGACCTCGCAGTTCCATCTAGCTTTTAAAAAGGGAGGACCTAAGGTCCTGTAAACAAGAATGAACCCAGTATGAAGAAGTAAGGACTAACAAAGAGGATTTAGAGTAAGCAGAGCAGAGTAAAGCTTCAATGTAAAGCTTTGGAAACAGACTTTGGCGACAAGGTTAGAGCCGAGGGATCGAGGGGAAAGCAAAAAGGTTGTATGGAATGCGGTGTTTGCTCTGTCTCATACAAAAGACACATACGCGTTATACCGAGCTGTGGAGATAAAGCCGATGATCAGCAGCACTGAGAGTGGAAGCGTGGGCGTGAGGGGGAGAAGGCAGAGGCACACGAGAGAAAGGGAGATGGAGTGAACAAGCATCAGAGAGGAGAGGAGGAAAGGAGGAGAGGAGAGGAGATTAGAGGAGAGGAGAGGCAAGGCGAGGAGAGGAGAGGAGAGGAGAGGAGAGAGACTGTGCATGGAAAAAAAATTCTGTCTGAGCGTGTGCGTCTGCATGTCTGCAGGTCTGTGTGTGTGTGTGTGTGGTCATTACATAGCAACTCATTCTGAGCATCAGTGAAAGACACAAATAGCAACAACCTAATGCTTACACAAAGCTATATGAGCAGCGTTAAATTATGATATTGGAACAGAAAAGGGCATATCTTTCAACCCTCAGTCAATACCAACATTCACTGTTTACACGATTAGGTATAAAATTAGGTAACACAGCCAAATGTGTTATAAGTAAAATATGGCTTACACTCAGAACTGGCGGGTTCCCAGACTAAGTGGCTCTAGCCCTACACAGCCAGCAGGAAAAGCTATGAGAGGGGGTTCTGTTCACTCATTCACACATTTTAGGTCTCAGAATAGGAAGTGGTTTGCTTGCAAGAGTCAGCTGCTGCAACCACACGCTGTGTCTCTGCATGTATGTCTCAGGCTTGATCCGACCACCATCGGCTCAGATCCTATTTTGGCCTCCTGCTCAGCTTTGACAACAAGTCGGTGCCATCCCAAGCTGGTGCTGTAACTCTAGTCAACCATATTAATCAAACTTTTATGGGCCTGTCATTTGTCTTTGGAAGAACTGAGAGAAGGGTTAGCTGTCTCCCAGTCAAGCCCCACATAAAACTACAGCTAGAACTTTGTTCAGTCAGGTATTTCAATGGTTATCAGCTGATTAAGAAACACATTTACATTTCAAACACTTAACTCCTTTTGTAGGTTGTGGGCTGCAGTATTATTCACGCCCCCACCCGCACCACTTGACCGAAGGCTTGTCCTCTCACCCACGGTATGTCCTTCTTAAACCGGCTTGCTGCAGCACACTTGAGCCGTGTGCATTGTGAGGTAAGCCTGTATATCATTTCCACTGCACATATCAGGAAGTAACTGCGCTGACCTGCAATATCACGGCGCTGCTTTATGGGCTACTGTATATTGGATATTACTAATGCAAACAGAACACACTGTTCTGCTCCGTCACATCAAAAGTTTTCCATCAGCAGAACTATGAAAGGAATTTATTGTGAACTACTGCCAAGGGTGTTGACTTGGGATGGGAATCGAAAATCAGTTCCAAATTGTCTGATACACCAAAATCACATGCCTCCTAGCATATCAATTCCTGTTGTTGATGATGGCGTGACTTCCTGACGGTGGCATATTACAAAACTATCATCAAACTCATGTGTCTACACTACTGGAAACTTGCAGCAAGATGGAGAGAAGAAGAAACGGTCCAAAGCATGGCTTCATTTCAGGAGTAAAGACGGCAACAGTGCTGCTTATCATATCTGTAAAATGATCATTTGAAATAAAGGTGGATTCACCAGCAATATACTGAAGCATCTTTCTATGCAACATGAGCTTAAACGCCATGAGGGCCATGTACTTAACACTCTACCCACGAGTGCCACGCAGGCAGGTTAGCTGATTCCTATACATATATTCACGCATATCAACGACACCATGTTCAGACTGAGAGATAATAAACCAGTTGCTTTGACGGTGAAAACGTGCAGGAATTAATATTTTCCACACAGAAAACTGATGAGGAATCAACAAGGGAATCAATAAAGGATCAGACAGATAAGTAGAATCAATTTGGCATTGGTATCAATAACATTTGATCAATTCCCATCGTTAGTGTTGACTGATCGTTATCACCTTGCTTTCTCATTGCAGTTTGGGTGAATCTAAACCCTTCATGACGGCAAACAAGAGCTTATACTGGACAGATACTAGACAGGTATCACAATCATATCAAAACTTCACCCCAGCTTCGTTACAGCAGCCACATAGCTTTTGCTCCACCAGAATCTGAGAAGCACAGTAGCCATTATTCTGATCAATGAATTCCAGTCTGTGTGTACAAGGCTGCGTGAGGGAGCAGACTGCTCCTACTGTGATACTCCCACTGCCTTTGACATACAAAATGTATTTCGGCGTGTGGGAAGATGTCAGCTGAATACAGGGTTCGGGGAGTTGTGAACTAAATGGCAATAAAGCAACAGACTGCAGAAATGAGACTTGATGCATTTCTCTCTCTGGGTTTTTGTGACAGTTGCAAAAACAGATAAAAATTGAGCCGCAGCAACTCTCTTCAAATTACGTTTGACAAAATAATGATTTATATTCAATTTTGCATCAAAGGAAGTATAAATTTGAAGAAAAGCCTCATAGGCAATTCAATAATTCAAGACTGGAATGAAAACTGCCACTGCCTGTGCACCGTAGCGTTACATTTATTCCGAAGAGGCGACTGAATGGAAGAAAGTGCATAGTGTAGGGGCCAGTGCAGTCACCCAATAGGAGAGTTGTGAAGAAGCCTTTTTACTCAGTGCATGTCTGCACAGAGAAATGTTGTGCTGTATCCTGCTGGATGACATGATGCCAAGAGTGGAGAGAGGCCATTTTTGCATAAGAAGTAGAGAGACAGGAGACAATGAGATGGATAACCTTCAATTCTCTGTTGGAAAAAAAGGACATTTTCAGTGTGCAAAGTGTTACCCAGGCAACAGCAGCACCAAGACTTTCAAAAAGCTCCAGGAACCTGTACCTATCTACTTCTCTTCTTGCCTCCAAATCAACCTCTGTTAGTCACCTGCACATGTACTTTGTGGCCTTGATTTTTGGTGGGGAGAATTTCTCATATCTTCCTGATGCCAGTGTAAAATACCTGGATTTAAAAGACAGCTCAATACATGGTAACTTTAGAAACACTGCCTAAGGCTTAAAACAAAAAAGCCCTGCCATTGTGTTGCTACTACCTATCAAAAAAGAAGATACTCATAACCTCCTCTTCAACTCCCACATCTCCCCCTCTCACCTCTCAATACCCCTGCACTTTTTCCCTCCATCCCCTTTCCCACCCATCCAGTTCATGTCCAGGTTGGGATTTCCCTAGGGTTCCCCTCAGGACCCGGGTCGGTAAAAGCTCTGGCAGTGCGAGTTGAAAGCTCAGCTGGAGGTACATCACTGATCCGTTCTGATGCTAAGCTCAGCTCAGCTCAGCTATTTTCCCTGGGAAAACAACCAGGCTGATACCTGGTAACCATCTGGCTGAATGACAAGCATTTGATTTCTATGCAGCGGCTGTCTGAAGGAATAAGTCTGTAACCTTTCTCTGACAAGCAGATAATTGTCTTCTGCCTGCGCATAACATGGAAGTTACGGGGCTCTGCTGCAGATGGGCTACACAGCAAGCAAAGCACCACAGAAGAGACACAAATAACTGGGTCAGAGAGATATGCATTAGCCGAATTTTTCCATGTGCACAGTGGAAACAGCAACTTTTTATTATTCCAATACCACAGAAATGCCGAACAGCCCCACCTAGATCAATACCTCAGAGACGACATTACACTCTGTTACCCACATTAGCAAAAACAACTGAGGCAAAAACACTCAAATGATTTAATATAGCTGCCACATGCTTGACATGTGGCCACTCTGACATACCTTAAGAGAAACCTAATGGAGCACAATTATAGTGACTCACGTGACTCATACAGACAGACTGCCAGGGGGTCATAAGATTCCAGTGTGTTACAAAAGCCTCAAATGCTCTTACTCGCAGACAGGGATCTATGAAAATAAGATTTCAATCTGCGTTTGTGAGCCCGACTGTCTGTGTATGTGTGTGGCGTTAAGTGAGGCAGAGGGATGTTAACTTTACTAACACAACGCTCTGCAGGAGCTGGTTACATGTTGTTTCCCAGGCAAAATGGGGAAGCTGCTGCAGTATTTAGAGTCAACTCAGACACTTACAACCAGAAGGGAGGAACAACGTTGTTGTAATATGGCTTTCCCAGACTGCTATGGCAACACTGCTCTGGAAACTATAGGGAATGTAAATACATACTTTTAGCTAAACTAGCCCTGAATCCTGTCCTTCCCAATGGCTCTCTGATCACGCAGCCAAAGCCCAGTGACGACTGTCTCCATGGAAATGCATTCTCCAACAAAGTCTCCTCTTCACCATCTCCTCAACCCTATTTATAGAACAGTGGGGCACTAGCTAGCTGGCAAAGGATGAGTAACAATATAGTGAGAAAGGAAATGTCTAGTATCTCCACCTCTCCATGCCGCTCGTCTTTTTCGCTCACAGCTTCATTTCAAACCAAAGTCTTTGAACAGGCGTTCACACAAACAGCTGACTAACAATCCGCTACCTCACAAGAGAAAGCAGGTTTTATGTGTGAAGTTGGGAGAAGCTTGTGTGCCTTTCAAGCTGATGCAAGGCCTGCAGGGTATGCACACACATCCATGCCAGACAGCAGCATGAAGACAGCGGGCGGCAGGGTCATCGCTAAACCTCTCTGGCAGAAGGTCGTGGGACTCTGCAGTCCACTGCTTTGTGACCTCCGTGTGTGGAATGAGGATGAGGAAACCACAGGCGTTTTTCGAGGTCAACAGCTTCTTCCTCAATCTCCATCAAGGAAAGCGTGTGAGGCAAGTGTGTGCATGCACAAGCACATGCACGAAAGTGAATAAATAAAGATAAATATTCCTTATTTCCCTCACAGGCTCTCATACAACAAAGAGCTGGACCGGCAGAGCTACAGCACACCTGCAGCAAAGCCTCAGCCTGTAAAGTGAGAAACAAAAAGGCCTCCATCTCAGTGCCCTTAAAGAAACAGGCACAGTCTGAAAACACTGTCAGAGCTCAAGAGAAAAGTCCCCTGCAATCGTGCAGATAGTGTTAATTAGCATTAGCCTACATGAATGTCATGCTTATGAATACCACGCTGCCATTGCGCCATAAAGATGAGCTCCTACAAACAGCATGGCATTAACTCAATGACCGAGAACAACAATTATGGCTGTCAGATTTCATTAACAAAAACACTCACTCTCAATAACCGCTAACGAGACCACGAGTCACCATCATTTTAATCAAACACTGCCGTATCTGTAATGCTACGGCAGCTGTAGCATTATATACCCTCTTAACTCGATGTCCTGATACCGCTGTGAGTCAAGAGTTAAATACTCTTCTAATCCCAAGAACAAAAGAATTTCAAAATCTTCCACGTCAAGTCGAGAGACCTCATCAACAAACGATTACAGCAGCAGAGCTATTTACATAAGCAATTTACTTACTGCCCTGCTTCCCGGAGGTGCCTTTGAGTGGAGACAAGATTGCATCTCACACACATCGTCCCGTCTAAGTCCTCACTGACTTTCACGTACAACAAGGCAGAACAGCACTTTATAGGGCAGGGCACAGTGGTTTAGAATAGGCCAGGATTTAATGGCCCGTTGTAAACTTCGGTAAAATGAAGGTGAGACATCATACATTTTTCAACCTTACAGTTGTAATGTATATATAAATATACAGTTTATAATGATTTAGTAATCTATTTATTTAATCTAGTCTAATTGCACTAGGTCATTGTGGTCAATGCTGCAAACAAATGGGCAGCAGTGTAAAGTACCTTGATTTTTCAGGTAGTATTTTTTTATTAAATCTATGGGAAATTTTGAGATTATTTACACTATATCACAACACATATATCAATATGAAAGTATAAAATTACCTACACAGGGCTAGATTTCATTCATATTGCCCAGAGCCACACCTATTGAGGAGTTAAAGACATTTTGTTAGTTAGCAGTTTTCAGTTCAGCGACAGTCCAGTAGATAGTTTAATATGGTCAGCAGTGAGTAATCTCATTAGATGCACTAACTGTACAGTCATATAGGTTGTAACCTGCTTGTAAGCCCAACATACTGCAGGACAGTCAGTCAAAAGGAATGCTGTGCTCACACTGTGAGCAACAAAGCAACAGCATGACCAGCTACATTATCACGTCCGTCACTTAGGTGTTGCTTAAGTGCTCGTTAATGTAGTTACGTCGTTACAGGCTCGAGTGTGTCTGCTACCTGCAACAAAGCACCTCGACTTAAAGCCCCTACAAGGAACTTTCATTTTGAGTTGATTTTGGCGACCCTGTGGACAAAAGCGGTAGTGTTTTGCCGGAATGAAGCCAACATTTCCCATGAGCTCTAGCACTAATGTCGTAAAGACGCTTACCTGGCTCGCGCATGTGTTTGTTTTGGGAATGAATGAAACAACAAGACAGGAAAACTTTGCCCCCGCTCCTATTGGGGATCCCAGCTCACCTCTGCCCCGCCCCAGCTCCACCTCTCCGGCGTAAGCGCCACCGCCGCCGGGGTAAACACAGTGGTCGTCTGGTAAGGCTGAAGGCCTGTTTGGTGAGCACTTCCATGGCTTCTTGGACTGAGTATGGAGCGGTGCCTCGCCTCTTTATTCTTTATAAGTACCTGGCTGGTACCTGTCGTCGGCCCGGATGAGGTGTTCCAGCCCCACGGCCCCTGCTCTCCTCGTCCCCGCTGGCACGGGGTGAATCTGCGCAACCTGCGGCCTCTGTGTGGCTCCCCAGATAGCTAACGCCGTGGACCTGCCGACTCCTGCCAGGATTGGGCTGGTAAATGCTAGATCACTAGTGAACAAAACGTTTATCCTGAAGGATTTCCTGACTTGCCGAGGATTGGATTTCTCTGTGTGACTGAGACGTGGCTGACTGCTGGTGAGTCCAGTGCTTTCACAGAACTTTTACCCGATGATATTTTAACTCCCTGCAGATGTCGGGTCGAGGAGGAGGAATAGCGACTATTTATAAGAGTCACTATAAATGTAAGCAGCTAGGTAAGATGACGTGTGCCGTCTGAATGCCATAAATCATTTCGTCCTGGAAGCGGCCTGGGGCGGACCCAGAGACAGTTTCCTAAAGGTATGGATATACACTATATAGAAATAGCTTATCTTCACACCAGTGGTCTCATTTGCTGTTGTAGGTCACGCACAGACATCAGCAGAAACGAGAGACTTTTGTACATCCAGTTAAAAGTTCCTTGTAGCGGCTTTAACATCATCTAAAGTGTGTATTTGGTCAAAAATATATCTATATTTAAGAATATCAAATATCGCAATATTTTTTATCAAACATCTTGATATCCCAAAGATATTGTTGGGGTGACTATTGGTGCTTTCACAAAATAGTTGCACAATGTGATTTTTGATAAATAATAATTAATAACGTAGATATAGTGACTAAGTGGGTAAAGGCATATAACAGAACAGCTACAACAGTCTGTTAAGTTCATAAAATTACATCACTTTACTGTAATACAACAATGAAAACCCAGAGAAGACAAAATGTATGATATTACGATACCGAAAATCTAAAATGAGTCCATATCTTGATGTCCAGTAGTGTAGTGAAGGGTATACCCAGGCATACAAGGTATACCCACCTCTTTTTTCTGGCTAAAAGCCATTGGAATGTGAAGGAGAGTATACCCTCCTTCTCCTCAGTAACCTACCCATCTACCCAGTAGTACGCTTACCTCATCAACTACCACTATACCACGGACGATGTCAATATAATATAGATATATTGCCCTGTCCTACCTTTAATAGGATTATCTCGTCAAAACCTCCAATCCACACAGATATATGGAGTACCATTAAAATGACTAGTTGGTGTGAACGAGGCTCCGAAGTGCTGAGGCAGCAAAGACAGCCTTAACCCCTACCAGCAGCACCAACCTATCTCATATCTGACCTCTCCTCACCTCTTCCATACAACCTCAGCTGAGCTCTCTGAAACGGGCATGCCTATTCCTCGCGTGTGTCCAGCTATTGATCCACTTGTGCTGATATAGGAGTTAATTAAAAGAGACAAGGCTTATAGCTCAGAGCCCTGATTCATTGAAAACTAGCAGTTAAGTAGCCAGAGGAAGCAAGGTTCCTATCAACAGGAAGCTATTACAATATTCACCTTGCAGAGCAGCAAAATTGTACACGCACACCAAAAACACAAGCTCGGGTTATGATGGAGCTTGTCGTGACCAGAATGAGACGTGTTTGGCTTTCCTCTCTGGTCCAGCTAATCATTACAAATAAAAACAATTGCACTTGAGGGCTTGGAGTCCATTGTTTGGCCAAGGTGTGCATCTTTGTTTGTTTTCTCCATGGTGAATCCCCTGTGTGTGCTTGTGTCTACCATGGCACTGCTACAACCTGGGTAATTACAGAGCAAACAAACTGGGCACCAGGCCGAACAGAAAGTCTTGCTTTCTGGGGCTCATAGACTCCCTGGATGTGCTCAGAGTCTGATCAATCTCAGTTCTTGACTTGTGGTTGTATAATGAGATTGTTACAAACATCATTCACAAAACACAGACTTGTGCTTGTTTCAGGCAGCGAGCGGTACTGGTGGTAGAAAAGTGAAAAGGGACAATACAGATAAAAAGTGAGTCAGCATAAAGGGGCATCAAAGCTCCTGGAGCAACAACAAGAGAGAGAACAGCAGAGCCTGTTTCACTCCTGTGTACTATGTTGTTTGTGGGTGGCAGACGGGGGACTGTCCATTGTTCTGACGGCTCGTAATTCCAAAGCCCCAGCAGTTTGAAAAATGTACCACTGGACCGACGGCCACAGTATCCCACAAACAAACAGTCGCTCCAAAGGGCCCATACCTAATTATATACACAATGACGTCATTGAACCTTCCTACTATGGCTAAGGCATCTCCTGCTCTACTCTGGCCCTGAATGGCTAGAACTCTTTGCCTTAGGTGGGTTGGTTAGGTTTAGGTATGAGGAGTGAGACTGGTTAGGATCTGGGTAGAATATCAGGCTCAGCCAATCAGAGGCAGAGTAGGGTGGGTCATTCTTTTGCCATAGTAGGAAGGTCAAATGACATCATTCTGCATTATAATTAGCCATGCGTTTTTGAATGGGAGAGTGTGTAGCCTTTTCTTTCAGACCGATCGGCATATTTTTCCGGGATACTGGGCTGTTGGACAAGTGGGAATTTGGTCCACTGAAACACACCATTGAAGCTCTAGAATTCCAAGCCATGAAACAATGGCTTGGTACCGCCAGACATCCCTTTTCCTGTCGTGACTTTTCAGACCACATGTCGTCTCTGAGCAGCTGCCAGGCAACCACTTGTGCCTGTGTGCCTTCTGAGACACCCAGTTGTTTCATGTTAAAAGACCTCGTGCCACCTGTTTTTTCTTTCTTTGTTAGGAGAGTGCTGAATTGTCACGACTGGGGATTTACATACTTAAAGACAACCATTGTAAAAGGTCCATTGTGTAGGATTTAGAGGCATCGTTTGACAGAAATGGTATATAATAACAATGTTTTCATTAGTTTATAATCTTCTAAGGATAAGAATCATTGTGTTTTTGTTACCTTAGAATGGGCCTCTTATATTAACATACAGAGCGGGTCCTCTCCCACGTCCGCCATGTTGTTTCTACAGTAACCAAACCATACTAGATACGGCCATTTGTGTTTTTGCATCAGCCACCATAGGTCTCCTACCCTCTTGGCATTCGGTAAAAATTTCAATTCTGCAGCTTCACCGCCGGATGCCACTGAATCCTACACACTGGACCTTTAGTGCCTATAGATTGTCTCTGGTGGTCTGCCACAATTCATAGAACCATAGTTATATACATGACTGACATTTTAACGTCCTAAAGTGAATAACAGCTTGACTTTCACTCGCCTGACCAACTGGCCAACAAATGACAGGGGGTGAATGTTGCATTGCCTCATAGTTCAGGAGCGTTGTGCCCCAGGGAAAATCACTGATGGCTCAGAATTACTGGATTTTCTGTGGATAAAGGAAAATCACTTTTCTTGTACTGAACACTATAGAATAGGAGCAAGATCAATTCATAGTGTTGACTGTGTTCAAGCCTATAATGTGTTGAATGTGTATCCCTCCTCATAAAACGTTTGAAAAGTCAGTTTTTAATTATCTTTTTTTTTTTTTTCCAATTTTGTTAGCAATCTTCTTGCCTGTCTTCACTGGTGCAATACTTCATTTCTTGGCATGTTACTGCCACCAACTCTTGGACAACATCCTTAAGCCTGTGCACAAAATACAAGCAAAAACGTGGCCCACTGACAAAAACAATGCTCATTAGGGCCATTAGTGGTGAAAAAATCCACACAATGACTTTAAATGGCATTCCTGGGAAATGTTGCAAAGATACTACACCATTATGCTACTGCATTTGTATCAACAAATATACTTTCTTTTGTCATTCTTCTTTTGGATGTGCTTTGATCACAAGAACGTGTGATGACAAGTTCAACTTCCCCTAAAATACCCTTCTACCCTTTAAGGAGAAATGTCAAAGCTGCACGCTTCTTTGATTCGCTATCAGCACAAAGCGTGGAGTTGTAATATATATGCAAGTTTACACAAGCCCTCATGACGGCTGTGACGAACGCCTGCCAACCACCCAGGGTAGCAAAGTGAGCCAATGCTAAAAAGGAACAAAAAACAGCAGCCCGCTTGGCACTGCGCCTCACTAAGCCGCCATGGAGAGAGAATTCCTCTCCAGTCGACACACACTCCCACTAGCCACAACGACCTCAACACAAGGATGATGTCACAGCTCTCCATACATCATGTTTAACCATGACCAGCAAGGCCCTCATTTCCCCGGTAACCTAACATCCGTATGTTTCACTACTCAGATAAACTCTGAAAAGCATGCAGATTTTCATTCCTGCAGAGCAGCCTCATCAGTCCCCGGAGATCAACTGCTGTTATCAGAGGAGACACTGGCCTGTACTCTCAAATCAGCGGGCCAAAAAAGGTGTAACGAACTTGAAAATGTCAAGCCCTCCTGCCATTAACCCAGTAAATTGATCCAGCAGGAACAAAAGGACTACTTATGAGCTTGTCTCTGTGTGGGGGGGAGGGGCGCATCCAAGCGATTAGAGTGCTATTAGCCTTGTTAAAGTTTGCAGGGGTCCTCTTTGAAAGTGAACCCTATTGTAATTTGTGCACTTTATTTGGATTTAAAGGTTTGTCTTCAGTGGTGTTGTATTCTATTTTGGTTAAACTATAACCAAATGTAACAGATTTGTGTCCTCAAATGTCTTGTAATGTATCACTTATTCCTCCAAAAGAGTTTCTACATGACTTATATGCATGCATAAATAATTTACAGAGCAATGACACTCAAATCAGCTGTCAAGGATCTTAAATGCTTCTGCTTCACCATCATATATGATAGATCTCATTTAGATGTATTCTTCTAGAAATGGTGCTCGTTATAGTTTGGGGGGTGGCTGATATTCACAGCTAATCTGAAGTTGGCAGCAGCAGTTCTACCAAGAAAGAAAAAGTCAAACACATTTTTACCTACTAATGTAAAACAGAGTAATGGTCTTCTGAGCAAAACTCTAGTTTCGAGGCAAAGTGTTTTGTAGTTAGACATAGTTAGACATGTGCAATAATCCCTTCAGTTCTGCTGGCAGTGAGTTGGGGGAAGCTGTAATGAGAAACAGCCGTTCTCAGCTACTTCCTCTTCAGTGAAAGAGGTGAAACGGAGGCCGAGGGAATCCTCAAAACACAGAAACCCAACATTCCTCTGAACAACATCCCAGCCATTACCCCATCAGGAAAACAGGACTCATTCATACATAATGGTACCGGTTCCAATTAAGAGCTGCCTCATTGTTGACGGCAAAGCCAGTTTCTTCACTCCTGCTCGCCTGTGCCCACAATCGTGATTCTCCTCTTGCTGCCCTGCCCTGATATGATTGTTTTCTGCTTTAAACTGCACGATTGTAATTTATGGATCTGTCAGATTTCATATATCGTACTGTTCAATTCAATAAAGCGGCGCAATGTAGATAAGTGGGAGCAGAGTGGGTTCAGAGAATACAGCTCTATCACGGAGCTGATAGGAGAAGCTCGACACACAATAATCTGATTACAGGTTTTATTTTCATTAGTATATCTTGACTCATGTGCCTGCTTTACCTAAGTATGTATATCTGCAACTCAGACACATTTGCATCGGGGGTTGCGAGTATATTTAAGTAGGAGGGTTGTACCTCTGAGTAATGCTGGATTCACACTATGGGTAACACAGCAACAGCTGCAAAAGTGCCAACGTGATACGCTACACATCAAAGTTGAGCCGGCCTCAAATTTCCTTGCAATCCATTGTACTTGGAACCCAGAAAAAAAAACTACCATGGAAAAGTGCAATGGACCAGCCACTGTAGCTGCCATTCCCATTACCATTCAGTTGATTTGTGCTTGATGGAAGTCTTTGCAAGCATGGGTATCTCAGCGTCTGTCCACACAAAACAAATGCATACAACAACTCTGCTATTGGCTGTGGTAGTTTACACAAATACGCTCTGCACCTGTTTGCAGAGTTTTAAGCTGTTACGCATTATTTGAATAAGCAAAGACTAGCAATACAGTTGACTTGTTTATACGGCACTACTCTTTGCTTATTGCGCTGTGGCAAATAGTTTGGGTCCTCTGTAGATGCTTGTCAAGCTAATAAACTTGACAAACAAACATCAGTTTGCTGCAGGCGTCCATGTTTTCCCAAACAAATACACTGGGAAGCATTTAGATCGAATGTTGGGAATTCCAACGCAGAATTATCAACTTCCGACTTGCCATGGATTGAAGCATTTTTTTCAGTGCTCCAATGACGCAGTGAAAAGTCAACCAATCATATGTTTTGTTTCCACTGTGGCATTGTGTTATTTAACTTGGTTAGCGGCAGCTATGCTAGCTTTCTGAGTACTGCAGTGAACACAGGGATGTAATGGGGCTCAGACACTGGTCGAAAGCATAGATTTTTTTTTTGCCTTAGACGATGTTGAGTTGAGGTGCTTTGTTGCAAGTAGCAACCTGCCCATGATGACATCACAACTGCTTGAGCAACACTTCAACAGTGATTCATCGATAATGCCATGCTGTAGCTTCGTCACTCGGAGTGTGCACACAGTATGAAAGTGTGAGCAGATCTGAATTAGCAAGATTACATTTACTTGAATGCTTTGGGGGAAAAGCAGGTGAAACAGAACATATTGTTGGTATGCAATAATGACTTGCACACAGTAGCTGCTGGAGCTAGCATTCACAAGTTGAAAATGATACACCTATTTCATTAAACCTAATAGTCACTACCCACTGTCAATGTCTCTGCACTCAGCCAGCATCCGTCCTGACCAGCTGCTTTTATTAATTCACCATGACCAGCAAACAAGGGTATAAACAATCAATACTTCCTGAAGGAGAGGTCAATCCCAACCCCCCCCCCAACCCCCACCTCTCGCTAATTAGCTGCATATTGGAGAGTCTTGATATTTTGCAGGGCGACGTTCTGTCAAACTGAACTCTGCAAAGAGAACAAGGTAGGATCAATTTGCGACAGGAAGCTAATGCATCTTGTCCCCATTTTTTACTGAAATGACCCAGGAGAGAATTTTGGTGTGACAGCACCTTGTGAGGAGCCAGAAGGGAAACCCGTTCAACAAGGGAAAGGTAGACAATTACACATGAGTACACTCAGGTAAGATATTAGCATACTCACATAATTGTTATTTGCATTCAAGGTCGTCCTATTTTTAAGGTTCTCTGGCCTGCAGGTATAACCGACTCTCTGGCCCTCATATTGTTCCTCCATTGTAATTTTGTTGCTACTGTGAAATTTTTCGATTTGCCAAGGTTTTATGTAAATCAAAATGAAATAAATGAATAAAACATGACTTTTAAGACCACAGAAGCCCACAACAGGACATACAGTATCTGAACTGCAGAATTAAGATGACCACATAGAGCATTAAATGAAACCATTCTGGCAGCAGAAATGCAATACTGAGTACTGCAATACTTAAAAGCTGCTGTGCTCATCTAGGTATGGCTGAGACAAACTGGTCTAGACCCACTGACCCACATAAAATGACTGCAGGACAGCTCAATCTGGAAAAGCTTTCACATATCTGTCACACATTCTTTGACAGATCTGGCCAGAGCTGACCTTCATACAAGCCAAATCTACCCAGTGTGATTTACACTGCTCATTTGGACCCCGGTGCTGCCACAGATTAGTTTTGCTGTCACAATAATGAGCCCAGTCCCACACCTAATACATGAAAGGCTGTGCTGCTGGTGACCTTCAGGTACTAGCAACACAGCCTCACCTGCCCTCCTGGCAGAGGACGCCACCAGCCATCAGCCCGACATCCCAGAGATGAGAGGGGGTAACCAAGCGTCGCCTCCATCCATCATCACATTACACACGTTGGCCTAGTTTAATGTCCTTTTCAGACTTGAGTGGAGACACGCTGGGCCACACAGAAACATGGGATGCAGCTAATTAGTCCACGCCAACAGCAGAAGTTCACCAGTCATTTACCACTTCAAGGGTGAAATCCCTTCCAGAGAACTAATGAGGACTTCGTCTATCACAATAGTCTCATCCATTACAATGCTACAGCATCTATAATGAACAGCAGATTACAGATGCATGTAGCCCTTAAGTCTACTAAGGAGTTGAGGCATTAAAATAATAACTGCACTATAGATATAAAGAAGGAGACAGCTGGAGATGCAGCCGCCATGCTTGCTAAATTCAAATATAGAATACTAATACTAAACCTTTCCACCTTCGAGGACAGTTCTATTTGACTGCAGGGCAAACAGCTGGTGAGCGTGAGAAAGGTTACCGTGCTGAGCAGGTGCTGTAATGTGATGGACTTGGAGAGCGCAGGGAAATTAGAAGAAGAAGACACAGGGGAAACAGGACACGCACTGGCATATGTCTGGAGAGCCAGCAGAGAGGAGTAACAAAGTGAGTTTTTCTCCCTTTACCTATAAATCAGCTGAAAAGATGCAGTTATATAGTGACAAAATCCACAGCTGTTCATGGGGAATGTGTAAAAATACCTGCGTAGAAGCTGTTTTACCATAAGATGCTGAAATGTGATTACCGCTATACAATAACAACAAAGTTGCCTACAGCTTATTTAATCAAGAGCTACTGTATGTCACTGTAAACTGATAAACCCCACTCAGGCTTTAGCTCAACTATCACACAGACCGGGCAACCTAATTGTATTGGAAACAGTGAGATGGATGATGAAAACTCTGTAGAAAAATGTCAAAAAGAGGGTGCAGCAGAACAAATGCAGCACTCTCAGTTTCAGAGCAGAACGCCTGCCAGGTCAGCCATACAACTCCCAGACCAAAGCTGACATTGGAAATTACTCTGGCTGCTGCTCGCCAGGGTGATCGCCACTTGAGCCGACAGGAGCTCTGTCAGACACACAGCCACTAAAGCCATCAGCATTTCATCACTGTACTAAGATGACAATGCACACTTGTCATTTTGTTTGATGGGGAGACAATGCATGACGTTTTCACTACGCCGCCATGAGATGCCAGCAAAGGCATGGAAATGTAAGTTCGCACAGGGGAGAATGAGACGTATGGCTCTGCTTGAGTGAGGGAGTATGAATATACATACAGGTGTGGCTCATTACTTACTATGGCTGAACCCAGTTGTATAGCCGGACTAGTTCCAGACAAATTCCAAACAACTTCTCAGTGAAGTGACAGAATACCAAACGTTGACGGGTCTCGTTACCACATTGCTTTGAGGTCGGCTCAATTTTCAACATCCTTGAAATTCTTGGTGACAGTTTGGGCATACCAGCCAATGAAATATCAGCAGTGTTTGTCACGAGTGCATAGGTTTACACATGTGGTATCTGGGTTGTTTCCAGTCACAGCCAAATTGCTCCAGGACCGTTTTCTTATCTAAAAGAGAAGCGTTTTGTTTCAACTAGATAGTAAATGTTGGTGTTTCCAGATAATCTATTATCTAGGGAAACCGTTTCTTTCACTACTGAACATTTTCCAAGCTTCTGTGTCCTCACAATTCTCCACTGTTTGTTTTTTGGGGGATTAGGAATAACAAGAACAGTGGATTACACAACATCAGACTGCTATTCAATTTTTCAGGGTGCACAACATTAATAATATCTTTCCATGTTTTTATCTCCCAGCATACTGTGTTGCTTATTTGATGATCAAATGATTAACTGCTGCATGTTTACTACCCATTTTTTACCTTACCTTTTACCCTGATCTCCTGCCTACACACACACACCAATGAGAGTAAACAGCAGTACTAAAAGGGACAAGCTGCTTTACGAACAAAACAAAGAACATGATGCTGTAGCAACATGGCCTCATTTCTGGGAAACCGTTCCCCATAGAAACAATACAGACACACAGGGGTCACAGCTTGGGACACAATCAAGATTTTAGCGGGCACTGAAGTCTTCTAGAAGGGCAAATGAATCAAGGGAAATGCAGTCACTCTGTATCTGGACATTGGTCTAACTAAGATAGGTTGCCACTGAAGCAGAGCGAGCTAACATGCCCTGTCTGGCAATACAAGATTGGTTGTCTCTCCTCTATTTCCTGTTCATTGCTCTCCAGCTCACTATCTAAAACTAATTCAAACACTGAAGAGGTGGGCAGTCAGTAGTGGACTGGACTACTCAGTTGTTTGAGTTAGTGGAGATAGATATGAAACTCTGGCTTAAAGCAGAGTTACACTGTAATGCTTCTGAATTAATTTCTGGATGATTATTGGGCCGAGCCCAGGCTATTTCTGGTGCAAAGTACTATATTCCTGATCATATTTCATCATGCTGGCAATTTGATAGTGCTCTCTTTTATGTGATCCTTCCCTATACTTACTTATTCATTAATATGATCCTGCCCCTAGTAATTTTTAATTTCTTCCGTGTCCATACAGCCTGAGATGACTTCACTGAAATAGTTCTTTGTGTCTTTTACTGTAGAAGCACTTCATGAAGCAGTTTATTTATACTGTATGGCCAGTATAGGTGCCACTTTACCCAAGCCAGTTATGCTAATGTGGAAAATGTAGGCATATAAAGACCAGTAGCAGGAACATTGTACGGTATATGGATAAGCTAGAATATCCAGTCAACAAATCAATCATTTCTGTAGTCATACCTTTACTGACTGAAATCCTATCATATCACTTGGTCTCATATAGCCCAGCAAGAGTCTATGAAACCCCACAGGAAAACGCCGATCAATTTTCTCACCCACTAAAGAAAACCCTCTAAATTGCACTTCATGCCCATTAAAATTGGCTCTGTGTGCAGATAGTAATCCAGTATCAATGAAAAGATGGAACAGTGCAGCTGCCGCTGACCAGAGATTATTACGGTTCCTCTCCAGGAGAGGTACCAGACATGGTATGATAAGATCTGAGAACAGACATGCAGGCAACCTCTCATGTCATAAACAGCCAATTCAGCTTAAGCACTGATATGTCATCAGTTATAATCCATATAGGAGAGGAGAGGGCCATACACCTGTCAATCATCAGACTCCAAAGTGAAGAATGAAATCATCCATTAGCCTTGACGCCATAAATGACAGCTAATGTGACATTCCATTCATCATGTCATGTCAAAATCTCGGGTCCTCCATACAATACACCGATTTCCACTCTGTCATATATATAAAAACTGCCCAGCACATCATTGGCAGGGAGCTGCCATCCATGGAGGACCTCTACGCCCAGCAGTGTAGGAAGAAAGCTAAAAGGATTATCAAACACCCCGACCACCCGAGTCACAAACTGTTCTGCCTGCTGCCTTCTGGCAGACGGTACCGCAGCATCCAGTCCTGCACCTCCTGGCTCAGAGACAGCTTCATCCTGCAGGCCATAATACTTCTGAACTCTTGAGCAGTGCTGTAGTGGAGGGTATGTGCAGGGGGGTAAGGTATATATCCTCTTTTTCAAGCCATTTACAGTTTATCCACCTATTAGCCAAAAAGCTATTGGAATAAATAGGAGATTATACCCACTCCGCCTTGGTAACCTACCTAGTTGCACCTGCACATCATCAACTACGACTATTACACTCCTGGTAACATTCAGCCAATTCATTTGCAATTATACCAAAATATTTTATTATCCCCATATTTTAACTTGAACTATGTCTTAGATTCTCATTTTCTTTTGTTTTAATTTGTTTAATTTTCTTTTTTATACATAGCCACACAGCATTGATGGAGAGAGCTTGAGAGCCAAGACTTTCAATGGCGACTACCTCTGTCATCGTTGTGCATTTGTAAATAAATAACTTGAAACTTGAACGTCTGAGATCATAAATGGGCATAAAAGCCAGTTTGTCCA
This sequence comes from Epinephelus fuscoguttatus, assembly GCF_011397635.1. Taxonomy (NCBI): domain Eukaryota; kingdom Metazoa; phylum Chordata; class Actinopteri; order Perciformes; family Serranidae; genus Epinephelus; species Epinephelus fuscoguttatus. The sequence goes on from NC_064767.1 coordinate 26,022,923, forward strand.
TGAATGGCAGGATTACATTAATCAATCCGCCTGCATGGACGGGTTGATCAATCATTCAACCATCTTATCATGCTTCTAAACAGACAACAGCCAAAAGCTGACAGTCACTCTCTTATCACACTAATCCGGATAACTTCACTACTGAGCCCTGTGAAGGCAGCAGGGATAAATTAGTTTACTCCTACACTGATTGGATTAAAAGCCAGGAGCGGGCCTCGACCCCCTGGCCTCAAAGACTACAGCCACCAACTGCTCAGCTTTAATGAACATGTCGGCTTAAATGGAAATAAATACCTGAAGAAAACACTTTGTTTTTTTACGTCAACATGAACCCCTATAATTTAGACCAAACATATAGAAATATTAACTCAGTGTGCTCATACTTCAAAAAACCCACCTTCATCCTGTGATCTATAACCCATTTACAAGGACCGTTTATTTGCAATGACTCAACTCCCCTGCCACGCTTCAGGACAGCAGCATTCTATATGACAGCTGACTCCATAGTAATCAGGTGCAGGTTAAATGTGAGCCTTGGAGCCCACAGTCTGCACTGCACCCCTGGAGAGTTGACCCATCACGTCTGTACCACATTATTGAAGCAGAAGTCGAAGCTGCTGCTTGAAATTGAGCTCCAGATAGCAAATTTGTCTTTTGAGATGTCCCGCTTACAGACACAATGTGCTTAATGGCAACTCATAAGTATGTGTCCCACTGCAGCTTTATAGACACAAGTCCAGAAACTGAGAGTTCCCACACTGCAGTGAAGGACTCACAAATGAATACAGAAGCTTGGCTGTCACACAGTGACAGGCCTGCGTTAGGAGCTGCGGCAGCAGCGCTCCGATGGACGAAGGCACATGACAGGCAAACAAAACTACAACCTGAGGAGGCTGAAATAAAAATGAAAACTTATTAAGGCCATCTCTGCTGAGACACAACTCACCCGTTAAATCGTTTACAGTTTAAACAGGCCAGCTTACATTTCAGAGCAGGGGAGAATATAACCTCTCCACGGGAGTAAATGTGCTCTATTGTAATAGTTCACAGTGGGCGACAGCACCAGGGGAAAGCGTGGAGATGTGTGGACCAAGTGAGACTGTCCTGACAGCTACTTAACCTCTAGGCTGGCCTGTTTCACGGGAAGGCGAGCCTCATTTAATTTCTCATGGCCCGAGGCAAGTGTGCCAGTGTTTGTATAAAAGGAGTGGTGGATGTTAAAGGTGGTGACCAGAAAACAGAGTGAGAATAAGAAAGACGGTCAAAGATAACAGAAAACATCACAGCAGTATTCCTAGCTCCAGTGAGGGCCTGAGCTGCAATGACTTCCTCATTCTTTCGTATTCAAGTCCATCCTGTGCCTCACCTCCCTCCTCAGGCAGCTGCTGTATGCAGGCTCAGAGTTTTAGCAGAGGGAGTGGGTCATAGAGGCAGGAACAAGATGTGCAACTATTGCACTGTGGTGACAGTTTTGTAAACACAATTACCTCCTGGTTATAGAAAGCATTTTTGAGGCTTCATGTCTTGCTACAGTGGCCTTTTAAAGGACCTGCATCAGTTTGCAGGAAAACCCAGGATCTCCCATCCGAATGGGGAAACACCCGCAGGGAGGGGAGAAACAGCAGGCTGGCTGCTGGAGAGTCTGACATCATCCAAGTGTGGGCTTCCATGTTTCTTGTGGAGTCTCATGTGTTTGTGTGTTTGTGTGTGTGTGTGTGTGTGCATCTGCATGTGCATGAATAAACAGTGAGTATCTGTCACTCCCTCTCAGCACAACTGTAGTTTTCCTCTGTGGCTCAGGGCAGACGTTCATTATTCTGAGTTTCTGCTGCTGCTGCACCACCACCACCACACACACAGCCTGCTGCAGTTCACACACCATGTAGGAGCTCAGAGATGAGGGGAACCATCGGTCATGGACTGTCAAGCAAACCGTTCCCTAAACTGCAGCCTCGAAGCTGCAAACATCCTCAATGCAACAGCACAAAAATAAGACACCCATCCCTTCTACGTCGGTGTTCAAACCAGCCCCAACATCTACTGCAGAAACAACCCCACACCTTCAACGGGGACGCATTCAGATCCGCACACAACAACCAGATCAGATCTGGAAAAAAAATATGCCTGCAAAGTTGAAGGACACGAGGGATCGGAGGCATTATGTGAAAGCAGAGCAGAGTCTGGAGGCTAGTTACAGTAAGCGACGGGGCAGCGCCAGTGGGGTGTTGATGGGCTTCAACCAGCCCTCCAAAAAACTGCATTGCCTGTCAAAGCTCCACGTCCCGCTGTGGATTCAAACAACCACTCGACACCGGGTTGGGATACATATCATGACTCATCTAGAGCCTCACCTTTCCGTCAAGCGCAATGTGAAGAAAAGACATGAGCGGTAAATCTTGAGGCTAGTTAGCTTTACTTCCTTAGCCTGCCCAGCCACCACCGCCGCTTTCTCTCCCGGTCCAGCCTGCCTGCCCGGTCCTACACCTCCCCCTGTGCGCACAGACGTCCTGGGACTTACCGGTCTTATGTGCTGATGATGTCGCTGTGAAGAGACAACAAGTGCGGGGAGGCTGCCGGCCACCGCTCCGCTGCTCCGGGACAACAGGAGTACTGATCTGCACACTTTCGCAGCCATCTCTGTAGTGAAACCTCGCCGGGAAGGAGACTGCTGCGGGCGGACCGAGACGCACCGAAGGGAAGAGGGAGGGTGGTGGGCGGGTTTGCGGGGCTGGACTACGGCTTCATACACATGCCCAGTGTTGCACCAGTATGCAATGATAAAAAACACTTTTGTGCTGGCTAATTCAAAACAAACATGCACAGACTGCATGTCATTTGTCGCAGCAACAAAAACACCCATCACTCAGCTACTCTATTGAAGGTCACAAAGTGTGATTATCATACATAAATGTATACTGCATTTTACAAGTGTGTGCACATTTGTGATGTTGTGATAGGACAGTGGTGTATTTGGGAGTAAAAGTGTAATGTCAACATGGGCATAGGTTTCATTTCAGCATTTGGGGACACACACATGAAACATGGGAGGGCAGAACACTTAATTTCCTGCATTCTGGTGAGGTTTTATGCAACCATTCGTGCCTCTCCTGCAACAATTTATGGTCAAAATGTCTTTCATTTTGTCAAAATAAAAGTCCTCTGCTACTGTCATGATTTTATGGGGGGGTACAAATGCAGAGAGGTGACAATCCAGTCCCCACAGCCAGTCTGCAACACCAAGGGTCAGCACAACCAGGTGCCCGCCTCTGCCAGCCGCCTGGCACACATTGCACCCAGCCCCAATGCCAGTCCCTGCAGGTGGTGGGCCCATCTACGTCCCACCCCTCACCTATGATCATGAGCTACAGGTAGAGACCCATCCTCAGAAAGGTGTCTAGGCTCAGCCTCAGAGATAGGGTAAGGAGCTCGGACATCTGGAGGGAGCTTGGAGTAGAGCCGCTGCTCCTTCGTGTCGAAAGAGGTCAGTTGAGGTGGTATGAGCTTCTGACGAGGATGCCTCCTGGGCGCCGCCCGCTGGAGGTGTTCCAGGCACAACCAACTGGCAGGTGGGCAGGCCCAGAACACGCAGGAGGGATCACATATCTTGTCCAGCCTGGAAATGCCATGGGTCCCCCAGGAGGAGCTGGAATGCACATGTTCTAAATACTGAGGGGAACATGTCGCCCCCCCCATGTCGCCCATGAATTTCTTCACTTCATTTCACTGGAACTTATCTTAAACATGGAGTGAAAGAAAAATTAAATCAGGGCTTCGTCTCTCAACACTATCTCTGCCTCAATCTCTATTAACATTATCGCAGTGGAAGAATACTGCAAGATAAATGAGGTGAACCCTACAGGTCTGAGATAGTAGGTATTATAGTAATACAGTGGGAGATTTAAAAAGAAAAAAACAGGCCTTCGCTCAGTATTGGATAGCCCACACACTGTTGTCACTCCCTGTAGTAGGCTAAAAGAAATATAGGAGATTAAAGCATAGCACTATAAACTCAGCACTGAGTTCCTTTTTTAACTTTATTTTTAAAGTCTCTACTGGATTATTACAGTGATTGCTATTAAACTAAAACAGTACATAAAGACTTAAATTCCTGAGCAATAGATCTGCACTCAGTGTTTGATTATTTCTTTTGTTATTGCGTATTTAAAGTAATTTAATGGGTATTATTGTACGTTATAGGAGACTGTGTCCATATCTGTTGGCAAGGGCGTAGGTTTTGTTTCAACAGTGGGGGTACACTTGAAAAGGGGAGATTTGGGGGTCTCCTGCATGGCTGTGTTAAGAGACCTGGATTCAGCATTGAAGGCAGGACCCTGTTCATTCCTTTGAAAGTTGCTCAGTGGCGCATGAAGTCAAGAAAACTCTATTTTTGCAGTATAAAATTACCTGGATGATTGCCGCTGCCTCTGCATGATTGGGCCCATACAGCAGGCAAACTAGAGACTTCCACTGGCCGAGCTGGCTACTTCTGGTTTAGTACTCTGCCAGTTTGAATGGGAATGAAATTATTCAATCTTGCAGCTCTCCTAGACTTTTCAAATGGTATCGGACTGAAAGGATGAAATAGTGGAATGAGTCATTACGTGGGTGTTTTGATGCTCAAAAAAGTATCTTCTGATTCACAATCATATTTTTCCCACTATAAGTATCTATGGGGAAAAGTCTTTTTGGGTCCATCACGTGATAGACTAGAAAGTTATAACTCCATTGTTTGGGCACTATGAAAATTGGCTTTAAAGCCCAGCACATTTTTCTGAGGGTCTGGTCCCCCCTTCCCAGACATTTCTGCACACGTTCTAAATGTTCGGGAGGAAGTATCCCCTGCCTCCCCCTGACATCGACACCTCTGCCTGTTGGTAGCTGTATGTATATACCCACTCACTGAACCAACACAACAACAAAACTTGGCACGTACAGAGCTGACTGGCACTTCAAAGATTCCCAGCAATCTTGAAAACGACAGACACAATATAACTTGTCTGAATGTCTCTGTGTTAGGCTATATCTTGGCAGACTCGCTGTCACTAGCCACACCATCTACTCCTCTATAACTGTGTCTAATATTAGCTTGTCCTTCAGTCACTCTTGCGACTATGTCCCAAAAGTGCAGCCCACAGGATCAAATCTAATTGCTCTGATCTTCAGTGACTTTTAAACAGCACTAGCTACTTCCTCATGTACAAGCATTTTAATGCATTTCTGGGCTTCTGTCCCCAAATGGCAGAACATGAGGGTGAGCGGTCAAGTATGAGGCACTTTGTTTTCTCCAGAAGCACTCAAGCACTGCAAATGTTGGTAATAGGAGTGGTAATGGGTCTTTTAGGTAAATGAATGTCAAGGAGACTCCCCTCGGTGGAATGTAGGTTAACATGTCGTCCTTAAACTTTGACCAGTCCAAGTCTGTCATATAATACCACCTGCCACACCTGTGTTGGTTGAAGGTGAAACCAGATAACATACAATGGGCCTAGCTCTTGAATTGTTAATGTACAAGAGCAACCACATTTTGTAGCTCTCACTGTAGTAACTCATGTGATGAAGTATAGCTTCTTAAAATGGTTCAAGCTTTAGAAAATACGAAATAGTCAAACAGGAAATAAGGCTCAAAACAAATAGAGATTTGGTTGTTGTGTTGTTGATTGTGCTTGTCTTCTGAAATGCAGTAGTAATATGTCATTACTCCAGAACTCATCCCAGTTCCTTCTGTACTTCTTCAGGTGCAGTGCATCAGGCTGTGTGGGCAATGCAATTTAAATGTTAATTCTTAGCCATGGACAAGGACCTGCTCAAGGCCTCGAGGCTGCATCGATTCACAAAGCAAATCCTTGTGTGGTGCCAAATACTACCACACACCAGTTTACACAAACCTTTGTAGTGCTGTTGTAAATATACCAAGACGGTATGCATATGTACGTTATGTGTCAGCAGTGTAAACAAAAGAAGCTGCAGTAAGGGGACAAAGAATGTTGAATGTTTGCATGACTTTGTTTGTTCTCTGTTATTCACAATGTGAACTCGGTGTAATCAGCTCATAAACTGAAGCTATACAAAGGTAATTACTTATTTCAAACCTCAGTGTCTGAGTTTGTTGGATCCTAATGTGAGTATAAGCTACATGATTACAGCACACAATTGGATTTATCTGATCTGCTTAATATCTGTTCATCTTTCCACTTTTCATAGGTGTTTTTATCATGATTCATGAGTCATGACAAACAAAATATCTATCCCCATGTGATTACAATGCTAACACTATTATTATATGAAATTTAAAGCATGAAATTAGCTATATCCCACCGTAAATGTTGAACAAAACAAGAAAAAACAAAAAGGATTTTGCAATTACTGTCCAAACTTAGTTCTAGACAGACACTGATTTTCATTTCAAATCGTGCTTCATACATTTCAAATGCATTAATGTTCCGAATTCAGGGATTCAATATGAGCATGACTAATTCAAATGAATCTTCATTTATATTATTCAAATTTAATCTCGGCTGACACTAATCCCTTTTCACAGCTGTCCAGCTGTTGTTTTTTTTTTACCAACTGTTAAAAAAAAAAAACAAACAATGTGAGTGAGGCAGAACTGCACCCACATGTCAAGGTCAAAGATGGATGAATTGAGCAGAGAACAAGAGGAGGTGTGCATGCATACCTGTGTGCGCATGTGTGCATGCATGCATGTCTGTGCATGACTGAAATGTCTCTTGGCAGCATCTCCTCCCATGGGTGTACGAAAAAGGTAATGCCGAAAGCAAGCGTGTGTGGGTGTGTAACTTCTGTTTCATCACACCACCAGTCAGACAGTGTGCATCGTGTAAACACAGGCCTAATTAGGCAGTGTATGCTGACTTTCTTTTTTTGCTTACTCTGTCACATGTGATGGCTCACAGACCCCACAGCAACATGAATGCTGAAACTGGAGCCTACTTTTGTCTGCAGGATTTTACCTGAGTCATCGCTCACCATTATACAGAGGTGCAGCATGTGGATCAAGTTTCACCATAGTTTCATTCTACAACGCAGCTCGACTGGGACTTGTCTAGGTGCCCAGAAACACCGACAACCAGCATTCCCCTATGGATTTACAAGTGTAATGTAGCACTCAAGAGTGAGACACCCTTTTACACCAAACACATTCACAGTGGTAGCAACCCTGGCAGTATGTACTAAAACAGTTGAGCAGGACAGGCTGTTCAGCAGGCCTGTCTTATCTCCTGCTCCACCTTTGCACCGCCACAATAGCAGGATGGATGTAACTGGCATGCGATGCTATTGTTTGGGCTACGTTGCAATGCAACACAAAGACTGCAGGGTAAACAGTTACCTTATATGCGTAACCTTCAACCTGAATTAAGTCAGACAAATGCACTGGAGTCAGAGAGTGGAAACTTGATGTGTCGTTTCACTAAAGGAGTGTGAGCTGACACCTAACTTCTAATAGGCCAGTAACCTTATACCATGACCAAACACCCCAGACATGGTGACAGATCTAAAAAGACTCTGGCCATGAACTATTTAGCAGCTATTCTCTTCCAGCTTACTCAGACAGATTATTTGTCTTTGTATTTTGCATGACATTTGAATGTGTCATGTTCATATCGTGAGCACTTTTAGGTGTGTACCTACCTTTGAGGTGCTGATCACTTCCAATCTTCAGGTCGGTGTGTATTTTGGACAATTTAAAGAACCAATTTGCGTTGTGTTATGCACATTTATAAGAATAATAAAAGTCTGACATGGCATTTGAGAACGAGACGAATGGCTTTCAATTGTGAAAATATGCACTGCCATTGTGGACACAAAAACCACGCTGAGGTTATTACCGTCGTAAAGCTGTTCAGATTCAATATACAATCTCAGTGGTTGACAATTACATATTGTGCGGTTCTTGTGATAAATTGCCCACATTAATGAACCCTGCACTGAAGGGCTGCAGGCACAGTTAAAGCAAGTAGCCTCCCTTATTAAAAAAGGAGGAAGTGAGAGAGACAGAGAGAAAGAGAGGAGGTAATGAAAATAACTTTAGCACAAGATGGTGGGGGAAAGACATGAGATTAGTATAGCTAATCATTTGTAATAAGCAAGTTAGCCAGAGATATTAGTTGCTATGCATGTATTTTGTATCATAGTGCTGTTCTATCAAGACAGTGATTACCTCAACTTCCTTGAAACCTTATTGAAAACACTAACTCCTGGGTATTGGCTATATGAAGCATCTATAGATAAGCAAACGAGCTCACAGAAAACAGTCACAGAGAACTGTCAATGCACCCTGACCAATTCGAGCACAGGTCAATTTGTTACAGCAGAATAGTCGTATTGATTAAGCAATATATTGGCAGAATGCTTAGATTCTGGTCCCACTTGTCAGGACAGTGTTAAATTCCAAATGCATTAAATCATATCATATTTTTTCTAAGTATCATGAATGCTCAAAGGGGAAACATTTGGCTCACTTTTCACAAATGTGTAACATGAATCAGTCTAAAGCCATTAAATCTCCCGGCATTATGCAACGCACCCAACAAAATGTCATGAGAATTTGATGATCTGCTATAGCAGAGTGATGCACGATTGGTGTATTTACATTCTGCACTTTAAATTAATCTACCAAAGTGGGATGACATTAAAAGAAATGTAGAGTTAGAAGCGGCATGCTAAAAGAGAAGTCACATTGAGCCAAGAAGGTGTGCCTTTAACATTCCTCCCCCTGCCTTTAAAACTGTAGAAATGTGCATTAACTTGTCTGATTACAGCAGTTATCTGAGATTTATTGTGTATACAGGTGTGTCCAGTCATTCCACCTAGCTAAGAGCTACAAGCTATCAAGTTGTGTTTGACTGATGAGAATACAACTCCACAGTGGCAACTAAGCATTCTCAAAATGTTCCTTGTCAATGGCACTTAATGAAAAACCATTAGGCCAGAGATCTATCAAAGACGTTTTGCCCTTTACACAAAGCAATTTTGTTAAACTGCTTTTGAGTTCAGGGATGTGAATGTGAATAAGATAAAATGTAAGTGACAAAGTCATCACATGGTGTTTATGTCTAGAGGTGGAGATAAACTATTCAGACATTCCTGGCACTTTGTAAAGGAACCAGCCGATGTTTGGACTCAGCCTAACAGTCACTTCTGCGCAGCAGTGTACTCTGTCTTTACTTTATTCATCATAACCTCATTAACGCTGATGTACGGTCACATCAAGCAGAAATTTGACCTCCGCTTTCATTGGATGTGACAAGTCCCTGCAACCTGCAGTCTTCTATTCCCGGTCGACTCAGCAGCCCCCCTAGCTTTCCCTTTCACATTATGCATTCAGTCCAGCAAATATGTATTCAAGGCAACAATTAGAGCTGGCACACTGCGAGGAGGCAATTCATTTAGTTTTGATACATTTTTATACTGGAGCTCCGTCAAGGCATGCATGACTGACAGCAGAGACTCCCCATCTCCCAGTTCAATTCAGGTATGATATTGAAATGAATGTTTTTTTAAATCAGAAATAGAATTGCCAAAGCTGTACTCAAGGTGTATGAGGCTAGGCAGTAGTTATGATAAATACAAGAGGGACACACCCCCCCCAATAATCAAGTATACTCAAAATGTCTTCCCCAATATATTTGTAGAGACAGCAGGGAACAAACAAAAAGTCGCTGAAAGGCTGAGGCTGGGCCTGGTTAACTTGTCAGACATGCCAACAAAAGACTTGCTGACATCCAAAATATGTTAAATAGATTTATTAATGAAAAGGAGTCAACTTATTATAATGTGCACAAACTTATTATTAAGATAATCAAAGAAGTGAACAAAGAAGAGTGCGGTCAACAAAAAATACAGCAACCCACTCACCCTCTTTTTCCAACCAAACAAAAAACTACAGGTGAAGATGAGATACTCATATAGATTATGAGTGACACCACCCATATCAGTGTGACCAGACTCAAAATGATAATAAATGATAATATCCCTAAAAGCTAACTAAAAAAACATGTAACAATACAAAATATAAACCATCTCAAAATGTATTAATCTTACTAATATTACAAAAGCCATCACTTTATAAGTAAATTCATGGCCCCTACAATATTGATAACAAAAAAGGAAAAAAAAAACTATACTGTGAAAGGCAACCATGCACTGCTGTCTGAAATAATCACTGGCAAATGTACTCCAGGTCATAAATAAACTAAAAAGATTGCCATTGTTATTACTACTGGTTCAAGTATGATGTGGTTTGTCCAAGTTTGCTGTACCCAAGCAGAGGCCATTGCTCGCCTGCTGTGGGTAGGTACAATCAGTGTCAAACACTGTACTGTCTCTCTTTCATTACCTTTAAACATATTAAAAAATGTGAAAGTATAATGTTATATGAGTGTTACATAGGCTATATCACTGGCTATTGTTATAGTTTTTGTAAAGTGTTGGCATGTCATAAAAAAGTATCATAAAAAATTCTAAAGCCATAGTATAGTGAAGTATGTCATAAAAAAAATCATAGTATATTATGTTATAAAAAAGTCCTTGAAAATGTCATAGTGTGTTTATTTCTTGTGACACACTTGGTCATCAAAACTCTGAGAACCCCTGATCTAAGATTTTTTTTTTTTAATATAAAAGCTCTAAAATGGTCAGTATAGCTAGAAAGTTACTTTAGGGGTCAAATTTCCTCCAGACCCCCCTGGAGGTTTGGGTCACAGAAAGAGTTAATCAAGAATGGTCCCCCAGTGTTAATTAGGTGAATACAGCCCTGGTATACAGGATATTTCAAAACTTAGCCCACCAAAATGAATAATTAGATGAATATGAACATATATGTGAATCATAACATACACAATTTGTTCTCCTTTTTCATGCTGACTTCAGTTTGTAGATAATTGAAGGCTAACAGGTTGGAGTGATACACATTAATGTGCTTTAAGGGAACATGCCGGTCTGAGCTGCATGAGGCGGGATGTGTATATGTGGCCCCACCCCGCTGTCTGCACGGCTGTTGGTGAACACGGAACTGCTGTTTACGCTGCGCTCCATCTCTGCAGAGACGGGAGGGGAGACGGCCCCTGAAACGCCGAAGACACTATCATTTTGGACTGACTGGCGTTTGTGTCAACACTGACGTGAGTAACTGTGCTGCTTCTATGCTTACAAAGCTCGCTAACGAGGCCTTTGAGTAACCGATAAACAGCTCCCTGAGCTAACAGTGGACATTTAGGCTAACTGTTAGCATGCTAACTAGCTAGCGTTAGCTTTCCTCCGAAACAATTATCTGCCTGCTGGACTCCGTAGCTGAATATGTCACGTCAACGGTAAAAAGTGATACAAAATGAGGACTGGCGTTGGAAATATCTTCGTTAACAGACCAGTAGCGAACTATATCACAGCAGGCTGTTGTAAAGGAGGTCATATTACGGGTTTAAAGAAAACACTGGGGTCCTTGTCAATCATGGGACAACTTTAGGGGTTCGGGTTTCCACACTGACATGTCAGGCATGACACTAATATTACCATAAACATTATGTTTTGACTCCTGTGTTGATGTTAGCTAGTCAAGTTAGCTTTTGTAACTGCGTGCCTTGTGAAATGTTGTTGTCAAGAACCCCGACTCACTGATGGGGACCACATCAGCCACACCCCACACCATGAAGCAGTGTTTGTGTCTTGGGTGCTCATCAGAGAAGATGTGTGCTAACTCTATATGGTTAGTTATGTAGGTGACAGTCGGGAAAATAAAACATATGGTGTTGTGCAAATTTCTGCTGAAAGACAACTTCTCCCTTTTATTTACTTAGGCATGTAATTAACATTGTATGTGGACCCATGGGTGTCTCTGGACCCTAGTTTTTGGAAATTGTGGGGTCTCCCCTATATAAGTTACAAGGCCATTACACAATAGTCATGCTGGTTTACCATTCTGTGTTTGCTAAAACCCCCTTTTGACAAATTCACCTGCAGTACACACAGTCTTAACATTGGTATCTATAAGTCGATATTCCAGTTGGGCAGTGAGGAATGGTTAACTATACTGTGAGTCACCACACTGTCAAAATGGCCCAACCTTTGATTATTATTATTATCCCTCTTTGAAGTGTATATGGTGTCATTTTCATAAATCACCTGGTAATAGTCTAATTCTAAACAATGGATAAATAAACATTGCTCAGAATTTAAAAGTACTTATGTCAGATCAATGAATCAACTCATAATAAAGTTGTTGCAAGTCAGGAGCAAATCACAGACCAGCTTAAAGATCTTTGCAGTCTGCAAAGTCAGTCTTTTCACTATTATAGTGACCAAATTAACCCATGGATATCAGTGATGAATATGATGAAAGTGTCCTAAAAGTAGTGATACACATGTTGAAATCATTTCACCAAGCTTTATATTGAAAGCCATCAATAAAATTAGCAGCATTTTTTGTTTGCATAAACATTAAAATAATAACTTAGCCAACACCTTATGTAAACATATGAAAACCATATCAAATGTGCAGTAACATCAAAGATAGCCTGTCTTTGAAATGCTTGATCTAATGTCTGTGTCACTGTAGATCAGTACTGGTAGATCACCAGTAGCATCACTGGGTTTGCCTGCTACACGCCCACTTGTAAACAAGGGAACCGCAAAACAAACCTACGTTGCATGCTGCACCTGCATCTGGGAGACTGTTACTAACTTTGGTTGATGCTTGACAGTGTTTACCATGAGTTTATCAAAGCACAGTAATCAAACACGATTTTAATGAGAATTAAAATTTGAAACGGTAATACTAACCGTAAGGAATTTTACAGCGGTTTATTGTGAAACTAGTAACAGTTTAATCTGTGCTCCTGGTACTCCCGACAATAATCCCATCTCTCTGTTTATACTTACCGCTCGGAGGCAGAAAACATCCCTGAACAACAGAGGAACTGCAAAGTTTAGCGTCTTGAAACTGCCAAGTTTACTATTGTTTGAGACAAATGCATCACGAGTTTCAACTGAGGGCATAAAACATCACTTTTAGAGCCCTAGGCGGTTGAGGTGACACTGCCCTCTCCATTTCGGTCCCCTCTTTGTTTTTATGGGATCCGATCATCCAAGCACAGAGCAGTGTTCACACAACATAAATACTTGTGTTTCTCTTGTGGGTATCTCAACATATCACTGTCAAAAGGTGGGGGACAATGTTGATGACCAAAAGCAGTATTGATTCACCAGGTCCCAGGTCAGTTCCAGGTCCCAGTGTACCTTGTGACTGGATTTAAAGGGCTGAATGTGATGATGGATTGTGCTGTGGGACTGACTGGACTGAATGCTTTTAAAATAAGGAAAACGAATGTCTTAAACACATGGCTCACTGTGAAAGGATACAACCTGAGACATGCTGAACAAGCTTCCATGCTTTATTCCAATGGGTAGGCACTAGGCAGCATTGGATGTAAAATATAATTGGCCGGGATTTGATGTAGTAGTATGATGTGCGCTTTGTAGCATTCAGCGATCTGATTAATTTTGGACAAGTATTATCATTCATCTTGATAACAGTGACTAAAATACTATCAAGAGATTTCGATCAAAAGACCTTGACAACTACAAGGGATGATATAAACTGTTGGATGATGTTCTAAATTTGTCAGGCTGTTACTACTTATAATGTAGCACCTTGCTTTATGGATGTAGAACAAAGACAAGGAAACGTAAATGCAAGTGACTTAATGATAACTGGGTGATGTTTTGAAGGGCACATCTCTCACAAGCAGCTCGAGAAAGCTTTTACCAAACATGCCAAAATGACCCTTAAAATCACAGGTGGTATTTTTCACTCCATTACCATTTTGTCAGCAGCTCAGCTTTGGCAAAATGTTCTGTACTATGTAGTACACTGTTCATCTTGCTAAAACCTCAGTAGTCAAGAGCTCCAATACACTTACATCTGTGCCTCATTATTGCTTGCTCTCTGTTGTTGTAATAGTATAAGATACTAGTTCCTAGTCCTTCTTAAGCCATTGGCCATTGCAGCATTTAAAAAGTTTTCGAATGCAAGTAGGGGTATAATCGATATCGTATCCATATCCTGATTAGGGATGTACGTGATTAATGGCTATCACAATATTTATTTGGACAATTTTTTACTCCTGATGGATTGAATTGTGCTCGATTTTAACTGCTTTCTTTGTGTTTTCTTACAATTAGACAAGTCGACCAGTCTAAGTTTAAACTTTTGTTTAAACTTTAGGGCGATAAGTCAAGTCAAGTTAGCAACATCCCTAATTGTGATATGAGACTAGGTATAAAAAATGTTGTGATATTAGGTTTTCTCCATATTGCCCAGCCCTAAACACTAGATGTGCAAATGAGATGTCTCCACCAAAGGTAGTGAGTCACGGTAGAGGGTTTCCATATTGCAGTAACAAGGTCCTTTTTAGTACTCTGCGGACATGGATAGACAGATAAGGGAGTTGTAGCTGTAGTGTGGCTCACTGCTTTTCAGATGGCTTTAACATTCCCAGTGTCCCCTTCCTGGCCAAAAAAGTTCACACAGGCTGATGAGAAGAAAGAGAGCATTGGCGTGTCTCAGCTGTAAAAAATCTATTTTCTGTACAAGCTCCAGCCCCCCCCCCCCCAATTGGGGATTTCACAGATCGTGGGTAACTCTCACTTTGAAAATGATTATTTTCAGCACAGTTGACATATTTCAAAGACCCAGGAAGACATGAATTATGCTAGCCAAATGGGCGGTCCTCAGCTGGCAGCCCAGAGTCAAACAGACGAAGAAAAACAATCTGTAATTTTGTTTGTTTGTCACTCTGCTTCCTGTATATTTAGGCTGTATTTATATGTAGGAAAAAACTCTTTCCAGTCGAATATAAAACCATTTTTACTATTTTGTTGCAGTACAACCTGTAATTTAAGTCGATTTATATTTGATCTTTTTTTTGTGCCAACACAAATGTGTAATGAAAAGTAAAAAGTTCTTTTAAAAAAATTGTGAAAAGCAACAAATCAAAAAGCTCTGCATGCATGTATTCACCCCTTTGCTACGATGCAACAAAATACGACCTGGTGCCACCAATTTCCTTCAGAAGGCACATGATTTGTTGAATACAATCCACCTGTGTGCAATGAAAGTGCCACGTGATCTCAGTATATTTAGACCTGTTGTGAAAGGCCCTAGAGTCTGCAGGACTACTAAGAAAGGTTTACCACCAAGCAAGTGACAGCATGAAGATGAAGGTGCTTTCCAAAGAGGTTAGGGATAAAGTTCTGGAGAAGTACAGATCAGGGTTGGGTTCCAAAAAATATCTAAATCTTTGAACACACTGAGCACTGCCCACCAAAACTTACAGATCATGAGAGGAGAGACAACATAGAGTCCAAAGATAACCTTGAACGAGCTGGAAAGTTCCACAGAGGAGAGTAAGCTATCTGTCTATAGGACCACTTTGAGACGTACAGTCAGCCAAGATGGGCTTTACAGAAGAGTGGCCAGAAAGTTAAATTTTTGTCGTAAATGACCAGAGTATCTTCTTCCATATGTTTGGGGAGTCTCCCACATGCCTTTTGGTGAACTCCAAATATGTTATTATTCTGTGTTTGAGCAATGGATTTTTCTGGCCACTCTTCCACAAAGCCCAGCTTAATGGCCCAAAGTGGTCCTATAGACAGAAACTCCGCTGTGGAGCTTTCCCGGTCAGGGTTGTCTCTCTGATTAATGCCCTTCTTGCCTGGTCCATGAGTTTGGGTGGGCGGCCCTCTCTTGGCAGGTTTGTTGTGGTGTCATATTTTTCAGTTCTGTAATAATGGATTTAATGGTGCTCAGTGGGATGTTCAGAGTTCAGATATTTCTTTAGAGCACAACCCTGATCTCTGCTTCTCCAGATCTTTTTCCGCTTGCTTGTTTGGAGAGCTTCTCAGTCTTAATGGTGCCACTTGCTATGTGGTACCCATTGCTTAGTGGTGTTGCAGACTGTCGGGCCTTTCAGAACATGTGTATACCAAGATCATGTGACACTTAAACTGCACACAGATGGACTTTATTTAAGAAATGATTTGACTTTTGAAGGTAATTGGTAGCATCACGTCTTATTTAGGGGCTTCATAGCAAAGGGACGCATCATATTCAGTAACTTTTGTTTTTTTAACACATTTTTTATTTCACTTCACCAATTCTGTACTATTTTGTGTGGGTCCATTACAAAAAAATCCAAATAAAAAGCCATTAAAATTACAGATTGTAATGCAACAAAATAGGAAAAACACCAAGGGGGATGAAAACTTTCCAAGCAGATCTGATAAGGGCATCAAGAAATTCAATGATGCAGACATGATTGCCCCAATTCTCATCATTTTCATTTTGTTCTTTACAGATATGGAAAGTTGTTCATGTTGTTTGGTACTTTATATTACACTTATTTGACAGTGGCTTACGTCCAAAGTGAGAGTAAGTTTCATTAAGTGTATTCAGTCCACGTAGAAGCAAGAGCTAGACATCATGCCAAATTTAGAGTGTATCCATTTAAACAAATAAGCATGTTCAGTGCCACAGTACAAGTGTGTAAAGGCCATTTTTAGAATTCACACATAATTCCTGTGGTGTAAGACGGTCCAATAATGTTAGATAAACTGGAACAAATCTCTAAAAATGTTTTTGTACCACTGACTTTCATTCAGATTGTTGCACTGGATAGAGTTATTGTTTGCTGATGTCATTAATATCTTTGGCACTGGTCTTTTAGCATCAGTCTCCATTGAAATGATGTGTATACATGCTCGCTCTTCCCCTCAGTCCCAATTGTCATGGGCTGCCGACACTCCAGTTAGCATTCGCCATGTCTTCTTCTGTCTATCTCCTGAATCAGTTAGACAATCGGTGTCTGAATTGTTAATAGGATATTGACAAGTGGTAGCTTCAGGCCTCAGTGGGATGAACTCCTCTGTCCCATGCTTTCTGCACACATGGGAGCTACAGATACACACCAGTAGTCCCTTGCTTAATTGTTAATCATCTTTCCATGACACAGATGAATGAAGCAACAGTCTGGTTGAAAATGAAGTTCTGGAGCTTAGCTTTGGTGGTGGCAATTAGTTTTATCCTCGCTTTCTGTTGTTTATTAATTGAGGTGTGTGAGGATTCCAAGACATTGCTGCATTGGCTGTTTGAGGTACAGTTTTGCCTGCAGTGCAGTATGAAGACAGATCCCACGAGTGCACTGCTATTGTTCTAAGCTTCGCCTCCTGAGATGAGCGTTAATTAGTTTTTTGGTCAAATTTTCCAAATCCTTACCTAAGACTTCCAAGCTTATGACTGGAGAAGGAATGTGCTTAACACAGTGGTAGTGGTGTGCGTGCTTCTATGTGACGTTCACATGTGTAGTTCAGTGCAATACGGTCCTGTGTAGGCCCCCATATGAGTGTCAGCTGCTTCACCACACCTTTAATTCTTTTCTCTGTGCAGGATGTTTCGCTTGCGGGCGTTGTCCGCCGTTTCAGTGGGGCTAGCGCAGTTGTCCCGGCGCTACCACAGTGGGGCAGTGCGAGGGTCTGGCCGGAGGAGGCTAATGTTGGCAGCCCTTGCTGGGGTAACTGGTGTTTCTGCTACTACTGGGCTGCTCTGGAAAAGGTAAGAGCCTAATAATACAACTGTGTGCTTCTATGTACTGCTGAGAAAATGATAATGGCCTTCTGTTTCAATTTTAAAGTACTTTCTTTTGTCCCTCAAGGACCAATTTAAGGCAAACTGGTTTGTAAACATAAAAACACAATAAATTCAAATAATTCATTCATAAACATAAAAATAATGAAAGACTGCAAAATATGTTACTGTGACTTTTCATGGAGAAGTTTGTCTTTGACTGCTGCTGACTTGTCATTAAATATTTCAAATTATCAAGCAAATGTCACCACCCCAAAAGGCATTGTTACTTCCAAAAGTCTAATATGACCGGTTTTTCATTTTTGCATCTTTTCAGCTGTATTTTTCTGGTCTTTATACCACGTCAGAGATATTGCTCTTGAACGACACATATATAGACTCTCTCAAGACAGTTCCTCTTAACACCATGACTTGCAAGCTCCTATGTCTTGCATGGTCCCTAGACCAAGACACACCAAACTGACTTCAAAGAACTAGTGGCAATGATAGCTGACTGTTGCATCATCTCATGTCGCCTGTGTCTCTGCCAAAAAGTTGCACGTGAACACCCAACAAAGACTATAGCCGATGGTCAGCTAACACGAATGTTCTGTGCCTGCGTGAGAGGAAGTAACTCCATACCAACAGATGGCAGTAGTCTGGATTTGTCAAAAGGGGAACCGGAAGACTGTCTTGATGCTAGTTAACCAGTTAGCACATTAACAGCACAACCCAATGTTGAAAGCGCAAAGCATATTTACCGTGCGCCAGTGAACAATAATACAAACCATCACTTAAGGTTTCTGCTGAAGAGCTCAATGACTTAAAGAGAAATAATCAGAATTTATGTAATAAATTAATTTTGATCTCACTCCTCTTTGACTTCAGCTGTTTACTTTCCTCACTTCCGTTTCTCATTTCGTGCACTGAGCTGAACTGCCAATCAGAATTATCTCATTCACCGAGAGGCTCTGCTGTCCCTGTTGCTGTCACCAATTCAATATGCTGAATCAGCCACGGGAAAAAAAAGCCAACGGGAGCCAACGAGGGCCAAAGATGCAGGACACACCGCACCAATTCGTGCCACAGACGCTGACCAGCTGCCCAACATTGACCAACTGCCGACCATTAGCTTGTTGTGTCAGGGCCTTTAAATGACCAGACCTTGATCTACATTCAGTAAACTTGGATTTGCTTGCGGTGCAGTATTTGACAGCAGTTCGACTTTTGAGCACACGCCAAATTCGATTCCCCAACATTACACAACCGTTAGGGAAACCACCCTATGAAGTTGCTTACCTGCATTTCTGTTGACATGCCAAGCCACCACCCCAAAGCTGTCACAATGTTTTTATGGCTATCCATTACTAAGGAGGCTGCTGTTTAGTTAAAGCAAAGCGGTTGAGAGGGTGTTGACGTGAGAGCTCTATGGGGACAGAGTGACTGTGCTGCAGGAGGCAGAGTGATGGATGGTGCCTCAGGGCATTTGAGACTGATGGGACGAGACTGTTCCAGGCCTTCACCCCAGGCTTCATTCTCCTTGTGTCTCGTTAAACTGAATTATTCAGCCTGCCCCAGACAGACCCAGCTATTTATTATTATTATTCCAATTTTCAATTTAGTCAGAAAAATGGTCAAGTGGGAGTTTGCCTTGGTGAACCTCTGCGTAATACACAGACAAGCAAAGCACAGCGCAGCATAATCTCTCTCATTCTCTCACCCTGTTTTAACTGTTTAGCATCATAACTACAGTCCATACTCCGCTGCAAAACATAGTCAGCTACACATTTCCCTGATTTTCCTTGGTACCAGAGCAAAACATAAAGAGAAATTGCAGTATTTAACCTTCTTTGTGAATGACAGAAATGTCTCTCAGGTGTTAATCTGTTTCTAATCTGTTTCTTCGTTGAAAACTAGAGCATATGCAGATGCAGGGCCTTCTGTTCGACACACTGAGCCCTCACCGGATGGAGAGGCGGCTGACTTTGTAAGGGATGCAGATTCTGAGACAGAGACAGAGAAGTCGGTGGAGGCCAGCAGTGGAGACGAAGACGCAAATGAAGGTGGTGAGGGGAAAAAAAAGAAGCCACGCTCTGGATTCCGTGACCGCAAGGTAATCAATAAACAATAAACATTCAGCCGTTCAGTGAGTCCAGTATTTTAATTCACCTCTAGAATGGTGTTTTGAAAGCCTTCCAAATCAATGTCCAATATGCAAACGCAAGTATATTTTTGACAGAATATTTTACGGAGACACACAAAGGTAATCAGCATGCATTGCTGCTGTCGTAAACAACAGAAATGCACCACCCGTAAGATTTTATTGTTGTTAATTAGGCAGTAGATGACAAAGGACAAGCAGAGGAAGACCAAAGGGTCTTTGATATGATGCCAGTTAATCACAGTTTGTAGCTCTGCATATTTTTGCTGGAGGACCAGGGAAAAGGAGAGTGGAAGACCTTTTAATGTTCCATGCATTCTATTCAAAGAAAATGTGATGCAATAGTACATCTGACTTATGGGTGTAGATGTAAAAATTGTGCAATCACTCTTGCCTCAGCAGCAGCCTCAGTCTGCTGAAAGCATATAGACGTCTAGGGAGCAAAACGTTTTAGCACCGCAGGATTCACCAGTGTGTTGGTAAAAATAGGTTGTTTGTGCCAGCTCACTCACCATGTCAAATAAAGGCTCAAAGTTTGATAAAGCTTATTGTCTGAAGTAAATTCAGTGTGTGTATGTGTGCAAAAGTTTGAGCGTGTGCGTCAGTGCTTTAGACTGAGACTACCCTTGAATGGAGATGGTCGAATGTTGACAGAGGCTTAGGCAGTATCTGCTTTTTTCATTTCTTTCTGACATTTCACCAGGGTATACAGTGTATGAAGGTATATTGCAAAAAACAAAAAAGTAAAAGCTGAGCTGCTGGTGATAGACGTTGTCTAGCCCAGTGGTTCCCAACTGGTGGGTGGCTGTCCAAAAGCAGGTCACAAGTCCATTCTGAATGGACCGCAACTGACTTGCAAATGTGTCAAGTTTGTAAAAAACACACTTTATTTTTAAGTACATTGAATTTCTGGCACAGAGCTATTATTTTGAAGTGCCACTTCCTGCTGTAGAGTGAGTGAGGAATGGACAGGTACTTGACAGAGACAGCAAACTAGCTTGACGACATGGACAAATGCAAGTATGATGCAAAATGTATTGAACTGTATGGACCTTGAACTAATGACAAAGGAGAAATCTGGACCCAGTGGCTGGACCTGTTAGGAGCCACTGGTCTAGCCTGTGTATATTAAATTTAAAGCCTATATATATCATAAAATTTTCCAATAGGCCACTGTCAGCCCCGGTTGATTTCCGATATTTTGCCCCCCTCTCCTCGTGTCAGTTGAACCCATGTGTTCAAGCTGTGACTTCATGACATTCCACAAAAACATATATATGCTGGCTCTACCATGGTTTTTTCCCACTGTCTCTCCCTGCCTTACTGGCCGACTTTTTACTAGTCCTGTAATGTTATCCCCACCCCTCAAAGTTGCCGTCTTTTCTTCACTCAGTTGCCTGCTCCCTCAGTAGACTAGTAGAGTTTTTGGTCCTTCCATATGTTTTGTCTTTTTTCTTTTCAGAGGTGATGGGGACTGTGAATAATAACTCAAATGCAAAATTATGCAGCAACAGGGAATTTTCACTCTAATGTGTGTTTTAAAATTCAGTGGCATCACCTCCCTACTTTTAAAGTGATTTGCCACTCTTGTCTCAGATGTTGCGTAACAATCTTTGAAAACCTGAGGGAAGATATGAATAAATTACTGGTGTGACTTGAGTTTCACCCCCCTGGTTGTATATGTGCAATTTTTGTAATGGAAAGAGAGTGCATGAATGGCTGAAAGCTCAAAAGAATGGGCTTGAGTCTCCATCAGTGTGGGTGATGCTGAGATCAGTAGCCTTAAATCTGAGGTGATGAGATCCAGAGAGAGATGACAGCGTATCCCTGGCTTTACATCAGTCACGCTCTATGGCATTTCTACACAACTGTCCTATAACCTCTCATCCATACACTGATGGTTGCCTCTCGGGGGCCATGCTCCCGGTGATTTCCCTTGAGATCAATAAGGATTGCTAAAGAGGGGGAACCAACACAGAAGCACGCAAACATAGCTACAGTTGAGAAAAGGCTCTACTTTGATCAAAGTCTGCATCTCTCTCACTTTCTGTTGTCAAACTGAAGTGGATAACGGCTTCAAAAAGTTGAAGCTGTAAAACACATTTTACTTTTTCCACAGGGAGTTAGTGCAGTGTACACAATCACTCAGTGTCACATGAAATAGCAGTCTGTGTGGATTAATGTGTGGCTGAGCACAACTTCCAAACAGACACCGCTCTGTCAATTTCCCAGTTATGCTGCATCTGTTTGAAACTTTCTGCTGAAAAGCAAATGGTGAAAAGTGTCAAGGCAAACATTGACGTGACTAATGTGTGTAACAGGGCTGAATAAATTAGGTTTGTTTGGTTTTTTTTGTATTTTTCAAAAATGTTGGACCTCAGTATGTCAGTGATGCCACGCTGTCAGCCTTATGTGTGCTTGCCACAGTTTCATGTGGCTGTGATGGTTCTGCGGTGTCCCTTGATGTTAGTCAGACTGATGCTGATAACACTATTTCCTGTTTTGACTATATGATAGTTGAGTCGGGAGGTTAATATACTTCCCCATCAGGACTGTCAACTTGTTTTCCCGCCGCCACCTGCTTCTTTATTCTGGTCATCCCCTCACCCTTTCCGCACTCTCTTAACTCTCCCTCAGATCATTTACCTTGCTTCACACAGGGTTGGAGTATCGTCGGGTCTTTGATTTGGTTGATGTTTAGGTATGTGAGAGTGGTGCCCGTGCCTAGTGTGTGAAATTTTGCGTCATTAATTGCGGTTCTTGTCTGGTTGGCAGGTGATGGAGTATGAGAACAGGATAAGAGCCTACTCAACTCCAGACAAGATTTTTCGCTACTTTGCCACGCTGAAGGTCATCGGTGAGCACGGAGACACTGAGGTTTACATGACGCCCCAGGACTTCATCCGCTCCATCACACCTAACGAGAAGCAGCCTGAAAGTGAGTCTCCTGTCTTTCCTTCCACTGCCTTTGCTTAGTCTTCATCTGGCACGCCTCAGTTCTTTTCTATGATTTTCCCGCCGTTTTCTTTATTCCTCGGGTCTGCTTCTCCAGACTCCAGATTTTTCAGATGAATTTTGACCCTAAATAAACCCTGGCAACCTTTCAGAGTTCATATTACTTCAGTGGTAAAGCATTACTCAACATAGCCCCCTCCCCATGCTCCATCCAGCTACAGGGACACTTAGCACACGCCTAGCAGCTCTGGACTCATGACAGTCGGTATGAGGGGAGGCGGGGAGGGTGTGTGTGACAGGGCTGCCGATCACGCTGAGTTGGGGGACTTGCGACGCAGCAGTTGGTGTATCAATTAACAGGTTTAAACCAGAGCAGATCTCAGGCGTCACACATGGAGCAAGTGAGAGATATTTGATCTTCAGCCAATGGGAGGGCTGGGAAGTCGGGGAGCTTAACTTAGCATAGACACATTTCAGCACCCATCTTGTCTTTATCTGTCATTCTCTGGTTATTCAACACTAAAATTCATTTAGATTTGCATAACATTTTATTGTATGGGAGTGTATTAGCCTCCATCACTGCCTGTGGCTGAATGCTCAGTGTGTGAGGACTGTTATATTCTGCGCATTCTTCCACAGTAAAGGAGGCACGCCTGCAGTTAGCACTTCATAAGGACTTAGCTGGGCCTGTCACGTCTGCACTGCCTTTCCTGCTCTCCTCAGCACTTCCATCTGTTATCCTTGCCCTAGACTTGGCCTAGCTCGGCCCCCACTGGCCTTCCATTCTTAGACCCCATACCTCTCCTCCTTACTTCATGATTCTCCAGCTTTTCCTTTCTTTATTCTGCCTTTAGCCCTTCCAAACTGGAGTTTAAGTAATGATGAGCCGAGCTCTGTTGGATAAGAGAAGGTTCAGCAAAGCGGATGAAAAAGCCAAGAGAAACTGCAGTTTGCTTCATCGGCAGCCACTTCACTCTCCTCTCTAAAGGGTTAACTAACAGACTCCCCGGTCAATTAAAAAATAATGAGAGTCTCTCAGTTGCTGATTAGTCTGCTTTTGTTGTTTTGATGCTCTGCAGAATTTCTGGCTCATAGATGATGAATAAGCCATGGGCCTGATAAAAAACTCATAAGATGGTTTTAGCCAACCTTTTTATTTCTGCTTGTCTGTTTTTACAGGGTCTGGAAATAAATAGATACATACATAGATACAACAACTGAACTGCATCCCAGTTCAGAGGCTGGATCCCTGTGGTAAACATAGCATCTCCAAATCTGATGCTCCAGCCTTACAGAGACTAATATTCATGGTGCTGTGAGGTGACCCTTCCTATCAACTCGTTTAAAGAAATGTGAATTTTATGACTAGGATGCAGAAAAGATTGTGAATTAGTAAGGAATGCTTGGTAGACCAGTATTTGGTCTAGAAATATTGGCTTCACTTAGCAATCCAGCCCCTGAATTGGGGACCTCTTGATTGTGTTAGTGAAAGGATTATTGACTCTGCAGGAGAGGGTGGTAGGCTATTTTCAGGTCTCAGGTGATAAGGTTTTCCGTAATGCTGATGAAGCCAAGGTCAGTTTAATGAGATTATACTCTTAACCATCACCCTCAAAGTTAATCTGATTTGATGAGACTGCTTCAGCAGGTCAGTGCTACTAGTCTTTGGGTGTGATATCAAGAGCCAGTGAGACTCTTGGAATATTTCATATGATATTTTAGCACAGCACGGTTCATTTAACAGATTAGAAGTGGTGCCTGACATAAGAGTTAAGAAAATAATCGCCTCAATAAGGTTTATTAGTTTGAATAATATTAGTCTGGAGGTAGGATTGTCTTTTTCCTGCAAAATTCATAACTCTTGTTTGAAGTATATTTGATTTAGTCTAGTAGACAGTGGGAGAAATCATATTTCATATCCTCTCATACCATTTCATATCGTGATATCACTCTGGCAGGGAGCAGAATTGTATTCAGCCACAAAACAAATTGATGTCTGTCTCCATTGAAAGAAATGACACAGAACAGTAACTAAGACAGACAGAGACAAAAGCCCAATGCACAGTGAGGACGACTCATTTTCAACCTGTCCATATGTCTGCGTCATTATTCAATGTGTTAACAACCAACCAAATATCTTGAGATACTCATTCAAGCAGCCATGTATACAGATATAAACCCTGCGCACAGTCGATCTTCTTGTGATGTTGAGAACTTTGTCCTAACTGATGATCAGAAGAGTCGAAGCTGAATGCTGGTGATTGTTTGTTTTAAAGAATTTGCAAAATGGAAATGGGTTGTTAATGACTATTATTAATCTCAAACACATGTCAGTGATTACGAAGGGTTCACTAATGACACCAAGTAAATACATTTGCTCTGCTTCATGCCAGGCATAAATCTTGATGCCCCTGCTGTGCAACTTGTCTGCCTCACATCTCCTTTGTTATAATAATTGTCCTCCAATGTGTATCTCTCTGTATCTGTATTTCCTTTCTCCTTTTTCAGATCTCGGCCTGGATCAGTTCATTCTGAAGCGCTATGATGGAAAGGTAAGAAGTGGGTGTGTGGGTGGTAAAAAAGATAGAGGGTCAACTTAGCAATCATGGAGGTCAGCAGCGGGGAGTTTTTATAATTATGTCCTAGAAATGTTTCATCCCAGTTTAATAAATTCAGTTTGAAGTAACTGGATGTGATAAATATATTGTAAATAAGTGTTGCATTTCCCCAGAAAGCTGTCTAATAAAAGATTATTAGAGCTTTATTTTCTGGTTTATTTCCCAGAATAGCCAATGTCAACAAAAAAAAAAACAGTTTATCTGCACAACAAAAAACACATTTTCTCACTAATCCAAATTACCTATGGTGGTGTCTGGCTGTGAAGATGATTTTATTTGCCAAAGTTTTAAAGGTCTTTCAATACACCTGAGCTGAATAGGAATTTTGTGAGCTTTAAAGCACTGAAAATGTATCTTGAAATACAGTTACATTTCTATGCAAAAACAATATTCCAGTTATTACTTCCACAGTATACACTTGTTCTCACTAGAAACAGTTCCAAGTTAAAGCTAAACATTCAGTAAAAATCCTAATTTCATACAGAAACCTTTAAGCAAACGACGCCTACACTTGATAATTAGACCTTATAATCCCCAGAATTCAGTTAAAGTTTTATCTGTTCATGCCTCGGATTTTAAATATGCATACACAGAGAGGGAATTAAAAGAGAGGTTTTGAAAAGTGTGATCTTAATTCAGTGCAGTAGTGAGGGAACGGTCACTGAAATAAAGTGGAATTAAAAGTCAAAAATAACAAGTAGACTGACTTACTGGTGGACAATACTTTCATTAGTAAATCAAGTATTACACAGTATCTCTTATTTATTTTAAAAGTGTCTTGCTGAACCCCAGTCCTTATGAATGTAATTTGATATGAAAATTGTGAATAGTGTCTATAAAATAATACTCTGTGAATAACATACATGAAATGCAATATAAATCAAAGAACTGCCACATTCATTCATCTTTGAGGCTCAAATGACTTTGAAGAAACGGATAAATAGAACTGGAATGATGTATAAATTGAGGTGATAACTCAATGTCACGGAAATAAACAAATACTCATCAGGGGCATTGAGGTCACAGCATCGTAAATAAATGCCATATGGGAAGAGATGGTGGCAAATAGAAAACACCATTCTGTCCACAAAGAGAGCAAAAAAAATTAATAGGAAAATCCCAATGATACCGTTGGAAACACAGCTGTGAGAGCTAGCTGGCATTTCTGGGTGCACTTTGTTGTTTGTTGGTGCATTTCTGTTGATAGCTTACCCACAAGCTGGTGTCACACTGAGTAACTTCTATTGCAAGTTTTATAGGAGGAAAAAATGTGAACGGCACAAAACATTCACAGTGTATGTTTTGACAATTTGGTCTCCCTTCTGCAAAAATTGAAGTGAATATGTTTTTTACTGTTTTTCTTTTCTCATGTTTTTACTTAAGGTCCTGCTCTGCTGTCTGCTTCTCATGCAGTAACTCATATTGTTTTCCAATCGCAGCAGACTAGAGCAGATAATCAGAATATCTTGCTTTCCAAACATTATTTGAGCGCCCAAAGTTACGAAAAGAGGTTTAATTACATAGTTTTCAGCCTACGCAGTGATCCTTTCACTCTCTGCCTTCAGTCACAAAGCATTCAGTTAGGTAAACCTAGCTCAGAGAAGCTGTGCTCTTTAACAGAGCAGCTCCACACTTAATCATTAAGAGGGACATGTACAAAGTGGGCCTGTCCAGTGCATAATGACCTATTTAAAGACAATAACAGCAGGTGAACTTTGCACAGGCTTGTCCCCCACTATGATCACAGACTGACTTCAAAAGGAGCTGGTCTCTGTGCTCTAAATGCTAACATTTCTCTGTTCACAGTCAGGAACACAGAGCCCATCAATATAAATCACCAGCATCATTATTTTCATTACTGCTTTCCTTCCTTATTGATTTGTGACCATTACTGCCCTCTCACTGATCCCAGGGAGCATCTCTCACACCCAGTAGCCAACCTTCCTCATTCATTTACAGTTAGCTAATCAAAAGTGTGATGATTGTCGTTTCTAACCTCATTAGAGAAATCCATCAGCCCCCAGGCTTCATATGATGATGAGTAAGTCTGTACCTCGTCTCCATTTTGTGGTCACACCAATTCAGTTAGGCTAAAGAAAGAACTCTTTGTCACAACTTCCCCTTTTTACTGCCCGCAGCAACTCAGTAGTGATTTTTCTAAGCCTTATGTTCAGTGAAAGTCCCCAGAACTTTTATCCATCTATATTTCTAAAGCGTAGTAACTAAAGAGTTTGGGTTATACGTTAATCAAAAGTAAATATGAAATTCGGCAGCAACCTGAAATCAAAATAGAACACTCCTCACTTATGGCCCTTGTCTACTTGTAAATGTCATCCATATCTCCAGGCCTCGTGCTCCCTTTATTTGCCAGGCAAATCTGGACACATGGTTTTCTCTGATACTGCATTTAGCTTTATTGTCCCCTGAGATTTCCTTGCAACGGCCAGAGCGACCCGAGAGCTCCCCTCCCTCCCTGGCTCTGCTCAACCCCTTTTTTGCCCAGAGACACGTGCCTCCTCCTCATTGGATTAATGGGCACCCCTAGCTCGTTGGAGGAGGAATAAACCATTACTGTTTCCTGTCAGGAAGCCGTGAAATCTAGTTCACATGAAACTCAGACCTGCATAGAATTAAACATGAATGAAATTAGCCACGGCAAGTATAATGGCGCAATACCTGTAGTGTGTAAATCATGAGCTTGATGGAGGGTGTGGTGGAGTACAAGGGGAGCGTTTCAGCTGGGGGTTGGGTAGTAAGCTGCAGTGAAAGCTAAGGTCGATAGCAGAGGTGTACAGTATTATGTGAGAGTAACATGAGAGCTCTCTTAAAAGACCCCTGTGTCCCACTGCCCATAGTTTTATTTAAAAATAGCCAAGCCAACTGAGGGATTTGTCACATACATACAGTTTGGCAGCAGTTAAGAGGAAGAGTGTGAAGAGTTTACGTGCTATAAACCTCTCACTGTTCTCTATTCCTGTCCCTCCTGCTGACACTTATTTGTTCCAGGTTCAGTCTGTATGTAAACATTACATGCTCTATAGGGTTGTTTAACTACTGATGTTCATATTGACTCATGCTGTTTGTTTTATTTTAATTTTCCTGTCCATGGTAACACAGTTATTTTAGACGTCCCTAAATGGCATTGTTGTGTTTGCTCAGCCAGATGTTTCATTGCTCTCCCTCTCTGTGTTTTCTTCTCCCACCCTGATCATGTGGGCAAGCTTTCTGCTGCCGAAATCTTATGTTGATGTGACCTGACGTTGCCATTGTGAACTGTTGATTATTCTCTCGTGCTCTGATCAGTCATCAGTCTCATTCACATAAAGAGTAATCCCTCCATTTTCTCTCTCTTCCCTTCTTCGTGAATAACCATCGTCCTCAACTCCCCTCCTCCCAAAATCCCTACTTTTTCTCTGTCTCCCCCCCCCCCCCAATCATTCCATCTATTGATCCCCATTCTCCACCCACAAATTCCCCGACCCTCCACCTCCTCCCCTTCTCTTCCTCTACTCTTCTGTCTCCCTCCCTCCTCGTCTCCTTCCCGTTCTGCCCCTCCCTCTCTGCAGGACTTCTGGCAGGTATGGGGTGTGTGCCGAGCAGCATGTGTGCACCTGAATGAAAAACTGCACTTTGTAGCCTCTACCTTCTCCCTCCTTCTCGTTTCTCCTCTTCTTCTCTCTCACTCGCTTTCTACTTCTATTACTCACTCTCTCACTCCTCTGTAGTTATATGGAGGGCTTAGCTATTCACTATTGTTAGTTCAGGGGAACAGCTAAGTAAATAGTTTTCTCCGTGTTTACCACATCTCAGCTTCAGCAAGTGTGAAACCGGAGTCACTGCCACTGTTAAGTTTGCGACCACTGCGGATAGGACAGCAGCCAAAGTTTGCATTAAAGTGTATTATGTCTAACAAGAAATCAGTAGACTGGTAATAAAGTGTTGAATTTACATCTAGCTTTTTTCTCACAGGGTATGCATGCGGTAGGTGTTGAACACAGCCTGAGGGGGGGGGGGTCAAACAGAACACGGATGGAAGTAGAATAAAGTACCACCACTGTATTTTCTCATAAAATAAGGCAGATTATATCATGGCCACAGGAAGTACCTGTTTCTCATTGGCTTGTGGACAGATTAACCCCAGTGTGCAAAGGCACATTTTCATTGTCAACCATTTTTAAACAATATTTTAAGATGGTTGAAGATTTGCATACAGCTTCCTTTAATGCCTGGGGTTAAGTGGCCATGGTATAAGCACAATAATACACTCTAAGATGTCCTTATATGGAAAATAACAAATTTATTTGAGGAAACATCACTTTGCTTTTTCAACTGGGCCTTATTTGTTAATTCCATACACCAGGACACTCAAATTGCTTATGGCTCCTACATAAATGTGTATAACTTTGTTCATTTGAGCATTACTTTGCTCCTAGTTCCCAGTGATGCTCCAAAATGTTTCACCAGAGTGCACTGGAGAAACCTTTTGCGATTCAAATGCTTCCGATATACACATTTATGTTGATAAGTGTAAATAAGCGAGCCTTGACCTATAAACTTTATCTACTAAATGATTTGGCCTTTAAGCAGGTCTGAAGGCCTCCATCAGTCAGGATGACGTGAAGATAAGCCAAGTACAGCAAAGGGCAGGTTACAACCTGTGTACTGTATAATGACGGGGAGTGTCAAAAGCCGAAGCAGGCACGCACCCCATTGTGTGTGCGCTTGTTTGCAAAGCCGATCTCTTTACTGTTATCGAACAATGTGTAGGAGACCTCCCCAGCGCCCTTTGTATAGCTTGTTGGATGCAGCTGTGTGCCATGCCTTACCTGCTGAATTATTGAAAGTGAATACTTTATACTTTGCCTCTACAGGGATTATTAAACACCGCAGCGCTGCTACATAATTTACACACTGCTCAGTGCTTCAAAGTAAAGTTCACATACATTTAAAGGTAAATTTTAAAAGTCAAGTCTTGCAAAGCTGAGATGCAAAGAGCAGCTAAAGTGAGTCATTTATAAGGAACTTGGTCAATGCCAAATCATAGCAGTGCTGTTCCCCTGCACTCCCTCTGTCTTGCTTTATAAACACACCTTTTCTCCTTCATCCCTTCTAAGAAATATCAGCTCTAGCTTTCCACATGCTTTGGCACTCTAGCGTTTTTCCCAGCATGCACTGCTCTTTTGCCTGTGTCTCACAGAGAAAGTAGCTGGTGGTGGCGCCCCCTCTCTGCGCATGGTGGCCTCACAGAGTGGTTTTTGGACCCAGGAAATGGCTCTGTTAGCTAACGTCAAGGCTGTATTGATGTGCTTGATAGCCTTCACAAATCCATCCTCTGGATTGTCCGGATGTCAGTGCTGCATGATATCTGTAGAGCATGGTTTAGAGTCACTGAAGGCAGGACATTTTAAAATGTATCCAAACTGTTCCTACATTCCTTGGCCCTCGAAAAGCAGCAGCGTCTTCCATGTGGCCAGCCACGAGTGAGAGCGGACACCTGTCACTCAGAGGGAGTGTAAAGGGGGGGCTTGTCCAGTGGAAACGGGCCTCTTGTCACACCAACTGTTGTCATGTTCACTCTTTTTGATTTCTCAGGAAGCTCCCAGGGGCCGCTGTTTGGGCTGTCACCACTGTATTTCTCCATCTTCTCACACTGTCTTTGCCCTCTCTGTCTGTGTTCATCTCTATAAAAACTCACTCACTCTTTCTCTCTTTCTCCTCTCCTAATCTACAGTATCAGAGGTTGGTTTGTCTGTACACCTGGTCAGCTAATTTGGTTCCTCCTCTCCCCTTGTGAGACAGCTGCCAGTCCTCAGCGACTGAAATTTGTTTATTGAGCGTTCCACATCAGGGTCCATTATTCTGATGGCGCTCCCAGAATAATTACGAGTTATTAACAGTACACCTGCTCTGCTGCACTTACCCCTGGGACTAGAGGTGGAAAGCTAATACATCAGTGTTCTCTCCACCCACACACACACCCGCCCACGTGCAGACTGTGCTGTTTTGGTCCCAAGGTACTTTCAATATACAAGTAAAAAAATGCTCACTCTTGCCCATCAGAGTGGTCAAGAGTGAATTTTGGTTATGTGTTTGTTTTCTGTTGTGTTCACGACGGAGGAGGAAGTAGTGTAGAATCCGTAGTGTGTGTGGTTTTCTGCACTTACACACTGAGCGCTTTCAGCCACCATTCAGAAATGTCAGGTGTACACCTGGGTTGACTCTACCCCTCTAGCAGGTCATTCTGAATTCCCCTTCCCCTGAAACTCACGTCTTTCATTGTACCTGTCAAAGTGACAATAACCCCAGAGCTGCCCCATCACACAAAGTGGCATAAAGGTACTAATCCATTTTTAATGCATTTGTCTCGCCCCCCTCCACCCTCTATTTCGCTCACTCTGTGCTGTTCGTCCGTCACACTGAACACATCTCTCTTTTTAAAAAAAAAAAAAAAAAAAATCAGCATATCCCCACTGGTGTTGCACTCCAGTACACCGAGTTCTAGCGAGACTCACCTGTGCAAAAGATGAGAGGTCGCTCGGGGACAGGCATCACTCAAGCAGACACACACTCACCACACACGTGAATGCATAGTCAAAGAGAGCAGGGGCAGATTTCCTCTTTTTGCAGCTTGAGCTTTTCATCTTCAGTGGCAGGGCTCAGCCTGGACCCATAAATTCCTCTCTTTGTTGTGGCGCTCAGAGGAGACCTCACAGACAACAGAGTCATATGACATTATCTGAGAGAAGTCATTGTGTCCTTTGTGTGATAATTAATATTTTTAAAGCTTTAACAAAAACTATGTGGCTTATATCCGCTTCTTTCATCATCCACTTTCCCTTTCTCCCTCTCTGCAGTTATCGGGGTGTCTGCAGCTGCAGTGTTGGATGGGGTCACAGATCTAATCAATAACAAAGCACTGCAGCTGGTACAGTGGTATTAGAGAGGGCCAAGTCTAAGCTGCCGTCAGCTCCTAAGCCAAGCCTTATGGCCACACAAAGTGCTGGCGGAGCAGCATAAATAACAGAAGTGAAGCTAGCAGAAAATGGATGGGTGGCACATGACATAATTTTAGTATCCAAATGTCCATGTTAGAAGACTGCAGTATAGCGTGTTGAATTATGTCGCATCTCAGACAGCGGCCTGTTTTCAACAGCTGCTTGTTTTCTTTTATTATGACATAATGGCGTCTGAATTTCAGAAATGTGTCCCTTCTCATTAACACAGCTGTGACGAACCCGTCAGTGTCATGTGATTGTTGTGATTATGTAAAGTTGTTTATATCCTATGTTGAGATGTAAAAGAAAGCTAACAAAATGGAGAGAATTTATCATTTGTATAGCACCTCTCTAGTCTTCCGACCACTCAGAGTGCTTTAACGCTACTTGTCACATTCACCCATTCACACACACTCACAATTTGGGGTTAAGTATCTTCCCCAGGGATACTTCAACACATGTACTGAAGGAGCTGGGGATCAAACTATGGATCCTCTACTTAGTGGATGACCTGCTCTACCTCCTGAGCCATAGCCACTCCACCATAGTTGCAAGCAAGCCAACTAAAAATCCACTCAGATAGTATTTTGCTAGTGATCATCAGGGAGCAAGCAAGCTAAGGTTAGCCAGCTAGCTGTAACTCAGCTACACTGCACAGATCTGGCATTGGTCTCTTCATAATCCTAAAGAGCTATTTATGTAGTCCAAGTTTTCAAGTGTGTCACTTCTTAATGGTGTGCTTAGAAAGTCTCTTTTAGGCACTGGTGTGAAATGAGCAGAAAGAGATTCAGCCTCGTTGCATGCATGCCTCTGGCTGTGCTTGACTCGTATTGGTCTCATTTGTTGGACTCTTTAAGCTTGGGCTAGTTTAAATTTGGCCAGGGCAGCTATAGGGCTGCTCTGTCGCCTGGTGCACTAGAGAGATTAGCCCTGACCAAATCCCTTAACCCTGTCTGTGTGTGTATATGACAGCGGTACATTTGACCGCCTTGCCATCAGCACTGTTCAGCCAGCAGCTCTGTCAGGACTGTGTTTCTGCCTCAGCTCACAGGCTAGTTGGGCTGTTCAGTCCATCATCTGGACACAGCCCGTGGACTTGGCCATAGTGTAGCTGACACATGTGGACATGTATGAGCACATGAGCAGGCTCGAGGTAGAGATTTGAAAAGAAATCATGTTCACATACACAGACAGCAAGGAAGTTGACACTGATCAACAGACACACGCGCTGACAGACGAGGCGTTAGCTGTTAATTAAGTTGAGTGCTGCAGCAATTAGATTTACAGTCATTTGAAGATCAGTGCTTTGGGAAAAATCTAAGATGGGTGTTAAATACAGAGTCCAATGAAGCTGAGATCCTTTTAGTGATTGCAGCAGCACATTTTTATAGGCGTAATATCCTTTGGGAGGATGAATCAAAACTAAAGACTAAACTGATGAGACTCAGAATCCGGGAAAACAAGTAACCTAATAGGAGTCTTTTGTAAGTATAACATTTATTTTGAATGTTGCCAGAGCATCCAACAGTGCAGACCTTCAGTGGAAAGCTGAGGCTTGCACCACTAACAAAAAGATGGAGGATGAAGGGGAAGCTAGGACATGGTTTTACAGCAGAGCCACAGGCTCCACGGAGAAGGCTTAAAAGCCAAGGTGAAACCCACAGCACAGCTTGATATACACACTGCCATCCCTCTGTGTCTGCTTGAGAGCGTGCAGTGTTGCATCATACATTTGTTGGAGAGATGTACAGTATGATAGCGCATTGTGTATGTGAGAGAGAGCAAGAGAGTGAAAGCTATACTGTCAGCTCAGCACTGAAGTCTGTTGCTGCAGAGTGGGATCCCAAAACAGAGAATTGTGTTCTCTCCTGACTGGGACACAGGCTGCATCAGAGTAGACTAAAAGCTCTATGTTTGTGTGTTTATTGGTTAGTATGCCCAGACACACTCTGAGATCTCTTTTTTCATCAGCTGCATATGCTGTGTGGTTCCACTCTTTGGCTATTATTTTTGGATATTTTCCTTGAATGTCATTTTTGCATTCTGAGGGGGTGTTTTTGTCCTTGACTCAGGACACAGAAAAAATGAGTTATTATGCCTAATGTGCTCTGTGCCTCTGTTCTGATCATTATAATGAGGCCCAGTATGTTTATGTCTCTCATGTGCGCAGTTGTGTAGCTGTCTGTGTGGGTGTGAGTACGTGCCTGCCCATTGAAAAACACACTTGTGCAGTTTTCTGTGTTCTCTGTTTTGTGGACTGGCGGTAGGACTCTGGCTCACCTCAGGCCTAGAGGGCTTTCTCCGTGTGTCATTGTTCTAAACTCAGTGGCCAGAACCAACCTTTGTTACTGTCGCCCACTCTCACTCTCTTCACTATGTCTTCTTTGTATATGTACATGGCCGTCCCCCGTTGGTATTCTCTCACACTACTACACATTGCAAACACCTGAATTCTTATGACTCCAAGAATGAAAATTTTGCCTTTTGTTATCTCTCTATCTCTCTCAACTGGTAGCACTGCTCCAAAAATAACATTTTTTCTCTCTCACCTCCCCCTCTCTCCCACTCCCTTCTCCCCTTATACTGTAAATGTAGTCGCCATCAATAATAAATGTTGCAGTAGAAACTACTATTTTCTGTATTTGCATCAGTGATGTGTACGAGTCAAGATAGACACAAATTGGAGACTGATATATTTTAGAAGCTCGTACCAATTGTCTTTAGAGGCCACTTTACAGTCTATTTATCATGAGGAGGGAGTCGGCTCATGGGGCAAGAATTTGTCATGAAGAATGTCATGTTATTTTATGATGGGAGATGCCACCAAATTTTAGTATTCAGATATGTTTTTCTCAGTGCATTAATTTTAGTCTGTCCCTTTAGGCGAGAATATGCCACTTGCTTTCATTTGCAATGTACACGCAGCTTACAGCTCTAGTCACTATACAGACAATAGGTATAAAGATAGTTTTAACAGCTTTGGTAGTGGAGCTGCATCATTAAGTATTTTGGGGAAATCAGTCTTTACTTACAGGCTGCAGAGACAGCAAGACATAATTGAATTCATAATTTGAGTGGTATCCCCCTGTTGTCTTGTTTTAAGAAAGATGCTGTCTTTGTGTGTGTGTGCGTGCGTGCGTGCGTGCGTGCGTAAATTTGAATGCACATGAATGTCTTTGTTGTTCAAGGCCCTGCTAAAGACAGCAGAGGCCACGCTGTTTTCTAACAGTTGTTTCTCCTCCTTCCTCCTCTGAATTGGACCTCTTACAGACGGAGGTAACTCCACGTGGGCTCAGCGTGGCCCAGCCACCTCCCCTCTTTAGGCATGCTCTGTCCGTCTGTCCACTCTGTTTGGTGGAGCGTCCTGTAGACGCTGTCTTTCAAGTCTCTGTCACTGAGTGTGTAGTGTGCATGTGGTTAAGTCACTCTTTCATGCAATGCTGTGAATATACACATGCTAACAGAAACCGTCAGTTAACTGTGCGTCTGTGTGTGTGTGTGTGTGTGTGTGTGTGTGAAAAGAGAGAGCTAGAGTCACTTTGTTTTTAATGATTAATACATTTGGGTTGTGTTACAGATATGGTTAATCAATAGTGTGTGTTTGTGCTACAGTCTCTTGTGATGTTTCTCTTCTCTTTATGTCAATTTCACACTGTGAGTACAACCCCTGGTGGATTCTGTGTTTTGTACTGGAACTGACCACAGACTAATTGCTCGTCACTACCACCCTCACCTGCCTGTACGGCTTCATGTGTATGCAGCATTTGCATGACTGTTACTGTAATAAACTGTCTATCCATTATCATCCTTATGTACCAGGACTGTTTTTGATGTGTGTGTGGAAGTACAGTATGTGTTTACATGTCTGTGTTGGAGCATAGCCAGTCTCTGATTGAGCTTCACTCTCACACATACTTGCTTGCACACACACAAAGCCACACCTGGGACAGCTGTAGAAGCCATAAGGATTGTGCTGAATCATGTGAAATGTTTTAATATAGCTTCTTCCTTCTTTTGCTGTGACCTAAATGAGCAGAAGATCGCCCAGGAGAGGGAGAAGTTTGCAGATGAGGACAGTATCTTTTACACATTGGGAGAATGTGGCCTTATCTCCTTCTCTGACTACATCTTCCTTACCACTGTGCTGTCCAGTAAGTACACTGTTGAACTGTACAGACTGCACAGAGATCTAATGGTTCCTATATGACTCATCCCATTCAATCCCATATCCTTAAGATCTTACACACTGATCACAAATCAAATCCCAAAAAAGATCTCTTCTGCGTCTCTGCTCGCTGCTTTTTCACCGCGCCAGTTAAAACATAAAGTGAAAAAGAGAAATTTTCCACTATGATATTATTATCACCCAGGTTAAGGTGCTTTCAGCCTGTTCAGTATGATCTCCAGTTCTGTCAAAGTTAATAATGTGTGTCTACTAAGCTCGCAGCCTTCACAGAAACAGTTTGCTTTAGCTGAATCTAGCACTGGTGGTGGATGCAGGGAGGAAATTTCGCAAGAAAACCTCCTTTGTAAACGTGTCAAGAGTTCATGATAATGAAAATGAAGCTCTGACTCTTTCCTCTCCAGTGCCTAGTAAACCCATATCCCCAAGCTTAGCGCAACCATTTATTATAATCCGTTCATATGGAGAAAGTCTCTGGGGGAAGTTTTCAAGGACAAGTCATTTTTAAGCAGACAGGACAGCATGCCTTATGGTTGGTTTCAATCCATTTAACATGGCCACGAAAATAGTACAAAGGAGGACATATTTTGCCTAACAGACGCACACATTGGTTCAAGACTCACAGTGGTACATATTTACTGCTTTTATACAGTCTGAATCCTTTGTCAGGTAAGACTAGATTAATCTTTAATATTTCCCTCAAAGGAGTTGGGTTGCCAAAGCAAAATATGGTTATTGTGCGGGAGTAACAATAAAGCATTGAAAACAGTTTTACAAATAGAGGTTATATAATGTGGAGTGTAAATATTATTGTTTGGCTCTGTATTTCATCACATGAACAGTGTAGAAACTATAGTCCTTGTACACAATAAATTGCCGAAGTCCAAAAATGGTCAAGATTTTATAAATTAGGGCTACATGATATGTGGAAAAATCATATTAGGATCATTTTTGACAGATGTGATTGCAATATGTCGCGATTTTAGTTGGAATGGTAAATTTTGATGTTATTTTGCCTGGGAAACTATAAAATAAAAATGATGATGATGTAATTTTTGCTGAGCTCTGTACCCAACAAGCAATCTACCTTGCATCTGCAATATTGCACTTAGCTCCTTTGCAATTTCGATGATATTTTGATTAATTAAATCATTAGGTTAACAAAGAGTATGCATAATGGGAAGATTCACAATTTCCCCATGGAGATCAATAAGATATTTCTGATTCCAATGTACCAAAAAAGATTAAATATAATGGCATAAATGGTTGCGTGAAATTGTAAGTGCTACATTTGAGAAGTCAGTATGTGTAGCAGTGTGAAATGTATACAGTGTGGAAAAGTTGCACATGTTAAAACATCTAATGTTATACTATTCAAGATTTAGGATTTTGAATAGATATAATGAATGAATGTATAGCCCATAAATTGGATATGCAAAATATACATTGCATTAATTCTGCAGAGGGCCATACGTTTCTTCTATAAGTATGCAAATTGTATCGTTGGGAAGAAAATGTCAATATGTTTGCATTAATTAAAGACAGATTGTGTCTGTATATAAAACTCTGAATGGAGGCACTGTTTCTCCAACCATGTCGCATTCTTGTTTGTTCTGTCATTATCAGACTGTGGGTGCTGACACCATGAACCTAGCTTTGTTATCCTCCTGTAGCAAAACACAAATTTCACTGACTGTGGTCACATGGTCCTTAAAGTGAAGTGGGTGTTAATAGCAGAAGTACAGCAAAGGTCATTTGCAGAGGGTGTACACAGATTAGGAAAAAAACAGTGAAGCAAATAGAAAATCAGATATCATTAATGCAAAGGTTGTATTGCAGATTAGCTCATATAGACAGTGCAGGGTCTGATCACTGTGCAGTCTGATGGCAAAGAAGAGCATCTAAGGGGCCCTGTGTAGCACCACTGCGGGGTGAGATGAAAGCTGGGTCGATGGAGTGTGACATGTCGTTTATTTATCCTGATTTACTGATTTCAGTATGTGTATTTTTTGTGCCCTGTGGTTTCCAGCTCCCCAGAGGAACTTTGAGATTGCTTTCAAGATGTTTGATCTGAACGGTGATGGAGAAGTGGATCTGGAGGAGTTTGAACAGGTAGGACTGTGATCACTCAGTATACTCATTGATGGTCTCAGGGTAACTCGCAAGAGTGACATGTTTCTTTAATAATCCCCCTAGAGCACCTCTATTTGATGATAGGACCACTGCCAATGTTCAGGTTTTTAACTTCACCCCTTTCACAACGACAGAGGTCATTAGAGCTC
This sequence comes from Epinephelus fuscoguttatus, assembly GCF_011397635.1. Classification (NCBI taxonomy): domain Eukaryota; kingdom Metazoa; phylum Chordata; class Actinopteri; order Perciformes; family Serranidae; genus Epinephelus; species Epinephelus fuscoguttatus. Next base: position 26,061,752 of record NC_064767.1, read on the forward strand.
TAAAAGGATGGAATCCAAGAATACCAGCTGGTTAAGATAATTTAGAGCCTGTCTTCTTAAAATTGGCATCAGAATTTAAATTTGGTATCCACCAATAAAATCCCTAAGGACTGGAAAACTGCCTTTGTTGCTCTGTTCGTTACCTGTATTGATTCTGGTGGTCAAAGGTCAAAGTCACTGTGACCTTGATTGTCTCATTCTCAGAATGCGATACCTCGAGTACCTTGAGGGAATTTCTTCACATTTGGCACAAATGGTCACTTGGACTCAACAATGAACTGATTGGATTTTAGTGGTTAAAAGTCAAAGGTGATGTGACCTTGCATTTGTCTGATTCTTGTGAGCACAATATCTCAAGAACACCTATTTAACATAAATGCTCAGCTGGACTGGTGGGCGAAGGTCAAAGGTCAAGGTTGGTGTGACCTCACAAAATATGTTTTTGGCCATAACTCAAGACAAAACTTCAAACAAATGTTTAAAGTGATGACATTTTACATTCAAAAGGTCAAAGGTCAGCTTCACTGTGACATCATAATGTTCAGCATAAAAACACTTCTGGCCATCACTCAATATCATATCATATCATATCACATCACATCTTCTGTGCTGCTGGGGGGAAATGTGTGTGAAACATCCATGTTTTCACAGACAAGGATGTGAACTATAAGAGAAACTTGCCTGGTACACCGCAAAGCCGTAATTCTAGTTTACAAAGCTATTGTTGGGAAAATTCCTACCCACTTATCTTGTCTTTTGAATATGAAATAGGAAAATTACAATCTCCATTTGCAGGAGTTTTTGTGACTTGTTGTGCCCAAAGTCAGAACTGAATCAGGAATAAAAGCTTTTAGATTCTCTGCCCTACAGCATGGAACAATCTGCAGAATAATCTCAAGCTTCAAGACGTGGTAACCTTGAATGTGTTTAAAACCATGGTGAAATCTTTTGAGCCCTGGCCAGGCTGTCTGTGTGCAACTGCTGTATCTGATCATTTTACTCAATTCTATGTGCTTTTGTGTACATTTTATTTGTTGTTGTAACTGTGTTGCCGCTGTACTTCACCAGATCTCCCGTGTAAAAGAGATCTCTGATCTTAATGGGACGAACCTTCTTAAATAAAGCTAAAGAAATGTTTTGATTAGCAGCACATCTTGCATATAGCAGCCACACACAGTCAACATATTGAAGGAAACACAAGGTTAAAACAGTCAGCCCACACATTTGGACCGCGCTGCATCTACAGTAGTGACTGATTGCATTACAGTAACCAGTAACACACACTGACAGGCTCTAAAGCTCGGTCCCTGCATTGATGTGCACGCTGTGACATTTTCTCAGAGGGAAAAGATAAGTGCTGTGCTCTGCACTCTGTGATATATCATTATCTCTGTCCTGCTGGACCTGATAAGGTTAATCATATACAGTATTACATATACAGTGTTATTCAGATGGAGTTTTTTAAAGTTACACTTCACAAGTCAGATAATTAATAAAAGTCCTTATTTTTGTGTATAACTGCTTTGAAGTAAAATGCTCTGTATTTTAACCTGTAATGGATTTATTGCTCCATAAAGTAAATAATAACAAGTACTTCTGAAACCTTGCCTACACCCTCATCCTTGTTGACAAAGATTCCCCTTCGATCCTTAGGTCCAGAGCATCATTCGTTCTCAGACCAGCATGGGCATGCGACACCGTGACCGCTCCACCACAGGAAACACCCTGAAGACAGCTGGCTGCAGCTCTGCCCTCACCACCTACTTCTTTGGAGAAGACCTGAAGGGAAAACTCACCATCGGCAGCTTCCTGGAGTTCCAGAGGATGCTGCAGCATGATGTGCTCAAACTAGAGGTAACGAAAAAGTAAAATGAATGAGTGGAGGAAGAGTGGTATGAGAATTTTCATCTGTTGCTTTATCTATTGGTGCTTTAACGAAATACTAAATAAATAAATAAATAAATAAATAAATCATCATCAGTTATGTGGATATAATGACTAAGTGGGTCAAGGCAAATAATAGACAGGCTAGGACAGTCTGGTAAGTTAAAAAATGCACCACTTTACTGTAATGCAGCCTTTAAAACCAGGAAAAGACAACACTAAATTAAGATATCCAAAGTCTTAGACATCTAGTCTCATCAAGATATCAATACGATAACAATATCTTGCTATATTGATATTGATGTACCATTGTGTACAGTCATAATGGATTCATTTGAATGTTACGGCTTTGTTGTAATCTCAGATCTTAGTCTCTGCTGCACCTATTCAGGGACTACACATTAAAATTGACAGCAGTCTCAGAGGAAGTAAATATTACTGTCCCTGTTACACTGAGTCCCACATACAAATAAACCCAACAATGTTCAGGAGCCAAGGGAAAAGCAAGGAAGTGAGTGATAGGCGAGCGTTATGCACAATAGAAAGGAAAACAAGGGCAGAGGATGACAGAAGCGCTGTGTGGATTGTCTGTCAGCACTGGTCAGTGTCACTCTCTGAAACCTGTGACAGTTAAGTATAAAAGCCATCGTCTGTCTCCTCAGACTGACACCAGCCTCCCCCTCCCCTGCCACTACAGTAACAGCAACTGATCAGTGTTGTTGAGCATATGGTTATTTGAATCTATTTAATTAGCGTAGGCAGCACCTTACTGATACACTGAACCGTCATCTGAGGCTCCAAGAATAGGACTGGAGTCGGAGCATCTGCCAGAAAGAAAGCTCTATCTGTCAGGTCTTCATGCTACTATAACGCTCAGAGAGGGAAATCATAACACCACGGATAAGGTTGACACCAACATGGGTAATTTAATTCCTGAAGTCTCACGTGCTTGCCCTCACTTCTCTCATTGTTTGCTGAGCCTGCAGCTCACCCCAGGCCATATTTCACCAGCTGTAGCTGGTTTTTTTTTTTTTTCTTATTTTCTCTTATTCTTGTTTCTATAACTGTCATATCCCTTGTTAATAAATTCCCAGTAAAATGGAGATTACAATCTGGTTGCAGAGCACAATGTATATACACTCGTGCTGTCTTAATTAGGTTTGTATGTCCATGCATGATACACAGATGTCAGAATAACCAGAGCTACTGTCATTCACAGTGTCCGGCCTGTAACTTAACTATTTGTCTCACAACTCTCATTGTGTCTTTTTTTTTTTAGCAGCAGCAGGCAACTATTTACAGCAGAAAATAAGCTTGTAAAACCCACTGTACACTGTCTGCTCATGACGACATTTGAGGTGACTTTACCTCACAAAAGGTAGACCCTCTGCGGGTGCATGAATGGTCAGGTCACCCCTGAAATCTTTACTCCAGGCTTATTTTGGCTTAGTCATGAGCTGCCTCTCACAAGTGAGATAAATTAACATTTTGAGAGGTCGGCACGTTCAGAAAGAAAAGCGGGGAGGGAGCTGCGTTGCTGTCGGAACAGCCACGGACATAAATCAATTGGATTGACCTGACACAGCCAAGGCCCACTTAAGCCATGCTCCAGTGGGACATTGTAAAAAAAAAAAAAAAAAACAAAAAACTGCACATGCAAATTTAATGTCACCAACGCGGGCGCCTAGCATGATTCAACTTGAAGCCTGACACCAGTATTTACTGTTTCCCATCTGCCCGTGCCCTCCTCCTCTTATTCATTTGTTTGTCCCTCAGCACAGCACTCAATCTTTATCTGTCTCTGTCCCCCCCTGCAGTTCGAGAGGAACGATCCTGTGAACGACAGAATCACCGAGCGACAGTTTGGGGGCATGCTGCTGGCCTATAGCGGTGTCCAGTCTCGTAAACTCAAGCTGATGCAGAAGGGCTTGAAGAAGATGTTTAAGGATGCACAGGTAGATAAATCTGAGTGCACTTACTCATGCCGTCATAGAGCTTTGAGATAAGTTATTGGTACTCTGCGGTTATATATGGTGCTAGATTGGATGTTGTGGAGTGTTTTAACTAATTGGCCTACATGCGAGAACGTGTGACAGACGGTGTGTGCCTGAGGGAAAGGGAGATTGTGCTGGGACATTGCGAGAGTGAGACCGACTGGAGGAGAGGCAATACATCACTGGGAGTGGACGGCACCTTCAGAGGCTGACGTTATCCACCTGACAGACACTCACTCTCTCTGACTCTTTTACCTTCCATTATCTCTGTTTGTGGTGACCAAATACAGAGCAGCCAGTGCTTAGCAGGAGGGCATAATTACTCCAACTCTCTCCAAGCTTCTTTATTGAACCATTTTTCTGTCAGTCTCTGCAGTCTCACAATCTCTGATTATTTTAGGGTTTGTCCTTCTCCTTGGAAGCTCACCTTTCAATCAACAACTCCTTATTCAATTTACCTATTATACTTGGTATACTTAATTTAGTTTACTTCAGCTGCATGTTCTCTTATATAAAAGAGTTTTAACTTTCCTTCCCATAGACATTTTTTCACCAGCCACCACCACTTTGCTCTAAGCAAGTGAAATGGCTCCGCTGGGATTAACCAAACTGAGGAAGAATGTAAAAATATTCAAGATGTAAAGGGCTTGGAGTTAGCTTCAGTATATTCCTGTCCCTTTCCTATTTCCAGTTCTTTGCATGAACTGTGGTTTCATGCCGTTCTTTTTCACTGTAATGAGCCCCATCAGTCAAACGACTGAAGTTACGCCCCTGCATATCGTATCCCCAGAAGTGTTGCAGCAAAAATACAACCCCCCTTTTCCCCCCTCCAAAGATAGTAAAGCATCACACGAGCTATGATGGAACATTTGATGGTTAAATGCAGTGTTTAGCAGAGAAAAGAAAACAAAAAGCAGGGAAGCTGCTGTTCCTCCCAGGCATGAGAAAAAGATGAGACTGGTGCTACCAGAGTTGTGTCTCTCTAAGGAATTGAACTGCAGTAAGCATCTCTCTCTCTCTCTTTCCTTCTTTCACTGTTTACTGCCTCTTATTTCATGCCGCTGTCTGTCTCTCAGCGTTGGCATAACCTGTAATGTAAATGAGAAAAGTGTTATTTACAGCCTGAGACCAGCTGCTCACTTTTCTTTGCAAATGAGCTAATCAGCGGTGTGGCAGCTGTGTGACTGTGCGTCTGTTCATAAGTGCATGTGTGTCTTAGACCGTCTGTTCCTCTGTCCGTCCGTGGCACACTGTTCATTCATGTGTGTCAACTGCTTCTGCCCGCTTCCTCCGCTGAGCTGCTCCCAAAATGTCATTGTGTTGTGGCAGCCTTGTCATGACAATGTTTGGCTCATTTTTCACATGATTGCAGAGCTTTGATGGCTCGGGTAAAACCTGGAGGAATGATTTGTTTCTGATTTGTCCCAGGCTTTCTCACCAGGACTCATTCTGTGTATTTTCCCATCATGTGCAGGGCATCACATTCGAGGAGGTGGAGAATTTCTTTACTTTCCTAAAGAACGTGAACGACGTGGACACAGCCCTGAGTTTCTACCACATGGCCGGAGCCTCCATAGACAAAGGTACACCCACATTTGCCCTTTTCCTCTGACATTCTCTTTTTCCTGCTAATTACTCCCCTGTAGACTCAACTGTTGTCACTTTCATCCTCTGTCTCTCAGCGCTGTTAACACTCTGCCAGCCAGATTCACTTCCCACATCTCCTTTTGCCTGGCTTTGCTCCCAATCCTTGCTCAGCCATTTGTCATCTGGTTGTCCATCCATCCATTTATCTGCAGCCTCTTCCTCCAGGCCTGCAGGAGAGCGCATGCTTAAATCCAAGAGCCACAAACATGCACATGACAGATCACTTAGCTGGCTGCTGATGCTCACTGACACATGCCAGCATCATCAATGGAGGAGGGAGAGTAGGCTTGGGACTCGGCTGTCCCATCATTACATAGTTGCACTTTCCCTCCTAAGCACCAGGAGGGTGTCTTTCATCTGAAAAGTGGTGACTGGAGGGATTAACAAAACACTCCCAAAGTCCCCTAAAGCAAGACATCTTAAGATTGCAATCCTAATGATTTTAGTCCTGTTTAATTTGGGAACACCTGTGGTTACCATGGTAACAGGTGCATTATAATGCTTCGGCAAACACCCATTGAGCAGCCACTTTGTCAGAAATACAAAAGAGGAGCTGTATCTGTTTGTAGTGCTGCTAAAGAAACTCACGCTGTTAAAATAAAGACGTCAGTTAATTGGCCTTTTTCCATCATCTGTTTTATGCTGCACGCTGCGCACTAGTAGGTTTCCATTCATCACTATTAAAAGTTGGTTACCTTGCTGAGGAGCTTCATCTTACAGCTCACTGTGGCTGCTCCTTCTTGTTTAGTTATTGCCTTGGAAAATTAAAAACTGATCTGCTGTCAAGAATATACAAAAAGTGAATGTTGTTTTTTTGGAGATGTATTTTTGATAACCAATCACAGTTAGCACTAACTGCGGTATCAAAGACAATGTGTTGCCTGGGGCTTCTTCTCAAAGACTGTTAAATAAGGATGGACGTCAAGCAACTCTTCAAAAGTGAAGGCAAAACATCTTGATTGCCCCATTTTTGCCGGCTGCAGTATCGGTCATAAACCCGTCCCCTCTGTGTTAGCAGATGGGACATGGGCCAAAATAAAAAATGTCAAATAAATTTTTCCCAAACATGGTTTCTGTCATTTAAGGTAGTTGTTATCATGCTGATGTATGTTCAAGTGTTTCTTTTTGCTGATATATTAGGTAGCTATTTGATGCTATAAAAGGGGGGGGTTTGATGTCATGATTCACAGCTGTATGTGTTAGTTGGGTGATCGCAGGGCGGCCAGAACTGTATTTATATAGAGATCACTGCTGCACAGACTCTGGCTCCAAATATTGTCACCAGTGCAAGATGGCAGCAGCTGTATCCGGAATGCTTTGTGATTCCTAGGACAGTGAAGGCATGACCTGCCCTATTCTCTCTCTGATTGGCTAGTACTCATTGCCTTTGTGGTTGGTTTGGTTAGGTGTAGGTGAGAGGGATGGGACTGGTTAGGGTTAAGGTAAAAATGTCTGGGTAAGCCAGTCAGAGACAGTAACGGGTAGAGTAGGGCGGGTCAGGCCTTCGCCATCCTGGGAAATGCAATTTTGCATCCAGGATGTTTGGCTTCATTTTTTTGCACAGTGGGAGGAAGTGGTCATATCATTGCTTCTTCACAATAAAAGCTACCTCTTGATTAGCCGGTTGAATGCTTTTAATGTGAAGCAGCTGCCATTTGATGTTTAGTTTGCATTAGCATTAACTTATAGAGCATAGTATAAAGAGAGTGAGCAGTAAACAGTGAGGCTGTTGAGGTAAAATTATGCAAAATGGCATTGTTTCCTGTTAAACCCTTGTGTGTGAATGTGATTTGAAATGGTGTGGCAATACATAAACAATGAAAACAACTCTGGAGAGGTGATTACTGAGTGTAAAAGCATTATAGGGCTGTTGCAGAAAAAATGCCGACCAATAATAGGATCACAAGAGGGGTTTGATTTCATGGAAGTCTTGAGGATTATGATTTAGACAGACAGTTGACTGTGTTTGACCCCGCACACTCACTCTTAAAAAATTATTATTCAAAAAGACCAATTACTTAGTGTCAAATCAGTCATTAAATTAGTCTATTTCCTTTATCGTCCTCAACACACTCGTTTTTACTGAATTAATTTGTCTGTCAGATACGAACAATGAAAGTCAATTTAATGTGAGAGCGGCACAGGCAGCCAGGACCTGTAGCTTTTATGATATGGCAAATTGTTTGATGAGTCAGTGTTTTCTTCATTTATCGCAATGATTCATCCCTTCAGTAGCCTCTGTATGTTTTCTGTCAGCGCATCCATTAGTTCTGTTTCACTGATGAAACAGCCCCTGCTGTAAGGGAGCGCAGGGTCTACCCCGAGGTGCTTGTTTCCAGCGTACAGTTTCAGCTGCAATAACAGTAACAAGCCATGTGTGTGTCGGTGTGTTTGTGAGTGTGTTGTGGAGGGGCATTGAAAACATCAGGCTGCTGTGGGTTCATGGAGAGCTGCCAGGCATGCGTCTGCAAATTATCTCCATCCTCCTGTTGTCCAGTGCAGTGAATCCGTCTTCCTACTCTTCAAGCCTTAAGGAGCTCATATATTCCTCTCTTCTTTTTTGTATCTGTGTTTCTGTTTTTTTTTCTGTCTTTCATCTCTTTCATCTTGCTCTCAAATCTGATGATTTCACACTCTTTTAGTGCAGTTTCTCATATGTGGGTGTTTTATCTGGAGCTGCACATTGTTAAAGGTAGAAAAGCAGGCCACTAATGAGATTCTTGGTGGAGTGATTCAGCTGTTTTTTTTTCCTCGTGCCATTTTGCAGAGAGATTTTGCCAGATATTATTCTTTTCATCCCTGCCCTTTCCTCTTTCTCATACTCCTCTGTTTCTCTCTAACTTTGCTCCTCCGCTTGCGTGCCTCTTTGAAGTCTGATAATCAATCATTCTGGTCGGGACTACGGAGGTTTTCGTCATTTTATTATCTATTTGTTTTTCTGAAATGACCCCTGAGGCTCCCACCTTCCATCTTTTTCTCATTCCTCTCAGCCAGTGAAACTGATGCTGTCTGCTCCTCCTCCTCCTCCTCTTCTCAGCCCCTCTCTTTCTGTCTCTCTATCAGATAGTCTCCCCTGGTGTATGGGAGTCCTGCCTGCTATCGATCCCAAGCAGTTTGACTCACACACAATGTCCTCCACATGAGCCATTTATGAGCTGGCTTGTGTGACTCGCACCTTCGTTACTCTCCTCCACCAATTGTGAATCTCTCTATCTGTGGTTCCCTCCCTCTGTCTCTCAGTTACCATGAAGCAGGTGGCTCGCACCGTAGCCAAAGTGGAGCTGTCAGATCACGTGTGTGATGTGGTGTTCGCTCTGTTCGACTGTGACGGTAAGTACCTGGCTTACTTTATTCATGGAAATACAAATAATGCCTCAACTGACGGGCGCAAATCATCAATAAATAGAAGTCGTCTCCTCCTCTTACTCACTTTTCCTCTATTATTTCATCATCTCTCCCCTGTCCGTCACCCTTTCTCTCCCTCCTCCCTGCCCGCTGTCTGTCTTCCTCAGGGAACGGAGAGCTCAGTAATCGGGAGTTCATAGCCATTATGAAGCAGCGGCTCATGAGGGGGCTGGAGAAACCAAAGGACATGGGTTTCACTCGGCTGGTGCGCGCCATGTGGAAGTGCGCCCAGGATACCGCCTGGGACTTTGCCACACCAAAGACATAATAGAGACGGGAGGTGATGTGTGAGCAGCAGAGAAAGACAGCATGTGAATAAAGCAAGAACACCAGTAGCTTCAAAGACATTCTCCTCCAACAGGTCTTGACAATTTAAAGAGGCAATTAATGCAATGAACTCATTAGGACTGCAGCTCTGAGAGGCATCATCAATCATTAACGCATGTCGCTGTTGCTCAGATTGTCGATATAGTGACTGAAGCATGCTGACGCAGCGCATTGATCCTGAAAGGATTCTCTAGTATGCCTGTCTGAGGCATCATGGGTGTTTGTACATTTTGAAATATACATGTTTATTTTTGCCACATGCTAGAGAGGAATGCTGAGTCCGCAGGTAACTGTGTGACACTTTGTCAGACTCTAAAAACAATAAGTTATATCTGCATTAAACACATTTTACTGCAAAAGCAAGAAGTGGAATCAGTCTTATTTGATGTGCCGCTGTATAAATGCCACAGTATGTCTGTTCTATACTGACAACAGACCTTTAGTTATTTCTTTGGTGGGACGGAGAGCAAAAGTCTGATCTTGTTAGAAGCTTTTATTTCAGTCCACAAGCTCCAGCTGCATCTTTACCCCTATCATTTTGTCCCATGAAAGATCAATGATGCTTGTCTAGCTCTACAATGTGTACTGTTCAAAGTGTGTATTCTTCTAATTATTATTGCCCACTGAAACACTTTATATAAGATGGATGTTAAATGAAATGCTCTATTAAAGATGTTTTTAATAACGTAAAACTGATTAAGCTTTATTTATGAAGGCCTGTGTTCTGCTTTACTCGTAAGTTGGATTGTTGTCCTGCCATGTTCTCATTTTCTCTCTCTTTGACTTGGAGAAAAGCACAGCGGGGGATTAGCGAGACTAATCTATGGGGCGCCAAGGAAGTCATTTGTCGTGCGTAATGGAATTGGGTGTAACATTTCGTAGCAAAACTGCATGGCTGATTGTATGCAGTGGCTTTGAATGTGTGCCAGAGGAAGAAAAAGATGCTTTGTGTGTGTGTGTGTGTGTGTGTGTGTGTGTGTGTGTGTGTGTGTGTGTGTTTGCAAGAGCGGTCAGCAGTTTTGTCTAATTGAAATGGACAGAATGGGCAGTCCTCGGCCTCTGCTGCCCATTAAAAGATTGTCCTGCAGCCTCTTGGTACACACGCTGTGCTGCATTGGCCTGAAACGAGCTGGCTTGCTCTCTTGCACACACTGCAACTGACAGACGGAAGTGGTACTCGGGAGTGATTGCTAGGCGGGAGATTAGGTTGAAGGGCCTCTCATCAGTATTCCTCACTGGCGTGTTCATTCCAGAGCTGAAGTCTGGCGTTACAATCACATGGAATCGTAAAATGATTTTTAACAGAAATCACTGTTGTATCAAATTTAAAACACACCTTTAAACCTTTAAACAAACCGTGTGTCTCCAAAACATCATGACCTAATAAAAACAGTTTTGTTTCCATATTTGCGAAAGTGCAATTCTTGGAGCTTGTCCAATGGGGTTCATATGTAATATTTATCATAAGCTGTCCCATAATGGAACAGCTAATCCTTCAGTTTTCCAGAAACACTACATGGATGGATTACTGAACAGGTCTACTGGGCACATGCCTAGGGACCCAAAGTGTCTGGGGCCCCTTCTGGCCTTTACCTGCAAAATGTCACTTGAAAAGACATGTACCAAGAGACTCAAAATGAATACAGCGGGACACAAAAACACCATAAGAAACAGAAAACAACCACAAATATTTGCAAACAGTGGCAAAGTGACAAAGACACTAACATTGACTACAAAAAGGGGGACAAAACGACCACAAAGAGACAAAATGACTACAAGAGACACTAAATGACTACAAAAGACACACACACACACAAAAAAAAAGGAATTCTAAGATGCAAGATGCAAAGAAGCTACAAAAAGAAAGCCTACAACAAGATGCAAAACAGTTGCAAAGAGACTTGGAAGACACTCACGGTGACTACATAAAGGGGGACAAAACAACTGCAAAGAGACAAAAATGACAACAAAGAGACACAAAGAAACCAAAATGAGACTCAAAATGACCACAAAGAGACTAAAAAAATGACTACAGAGACTCAAAATACTACAAAAATACAAAATAACTCCAAAGAGACAAAAACTAAAAAGAGACACAAAATGACTAGTCACAAAGAAACCAAAATAAGACTCAAAACGACTCCAAAGAGACTCAAAGTGACTACAAACAACGAAACCACAAAAAGACTCAAAATACTACAAAGAGATACAAACTACAAACAGACACAAAATGACTATGAAGAGACACAAAACAACTACCAAGAGATACAAAATGACTACACATTATGCAAAGCAACTACAAAGACACTTAAAAAGGCCACAAAGAGACGCAAAACAACGAAAAGAGGCTTAGAAATGATAAAGGCTGTGTGTGTGTCTTGCTCCTATGTAGGAGAGGTGGTGGGGCCTTCTGCATGTTTATGCCCAGGGGCCCAGTGTTTAATAATCTGCTCATGTCTGCAGTTAGAAAATAGTGAAAATGCAGTCAGATTACTTGATGTTCAACCAACAGTGCCAAACCCAAAGAATATCAATTTACAGTGACATGAAACTGAAAAAAAGCAGTTTAAAAACCAGTGAATGTTTAGAAATTGTGCCTAATAAATGACAATTAATCGACAAAAATAATTATTTTCCTCTCAACTGATTATTCGATTATTTCAGCGGTAATAGTATCAAAGCACTCTTTCTTCTGCTTTCAGATTCTGAGGGCTCCTTTAGTTTGTTGTGCTTTTGTAGAATCCAACATACTATCAGCAACATCGCCACCAACTGCATTGGGCCTCTCAACAACAGTTCCATCTGCACTGAAAAATTGCCCGGTAACAGCTCTTCAGTAGCTGCACTGCAGCCCCCCACCCCCCCTTCTCATCAGCTCAGTCGTGTAAACCCCAAGCTAGCACGCTCTGTCAAACTCCCCTGCTTGGTGAGCAGTGAAGCAACGCCCAATGGTTAACTGTTGTCAGACTTTGGAAAGGGGGCTATATTTGGAGTGACTGCAGACCTCCCCCTTAAGTCAACAGCTCTTTATGTGCAGGCACAGAAATGTACACAACATTTCCTCAGAGTGTAGAGACACACACTGCATGGACAGTGCATGTGCTGTTCATCAAGTGTGCATAGGCTTTTCTTCACGCTGAATGCCGTGAGTGTACGCTCCAATAGGCCGTATGTCATGTGCCATCTGTCATGTATTATAAGTTAATACAAAAATAATAAACCATATTATTATTGCAGTGATGTAAAAACAGAGTTTATCCAAAAAGCCTTAGGATCACTTTGCCAGCTGCTCCATAGGGTTTGAAAATGAGGGTTATATTGGAAGTAGCAGATCCTACCTACTGTTATAAGTACAGACTGAAAGCAGGAGACTGACTTTTCCACCAAGTCATTTATTTTCTGACACAATCCATCAACACTCTGCTACTGTCACTGTCAAGAACCAGCAGGCTTTATTGACAACATGGAAAGAAAACTGCCTATTCACGCTCTGTAAGAGCAGGGACTCATTTCAGGTTTATTACCGCTGTGTTGTTAAACATCTGCAACATCCAGGATTCAGTATCGCAGAGGTGAAGCTGGTTGAACTGGCAGGTTTTGGTGTGAACCGCGGAGTGTCATCGTCGTAACAGAGAACCCTGCTTACAGGTCAGTGAGGACAAATGACTATGCATGATTAACACTTGACAGATGGCTACCATCTGTGATATTTAAAGGGTATGATTAATGTGATTCTGGGTATTTGTAATATGTAATGATACCTATGGTTATACAGAACATTTTATAGAAGGTAAGAGGTGAACCGGTCCAGATCAGATAGGCCTACAGTAACAACAGTAACTGAGTTGAAAGAAGTTCGTCACCGAGTGAAGTTTGATCTCTAGAATTTAACAAATTGACTGTTGCTGTTAAAATATAGACAATTTGGTCCAAAAGATAAGTTCGAAAATTGGATGAATTTGCTTTCCAGTTTTCTTCCAGTGAATGTTGGAAGAAAACCTGTGGGCAGAAAGCTTGTCATGATTCATTAAATAAAAGCATCAACTGTATAAAAGACCTAATTGACCAACTTGATGGAGCCAGTATTGAAGAAAATAGACTCAGAGGTGATCAATATATCAGACTCATCGGGTTTACAAAGCTGGCAGGTGACAGGCAGAGCTCCTTTATGTGACTATCAACTGTTACAAAAAGATGCGGCGTCGCACTGTAATTGCTTAGTGACACATCAAAGAAACATCTTGCATTTCTCTGGACAGCTTTCACTGTGAAATTGTACAGTTGATTCTCAGTATGGTCCGTTACACTGAGTATTATGGGTAAACTGAAAAGCCTGATAATTCAGAGCTGAGAGCATGTAGAGGGCTGATGGACCGTGTCTGGGATAAAAGGTGTTAAAGGGACACTTCAGCCATTTTACACATAATTAACAGCTTATTTGTCATGGTGACATAAGCCACATATATGCTTGTTTGAGATGAGTCAGGCTTGCCGTAAGCGATCACAGCCAATCACCGCACAATGTTTGCTCGTTATATGGGAGTCCAACATTCTCTGATGTCATGTACGTGGGCAACAATAATCTCACAAGATTAAGGCAGCCGCAGTTTCTAGAGCCAGGCGCTGCAGTTCCTGTCCACCGACAAGACCCAGGGCATGATGGGAAATGCCTGGCTCGCAAGTGAGAGCACCCCAGACATCTCCCCACCAACGCTTTCCAGCTCCTCCAGAGGGACCCCATGGTGTTCCTAGGCCAGATGAGATATGTAATCCCTCCAGCGTGTTCTGGGTCTGCCCTGGCCTCCTACCATTGGGACGTGCCTGAAACACCTCCAGCAGGAGGCGCCCAGGAAGCATCCTGATCAGATGCCCCAACCACCTCAACTGACCCCCTAAGATGCGAAGGAGCAGCGGCTCTACTCCAAGCTCCCTCTTGATGTCTGAGCTCCTTACCCTATCTCTAAGACTGAGCCCAGCCACCCCACTGAGGAAACTCATTTCAGCGGCTTGTATCCACAGTCTTATTCTTTCGGTCACTACCCAGAGCTCATGACCATAGGTGAGGGTTTTTGACGGCTCTATCTGACTGATCTTTAATGAAAGCTGTTGTCCTCTATTTCTTTCCTGTGTGTTTGACTATTAATGTTTTCAATTTATTGATGTAGTTTGAGGGTGACAGGTCTGCTCAGCTGATTTATACACAGCAGCAAACTGAGACGCTGATTTACATGAGAATTCATGTATAATGGAGGCTGAACCATGAACAGAAATCACAGATCGCGTGTATAGAATTTAATAGGCTGCTCTGTCATACTTAAAACAACCAGAGACTGCGAACAAGATGATATATGGGTCTGATGTTATTTTAATGAATCAGAATCAGATCTAACAGGATGTGAGTGTGTCTGTGACTTCCTGTACAGAGGCTTTTTGTTCCTGCCCTCTACTGCAACTGCCCGATCTCGTCCACTTCCCAGCCTAGGTACAGTTCATCTCGAACAAGCCTAATGTGTTTCTTTTGTTTCAGATGAGCATACTACGTATTGAGAAAATAACCCTGGTGATGTCATAGCAATGTCATCAGGGTTATCTCTCCTTGGGCTTGGATCATGGAAAGTTTAGGATGCAGCCTTTTTGGCTAAAAGTTATTATATCTTAACTTCCAGACCTTTTAATGTCTCATCCCATCTCCTAATATTAAGGAAGTGCAACACTAAATTGTATTGTGGAGTGTGCCTTTAAAAAAGAGTGGCCCTCTGCTGTTACCGCTCCACCTGTGGCTCCTGACAGACCTCGTTTCTCCTTTGTTTGTTGTGAGACGGAGGATTCGTCACAGTGGGCAGAGTGTAATGCCCACACATAGCAACCATTCTCCAAACTGTCCCACGGCAAACAATAAGGTGCCAGTTCACATACTGTACAGTGAATGTCACATTTTCAGCTGAGGGTCAGTACAGAGAGACCTGACTGCCATCTAGTGGCTGTGATGGAAGTGTCAGGAGTGCTCAGATCATTGTCCAGTCTGCATCCCCTCCACAGGAAGACCTTAGTACTACAGACTTTTTCAAGGCCCAGAGTGAGGAGGTGGGGCATCTATTGGCAGAAATGGAATATAATATTCATAAAATGTTTGCATTAGTTTATAATGAGTGTAATTTTTGTAAGAGTGATATAATAATAATGTAATCTCATACAACATATTTGAGCCTTACAACGAAGATAACACAGCCTAGATAGTCTAGATTAGTAGTACATTACTAACAGATCTAAATCCGCATCCATTATTATGTCTTTGGCTCCTCAAAAGTGAGCTATTTATGATTATTTGGTATTTTAACTTTGCAGCGTTGGCGGTGAGAGCAAATTCATCTGTCCACACATTATTACATTTTGTTTTTTGTCTCCTAGACTTTTACTGTTCTTTATTTGGAATCCATAACTAGTTAAGGAGACTCAAGCTTGGCCACTGCTATTGAGGTTTGGCAGAATTTAGAGGAAAAAGTGCCAGGCAAAAGGTTAAAACTGAGTTATTCAGTATACAGGCTACACATTTTTACCACTGGAGAATGGGATAAGTTTTTTAGGCCTACAACAATGATAAATGACAATAAAAAAATAAATAAAATAAATAACTGTAATTAATTTCCATGCGATTTTTTGTCACATGGAGCTACTGGAGAGGGGCTAAGAGCTGCAAGTGGCTCCGGAGGTGCAGGTTGCCTACCCCTGTCCTACATGCTTAGCACATGGGAGAAGTTTCAGTTCTGTGACCTAATTACTAGGTGCCACTAAACTGTATATACTAGATCTTGATTTCAGAAAAAAAATGATGGATTTTAATCTTTTCTTGACTTATGTTCCATAACAAAGTCAATGACTGTAGGTGTGCATGTTTGTTTGTAACAATAGAAGGACAAAGCAGCTCCTTATTTGTAGATGCCTTCTAAAAATATGGACTTTGCCCCCGTTTCTATGTATGTCAAACATAGCTAAATGACAATGTGGACTATCAGTGTCAGTATCATTTACAAGAAGTAGTAAAGCACAATGCACCTGGCCCCGATGCCAGTCCCTGCAGGTGGTGGGCCCACATTTATTTGGGCTGAGCCCATCCAAGCCCCATGGTCCAAGGCCCAGCCATCACGCTTGCTGGCGAGCTCCCCGCTCCCAGATCCAGGTCCATAGGGGGGCCCTGGTGTCCCCATACCTGTCTAAGTACTCTGTCTCCCAATGTGCCATTTCATTGTGGTTTTCTTGAGAAACGCTCCCAAGTCTGGCCCCTCCCCTGAGACCACTTTGCCTTGGGACACCCTACTAGGTGCTATTAGCCCTGGACAACACAGCTCCCAGGATCACAGGAACACGCTAACCTTTTCACCACGTTAAGGTGGCGACTCTTGGAGGCATGGATGCAGATCCCGGGAGGGATGGGGGGGACATGTCCCCCCCAAATTCTGAAAAACACAAACTGTCCCCCCCAATTCTAAATAGCTTAAATGATTGAAATTGAACAAATGTATACAGTAGTCCTATATACTGGGAGAAAGGGAAGATGATGAGGAGAAATGGGAATCCGTGAGAGGCGAGAGATGAGAACGTGAGTGGACATAACATGCCTGAGACCCTGAAACTAGAAGTAGCATTAACTAACAGCGAAGCAGTGAAAAGGAGGGTGATGGCTGGTTCCATGTACTACTGGCTGTTTAAGAGAAATAAACAGTAAAGGTAAGCATATGATTCTCTTTGTAGTGCTTTTTGAATGACTTGGTGATGGTGATGAGCCTCTATGAAATCGTGAAATATGCTGGCAATCTCAAGTGCTCTGTGGGCATGATTTGCACACGTGCAATTAAAAAAAAATCACAACTGATTGTGTCCCCCCCAAACTTGTCATCAGATCTGCACCCATGCTTGGAGGGGTTTGTTTTACTTTTGCTCTCCTCTGCTGCCCCCCTGACCCGGCTTCAGACAAGAGGTTGAAAATGGATGGATAGATGGGAGTAAAACAAAAAAACCTCAAAGCAACGACTCCCATCACATCAACATTTAATCTTTTAGGCCTTTAATTACAGCGACAAGAATTAATACAAAACAACAGAAAAGTTTACACAGTAAATTCAAACAAAAATGGCTCTTAGTTCTGTTAGTGAATCATGAATTCACTACCACTAACAAACAGATTATGGAGGGTTGTCAGGGGTATCCTCACATTAGAACAATAGTTTCAAAGCAAAATGGCTTGAGAATAGAATGGAAAAACATCTGAGGTCCTAAACAATGAGATGGAATAAAACTTAATAAATACACAGTATAAAATTCAGTTCTACTCTCAAAATGTTTGTGTAATATAAAGAGAAAAAACCCAAGCACACATCCTCTCCACTTTTAATGTGGCCAAATAAAAATCGACAAAGAAAGATCCAAGAATCCATTAAAAAAAAACTAACAACAACAACAAAAAAAAAAAATCACTCCAGCCTTTTCTTAATACATAATAAAGAACTTGTTGGGATGGATGGCTGTCATACATACATAGATAGATGAGAAAACAGTATCACAAAGAAATGACAAAACGTTTGTCATTTGAGAACAGAGTACAGGTTAAAGTCAACAAGCAACAAAAAAAAAGGGCCCAACACACACATTGGCTTTTTCCCCATTAACAGGTGGCCTGCAGCCACCTAGTGGCTATAAGTGGTAATGGATGTCAACCTTTAGAAGTATGGGAACATCTCTCCTGCTGCCACAGCCCCACTAACTGTTGCTTCAGATCACAGATCAAAAGAATGGTCTCCATTACAAACTAAGGGCAGCTAAATGCATGGAAGTGCCAGCTCAGCTCTACGGTCACACTCCTGTGTCAGCGTGCTGCTGTTGGGTAGTGATGATAGAGGGACTGTTTACAGAAGGGGGAAGCAGACAACTGATAGTCCTGATCACACAGGTACAGTAAAGTTCAGGTGGGAGGGTCCAGAGAGGGAGCATCCTCAGTCACTGTCAAACTTAATAGAGTTGACTGTAGTGGAGATGGCGCCGCCGCGGTAGCTTCCTCTCTTCTTCTTCGTCTTTTCGTGGCGGAATGATTTGCCTTTTGTGAACTTGAGCACGTTGTTGGCTTTCTGGCCCCAGTCCCCATCAGCTCCATACTGGAATATCAAAGACCAAAGAACATGTTTGAGGGTAAGTTATTGGCTCACCTCAGCAAATCTTAGTACGTAGTTCTGTTTGAAGAATGCTCGCAGTGGTTACTGAACTCACCTTTGCCTCAAAAGAATTGTCTGCAAGACGCGGATCCACCTCTACTTCTTCCTCTCTTATTCTACGGAACGGTACGTTGGAGGTCTGAAAGACAGAAGTCACATCTATAAAATAACAGCTCTTTTTCCTTCAGAAATTCAGGCTTGAGACTAAGTTCCAGTCTCCAGCAGGTATTACCTTCTTATTGGCTTTAGGAAACGTCTGTGGTGTGGTTGTTGCTTTCTTGTTTTTTGGTGTATTGACTTCTGTCTCTTCTTCTTCCTCTTCACTATCTGATGACGACTCTTCATCTCTTTTTCTCTTTCCATTTGTACCTGCAAGAATCACAGGGGAAAAAAACAGTTATTTGTGCTAATATTGTGCTCTGACATCTCTCCACTTTGTGCATATATAGGTCCTGTTTGTGCATGCGTGTGTCTTTCGGACCTGTGTGTAATTCACAAGCAAGAGTGAAAACATAGAATTTCCCCTCAGGGGGATTAATAAAGTAAATAAACTTAAACTTAATATAAGTCGACAATATACAGTTGGATGCAAACGTTTGGGTGTTTCACTTCACTGTGAATAGCTAAACAAGTAAAAGACCTGTCGGGGGACTGTGAGGGCCTCAGGGCCATGGCAAAAACCTTCAGCTTGTGCCTCCTGGCGTAGTCCATTGTGGATTTCGAGGTGCGTTCAGGATCATTATTCTGTTGTAGAAGGCACCCTCTCTCCATTTTCAGCTTTTTTACAGATGGTGTGACATTTGTAATGTTCCCTGTGCCACTGGCTGCAACACAAGCCCAAAGCATGATCGATCCACCCCCGTGTTTAACAGTTGGACAGGTGTTCCTTTTACCTTTTTTTCTTCCAAACATACCCTTGCTCATTGTGTCTAAAAAGGTTCTATTTTAACTTCATGCCCAACGTTTGAATGGTGCTCCTTTACTGTTTTTTTTTCCAGTCTAAAATTGAACAAAACAAAACAAAATACACTTATCCTGCTTAAACAGCATGTTTCATCTTTAACTTCATGCCTTTTGGAGATCAGTTCATCTTCTACTTACTTAACTATAAAAGAAATTTTGACCATGGGTGCCCAAACTTCTGCATGCCACTGTAAGTGTTTCATGACCTTAACATGCATATAATTATGCTGCATTTAAAAGACTAATAAAAGTTGGGTTAAAACCCTAATGGCTAGGCTTCAGTGTGCCGTTTACCCATTAATACATTTATTTCTTTGTTAAGTGGCCACAACATGTTCAGTTTTTGTTTAAGACTTACCATTTGTTACAGGGGTGGTGGGTGCTGTGGCTGCTTTGCGTGGTGCTTCCTCCTCATCTGATGAGCTCTCTTCAGAGCTGCTGCTGGCATCTTTGGGTTTAGCTGCTGGGGTCGTCTTGGATGTTGGGGCAGGTGTAGCAGGTTTACTTTTACTGGCCTCCTCTTCCTCTTCAGAGCTGCTGTCACTGGATGAGGACTCTTCTGGTTTTGCTGCAGCCTTGGGTGTTGCTGCTTTGGGTGTTGCAGCCTTACCATTGGTGACTGCAGGCTTTGCAGGGGTGGACTTTGCTTCTGCCTCTGAATCTGAGCTGTCTGAAGACTCAGAGCTGCTCTCCTCAGCCTTCTTTTTTGGAGCTGCAGCTGCCTTTGTGGCTGTGGGTGTGCCAGCAGGGGCTGCTGCTGCTGCTGCTGATGCTGCTTGTTTCTTGACTGCAGGTTTTGCTGCCTCACTCTCAGAGTCTGAGCTGTCTGAGTCAGAGCTGCTATCTGCTGCTGCTGCCCCAGCCTTTGCAGCAGGCTTTGTAACTGGGACAGCTGGTTTAGCCACTGCTGCTGCCTTGGCTTTCACTGGTTCTTCCTCATCCTCAGATGAGGAGTCAGAGTCTGAGCTGCTCTCTGCTGCTGCAGCAGCAGCAGCAGCAGGCTTTGCTGCAGGAGTAGCAGGCTTTGAGCCTGGTGTAGTTGACTTGGCTGCTGCAGGTTTAGACTTGACTGCTGGTTCTTCATCTTCAGAAGATGAGTCAGAGTCTGAGCTGCTCTCTGCTGCTTTAGCAGGCTTTGCTGCAGGAGTAGCAGGCTTTGCTGCAGGAGTAGCAGGCTTTTTGGCTGCAGGTTTAGCCTTGACTGCTGGTTCTTCATCTTCAGAAGAGGAGTCAGAGTCTGAGCTGCTCTCTGCTGCTTTAGCAGCAGGCTTTGCAACAGGGGCAGCTGGCTTTGCAGCTGGTGTAGCTGGTTTAGCTGCTGTTGGCTTAGCCTTGGCTGGCTCTTCCTCATCCTCAGAAGAGTCAGAGTCTGAGCTGCTCTCCTCTGCAGCAGGCTTTGCTGCAGGAGTTGCAGGCTTTGAGGCTGGCGTAGCTGGTTTAGCCGCTGCAGGTTTAGTTTTGACTGCTGGTTCTTCATCTTCAGAAGAAGAGTCGGAGTCTGAGCTGCTCTCTGCTGCTTTAGCAGGCTTTGCAACAGGTGTAGCAGCCTTTGTAGCTGGCTTAGCTGCTGTTGGCTTAGCCTTAGCTGGTTCTTCCTCATCCTCAGAGGAGTCGGAGTCTGAGCTGCTCTCCGCTGCTGCAGAAGGCTTTGCCACAGGGGTAGCAGGCTTTGAAGCAGGGGTAGCTGGTTTAGAGGCTGGCTTGGCTGCCGGCTTGGCTTTCGCCGGTTCTTCCTCGTCTTCAGATGACTCTTCCTCAGAGCTGCTCTCTGCTGCCTTGGCTGGGGGTTTAGAAGCAGCAGCAGGCTTCGGTGGAGGTGCAGTTTTAGCGGCAGGCTTTGCTGGAGCCTCATCTTCAGAGCTGCTCTCTGAATTTGGGAAGAAAAGCAAATAAGATTTTGAACATTTTGCTGATAGACACATGAATGTGTGCTCAGTTGCCGGTTTATTGGGTAATACTGAGACAAATCCTACCACAATGTTCAGTCAAACACTTTCAACGGAAAATTAACATATCCTTCATGAAGGTAATTTTATAGCAGGTCTATTGTATTTGACTGCATTCATTTTAGTTAGGTGAACCTAATGGATGATTGAATGTATGTAACAAAGCAGAGGTGAGAACAGAAATAATTTCATAACAGACAGTTCTCTTGATTGGATTTAAATGGTGAATATTACTGTAGCCTTGATCACTCCACAAACTGCCAGAACAGGCAACAAAATTTACTTGAATAGAAACCAATTCAAGGTTTTACAAAAAAACAACAGTATATCACTTTTATATCAACAATGAGCTCACATGCTCAAAATCAGATGTCTCTTACCTGAGCTTGAGGACTCGTCTTTTTTAGCAGGAGTAGCCTTGGCAGGTGCAGCCTTGGCGGGTGCAGGTTTAGCTGTGGGCTTCTTTGCCGTCTCCTCCTCCTCCTCTGAACTGGAATCCTCCTCTGATGAGTCTTCTTTAGCAGGCGTGGCTTTGGCTGCAACAGCTTTAGCTGGAGCAGCCTTAGCGGGAGTCACCTTGGCGGCAGGTTTCTTTGCCTCCTCTTCGTCCTCTGAACTTGATGAGTCTGAGTCTTCCTCTTTAGCAGGTGCAGCCTTGGCTGGGGCAGCTTTAGCTGGGGTGGCTTTGGCTGCAGGCTTCTTTGCCTCCTCTTCATCTGAGCTTGAATCTGGAAAGACAAAGGCATGAAGAAATTTTTGTCACGTTTGGCATTTGGATCCCACTGAGTAGAAAATTACTAGGGATGGGTCACAAGTGGGGGCGATTATTCGAAAAATTGTCGAATAGTTGCCACGATTTTCGAATAGTGTTTTTGCTTGTGCTGCCCATGCCTAAAAATTACAGACTTGTCTGATCATTACCAGAGCTCTCAGAACTGGACTCCTGCTTCTTTGTAGCTGCGGGTGCAGCTGGAGCTTTCTGGACTGAGGCAGGAGGTGGGACTGCACTGTATGCTCCTACCAAGAAAAAGGAAACTCATCACCATCATTACATTCAACAAAGGGCCTCTGTACAATATTTCAACCACTTAGGATCAGGTTATCAGCTTTTTACATTGTCTTCAGATAGGACACAACTGGTGGCCTGTCAGCACCATGGATGGCAATGGGCAAGGAGAAGAATGAGCAGTTTTGGGATGAGGTAGTATAGTGTGGCAAGTTTCAATGTTTCAAGGTTATTTAAAGAAAAATAAGAAATAAACAAGCCTATACCAATTTCTGGCTGGGGAGTATATGACAGGACAGACTAACTATATCCTGTTAAGGAAATCTTATGTTAATTTCACTATTTTTCTGTATAGCACTGTTTGACTGGGGTACACCAGTACAGTAGCATGTTAGGCAGCCAAGATAAGTGTCACCAAGTTTCTGACCTAATATTTCCCCTTCTGTTCCTGAGATAGGACATTGAATAATAGCCAGAAGACCTTTTCATGCAGAACATTATGTTCTGATGTCACAGTGAAGTTGACCTTTGACCTTTTGGATATAAAATGTCATCACTTTATTATTTTATCAATTTGTGTGAAGTGTCAGGAACATATTTTGTGAGGTCACACTAACCTTAACCTTTGACCACCAAAATCCAATCGGTTCATTGTTGAGTCTGAGTGAATATCTTGCCAGAGCTGAAGCAATTCCCTCAAGCTGTTCTTGAGATTTTGTGTTCACGAGAATTACATAGATGCAAGGTCACAGCAACCTTGACCTTTGACAACCAATATCTAATCAATTTATCTTCAATGTAAAGGAATATTTATTCCAAATTTGAAAAAATTCCCTCAAGTCATTCTTGAGATATCATGTTTATTAGAATGAGACAGACAAGGTCACAGTGGCCTTGACCTTTGACCACCAAAAACTAATCACTTCATCGTTGAGTCCAAGTGAACATTTGTGCCAAATTTGAAGAAATCCCTTGAGGCATTCATGAGATATTGTGGTTACAAGGATTGGACTGACAGACAGACTGAAGGACAGACAATCCACAAACATAATGCCTTCGGCATTATGTTTGTGGGTTGAGGCATTATGTTTGTGGGAACTCATTGCAAGTGTAATCAAACCTTCCATGGTTGTCACTGGTATTCTTAGCACCACATTCCTTTTTCAACTATTCATTTTATTGTTGTTATTATGTTGTGTCTGAAAGCCATTGGGCATACAGGGATAAAGTACGAAAAGACATAAAAACAGACCTGCTTTGGGTTTTTTGCTGGGAGGAGCCTCATCTTCAGATGAAGAGTCTTCACTGCTTGATTCAGCAGCAGCTGCAGCCTTCTTTGCTGGGGCAGGTTTGGCTGGAGCCTATCACAGCACGTAAAGTACATTGTGTATCCATTTACCAAGTAAAATCACTATGGCTCTACATTTTTATCATCTTTGGACTAAAAAGATCAAAAACATGTAATTTTTAGATGAGGCCAGATGATTTTTCATACCTTTGCAGGTTCTTCATCTTCAGAATCTGAGGAACTATCTTCACTGCTGCTCTCCTGCTTTTTCTGAGTTGCGCCTTTAGCAGTGGCAGCTGGTTTGGGTGTTGTGACTGCACCAGCCTTGGGTTCTATTATTCAGATAAGACACATTTTCATTATCAGCTCAGATTTAGTTAACAATTAAAGACAGTTGCATTACACAACATTAATGACTTCTGGCTCTAAACTCACTTGGTGCAGAGGCTTTGGCGGGTTGCTCATCCTCAGAGTCAGATTCCTCACTGCTGGAGCTGCTGTCTTTCTTCCTTCCTGCAGCAGGAGCAGCAGGCAGCTTCACGGCAGCCTACACACAGAGACCACATTTTAATAATAGCATAAACCCACATACATAGCTTTGCACAAATGACACGATCTGGGATGAATAATGTTTCCTCCTACCTTTGCAGGAGCTTTTGCAGGTGCCTTCTCCTCCTCAGAGTCACTGGAGTCTTCACTGCTGCTGGATGCGGCTTTAGCAGCTGCTGCTGCTGCTTTAGCAGGCGCAACCTTGGCTGCTAAAACAAACATTACAGAGAAATGTAATCTGATAATGCTGTGGGAGTTTTCAGAGTGGCACATTACTGACAGAATTCAATCACATCAAATATATTACTATTACCTGCAGGGGCTGCCTTTGCGGGTTTTCCAACAGCTTCTTCATCCTCGCTGCTTGAGTCTTCACTGGAGCTCTCTGCACCAGGTTTTGCTTTCTTGGCTGATGGACCATTTGAAGTTTCACCCTCGTTAGGAGGTGCTTTTCGTTTCCTGGCTTCAGGAGACCTAGAAGACCCACAGCGATATTAGAATTAGAAGAATTTACCCCAATAGAATTCACCTTTTATTTGTAAAATAAACAGCTTAGAGTTTACTTTTGACCAGTTCCTCCTCAGGCTGGACCGAAGAGACAGAGCATACTGATGACAACTAGAGACAAATATATGAGCTGCTGCTGCTGCTGCTGCTGCTTAGAGAGCAAACAAACCCTAGGATACTAGGACAACAGCAGCGGCGGCGGCGGCGGGGATGCTACGGTTAAATTAATTTATCCTTACAGGGAATGCACACTGATCAGCATTACTATAAATGTTAAAGTGATAACCAAAGAGCGACAGTTGTCCATCAGCCAGATGTTAAATTGTCTGTTGAAGTAAAGTATTTTCTGTTGAACAACTGTAAGATGGATTTACAGAGTAAATCACTTCAAGGGTTTACAGATCAAGTAAGTGTCACCTGATAATGTCACTAATTAAAACATTAATCTACTGCTAAGGAAAACTGTGCCCACGATTGCATATATTGGCTTTACAGCACATACAAAGCAGTGTTCAGTCTACTTAAGGTGGATTTTTACTTTTGAGGGACAGACATCTACATTTGATAGTGGAGAAAAACCCTGGCCATATTCTGAAAGTTTACTGATATTAGTATAACTGCACAAGCTTTAGCATCACAAGAAAAACAATAAAGAACTCACTTCACCCAGAAGTTGTAGATGTTGACGAGGCTCTCTTCATTTTCATCTTGTGGAGTCTGGAGAGAAACACGTGAAGCACTAACTTAGCCACTACAAGCTGTTTTAATGTTGCTACAATTCAACAGTCATTCATTCATCATCCCCTGATCAATATTTTTACACATCCGATCCTACACTAAATTTTACAACTCTCTCATTCTAAAACTATTATATTTTACATATTGCTTACAACATTATTTAAGTATATTTTCCATATTCTTATTGAACTTATTGTATTCTAAATTTATGTTCTTGGCTTTATCAGCACTTTGCCCTTATTATTTCTTCATAATGTGTTTATTTTATGCACCTAACACTAAGGCAAATTCCTTGTAAGTGAGAACATACTTGGCAAACAAACCTTATTCTGCTTCTAATCAGTTCCATACAATACAAAAAACACTGTATGATTCCCATTTACACTCTAATAGATGTGAATATAAATTATTTTAAAGTAACAACGTGGCAGCTGAAACACTTGCACATGTGCCCCCACACGTGCTAACTTCACCGGCGGCTGCACGGTCCCTCTACGTTACATAGCTATAGGTTTATTCCTCGTGCGGTTTGTCTTAGCAACTTCATGTCAGAGCTGAGGACAGACAGCACGAGCCGCTGACTGTCAACAACACAAGGTGAGCCGCTTACCACTTTAGTCTGTTTCAGAAACTGCTGCGCCGCCTTGGTGAACTTGTTCTCCACCAGAAACGAATATACGCATTTGTAAAGATCGCTCGGCTTCGACTTTTCCGCCGCCATCTTCACCACGCTCCTTCTGGAAGGGAAGGAAGTGGACAGAACCGTCACTTGTGGGCATGCGCACTCGCGTATAACTGTGACGTCAACTTACGCTTAAAACGATGTATTTTAGCAGTAATAGGGTAATTTACCCCGCAGTTAATCGCTAAAACAGTCTTGAACAGCGCCTATTTTCTTTTTAAAAAATAATGGTAAGCATACATAACGGTTGTAACTCTGAATTTGACAAAAAATCATAGACTGTAATGTCCGGTAGCACCAGGAAGTAAAGAGTGAGATTAGCTAACTAACTTTCCTCTCGGGATTTTATCGGTTTACGAGATACATTTTAAAATAAAAAGCATAACCATAGCATTGCTTTATTAAAAGTACCACATTTTTTCATTCTCGAAATAGCCACTATCATATGTCTATGGCCACTATGGTCATATACGTAGACGCCCCTTCGACTGCCTGAGCGCGTACTGCGCCGCCGCCGCCGCCATATTGGGTGGGTCTTATCACATAAACTTACAGTCGAGCTTCAATAGTCACAGAGGAAGGATGCCGGTATTTTGTGCAGCCTACGGTTGTAATAACCGGCGCAACAATGACACCAGATCGCGGGGAATTACCTTTCACAAGTAAGACTGAACACTAATTTGGTTGTGTTTGGCCATTTATAACATTATGTTACTGTAACTAACGTTATTTGGCCACTAGCGAAATGCTAACATAGTCAGCAGCTAGATTAGACTAGACAAGGCCAGCGATAGGGACAGCTATCAAAGCCGAGAATTTATAAATCATGTAAACCATAATCGAGATTTTCATCTAATTTTATTTTATGCTTTTCTCTATGCCGATTTTATGACAGCCTTATCTTCACGACAGCGACTGTAATGAATGTGGTTGTAGTTATTAGCTGGCAAACAACATAGCCTTGGACCAAGACGTTCATTGCATGAACGTCTTGAAAACGAACCCCGTTTTTTGTTTGGGGGTTCCCGGGGCCTGTATCACGAAGCGAGATCAACCTTTCCTGGGTTACCCAGACCTATCCTGGGTTGACTAACCCTAACAATGGCAATCAGGATAATCGGTATCACAACGCTGAATATCAACTCGGTAACTCAACCTAGAGTTGAAGAAGATGAAGAGCCGTGAACGCGCACGCAGCGGACCAATCACAATCATGAGAGAGGCGCAGCGTCACTGAGCGTCCTCACGGAGCGCTGTATGTGAGGGGAAAAAGTATTTCTCGTGAGGATCAGAGATTAATTCTACTAAAATATGAGGTGGAGAAAAGCAACTTTACAGAAAAGGCCAACACCGTGGCAGCTGCAGGAGGAGGAAACATGCGTGGCAACACATAACGGGATGAATAATGTTTAGCTTTAGTTTAGATTCGTTTATTTGCACATAATGTTAAAAACAGACAGCATAACATTTACAAGATTAAAAAAAGAAAAGTGCTGGAGAGGTTAGAAGCCACTAAAAGCTTATCAAAGAAATTCCCCTGTCAAAACATCAATGAAATCACATAATAGAGAAGGAAAAAAAAACGGGTCAGGAAAGAAGAAATAGAGGAGGAGAGAGGGAAAAATCAAGACAAAACAAGGTAGCAAATAAAATTATGTGTAGGTTAAATTACTCATCACTGGTTCAAGAAGCTGCAGTACCTGTACCTGTACATCTGACACTGATCACACCCTTGAATCCCATGAAATCAATGCTGCGCAGATGAATTGCGTGTATTACAATTATCGTCTAACATCATTGCGTCTGATAAATTGGTCTTCTTTGTCATAACGTTATATATGCTACAATAAAGCTTAAAGCTGACACCACAATTAAATCATATCAACACCAAATTGATAGTCTGAATAAAATCATCCTGATATTGAGCTGTGTTAGAAATTAACAGCTGCGCAGAAATATACCTAGTCTCCCTTTTTAAAAAAACAAGGAAAATCCCTCAAACGCCATGAAGTGTAGACATGAAAGGCTACTTTCCACATTTCCAGCAGCAAAGCTGTCAATTCTCTTTAACAGGGATCATTTCCTCCAACAAAACAAAATGTTGGCACTAATTAATGGTGCTATTAAGTGTCCGCAAATGATCAGTTTCTTTCTTATGAAGGGGTGGGATGAAAGTTCGACTTCTTTTCACTCCTTTTTGAACAATCTTTTCATTGTCTGTTGTTGTTGTTTTCTTTTCTTTTTTAATGTTCAAAATAAACTTTCAAATTAATTAAACTTCCCGTCATGACTGGGCTGCATTTCTGTCAGCGGAGTCATTTTTTTCCGAACAGCTGATTGGCCAGTGGGTGGTGCTTTTTATAGGATTAGATGTAACCCTGAATTTACCCTGCTCCGGAGCAGGATAGCCGTTCAGAGTAAGTTACCGTGGTGATCTAGCCCGATAAGAACTGAACCGGCTTCGTGAGACCGAAAACCCAGGGTTAACCCTGAAGTTACCTCACTAAGACATTAATCCTGCTTCGTGATACAGGCCCCCGGTCTAGACGGATTCACGTCTCCATAAACGTTCAAATCAAACATGTACTCACCTCATAGACACAGATGTTAGGAAGTACGGGGGTTGCCCTGTGTTTGTATATCCGTTATTGTTCAATAAACATGCATTTTATCTCGGGATGTCTTTAAATTTTCTTCACCCCTTCTTCGTCCTGCAATGAATGAGTGCATCGGCTTTCTACTGCGCCACTTTAGCGGTAGGGAGGTGCATTGCACATTGTTAGTCAGTGTGCAATACACCTGGCACCTGGTTTATATTTGAAATTGTTTTTCCTCATATGTTAATTTATACAAGAGAATGTTAAAACGTGGGTTGTTCAGTGCTATTCAGGAGACAGGGACTGTCTTAACCCATTAGTACCTACAAATACAGATATAATAACAACATAACAGTATGGTTCTTCTTCGAAAAGTTTCCAAACAATTTCTTGGCATAATCTTTTTTTTTTCTGTCCTTAACCTTAATTTGAAGGGAGGAGTACTCTCTCCCTTTTTATATACGTTATAGTGTAGACACTTTTACATCTCTCGCTGGTTTTCTCACATTTTGCAGATTTCCCAAAGATGAAAAGTTGAGAAGGCAGTGGGAAGTTGTGTTGAGAAGGGAGGGGTTTACTGCCACAGAGGCATCCAAGCTCTGCAGTAAGCACTTCAAGCCGAACGAATTTGACAGGACGGGTCAGATTGTCCGGCTTAGAGATGGTGCTATACCATCTGTGTTCAACTTCCCATCTCATCTCCAAAGAGTAGGTGTATTATTACGCTATTTGCTTACATAGATGTCTGATTTCATATGTAAGAACAGGTAGTTAATATCACTGTTTCAGGTATCCTAGTGCACAAAACAAGTGCACCTCTTTGGTGAGGCCCTGTCATTGGCACATCAGTCGTCAATGAACTTATCATCTGGGGGGGATTATGTACTACTACTATAAAAAAAAATTCTTGAATGACCTGTATGTGTAAATTCAAGTAGAGTCGAAGCAAAACTGAAATCTAATCTCTCTGTCTTAATTTAACAAAAAAGATGTATAAACAATCACACTTTGCTGAACATGTTTTTTTTCTATTTGTTCTTTCTGCATGTTTAGGAATCAGTGATGTATTGTGTATTACAGTACACACTGTGGGATACTAAAACCTGTTCAAATTGTTTTTAATTAAGTTGTTTTTAAATGTTGTGTTTCTTCCATTTTAGCCAGTAGCAACCAGGACCACAAAAGCTTCAAGGAAAGCTGAAAAGAGCCCACAAGTGGACCTTCCTCAGCATTTCCTTGAAAGTGAACCTCAGCCCAATGTTGTAAGTATTTGTATTTGATATGTCCAGTCCCATACAGCTGTGAGCATCATGGCCCTGGTCACATTAAAACCTCTCCCTTGCTTTTTGCTACTCTTTTCAGACACATTCACATATACACATGTGCACACTTTGAAATGTGCCACTGTTAACTACAGTATGCATTCACACACGCACGCACGCATGCACGCACACACGCACTTACTCATATCCATGGTACTCGCAGTGGTATTTACAGGTATGACATCCTTCTTTCTACTAGGACCACACCTATGCATTGCCTGATTCCCCCACTCATCTAAAGGCCAGACTCAGTGAAGCTTTGGCTAAAGTGGAGAGTCTGGAGCGAGAGAAGCAGAATGCCAAGAAAAGAGAATGGAGGGCAAAGAAAACAATCGAGAGTCTTCTGGAGGATCTGAAGAAAAAGAACCGCATAACTGATGAGCTGAGGGAAGAGGCTTGATTTCTACTCAGGTAAAATTAGATGATAATACAACTTTATGTTATGTTAACAGTCTTTGTTAGAATTCATATAGGTATTATTTCAAGGGAACTTACTAATTAGTTTGTACGAACTGAATTTCAGATCTTCAGATAGATCTCCTTTCCAACCCGGGCCAAGAATACTCAAAGGACCAGAGAGAGTTTGCCCTCACACTCCACCTCCATGGTCCAAAAATGTACACCTACCTGAGGGAGTCTGCACCTTCCCCTCCCACATCCACATACATTGCAAAGGTGTTGTTCATGTTGTTTGATTACACATATATTTAAACATACTGGTTCAAATACTTAAACCACTTTAGCCCTACATAATATGTTGTATGACAAACAGCAAAGTGATGTACAAACTACGAGCTTGTAGATTTGCTATTTTCACTATTTTTGAATGTCTTGGAAAAAGAGAATAATTTTAGAAAGAAAAATGAAAGAAAGAAAAAGTGCCCAAAATAGGGATGTCAGGGTTAAAGTGCTTAAATAGCTATTTGTTTTCTTTTTGCAAAGGTGGATGAAATCGGTGGATGCCAAGCTTGGACTCAACATGATGATGTTGGACATGTTGCAGAAAAGGCATGAAGAAGATCCAACTAAATATGGTTGTGTGGCACTCATGTTGGGTGCCATGGCCATCAAAAAACATGTCCAGTACAACCCCCATATGCAAAAAATGTCTGGATTTGTGAATATGGGGGATGGCACTTGATGAGACTGATGTAGCCTCTGAAGTGCTTGTTTTTATGGTGTATATTTTATGCTATACTATGTTTTGTATTGTGTATATTGTGTTTATAAAGTATATATGTTTATACAGGGTTGAGGTGAATAAAAGAACTGTGTTGTGACCTAAATAACATACTGTTGCTATCTCCAGAGAGTATTACAGCATTTTTAATTTACAAAAGCATCCTGTATCATAACTACGTGTGCCGTTTATAACAAACCAAACCGCTTGAAAATCAGTTGAAAATTCAGTGAGTTATTCTATTTTACTCATTCTACTTGTGCATACAGCTCCTTCCTCAATAGAAGTTTTTTTTTTTTTTTTTTTTAAATTGTGTGACACACAAGACCTTACATACAGGCATACACCCATAGATACTTACAAACCTACATGGGGTGCAGAGATACACACAAAGCAAGAGTAAAAAAACAAAAAACAAAAACAGCCAGAGGCCTTTACAGATCACTTCCACAAAATTTCTCCATAATAGAGTATGTTTTTGCGGCTTTCTTATTTCTGATGTCCTTGATTGTGGCAGCATAACAGTGCAGTTCTTGTCGAAAGGGTACAATGTTTGGTTTAGATTTGACCCATTTGTTTTTATGGATGTGAAATTTCCCCAAACTCAAGATCAACTGACAGAAAAAACACAAATCTTTGTCTTGGTTATCAAAATAAATAAAAATGTGTTTTTCCTGGAAACTGATCGTTCTTCCTGTTTTCTCTTGCACAAAATGTTGAACATCTTTCCAAAAAGTTCTACTGTAAGTACACTGATAAATTAAGTGAGAGATGGTTTCATCTTCGAGTCCACAGAAATCACACACATATTCAATGTCCAGTTAAAATCTTTCTAGTGTTTTCTTTGCAGGGTAGATTTGATGTAAAATTTTAAACGAAACTTCTTTCACCTTGTTAGTAAGACAGAATTTGTCACCAACCAGCCACGCTTTATGCCAGTTAACCTCTCCAATTGTGCAGTCCAGTAAATTTGACCTCTAGGCAGAATCCTTGATTGTAAACAGCATCTCAAATATGTGTTAGAGAAGGATTTTTTGTAATGTCTACTTCGCCCACAAAAATATCACAATTATAATTTTCTGCAACAGCAGCATTTCTTGCAGTCCCTTTAAGAAGCTGCAGCACACCCTGTGGTAGTGCATCAAAAATCACAGCATATTTCTTCGACGTGACTGGCCTTCCTCAATAGAAGTGAATGCACTGTGGAGGCGAAGCGAGACCCATCCAAGATGGCGGCCGGCTAGGACTTCGGCTCCAATGTCGTTATCAATATAGGCGCATGCTTTTTACGTCATCACCGAAGACCTTCCTTGTCCCTCGTGTCATAACATGGTCGACTCTGAGCCACAGCTACAGTCTATGCTCTGAGCTGACTCTTCTGGCAGTGACAGCAACCCACTGCTGAATTCAAAGCGTGAATCGAGGACTTCTTCGCCGCTGCCATGCCTCGCTACGAGCTGGCCCTGATCCTGAAGGCGATGCAGCGGCCGGAGATGGCGGCTGCTCTCCGGCGGACAGTGGAGACTTTGATGGAGCGAGGCGCGGTGGTGAGGGACTTGGAGAACCTGGGGGAGAGATTGCTGCCCTTCAAGATAACCAAACACAATCAGAGGCACGCCCGGGGGGCTTACTTTCTGGTCGATTTCTACGCAGCCCCCAGCATCCTCACAGGGTTATTAAACCACCTGCATCGTGATGTGGACGTGGTGAGGCCCACTGTGCTGAAGAAGGACGACCAGGTCTCCAGTAGTAGCTGCTGTGGCCCCCAACAGTGATTGAATGTAAGGAATGGCTGATAAGGGTAAAGATGGAAAAGCTACATTATGCATCTGTTTGAAACCAAGAGTATCAAATAACTCAATAGTTACATTTGCAAGGTTGTGACACCCAAGTTGTGCTGTTGTTGGTTAATGAATTGACAAAAACAGTAACTGGAGTTTATGAATTCACTGTCAGCTGACCAGCCAATTGACTAATCATTTCAGTGCACCCTAGGTTAATAAGAATCTAAATAGGTTAGTGGATTTGATCTAAAAATCTGTGAAATTGTAAGCTGTTGGTTAAAACCAGTTGAAGTGATGTACAAAACTACCACTACAGCCCCAATTCCAAAAAAGCTGGGACGCTGTGTAAAACGTAAATAAAAACAGAATGCAATGATGTGAGAATCCTTTGCGACCTATATTCAATTGAGTACAGTGCAAAGACACAATATTTAATGTTCAAACTGATTAACTTTTTTTCTTTGTATATACACTCATTCTGAATTTGATGTCTGCAACACACAAGATGGGAAAGTTGTTGAACGTAAACAGGTTATTGGTGACAGGTGGTAGTATTATGACAGTCTGAAAGGGGCATCCTCAAAAGGCTCACTTGTTCACAAGCGAGGGAGCAATATTCATTGCTTTGTCACAGTCACAGTTTAAGAATGCTTCTCAACACACAATTACAAAGAATTTAGGGTTTCACCATATACAATCCATAACATAAAACACTTCCTGTGACTTTTCTGTCAGGCAGCACTGCATTAAAAACCAACATGACTGTATAAAGGATATTACCATATAGGCTTTGAAACTCTTTGGAAAATCATTGTCGATAAACACAGCTCATTTCTGCATCTACAAATGCAAGTTAGGACTCTTCCATGCAAAGAGAAAGCCATTTATCAGCAACATGAAGAAATGCTGCTGACCTCTCTGGGCCCAAGCACATCTGAGGTGGACTGACACAAAGTGAAAAGTGTGTTGTGGTCTGACCAGTCCACATTTCAGATTGGCCTTCAAGCTAAAGAGGAAAAGGACAGTCCAGATTGTTACCAGCACAAAGTTGAAAAGCCAGCATCTGTGATGGTATGGGGGTGGTGTAGTGGCCATGGCATGGCAAACTTGCACATCTCTGAAGACCTCATGAATGCTAAAGGGTACAAACAGGTTTTAAAACAAGATATGCTGCCAACCACACACTGTCTTTTTCAGGGACATCCCTGCTCATTCCAGCAAGACAATTCAAAGCCACATTCTGCATGTGTTACAAAAGCTTGGCTTCATAGTAAAAGTGTGCAGGTACTAGACTTGCCTGCCTGTAGTCCAGACCTGTCTCCCACTGAGCATGTGAAGCACATTATGAAGCGCAAAATATGATGATGGCAACCCTGGACCGTTGAGCAGCTGAGGTCGTATATCAAAAAAGAATGGGAATTTTTTTTTTTTTTTCTTTCCGTAATTTAACAGTTAGTGTCCTTTGCTCGCAAACGCTAACTGAGTGCTGTTAAAAGAAAATCAGAATCAGAAATACTTATTTGATCTCAGGGGGTAAATTGTATAACATTACAGTCACTCTGATGTAAAGCATATAGAATAACAAGAAAGTAGAATTAAAAAGAATGAACATATAAAGTATTTAAATATATAAAGATGAAAATATGTGCATTATGCTACAATGTTGACACTAGTATGTAAAATATTTAAAAATATAAAATGTGTATAATATGCTAAGTATGTGAGTGTGTTTAAAAATCTAAAAATATGTCCATTTTGCTACATTACAATGTATAAAACAAGTATGTAAAGTAGTAGAAATATAAAATGTGTATTATGCTACAATGTACAACACAACATATACATAAATAGAAATAAGAATTAAAAAATTACCAAATAATAATAATTCAGAATGAGTGTATGTTTTACCAATCTATGAGTTTGAACATTAAATATTTTGTCTTTATACTGTATTCAATTGAATATAAGTAAAACAAAAAGATTGACAAAATATTGCATTCTGATTTTACTTACATTGTACACACCTTCCCAACTTTTTTAGACTTGGGTTTGTACTAGGCAACTACCAGATACTTATATTCCCTTTACTGATTTGTAGACACTGCCCTGCCTCATGACTGTGGTGTTCTGACTTTTTGTACGTGAAAGTCATCTTGGCCTTAAAGGGCGTGAAAGGCACCTTTTCGAAAGAAGTGAATTGCTTATGTAAATAGTTAGCGTAACGAACTTGCTCAACAGTGTAAGGTTTGAAGGTGGTGGCCGTCTTGTAGTTAACAGACGAATAAAAAAGAAAATCAAGGATAAATCAGTAAAAACTAATTAACAAGAAGTTGCAGTACAAAGTGCCAAATATATTAATTTAGAAATTTGTCACCATTGCATATTTTGACCACTGAAAAGCACTGCTTGTTGTTCAACTTAGTACATGCCACAAATCTTTAAGAAACAACTGTCATGGATCTTTATGAAAATGTTACTGGTATGTGTCTATAATAAAAAACAACCCTCAAATACTGATATTGCTATCATCCTCAAAAATTCAGTACTGGTCAGCTTTAAGACGTGGTCAGTGTAACCTTACACTGACTTCATTAAATGTGTTCATGCAGTCAGAGCCCTTAACCTTCTGTTTATGGAGATCATGTTTTGCTGACTGTGCTGTAACTTAACCCTGTGTAATGGTTGTTCCCTTTTGTTTTACAGGTTTTTGCAGCTGAAAGCCAGAAGATGTACAGCGTGATGCTTCCCTCTTTGACCTTTTCCATAGTTGTTAACCTACATTTGTATGTTATGTCATAATAAAGTACTTTTTTCTATCATAGTTGCAAGTTTGTCTTGTGATCTTTTTTACATTTTAGACAATGCACTCCACATGATATTTAGTGGTTTATGCAGTTCTGCAATTTTTAACTGGTTGAGCAAATATCCAGACTTGATCACTGCACTCTGAGAAAACACTGTTCAGAAATAGGGAGCTATTACACTGCCACTGAGCTTCCAAACCGGGGTGAGTTGTCCTCATGGGATCAAATTAAACAACCACCTCATTATTTTAAGAGATCAAGGTTGCTAATGTTTTTCAGGGACTTTTTCCAGCTTGTTTGTCTTAGCTGGAATGGCATTTGTGTAAGTTGATCCACATTTGTTTGGCCATACCTAACCCCACTGTAATCACACCATGCATTTATGTCCTGGGAGCAGTTGAAACTTACAGTTGATTCTTGCTGTTTTTGTCTCTCTGTTAAGACACTGAGAAATAATATTTAAAGTGATAAGCTATACAGACACTACAGAAATAACTGCAAAATGAAAACCGTGGTGTTTAATATAAAAATAAAGCTGGAAAACATTCCTACCAAAACATCATTAACCTCTAAAGAATTATGAAAATAGTTAGTTAGAGAATAGTTCACACTCCTGCTAAATATATGTGTGTTTGAATGTCTTTCAAATACGTCTTGATCTTTGCTATGATCACATCAGTAACGCCGAGGCGGAGTCACATGTCTTGTCAGCTGACAATGAGACACCATAAAGGCATCAACAAGCCTCACCGTCTGCATTGCAGTGCTCACCATTCTACAGCCGATTTCACCCTTCACTGAGACTTACAAACAGACGAGCCGGAAAACAGCGGAGTCATGCTGCTCCTAACTCTGCTTTTCGTGACCTCAGGTAATATCAACACGTATGGGAATAAGATAATGCTGTTTTGAACGTCGTCCATACCGTGATGCACTTACATTAAAGGCTTTGTGGTTGTGTAACGTTAACTAGCCAAAAGCGTTTCAACATGAAACGCGGAAGCGTCTCGTGCGGCATTTGCTGTGGTAAACAGTAACGTTAACGGTTACATATCGGCTAACCTGCCGGTTTAAACAGTGTTAACTTATAAACAGATATTATGTGTTTGTCCCAATTAATTTGCCAAATCTGCAAAGCAGTTCTGTTAAGTCAATTTCTATCGCTTGCCTTTGAGGTTTTAAGGCGTTATTGTTGGCCTGTAACAACTCGGCTAACATTAGCCTGCAAGCTAACGCCAGCTGGCTAGCTAGTTACATTTTGCCAACAACATTAGCCTGTTATCTTTAATTATGATTTTGAAAAGTACATGCTCTTGCAGATTATATATGAATCATTAGCGTAAGGCTAGATAAGGTACTTTAGCATCTAGCTAACACTTGAGATAATTTGCGTGTTGTTTATGTCGGTATAGGTAAATGTTTTCTCATTATGTTTCAAGGGCTGATCCGCCTCAATTTACATGTTCTATATGTGGTGCTTTATTGACCCTTTGTCTGGTTGTATGGGGAAGTTCAGATAGCAGCGTCCAAACCGGCGACTTTCATTTCAGTTTTTTAGTTGAAGGTCAGTCCAAGTTTCGGTTTTTGTTCCTCACATTATTTTTAATTTAGTGGTACCAGTATGTGTCTTCATGTGTACTTGTGCCAATAATAGCCTAGCTAACGTATCTTCATATTCAGACAAACTGGGTCAAACTGGGTAAATGAAACCAACACTTTGCTAAGTTACTACTGCCATGAAGCAATGTATAACATACAGACGACAAGGCTATTTATACAGTTACATATTGTTGACTTGGCTTCATGGCATTTGA
Organism: Epinephelus fuscoguttatus; assembly: GCF_011397635.1. Taxonomy (NCBI): domain Eukaryota; kingdom Metazoa; phylum Chordata; class Actinopteri; order Perciformes; family Serranidae; genus Epinephelus; species Epinephelus fuscoguttatus. The sequence goes on from NC_064767.1 coordinate 26,099,392, forward strand.
AGTATGGATCTAAAATGAATGTCCTAGCTTGTTTCTTATCAGAGCACAAGCTGTGGTTCCTTGCAGTCTATTTGCAATATTGATTTCTTTAAGTCGTGGTATTTGTGCTTTGTGTGTTTAGTGCTTATCACCAGGCTGACTCCTGGGTCAAAAATATTTTATGTAATGTCGTCTTTCCGCTTCCACATTTTTCCATGTGCATGTAATAAGCTTAGGGCTCAATCATATCGTTCAACAAGTTTTATGTATGCATGTGTAACCTAGCACACTGAAACTGTCTCAGAGGCAACTTGCTGTTGTTGAACAATGTAATCTGAATCCTGTTTGTAGCCTTTTGTGCTTGCTGTGTCATGTGATGTTGAGTCACTCACATTATGATGAGTTTTCTGTTTCAGAATCATGGCCACAGAAAGTGAGTCAGATATAGGCCTGTACATGAAATGGCACTGTCTGTTTTTGCTGACTTCTCGTAAACCTAGTGTTGGCTGTCTAACAGATGACTTGTTTTTCTGTTGTGGATGGTCATATAAGGCCAGTAGAAGTTTACAACACATTTTATCTTGCTGTGTATTGCCTTGTGAGCTGTAAACAATTTACATTGCACAACCTTATGTGCAGAGATGTCATCCATGTTGGTGCAGTCTGTCTGCTTGAGAACAGCTTGTTATTTTGTCTGACTGCTCATGTGACTGTGGTGGAAAGTGGGAGTGTCCTGCCTGCACTGTAACTCTGTTGGTATGAATAATGAGCCGGAAGGGTCTCACAGTGGTGTAACTGGGTGATAGGAAGGTTTATCAGTGCAGCCTGACCTTCTTTGCCAAGTCCTGGTTATCACCAAAGGCTCCACCTTGAATTGGGCAGGACTTGCGTACTTGTTTATATTCTGAGTGAACTATTGGGTTTGAATCTGCTTTTATGTCCAATTAATATGTTAATCCAACAGCGCTTTAGTCATAATTCCAAATGTAGTTAGGGCTTAGTTGATTGATGAGATATGTGGCGATGAACTGTTTCTCAAGCAGGGTTTGGGAGGGCAGTAGTGAAAGCAGGAATCGGTTCTGCAAACTATTAGGTTCTTTCCCACATCACTTTTTTCTACCTCAGTGAAATGGAGAATTGTAAACATTAACCTTTTTTTTGCCTTGGCCTAAAATATACTGTCAGTAAGTGCATACCACCAATTCCCACTTTTGCAACTGTGGTACATATTTGAATAATGAATTTCCCCTAAGGTGTTTCCTCTTGGTCTGCTGCTCTCTGGCTGGTTGGTTTTGGCAAGTTGGTGGAGGGAAATTGTGCCAGATTTAGAGGCATCTTCTAATGCGACTTAACATTTTAGCTAATAGGATTTTTTACACAACTGGCAGTTATAAAACAGTTAGTGTTTACAGCTTCACAGAGCAAGCCCACTGATCTATCTTGGCCCTCAATGACAGGCTCAAGCAGGTGACTGAGGAGCACTTTTTTATTGAAACGTCAAAACGAATCTTTCTGTATGAAACTGCAAAATCATAGCTGCCGTTGTGAAAGTCCTAATTGATCCCAACAATGCGGAGTCAGTTTCAATACATTTGGGATCTTCAGTGTCGTTGTTGTTGTGGTATCTCTGAGTCTAATAAAGTACTCACAGATAAAAGTTTTAGTTCATTTAAATAAAGTAGGTCCTTTTAAAATAAAACTCTGCTTTTTGTCATCTGCAAAATATCTTAAACCGCATCTGACGAGCTTTAGGATGCCCTTTTCTCCATAATGTTTTTCATTAAACCTGCTGGGCAGTGTCACTGCTTGTGATTTTTTTTTTTTTTTTTTAAATCCTCCTAATGGTTGGAGCAAATATGCCAGTCTTGAATTTCCTCATAGTATGATCACCAGGGAGATTAAGCAAAAGGTGTGGCAGACTAGATTAAACTGCATTTTCTTAGGAGAGAACTGTGTCTAGATCGGTGGTTCTCAACTTTATCATGTCAAGTATCTCTAAATCAATACACATTACGTCACAGACCCCTGTTACGATGATAGGGACCTCCATTTGAAAGGATTTTGGTCGTCAGATGTGATTTAGACCAGAATCTTATAGTTGTCAACTACAGTTAAGGAAATAACTGCGGAGGAAGTGAAACCTTTGATTGGGCTGGTCACTATATGACTCATACTCTCACATTAGGCTTACTTCTATGGTGAATTCAATTATAAAAAAATAAACTGTATTCCCCATTTTCTTTCTCCTGTTTTATGTGGACCTCCTGGAACTCTGTCAAGGACCCCTGGAGATACCCTGACCCCTGGTTGAGAACCACTGGTCTAGATAACCTAAAATGTCTACTGTAGAAAGCCAGAGAGCAGGAAAATCCAAACCAATAGGTGCAGCGCCTCCTAAAAGAATAAACTGGATATTTAATCTGCAGATTTAAAGACTGCAGCAATAGCATATCTAGGGATACAGTTTTTGTCATGTGTCTGCTTCCTCGAAAAGGTATGACATTGGACCTTTTGTCTACTTTGCAGCTGTTGCGACCCCTCTGCTGGGCACTGAGCAGTGTGCTCGTGGACCCCCCTACTGGTGTCAGAATGTAAAGACGGCGTCTCTGTGTGGAGCTGTGACTCACTGCCAGCAGAATGTCTGGAACAAACCCCAGATGGTGAGACTCATTTGCATTTCTGTTTCTATGACAGTGACAAGTGCCATTCATATTCTGTTTGTTCAGAAAAATTGTGTTAAAATTCATCGTTAACAGAAGGCACATGCTCGTCTTTCGTACTAACTCCTGTGCATTTCTTTTTTGTTCAAGATATTCAGAACACTTGGAAATCAGTGGGACATTTTTATTCACACAGCCAATTGTTCTGTTTCAGAAATCAGTGCCATGTGACCTGTGTAAAGAGGTGTTGACTGTGGTGGAGCAGCTATTGAAGGACAATGACACTGAGGTAAGATTAAAACATTGCAAATTCGCAACTGATGCGAACACGAATACATCCCCCAGTTGCGACACCAATTGCAGTGAACACAATTGCACATCTTCACGTACACACACCTACACTTACCTACCTTACCTCAGTACCAAATTTTTAGCCTCCTTGGGTGGCTAAACTTTTGCGGATGGACCAACCCAACAGAGCAAGCTATAGAGCTGCCAATCACAGCCAAAATTTCCCTTTGTGTTCAGATAACCAAGTAAGTTGTCTTCAACTATACCAAGAATTTAACGCCCCTTTTGTAAGACGTCTGGGTATTTGTCTGATTGCAGGCTGAGGTTCTTGGCTATCTGGAGAAGGCCTGCCAGCTCATCCCCGATCAAGGTCTGACCGCAGAGTGCAAGGAGATCGTGGATAACTACTATCCCATCTTGATGGGAATCATTAAAGGAGAACTGGTGAGCACTGTCCTCCTGTTCGTCTCAATCTCAGCATATTTTCAGTTTGAATATGGATCAGAAACCTGTGGTTTAAGCCCAGGGTTGCAACATTTAACCAAAAAATGTAGTTTAGGCACACCACAAGTTCACATTTTAATGGTGCCTTTATGGGGTTTACATTTAAACCTTAATGAGATGCTTTCAAATAAAACATGTTTTGCCAGTGATCTTATTGAAACATTTTGGAAATTTGGTTTCTGATCAGTTTATCATTTGGCTTCATCTAAGACTCTGAATGGTCTATCTGCCCCTCAGTTTCAAAAATGGAAAAGAGAAGTGTCTGTGAGCAAAGTGCAGGGAGCAGAATAAGGGCTATTGATGGGGAAGTGAGTCCAAGTCTAAATGGGAACAGAGTCATCATTGTGTAATACTAAACCTCATGACTGGGAGCTTTTGGTGTCGTTTCTTTGTTTCAACTCTCACCTGCTACAACCACTTTTGAGAATAGAAGAGACATTTTGTTAGATCCTATAAAAATGGAACATGTCCTCTCATGATAGTGTGGCCAAGTTTGATTTCCTTTTAAACCATGTGTGTCATCCAGACTTAAAAGCTAGGGGTTCTTTAAGTATTTTACCTGTGCTTACAGCTAACCTATACACAAGACTTTTAAAATAAAGCACTCAGCTACAAAGTGGCTATAAATATGTGCCTAGTTTTTTAAATAACTTAAAAGTTGTTTGTTTTTTTTAGGAGGATCCCGGTGTGGTGTGTGCAGCCATGGGGCTGTGTCAGTCTCAGCAAGTAGCCCTGGCTAAGGTTCAGGCCCAGGAGCAGCTTGTGTCCAATGAAATCCCCCAGGTAGACCTCGCCCAGAAAGTGTCTCCCTTCCTCCTCAATGTGCCCCAACTCCTCTATCCTCAGGCTAGCTCCAAGCAGGAGGCCTCAAAACAAGAGAAGCAGGTATCCTGTTAAACTCCCGTCAGTGTTCTTAACATGTTGTTGATGAGTATTGTCTTTATTTGACCTTGAATCTTGACGTCCTCATAGACAAATGAAGATGTGTGCCAGGACTGCATCAAGTTCCTGACTGATGCTCAGGCGGAAGCCAAGAAAAACACCTCATTTATTGACTCTCTCATTGAGAATATTGAGAACCAGTGTGACCTGTTGGGACCAGGCTTGTCTGAAATGGTAAGAGACCTACGGGAGTGGAGGAAGTTTGACTAAGTGCATATTTTTCTTTGTCAACAAAAAGTGCTGTATGTGTATATATGTATTTTTCCCTCATTGCAGTGCAAGCAGTATGTTGGCCAGTACGGTGAACTGGTTGTGCAGCAGCTCATGTCCATGGTGAGTGTTCACCCTCCCTCTTCATGTGCCCCAGTGATTTTAAAAAGTAGTTCAGTAAAACCTTTTTGTGTTTGTATATTTAAGCCACATTGTAACATAAATGGTCATTATCCTCTAATAATCAATGGCGAGCATAATCATCAAAACTAATAAGTCTGATCATTTGTATGTTTTGGTAGTGCTAAGCTCATAATTCAGTCTTGCAGCACTACCTGGCCTGCTGCCCCCAGTTTATTCACATCTTTAAATCGCTTTCTGTCTTTCTTTTATTTTTCTTGTCTTTTTTTTTTTTTTTTCCCCTGTATTCCGTCTTTACGTTTCTCCCCTCCATTCATGTTGTCCTGCTCTGTTTTCTCCTGCTCTGGGTTTTGTGTGCTGCTCCCCAGGAACAGGTAGGTCTGTCTGTGTTCAGCTCGTAGCTTCCTAACCCCTTAGCTCTCGCTTCTTGTGCTGTCCACTCCTGGCACTGCACACCTAACCCTGCTGGGATGCATGTAAATGATAATCTAATCAAAATTGAGATTACATTACTTAACCTGAATACTCTGCTTGTGTGGCTGACGAGTTGACACCTAAATGGCTGTTGTAATACTGCAATGAGGGGCCACATCAGGATTCTCTCCTGTTTCTTCACATCAAATGAGCATACAGTGCTGTCATATTTAAAGTATGCTCGGATGCTAGTTTAAACAAACAGATGCACTGGTCTTTACTAACCCTGAAGTAGCCTTACCCCCAAAAAAACCACCACCTTTTTATTGTACTTCGTAAGGTGGTTCAACACTGGCTGATGTTAATGGATGCCTGTGAGCTAGAGAAGTAAACATTTTTTTGTCAGTATGGGTTTGCATTGCTGTGTGTTTGGTACCAGTAAAAGAGAGCTGTGTTAGGCGTCTTTTTTTTTTTTTTTTGGTAGCATAGAAACTTGCATATTGCATGGGTGGTAATGTAGTGGAATGATATGCAGATTACAGACACATGGTTTATGTTAACAGCATGCAATGGGACACTGTGTGTAGACCATAAGCTGTGTATCCAAAATGAACTGTCTGTTTCCTCTCTCAGCAACCCAAGGACATCTGTGTTCACGCTGGCTTCTGTACTGAAATGAAGAAGTCCATTCCCATGCTGAAGCTGCAGGCTGCCATGACTGTACCTGCTGCCAAGGCTATCCCCGCTGCCAAGGCTGTACCTGCTCTCAAACTTTTCCCTGCCACCAAGGTCGAGTCTGTCGCTGCTAAGTCTTCTAAGGTAAGTCATAGCGGGCACCTGACTTCTGACTTTTATCAGCACTGTTTTCTTTGTACACGCACATAAGACATTGCCTCTTTGTGTTTCAGCCCATGGTGCGTGTCCGTGATTCCCCAAAGTGTGCCATTTGTGAGTTTGTGATGAAACAGTTGGAGGCTATGTTGGAGGATCAGAAAACAGAGGTGAGATGTGTGCTTCTTGATGTTTCCAAGTAAAAATAAACTCTGCAAAACTGCTGCCAACACACTTAGTTTGACTCAACTCTAGTTTTTAGCTAATCCATTTGTCTGTGTCGCAGGAGGAGGTGGTTCAAGCTGTGGAGAAGGTGTGCACATATCTGCCCTCTTCTCTGAGTGCCCAGTGTAAGGACCTGGTTGAGACTTACGGCCAGGCCATTATTGAGCTGCTGGTGCAGCAGGCTGACCCCAAGACTGTCTGCACAGTGTTGGCACTCTGCAATGATGCCAGCCGCGCCTTTGTCCGTAAGTTCACCCTTCAGAGCACACTAAATGTAAATGTTCACTCTGGTGGTGACAGATGTTTTGCAAGTCATATTAGGAATGTTACGAATTTAGTTTCATTTGATGTGTATGTGTGAACTCTAAAATCAAACTTTAAAAAAAAAATATAAATAAATAAATAAATAAAAAAAAATTTGCTCTTTAAGGTGAGAGGTCTTATTGTATTGTTTTGTTTTATTTGCCTCTGTGAAGCCACACTTGTGTAATAAAGTGTTGTCTAATTCTTCCTAGCTGCGCTCGACCAGGCTCGCTTTAAGGCTGGCGACTTCTGCAAGGTGTGCGAGATGGCAGTCAGTTACATCGATGGTATTCTGGAGAATAACGCAACGGAGGAAGAGATTGAGGAGGCTGTGAGGAAAGTATGCAGCTTCCTGCCTGACTCCTTCCAGAGCGAGGTGAGAAGTTGTAGTTTGATCTCCTTACCCTGTGTAACTTTTAATAAGCCTTGTATTAACCCCTGTGTGTCTGTGTCAACAGTGTGACCAGTTGATTCAACAATATGAACCAATGCTTATCGAGCTGCTTCTCCAGATGCTCGACCCAGACTTCGTGTGTATGGTAATTGATTGTGCCACTTATTTTTGTTTATAAATTGTTGGTAGTGAACAGTAAGTGGGATATTTGGCTTGCACTATCCCAGTCTAGTATCTGAGTTGTGTGTTTTGTGTGCAACAGAAATTGGGAGCCTGTCCCGAAGCTGTGCGCAGGCTGCTCGGAACAGAGCAGTGCATCTGGGGACCTACATACTGGTGTAAGAACATGCTGACAGCAACCCAGTGCGATGTGAGTAGTTTCGTCATTTTCACTTACAAACATGTATTCTGGTAATGAAATGTAAATGTTATATAAAAGGTATAAATCTTTTTAAAGGAATACTTCACCCACAAAATGCTAATTCGTACACAAGTTACTCTCCCAGTGTTACCCTGAGATGAACACTTTGTTTTTGTCACATGCCTCCACAGTGAACAAAGAATAAAAAGAGGGGGGAAAAAAATCTTGATGAATTTAAGTAATCTATTTTATCAAGTTGCTGTGAGCTGTAAATTCAGCACTTAAGGCAATAGCAGAAGATAACGTTATCTCAGAGCCTGACTGGGCAAAGCCTCTCTTCCTCCACGCTGCTGCCTCAATCCCACTCAGACCTACCCTGAGTCTGGGTGCCTGAACTGGAGATCAGCGTGAAAGCAAGGACTGCTAACTCTGAAGCTAAATCTGAAGACCGAAACTTCCCCAGAACCACACTTGCTGACAAAACACAAAACCAAAAATAAAAGCCGCCTTACTTGAAGACTTTCACGGGGCAGCCCCAAACTCTCAAACAAATCTTGCAGTGTAATTCAAGTCTCATTTATCCAGTCGTATGCTCAGTACTTCCTAAACGCGCACATGTTCGCTAAAACCCTACTATTTAACAGTTCCGCAACACAGTCTTGCATACTACAGACATGTAGCATGTGTTGGCAATTCAAAAAATGCAGAGTTCAAATGTGTGTGTCTGCCCCGCCGCGCTATGCGTATGCCTGAGTGTTTTGTGAATTCTTTATTTACCGTGGGGGCATGCAAGATGAGTTTCCTTCACAAATTCAGGGTAATGTGGCGTGAGTTAATTGATATACAAATGGTTATCTTTTGGGTGAAGTATTCCTGAAAGGCTATGACACAGTAATTAATGCATAGTTGATAACCCTTAACCGTATTGTACATCACAGCTGATCCCTTAAAGCTGATTAGGTAAACTCTTTATTTGATACAGGTTTGTTTTGAGAGACCAGTCTAACCACTTGTTTCTGTCTTTCAGGCTGTGGCTCACTGCAGACGCCACGTGTGGGTATAGAGGAAGAGGAAGCGCCAACTGATCTGTAGGGAATTCAAACAAATACTGTAGTGCTGCTTCCAACTTTTAATTTTTGTCCCATTTTCCTTTTTTAATGGACTCAAATGACTTAAATGCAGTTTGTGTAAATTAACATTGATATTTTGAATGATGTCATGGTGGAAAGGGACTGGACTTATTTTTTTCTGGGGGGTGGGGCAGGGGAGGAGTAATGAGGTGTATAGCGGCCTACAGCTCAGTCTGTTAGCGCTTCACAGAGCAGAAGTCACGAAGCGTCACTGTTGGGCTTTACTTAGCTTTGTTGCTAGTTGGGTGTGGTGTATGTAAGAACAAAAACTAAAAGTTTCACATGTTGTACAGTGTTGACACAGCATCAGACAGCTGCTGTTGAGTCTTCACCCCCCACCCCCAAACGGGAGAGACCGCTCAGTGTGTTACGATTGGCTGCCATTACTTTTAGCAGTATGTCTGATCCTTATATTGCCTTTATATTTTGTAGAGAGAAAATGTGTGTTCTTGTTTTAAGGAGCTGATATGGAGGTAATTGGTTTCAGAGTGCACCTCCCACTCACCTCCCATTGTTTGTGCTCTTCCTACTGTTTGTAAATCACTGTTTCTAACGTACAAAGAGCATCTTGAATTCGATTGTTGTCTGCCTCGATCCCAGCGCCAACTGTCAGCTGGTCTGTAAATTTTTAACAATTAAAGTGATCCCAATCCACCTGGTTTATTTTGTTCCTTCTGTTGTAAACTGAATTTAGGTCAGTATTCTTATCAAACTTGTCGTAAAAACCTGCTGCCTCCTTGTTTATTACAGGGTGCTCATTTCTGCTAGTAGGAAACCAAATTTTGTGCAACCTCAGCAGTCAGTCATGTCTGTGTCATTTTAAAGAACTCTTATTCATAGTATGCTTAAAATATTTCAAATATTACAGGTTCTAAAACTGCAGCTGAAGTGCACATTTAAGAATGATAACCAAGACATCATTTGTTACTGTAAATGTTCAGTTTATAAAGTTGTATCAAGTAGTTACAGGGCAGACATGAATAACCACATGTTGATTGACAGTCAGCCATGTTTTGAGCTGTATCCGTCACAAAAATGTGGTGCTTCTTTACCATCTATACGTTTTTTTTTTTATTACAGTTGAACTAAACTAATACTGAACACCTTCTGCATAACAATGCACACAGTACCACAAAAATTCACCCCTAAGCTGCGTTTCCACCTCACCTTTTTGGTATCTTACCCTGGAACCTAATACATTTGTGCAAAATGTGTTTTGCAGTATGAAAAACAAAAGAACTTGTCCAGTGATGTGTCCTTTATGGACTGCACTGATATCTATTGTTAAGAGGGCCATTTCCTGATATTATATATGTAGAGATCAAGTCTTGACAGGTACAACCCCATCAGTGTAAACATAACATACATTAATGTGAGGTATGAAGTAGTCAAAGGCTTTTTGGTTAAGAGCGGAGATGAGAAGCTTATCAGCACTTTCCCTCATGCAGACAGCTGGCTGTACTGGTGTACGTCGCATCATAGTTCTGAGGTTCTGGTGTTCTTCAGACTCGACTGTATAGCTCAACTATACCACAGTGAATGGATGGGCTATTTTATAACAGCCTTGTCAAATGCAGTGCACAATAAGCACAGAGAAAGCAGATCCTACAGCCAGTCCCAGAGTGAGGAAGAAGGACATGACCACTCCTGTGGCCTCTGCCAGCTCTCGAGGTACCACCTTAGGGCCATAGATCATCGGCAGAGTGCCGAGGTAGCCGTTAGTGAGGCCTAGAAGGCAGTTAAAGACCACAGGGTACACGTCATGGCCGAATAGCACAGTGTGGAGGTGGTCCCTCGGCTGGAAGTTGCAGAACATGAGAAGTGGCACCATGACAGAGCGACACACCACCAGCACAGGGAGGACTCGGCTGGTGGGGCCGGGGACCTGCAGCCAGGCTGTGGCCTGCCTGCCGCAGAAGTCTGCTACATTGTACAGGAGGAAACTGGTGAGGGGCACAAAGTAAGTGGTTGTCCAGGGGCTGCCGCTGGCTTTGTTGACAGATTGGATCCCTGAAGATACAGCAGGGAACACCATGATGGAGATGAAGAAGACGTAGAAGACACTCAGGCCCAGCACCCATGTCTTCCTGAGGATAGGCTGCAGAGGTGGGACGGAGACTCCGCTCCCTGTGCCTGCTGCTGCTCCCCCGTCACCTGTTGCTGCCAGCATGTAGTGTCTATAGAGAGGAGAAACAGAATGCAGCACATTTTAAAGCAGTTATCCGTACACTGCCTTAATGCTGTCTTCAAGGCCACATTAACCTTTGAAATTGCTTTAAATGTCATCAGTCCATCTGTGTGAAATGCAACATTAAAAAAAATTAAGACTGGAATATTTGTTTGTTTATGCACCAAACTGAATCAAACAGTGACTTGAACAGGTAAGTTTACAATATTTATAATAATATATTTAACCCTATGATGTGTGGGATTTTAACATTTGGATTTTGGATTTTAACACAACTTTGGCAACATCTGGTGGCAGTCTGAGGAATGACACTGGCAGATAATGCACACTGCTGAACTATCTGTAATCTACAGTAGAGTGTCCAGATTCAAATGAAAGTAAATTTTACAAGACAAGAAAAGGTGTTGTTATCTCCTGTATCTATACAATAAAGTACGAGGTTACAGGTAATGTAGGGGGTGGGAATAATCAAAATACAATTTGAGGGGTATGAATGCATTTTTAAAGCATTTTTCAAATTTTTATGGCATACTATATACTATGACTTATTTTTGTAACATTTTTGTGATGAACTACATTATGACTTTTCTAATCTTATTTTCATGACATGATATAATATGACCTTTTAAATGACATTTATGGCATACTATGGCTTATTTTTCTTACATTTTTATGACATACTATACTATGACTTTTTAAATCATATTTTTATGACATACTATAGTATGACTTTTTTTAAATCATATTTTATGACATTACTATACTATGACTTTTTTAAATCATATTTTTATGACATACTATACTATGACTTTTTAAATCATATTTTTATGACATACTATAGTATGACTTTTTTTAAATCATATTTTATGACATTACTATACTATGACTTTTTTAAATCATATTTTATGACATACTATACTATGACTTTTTTTAAATCATATTTTTATGACATACTATACTATGACTTTTTAAATCATATTTTATGACATTACTATACTATGACTTTTTTTAAATCATATTTTTATGACATACTATACTATGACTTTTTAAATCATATTTTATGACATTACTATACTATGACTTTTTTTAAATCACATTTTTATGACATACTATACTATGACTTTTTAAATCATATTTTATGACATTGCTATACTATGACTTTTTTTAAATCATATTTTATGACATACTATACTATGACTTTTTTTAAATCATATTTTTATGACATACTATACTATGATTTTTTTTAAATCATATTTTATGACATTACTATACTATGACTTTTTTTAAATCATATTTTTATGACATACTATACTATGACTTTTTAAATCATATTTTATGACATTACTATACTATGACTTTTTTTAAATCACATTTTTATGACATACTATACTATGACTTTTTAAATCATATTTTATGACATTACTATACTATGACTTTTTTTAAATCATATTTTTATGACATACTATACTATGACTTTTTAAATCATATTTTATGACATTACTATACTATGACTTTTTTTAAATCATATTTTTATGACATACTATACTATGACTTTTTAAATCATATTTTATGACATTGCTATACTATGACTTTTTTTAAATCATATTTTATGACATTACTATACTATGACTTTTTTTTAAATCATATTTTGTGACATTACTATACTATGACTTTTTTAAAATCATATTTTTATGACATACTATACTTCATCTTCTAACCGCTTCATCCTCTTGAGGGTCGCGGGGGGGCTGGAGCCTATCCCAGCTACATCGGGCGAGAGGCAGGGTACACCCTGGACAGGTCGCCAGACTATCGCAGGGCTGACACATAGACACATTCACGCTCACATTCACACCTGACACATAGACACATTCACGCTCACATTCACACCTACGGACAATTTAGAGTTATCAATTAACCTAGTCCCCAATCTGCATGTCTTTGGACTGTGGGAGGAAGCCGGAGTGCCCGGAGAGAACCCACGCTGACACGGGGAGAACATGCAAACTCCGCACAGAAGGGCTCCCACGCCCGGGATCGAACCGGCAACCCTCTTGCTGTGAGGCGAGAGTGCTAACCACCACACCACCGTGCCGCCCCATACTATACTATGACTTTTTAAATCATATTTTATGACATTACTATACTATGACTTTTTTTTAAATCATATTTTTATGACATACTATACTATGACTTTTTAAAATCATATTTTTATGACATTACTATACTATGACTTTTTTTTAAATCATATTTTATGACATTACTATACTATGACTTTTTTTAAATCATATTTTTATGACATACTATACTATGACTTTTTAAATCATATTTTATGACATTACTATACTATGACTTTTTTTTAAATCATATTTTATGACATTACTATACTATGACTTTTTTTTAAATCATATTTTATGACATTACTATACTATGACTTTTTTTTAAATCATATTTTTATGACATACTATACTATGACTTTTTAAATCATATTTTATGACATTACTATACTATAACTTTTTTTAAATCATATTTTATGACATACTATACTATGACTTTTTAAAATCACTTTTTTATGACATAGTATATTTTGACTTTTTTTAATCATTCTTTTATGACATGCTATATATACTATGACATAGAGTATAGACTGTCACATAAATGTGATTAAAAAAAGTCACAGTACATGTGAGAAATATTCAGAAAATGCTTTTCAATAGTCACTGTAGCTGTTAAGTTTCTAAAAATTTCTCCTGGAGGGTTTAGTTGCAGAAGGCAACCAGAATTATCTTTGGCTGCTACTGACCTTGAATATGCCAGCTTGGGCAGCAGCAGATATGTCATGATGCAGAGCAGGATGAAGACATCAGCTGTCAGGAAATAGGCCAGGGCGCTGTCTGCCACATCCTTTGCCAGTGCCAGGTCCAGTATTGATGCTACTGCACTCAGCGTGCCTCCCATGGCCTGACCTGAGACAATAAAGGACCTCAGTTGGTTGATTCCGTTGATCAGTGCAGTCAGTTAACAAAAAGACAAGCTTCCTCATGTTCCACCAAAATCACCCCTATATATTAAATGTAACTATAAATCCATTTTTTTGGCCTTAAGTAGGGTAAGTGAAAGAGGACATGCAACAAAGTTTCCCTAGAGGTGACTCACGAATGTTAAAATTACGATACATATTTTTATTATTCTATCACTTTAAAGAAACTCCTGGCCCATGATAACGGCCCATATGTTCATCCATTTTCTTTTCCCTGCTTATTCCTGTTCTGCACTGGACAAGAGGCAAAATTATAACCAGTTATGTTAATAAGGTCAACTAGTTTAGTGCCCGTTCAAAACAGGTCGTTTACTTGGCCTCTAATATTGCTTCTTGCAGCTTTCCCAAAAACTGCTCTCCAAACAACTTCACACTCAACCCTGCGCTTCCTTGGGTCCTGAGCAATACACCTGCCATGACATAGGCTATATTTACACTGCAAGCCTTAGTGGATTTATTGGATTTATTGCTCAGATTCAATTTTTTTATTGGCTGTTCGCATTGTTTTTTAAATGTGGCCAATATCAGATTCCAGTGAACTGCTCACGGCCCTGAAACGACCCATATGTGCAAAAGAACAATGACGAAAATATCACATGCAGCACGCTGTCATAAGGAAGTAAGCATGGAGGCCGCTGAAGTCAGCGTTTACGGTTATGTCTAAAATTTCAAGAGGTCAAGGGCTACATTCAGCTGCATCTGTCAGCCCCTGTGACTCGCGCCAGCGCAGAATTATGACCAGTGTCTATCAAGAGTGATAGAAAAGTCACATGAATTCCAATATGACTGTTCAGACTGAGGTTGCATTGCAAAAAAGAAATCAAACCTGTATCCGATTTTTTGACAACATAAGAAAGTGACCCAAAAGATCAAATTCTGTGTGATTTGTGCTGTTCACACTGTTATTAAAAAAAATGAAGGACCACTTTTGCCTGCATCCAAAATGAGCCATAGGAGTGAGATTGGTTAGGGTAAGAATGTCAGGGTAAGCTAATGAGAGCCACAGCAAGGCAGAGTAGGGCAGGCTATGCCTTTGACAAGAAGGTGAGGATCTTAGAGCATTAGAGATCTTTAGTATTTTTCGCAACATCAGTGTTTATTTATTATTATGTAAATGTATCCAACAAAGTGCTCCAAAATAAACATCCAAAATGGGGCCATCTGTTCTATAGGGGGAACCTGTCATGTGAGTTCTATGGTGTGTTCTTGTTGTGTTTATCAGAGTGTGGCCACACACAGAGAGACAGATGCCATGATTATGTCCCACACACGTGGTGGCAAGCCATAAATAGTCTTGATGACAAGTTATTTTATTGGTAAACCCTCGATGAAGCTGCTAAACAGTGCAAAATGTATGGCTTCAAGACAGCAGAAAAGTTGTTTTTTAAATTACTTTGTGTAAGTGCTTCAAAGAAAATAGACCTGACTGAGGACTGTACCTGATATAAGGGCCTGAGAAATCCTCATAGGGAAATGCCCACTGATCCCGAACACACTGCCAGAGAAGAGGTTGGAGGCTCCACTGACGACAGCCACACTGGCCAAGGTACCAATGAAGAACTCTGTCCTGCTGTCTGACACATCCACCTTCACCAGAACTGTGGTCACCACAAACACCACCAGGATCACAAAAAGAGACGACAGGATCCGCACGTTTGAGGACAACCTGCCAACACCACACACACACACACACACACACACACACACACACACACACACACACACACACACACACACACACACACGTACAGGGATTAGACAGGATTTCATCAAAGATCAACATAAACATGAAAAAGAAGCAGATTTTTGGTGTTGTTGGACAAATGAGAGATAGTAAGCTATTAATTAATGTATTCTGCTGCAGAGATGCTGTTTAAAATGACAATCTTCCAAGCCCTACATAAGACATATGAGGCATTGTAATCTCCAAGCATCCAGTGTGTGTGTGTGTGTGTGTGTATGGGAAATTCACCTGTTAACTAGGACATAGTTGAGGATCAGACACAGCACAGAGGGTATCGTGGAGGCAATGGCCAGATAACTTTCAAAGTAGTCCTGTAAATAGTTAGAGAAAAGACAAAATATTTGATTTTGCTTGAATACAAGGACATACACCCATGCAATCACTTTGTGTCTCACACAAAATAAGAGGAAGTGAAAGGAGAGGGGAGAGAAATAGAAGAACATATTCCTTCCTTATCTTTGCTATGGTTTTTAAGTCAAAACAAATCAAGCATTAATCTAAGATTAGCAGAAACCTATCAAATTCATCATTTGTGAAACAGAGACATAAATCAGAAGCAGATGTATTTGCCCACTCTGTCTCTATCTTCATCTTGGTTGCCCTCAAGAAGCCTTTAAGGCATTTCTATGTGTGTAATTTTGTTTCAATGGATATCAGGTGTGTAGAGACACTCAGCTCTCACATCTGTCACAGGACCGTCACAGTTCTGTGAAAAGCATGCAGAATGGCACAAATGTGCATCTTCCTGTGTACACCCACGCTCAATATACATAGCAGCTGTATTTAGTATCCCATCCCTCTCACTCACACTGAGGTCTGAGCGGTGCTCCTTATTGCTGCTGCCATGAGTGTTGTTACTCAGTTTGTAGAGCCAGTAGTGTTTGGCTGTTATGAAGAAGTTCCAGGGCAGCAGGGACCCGATGCCCATGAGAAAGAAGATGATGTACACAAAACAGTAAGAGTCCCCTGGGCTGTAGCGCACGGCCAGAGGCACTGAGGAATGTTTGGGTAGGAGTGATGACGAGGGACTCTGGTCATCGCTCTCCTCATCCTCAGATACATGGTGGTTGCTGAGAGTGGTTGGAACATAGCTGGAGTTGAGACTGGGCTGAACAGGCTCTGTGTCGTCCATGTTCACAGACAGAATACAGGACACCCACACAGTGAAGACGAGAGAGAAAAGGGAAGGTTGAGGCAGTGAAAGACAGGAAGTACTAAAGAGAGAGCTGCGAAGGGGAAGAAGAAAAAAATGGGTTAAAAATCACTGTGGACTTATAATGTTACTGCGGAGAGTGAGGTTTGGATGATGCTTACTTGTGCTTGTCCAGAAAAGAAAAGGCAGACTGTTTGTTGTGAAGCCATAGTCTGGAGAGATCTCTGAGCTGTAGCTGGTAGAGATCAGTCCAGTTGTCTGGATCTTGTGATCCTGCAGGGCAACCACATTTAACCCTGAGTTATCATTCAATTCTGGGCATGCTGTATTTTCCCAATGTATTACTTTACATGAAAGACCCAAAATAGAGAGGTTGTACTCAGTTGATTTTCAACACAACACACTGGACATGACAGCTGCTACCTCAGTTGGGAACAGAAAGGTACACAGTTTAAAAATGACACATCATCATGATTCAGATGATGTGGAATGTGACATGAACACATTGTCCATTTCTCACCGTGCCCCCGCTGCACCAACAATGTTAATGGCGGCTGTAATCATTACTATTTGGCAGCAGTGTGTGGATGTGAACCCACTGAATTTACATAACTGGAGTCAGGGCTTTGGTTTTCCCACACACACAGTGGGATTTTTCTAAGTGAAATGCTTCATCACACAAAGTAACTCAGCCCTTCGTTTCTCATGTGATTGTTATTCACACTTTGAGCAATCACTACAGTTTCACTTCACACCTGTATGTGTTCTGCAAACTACACTAACCTCACATGATAAAAATAAGTGGTGAATGAAGCATGTAGGAGCAGTCACGAGATGAAAGCTCCGGGCTCTGATCTATTTCTACCTCTGACACAAATCATCTCTTGCTTGCACAATATAAAGTCATTACTTTAACTTTTTTAAGGAGGTTAGAAGAAGGCTGACATGACAGAACAAAGCTGACCTTGCATCCTAAAGCATCATGTGTGCCACTAATGAGGAACCAGTATTCACATGATGCTTACCCAAGAAAAGCCAATTACACGGACTCCAGCTCCAGAATTCAAAGTCTGCCTCTGGCCACTGCAGACAACCGGTTTCACATTCAACATTTTTTCACTCTTCATTGCGAAATTATTCAGCTCCTTCAACCACTGCCTTTGTTGTTATGTTCTTAAAGTTAAAAGACACGTCAAGTTGTTTTGTTTGTTTAGTGTGGACACCGCTGTAAAGAGTTAAGGTAACGTTAACGTTAGACGTTAGCTAAGGCTGTGTCCACAAACGTGACAGTTGGCTAACCAGCTCGACCCGAGTCAGCTGTTGGGCTCATTAAATAAAATATAAACATACCTCACTGTTGGACACTCCCTGGCTGTAGTTTCTGTCGTTTCCACAAGCATTACATTGACCCGTAAATCCATTTCACGGCAAACTTCATTTCTGGTCAGCTGATAAACAATGGTCTTCCACCAGCAGCGACAACTAAGGACGACTTCCGGTGCGGGTCCTTCAGAATAAAAGTGTAACATACGCAAGTCTATAAGAGACTGACTCAAAAAAGTATATTTTCTCAATAACAACGTCAGTTTCACTTACATAATACTTAATATGGCACAAGCCAGAGCTTTAATTAAAAAGAGTTTGTAACAGACACAAAATATTAAAAGTAAAAGTAATCCACGCTATTGTGGAAAGACAACACATATACCGGAAGTATTGTTGTACTAACAAAATATGAAGACAGCCTACTTCTTTTGTCTTTTATTTATATTTTTAATCTGATTATCAACTTTATACGTTTATTTTTGTCGTTGTCCTAAAATTTGTAGCATACAACTGGAACATATACAGCAGCTTATTCTGTAGCCTATTGAAATTGTGTTGGATTTGATCTGATATCTCTTTGGTTTGTGAGATATGTGCTGATCTGATTACAAAACGTAAAACTCACAAGCAAACAAAGTGCAGGACTTTTTGTTTTCAAAGACAAATTACAAATATTTCTGAGTGATGTCCAGTGCTGACATTAATGAAAAAAGTCTTAGTTATTGCAATAGAATATTTTTTCCTTGATCAGGCTCACAAAATATGCTATAATACATTTTGTAGTGCTCAACTTACCTTCAGATATCACATTTAAATCACTTCACCTGACTTTGAGGTATTGCCACGAGGCTGTATGTTGTTGTGGTCTCTCCCTATATAATTATTAGTTTATTAAAATCAATAAGCATTTAAACTGTCGGTCATATTGCATATGTTTTTTGTTTATTTAAAAATATGCCAGAATTAATTTTGATTATATTGCACCATTGAGTTTACTGTCCTTTGCTGAGAAGTGTGGGTAACTCATGATATTCACCAGAAGAGGGCAGAATAGGCCAGCATATCACACAGTCAGTCATGTGCTTATTGGTACTACTCCGGAATGTGGAAAATTAATAAATAAATAAATACAACACCTGTAAGAAGAGAAAAAAAGGACTATACATCCACTTCACAGTGAAGCATGACACCAGGTGGTTATCTGTCTATGACTGGACTGAAACCTTCTGACAGTACTCTGTGACTCTGTGACACATAGGTGGACACCACTGGACTAAACTAATCATTATCAAATGAATCACTGTCCAAATGTGGAGCCCGTCCAAAGCACAGCTGCCTAACTGCTGTTTTCCCCTGGCAACAACACATCTTATTGTGCTAGAACAATCTGCGAGAAAAATACACTCCAAAAATGTGTTTGTTTGTTTTTCCACTGTAAGCCTAAAATCAAATACATCCTCCATGTACTTGTTCTGCAGGTTATAATTCAAAGCAGTGAATAGATATGTATGTTTTGATGAAAGGCTTTCATAGAATTGCACTGCAAACCTTAGATAGTGTATATATCAGTGCATATATTTATTTTAATTTCTGCTTAGGTGGACTCAGAAATTACTATTATCATGTTATAATGCAGAGGAAAATCTGTTGTAAATGTTCTGTATCGTGTATGTGTATGTCCTGGTATCACCTGCAGCATGTTCTCTAGATATTTTTTACACGTCTTCAAACTAATTTTATTCCCACTGTTGATTTATTCCATAAAAAGTAACAAAAGCATCTTGTGTAGAGGTGAGGGGGTGGACTGAGTCTGCAGTCAGCTTTTGTACTGTACCATCACGTTATGCATTATGAAAGGTTCGATTAAGTCATGCACTGGAGGGTGGCATATCTGTCCACAATTAACGGTGCATCTAATGAAACAGGTGCAAAGTGTTGCCCGCCATTAAGACCATACTGCAGTGCACTCTCACTCCAGCACTGGGATATTTGTTCTCAATATAAGAGCCTAATCTGACAAATCCCCACACATCCTGCACTCGTAAAAAAGCTGAGGTTAGAATGCTCGATCTGAGCACCCAGAGTCAATCCTTAAAGGACACTATTAGCGTCTCTAAAACCTTGTTAATTTGAAGGCTGGACAGCCTGCCAGTTAAAAGCTTTCAAAGCTAAATGGACCTAAAGGGAATTTTCCAATGAGGTGTGATGGGAAGAGGGGCAGGTTGAGTAGCTCTGTATTTTCTGTGAAAATAGGGTGTAATTGATAAAAACACAGATGCCATTTATTTAGTGATTGTGTTGTGCCAAGGTGCTTCAAAGAAGCCTGTAATTTACTCTATGGATTTTAGTTCAAGCTGCTCTCTAAGTGTTTGCTTTTGCAATAACAAGTTTTAATTCAATAACAACAAAACACACACTATTGTTAAACTAAGAAATATAATTTATTGCATAAAAATTATATTTAGTTACAGGTAAGAAGGCTAGACGTTTATTTACAATTGGTACTTTACAGAGATAAAATAATGTCACTGAATCCATTTTGTTTTTTTCCCATAAAAATGTCTTGACTTCTTGAACAAAGGCTAAATTTTTCTCTTTGATGGGAGTGAGGAGGAATCCAGTCCAGCTCCGGCATAAATTATCCAGAGCTATGGCCAAAGATCCAACAGATACTCAAGAAATCTGGACGAATAAACACTGTAGTCTACAGCTAGCCAGTCTCTGTAACAAGATTCGAGGAAAGAAAAATTGTCCTGCAGTGTTCAGGGATCCAAAGTTCTGAACTAGTCGTGTTCAGATACTTCCTCACGGGCAAAGACCTGCAGGGCACGAGTTCATGATGGTAATCACAATTTGTTTTGTAACCATTGCACCATACTTTGTTTTGTTCTCCCACATGTGCTTTTTTTTCTCCAATAGTTAGCTTCCTTGGTCGGTGATCCAATCCTTCCGATCCAGATGAAGAATTCCCACACATCCCACCAGAACCAAAAAATGTTAAACCTCTCTTAAACCACTTTAGGATACAAAATCAAAACCCTGTCAATGCCCTGATCTGAAAAAATAGAATTACTCTTCCAGGAAACAAAAGAAGTCAAAATGCTTTGCTTTTCTTTTGTACTTGCATAGCACTTACAAAGAGAAATGACAGATCTTGAGCGTGTGCACATACTGTACACGCACACCCACCTGCCCACACATACCCACTCACTCAACACACACTCATACACACACACTTATGTTTTTCAGTTCATTCACACAAAACAGTGACATGACTCACTGCTGAGAGGAGGGATACTGCCTGTGTTTTGGTTTTTGTGGTTTCAATGATATGAACACTTTTTTTTTTGCTTTGAGGGATAAAAAGACTCAATAACACAGAGAACTTAAGTAATGACAAAGTTACAGATGAAAGCATTTCAATTCCCGTCTAACAATAAGTGACAGAACAACATTGATAATGTAGAAAGCTTGAGGACCCTGACCACAAAGCAGGCGGCTTCGTAGAAAGGTAACAATAGGTCATCAAATTGAAACGGGAGAAATAATGAATTACAGGGCGGTGGATAGACAGATGGACACACAGATAAGTGGTGGACAGAGAAACATAATGCAGTTAGTGTTGAGGTAAATTTTATGGTCCCTTGCTGCCTAGCTGATTCAAGGCTAATCTATTCTTTAACATCCATCTCTGAACAATGGGAACTGCCCTCAGTTACAGTAAAGCAAAACGCCTACAATACAGCATACAGTATATTCACCTGGATATCTGACCACCTCTAATCATGGTTTACAGATTACATTTTGAATAGATGCACCATATTTAAAATAACAAGTAAACATGATTTCATTATTCACAACTGAGACATCCACTGTGCATCTAAGTCTCCCATTTGGCCTGCTCTACTAGAATCAAAAATAAAACAGCTCAGCAGCCCAAACAAGCACAGATGATGGAACAGCTTCTAAATGATCGTAACAGCAATGGCAATGAAAAAAAAATCCACAAATATGGATAATAACTTAAAGAGCGTTCCCCAAAGGAAACTTTTAAGGGATGACCAGAAAGCTCCCCTGCAGTTTATTCTCAACAGATCGGAGGAGTGTGGCAGAGCGATAGAGGAATGCAAGGAGAGATGACAGAGAAACACCCCTGTGAGTCGGAATGATATGCCAAGGCTTTGAGGCATTTGTTGGTACAATATAAAGAGTCAGTCGGTATAGCTATCTGCCAATTCTTAAATTAACTTCACAATTCACCCTCCTAGCACAAAGAAGAGGCAGCTTTTTTATTTTTTTTCTTCAGCCCAAAGCGACATGCTCAAACCCTCAGACCTTGAGGGTTCGGACCTCATGTGATTTGTCGACAGTCGAAGCAGTTAGACAGGAAATCTTAGCCTAGCTGATTCAGAGCCAGTTAATGACCAGTTTGTCCATGTGTGCTTGTGTGTGTGTGTGTGAGTCGAAGTTTGTCTGTAGCCTGAGGAGGTTTCAGACAGTTTGGTGCTGCCTGTCATTCACTGCACACACAGAATGACAATGGAGAAAACAAAAGCCCCTGCCATGAGGTGAGATGGTGTTAAATCATGCACTTTCATGCTGCTACTGAAACATGAGTAATCCCGTGCTAGCATTTGACTTGTTTGTGTTATTGTGCGTGCTTTAGTGTGTTGAATACATCTTTTTTTTTTTTAGTTTGTCCCAAAGTTTTTCTTATTTATATACAAGAATAGTGTAATTTGCAATCTCTAAAGAAGACAGCCAACACCACACATGACAGACGACTTTACACCCATTTTACGCCTTTGTACCCTCAAATTGGTTTCACGTCGTGCAGATGCAACATTGCTTTGGAGGATTCAAGCTGAATCAGATTAGCAGTTATCATGGGATAGCACGCATGGGAATGGGCGGGTATGTAGCTACAGTGGCTGATCAGGGGTCAGTGGAAAGGAAGATGAGGCAGAGGTAATACAGTGCATGTGAAGGAACCAAAATGCTCTGTGGGCTTATGATTTGTGCCGGGGGTGTGCATATTCATAGGCAGGTATTCTTATTGTCATCACGGTGGTGAGAAAAAAAAAAAAAAAAAAGTCTGGCTTGCTCTCTTGTTCCTTGACCAATCAACAATCCCCATCTGTTGTCATGACAACTAGCACCTCACTTTTGCCCATTTCTTCCAGCGCGGTCGCCAAAGAGACCAGGTCTGCGTCAGCTTGATGACAAGCCTCCCATAAGTCCAGTAGAACACCTGTGGGGCTCGGCTTTGTTGCAAAGTAATTCAAGTACCTGAGGGAAAGAAAGACCAGGCGAGATGTCAGAAAAGTGAAGGAGGCACTTCATTGTTGATTACAGACATTTTAAGCCATTCATACTATATATTGCATACTGCTGGTACCACTTTATTCTGACAGTCCAATACTGATGACCAAGTACCTGCTACAAAGCAGTTATAGCTGGTGAGTGAGATGAAATATCCCTTTTCATTAAGCAATGTATTCATGCATGGCTATACCATATCCCTAAACTTAATGTTTACGTCATGTTTTCCAGATTCTAATCAGTACAACAAGAATATGTCTGTCTACATGCCCCCCAAAAAAAGGAAATCCTAACCCCATCTGAACTCAGACGGTGAACATCTACATGCCACCTTATACACAATTCTGAGTTATCACTTGACAGTAGGAACTTGAGTATCAACACTGGACTCGTGCGTGACCAGGCTGCCTTTCACACATAAACATGTGAGGCAGATCTGACCTGTCAAAGCCCAGGCTGCGTGCCAGTAGTCTCCAGTCACATCCTCGGGCGCTAGGTGCATCCAAACTGGCACAGATCTTCTGGCGGATGGAGTCAGGCAAGCGAAAGGCATAGGGTCCCACTTGAGAGGAAGGCAGGCAGGTGCCTCCTGAGGGGAGGGGCGAGTGCGGGGGTAGAGTCTGGATTGACAGAGACGGTGAGAGGCACAATGAGACCAACCTCTGTATTTCTTTTGGCATCAAATGTGTGGCTTTCATTGCAACTTTATCAGCGTTTGCGTTACTTGAAAAAGTATTTCACTGCTGGAAAGATGGCCACGAAACAGAAAACAGAATGCACTGTGACACACCAGACCAATAAATGCATCGACTGTTGGGTGACGTGATGCAAGCTTGGCTATTTTGACACAGAAAACAACATGGAGCCAGGCTGGTACCAATCGAACTTGTATTATGGTTAAATGGTAAGCTAAAATATATTTTTGAATACATTTGAGGCGAGAAATAGGCAACACAGTAACAGAATCTTGGTCACTTTTATACTCTTTGTGTCTGTGGTGGTGACCCACATACAAAAATGAGGGAGTTCAAGAGCCAGCCAAGCTACAGCCAAGAGCCAGATAAAATTTTCACTGGCAAATTTTCAAAATCCGTTGTGGTGGACATACAATAATGCGGAAATACAATCTGAAATTCGAGCAACAGCCCTCAAGCCAGAGAAAATCCACAAGATCAGTATTTGAGATAAGAGATAAGCAGGGAGATCTGGTGCTGGCAAGATGTAGGCAAGTTCACCACAGTTCATTTACGCATACAACCCACACCGTTACAATACAGAGCTGGTTGAAAATTGGCAAAGTATCCCTTTACGTTACCTCCTGAATATCCGTGTGCAGCTGGAATATCTGTCCCTCCCCTTCCACCTGTCGGACGCAGATCTTACAGGTGAGCTGCGACACAGCCAGGCTCCCTCTCTCCAGGCTAAAGGTGCAGTGCAGGGGTCTCTGACTCCCACTCCAGATGTGATAGAATGGGATCTCCTGTTAACAAAGAGTAATGTTAAGAAGGAAATGGTCTCTCCACTGTGATTAAAAGTGGCTTTGCTCTGAGCAGTGCAATCAGGGAGGATCTAGAATGCAGTTTCCATTCGAGGAGAGGTGCAATATGCTTTATTTTGATATTGGGTGTTTCCACCAACTGGGTCTCCATGTGTCACAGGACAATTTATTTCCTTAGCACACTGTCCATAAATTAGGACCACTATCAGATTTCCTGTTTGTTTATTCAGGGAGGGTTCAGACTGCAATCTCGGTGCGGCCGCCAAGAGAATGCAGCAGAGGGTTTGGATGTTTACAACAGAAGTGAATAATCAACTAGCTGTGTTTTCTGAGAAGAAAAGCCATTCTGCTGAAGTGAAATGAAGAGTTTGGCAGATCATATTTTTTTCTTAGGAGTTATTGCCTATTAGGGTTAAAGTTACTGACAATTTATCAATAGTTTTTTGGATCTAAATCTTTAAAAGGTGCTGATGCTCTATAGACATGTTCGCATCTATGGGCACAATACCTATCAACAGGCTGTTATCTTTCTGCTACACTTTGAGTGTCTCACCTGATACTTTGCCAGTAGTTTGCTTCTCCAGTGAGTGTGAGGAATGTCGTGGATGGACAGGCGCAGGTTGTGGTAGCTGTCTTTGAAAAGCAGTGGCTTGGGATCCTCAAGCAAAACTCCACCCAGACTCCTCTCCAAATCCAGCACCTCCTGCCAGAGGCGGAAACAAGACAGGCTTAGTGACACATTTATGTTACTAATTTTATTATGGGTTTATCATTCTAACACATATCAAAACACGCTTTCGAAAACTCTTAATTAAAATGCGTCGTGCGCTCTCTAAAGTCAGTGTCTCCAAATGGAAATGTGTGAGAGCTAACAGTTTGAAAGCTGTTTGAACTTTAGCAGCCAGGAATCATGTAATGTGATGCCAGTAAACTGCACACAGCGCGCTCATGTTTACTACCCCGGCTGGTCTGTGAACACTTCATACAAAAAGGGACTGAGAGAGGAAAAATATCTAACGTCAGCGAGTCCAACTTTCTCTGGATGGCGTGCTCACTTGCTGTTTGCTAGGGAGTTTGTATCGTGCCGTGCTATTTTGAGTCGTTGCCTCTGGTGGGTAGAGGAGATTCAGTTTGATACCAAAATTTGATTTGGGCAAGTGTGGTGGATCTTTTGTTTTGATTTTTGGGAATATTTAGACAAATGTGTAATGTGTGTGTTGCTCATGACTAAACCAAGCTCTGTGTTAGCCGTACTTTACAAGTAAAGCTGACATGATGGAAGTAGTTATATTTTTAAAAATCTTGTCTATTGAGGCTGTAAAGAAGTAATTCACTGCTGGAGAGATGGACTTTTCATAAAACAGGGCTGTCTATGCATTAGAGAGACACAAATACTTTTGAAATTGGTGCTATATCACCACAGAAAAAACAAAACAAAAAAGAGCTGAGGGATTTGCTTTCGTTCAAGAGGTAGAAAACCTACAACTGCCAGAATGCACTGCACCACACCGGACCAATAACCACACCTGCTGCTGGGTGAGGTAATGCAAGCTTAGCTGTTTTTCCCCAAGAAACAACACGACAGCTGGCTGGTTAACAAACAATCTTGAATTACAGTTAAACTTTGGATAAAGTATGATTCTGCAAACATTTTAGGTGAAAAAATGAACAATGCAGTAACAGAATCTCAGGCTTAGTTTCACCATTTGATCTGAGTTTTTTTTTTGGTCTTTTCCAGGTTGCTTTTACGATACAGAAAACAGTATAGTGCCCACTTCCTGTTCACAAATTCTCATATTACAGCCAAACACTGCACTAAAATATGTTTCTGAAAACATTTTTGTTGAGAAATAGGCAATACAGTAACAGAATCTTGGTTTACCTTTTGATCAGAGTTTAATCTCTTGGGTGGTGGGGGTATCTCTCTCTCAAGCTCAGACTAAATTGCGACTCTCTTCCTATACTTGCGTCTATTACGGTGGGTGTACAATAATGCGGAAATACAATCTGTAGTTCAATCAACAGCCGGAGAGCAGAGAAAATCCGCAAGATCAGAATTTGAGCTGAGAGATAAGCAGGGAGATCTGGCGCTGGCAAGATGGAGGGAGGTTCATCCCAGTTCATTACACATACTACCCACATTGTTATGACACAAAGCTGGTTGAAAATTCAGCAAAGCATCCATTTAAGTAAGTTACCAGCAATGCACTTATTCAAATTTACACCTTAAGTATAGTATTGCCAGATTAACTCACACATAAAAGGAATGATGAAAAAGAAAGGCGAGAAGAAGAAAGGTAAACAGAAAAAAGACAGGTAAACAGACATTTTAACACAGACAGAGAGTGACAAACATGCAAGCAGCACCTTGAGTGCATGTGGGGTGTCATGGATGCAGTAGATACGGAGGCTGTAGTCCAGGGAGAGGCAGGGAGCTCGAGGGGCGAATAGTGCCAACTGCAAGCGTTTGCAGGCAGGCTGTGGAGGGCAGGACTGGCCCACCAGGCCGTACGTTCCCAACTGCTCCATGAGAACATGACAACACTCCTCCTCCAGCTGCAGGTAGCACGGAGACGACAAAGTCTCCTCTCCTACTGTTAGCACCTCCTGAAAACAGATTGAAGTAGGATTTAATGATGCAACCCAACGAGATATCCATTATATGATACCAGACAGAAGCTGTCTTACCTCCCATGCCCCCTGGTGTGTCTGTGTCTTGAGTGTGAGGGTCCAATCAGGTGTAGGTGTGTCTAGTTGGGCACAGTGGGGCAAAGTAAGAACCACGGGACGATTCAGCAGCATACCAGATGGGCCGCAGCTCACCACGGGACTTAGTACAGTCTGACTGCCCTCAGAGGGTAGCCTGTAAATGTCACACACACATATACACACACACAGAGGGAGAATATCTGGTGTTTGCAACAGTTACCAAAACATTACACTTAATTTATAGAAGAACATCATGGTTACAAAACAGTGAGGAACATGGTGGTACAAATCTATCTGAAGCAAACTGAAGATCAAACTTCCCAAAAATTGGCAAGAAATTCATACACTCCAATTTCAGCATAGAAGTTGAGACAAGTTGATCTTTTTTATCCTCAGAAAAAGTGATAGAACTTCCAAACAAACTTCAAGTGGTTCGCAGTAGGTGAGCCGTGCATGGGAACATTTCTGATTGAGGTGAGAACGAGGTCTGCTCTGCCTCGTGGTTGCGGAGGAGATGAGTGAAATAGAGGAATAAAGATGAAGGGCACTCACGTCGTTTTGTCCCACTTGTTGATAATGAGGTACATCTCATAGAACTTCCCCTGGGGGATTGTGCCAGGGGGGACCAGCAGACTCACACCTACGAGAGAGAGAGCCTTGTGTTTTATCTTGAATTATATGTGATTCATGTGGTTCACATGAATTCTGCTTCCATTCGCCTGTGAAAAAACAGTTGTATGCAATATATAATCACCTGTGTTGGGGATGGTAAGGCGTCCTCCAAGATTACCCAGGGTGGCGCTGGTGCTCAGCCCAGGCTCTCTGGACAGGGTGTGGCTGTGGTAATCTCGTTCTCTTCCCATAGTACCCACCGACTTCAGGCTGAGGATCTCCCCATCACCTAAGCCCATTTCTGTGGGGAGCTCCAGGGAGGAAAGAGTGGAGGCGTTATACACCTTGATTTTGAGACTTGGCAAAGGGTCCAGCAGGGGTGAGGTGGTCATGGGGATTTTGTGGGGGCTGTCGTTGACCCCCTGCTGCAGGGAGAAGAGTGGCCCGCGGAAAGCCCCTGCTGTGGCTGTTAGATCCGGAGGAGCAGAGGGATGCAGAGGGTGAGGGTTATCTGTGGACGTAGGAGAAGAGAGGAGCTGTTCTCTTATCACCAGAAATGACACAGGCTGGGTTGAGAGTGCTAAAAGTGACGCGAGTGAAATGGATTAATGTTGCTAATTAATATTTGATGACAAGAGCAAGGGAAGGGATACCATGACAAATGCTTCAAGTGTAAAAAATGTAATGCAGTAAAGAATGGAGAATTGACTAGGCGAGAGGAGATAATGGTATAAAGAGAATTCATTTATGGGATGATATAAATAGCAGTGTGACAAAGAGGCGGATTGTAACCAAGTGCTTCAATGAATTTGAGTAAAAACAAGAAAAGTTGTGAAAACAAACATGATGATTAAAAAGAGGAATTATGTGTGAATGTGTACTAAATGATGTATGTTTGAGTTAGTGTCTATGTGTGAACTTACCCTGTCTGGGAGGTTTGTAGTTGCCAGGGTGGAAGGCGGCAGTGAGAGCAGATGAAGAATCGGTGATGTCTCCATGGAGATGGCGGCATCTGCGGCGATATGCGAGCACTCCCACGCACAACACCAATATCACACACAGCAGCAGGGCCCCCACCAGACCAGCATAGACTGCGACTCCCATACCTGGGGCCAGCGCTGAAAGAGGGTTGGAAAAGAAGGCGGTCAAGACACCACAGAGAGATGCATGTGGGAACACACAGATACAAATGCAAGGGAAAACACAAGAGGGAAGAAAACACAATTTAAGAGATAACATCTGATTTACTACATATCCACTGTAGCAGAAAGTATTATAAGTTAGAGCTGAAACAATTAGCAGATCAAGTGATTAGTCGGTCATCAGAAAATTAACAAGAGTTTTGATAAGGGAATAATCTTTTAAGTCATTTATAAAGATAAAATTCCAAACATTTGCTGGTCCCCGCTTCTCACATGTGAGGATTTGCTGCTTCTCTCATTTTCTTTTTAAACCACTGTAAATTTGATGTTTAATCAGACAAGACAAGCAATTTTAAGATGCGACACTGGGCTCTGGGAAACTGTGATAACACCTTTAACTAGAAACATGCAGCATATTTTAATGAGCAATTGAAATTTAATAGTTTGTCGCTGTTAAAATTTTAAGTTTTTCTTTTAAGTCTATCTTAAAACAATACTGACATGCCCATATGTAAATTGAATGATGTATTAGTCACTGTGATTGTTCCTCCTATCCATTCTGGGCTTGTAGAGATCCCTCCCTAACATGATTTTAAAATAAGTGATGGGGGAGTCCTCCTTCAAACGTCTATTTTTAGTGCTTAATTCCCTCTGTGTTACTTTCAAACTATCACGCCTCAGCAATGAAACATTGTGCGGGAAATGAAAAGCTAATCAAGCACTAAAAGGGGATATAATCCGATATGCCAGATCAGTATTGGCGCCAACATGGACCTTAATAGGTGGATCAGGTATCAGCCATGATTTTACTGATCCACATTAAATACAGTTTCTCTGTCAATGTCAGTCCAAAATTCACAGTTTCTGCTATGAGATCAGTCGTGGCAAGAAACTGACTGAGTTACAATGGCGTCGTGTTACCTTTTTAAATCGAAGCCAATGAAAAAGAAAGCGCTGGAGTCAGGAGAGAAAAAGTTGGATAAGTACATTCCTGGAAAATATTCACTTTACGTGACTAAGTCAGATTGCTGCAGCCTCATTTAGCTATTTTATCGAGCATTTTAACTTTATAAAGCATTTTTAGTCAGAACAAGGACTGTGGATTTTGTCCCCCATCTGTTACATTGGAATCACATTAGGGAGGGGATCACTTCACAGCCGGTATGGACAGCAGGAATGATCACAGTGACCAATAACTCTTTCAGTTTACTTTTGAGTATGTTAGTGTTGCTTCAAAAACGTGGACCTATTCTTAAACTCTGGAAGTACGCCTGCTAGGATGTAGCTGGTGTCCAGTTTTTTGGTTGAAAGAGATCATCTTGGAAAGCAACATGATTAAACAGCTCCTCCTTAGACTGCAGGCAGAAGCATCTGACAACAAAAGTGGATAGAACTGGTGGTGGTGGGGTGGGGTGGTTGATCGTAACTTTGCAGGCTCCATGTTTGGCTCCCTCTGTTTTCTCCTGCTCAGTGACTGGCTGTGACTTGTCAGCAGGCCCACCAATAGACTGTATGAAAGAAATGGGCATAGCCATTGTGATTCAAGGGTCAATGGTTCAAAGGTTCAAGGGTTTTCAGGTCCTCCGCCTGAAAATTTTGTCAACCCTGAAATCTACACCTATGCCCTGATGTCACCCATTAATTTGTGGACTCCAGTTGAGCTTTTTGGCCATTGCCATCTTGATTTTGTGGTGCCAGAAGCGACTATATTTGGACAAGAGAGCAGAGCTGTGGAACTTGTCAATCACAAGGTAGCCACATCCTAAACCATACCCTGCTTTAAGGTCTATTTTTTTCTAAGTGGGACCAGAATTTAAAAAATGAACCTCATACTGCATTGAACAAGACTTGGAACTAGCGATTAAGGCCATAAACTTGTTAGGAAAATGTTCACTGAGCTAATAAATTAAGTGAGTAGGGGAGGCAGGGCAATTTTCTGATAGACTTGTATACAATTGGACTTTTTTTTTGCAAACAGTGGAGTGGCCCCATACTGCCCAATTGAAAGAATCCAGGTTTAAGGCACCTCCACTTTTGCTTTACTTTTCAGACCCAGTGATAACTCCTTAGGCCCATCACAGCCCTGACTCTCCGACAGTAGCAGAGCCATACCCAATCCAGACCAGAGAGCCAGTTACACTACAGCAGAAAAGAAGAGCAGACAAGTAGCGAGGTTGGCGGGAGACAAAGAAGAGTGGAAAAAAAAGAAGATGGAGTAGACAGGCTGGATAAACAGAGGAGGAGAGAGCTATAGGAGAGGCAATTTGGCAAAAGGGATAGGAAGGAGTTAGATAAGGTTGTGATTTGTTGAGAGGACAGACGGATTATAAGTGTGGTGATGAGGAGAGAGGAGATAAGGATAGTGCTTGAGGAAAAGGCCCATGTTAAAAGAGCAGTGGGGAAGAAGTTGGAGGAAACACTACAGAGCAGCAGTGAGAGTAGAAGAGAGGGTGGAGGAGAGGAAAGCCGGAGGCAGACGGGCTGGCAGAGGAGAGCTCCCGTGCTCACGTGGCGCGATGGAACTGAATCCGACAGCCGTCCGCACTTATTACCAGAAACGGAACAATAGCGAATTAGGTGCATTACCGTGGCTGCTCTCCCCTGAGCCCACGTCACATTGAGCTAAAGGAATTACCATCACTTCAAATGTAAACTATATTACAGATTAACTGAAAGTAAGACAGAAATCAGCTGTTTTCTCCAGCAAGTGCCTCCACCTCATAGCCGACGGATCAAAGAGTCTCAGCTTGGAGGCATGTCATTTTGCTCCCTTCAAAAAACAGCTTGCAGATTTATTCCTCCAGCATGTTGGTTTAGAGCCAGATGAACTGTTTTAGTTAATTACATCAACATCTATTAATCTCTTTGTTGTAATCGCGTCTTAGTTTTCAATTGCAGCAAGCTGTTATGTAACTGATGCAATGTGCTAACACAGAGCCAGCTCAGGAACCTATGTTACGCTTAGTCAACATGCTAGACAAGACGGGATAACAACACTCATGAGCAGGCTGGACAAGAAGGTGAGGCGTGTCTCCACTGAGCTCGATCAGAGATGACAACAAAGCGTGGACAGACAGGCTCAAACACAAAACGCTGCACGCATTCAGCTCCACGTGCTAACACAGATGTTAGGACTCCCCATCTGTATGAGCACAGACAGACAGACGCACACACACATACGGCACAAACACAAACAGAATGAGGCAGTGAAAGAGTGAAGTCATGGGAAGGTGAACTTACGATGGCTTGCATGTTCAATAGAAATCTTTTTATCTGTTTGAACAGGAGAAAAAAAAACGAGAGAAGAAGAAAAAAAACAACAACATAAAAATGGATGGACTAGTTGTTATGCAAATGAAAGATGCAACATAACACAAAGCAGAAACAGGAGAGTAAACAATAGCTCATCAATATGAAAACAGAAATGTAAACATAAAAGACGTACTGCAAGCAAGAAAACATATTTCATATCTAAAAAATAATAACCTCCCCTGGAAATGCGTGACAATGTGGAATGAAGTTCAGCATAATTGTTTATATAATGTACAAAAGGAGAATAAAAGCCTATTAGAAATTACTGCGAGAGAGAGAATAGGATCATTTGAAGGAGAGTGGCAAAGTTAAAGACAGTATTGAAATTGAGCAAGGACGCCGGTGTTGTGTGGTGCATGAGGGAGACAATGTAGATTGAAACCGTCTCTTTATACACCCCACAGGGTATGTTATCACGTTCATCATATGAGGAAAAAAAAAACACCTCCGTCCTGACGGGAACAATCTTTTCCAAGATAACACCAACGTGAATCATCCCTGTGTGGTTTGATGAATGTCGAAACCGTCTTTCAGGGTCGCGTCACTGAGTAGATCTCAAACCAAATAACATTCTCTCCCAAGCATCGTCAAAACACCAAATGGTTCCCTCTGACTTTTCCATTCATCCAATAGCAATTAGAACGTACTAGGAGGCAGCGGAGATGATGGTTTGTGGTGTCTCGAAGCATTTTTACATTTATGACTGGGGTATTTAGCCCATCCTCAACGGGATTACAATGAGTGAGACATTGGAGTGAGCTATTTGATTGTCTGAGGCATGGTCTGAACGCAGATAGTCATAATGTCATCAGGATGCTGCAGAATAATCATATTAATGTGCTGGGAAAATAAATAAGTCAGTAACCTGTAGTGTGCCAAGTGACACATTTACAGATTTTCAACAGCACAGTGCTTCCCATTTCCCCCCTCTGTCAGAGCCACTTGAGTGCATGTTTTCTCTGACAGTCTCCGGAGAACGCTCGGCTCTGTACAGACAAATCAGACAGTGTATTTGTCTAATCTGGCTGCTCCATAGAAGCCTGTTTATGTCAGGAGTCGCGTGCACATCCGGTTGAGTGTGCATATGATCCCTCAGTTGCACGTGCGTTTACGCTGTGCATGCTTGGCCGTGTTGGTTTGTGTGTTTCTTAAGTGTGCACTTGAATGTATCTCACTGCCTCTGTGGATGCGCGTCTCAAAGATTCTAATGCGCTGTCAGCTGGATTCCTCCCAGCTCATCACGGGCTGCACATTGGGTGTCAGTGTGAGTCTGACTCACTCTCATATGCTCTTCCCTGTGCTAATTTTTCGACTTGGCCGTGTCATGCTCGCTTCCCACTCCATGCGCTCCCTTAGCCTGCGCTGGCTTTATCTCTCTTTCTCTCTCCCTCTCTCTCCTTCCATCTGTGCTTTTTAGATGTGGATCACTTGCCTTCTCTCTTTGTGAACCTAAATTTTGCCTCACGAAACATCTGTCTGCGATTTAGCTGTTTTTTTTCTTTTCATCTCTCTCTACATCATTCGCGCTCTCACCATGCTGCAGTGCCTAATCACCTTGGGGATACAGTTCTATACAGAATAGCTTTGAAATGCAATGCACCTTATGAACTATGAGCAAAAATATCCTCGCCCGTACGACTTGTTATTATCAATTCAACAACCACCTTTGCAGCACCTTTGCTTTTAGGGAGTTGACCCCTATAGAAACCTCAGAAACACCCTTTCCTTTAAATGTTAGACTGTTGTGTGCATTAGTGAACTCAGCTCAGCTGTATCAGATCTATATTACAGGGCCAACTGAAGAATAAGGATATATTACAAATAAATATATGTGTGCCAAATGTTTCCTCCCTTTTGACATTTAACAACCGCCCCGGTTTAAACACATTGCTCGGGTGACTTACTGCGCGCACACAGCCCCTCAGTGCAGTTTTTGCTCTCCATCATGCTGCCGCTGCAGTGCTTTCCTCCATTTCTAGGTGGGGGGGCTTGGCACTCGCGACTGCGCCAGTGGGTGCACTCTGTCCCACAGGCGGACCACTTTGCCCACTCTGTCCAGCCTCCATCCACTGGAATGACACAGCAGAGATGTGAATCATTTTTACAGCTAACCAACAGCTAAATACTTCCACCACTGCAGGTAGAGGGGAATTGGGCATGATGTTATAATGCAGGGTGATGCATATGTAATGGCTCGAAGTTCATAATTTTGCAATTTGCAAAATGCATTCTGTGGTTTGTTTTTAATGATTTTGGAGTCGGGGTGGTCAGACACATGAGGCAAAGCAATAAAAGGCAGAATGGTGTGTGACAGTAATTCAGTATGCTCATGATGTAGATGACTTTTCATGATGAAATCAAAGCAGTCACGTGACCAAATGCTAGTCTGTCCTGGTTGGATGAAATTGTTTTTGGGTTAAAACATGTAAAGAAGTTAACAGCTTGGATTTGTGAAAGGAGAAATACACCATCTTATGTTTTAAAAGTTTTAAAATTCATCCTGGTACTTCCTGCAAAATGGGCCATTTGGGAAATTTCTCAATATTTCAGTTCTTAACTATCTTGCCTGATGATATCATAAATAATACAGATGAGTGTGTTCTTCACCTGGGCACAGTGTGGTGCAGGTTACTCTCTGGAAGGGTGGGCCCTCACAGAAGGCTCCTCCATTCAGAGGCGCAGGATTGGTACAGCTGCGTGTTCGTCGCTGCCAGCCCCGCCCGCACCGAGCGTTGCACTCTGACCATTCGGTCCAAGAAGACCAACCTCCGCTCACTGACAGAGAAACAGACACACAGACATGCCAAGTGAGGAACTCTGGCAGTTAACATCCTGTTCAACTTGAATACCCTCATCAAATTACACATTGATGAGTGACTGTAAGCGAAAAGCATAATTAAAAGTAGAAAGCCTGAGCTTATAGTCATAAAAAGACACTGTGTTGTTGACAGATTTTAAAATCTAGATCAAGCTCACTAATACAGTGGTGGACTGTACCAGTACATTTACTTGAATACAGTACTTAAGCACCATTTTGAAGTACTCGTACTTTATTTGAGTACACTGTAATATCATTTTCTGCTACTTTATACCTCTATACATCTCTGATGAAAACTCCATTACTCCACTACATTTGTCTGTCAGCTTTATCTATTTTTGTAGATAAGGTAATTAGTAGAGGCGGGAATCACCAGACGATCCACAATACAATATTATTACAATACTTAAGTCACGAAACAATATTATTGCGATTTTAAATACGTTGCGATCAATATATTGCAATTCATAGTGATTTATTACCTTTTGTCAACTCAAAGGAAAACTTTGTCAACATGTGTTTAATCTAATAAGATGAAGTTTTCAGTCTGTTCATCTCACCTCAGCCATTTTTTTGCAGTAGCAAAATGTATCCAGTGGACTCAGAAAGCAACTGATTTTATTATTCTAGTCTTAGTTTAATTTGTATTTGTAATATTAATAATTTATACAGTAAAAATCGATACTTGGCACTGTGTGACGATAAGATATTGCCACACAAAAATATCACGATACTACGCTGTATCGATTTTCCCCCCACCCTAGTAATTAGTACAAATTAAATTAACTAAACTAAATTATGATACATTATTATAGATCAAACTACGCAGAAGTATATAGAATTAGTCAAAATGCTAAACACTAATCAACATTAAAGTGACGTATTAATAATTCTGATCCAATAATATAATATAATGAGTCACTCTACATAATGAGTACTTTTAATTTGGGTACTCTGAGTAAATTTTGATGCTAATACTTCCGTACTTTTACTTCAGTAAGCCTTGAATGCCAGACTTTTAGTTGGAATATTTTTAAATTCTGGCATTGCTGCTTTTACTTAGGTGACAGATTCAGTCATTTTCATTCATTCATTTTCTGCAACTGCTTATCCTGGTACAGGGTCACAGGTGTGCTGGAGCCTGTCCCAGTTCCCTCTGGAGGGGAGGCAGGGTACACACTGGACAGGTCGCCAGACTCTCACCGGGCTGACACATGGAGACAGACGACTATTCACATTCACACCTACACACACTTAAAAGACTTAAAGCTTTAAGTGAAAGATCTGAGTACTTATTCCACCACTGTTAATGTGATGTAATTAGGCGTTAGGTTTCTAATCTTGTATTCGTCTCATTCACCCATTCTCTGACTGCCTACCACTTCATATGCTTTGTATATACAGAGAGTAGTTCCTAGGGACAGTTCAAAAGAGTACAGTGGTTTTCAGATCATATTTCATTCAGATTCTACCACTGTGTTACATAAAACTTCAATATTGATAAAGTTCATTCAATACTTAGGATTTACAGGTACAAAACTGCTAAAATGTTAAATTTTCTTAAGTGCAAGTCACCTCCTATCACCTAACAAATCTGACCACAAACACAGATGGTTTTTATAACTATGTCGTCCTGATTCATAAGCCAATCTCCCAAAAACCAACACTTCACAGTCTTGTATCACAGCTA
Source organism: Epinephelus fuscoguttatus (assembly GCF_011397635.1). NCBI lineage: Eukaryota > Metazoa > Chordata > Actinopteri > Perciformes > Serranidae > Epinephelus > Epinephelus fuscoguttatus. The sequence continues at coordinate 26,136,331 of NC_064767.1, forward strand.
ACATCCATCATGAAACGAGGAGTTGTGAGGTGTGAGAATGGAAGCGAATAAAAAATGTATGTGTGTTACCATAAACAATAAGAGTAGCGGTGCTGCTGCGTCTTTTGGCCACCACGTTACGAGCCACACAGGTGTAGTTGGCGGTGTCTGAGAGTCTGGCCTGTTTAATGATCAGATCATGATCGATGGTGATCAGGAAGTTGGAATCCTGCGATGGATCGATGACGTCTTCGTTCTTCAGCCAGTCCACCTGTAGAGACGCAGGCGCACACACAAACACATACCGCTCAGAACTTTGCTGTGCCAAAAGAATATCTTCGCACAGAGTGATGAAATTAATGAAGATAGAAAAAGTTACCACGGCAGCCAAGATTTCAGCTGCGCTCTACTGCCCCTGTGTTATGGCAATTCTGAATGATGGATTCCTTTAATTCTTTTGGCAGATAACTCTTCACATAAATCATTGTACAAATCAACAGGTGCGTATGCATAAACATGAGTCAGAACGCCCCACACAGACCCTTTCAGTAAACACCATAAACCTGCGGAGGATTTAGCCATTGGGACACATCTCAATGCTACATGTGGTATTCATGTCAATATTTGATCATTTTTAGTTTGCTCGGGAAAACTATAATTTGAGGCTTCTTTTGACCAAACTCACTTTAAATTTAAGACATCCTCCTCATGCACTTGATATCACACCAAATAACCAGGGCTGAAATTCCACTGCCAATGCTTTGTGCTTTTTACGTCACACAATAACATTATTAAGCCACTAAAAATAATAGTAAAGCTTGGGAGAGCATAAATGTTTACTTGAGTCATAAAAATCTGCATTTATGAATTATTTGTTTTCTTTTTAATATATTGTTGCACTGCTGCTTTATGGGAGAAATAAAACGGTTTGATATAATGGGGTGCAGTTAAAGCAGCTTAGTGTTAAAGCATGGCACAAAGTGCAGCCTTTTTAGCTTCATTGCTAAAAGAGCAGAGCATATCATCACTGAGCGTTACATGTTTGAGGGAGTTTTTCTTGCTGTTCTCTCAGACTTCAGTGGCTCGCCCTTTACGGTGCTGCCTTTTGTGGTGTGTTTACATTGCTCTATGACTTATTATTTGGATCTTTGCTTTGCTATCTCTCTTGAGATACAGCGCTATATAAATTTATATGACCTTGAACTATTTACTTTGAGTTTCATAAACAAAAATCTAACCCCTCATAAAAACACAGCAATGAGAGTGAGGATGAGGAGGAAGAGGTCTACCTCAGCAGCGGGCATGCCTTCCGGAGGGCGACACTGCAGCAGCACCTCCTGCTCGAGTCGCACCTCCCGCCCCAGCGGCTCCTGCTCAAAGTTCTTCCTCAGGTCTACAGAGGGTGACACAGATGTAGTCAGCAGTTAGTGAAGGCTGCCCCGTGACAGCACTGACACCCTGTTTATCTTTCTGACATTTGCTGTCACACACATACACACACATGCACACACACACAGCCGGCAAAGCCCCCAAAAAGCCTCTGTCACTGCGACGTGTTTTTCCCTTCTTACCCTCGTAAACATGCACGGTGTCAATCATACGACGCCACCCATTACCACGGGGGACTAAGATGGAGAGCCACAGCAAATTTATTTGCATATATACTTAAGCTGACACGTTTGACAAGCAAAAAGTCGGAAACATTTGCCCTTCTGCTGTCTTCTTTCCTATCTTTTTCTCTCTCTCTCTCACACACACACACACACACACACACACACACACACACACACAGCCTTGGCACTGACATGCAATGCGAACGTAGGCTCGGTTGCTCTTGGTAGTGCCAGCCGAGCTCCAGGCCACACACTGGCACCAGTAGTCCTCCAACCCGAACAGCTCCTCCACCTGGGTCCTCGACACAGAGATGTCCACCTCCCGCACCACCAGACCTGTGAGAGAGAGGAAGAAAGAGAGAGGGGGGGAGGGAAGGACAGATTAGTCGGGCATTTTTTTTCACAGTGCATATAAATAATGCATTGGCTGCAAGCCAAAAGCAGTTAATGTGCACATAAAGTCCTATGGGAGCTAATGGATTATGTAGTTGAAAATGATGTTTGTAATTGAGTATGATGTTTATGTCTGTGAAATACAAGGTGACATTACTATGTGAGTATGTAGTTGTGTTTACAGTACACCTCTGTGTGTGTGTGTGTGTGTGTGTGCGTGTGTGTGTGTGTTACCTGTGACCTGGTCCAGGCTTTCTCTGGTGACGTGATCGTTTTGATTGACCCATTCCCCGTTACATTTGAAGTAGATCTGGGTGGCTGGTGACGCCCGGCACCGCAGCTGGACCGGTCGGTTCTTCACGATGAAAGCGTCCTCCGGTTCCAGTAGGAATTCTGGGAGAGGTTCCGCCGGTGCTGACGGGAAGGAGTCAGGGAGAACCTCAGCATCGCTGTAGTCGGTGCTCTCTGAAAATGCAGAACATAAAAGAGATAAGATGACTGTCCTTCAATGGAGAGACCTGAGTTGCACTCAAGCAGTGCAGAGAGATTCATCAGTATTCCTATGGTTCCTCTGTGGCTGATCCTGACCTCACTGTTGAGGAAGAAATAAGCAAAATGACACATTTGTCCCTCGGGGATCAATAAGCCATCACACACCTGGAGGGTGTATATGTGTGTGTGTGTGTGTGTGTGTGTGTGTGTGTCTGTGTGTGACACCTGTCTCAATCCAGCTTTCAGCAACAAATCTGTCAGCAGTGCTTCATGGTATACATTAAGGCATGTTAGTGTATTTCAAGAAGACATTTAAGGTGTTGACAGTTTGCACTGTAAATGGAGGGGCACAGTGACATTTTTGCACTCCTTGTATTGCCGGTAATCTGGTCAATGCAGGCCTCCTGCTCTGGTCTCTCTGGAAGAGTCCATGCCTCTCAGCTGGGGAGGAGAGCTGCTGACCTTCCACAGATAGGTCCTGTTGATCGCACATTATCCCTTGACATTTTCGATGTGACACATTCCTCCTGGCAATGCTGCCAAGAGATTCTCCTGGCAGGAAGGACACGATATTTCTGACCTCTTCACTCTGACTTGTTACTCGAATAATGATGGGTGAATCCCAGGCAGTATATCAGTGCTGTAATACTAGTTTTCATAGCAGTAGATAGATTAAGATATATATACAGAGTTCTGCAACAGGTGGGGTACCCAGCGGGTGACCCATAAAAATAGGTGGTATTTTGTCTTTATTTCTGCGTGCAGCTCTGGGGGGGAAACACGTGGGTGAGATTGCAGGTGTTGGATGATAAATATATTAAAATAAAATGAGAATAATTTAATTTAATGTTTTGACGTTTTAATCCTCCGACTGCTGACTTTGTGTGTTGGCTCTGTCAGCTATGCCAGCTGCCAATATGAAAGCCGCTTCATCCAGGTGCGTTACCAGCAGGCACGTTAACTGTGGATATGTGCTGCTCAATATAATGAGAATAAGTAAAAAAAACCCATTGAATTTCCTTAATTACCTTTGTTTTAAAAACATTATCTTAGTTTCAAATGTATGAAATGTCCCAAAATGATCCCTTTAAACTAAACTGAAATGATTTGAATTTGGGTTTTCCGCAGATCTTGTATTGTCGGATTGGGTTGAGTTGCTGCACTAATTGTTCATATTTGTGGGTGGTGGAGTGGGTGCGGTTTTGTACATTGCGGATCCAGTTTTGGAGCAGTCTTGATAATCAAAACCTGTGCCAGAACTCTGACAAGTTTGCTATGTACTACATCATTTTGTGCATTTAAAGGGTCAGCAGGGCAAATTTATGACTTTGATCTAAATAAATGGAAGTGGTATGCCTTGGTAGTTTCAAGAGTACTATAATGATGTATAAGGATATTATGACATAAACTGTCAAACACATCATGCTTCCAGCTGCTGGTACTGGCATGGAACTCACAACTTCTGCATCAGTCAGATCCCTCTGTTTACAGGGCTGCAGGCTATGATTTACGCTCAACCCGTGCCACACCTCCATCTGTCCATCAGCTGCGTTGTATCCTTGTGCACTTGAGCAAAACACTGAAGCACATGCAAACTGGAAAAGACCTTTATAACAGCTGCAAACAGGACTGCAGTAGCCTCTGCAATAAAGAATAATCTGATACAAATGCAACTATATACTTTATAACGGTATGTTTCAAAAGTCTCTCAGCAGGTGCCAGGAACTTTCTTTTTACTGTGCAATGTCTCAACATCATATACGATCAAACTCTTGTCATCACTTTCTGACTTTCCCTTCCAGGTAATCCAGGTTCTTATAAATTGTTAATGGGTCCGACCTTCCAACAGAAAACTTTGCCCTGCTTACAAAAATGATCTGAATTCAATAAGCATTAAATGGAAGACTGGAGCGGAGTGCAGGGTCGGCTCCAGTCAGGAGATGCCAAAAAGCTATGGGTATATCCAGCACAGTGCACTTTCTTCCCTTGACACATGCACACGCAGATGAATACACACACATGAAGGCATAGCTCATGGGTAATTGTGCTTTTCTTACACGGCAGTCTCACGACGCTACGTTTTTTTTAATCTCATTCACTACATTCAGTGAATAAAGAAAGAGTGGTGGAGAAAGATGCACGTACTTCTCCCACAATGAGACCTAAACCAGACAAATCTGCAGTGTTCAGTTTTTGAAATATATCGAGCCCAACCTGATCAGTTATTCCACAACCAGGGAACAAGAGAAACTACTTAGAGAGATACCATCTTCTATTTTGGGAAAGTGAGTGCTTCCCCACCCCCCATCCCGCTGTTCCCCTTGACAGACTGTCTGAGACATTAGGGGAAAGCAAAGAAGAACACAGAGCACGAAAAAAGTGGGAGAGAAAGTTGTGGCAAGATTCAAACCAAGGCCAGCAGGGATTCAAGAGGCTGTATCATCTTCACATACAGGGATGGTGCTATCTTTTGACCCAAATCTCCTCCACCAGGAAAGGGCTGGCCAGGATAAAAGAGGCTGAAGCTGCACAGCTCAGAGCCTGGCAGTGCTGTGGCCACAGGACAGGCAGAAAGGGCAACAGCTGCTCCAGGCCCAACAGCCATCCAGGATGGACCCGTCATCCTCAATCTGTCTCTGCCTCTCTCCAGCCTGTCTCCACCGCAAACACATCCCTGTTCTTCTCCAGTGACTTCCACTAGAAAGACCTTGCACCAACTGCATTTATGCACTAACGTGTGACCCCAAACTGAACCCTCACTACTGCATGCTTTACTCCACCTAGACCCCCTGCACTGTACAGTGGCATAAAAGCAGAAATGCTTATTCTGGAAACGAGTTGGTTTTAGAAATGAAAACTATTTTTCTTGTACTGAAATGTTCACTTTTTTTGGTGTGGTTATATTGATGGATATGTCAGTAAAAACCCAACCACCAATCAAAATGACAGATGATGAAATAAAATGATGAAATACTGTTTTCATGTTCTGACTCCTTTTGACTATTTTTACTGACGAAACCGCTCTTTCATACTCCCAAATCTGCTTTTCCAAAGATGGTGTACACGATGTTTCACCATATGTTAATCCCACCAGAGCTGCTGGCTTCCTCATCCCAACTAATGTTTTGGTCACACAGTGAATGCCGTGGATTTACAGGTCGTGATTGTACTGGATGCACACGATGTACTGCTTTGGAACTTCCAGGGGAATTCAAATGTAAAAGAAGCATCTCACTGCTGGAAAGATGGTCTTTTTACACACTAGGCTGTTCATGCAGTACGAAGACAGAAATACTTTTGAAATTGGTGCTACATGACCAAAAAAAAAAAAAAAACAGAAGAAGGAATGTGGGATTTGCTTTTGCTCATGAGGTAGAAAACCTACAACTACCAGATTATATTGCGTCGCACTGGACCAGTAAACTCCTCTGCTGGTGGGTGAAGTAAGGCAAGCTTGTTTGTTTTGACACAGGAAACAACATGGCAGTCGGAAAGCTAAAATACATTTCTGCAAACATTTGAGGTGGGTGCAGTAACATTTGTGCGCTATGTGCCACTGATCTGTTATTGCATGTAATGGTCGTACTCCACAACATGTGATATCGTCTTGAGTCAAATAAATGAAAAGAAAAAAATCTTGGATCAGCAGTGCTTAATTTTACCGTTTGATCTCAGTATTTTCAGCTCCCATTTTTAACAATACAGGAAAACAGTATGGCGCCCACTTCCTGTTCACAAATTCTCATATTACAGCCAAACAGTGCACTAAAATATATTTTTGAAGACATTTTAGGTGAGAAATAGGCAATACAGTAACAGAGGAGAGCTGAAACAAAGGACACTGACAGCAATATTCACCTACATTAGGTGCAATATTACTTAGTATGATGCATACTACTACTTTTCAACATCTTACGCAATATTATTCTTCAATATCATGCTCACTCGTCAATGTAGCATTTTCTCAGTCATGTGCAATAATGCTTCTCATTGTTATATCATATTCAATATAACATTGATTATCAAGAGCAGTCTGTTTTTTTTCCACCATTTCAGTTCATTTTTAGTAACTCTTGTTCTTATCATACTCCTGTTGTTGCTCTATTATATTGTTCTAAAACTAGGCCAAATGAGTGACCCTGACCTGGAACCAGCAGATTGTTCTGGTTGTAAATGTTAAATTGTGGTTACTGTGTACTTAGTGTTACTGTAATTCAAAAGCATTCTCTGGCACAAGGCTTTCCTTTGGAATGAATAAAGTTCTACTGAATTGAATTGAACTGAATCTTCTTTCATATTTGATTAGCAGAGTGAGAGGGAAGGGGCTGGGTCTCTCTCTCTCAATCCACTTTGTGCCTGTGGTGATGGGCATAAGAAAATGCAAAAGTACAATCTATAGTTTGTACAACCGACCTAGAGCCTGCAAAAATCCACCAGGTAATGTGAAATGCAACGACAAGGCGTATTTGAGCTGAGAGATAAGTAGGGAGATCTGTGCGCTGGTAAGAAGGAGGGGAGTTTACCACTATTCATTTACACATACTGCACATATTGTTATGACACAAAGCAGGCTGGAAATTGGCAAAGTATCCCTTTAAAATCCCCAAATCACACACACAGGAACTGTGAGAACACAAAACTGTATGGCATACAGCATAAAGGCAATGTCCTCACCGCAGCGGCCACAGGTTTGATAGCAGCTCGCAGCCCATTACTATGTGTCATCCCTCTCTCTCTGTCTACCCCCTTTCACACTTAAACTTTCCTTCGATAAGGGTAGAAAGTCAAAAATTGTGACATACAACCTGTCCACACACACACACATACACATGCACTGTAGTTTGTGATTCTACAGGTTACATCAATCCAGGTGTCCACACGCCATTAAGCACGTACAATACTGCAAGTAGGCACACATGAAGGTAAAGACAAACAAATGCGAATAATGAAAGTTAACACATCTCAAAGTGATGCTTAACCGTGAATCACATTTATCGTCATGCCTCTCTCCAAATCCTCTCCTCTCTGTTTTCTCTCCTCACATCCCCTCGCTCTCTTCTTACTAAGCTGTCGCCTCCAGTCTTTCAGACTTTGAATTCACTGTCAATAACCAATTGTGTTGCCCCTCCCCGCCCCTCACCCCCGCTCTTTCTCTTTGTCCGGCATTGATCGCTCGGTGTTCAAACATCGGCTGAAAAACACAGCCTGTCACTCTTCAGGCGCGATGAGAGGGGGCCACGGGGAGAGAGAGAGGAAGGCAGAGGAAGAATGGCGGTAGAGACAGACAAACAGAAAGAGACGGCGGTTCAGACGGAGACAGAATGGGAGGAGAGCCCTGCGTATTTGGATAAACCACTCTCCATGCAGTGTGTGTGTGTGTGTGTTCTGGGGCCTGCAGAGAGGCACAGTTTAATTAAAACACTTTTGGATGACAGAGGTAGGAGACAGACAGACAGCCTCTTTCTCTCCCCCTGTCTCTCTCTGGGATAATGGAGCTGGGGGTTTAAAGTGGAACCTGTGTTTTTGGGCCAGCATACAAACATCCATCAGAGCTCAGCAGCCGGCAATTTGTGCGGAATGGAGGAAGACAAGAACTCCTCGTCATGCAGCACAGCAAGTCTTTTATTACTCTAATGACAGACAGCAGACAGCTAGAAAGCAAACACAGGCTTCTGGGTATTCTTTTCCAGAGCACACAATCGCAGGAACACACGCACGTAGACCCAGACACCAGATGACAACCTATGCTTATACAGTACATTCTCACCCACTCTTATTCATGTATGCTAAACTCAAATAGTGTAGCTGAAGGAGCTCAATTGGCAGAGTGCACAGCTTCACTATAGTGTAACTGAGAGTCGGAGTGACAGTGGCGGAGTGAGGCCACACTAGAAGGCAGGGCTGCGTGGGAGAGAGATAGAGGGAATCTGGACAGAGGTGACAAGACGGGAAGACAGGAAGGCTGGCCAAAGACAGGTCAAGAGACACTAATCGACAAGTGGAGACGATGGAGCGCACGCGCACACACAACACCGGACTGCTATAATAACTGACAAGGAAAATGAATCACAGCAATGTCTGTCTTTGTCTCAGCCTGACTGTGAAACTGTCTCTGTTGTTCTTTCTGCCCTCTATCTTCCTCCACCCTCTCTTTTCCCATGCCTCTCATTCTCTCTCTCACACACACACACACGGACAACTGTAATTTTCTTAGCCCCAGCGCCCCTAGCTAGAGTGGAATCTAAAGCGTCTGTACTTTATCATTACCTTTACAGAGTTAGTCATTACTGTCCCCTCCAGTGCCCTCACCATCCCAACACTGCACTCAGAAGTGGGGGAAAGACAGCAAGAGAGAATAAAGCATCGGAAGAAGAATACTTTGAAGCAGCCAGCAGCATCAGGAGTCTCTCTCTCTCTCTTTTTTTTTTTTCCTTAGGCATCCTATGAGGTCAAAAACAAACAAACAACAGCACAGTGTCCCACCTCCTCCCTTCCGCTTTCCAGTTTGGTGTCTGACATGGGAGTGCTTTTATTCTGGCCCTCCCCTGACTCCATTCCTCCTTCCCTCCTGCCTGCTGGATTCAAAGCACTTTGTGCAGCTCCACTAGACTTCAAATGACATCCTACAGCCTTAAACGCAAACACACGCGCATAGAGACAGAACGATAGCCCACAGCTACGAAGCTCAGCTGAGCCCACTAAGGACAAACAGCTGTGAGGACAGCCAGTCAAATATGACAACACCGCTGGTGACAGAGGAAACAAGGCCAATAAATAGAGTGATCAGCGGCCATAATGTAGCACTGATGAGCCGAGAGTATCCATCATCCTCACCCAATCTACCTCATTATCATCATTCTTGCGAGGAAGCCCTGAGGTAGAGTCACGCACGGCACGCACACACACGCAGAGGCAGGTCGAAAGAGACAGAGATGGATGGAAGGAGACAGTCTCTCCTTGCCTTCCTTAAAGGACAATTACACTGAGTGATTGATATTCAGACTGACCTACTCCTCATCAGCCAGAAAACAACTCGCTACAGGAGCAGAGAGGAGAAACCAGCAGGGAGGGAAAAAATGAAGTGAGGAGACACGAAGACTGGAAAAAGCAAGTGTCGAGATTTAGGCGAAAGGTTTGACGGAAAAATCACTGAATGTGTGAGTGGGACTGTCTCAGTGTGTGTGTGTGTGTGTGTGTGTGTGTGTGTGTGTGTGTGTGTTGGCATCAGGCAGGGCATGAGGCGACATGAGTGCAGGTTGGAGCGACACAGCATCACTTCTCACATCAACAAAGGCAGACGGGGTGTGAGGAGTCGTGCAGTTCACCCATCTGACTGAGCACACACACACTCGCACAAACACTTGCAGCATAAGCAGCTCTTTCGAGCGCAGACACAGGGGGAAATCGGTCGTCTTTTAATAGGAAATGTCGTTGATTCACCAGTGACTAACGGACATGCCATTATTTTCATTTCATCATGGTAGCTGTGAGGCAACAGGAGGCAGGAAGCAGAAATTGACGTCCTGCTAAGAGCGACACAGATCCAACTCCGTGTGCTCTCTCTCATAAAGCCCTGCACACATTGGCCTTGAAAGTTCTTGTTTGGATATTTTGATACTACCACCAAGATGTGCACCTGCGGCGGCTCCACATGGCTCTGGAGCCTGTTTCTTTGTACTCACCATGGTGACTCTCTAACTAACAGACTTCATCTCTGAGACGGGCAGGCACACACATTCCTCTTCAGGTCCTCCTTGATTCTTACCTTCTTTTCCTGCCTGTAGCTCGTTAAGTTTTCTTCCCTCTCTGTCTAGCAACATTGACATTTTTTTTGTTATTATAAGACCAAAGGAAAGGTCTGATATTTGAGAAATACACTCACTTTCAATTTTGCCCACAGTCAGATAAAAAGAACAATATCAGGGGGCACTGGGATCGCCTAGTAGGTCCCTGTGAAGTGGACTGCAGAGGGTATTCAACTATGTTGTGTAAGATTCTAAACTGTAGGGAACAAAAACTGCTCAGTTCAAAGGGAACTGTGAAATTGTACAGGGAAGAACTGAACAACGGTTCTTCAGTTCACCAGCATGGATGTACAAAGAGAACTAGATACAGCTTTTGAGGAGGATCCCCGTCCATTTATAGAAGTTGCTCAGCTAAAATGGTTTGACTTCCCCAGTGCGAATTTGTTTCCTTAGCTAGCAAAGGAATGGCCTGCCTTAGGTCCTCATCACACAGAAAATGTTTCAGCAGCTGGAGGCGGCTTTGTGTAATTGCTTTTAATGAGAATGAAGCTTTTTGCGTTGCAACACGCCTTGTGTTTCTGCGCTCTAGGCACCTGGTGTTTTGTCAGAGCACTCTGAACTGCTCAAGTTGAAAAAACTTCAACTCAGAGTGGAAAAGCGCATCCACATCATCGCTTATGTCGTCATCTTTTTTCCCCATTGTCCATTTGGAGGATTTGAGAGGCGGGCCTTCTGTGGTGGACACTGCAACATGTTTACAGTTGGTAAACAATAGAGGGGAAACTGGTGGTAGCAGTTGCTGGATACCCAGAGCTATACGGCCTGACAACAGACAGCAGTTTGCCAGGAATATGTCTTGAAAACGGTCATCATGGAGGCAAAGGTCCTGGACCATTTGGTGGTACTCCCCATGATCCACTCTCTTTATTAGGGTCTCTTGTACCCACACAGATCTCTGTTTCCCTGTGCCCAACAAACTATTTGCTGACAGCCTCTCACCCTCAACCACAGCAAAAGCAAGTACCCTCTGCCTGTCCATTTTAGTAACTAGCTACTAATTACTGTGAAATTAAAAAAAAATAAAAAGGAAAAGGCAACGAGTACTTGCTAATCATAAGGAGTGTAGGATGGGTCATTCCTTTGCTATCCTAGGAAATGCAAATTCGCTCCCCAGGTGTAAAATTATTACCCCGATCTCCCGCATCGTTGGACTCATGGAGCAAGTGAAACACAGACTTTTGCAAGCTGAGTGGCTAACTTCTGGTTTAGCACTCTGCTAACTTAAATGGATAAAATTATTTATTCCTGTGGCTCTAGACTTTCAAAGTGTTATCGGACTGAATGAATCAAATCGGGATAGTGAAACAAGTTCTTCTGCAGGGTTGTGGCATCCAAAAAAGGTATGTAGTGATTAACAGACATCTCTTTCATAATTATAAGTCTATGGGAAAAAGTCTTTTTGGACCCAATGGCATCACGTGACAGAGCCAGAAGTTGTAATTCCACTGTTTGGCCACAGTGAAAACTGGCTTCAAAGCCTGGGGGCCTGATCTCTAGAGGGACTACCTAAAAACAGTTTCACCTGGGGGCTGTGCCTTATGTCCTGCATTACACAGAGTGTTGTGTGCCTGATGTGCATTCTCGTCGGCCCGCATTGGATCATGTTGTTACTTGTAGGATAAGATAGCAAAACTGTAACCAAAAAGTTGTTTATTCACCTAATCTTTGCCTTAACCCCAAGACTGAACCTACAAGGGACCTCATACTTAGCTGTAACTTAAAACAGAAATTACTTTTTATTTTTTGTTAGCATTGATTAACAAAGACATACTCACATTTTTGCTATTTGTGCTGCTGGCAATGCTTCAACCGCAACTAGACCTCCCTGCAGATTTTAAAATGACTTTAATCTGACTGCTAATAAATTCTTGAACTGACTATCATAACGTTATACTGTAAAGTATAGTGCTAAAATGTATTGACATTTAGATGAACTAAATTATGTCCAACAACAAAAATCTACTCGGATTGGGGGGGGTGGGGGTATCTCACATCAACAGATGCCCAGCCTAAATGGGCCTATTATTTAACCAGTTCTGATGCAACTCACCCTCCATCGTGGAAAACTTATGAACATGCACTCAGAGCACAGGCTGAGCAGGGCTGAGACAGTTATGGAGCACACATGGGAGAGATGTTTGCCTCGCGCACTTTTTGCCAGAAAGCTCTTTCTGGTAGGAATCTATTCATTTTAACCCCAACCATGACTTTTGACCAAGACATACCTTTCTGGCAAACTTCTCCTAACAGCTCACAGAGCTCGCTGAAGTGTGCACTGCTGTTCTGCAAAGCTACACCCATCTGTGTGATACCTTGTGTTTTTAGGCAGTGTTGTTTACTAGAGGTTGACAAGCAAGATTACCCATCAGTCATGGCGCCTTAGTGGAGTGCCAAGAACAAACAATGGAATGCAGCTGAGTCGTTTACGAACTCTGGGAAAAGTGTTTGTTGTCCATTACTTCATGCACAACATTAACAGAATAAGTGCTACATTTGTGCTGACATTTTATTGTTGTTTATATCTATTAATGTGTGAATATGCTTAATGAATTGTAATAGGCTTGTTTTGTTGAAACCATAGTCGACATGACGACATATATCTTGTAAATTAATGAAATCATATTCATAAACAAGTTACATACATTTTAGTTTAAGTTTTGTAATTGTATCAGTGTCTGTTTCAATACATATTTAATTTTATCATATAGAGAAAGTGATGTCTGTTTGGTGATGATGCACGGTTTTTGGAATGGAGGAATTTTGTCAAGGGAAATTCCCATCACAAGGAGTAGGGAGGTTTAGTTTCATCTCTGTGTGTCCTGTACAGCAACAGGTCCAAGGTGTGTTAGCCTCCTAAGTCTTTAAGTTTTATTTTTACTTTTATATATATATTTTTTTATATGTGTTACATACAACATGCTTTCTGTGGTCTTGCTTTCACTTATGACTAAGCTGTGCTAGCTAGCTGCTCTCCTTCTCTTGAGTGTGTACTATGCTAGGTTAACATATCCTGGACCAACTTTTTTATTTGACGACTTTGAAACCAGCAGGACACAAACACCTGTTGTGAAAGTTGCTTTTTATTTTTCCCTATAACCAAACAAACAAAAAAAAAACCCAATTCTAACCAAATATCGTCAACTAGGAATCACATAATATACATAATCCTGTTTGTTATGGTGCTCGCGAGCTGCAACTTGTTGGCAGTTCACCATAGCTGTGGAAATGTCACACCTTTGATTGGTTCCGTCATGTGAATGAGGGTGTCTGCAGAGTGGCTATTTCTGTGGGGTGTGAAACCTCCTCTGTTTCATCGAGATACGAGCCTGAGCATGTAACTGATTGTGCAAGGCGCGTGTGCAAGCAAATGCAAGTGAGTAGGAAAGATGAAATCTATGTGAGCCACTGAAAGGGAAAGGGATAGAAAAGGTGTGCGTCTCTTGGTGTGTATGTGTTTGTGTGTGTGAGAGAGAAAGCGGGAGGTGACAGGAGACTGGAAAGCAGATTGGCAGAGGGGGAAGGCCGAGCGGGTGATGGAGACACAGAGTGACAGAAATGCTTCGCTTGTCCATCCAACATGTCCGGGTGGCAGGGGGAGAGAGAGAGTAAGCCTGAGGACATGATAACACACATATACACACACACATATGTGCACACACAGCAAATGAAGAGGTTTGCAAGAACCAATTTACAGATCAGCTCATAAATAGACTGTTATCCCACACTCTTAGCTTCAAGGTGTGTTGCCCTACAACCCTCTAATTGTAAATAAAGTGTGACTTGCCCTTTACTAAAGGACTCACCTTCTGTCTCTTTTTTCCTATAAGCCCTCGGTGGTTGGCTATAATGACACTTAATCAGCTCTGTTGGAGGGTATGCCAGGGGAAGAAACACACAGACACACATGTAAACATGTTATCTAACTGCAGGGTTCCAGACAATAAATAAGACCCAATAACAGAGTGACAGTCAGCAGTGTTTTTTACTGATAACTGGGTGAATACTGCCGAATTTTGTGGCTGTTTCACATGGACCCACACTACATTCAAACAGTGTGTGTGAGAGGCAGGGCGGGCGTGTTTGTAACAGACTATGGATTAAATATACCCACTGTGTATGCAAGGGACGGCCTACTCTAAGTGAGATTCTGTGACTGTGTTTTTGAATGTGTGGGTGAGTGTGACTGCGAGAGTGGGAGCGCTAAGAGGATTTGCGCTTGTGTTGTAGCTGTGATCCCACTGCTGCTACTGGTGCATTTGAATAGACGAAGGGGGGCCGACTACATTGTGGCTGAAAGTGTGCTCTGTCACAGATAGGGGGCGCCACCCCCCACGGAGCTCATTAATCATAGCCCATCAAAAAGTGGCCCTGTGCTGTTTGTGTGTGCCCTGACGACCACCTACTGCATGGGAACACAGGCGTACACAAGCGGCACTATCAATCACTATCAGAGGGGGACAGAGAGAGGGGTGAGGAGACAGGGAGAGAGCGGAGACAGAGTGGGTGAAACAATGTTGTTTTCCTATTATCCTCTCGAAATTACAGGCCAATGTCACAACTATTACTTGGAGGTCAAACTCATATGGTAGAATGAGATCCTGTGTGTGTGTGCGCAGACATAACTGTATGTGTTGAGCGCAAGGCGCCACTGCTCGTCTGCTCCACCACTGCGTAGCTGCTTGATGAGAGTTGCGCAAGTCTACCCAGAGTGGCTGGTTGCCATGGTGGGTATTCACATGGAGCCGACTCCTCTAGAGGCCTGTAGTCTACACAGCCATTAACTATAGTGCACACACACTGCAGATACACACACACACAAATTGTCTGTAGTCTGTCTCTACATCGCTCTTTCTTTTGCCACCTCACTTCCTCTATTTGGAAGTCTTGTTGAAAATCTGTCCTTCTCTGTCACTGATTGTCTCACCGTGACTGTGTGTGTGTGTGTGTGTGTGTGTGTGTGTGTGTGTGTGTGTGTGTGTGAGCGAGCACGTATGTATAGTGAATAGGTGAGCAGTACAGTGGGATGAGTGTTTGGAAGCTGGGGCTGTTTAAATGGCAGTAATTACATGAGAAGATGAGCTGCATTCCTTCCTGAGGGCAGGCTGATTACAGGCCTCTCCTCTCTGGGCCCCTGTAATTACCCACTCTACCTCCCCCCCACCATCCTTACCCCCGTTCCTCACCCTCCATCCCACTGTACTCGCGTCGGCTCTACTCTGCCTCGGCAGGGCTACAGTCGAGCACTGCCCCCACCCCCCCCTGTCCTCTGATCCACCTCTCTCCCAACTTCTGCAACACTCCACCTCCCCTTCCCCTCACCAGGTCACTCCTCTGTCCTCTTTCGTTGCTCCTCAAACTGATTGCAGCTCGCATACACACACACACAGACTCACACTGAGAGACTGCTCAGAGGACAAATAGCAGATGTGGCATTATGCACATAGTGCATGCTGCCTTAATTTTTGCCTAAAGATCACTCATTAAGAGACTTTAAAACGTATTATGAATCCTTTCTTTGAATTTCTTAAAAAGAGGAAACAGGATTCTGCATTTATCAGCCCCTCCAGGACGTTGCAATGTCACGGTCACAACATTAACACAAATTTAACCAACCGCTGTGAATTCTGCACGACCTTGCAATTTTGTCCAACTACTGAGCCTTTTCTGCAAATTCGACCAGACATCGTAGTTTACCGTGAGTGTCACTAATCACAGCACTCCCCTGCATCACAACACCAAACTCACTCCCTATGTTCTGGTTGTGAAGATGCAGACATGAGCAACACAGCTGTCTCATCTTTATCAACAGAAATTGCTGCTAAAAGACCGTGCAAGACAATTCCCTGATGTTCAGAACGAAAGCGGTGTAAACTGATTGACAAACACTCAGAAAATGACCAAAACACGTAGCCAACAGATAAGACAAATCACCACGACAGAGGCTGTTACATCCAGATTTATTGCACATGCTGAAAAAATCAAGGTGAGATAAATATGCATGGTTAAATAAAAACAAATAACATGCATCACAATTTTCCTGGATCCTGAAGGGACTGATATAGAGTTTACTTCACATCACAAGCCATAATGTTAAGTTCATGATGAATACTGTCACCCCTACTGCAGGCGTATTTCTGTGTTTGTGTGTAAATATGTTTAGGTAGGGGGTTGATGTCAAATGCCATTCACTCCTGATGGCCACTCCTTGAGACAAGACATGACAGCTCCTGCTTTACAGGTAAATCCCTGCTCCCTCTCACCCCATTTCTTGTCTGAAAAACAAAAACACACACGAAGTAAGGGTGGGGTTGCGCACATGACCCCACACATACACAAACCTCAACAAAACCAGTAAGTCCACCCTAGTCAGGGATTCCGGTAAAGACTGGAGACACACAGACAGTCAAATTACATGTCCTTCACCCAAACACCATCAATTGTTGCACTGAGCAACAGTCTGAGTCCTTGCTACCCATTCATTTGTGTTTAAGCACATATTCATCGTGGAACTCATTCACAGTTTGTCCGTTAAAGCTGCCAGAATTTCAAGACACTCCTTCATTTAAAGAAATGTAGTTCTTGTCAAAGATACTTTCTTGTGCAACAGTCACGTGAAAATATGTTAAGTCAAGAGGCATGAACTGTGACTGTGAGAGGAGTCGGCAAAGGGCGTCACGACATATGTGTGTTTTATTATCTGATATGACAACTCGGCTCCCAGATGACAGGAAGACGGCCGGATCAAACTTCCTGTACAAATCACATTAGACACCCTGAGCAGGTGATAATGAAGAGAAAGAAGAGTGTTAGGAGGGCGGGGTTTAAAGAGCAGGAGAGAGAGAACAAAAACATCACATGCGGGGGAAGGGAGAAGATGGATTGATTAAAAATAAAAAGTCTTGACCTGTTCGAGCATTATGAAGACAGAAAGCGGGAGGAAGGGAGACAGAAATAGAGCTAGTCTGGGAGAAAGCGGGCAAGGAAATGGGAGAGATGGAGGTGTAAGTACAGGTAACCTAGCTAATGTAAGGTGATGATGGAGGGAGGCGAGAGGGGGAGAGGGAGATTAATGACAAGGCTGCAAGTTTTGCTTTAAGTGAGTAGCCATGCTAGATAGGAAGGAAGGAAGGAGGAAGGATGTGTGGATGGAAGGAGCAAGGGAGAAAGAGATGGAGAGAGACACAGAAACACTCCCTGGGTGCAGATCAAGTGCAACTCTTGATTGGTGCGAGAGTGTGAGTGAGTGAGTGTGTGTGTGCGTAGTGTGGGCATTGGCTATGGTTGCCACGACTGCCAGTGCTATTAGAGATGCCTGCTGCTGTAATGTGTTGTGACAGGGGCTGATTCTTGTGACTAACTGCTTTGGCAGGAGAGCTCCTCTGTCATGCTAATGAACAGATGAGGAGATGAGCCGGATTGACAGCGGATCGACGGGCCACGCGCATGACTTCCTTGTGCGACTAACACACAGAAAAAGAGGCTTGAATGGTATATTCAGGCAGACCTCGCTGTCATCTATTCGTTACAGCGCATGACACACCGATGCACACTCGCAAATAACTAGCTCCCAAGTCAGTGTGACAGAGGTGACAACACACGGACAAACAGAGCAAGATACCCAACACATGTGCATGCACCGACACATGATCACACCCCACACAAACACAGCAGGGGTTGGCGTCACTCTGTTCCTTCATTGCGTCCCCTTGCATCAGAGAAATCCCTAGATATGCAGTACACAACAAGCAACATGCTGTAGGCTAGCCTCTGTGTGTGTCTCAGTGTGTGTATGTGTGTAAGAGAGACAGAGAGAGAGAGAGAAGGCTTGTGAGCTTTGTAAATTTGGCAAATAAAATTGCGAAATGTACCGTTCAGCGTACGTTTGAAATGATGCAAGCTCACTGCTATTCCAAAAACAGGCTACGAGCAGAAACATTTGCAAAACTCACACGAGGAGAGGCAAATATTAAATATTGACGTTGTATCAAATTGTTAGTAAATGAATAAACAGGGTTTGGATAAGATTGTTAACAGGGACCCTTTAAAAGGATGAATTTAACGAGATATTATTAAATAAAAACGAGAAAGATGGAGATAGAAAAAGACAGATAGCGAGGAGAGACAGAGAGGTAGACGAGGAACAGAAAAGATTAGGACACTAATAGGCAGAAAATCCATGTTGGAGGAGATAGATGACGAGAGGTGATGTGGCGATAGCAGAGGAGGACAAATGGAGAGGCAGCAGATAGAGGTGAGATTCAATCTCCTCGCCCCGCAGAATGTCGGGGTCTTGTAAGCAAAAGTAGTCGTGTGCAGAAGCTAATGGTTGTTTTATCCTTTTGATCTTTTTCCTTTCACTCCCTTTATACCTCGCTTCATCATTCTCTCAAAATAAATTTCCCTCTCTGCCTCAACTCGGACACACTTGCTCAAATCAGGCCAGAGGAGTAAAGGAGAATAAAGAGATTTCCATCCTAACCTCTTGTTTAAGCGAACGAAAAAAGATCTGGTTCCACTCTTCGGGCTCTAGTTTCACAGACCGGGCGAGGCGGGGGCGCAGCGCACCTGCACTTTGCCAATTGGGTGTGGCCAGGCGGATTTTTTTTTGGCACACCGTGCGCCTGGTGTAGCTACTCCTCTTTCCCACCTCCATCCCTCCTACCTGCGCAAGTTGGAAAGAGGGAGGAGAGAAGGCATGGAGTGGGTTTTACACACATCACACCAATCAAATGAGCCCCTCTCCTCGCCCTTAAATGCGCCGCACGAAGGCGTAATGAGAGTTTACTCAATTCGCCATGGCAGAAGAGAGCAGCAGCGTCAGACGGGCAAACTTCGCCCAGGAGGAAACTAATGTTTTGGTCCGGGAGGTCCAAGCTCGCAGTGTCCGAATATATGGAACTGCGAACAGACCTCCATGGGCTGATGATGCAAAGGTAGCCTGGGAGGAGGTCACCACAATTGTAAATCAATGTAGCATTTCTCTCGTGCACGCGCTCTCTTTCTCTCTCGCAGTCTCACTCTGTTTCTTTTCTTTTGGCTTTTCTAAGATGACAGATGCTGAATATATACTCCCTATCTGATGCTGTGGCTGTTTGTGGTTGGCTGAGAGGGATGTGAACTCATTAGTTTGCAGCTGTTTAATCAAATCAGGTTGGGTTTCCATTACGCATGCCAAATCTGACATCAGATGTGATGGGACAGTCGATATAGAGATACATTTATGTGCTGATTGCAGATAGTTGCATTGAATAGTGGTTTTTGGGTATTTATTGCATCGTTAATGTGCCTGATATTCTGGAAACCTGCCTGTGAGGTTTTGGTGACGTGTGCGCACCATCCGCCGGTCAGCCAAACTTACACTTACACCGGCTGCGCTCCACCTGCGCTGACAGTAGACCTGGTTTCAGCTGGCGAGCTTTTAGCGCACCTTTGGCGAAGCCTTTTGGCACGAAACTGTCACTGCGCCAAGCTGGATCTGTCAACACCTCCCCCTACTGCGCTGCCACACCCATCTCAGCGCACCTCGGTCTGCCAAACTACCAAACTGAGCGTGCCTCGGGTTGCGCTGCTTGAAACTAGCTCTGCGCGGGGTTCGCCACCCTGCGCTGCGCCAGGAAACTAGAGCCCTTCATGTTTGTTATCTTATTTTTATTTTGGGTCTCTATTCCCTACATTTTCAAAAACAGGGGTTTATTTTGCAACTTTCTAATAGTTATTGTGGTACTTTTGCGTCTGTCTTTTTCAATCCAACAACAAGTAAGAGAAAAAATCTGAACCCAGAGGAAGTAAAACCTCTGAACAAAATGTGCATTTCAAGATAGGAAGGGGAAAACACACCACAGTGTTTGACTGCCAGGTAATCTCAGTGCAGTGCAGCACCAAAACATAAAAGTAATAACTAAAGCACAAGCATCTCACAGGCTATCACTTTAGGCCAGGCCAACTTTTCCATATCTGGCAATCTCAGCTGCTAACAGATTGTGCAACCGTGAGAACAGATAACTCTGCATTGCACAAAGGGAGCAGTAGCATCACTGCAAAGTTATCGGCAACCTGGACAGGCTGTCTGCATCTCTGCGCTACTCCACGGATGTAAATCTTGTTACGTTTTAGGTCAAAATGTTGGTTTATTTCTCCTGTGTGATGAGTCAGCACTTGCGCATCAATCATTCATGAGGCTTTGGTTCCTGCCTGATGTCAAAGTTTTTTTCTCTGCTCTTCACCGCAGCTTCGGGAATGTGTCCTTGACCCGGGGACAGGATGGGGACTAGGCTGGAACAGAAAAGAGGACAGCCCTGAGCCTCGGGCTGGAACCAGTATGACTGGACTGGCAGGAATGGCGGTGATGGAGAGCAGTGATGAAGAGAGCATGACGAAAATCCCCCTGGCACAGACAAATAAAATAGGCGGCTGCGAATGAGAGAGAAAATGTGCTTGTGTATGTGTGTATAAGCTGAACCAGGGAGAGATGGATGGATGGATGGAAGGAGAGTCAGAGTGTCACCCGCCAGACGCCCAGGGCCAACACAGACTGATGGTGACACTGAGTGGCCAGAGTGTGTGACACTGTGACAATAATGATGAGAGACTCTTTCCCGATCTCTCTCTGGCTTCTTCTCGTCCTCTCCCACTCTCCTCCTTCTGTCACCCCCTGCAGCGGGCTGGTGCTTTGATCCACACCCGGACTGTGTGTCCTCCTCTGGCCTGGGTCAAACTGCATCGGCTAGCAAACTCTTGTTATTCTTCAAACCCCACTCATGTGGAACTTTTCAGACATCAGGAAAAACTCCAAAAAGTTTTCCAATCCTTTGTGCCAAAATATTTAAAAGGTCAGCAAAAGAAAATTTGAGATATTGTAAGTTTTTATTAAGAACTGTTATTTTAAAAAATGAAGACATTTGGGGGGGAAGCCTTTTGGGCGTGTGGTGTAGCAGAGATAAAATAACCAAGATACATCCATGTTGTTTGTAGATGGCCAGAAACAGAAGCAGGTTTCAGCACATTATTAATTATTTAACAAGACTAAAGTCCCATCTTAAACTCAGCACAAAGTGACACACAGCACAGCACAACTGTCATTGCTAGTTTCTGACCGACACAGTTGCCATTTTCTTGGCCACTGCCCATATTGTGTCAGTAGAAAATGCACTTGCACCTGCATCTGTGTGCCCATGAGTGTGTAGGTCTTAAAATGAGGTGTGAGGGATTGCTTTTTGGAGGCAGCAAAAAGCAGCTGTGCCATTGACTAAAAAAAAAAACCTGGTCAAACGTTGGAATCACGCAGCAGTTTACTACTATTTAAAGGGTGCATTATTCTGATTGTTAGATGCGCCTCTGTAGGCAGGATCATGACGCGCATACACTCTGTCCCTGTTACACAAACAGGGACATGCGGATGGGATGCAGGTGGTATATTACATCATTAATGAATAGTTAGCATCAGTAGTTAGCATTGTCGCCTCACAGCAAGAGGGTTCGTGATTCGAACCCAGGATGTGGGAGACCTTCTGTGTGGAGTTTGCATGTTCTCCCTGTGTCAGCGTGGGTTTTCTGTGGGTACTCCAGCTTCCTCCCACAGTCCAAAGACATGCAGGTTAATTAGTGACTCTAAATGATAGTCTGGTGACCTGTCCAGGGTGTACCCCACCTGTCGCCCAAAGTCAGCTGGGATAGGCCGACAACACTTACAATATTACAATATCAAACTTCTAAGACAATATCCAGCCTCGTGTCACAATATCAAGGAAATATATCAATATAATATCAATACATTGCCCAGCCCTAGGTGCACCTGGTTTTTAAAGGGAGTAGGAGATGACACTCTGGTTGAAAAAACACACCTGTGATTACTCAAGTGACTACATACAACCCCTTTGCCCCTTGCGCCTTTCTTGGCACCCACATTATGTCATTTAACTGCCAAAATGGAGCGCAACATGCTCTGAATGCATTTAGACCATGCGCTATAGATCATTTAAGTGGGTCCCACACTAGTGACTCTATGAAGCCTTAATTAGGTATAGCAGTGCTTTGAGTTATAAATTCTAACATCAGCACGCAAACATGCTCACAATGACAATGCTAACATACTATAATGTTTACCATGTTCTCCATCATTAGTGTAGCAAACACATGTTTAAGCATTTGCTAATACGCACCAAAAACAGAGGACAAGTGAAGGGGAATGTCATGTAACCTAATGATGGCACTAAATGAAAAGTCAGGGGACAATTTAAATTACAATTTATACTGACAAGGTATGAATGTTTGTAGATGAGAAGAGGTTCTTCCTGAAAAACAGCCGCTTTTACAAACTGAACTAACCTGAAAAATGTAGGACACTTTTTGTGATGCCTTTCTGTTACTTGTGTTCCTGATTTGTTTTTCCTTTCATGTTAAATTCAAATGTGCCTAGAAATCAGTTGGTAAAAATGATCAAAAGTATAATTTGTCATATTTCTGGTCCTCACTCTGGATCCATGCCAGTGGAGAGAGGGGGCACATGGCTGTGGCTCCAGCGGACAGCAGGGCATTAACTCTCTGTCCCAGATCCTGATTGCTCTGGCCCACTGAACCTCTCACAAACCAAAGCCAGCCCGGAGTCATGACTCCTCCTCTCCCAACAGCATTGGTTTGTTTACACTATACATTTTTCTCTGACCTGTGCTCTTGTGTATGTTTTCAGTGTGGTCCTTGGTGTGTGTGGCCCGGCTAGTCACTCAGTGCTCTCTCTTCCCCTTCTTTCTCCCTCTGTCTCTCTCTTTGGCTTCACCCAGCTGAAGCCATGGCAGCAGTGCTGGTTAAGAGGTTTGTGTATCCCATTAGGATGATGAAGAGGCCTTTCATCAGTACACTCCCTCCGGCCAGGCGCTGACAGGAGCTTTACCTCGACAAGCCTCTCAAACACACCGCTCGACGTGAGACAGCACCCAGCGAAGAGGTCCGCAGGCGGTACACATACTCACTGACAAACACTCACTGCTTCACACACACACACACACACACACACACACACACACACACACACACACACACACACAAATATATACACACACACACACACACACACAATCTGAGCAGAGACAAAAAGGGAAGACTGGGCCTTTTTGTTGCGAACTTTTCACTTTCAATCTTTAATCCACTTCTAACATTAGCAATAGACTTCAGTGTACGAGGAGGGGAGACAAGAGGAGGCTGGAGAGGAAGAAAGGTCTTGACTAATTCTGACTCGGTACTCTGATCTATTTTTAATCATTGCCACACGAGGACTAATAGTGTAACGGCCGTGCAGGGCTCTGTCCAGATGGGCACAGTAATTTTTCAGGAGGAGGAGAGCGGGAGGAAGAAGACAGAATGTGAGGACAGAAGAGGAAAAAAGAGACAGGAATAGAGAGGAAGAAGACAGAGATGGAGAGAGAGTATAAGCGAGAGAGGAAGAGTGGGAGTGAGAGAGACAGAGATTGATAAAGATGGAGCGGGAGGGAGAACGGGAGACAGAGAAGCCACAGGAGCCAAGATGACCTGGATTCATAGGACCAGTATTGATTATTGAGGATGAAAAGCCAAAGAAAGAGCTCTGCTCAGAGACTAGATAAATGAACTCACATGCAAAGGCCTGGAAAGACAGAACTGGGTGGAAGTAATCAACAAAATACACACAACCCCGAATCTGACTACTGTAGCTACTTTGCCTTAAATCTGACAAGGTGGAAGCAAGTCAGCCGCTTAATCCACTGCGACGCTAGCTAATACAGGCTGACAGACAAAAAGGTATGACAGGAAGGAACTGTTTGTGTGTAGGCTGGATCCACACCCAAACATCCTTAACGAGAGCACATATGCAACATATGGGACACTACATAATCTGATTAGATTTTATTCTGTGTTGGATTTATGGGGCAATCTATGGAATGTGTACAGATGACGTATTCGGGTTTGAAACCACACTCACATGCATACAGACAACACAGAGGCCCATCTCCCAATTGGCGGTCTGGATTATTCTGCTTCACGTAGATTAACTTTGTATAATCGCTTGGAGAATTCTGAGCTTAAAGCACTGACGCCGCCCAAAGATGTGCCATCAAAGACTCATAGTACAATAAAATGAAACACAGGTAGTGCATAGACTCCTGCCAACTGTACACGCTCCACATACATAAGCACTCATGTGTTATTTATGATGCTAGGTGGACACTTTTATCCAGAGTCTTACAGTACCGGCGCTTATGCTTCTATCCATTTCAAAATCACATCTTTGGGAAAACATTTAAGGACAGAATACCTAATGCAAGTAGTCAGAAAAATCAACATTATGGCGCTCACCAATTCCTGTATGTTTCTTGAACAGTACATAAATAGACACTTTCATTAAACATGCATTGACTGATTTTGTTTAGTCATCTAGGGCAGCGGAAAGCTGTAAACACAACACTGATACAATATCACTTTGATGATATGTCAACATTGTTTGCAACAGATGCTTATTTACACATTTAACATATATGGAGCGACATTAACATCGATTGAAGTCACATCTGGCAACCTGATGAGTGCAAGTCCACAACTCACTCACCTTTAAACTCTACTTTGGTCACCACCCCCTTAATGGTAATATTTGGCTCTTTAGCTGCTATATGCTCCCATATTTTTACCAGCTAGCAGCTATCTGTGTCTGTCTGCAGTTTGGTTCTGGGCAAGTAGCATACAGTGTGTTTTAAGAATTATTTTTTTGCAAAATAACAGCCTTTTCAGATGTTTACGTCGAGGCTACAGCTGTCGGCAACTTTATTGTGTAGAGTAACCATGGTCGCAGGTGTCGTTCTCAGCTATGGCAAGGTAACTGGAAAAGTTACAGATTACTTGTTCACACCAAAGACTGTATAACAAAGATGGACAGCATGGGAGCCCCCTAAAAGTGAAGCCATCGCCCCCTGGTGGCTGGCTGCAGTACAGCGCTAAACCCTGCCCCCTCTGTGTTGGTGATTGGGGCATGAGTCAAACTAAAACATCGAAGTACATGATAAATAAACTTTCCCCAAAGATGACTTCCATCATTTGAGGCTGTATTTGTCACACTAATGTTTGGTCAAGTGTTAGTTTTCTTAATAGGTTGTGTTTTAATTATGTATCTGATGCTATAATTGACAGCTGTACATGTCTCTTGACTCACCATCACCATCAACAGCACTGCTCAGGACTAGATTGAATGAGTGTATAAGTGGGAACTCGATACCCCAGTTCCACTTCCTGACAGCTTCTGTGCAGACTCTGGCTCCAAATTACGAAGATGGCAGCAGCCATATCCAGGATATTTTGGCTTCATTCTTGTACAGTGGGAAGAAGTGGAGATGTGCAGGCTGTTCTCACAAAATTTTCGTATGTTTTCCTACAAAAGTAATGCACTCAAATTCGTACAAATCCCACGTATTTTGACAAGGACGCCGTCCTGAGCACTTGTAATGAGGCAGGTTGGCGTGGTGGATGGGTCACAAAAAAAACAGACTTTAGCCCGGTACTTCCCCCTGGAGTTGCGTTTTCAAAACAGTGTGAACTTTGAGTCATTTTAAGGTATGTCATGTTTCGTTCCATAAACATAACAGTGTCTTCAGTTTCTGATAATGACTTGTTCTTTTATCTCAGACGTGTTAGGATGTTACATACCTTGACCTGTTTGGGCGGAAACTTCCGCCTTTCTCAGAAGTGTCGAAATATGTGTTAGTATGTAACATCCTAGCACATGTCTGCGATAAAAACAACAACTAAAGTCATTATAACCACAGTAACTTAATGTTAATTATGTAATTGTACATTATGGACATACCATAATTCGTGGAGCACTAATTCATAGGAAATCATATGAACTGTTGCGCATGCATTTGTTGTATCATATCACACAAACCATTCTGAGAATATGTTGAGATGTGTCATCCATCTTCGTATACAGTCTATAGTTCATACACACAGTGTCCATATCAACTCTGCTTTGCCGTGACACAACAGACTGACACCCCTCTGTAAATCCAGTTGTCATTTCCAACGACTCTCTCACATGGGTCCTGCTCACCGAGCATATTCGCAGGTACCTGTGCACTCCACTGACGAGCAGCGACTCAGAAGCTGGAGTGCAGGGACTGTCAACTGAAATTGGCTAATAGCTAAATCTGGCATAAATCATCTCTTCTCATTTTGAGATTAATGTTTTTGGCATGATCCTTGTTTAATAAAGACTGATTTGGAGCTATACTGCTCAGATTTCGATGGTTGACAATCGACATTCGCCGAAATCCTTGAAACTGAAATGTTATTCCGTCTTTTCAATAGCAACACAAAAGATAGCAAACTAAAAATAACATTAGAAAGAATCCACACCATGTGATAATGTTACACTAGCTTACCTTTTTATAAATGTGTGACCTGCATGTTTTGGTGTCCCGGCTGTTCTGTTGCTGCTTCTTGTTTAATTCTCAGTGGCTGAAATGCCAATACAAAAATATTGAAAATATTGATTACAGCAGCTTTAAATAGCAAGCTTATAGTGCTCAGAGTACGCAGGTGTTGCAACAGTAACAAACCTAAAGTTTCTACATCTTCCCTGAGAAGATAACAGAAAGTTTCTTGGTTCAACCTTCCTAATACTGATGGTCCATAGAGCAGCAACAGTGGAGGCCTTGAATAGCAACACTGTGCTTAAAACCGTAAGAAAAGAACTGCTTGACCCTCATATGGCTGCAGTCACCGGGGTCATTTGTGAAGCACAATGGCAGGCTGCAAACATAAAGGTGTTTATATCTTTCCCACAATTTACAATCTATTCAGCATGACTGACTTCACAACTTCAATTTTCCACGACAACAAAGAACCAGATTTAAGTGTGTGTGTGTGTGTGTGAGTGAGTGAGAGAGAGAGAGAGAGAGAGAGAGAGAACGACAGAGAGAGAGGATGTGCTGGAGAGAACACATAGGTTAGAGAGTTTAGATGGCTGACCAGATTAAAGAAACCGTGTGAGACATACAACACTAGTCTGTTATTAAGAACTGCATAATATGCACAACAATAAGACTGGGAGTGTTGAATAGTTAACATGCTAGCACCAGACCAAAAAGCAAACAGCAAATGATTGATGTGAATAAAATGAGAGTCTGTGTGTGCAGCTTCTCTGCAAATACGCTTAATTTATGCCAGACACCGCGGCTTTATCAACCCTACAGCATACTGAGGCTAGTTAATAACATTCAGTATTCATGTTGAGGTTTCTGTTATGATAGCTCACACTGATGCCCTCATAAAATTAACACGCAACAATGCAATTTATCCAGTGCAAATCAGCAGCTCAGAGGTCACAGCCCTCTGTTAACCCCTTGTCCCAGGCTCCACTGCTCAATATTATAATACCTTCATGATTCTGCTTCACTAAGACCCCACGCTAACACATGCCTGTGAAAGGTCTTTGCCATAACCTCTCACCTCCACCTGTGATAGGCTCCTGACAGGTGGCCCCACTCTGATTCAGAGAGCATGACTACTCTGCACGTGCATGTAGAAAATCGACAGATCACAATCTCAGTTTAATTACCCGACACAGAGGCGCGCTACTGTGTTTTCTCCCTATGAAGTATTACAGCATGCACAGCGAAACTACTCTAAAAGTACAAGCTCATTAATACACATTACGCAGTCTCCAGTCATTTTAATGGCTGTGGAGACGCTAAAAGCGATCAGAAGAGCACATAAAAAAGAGAAGGAAAGAGGAGCAGAACGACACGAGGAAGCAAAGTGGACGGGATGAGGTGAAGCTACTGTACGACTTAAGGAGTGTGAAGATGAAAAAGCAAGAAAGTAAGCTGAGCAGAAGAGGCAATTTTGGACTGTGTGAGATTCATCATGCCGTCTTGTCTCGGACTCATCATGTTCTGAGGTGGTCCATATAACAAGGTGTGGAGATCAATAGCATCCATTTACTGAGGTGCAGCTCATCTAATCATCAGGCGCTCTGCTGCCCACAGAAGGAGCTGTGACACACACCTGGGCCTCTGGAGGAGGGCAGAGTAATGAAATGTACACTGCAGCCTGGTCTGTCTTCGAGTCCCCAACAGCTAGCACAAACACAGCCCCCGCGCCTCCCCTGTCTCCCTGCCTTCATCTCCTTCCACCTCCACATATGAGCAATAAACCCAAGCTTCACTTCCTCTTTCCTCCGTCTTACGCACAAGCACAGGGCTCTCATATGTTTGGCTAAAGTTGCATATCGTGTGGTCCATTAGGAATCTGAGGGGTGTGAGGCTTAGAGACCAAAATATCCACAGCACTCTGTTTCTCTCTCCAACTCATTGACTGAGTGCCTCAGGGTAACATCACAATAAGCGCTCCTTGTCCCTGTTCCCCAACGCAATTCTATAATTCATCTTAATTGAGAAAAACAAGCAAGCAAAGGGGCGCACTGGAAGGACGTAAAGTGCAGGTCATGTATTTCAGGGACTAAGGGACCTGGTGTATGTTTTGTGTCCGTGAAAGGTGAATGTGGTGCTTACCATTGCAAAAATGTATTCAACTCTCTCTTTCTGTTTGGTGCAAATTTACTTATAGGTCCAGTGTGTAAAATTTAAGGGGATATACAAGCAGAAGTGGAATTTAATATAAAAAGTGTGTTTTTTTTAGTATATTATCACCTAAATATAAGAATAGTTGTGTTTTTTGTTTCCTAATGCCAGGTACACACTACACGATCAGCCCGGTTATAACTTGACGCATTGTCGTACAGTATCTGCTCAGATGTGCGCAATGTACGTGATAATCAATCATTTAAGCTTGTGTAGTGTGTCACAGTAAATGACAGCTGACGCCACGTCTGAGACGCCTCACGACGTCCTAACATGACAGACTACACTGTGGTCCACACCAATCATCCATGGTCGTCTTTTACGATGTGTGTGATGTCATTGGGTTATTCTTGTCCTATTTTTATTATTAATTCTATTATTTCAGTCACTGTGGCTGTTTATGTGCCACCAGAAATGATATTGTAGTAATGTAAAAGGCAGCACCAGATAGGAAGCACTACATTTGAAGCACTGCATGCAAACTATGCAAGTCACTGAATCCACCACCACAAGTTCCTGCAAATGTTTCATAATAAAAGCCTGTTCAGCAAATGAACAGATTCTCTCAACCGAAATAATATCAGGCTTTTAATTTTAAACGGGTGCAGTGTGAGCCCAGCATTAGAATGATTTCTTTATATCTACATAGGGAGCAGGTCCAGGTCTATGGAGATCACCATGTTTCCCCACCATACTTCTACAGTAGCCCAGACCAAACATTTCCTTTTTTCGGGACAGCCACCATATTTAGCAGTCTCTCTGAGATGCAGTGTCGGAAAAACACTGACTTTTTTTTAAATGCGAAACCGCTTAATTCAGTGTTTTTACCCGTTTAAATCAACGGGCTTGTTAGTTTTGCAGAGGAAGAGACCTCTGTGGATAATTCAGCACATGGTAAAAACCTCCTGTACCTCTAGATTTCAACTTATCAAAGAAAAGAAGTGAGCACACAGTAGTCGGTGCTAGCGGGCTGTCTCAGATGAGCTGAACAGTTCCCCACGCAAAAGTTGTGATCTATAAAGCAGACTTGAGGGGAAAAACTTTGACCTACACTTACAAACATTTTGGAGACAGGCAATTGGCCACGCAGATGGCGAGGTGAAAGCCTGATTGTAGAAACTGTCAAATACTTTTTGGCGCACGCCACTGTTTTATAAATGAGACCCCTGGTCCGTTTGTTTTGGAGAGGAAGAGACCTCTGCAGATAATTTGGCTCTCGGTAAAAACTTCCTTCTGTAAACACTTAAGGAATTCTAACCGGAAAAACATTTAGCTGATTGCATTCCCCTAACACCTTACAGCACACACTCTTCCTTTAAAATGTATTTCAAAGGATACAAGAGGTTGAAAATCATGTAAGAAACAACATATACTTAAATTATACTTGATGTGATGATTCACTGTCATGAAATGAAGCAATATTTTACTCTTGCATGATTTTCATGAAGCAATATAAAGGGAAAATGGTGAGTAAAACATTGGAAAGTAGACCCTTCATGCTGCAAAGATAATGAATGATGGGGAATGTGTTTTTATTTTCTGCACTCACTGTAATTTTTAGCATATTCTGTAATTTATTCAAGGGTTCTCTGGTTCAGATTGCCGAGCTCAGAGACAGAGGTAAGAGGCAGATGGTGTTTAAACACTATCTTGAAAATGCAGACTAAACAAGACGTCTGAATATCAAATTGTTGAGCAACTTTCAGGACAATATGGCAGCTCAAATACAGATGGAGCCCCAGCTTTAAGTGCACGCATACAGACTTTTGCTTCAGGTAATTAGCAGAGTTTTTTGTTCTCTTTATGGAAATTAAAAGCAAACTGTCACGGGTTGACCGAGGCAGATCTTGTATTTTAATATACTGTTCAACCATCGTGAATAAGAACATCCTGGCTGTTCTAATGTGGGATCAATGCAGTGGAAAAAAGGAGATGATTTCTACATTGTTTGCCAGCATGCTGAGCATGTACTCCCACAGCTCTATTAGAGAGTACATGATTTTAAAATATGCAGCACTGTATCATTTGTGTTTGCTTTTATTTTTTTCATCCACTTTCCAGAGCCTGTGCTACTGTATCTAGGCCAGTGGTCAGCAGTTTTAATCAATTTTCCAAACACAGGAGTGCCACAGCAGTCAAGAAATCCCAGCAGGACAGTAGGGAATGGACATTGCAATAATAATAACACAAAATCTAATCTGAATTATGCTCTAAAGAGATTAGGTCAGAATAATCCCCAGAATAAACACAAATGGGGAGGAGGGGAGGCCGCTTGTTGATCAAATGCAGGGACGGGAGCTGCAGCGCCTGGATGTTTTTATTCCTGATGGTGGGATTTTGTGTAAAGTTGTGTTTGATTTTGGGTGTAAGAGTGATGATGGTGTTTATTTTGGGAAATGAGAGTATGTCTGAGGCTCAGAGAGTTGCTATTATTAAAGTAGAATAAAATGCTTCCTATTGCCTGCTCAAACAAAGAGAGAGATTCCCTCAGCGTGATGGTTTCCTGAACATTTTCAGTCACAAAGCCAAATTGGGTGCATTCATTTCCAAATGAGATCTGGATTTTTGTTAAAAAACATCATCATCCAGTTAGACAATAACCCATTAAACCCATTATCCATTTTGGGTGCAAAGACATGCTCAAACATTGTGAAATGATACTGCTTTTCACCAGTCTCTTTGAGAAAAGAAAGATGTGGGGGGAAAAAGGGCAGGACAGTGACAATTTTCTGATTGCAGAGTGAAATCACAATGCAAAATAAATTAAAAAAAAATAATGGGTACAGATCTTTGTGAGGTCAAAATCAAAGGAATAGTTTGACATTCTGGTGCCTGACAGCCTCAAGGTGATGACAGGACTCCAGGATATCACAACATCTAGCCAAGAAATTCCAGTTCTAGTACGTAACTCGCCATAAAACCCACAGTTTGATTTCTGTTTGTGTATCGAATAAACAAACAAGATAAAGCATGTTAAAGAGTCAAAGTTAGAGATGTCGGTAGGTGAATTTTTTTTTTTTTTTTTTCACTTTTGACACTGCCAGCCTTGCTGTTTTTCCCTGTTTCCAGCGTTTGTGCTAAATTAAGCTAAACACCTGCTGGGACTTGCGTCAAACTGAGCATACAGATAGAAGAATAAAATAAATGTATTTCCCCAAATGTGTGATTATTCCTTTCATGCGAGCCACTCGAAGCTGAACTGTGCTCCAAACTGCGATTTTGGTTGATTTGCTCGAATTACTGCGGGGTCTCTGCTGTGGCTTTCCCGGTGCTGACTCTGTGTGGAGAGGGTTCAGGGATCAGAGTGGACAGGGCCGGAGCAGACCTCGAGGTCACCGGCTGCCTTTCTGCTGAGCAGGCTATTGTCCAGCAGCTGCATGGCCGCACCACTCCTGGTCTATTCAGAGTCTATTCAGCAGCTTCAGCTAAGTGCAACAGAAGACCCCGGTCTATTGTCTGACGCCAAGTCCTGTTTGAGCTGCACCAGAGCGCTCACTTCATCTCCCAGTGAGTTCAGAGAAACAGTTAAGTCTCTTTGAATGGG
Organism: Epinephelus fuscoguttatus; assembly: GCF_011397635.1. Taxonomy (NCBI): domain Eukaryota; kingdom Metazoa; phylum Chordata; class Actinopteri; order Perciformes; family Serranidae; genus Epinephelus; species Epinephelus fuscoguttatus. The sequence continues at coordinate 26,168,756 of NC_064767.1, forward strand.
GGCGGATTTACACAAGTAAAAAGACACGTTAAACACATTCAGGCCGACTCCATCTCACAAACAGAGAGCTGCTTGACCTCTGTGACCTCTGCAGAGTGTCAAACCACACTGTATGACCTCTGTTTGCTTGCCTCGACACACCACTCAAGCATGCATTTAGGTGCAAACAGAAAACAGTGCAACGGACAAAAAAAAAGAAGAAAGAAAACCCTTCGCTAGAATCATAACAAACAACCTATTAGTGTCAACACCTATTTTTTATCTCTGTAAAATTGTCATATTTGCTTGCTTTATTTGCACTTCTCTTCTGTTGCGAGTGAGAAATAAGAAGCAATAAAAACATTATAATGCAAAAATGGGTAACAAGGGACCAGTGGCTTGCTAGCAAGTTAGCTATTCCCAAAGTATTGGGTATGTGTATGATCATGCACACAAAATGGCCATATCACACTCAGTAAAAAAGCCATCTGGAGGCATCAGCACTTCTATGAGCAGAATTAAGTCAGAGTGCAATGACTTTCTCGTTTAAAGTGCCTCCAAAGAGCCCCATTATTACCTTCCCAGAATGCAAATGTGCTTTGGGCCAATTAGAGGTTGAGCCAATACCAATGTAAGCCTATAAAAATCCGCCCTTCCATAATCATTCAGCAATATGACTCATGGGTAAGATTGGAACACCGGCCTGTAAATGTGTCATGATTATGACTCCGCGCTTAAAATGAATGGAGGAGCTATGTATTTCATTCCCACGGTGCTGGAGCATAGCCACGCATATGTTAGTGTCATTGCTTCTAATGAAATAAATAGACTTGTGATAGTACTTATTAGGCCTCCATAAGTGGCAGGTAAAGACAAGGGCCCTGTGGTGGATCAAAGGTAGTTAAATGTCTCTTTTTGGATCTCGCCCTATCAAGAGGTATTTAGAGGGAGAGGGGGTTGCTTTTTTTGTTTGTGGAGACAGACGCCCTCATCCAGGATCTCTCTGTGTAATTACACGGCACAGAAGACCTTCATTCCTCTCCTCTTCACAGAGAGAGATGAAAGACAAGAGAGACAGAGGCATGTAATCGCTCCTCTGGCTGAAAGAGGGGGAGAGGAGGTGAGGGACACAGAGAATAGAAGGACAAAAGGATGGTGAGTGGTGGTGGGGTTTTAATAAACCTCCTCTGTCTCTTGTTTACAGAGACTCTCCTACCTCTCCTGATTTCTTTCTCTCTCTCTCTCTCTTACACACACACACACACACACACACACACACACACACACACACACACACACAGACTATCTTTGACTGAGACTTTCATTATTCTCAGAGTTGCCCGTTCGTCGCCTCAGGACAGATGTGTAAATTGTTGTGCTAATGTAAGGCCCACTGCTGAGAGCTTTAGAGGGAAGGAGATTTACACACTCCACGCCACTGTATAACTGTCACTCACAAACTCACACTCACAAGAGCATAAAGAGGGACGCCGTAAGCGACAGCATCTCAGAACACACACTCACCAGACCATGTGCACATATGCAGGCACAAGCGCACACACACTCTGGTAGTGACAGAGGCGTGGGTGGACTCTGACATACACATGTAAATGTTCTATTTCATTCCACCATTCATAGTCTCCGAGCCCAAACCTGGCAAAAAAAAAAAGACTCCCTCACTTCATCGCAAGGGCTTTAGAGTGTCAGAGAAGTTACATCTGTTGCTGTTCGACTGTGACGTATTTTCCATTACAGGCATTTTTTACTGTAAAGGGCGCAGATAAGGTCCCTAGTGATGATCTCCTTGTGTCACTGCAGGTAAGGTGGTAATCTTTGTGTTATTTCTAATAGTTTAGTAACACCTGTTGTCTGGAAACAGGTGAGGTCTTAAATAAAAAGATAGATAATGATATGTGACAAAAGTCATAAGGCAGAAATTAAACCTTCTTAATTTCACAGGATGTACCTTGACGACTGAGCCATAGCACACCAGGAGTGTTACTATGATTATCAATTAGCTGATCAACAGAAAATTAAGCAACAACAATTTTGATAACTGATTAATCATTTCAAGGATCCTTTTGGGAAACAGGCTTATTTGTTTCTTTTCGAGATAAGAATATTGATACCAAATATCAAGCTACAGCCAGCAGAGGCTTCGCTTAGCTTAGGACAAAGACAGGAAAAAGGGGGGTAACAGCTAGCCTGGCTCTGTCCAAATGTAACACAATCCATCTACCAGCACCTCCAAATCTCTCGTTCATTAAATCCATAGAAAAATCTGAACATAAAAATGATTTGGTTTTGGGCTGTTGGTTGAAAAAAAAACCCCAAGCAATTTAAAGACAACATCTTGAGCGCTGGGAAATTGTAATGAGCATTTTTCACTATCTTCTGACATTTAAAGCTGTAGTTGGGAACTTTTATAAAAAAGAACTTTTTGTCATGTTTGCTAAAACTGTCACGAAATTCACACAGCACTAAATGAGACAGATAATCTGTGGAAGAAAAGACACATTCCTCTGCCTACTCTATTGCCATGTGTTGCTTCTAATGGCTTTACCGCAGGGGAACGAAAAACAACCAATCAGAGCTGAGGAGTCTCTAACGCAGCTGTCAATCATTTCAATTACAGCTTGTTACTGCGGTCAAACTAGGCAGCCCTGATCAAATATGAATCAAGATTCAGTTACCACTCTGCCTATTTCGCTCCTCACATTTTTAGAAACATATTTAAGAGCATTGTTTATTGTAAAATGAGGAAATTGGTCCGGCTGGTGTGTGGTGCTTGGTACTTTGGTTGACCGTTTCCAACCACTGGATCACAAACTTTCTCATTTTAAAGCTGAACAGTGCACTAAATTATGTTTCCGGAAACATTTAAGGTGAGAAATAGGCTGTGCAGTAGCAGAATCTTGATTCACTTTTAATCGGCGCCGCCTAGTTTGGCAGTTTGACCACAGTTCATGAGCCTGTAACTATATTAGAGACCCCTCGCCTCTGATTGGTTTATTCCAGCACACCACAGTATATTCTAGCAAATGCCATTAGAGGCAGCAGGAAGAGGAGGGACATCACATTTTATCTACCTCATGTGCTTCTTTCCAAATTTAGTAACAGTTTCAGTAAATTTGACACAAATTTATTTTCATTAAAGTAACCAGCTGTAGCTCTAATAGACTACAATAAAAATAACAATAACAATCAAGAGATTAAGTGATGATTAAAATAATCATTATTTACTACATTTGTATTGTTTTGAACTTTTTTTCGTGTGTTCTTGCTCCTGGTCACATCTCTGCCAAGGCTGCATGACACTAGGTGACTGACTACTCCTGTGTCTGTCTGATGGCGCCGAGGCCTCTGAGGGGTTCCAAACAACCCATCTGCCCAGGAATCTGCCAGCCCGTCTGTCTGTCTGTCTAGCTGGCTGGCTCTCCACAGGTATGTCTGTCTGTCCCTGTGTGATCCATGTTTCTTTTAGCCGTAGAGGAGGAGGGCAGGAGCTGGCTGCAGCGTGAAGGTTGAAGCTATAGACAGAGAGAGACACCGCTCAGTGTTTAATGACCCACTATAACTATACCTATTCATCTCCCCCGGCAGAGCTGTGAAATGCCACGGAAATGGTCCTCTGCTGAAGATATTGCATCATGCTAAATCACAACCCCTCAGCCGGCACTAGTATGATTACACCAAACATGTTTCAACTGCTGCTTTTCATGTATAAAAATCGTCCTTTGTCACAAAACGTCTTGAGGAATGCTGCAATATGAACAGACCTGGGAGCAGCTGAACATGCTGACGTCAGACAGCGCTAAAACAAAAAAGTGGCAGCCGCTGCAGCGCTTCCACATAAACTAATCAAGCAGAAACTTCAAGCTCACATACATCCCCCAATCGATAAACATCTATATGGCTTTCCTTTGCTTGTGAGGTGCTTTCTCTACCTGCTGTACCTACACACACAAAAACACGCGCACCAGCTCTTGTTGCAGAGAGCATTGGAGGCAAGTTTAGCTGAGCAACAGCGGAGTCAGAGCAGAGACACCCAGAGTTAATGAACCCTCACCAGTCAGCATGGCTGTCCATCTGCTTTCATAATCCCCATAAACAGCAGGCCACAGGCGCTGCCCAACCAGCTACACACACACAAACAGCATATCGTCATCCTAAATATCCTACGTGAAGAATGAGGGCTGCACATGTGCATTATGTATGTGTGTGTGTGTGTGTGTGTGTGTGTGTGTGCAGGATTGGGGGCTGCAGTGGGAGGAAGGTGGGGGGCTGATGTGTCCATTATAATGCCTCTGTGCCTTAGCTCGGCTCACCAGCTAATCTGAGTGGAGTGGCGGGAAGAGGTGAGCGTGAGGTCGACTGTTGAGCCCATCTGGTCAGCAGCAGGTAAGAGGCTTGAAACACACACCCGCTGACACACTTGATGCGTGTGTGAGCTCATACACTTAAATCTAACCTTAATTACATGCAGGTACATCTGCCACATTAGACCAGACCTCGACTTCACACATGGCGCTCATTTAAAACGATTCCTAACTCTTCAGCGGCCGACGCCTGGTGGCATTTTGTTGCATACTTCGCGTACACCTGGCTCAGTGAATGAACCAGGAGGATAAACCAGGTTTCCTCCTGCGCAATCAGAGCGCCTGCCAGAGCGAGAGAGATGGGTGTGTGTGTGTGCGAGCTGTGTGCTGATTGAGACTGCGAGTATGACCCCATTGTGACCCATGCAGAAAAGGGAGTATTACCTAAGTAATACAGCTGGCTTCCCATCAGCATGCGCTCACAGCACATACACACACACACACACACACACACACACAGCAAACACACAAACACGAGCCAAAAGGAGCCTGTCAGCCCTTGATTAAGACCTGCATCCAAGGCGAGAAGAGAATCTTTACTGTGTGTTTGGAGGCTCCCAGTCAAATCCTCTGGAGGAGAAGTAAGAATTAAGTCCTGGAGTTGAAGACGGGTGGAGGAATTAAAGAGTGGATGAGGGCAGATCTCATTCTTTCACTCCTCTCTTTGCTATGGTTGAGATCCAAGTGTGTCTGAGTAGAAGCAGGGATTATTGCCCCTACTGTGCGTGTCTGTATGTGTCTGCATATGTTCTGGGGATGAAGCTAGATGCTGCACAGCAGACCTTTTCCTTTCGCACGATCTTTAAAGCTCAAAATTAAGAGTGGAGGGGAAAAGAGAGGAAAGGAAAGGTCTGGCTGTGCCCTTGTTGACCTCTGATTAAGTGGACAATCACCGCTCCATTACTGACGAGGGCACCAAGCTTGAGAGACAAAACATGGTGCTTTAACTCCACGATAGCCTCTAAATTAAATAACACAGCAGCACACTGCTGATGCGCAGCCAATCACGCAACCCCACCCACCACCCTACACACACTCACAAATAACAAATACACTCATTAAGCATCATTCGCCTTGATTTAAAACCCGAGGGAGGAAAAAAAAAAAGTTGTTTGAAAGTCCTGCTGTTGCCTAGCTGCCTGCCATGCAGACAGAAGGAGGCAGGATCATTTCCGTTCCCTCTCGCAGCCGGAGATATGCGCACGTACGCTCAATACGCCGTCTCTCCCGGGAGGTCTGTGTGTCATTCCCCTACTTTAGACACACCAGCTGCTCGGTGTGTGCTCTGCAGTGTTAAGAGCCCCTTCCCACCTCACACAAGCCCCCAGTGGCACCCACATCCACTTACACACAGGCATGACAAAGCTCCCCCTCGCTCCCCTCCTTTACCTACCCACGACAACCCAAACACCCCCCACATTCATAAGTACCCTGAGGGCAGATGGGACCCTAATAAGCGTTACACTCAGAGAAATGGGATTCTTCACACTGCCTTCTAAAGAGCAATTCCCAAACTCCGCCAGAGAGCTGGCTGGAAAAAAAAATGATGGAGTGAGAGAGATATGGATGACAGAGGTTGGTATATGCGAGACTATAAAGCTATAAATACACCTGATGAGACTATCAAGAGATTGAAGGAAGGGGAAGGGGAAATGGGGACAAGTGAAGGCAATTTATTAATGTGGATATGGGGGAACATAGCTTTTTATGCCACATTTATAAAAAGGAAGTCAGAATAACACTAACTGCCATTGCTTTCCCTAATGCAGCTCATTTTAACACACGTTCAGATGAATTTTCCTCCAGTTAGCCGAGCCCACATGACAGTCGGATACACACAGACACAAACACAAGCATTAACAGATTGGCTGTGGTCTAAGCTCTGAGTGGACTTGGCTCAACTGCCTTTTGAAGACAAAAAAGCCTCTGCTAAGAAGATGAGGGAGAATCTACATGGTCTGAAAAACCTCCCTTTTTTAGACGAGGACACACGCAGAGTGCTGGACCACAGCACAGCCAATCAAGTGCTGACACTGCCTCTGATCTATGGACCTCAGCGCAACCACTTTTACCAAGTGTGTGTGTGTGTGTGTGTGTGTGTGTGTGTGTGTTTATGTGTGTGTATATGTGTCTATCTTAGGGTAAGGGGGTTGTTCAGGATCTGGCAAGACCCCCTGTTGTGAATCCTGATCCTATTGGTCACGATGCCCAGAGTGCTGCTGAGATCTTAAATGAAAATTCCTGCACTCACTCTCTCACTCCTCCCAAGTGACCCAGCGGGTCTTCCACCATTATACATATAAATGCTACCTCTTAATCAGAGGATGTGGCTCCGCTTTGCATATGTGGGTGTGTGTGTGTGTGTGTGGGTGCATGTGGGTGGGTGTTGCACTTTTGATGTCAGATGTCACTGAGCACATCTTAGCACATCAATCATAATGAGAATGAAGACATTTCTAAGCCGAAACAAGCAGGTGTGATCTTAACCCGTGCGTGGTTATGCAACAGTAACACGCACATCTAAAGGAGCATGAACACACACTTGTGCGAGTGTAGCTCCTGTTGAAGTTGTGAACGAGTGTGTGTGTGTGTTCTGTTGCTGCCCCCCCTTTACCCCACACAAAGGGGCAGAAAAAGCTCTGTGGAGTCTCCTATTCATCTAAAGCACAATGGAACCCCACAGAGGTTTTCTTCCTGTTTCCCTGTCTGCCCCACCCATCTCCCCCCACAGGGCAGGATGGAGGGGCAGGGGGTACCCTGTTCTGCCGGCCCGGCAGCAACTCAGCTCCCATCTGCTACCGAAACTCCCTCCACCCCCAGCCCATCCATCTATCCATCCATCCATCCCCCTCTCACCCCAGCCTCAACTTTTTTTTACTACACTTGCTTACTATCTGAAGGCCTGTGCCAAAATCTTTGTGTTTTATGTAGAAAATATCACCTTCCAAAGTCACTGACAAAATAAAATACATTTTGTAATTACTATTAAAATAAGCAAGTTCGACCTTGGGATAAACAGCTCGGTCAAAAGCTGTTTTAAATTTCAAACATCAATGGCTTTAAATGTTTGGATTAAATTGAAACATTCCTGCATTTTATGACTGTTTTATATGAAGGCGCACAGGTAGGAGAGACCATCTGGTGTGAGATAAACAAGACATTTTTAACCAGAATCCAAGGAGGCATTACATGAAATATTTAAACCGCTTCACTTGATGATAATTTTGTACACTTTTTAAATAACACACAGGTTGAATTAGTTGGCAGCCTCAGCTGTATTGATTAAATCATTATTACCCCGGATTCTAAATACGTCGCAAAGATATTGTCTTTGCAGAAGAAAAAATAATGGCCTGTGCTTAAAACCATATTTATCTCAAGTCTGCCAATCTCTGCTCGAAACTTTCCTCTGCTGCTCGTTCCTCTTTCCATTCTTTATAGTCAGCTCCTTCTTCCATTTACCTCGCTATTTTGCCTCCTACAGAGCCCTTGCTGTTTGCTGCAGATTTATGGTCCGGTCTAACATGCACAGTATTGGCAAAGCATTAAACATGTCTACTCTTAATACTGTGAGCTCTCTCCATCGATAAGAGCCTTAATAAAAACATCCCCCAAGTGGATTTGTGTGTCTCTTTTTCACTTTCCACCCTCCGCCTCCCTCCTTGACAATCTCCTTCTCTCTTAACCACTGTTTCTTCTGCTGCTTTGCTAGCTTTAACCTGGTCCTACTGCACATCACTTGCCTTCCTCTCATTCTTTTCCACCTATTTCTCCCCACACACACGCCGCCTCATTCTCTGGCCTGTGCCAGAGGTTTAATGACGCTTGAATGCCACTGCTATGGAGTTTTCTTCTTCGCTCTTTTCTCATAAAGGATATTTAAAAGCCATGCCCTGAGATCAATCTATCTCAATGTGTCTCTCACAGATTCATTTCTCTTCCATCTCCTCTTTCTGTTTTTTCCTCTTCACTTTCAGATGGATAGCATTACCCTGCGTAACCCCTCTCCTTGTTTGGTTCATACACATCCTCTGCAACAGCTCCTGGCTGCAATTGGCACGCTTGCTCGAACTGCCACTCTTTTATCTAGTCTATAAATGCCTATTGGTACCCTAAAATCCTTCACTACCCCCTGAAGCCATCCGGGTCAGTTATGCCGAAGAGAGCAGAGCAGCTGTTCCCCTCCCACTTCTTTCTCCTTTGCTGTCTCTGATGTCAAGAATTTGAGCATCATAAGCACATTTTAAATATTAACAAAGACCACTTTGCACGTATGAATAATACAGCAGAGAGGGCAGTGGCTGGCCAGCGATCCCATCCCCTGCCGCCTGACGGCCATAAAACTAATGCACTGCTCCGGGACAGAATGTGGCCCGGTCTGGTCTGCCAGCAGGACTTGCCTGAGGAACAAGTCTGGCCCGTGGCCTGGCCCAAAGAGAGCTGTCGGTCTGTTTATTTATCACGGAGCCCAACCACCTGTCCAAATCTCTGCAGATGCAACAGCCTGGCAGCACTTTTGTTATGACTACATGTTTCAGAGACACTTTAATCTAATCTGACATCTCAATCTGTTGAGCGTCTTTGAAGCCAAATCTACTTTGGTGTTTGTCTGAGGTTAGCTTTGTTGTCACATTCCTTTCTTTTCATGCATCTAAAATCTCGTACTTCAGCTGTCAGAAAATTACAGAATTCTCCCAACCAAACTGCAGAGCAGGGCAACAAATATTCCAGCAGCCTTGTTATTAGCTCACATGTAATATTAAAGAGTCTTCTTGCTGCCGATGCACTGTTATTCAGGAGCAAGAGGATTCCCACACTTAACACAAATGAGACAGCACATCCTAGAGGAGTGTCACTATTCATCCAACCTCTATGGGAGTGTCTGACATGCTACGCTGCCTAACTCTGAACACTCGACCGCCTCTTCGCTACCCTCGCTCTCCTTCTGTCTTGACCTCCCAGTCTGGACGCTGGTCTTCTGCCCCTTCACCTCCTCAGGGCTCACTGGGAACCTAGTCATCTTCATTTAGTACTGATCTGTCACAACACCCTTCCCGTATGCTGGTTTTCTAATTCTGATGAAGTCATTAATAATGACAGACACAGAGAGAGAGGCAGTGGACAGCAGGGTAGTTACTCCAGACAAGTGTTCCTGGCAGTCTGGGTAATTAATGTGTATGTCAACACAGAAAGAGGAGCACCATAGCAGAAATGTGAGCTCAGCACATCCACAATGCAGGCAGAGACTGAGACAGGAGGGATCTGAGGGGAGGCGGCAGAGGAAAGGTATACACACAATGGGAGAGAAGATAAATGCAATCTGTCTGTCCCATCATGCATTCCCTAAATATATCTCTGCTGTCCTTTCTCCCAGACAGAAACTTTACTGGGGCACACTGAGCCATTGTCCCCTGTTGTCCCCCTCCTCCCAGGCTCTGCCCCCCTAACAGGACCTCACCGCAATCCTCAACTGTTTATATCAACGTTTCTCATTTCTCATGCAAGGATTTCAGAACGGTCCACAATTTTAATAAACGTAAGCTGCTTTTCTGCTCCGCCTGTTCAGGGAATAATACACACACGAGGACCTTGGGAGGTACAGCGGGGGGGTGGGGGTTCTTATTGGCATTCAAAGAAATGGCCACAGACCTGGACAGACAGTCGGTGTGTCCTCCCAAAAGATTACTGCTGCCATTAGGTAAAAAATGGACTTCCTCACCAGAGAGCCAGGTTTATTTCTTGGAGTGGTCTTTTAGCAAAGCTTGTGTAGATTCTGCACTCATTGTTGTCCTCATTGTTCTTTTTTTTTTTCCTACTGTAAACCGAGCTTAATCCACAATCCACTAAACCCCTCAGATTTCTGCCTTGTATTTCAATCTTATCTGGCAGAGGGAGGGGAGGAAAAGTCTAGGCTCGCCTACCACTAGGCCACACTGGGTTAAACCATTCACATAACACTGGAGATGGGCAGTGTCACCTTGGTGCCCAGGTCCTGTCCCACCAGCTCACCAACAGTGGCCTGCCCCATGTGTACCAAGTGATTTCATCTCCTTAAGAGCTGCTGCAGTCTTTTAACTCTGAGCAGTCTGGTGATTGAAGCCTGCTCTCCCCTGATCAAAGACTGCTCAGTTCAGACTGAAATACCACGTCTAATAAAAAAATGATTGAAAAGGTATCAATGGTTTATGAACAACTGGGTGTACTGAGCATTTCAGACACAGCTTAAGCTTAAACAAGTGTCACTAAATTTAGATCTGGCAATGAAGAAATAAATAAATAAAAGCATCTCTTCTCCTGAAGCACTTCAAGTGCGACGTCTTACTTTTCACAAGGCTTTTCTTTTTCTTTTTGGAGAGGCCAAGAAGGCATGGAGCAAAACCTTAATTACTCCCTGCGCACCGGGGGAGTTTGATTTTTCCGCTCCAAGTAGAAAAGAGAGCTCTGAGCCCGGGTCTGCTGTAAAGCTGAAGACTTGGCTGTGGGTAAAAGAAAAAGTGCTTGTCAGCAGGCGACCCCAGACCCCTGCACTGCGATGGGTGTACTCCAGACTCCAAAGCATATACTTTAAATTCCCATGGCGCAAAAGTACGGGCGTGAATGTAACTTTGAGACAGCAAAAAGTAGAAATACAGTCTCGTTGTTTGACTTGAGGTGCTCAAAATAAATAAAACAAGCTCTCAGTGTGCGTCTTTGCGCACGTGTGTTTGTCAATTTTGCGCCGTGTCACATGCGCACAGTACTGCATAATTATTACAAATTAATTTCCAAACTTACCAGTGCCAGACACGACATATCCCCCGACTAGGAGAAGAAGAACCAGAGGACCGAGACCTTGGTCACGCTGCATCCGAGCAGAGAGCATCTTTTCCGGCTACGCCGTTGCGAAACGTCCCGTGTTTTCCCCCACACAGCGTAACCTGCGGAGCTTCTGACACACCAAAGTGGCTCTCGTCCAAGAAAGTCTTTCCCGCTGACGGATTTATCAGGACTGAGTGAAATACCAACGAGTCCAGTAATTGATGTTGGCTGCCGTTGTTTTGGTAAATAGTTCACTCTTGACTGTTGACGCAAACAGACTGCAACGCTCAAAACACATCCATCACCCAGCAGCTTGGAAATGTCTGAGAGATTGAAAGGGTGTAATTTCCGCCCGTAATCAAAGTTTGAAGAGGTCCGTGGATATCACACCCTGTGTATATAGGGAAACAATCTGCCGCTGCTACTCCTGGTGGATATCATTTCCAGCTGCACTTGTACCCTGCTTGACTGGGAGCCATCAGCGCAGAGGTGCCACAAAAGTCACCAAAAAGTTTGACGCATTGCTGCTCTGAACGGACGGATGAAATGAGACGCGAGAGAGAGTCCGATTCCCGGCAAAGGAGAAACTTGCCACCATACAAAAAAGAAGTACCACGGGGAAGATGCTGCCGGATAGCCGCGTTCAGTGCAGACCGGACGAGACCCGAGTCTGTTCTGGTCTGTGGGGGCCCTTGGGTGTCTCTTCTCGTCCCCGGCCGCAAGGTGTAAACAAGAACACGGGGGATCAACGCGGAGCACAATGCCAGCCTCCGGACTACCAGTCCCCGCCTGGCCAATCATATACCATCCTCCTCCTCCTCTCAGAGTGAAGGCTGAACAAGTGAAGGTAAACTAGTGGCAAGCGAGGAGGAAATAGATGGGAGGGGAGAAAAAGAAAACCCGGACCCTAGAGCGCACAGCACCGCTCCGGATTCAGCACAAAGGTCTCTCTGCAGATTAATGAAACTGTGACTCACTTTTATTACTATCTATCTATCTATCTATCTATCTATCTATCTATCTATCTATCTCCTGCTTATTTTCATGTCTAGTAACTTTAAATTCAATAACTAGGACAATCCCCTCGCTGCCTCCGCCTAATATGAATAGTCTGTGAGCAGCTATCTTGAGTCTATAAAAGAAGTCCAGCAGCACTAGTCTTGCTTTTATGAGAGCATATTACTTCCTGTCAATCCATCCCTCCCGCATCCCTGGGTCATACTTTTCTCCCGGTGGCCACAAGAGAGCACCCTTTCATAAATGAGCCTATCTCCAATGAGGGCGACACCTGACTGGATCCACAGCAGCACTCTTCATTATAAAAGTCGTTTATTCCCCCTGTATGACTGGATGGTGCTGATAATGGGGTCTGATTGGTGAGTGGACACCACAGGGGGGCCTGACGGAGAGGTGAGCAATTGATTTGGCATAGCTTTAATGTTTAATGTTTCAAAGCAGTGGTTGGTGATTAAATTCAGCTTCCCATCATCATTTACAAAGGTGGTGTTTTATTTTTAATATTGGCAAAGTCTTTTTGGTTGTGTTTTTTTTCTGAGATCACCTGCCATTTGTAAAGGTGCCATCCTGTCTGAGTTGTTGAAGTTTTCTTTCTATTTTTTATCCCCGTTGAGCTGCAGCTACTTTCACTGCTCATGCTAACTGCTAATTTCCTCTTCAATTTATTCCATCAAATCACTGTTATTGATGCTGCTGGAAGCTGTAAACATATCCCTTCCCTTCCTGTGCGGTGGAGATACCTTAACAACACTGAATTTTGGAACAGCAAGTTGCTTTCATTTATTCGACGCATGATGTGAAAATGAAAGACCTGAATAAATAAAAAGGGGACATAACAAGTACAAATGCAGTCATACATTGTTTGACGGGGATGGAAATGATTTGAAACACAGGTTTTAGAATTTTGAGCATTAAAACACTGCGTTTCTTGCTTTGTGTTGAATTTTTATACACCAGTGTCTGCAGTTTCTGCATCAATGTTTGGTGTAAATGTCTGACTCTCGTGTTTTTTATTGGGGTAAGGGACAAATGCTCATGCTCTAAATTTTTAGGGAGACCTGACCCCATGTCCTCCCTGAAATGTATTCCAACAGTCGCACCAAATGAGGAATATCTTTTGAAATAATGTTTTCTTCCCTTCAGTAGAGATCCAGAGACTTTGAAAATCGATGCCAAGGAGCATTAAAGCTGCTCTGAAAACTTAATGTTGGTTTTTCCTTAAATATGTCACCCATCTGCTATATGATGAAGTGACTGAGAGTACAAAAACAGTCATTTATTTCTATGGAAATGTCACAGATTATTACTTCCAACATTACTCTATGGGTAGTATCACTGTGTGGCTCATAATGTGTCTAAAAGCATTTATTCCTTCTGTTGCTGAGTCACATTGATGGTCAGTGTATCCTTGCATGACTCATACATAGAGATTGGATTAACACTTTAATGTAAAATGCTTAAGATTAAAGAAGATACTTGAGAGTAAAACAGAGCAAAGCCCAGGGTTTTAGGCATGGGGTGAGGCAGACAGAGAGCCGGTATGTATGCACGCATGCTGCTGAGTCTTAAGCGAGGCCCTTCTCTAAGATGTGACAGTATCTGGCAACAGAACAGCATTGCTGTACTTTGCTCAAATCCAACTTCAAAGGTTATAATTCGTCCGGACAAGTGATGACTCCCAGTGCCTCTCTCCCCCCGACGACAATTATGCTGTTTCCTGGAGCACAGAATACACTCTGGATTATTTATTTATTCTCTAAGTCTTTATTGTGACTGGTGAGAGAGGGACTGCGAGAGAGGTAGGGGGAGAGTGACGGAGACGGGGACAGGGATGGAGAGAGAGACACTGACAGGACAGTGAGAGCGAGAGAGGTTATGCGTGAAATGGAGTTCGCAGGTTGTGTTTGAGACAGATTTGCCTCGTGGAGCTGCAAATGCATTTTCTGTTTACATGTCTGTGCATGCCGTAGGCTCTGATTGTGTTTCTGTGCCACTTTTACTGCTCTGTTCTTTCATATAATAGCCCTGTGCTCTGCATTATGAGTATATTGAGTGTATACTTATGAGACATTATCCACCATCTTTGTCAAATGGCCTCACTTAGCAGTGATTCTTATGGAGCACTTTGGGGTGAAGAGCTCGTTCAATAGTTTTTTATGTGACTGACTCTGGTGACACATCTCCTACCTTGATGAGGTCATGCAGGATGTTAACGGTTTACAAGCTCTCGACAATTTGCCCTCTTTTCCTTCCTTCCAACACGTATACCCAATTATTAACTGAGCTGATGACAATGTTGAACTTGCCTTAAGTTATTATTTTGTTCTGCCCTTTGCTAAGACTAATTGAAGATATAAGTCAAGGGCACCCAATGGAAAACTGGAGAGGAAAGCTGTGGGAAAGGAGAGCCATAATCGAGTAGGATGGAGCTCATATGCGGCGCACCATACAGAGGGAGAGACAATGAGAAAGCTAGGGCTATTATTAAGGCATAATAGGTTATCCGCCGAGGACTGTTTAGCACCGCTGACTCTCCGTTGCTTTGTGTTGCAGGCTTGACATAAAAAAGGATCAAACTTCCTATCTCTGTAAAACAGAGGGGGTCTAAAAATAGGAGACATGCTCTAGAAGTTGCTGTGGAGATAATTGAATATTATTTTCAGGAATGATTAAGTTGACCTATCCAGTAGACTAATTATTTCTTGCAGGCCAGAGGAGGACTTGTTTAATAGATTTTGGTAGCAGTGAATAAAGCAAAATAAAGCAGCCAATCTGCAAGGCTTTCTGCTGACCAAGAAAACATCATCTGTGGAGAAATGAATAATACCCATCATTAGAGTTTGGCTTCGGGGGAATGTTCATGGATTTCTCTCGCAGTTTTTCAGAGTGGTGTCCTCTGACATTTTTTTCGTTGGTGTGTTTAAAGTTTCAGGTCATCCAAATCACACACAGAAATAACTTGGTGACACTTTCTATGATTCCAATCCCATGTCTATAATACATTATAAATATAATTACAATGTGTTATTATCTGATTATAGCACTATATAATTATAGTTATGTCATAAATATCTCATAAATATTACTAAAGTTCATAACAATAATCGTAACCAGTGTTAGGAAGGTTGCTTTTGAAATGTTATAGGCTACAAATTATTAGTTACTTGTTACATTTGATTACTTTTTTAACAAATGTTTTAAATTGGGCAATAAAGCTGAAAAAGTCCTAAAAATATAAATTTAAGTGTGAACCTCACAACAGCACTCAACACTGATTGTTGTCAAATGTTTCTTAATAAAAGTTCCTTAATAAATAATGAAAAATATAGAATGTTATAATGTACATATAACCTGTTAACCAAAATTAATATATTCAGTGTAACCCCTTTGTAATCACCAACATTTTGAGTAGTAAGTGTAATTTAATTACATATTTTTTCCCCATAATTACATGTAACTTTCACACTATAGAGCATTTTATAATGACTTATAAGGTCAAGTATTCTAATACTTATTTGAAGATAGCAAATTATCTAAAAAGCAAAACAAACAAACAAACAAAAAGCAAGCAAGCACCTTTGACTCAGAAAAAATATATTGCACAGGATAATATGCTGTATTGTTTGCTTATAATTCAGGAGTATTATATTTAGTATAGGTCCCCAAAATGAATGGAAGTGAATGAGGAACCTGACACCTGGGAGAAATGGTGGTGTTCACAGTGGATCACGGGGACAGTGGTTGTCGCTAGCTTTGTTGTAGATGACGTAAGATCTTAAGTGGGCTGGACCTATAAACCTATAAACAACACCTCCAAATGTTGCCCTTTCTTTTAAATGGTGAATGGACTGCACTTGTATAGAGCTTTTCTAGTCTTACAACCACTCAAAGTGCTTTAACACTACCTGTCATATTCACCCATTCACACACACATTCATACACTGTCTGCTGAGGCTTCCATACATGGTGCCACCTGCTACTCAGTAACCATTCATTCACACTCACACACCGATGGAACAGCCATCAGGAGCAATTTGGGGTTCGGTACCTAGCCCAAGGATGCTTCGACACGTGGGCTGGAGGAGTCGTGGATCGAGCCACCAATCCTCCAATTGGTGGACGACCTGCTCTACCTCAGAGCCACAGCTGCCCTATTTTAGTACAGAGGAGCATATTCTGAAAGCATTAATCCATTTACTAAACAGATGATGAGCAGCCCGAGGTGTCTTAAGAAAAATAAGAGCAATTTCCACAATAATATCTCTGTTTTTTCACATTCAGTCAACCTACTGCTTACTGTCATTACATGTGCACTTTTCCATACATTTTCACTCCTGTGTAGTAATGCTGGCATCATCACATCAAACTAAAGTGGAAGCTACAGAGGAAGCAGGTGAATTTATTCCCTGACTTACAAACCATGTACAAACCAGAAGCTTCAGCAGTACCTTAGCAATAGAGTACAACCAGTACTGTTTTAGAATTTAAATCTGACACGGATTCTTTTGTGTTGAAGCTGCTGATTAATGATATTTTGCACAGTGTTCAACATCTTAAAATATGAGCACAATAAGTATTCATTGAGAACTTTTCAGGATGAAAAGCCTCTGAAGCAGCATTTTACATAAAGACGGGTATTTACTGTTTAATTTGCTCCTGAAACCTGACACCTCTTAGCCTTCACAAGTGCATCAGTATTAGGTGTGCAAAGTCATCCAGTGGGCAAGATTGCAGTGGTTCCCAACTGGTGGGTCATGGGTCCATTCTGAATGGACTGCAAGTGACTCGCAAATGTGTCAAGTTTAAAAAAATAAAAACACATCCATCTTGTGGTGAAACCCAGCGTTTATATGCATGAAAAACTCAAGGCATATTAATCCCTTGATGTGTATAATTTTGTACTTTGCGGTCATGTCCAAGATATTGAATACCGGGATTTATCTGATGGTTTTTGTGCTCTACGGACCGAAGTACTGCCGAGCCAGCGACAAGGACACAAAACAGTAACGTTAACTAATGTACAAGACCTGGGCGATTCTGAATAAGTTGACCAACTATATACTGACAGCGAACTGCACTTGTATGGCTGGGTAAGTGTTGTTTAATGTAACGTTACCTCGCTAGTCAGACCTCAGACATGGGCAACATACGACCCCGGAACCTCAAAGGAAATCAAAACGACCCCCAAAACATCAATAAAATGCAGCATTGTGTTAACAGAAAACAGAACAATCATAACCTGCCTACCTTCCTGGCGCTGTGTGAACGGCAGCCTGTTGCAGCAGCTCCTATTTTGTGTATTTTAAATTGCTGCTGTGACATTGAAATTTCCCCCCGAGGGGTTAATAAAGTACCTACCATACCATACCAGAAGAGAAAACGAATTAATTTATTCGTGCAGGTCTGTAGCTTACTGCAAAGTATGAGTCTGTTACACAAACACAGTCTCACAGTTATACACGTAATAACAGAACAGAAAATGATTTATTCATGAATATGACACTATTTGTTCAAAGATAGTGTCTGTGAATATTAATATTTTCCTCATTCAGTGATGCAGCAGGTCTGGCAAATAGGCTATTAGTAGTAGTAATCTGTCATGTAACAAATTCATGTAGCCTAGTTAACACAAATTAACTCTCACTCTTTAATCTTTATTTTATCACCAAAGTGGTAAATACCAGTGGGGAAACTCGGATTTTTTCACATTTAGGAAATGAGATGGGGTTCTACCCAAAGTCAAGCACCATAAAAGTAACGTAAAAGTAACGAGTAATGTAAAAAGTTACTTTTCACAGAGGGTAACTAAGTAAAGTAAGGGATTATTTTTTTAAGAAGTAACAAGTAATGAGCAAACACTACTTTTTAAAAGTAACTTCCCCAACACTGCTTGGAACATATCACATCTGTCTGATAGTCACTTTATAGCCTAGTATTGAAATTCCTGAGGTAAAGACACTGTCTCTACTTCAGGAATTTCAGTACTTCACTTAAAGCACCCAGTGACAACTTACAGTAACTTATAATCACATTATAATTCATTATGACAGTGATTAAAATGCATTATTACATTACTATAATGCATTACAACTATGAAAATTATAATACACAATGATCATTGCAAATAAAAAGTCAGTGAGTTACCAGCAATTATGAAGTATTATGATACTTGACCTTATAAGCCATTATTAAATACTTTATAATGCACAGTGGTGCAGTGGTTAGCATTGCTACCTTACAACAAAAGGGTTCCTTGTGCGAACTCAGTTTGGGGGGTTTCAAACCCCAGGGTGGGGGAGCCCTTCTGTGTGGAGTTTGCATGTTCTCCCCGTGTCATTGTGGGTTTTCTCCGGGTACTCCAGTTTCCTCCCACAGTCCAAAGACATGCAGGTTAATCGGTGACTCTAAATTTCACATAGGTGTGAATGTGAGTGTGAATGGTTGTCTGTCTCTATGTGTCAGCCCTGTGATAGTCTGGCAACCTGTCCAGGGTGTACCCCGCCTCTCGCCCAATGTCAGCTGTGATAGGCTCCAGCCCCCCCATGACCCCTAACAGGATAAGTGGTTACGGAAAATAAATGAATATTGTCATAAGGCATTATGAATATGTATGAGTGCTTTTAACTGTGATTCTACAGAGCCATGAGCAGATTATAATGCATTATAAGCA
The DNA here is from genome assembly GCF_011397635.1 of Epinephelus fuscoguttatus. NCBI lineage: Eukaryota > Metazoa > Chordata > Actinopteri > Perciformes > Serranidae > Epinephelus > Epinephelus fuscoguttatus. The sequence goes on from NC_064767.1 coordinate 26,187,599, forward strand.
TATTTAGTATGCTTTACATGGCTGTCACAGAAAGTGTGATCAAACTATCGCAATATTTTCTTCAGCCATACAGAAAGTTTCAGTTTTATGGTCCAAAGCTCAAGAATTCCTCCTCCATCCAACTACTAATAAGGTGAATGAAATTTGCATTGTGCTTCTCAAAGTATTGAGAAATTATATTTGAAACTCAACAGCAACATTTCGTTTCTAGACTCAATGTTCTTCTTACTCTGGATCAGTGATGGAAGTTACTCAAGTTCTGTACGTCAGTGTATTTTTGAGTTACTTGTACTATTCTTGATAGTTTCCATTTTACATACAGTACAGGCCAAAAGTTTGGACACACCTTCTCATTCAATGCGTTTTCTTTATTTTCATGACTATTTACATTGTAGATTCTCACTGAAGGCATCAAAACTATGAATGAACACATGTGGAGTTATGTACTTAACAAAAAAAGGTGAAATAACTGAAAACATGTTTTATATTCTAGTTTCTTCAAAATAGCCACCCTTTGCTCTGATTACTGCTTTGCACACTCTTGGCATTCTCTCGATAAGTTTCAAGAGGTAGTCACCTGAAATGGTTTTCCAACAGTCTTGAAGGAGTTCCCAGAGGTGTTTAGCACTTGTTGGCCCCTTTGCCTTCACTCTGTGGTCCAGCTCACCCCAAACCATCTCGATTGGGTTCAGGTCCGGTGACTGTGGAGGCCAGGTCATCTGCCGCAGCACTCCATCACTCTCCTTCTTGGTCAAATAGCCCTTACACAGCCTGGAGGTGTGTTTGGGGTCATTGTCCTGTTGACAAAGAAATGATCGTCCAACTAACGCATAAACCGGATGGGATGGCATGTCGCTGCAGGATGCTGTGGTAGCCATGCTGGTTCAGTGTGCCTTCAATTTTGAATAAATCCCCAACAGTGTCACCAGCAAACACCCCCACACCATCACACCTCCTCCTCCATGCTTCACAGTGGGAACCAGGCATGTGGAATCCATCCGTTCACCTTTCTGCGTCTCACAAAGACACGGCGGTTGGAACCAAAGATCTCAAATTTGGACTCATCAGACCAAAGCACAGATTTCCACTGGTCTAATGTCCATTCCTTGTGTTTCTTGGCCCAAACAAATCTCTTCTGCTTGTTGCCTCTCCTTAGCAGTGGTTTCCTAGCAGCTATTTGACCATGAAGGCCTGATTCGCGCAGTCTCCTCTTAACAGTTGTTCTAGAGATGGGTCTGCTGCTAGAACTCTGTGTGGCATTCATCTGGTCTCTGATCTGAGCTGCTGTTAACTTGTGATTTCTGAGGCTGGTGACTCGGATGAACTTATCCTCAGAAGCAGAGGTGACTCTTGGTCTTCCTTTCCTGGGTCGGTCCTCATGTGTGCCAGTTTCGTTGTAGCGCTTGATGGTTTTTGCGACTCCACTTGGGGACACATTTAAAGTTTTTGCAATTTTCCGGACTGACTGACCTTCATTTCTTAAAGTAATGATTGCCACTCGTTTTTCTTTAGTTAGCTGATTGGTTCTTGCCATAATATGAATTTTAACAGTTGTCCAATAGGGCTGTCGGCTGTGTATTAACCTGACTTCTGCACAACACAACTGATGGTCCCAACCCCATTGATAAAGCAAGAAATTCCACTAATTAACCCTGATAAGGCACACCTGTGAAGTGGAAACCATTTCAGGTGACTACCTCTTGAAGCTCATGGAGAGAATGCCAAGAGTGTGCAAAGCAGTAATCAGAGCAAAGGGTGGCTATTTTGAAGAAACTAGAATATAAAACATGTTTTCAGTTATTTCACCTTTTTTTGTTAAGTACATAACTCCACATGTGTTCATTCATAGTTTTGATGCCTTCAGTGAGAATCTACAATGTAAATAGTCATGAAAATAAAGAAAACGCATTGAATGAGAAGGTGTGTCCAAACTTTTGGCCTGTACTGTACTTCTACTTCACGACATTTCACAGCTTTAGTATTATAATTTTTACTCCAGTACATTAATATGATAGCTATATTAAAGCTGGAGTGTGGAACTTTTGTCTCCTCCCCCTGGCAGTGAGAGTAATAACACAAACACTGTTGATGTGCACTCATGACGTACGCCTGCAGTTGAGCTCACCACATCTCCCTCACCCCCAGGAGCGCTCTCCTCAAGTCTCTTTTTGACTCTAATCCGTCCTCTGAATGCTGACTTTCTTTTTAATCTGGAGCATCCACTCCAAAAACTTTTCTTTAATGCTTCTTAGGGATTTTCAGCCATAGCTTCAGCCATAGTAGCTGCTGCTCTTTCACTATGGTCTCTCCTTCCTTCCTTCCTGTAAACTGTCAGCTTCCATAGTATCAAAAGAAAACATCAGGATCACACACATACAGCTGAGGCACTGAGAAAACGAAACGAAAAGCAGACCCAAACAGGAGAAGACAACTGAATTTGCTCCACCTTGATCCCCTGAAACATGATGCTGTTTACACATTAATGCATCAGTGACAATAATCCAGTGATATAACATATAATAACATTAAAAATGCATAATGAGTACTTTTATTTGAGACACTTTAAAGAAAACTTTGCTGCATGACAAGACTTTTCTACCTTCACTATAGATAGGATTTTGAATTGAAAACTATGTGTTGTATTTTCTTTTTTTTTTCACTCAATGGAAATTTTAATTTTATTTCAGTAAAGGAACTGAATACTTCTACCACCACTGATCTAATTTACATATCTAAATATGATCAGCTTTCAATGGAAGTACTTTCCTAAAATAATAAAATAAAATAGAATTAAATTAAATTAAATTAAATTAAATTGATAAAAAAAAATACCAGTGAAAAACATTCTTGGTTAGGGAGATAGTTTTTATTTTATTTTAATTTATTTTTGAGAAACCCTGACCCTTAGAAGGTCCTGTGAGCCTTAACTGTCCAGTATTCAGCTGTGTGAAATGACATGTGAACATGTGCAGACAGAATGGTTATGCCTTCAATTGTTAGTGTATCTGTGTATGTGTGCAGGCTATAGGTTCAGACCTGTTCTGTGTGTGTGTTTGAGAGTAAGAGAGAATGTACGTATGTGTGTGTCCCTGTCACTGTGCATTGACTTCACCTGTCCTCCACCGTTGTAATCCCTGGGCACACCTGGGCCTTTGGGCTTCGGGGCTTTTAGCAGATTGCATGTGTCAGACTTAGGACAATTACACTGATTGTTGCCCTAGAAACTCTGCTATCCCTCTGCTTCAGGGGGTAAAAAAGTTAATACAATTAAAGGTGACAGAATAATGTGGAAAATGAGAGAATCTGTCCGCAAGCTGCTGTTAATATGCATCTAACGCTGCCACACTGTACAGAAACAGCACCTTGACAAACAAATCTAAATTGTTCTCACACACAGAAAGGTCACTCCTGTTACTGCTTAATGATTTCAAAACTTTCTACACAAGTTTATTTAAACTTAGGAGAGCTGATTTAAATGTAGACCTGTCCTCTCATCCTCATACGGGAGCATAAAGGCGTAATTCATCAGCCACAGACATCATACCGCAATCGATATGATTGCTCTGTTGGATTTACCTTCATATCCAAATTGTATTTGTTGATATTCAGGAAAGATAGGAAGCCTAATGCTCATCTTATTCTCTAATGGCCACGATCAGATTGGGCTCTCCTCTCAGCCGTACACAGACATCATTAGTAAACAGCAGACCGAGGAGCAACATGATGGTCGTTTGCGCTGAATACTTGGGCAAGAGCATAGAAAGAGAGACCAGTCCCCGAGGAGATTACAACTGTTTCATATCTCCACTCTGTTAAGATAAGGGCTATAACTGTAATGCGCACAGCTGAGGGATCCTACAGTGGAAAGTGAGTGATGCACGTTGAGAAGCATGGATCATTAAAACATGAGACACAGCTGTATCTCACCCAGCTGTGGACAAATATTCAGATCTTTTACATAAGTAAAAGCATCAATGCCACATTGTCAAAATACTCCATTATCAGCTCAATGTACTTAGAGGTGATAAATGTTATGGTGTAAGATTGTTAAAACTGATGCAACAATGTGTAAGCAGCATTTTACTGTTGTAGCAGGTTGAGGTGGAGCTATATTTAATTACTTTCTACACAGATACTGCAGCTAGTTTAATCCAGAGGTCACCAGTAGAGGTTACTAGAGGTCATGAGATGATTAGTTCTGCTAAACTAATTTCGATTCCTTTTTTTAGACTTTTCTCTTGTGTTTGCGTTTTTTTGGTGAAACACTGCAGAGTTTTTTGCTCTATGGGTCTCAAATGATAATTTCAGCCAGCTCTTACCGACAAAACGGTCATCTAGGTCAGCTGTGCAAGCAGTTTAGTATGGCCCGATCTTATGTTTACAGAAAAGCAGCATCCTCTAGTGCCTTAATAATTATTACCGGAGTGGAGAAGGAAGTGAGTTGACATAGCATAAAAGCAACTAAATCTGCCTCATATTGTATAAAGACCGAAAAAGTCCCCATAGGCTGGCCAGGAGAGGTACGGAATGTGCAAAAGAAGCACAGGACTTTGACCCAGGAGACGGGTGTGTTCGTATCCCAAAGTAAACGTTGACAACGCTAGTGACGTACTTTGCAGTACATTAGTGACAAAAGTACTTATTTAAAGCTAAACCATGATGTTCTTTCTAACCTAACCACTTTGTTTTGCTGCCTTAACCCTAACCATAAAGTTTAATAGTGTAACAGCAAATGTTTCTTAACCTTAAGGAGGAGTTTTAAACTTCGACTGTACGGACTGAAATGTTAGGTTTGGAAGTCAGTGATAATATACCTATTCTGTCATTTAGGTATGAGTGTTGGGTAATTTCATCAGGAACACCACATGTCTCTCCACGGTCGTCCTACGGAGTTGGTCACAGTGCGCACAGATCTTCCGGTTAGCTAGCGCAGCTTTCGCATGCAACATGCCAAGGCAGACCGGGCAAGTATCATGTGTGTCCATCTTGGAGACCACCTGCATTTGGGCATGGGCGGTGTTTGGCTTTCCCTGCTTTGCTAGACCCACCGGGAGAGCCTCTTTTCTTTTTCTCTGGAGCCATTCCACCTCGCAAATTAGTGGGCTAAACAAGTGAGCTGTCTGTTAGCTAGGTTTGGAAAAAACCTATTCTGTCATTAAGGTAAGGTATTAAGTGTTTGTGAGGATGTATGTGTGAATGCATGAACACATGGATGTATTTGCATATGTGGACACAGCTATCGCTAATTCACGCTTGAATTCACAATACCTAACAATGTGTTGTAATTTATAAGCTTATCATGTGTTTTGTTTTTTTTTTAATGAAGAATTTAAATCTGAAAATAACCAGCAACTACAGCTGTTGGATAAATGTAGTGGACTAAAAGGTATAATAGTTGACTCTGAAATGCAGATGAATAGATGTACTTCAAAAACTTTCTTAAGGCTGGGGTAGGCTGCAGAAAATGTTGCCTCTCTAGTATCAGCATAGACTCACAAGTCAGTCTTTAGACGCTTTGCTTAACTAAAGACTGATGACTTTCTCCCTGATTTTGTGTTTAGATGGGCGGATACAATTTCAGAGTTTAAAAAAATTCCCTACGTTGCAGAACCAGTAGTAAATCTGCAGGGCGGTCCTTCGGTGGCTCGCTGAACTCTTGTGCTTGTTAACATAGTCCGACTAGAAACACGTGTAGCGGTACAAAATGGCTCAGTCGTACTCACAGAAAACTCCGTCAAAGTTAGTGGATGTTTGTCACGTTTGCGGCGACACATTCTTGCCAACTAAAAGAAACAAACATAATCTTTTACAAGGCCATGACTCATCCGTCTAGCTGGACTATAGAGGCAATCACCTGATTGCCTCTATAGTCCGGGTAGAAAACCAGCAGAGCTTTTAGCTATATATATTGCCTATATATCACATTTTTCACATCGCTGTATCACCGTTTAGACTAATCCGATGTTTGTAAAGTCTATAAACACAATGATTGAACAAACATTACTATTTCTGTGTGCTCGTTTAGCTGGGATAACCGTTAGCTGTTAGCCCTGTTAGCCGTTAGCAGTGTCTGTAATAGGTAATAACTCATTAAACGGTCTGTGAAAAAAATATCTTTTCCAGTGGATATCTTAGTTACAGCATGATTGACCTAGCAAAGCAGTTTTGTGTTGCTATGTGTGGTATTTATTCAGTTTTGGGAAATCATGATGTCTAGAAAGCATCAGTTGACAGGTACAGCTAACACTAGCAGCAAAGCTAACATCTGGGCGTCATCTGTTAAAAGCCTCCTGTTGTCGGATACGACATGAAACTACTCCAGTTAGCTCAATCATGTTGTAACTAAGACATCCGCTGGAAAAAATATTTTCTTCACGGATGAGCACGTTTGATAAAACGGAGTTTAATCTCTCGGCATCCATTTTCAAGCTCTCTGTGTGTTTGTTTCCTTGCGGACCAAAAAAGGGGAGCGCACATTTCCGAGAAGGCGTGCCCTTTTCAAAAATGCAAGAGGCGTTGCTTTGTTGCCGGCCGTTTTCGCCGGTGTGTTAAACACACTTTAGAAAGGAGTGTCCCCAGACTATCAGAAGGCGGAGATCTCTGATTGTCTGGTGGCGAGACTAGTATCAGCAACAACTGCCTACATTGCAAAGCAACCTCAAAAAAAGGATGACGGACTTATCAAATGAAAGTCTAGCAGAGTGTGACAGTAAACATAATAAAACGTGTTAATTTCAGTGAAGTGTTTCAGTTATGAAGAGAAAATGTTGCTAATAGTATGTTGCTAATAGTTTCTGCTAACTGGAGCCAAAGGTTCAAAGCTGCAGCTAACGGATGTTCGTGTTTATACTAGGGATGCACCGAAATGAAAATACCGAATACAGAGTACCGAATACAGAGTATTGTTGTTTAGTTTTTCATTAGTTTTTGCAGATGAACCCTCTCCAGATTAGTGTTGTCACAAAATTGGATTGTACGATATCAATGAAAATATCATGGTTCTGAGTAGTATCACGATACCACAGCGAAAATGAGGCAGATGTGCCTTTTGTCATTTATGAAAAGATAAATCACTTTTCTATAATACATCAATGATATTTCAATGGAATAAATTACTTATTGACTTATTCATACTTCAAAAACAGCATCAATGAGTGATGAACATAGGGGGGATCAAAATAAAATAAATAAATAAAATAAGAATCAACCAGCCACCCTCCTCCCCTGACAAGTCCCTTCATAAGTAATGAACAGTCCCTAAAGTGCGCTGGGGTTTGTGGACCATGAATGGCTCGTTTCTCCTCTGACACATCACATACCTGTGTTCGGCTGGCTCGGCTGTTCGGGTAGGCTACTTCTGGGCAGTCCACACGCCAAGAAGAGGATCTTATGGGAGCTGACTTCTCCGTCGGTGACGGCCGCCATATTTGACAGGAATACATTACTGTCTGTGTCTGTGACCCCCGTTCAACCCACAACCGATGGGATTCGCCTTTTGTTTCTGCTGCTGGTTGAAATCTGTAGGCTGCTCGCACAGCGTGCTGAATGATTTAAGCCTATTTTGCTCGCTCAAAACTATTTTTAGTCGCAAATGTGAGTGCGGTGACGGGCGGATCACCATGCTGCCGACATTTTACTCCGCCCGTCAGGGCACGCTGTTTGATTGTCTTATCAAAACATGCCGCTATTATTCGGCCTTGCTTTTAACTTATTCCACTGAATACCAAATGTGTGTTTTTTTGCAATATTCGGCCGAATATATTCGGTTACCGAATATTCGGTGCATCCCTAGTTTATACATGTGTATACGCATGTTCATCTGGTGGGAGGAGCTTAGGACAGGAAGGGGAGTTGCCACTTCCAAAAACTATACTGCATTTTTAAGCACAGTATGTAGTCACCTCCTACCAGCGATCTCACCAGCTACAGATGCAATCCATTGTGTGTGTGGGTGTGTTATTTTACACGTTCTAATTGTCTTATTTAGACACACAAAGGAGAAAAAAAGTGTTTGAAATCCTGTAAGTGTTTATACAATATGAGTTGTTAGAAAGAAGAGAGGGAAACATGTAAACGTAAGTGTTGTGTGGTGGTGAGACTCTGAGCTGCAATGACGAGTGGGTGTGAACACTAATTAAACATAACATCTGTTGGAGGTAGAGACACAAGCAGCTATGAAGCTGACAATCAAATCAGCTATTAGAAACCACAATGTTACTGTCATTTTATATCAAACAGAATACATTAAGTTTGATTGATCGGAGGGGAAAAAACACATCCTGCGCGCTGAATCTTGCCTTCAGTATGTTTCACATGTGGGAGTTTCCTACCCACTGTGGGCCTTTGTCAGGTAATGTCTCAGTTTATTAGCCCTGATATGAACTATAAACCCAAATTTTGTTTATGATGAGGGGCGTCAGGGCATTGTTGAGTGATGATATTTCATGAGGGAAGCATTATGTACACTTCATAATATTGGCTGCTCAGCACATTCCCTATGCTAGTCCAGTCCAGTCTTGCTTTTTATGGTAGTGTGGGGCTTTAGGACACTGTAAGTCAGGGTTTCATCTGTGAGAGCAACATCATGGCTTCATGTCTGCATGTTCTTGCATGTGGGAGTGTGTATGCATGTGTGTTTACGTGTCTAGATTAATGACCACTGGCATAAGAAATGCCACCGACTAGCGTTTTACACAAACAACTTCCAGTTTTGTGACGATATAGGGAAACGCCTCGGGGTGGAAACATGACTTTTGCTGTCCTCTGTTACTCCCTCCATCCCTCCCTCTCTTCATCATCCATCGCTCGCGTTCACCTGTGCCACCTCGCTAATGATTGCTCAGCGGCTGTGAGTCTACCATGCATCATTTACCAGGAGCTCCACAGAGGCAGCAAAAAGAGAGAGACGAGAGAAAGGGGAGCAAAAGAAAGACATTCTCTATTCATGCAGGTGGGGAAGCTGAAAGGGAGCAACAGCGATATCCAGAAGGAGAGAATGAGAATAAGGAGACAAACTGACAGAGGTGCAGACACTTGGAGACAAGCATGTGCTGCAAAGGCAGTGTAAAGGGAGAAGGTGAGAATAGGCTAGAGGGGACCAGGAGGCCCATTTTATTAATCACAGCCTTGATCTGGTGGGAAACGCTGACAGCTCTGGATGGAAATAATACTCAAGAGTTGCCACGACTACACTCCTGCCTGCCTCCGAGAATGGGTGGAGGCAAAAACAAAATAACTGTGTCGGCTTGATGTGTGTGTTATTTGTGATTAACATAATTGCACAAACAGATTATTGTTAGTGAGACAGAGCTGAATATGTTACATAGGAAGTGCTTCATATTTAGAGGTGTGAGATTCACACAGAATAATGGTTTAATTTGATGTGTTAGACTAGTGTCATGACATTATACATTTTCTATAGAGCCTAACAGCACATTTCTGGTTTCAATTTAGATTCATAAAGCTATCTTGGTGAATATGAAAGGAAAAAATTGAGTTTTGTCTGACATGCTTGAGCGGTTTCTTAGCAGCTATATAAAACAAAACAAAAGCAGTGCATCACACTTTTGAAGAAAACTGCAAAACGTGGTGACAAAAACAGGAAATATCGCCTCGCCTCAGATATCACAGCAACGAACTGTTAATTGTTTTCCACCGAATGAATGGTGAATTGTTAGATTTGCCACGTGGGGCGAGCCTGGACAAGACTCAGTGGCATCCTATGATGAAACACAGCACAGCAGGGTAGCATTATGGCTTACAGCACAATATCAGCCAGTAACCATGATTTTATATTCCAATTTACCTTTCCAGGCATAGAAAGACAGAAAAGCCAGTAGAGCCAAGTGACAGTTTTTCCACATTCCTCACACAAGCTGAATGGACACTATTATTAGGTGTCTGACTACACGGCCCAATCAAGTTGATAATAATAGGTTGGGTTTCTGCAGACAAGGGATGGATAACACAGGAGCTGACCCCGCAGTACAGACAGCCAGCGGTCATCTTATTAGCCTATAAAAAGCTCAGGTGTGGGCGCGCTTTGTTTGCCTGGTCTTGGTCTCCCATCGTACCAATATCACCTCGTTTCTGGAGGTGGGAGCCAACAGTGAAAGGGAGGGGGGAGAGGTAGAGTGAGGGGGAGGGAAAGGGATGGAAATTGGTTAGAGGGGAAATAAAAACACATTTCCAGAACTAAACGACTGTGTGTAACATCTCTGATGAATATGATTGCACTCAACAATGATAATACAGGTTTATTATGAAATTAATTACAGAATCTATCTTTGACTCGAGGTCCTTCATGAGAATATTATACTCAGAGCACAGAGGCCTCTCCACAAATTGTATTGGACATCTGTAAATAATATAATCAATATATTGGCAGGTTGTTGCAGTAACCAGAGGCTAGAAGAACAGGCATGAGTTTATCTTGTTTCCATGCATAAGTTTTTATGACCTTTGTGCTCTGGCAGTTGAGGTGTTTTTTTCTTTTCAAGGGATGCAAATCTTTCTATGGATACCAGTCAAATCCATGCAAAGCAGTCAGTTGAGGTTGAATCCACAGAAGCCTCAAATCAGGGAGCGGAGCTTTCACTGCATTGAATAAGGTCATCAGAGGGGAACAAACATTGATGCATGAGTTTTTTTAGGCACTTAAACCTATTTTGCCAGCGATTTGACTCAAATGTCACTCTGTTTACAACTTGTCTGTAAGAGCAGCTGCTGTAAATGACAAAGGAGCTAGAAAGTTTTAAACTGAAGGGTTAGGGTGCAGATAGCACAGACTTTTATTGACGAATAAACATCAAAATAAAATCATGAAATATGAGCCACTTCTCACGCCACATGGAGAGAATCAGATAACAAGTTGTAGCAAAAATGAGTGTGATGTGATATATTATCTCACCAAAATGGCAGAAAATTGATCCTTAAATTCTAATTTTGTGTCTTTTTTCCTGCATTAAAGGGACAGTGAATCCAAAAATCAAAAGTACTTATTTTTCCTCTTACTTGTGGTGCTATTTATCAATCCAGATTGTTTTGGTGGTGTGAGTGTTGGAGATATCGACCGTAGAGATGTCTGCCTTCTTTATGCCTTCCAGAAATCATGACCTGGTTATTCAAGATGATCCACAGATCTCGTTTTGAGCAGTTTCATTTACTAACATTGGAACTTTCTACTGAACTACAACCACCAACTATACAACCGTGCAAATGGAAGCATGTATTTACTCATGGACGAGAGGCTTGTACTCGTAACAGTGCGAGATGTAAACATTAATGGTGTCCTCCATGGCTGAGCTGTAACGCTAGCTAGCTCAGTGGTGCTAGGTGAGCTAGCAGTACACTTTCATTTATGGAATGATACGGTTGGCGGTTGTAGTTTGATAGGAAGAAACAGTTTCTACACGAAACGGCTTTCAATAAGGTCTGATTTCTGGAAAGAGACATTGCTGTTGAGTTTTTCAAATGTATTTTTTGGTGCTCAAGCACCACAAGCCAAGTGTCATCTAGTTCTATTATATAAGAGAGAAGGCAGACATCTCTATGGGCACTGTCTCTAACACTCGGCACTTCACAACAAAACAATCTAGACTGATGAATAGCACTACATGTAAGAGGAAACTATATATTTTTGATTTGGGGTGAACTGTTCCTTTGACTGAAAAAAAAACCTAGAGACAGACAAGAGAACAAATAAGGAGCCATACTGTTAGATGGGTCATAACCTGAGACGGAATTAATGAGCAACTATAGCACCCGCTTATAGGGAACAGACGGGTTGCAGAGGTGGACACCTGATGCCAGAGACACACCTGCTCCTCTCGTTTTCTACGTGATAGCTATTTGAAGAATCACAAGGCCATCTGTGGGTGTTGGTTGGACAAAAACCTCCATCTCTATGAATTCTGACCTCCTTTGTAATGCAATCTTATAGAGTTCAAAGATGCCTAAAGAAAGTAATCCCACGATGTGTAGAGCAGCAGGGATGTAAACTTGAAACATCAGACCTGCAGTCCTTCTCCTGTCACATTTCCCGTGTTCGGGCTTTAAAGCAGCTCCTTCTGCGACTAAAAGAGACAAAGGAACAATCAAACACTGTGAGTAAGCGTGCTCCCGGGCTCCCACATTCCCTTTGGAGGGCACACCGCAGCCTTTCATCTCTGCTCCCCTCTCTGTATCTATCCTCTCATCTCTCTGCTTTATGTTCTGCTTTCTGAGCAGAGTTCAAACACTGGGGACCAGTTTAAATACTGGAGGTTCCCACTGCAGTGCTCCAGTGAACTAGAGCATATAGTGAAACATAAAAAGCTGAGTTTTGCTCATTTCCTCACCTGCTTTTATTTGGTTGTTAGCACATTTATATGAATAGCCTCTCTTCCTTTTAATTAAGGCATATAGGCAGTGTTGTTAAACTGAATGTTAAGCATTGAGACTAAAAGAGTACTGAATGGATACAAAAGGACATAAATGGTCAAACCTAGAACATGATATTCGAGCACTTCCAAATACACCGATGTACGAATCAATACATGGAGAAAAAAAAGGCAAAAAAAAGAAAGGAAGAAAGATGCACGTGGGTCGATAGACTTGCAGGTGATTGAGAGGAAATGGGAGCCTTGTGTGCGCGTGCAGGTTTGTGGTCAGGCTTAAGACCTATATTACATGGTTGTGCTGCACATGTGTACTGAGAACGAGACAGTCTTTCTTGTGGCGCGCCTCGTGGCTACTGATCTCTTGCTTGGTATCGACACCGTTTGAGTCTTCTACAGGAAATATTTTTCAGGGGAACAGGGAGAGCTCTTTGCTGCAAACAGGCCTTTCAGTCCATCAATAAAGACAAAGAGGGACCAGGAGAGAAAACTGCAGAGACACAAAAAGGCCCAGTGGAATCCACAAACACCTTAAACAAAGAATGATGTTCGAGACAGAAGCAGAAATCCACTTTTCACACTCCAAAAGAATTTGAAAGTGAAACACATGCATAATCAATCATTTTATCATTAATTGGATGCGAGCATATTAATCTCATGCTTCTACAAATACAATTATATGGATTAGGTAAGAAGACATAATCTGCTGTTCAATCCTCATTACTATGGCGATTAATCCACACTGATTACCTCATTTTAATTAACATAATGAGATGCTCAAAATACCCACTCTGCCAGTTGTGAGTGTGATCTTTGGTTATGTTTTTGTGAGGCCTGAAAGCATTATCGTTGTGTGTGTACATGCGTGTGTGTGTGTGTGTGTGTGTGTGTGTGTGTGTGTGTGTGTGTCCTACCTGGCTGACAGGGACGGTCCGCCAGTTGAAATTAGATTACACAATCACAAACGTCCCAATCAGGGCTCATGCATATTTCATCCCCCCTGCCTGGCTTTCATAATTACTTAATTAATTCCCAGCTCTGAAGAGATAGGCCAGCACTAATCCCCCAGCCTCCCCTGGGGCTTCCTGGGACTGCTATAGATGTCCTGTCCCAGGATGCACTGCAGCAAAATAGAGGGAGACATCCTGAACAGTTGTGCGGACTGTAACCATGGAGCTAAATCTGCTCTCTTAGGAGACCTCCTTCTTCGTTCTCCTTCTTTTCGATAATGTAGGTTGGGATTCGGGACTCTAACTTCCCAGCCAAGCTCTCAGCTGGGGTTGTGCACATGCAAAGTGTTTCCATCCCACTGTGAGAAACACCCGGCACCGGCACCCCCTGTGTTTTCCTCCCAGAGCACAGAAAATAGATTCTGACTGATCTGACACATCGAAAAATAGGGAGACGTACTTACTTGCATACTTCTACAAGCAACATGTGCTCAGCCTGTTTTCGCTGCTTCTTCATCTCTTGTTCTTTCAGTGGAGTAACACGCCGTCTCATGCACTCAGTTTGAACTGGAAGCAGATAAGGAAACAAAAGGGAACCTTTTCATTCGCACTCCCACATAGTAACGTATTTGAATACGCCTTGAATATCCAGCAAAACCAGATTTAAACCTCTATTTTGCTCTTTTTCTATACTGCTTTGATATACACTATGTTGGCTTATGTAAGAATTAATGATGTTTAATTAGAACAGAGAAAATACTGTTAGCCATTTCAACTACAGAATAACAGTAAGCTGAATCCAACAAGTTTCCCTGGCTCTGTGGGAAAGACAAAAGAATTTAACAGAGAAACAGCAGTCACATTAACAGTCATGACTAATGCTAACAGTCATAAGCTGCACAGCATTAATTCCCCTTTGGCTTTCAATGTAAAGTCTAATGAACCAGCCATGAGATTCCTACTGGACCTGCAGCTACTTACTCGCTGATGAATGAATAGAAGCAAACATAGCAACGCTTATTTAATCACACCTCCGCACCCGTTGTGGTCGCAAATAACATCTATTACTGGAATTATGTTGACCCAATATGAGTGAGACCACGGCCTTTTGTCCCTCGCTCCCGTTTGAAAAATGTTCTCTCACTTAATAGGCTGTAATTAGCAATCATCAGTAGATTCAAAGAAATTCTTTTTGAGCACTTAACAAATGAATTATATGTCCGCTGAGAGACAAAATCACCATAGCTGAGGCTGTGTGTCCACATTGTGCAGAAGGACCGGTTAGTGCTGTGCTGCCACTGTGCTGCGTGAGTCCCCACAGCGGGACTCCAGCGACCTAGAGTCTCCGCAGAGAGAGAGATACGAAGGAGAAGCAGCGAGAGACCAAAGACAGATTTAAAACACTCCAATCAATCAGTGATTTGACTCTGGGCTAAATCCATGTTGATAATTAGCCAATCAGAGCAGGTTGGGCGGTGGGAGCTTGCCAGCCAGGTGCCTAGAGGCCCTCAGGGGATCCGAACTGTCTCTTCCCTTCATTAACTCCTCTCGTCCTCTCCCCTTGTCCGCCTGATCCTGCAAGCGGCCGGGGCTGCTGGGTAATTCAGTCTCTAGTCTCCGAGGTGACCCCACGCCGCAGGGCTAAGGGAGCTGAGGATACAACACTTCTTTTTAACCTCTCTCTGACTCCCTTTTTCTCTGCGTCCAGGACCGCCACTGCTGCCTGTTGTTAGCTCTTTGTTACCGGGGTTGAGCTCAAATGGTCTAAATACCATGAACTTTTATTTTTTCCCTGACCTTCAACCCAGTCTTTAGATATAGAGGTCAAAGAAAAAGATTGCAGCTCTTCTCTTTTGTATTTCTACCTGCCGTCTTCTCTCTGTGTCTGTCTGCCTGTCCGTCTGTCTGTGCAGAAATGCAATTTCCTCCCATCTCACTGTTTGTAGCTCTTTATGGGCGCTTTATTGCCGTTCTTAGCTGATTGCTCATATTTATTTACAACGAATGCAGTTATGAGGTGCGGATGTGAATGCAGTGGGCATATAAATGCAACGCTCATCTCCTGTTAGCTCATTAGAATGTATTGCATAGCTTTCATCTGAGCGCTTTTTTTTCCCTTTTGTCTTCATGACTGCAATTTTGAACCTCCCAGGATCCTCTCTAAGATTAAGATTGTCAGAAACAGTTGCTTTGTTCCGGGGGAAAAAACAGCTGAAAACACGGAGGGCCCTTAAAGATGAGATACACTCTTTAATATGTGTCAAAAAACTGAGTTGTCATAATATCCAACTTTAATAAGGGATGTGCAGAGATCCTTGTCTCACAGAAATCCACCCGCCCACGCATGCACACACAGTAATCAGTATGATTTCACATTATGGTTTTGCACATCGCCATTAAAGCTGAGTTACAATGTGATTATTGCCTGTGACAAATGAAGAGGTTATATTCAAACTATTAAACAGCTCATAGCTTTTGATAGGAGACATATATGATCAGTTAAGGTGCTTCAAGCAGAGAAATGCTGTCTGTCTGTCTGTCTGTCTGGTTCCCCTCCCTTTCTCCTCTGTAGCACAGAAGATGGATATATTTATATATTTTGAATTATGTTAATCTGCAGTTTTTGAAGTTTGGAGGCAAGAACACTGCAAACAATATCAACAATTGTTCCCTCTCCTTTAAAAATGTGAATACAAATGTCCCTGCGTGCATAAACACACACACACATTCATAACTAGTTGGTACATGTTTTTCAAAAGCATGTTAATCTGTAGGTTTTGAAGTGCCACAAAACACAACATCAATCGAAGTGATAATGCTGCGAGTCACACATTCACATGATTGCTTTTACTTTATGCGTAAAACGAGCACATCCGACGAAGGATTGTGCTTCCAAAAGCTGCACAGGAACACCACAAGTACCTCTTTTGAGAATATATACCTATCAATACAAATGTAGGTGAAGTGACAGAAAGAGCAAGATGTGCACGTGCACGCCGTGACACACACTCGCTGATGACAGCTGCAGTACGCTTCACTGAGCAGCTTTGGTTACTGACAGATTGTGGCAGGTGAGCAGGTCTAAGCAAAGCAACGACTGTCACCTTTAATCTCCCAAATCCACATGCACACACAAACACACACACACACACACACACACACACACACACACACACACACAAATACTCCCACACACAAATACTCCCACCACCACTGGCACTACAATATTTTTTTCTGCTCCAAACCCTGCATGTCTGATTGCTATCCTGTCTGCTGGGGACCGGGACGACCCCAGGGGGAACCAGAGTAGAGCCAGGGACTAAACCGATCTACCTCTCCCTAGAGACCCCTTTTTCTCTCTCCCCCTGTGAATACACACCCAAAGTGCTGCTGCTGTCCCGTCTCATCCAGCCCAGGCCCAGGCAGGCTCCTGCAGGGCATGCTTTAATGACTTCCTCTCGCCTTCCCCTCTCTGCATTAGGTGTGGCTGCCATCTAAAAGGAGTAGGGGGGGAAAACGGAGAGATTAGCATATCAGGGGTACAGATTAGTGCTTCTGTGGTGCGTACATGTACTGACAGAGGGTGGTAATGAGAAAAAAGGACCTCCCTCCCCCCAGCCTGAATCCCATCCCCTGGTTTAACAGAGGGAGTTCAAATGGAACCGCAGATAGAGACGCAAGGCCTCTTTATCTGCTCTTCACAGGTAGAGGGAGTGACCACGTTTCCTCAATTTTAGGCACAATTGTCCGATGCGCAGTGAGGGATTATTGTGATCAAACTGCCAGGCGTCCAACACAGGAAGAGAAAATAACAGACTGAAACTTTCTCTGTGGCTTTAGTTGTATTTTCTGCCCGTATCATGTGATCAACAAACAGAGAGGCTCTCTCTTAACTCTTTTCTAAGCTGAAAACTAAATGTTCCTTGTTCCTTTCTATCTTGTTCTCAGTAAGCTTCCTGCTGGTTTGGTTGGTTTTGGCCGCTGTCCAGCTGATCCAGCACTGCCCACTGCCACCCAGTGAGAGGCCCCAGCTCGGTGTCAGTTGCGATACGAGAGCCTGACCGCCGGTGCCCTGTCTCTGCCACAGGACCGAAGAGCTCCTTACCCCCATGGATTTTTCATTTGTGGATCTTGCAGAATCAATGTTCTGTTTTTGCCTTCCCAGACAGGGACTATGGATCAGCATTTTTTTTCTACCACTCCTTATCTCTTTGTGTTCCTATGTGTGTGTGTGTGTGTGTGTACCTGTGTGTGTTTCAGTCCTTCTTATTTTCCTTAACCTTTTCCTTCTCTGTCTGCCCTCAGGAAACCACAACCCCTGTTGCTGTTGCTTTATCCTTCTCCTCTTCCTCCCCTTTCTTTCGATTTTTGCACATTTCTGCTATGCCTGTACAAGTGGTACCAGCAGTGTAGGGATGAGACTCACATTCAATTTTTTTTTTTTTTTTACCTAATCTGCCAACCAACAGGGTATTTAAACACAGAGGTATTTATTTATACAGACAAATTTTAGTCTCTGGAGCTGTTCATATCTCAGCAGAGGTCTGGAAACAGCTAGAATAGCTGCAGATTCACAGAGAGCTGGGGAAAGTAGGGCAGGAGTCCCTCTTTGACAAACTAAATTGTTTGAATCGTTCTTTAAAGCACAGCGTGGGGCAGTTACAGAGCATTACTTCTCCACCTGTTCTCAGTTGGATAGAGGAGGTTGGTAGCTGGTATTTTTTCACTACCCTCGGCACTTTGTTTCCTGAGAGACTCTTAGGTGGATAAAGTCATTGTTACCAACGCTGAACCTTACTATGACAGTGGCTCCGTAACAGGAAATCCAGCTGAGCCTCACAGCACACAATGTAAATGATTCGTGTTCCCACAGTTCTGCTGTCCAGCGGAGCATTGGAAGCACATAATGAGCCACATTTTACGCCTCCACCGTGGCAGCATGGAGAAGTGAAAGGTAACCCGCCTTTATGACACTTGGACCCACTAGGAGATGTTGCTGCTGGTGTCTATTCAGATGACGTCCAAGTACAAGATGAGAAACATAATTACATTCTCACCACACTCTCAGACAAACACTCCCTGCAGACATTTGGGTCAGTTAATTGGAATTTCACTTAGTGCCAAAGAACCATTATGTAAGGCACTGGGTTTGTGCTGGCCACTGTTCATATTGTGCTGCATTAGGAATTGAAAACCTCCCACGCTGCTCTAATTACCAGTCTCTAGACAGTTTGGGAGGCACAGTGTTGGCTAGCAAAGAAAAAAGGTGTTGGGATGAAATAAACAATTAGAAGACATCTATTTTAATAAATACGATAAATATTTGATTCATTTAAAGGTATCACGTCTTCAAGGTGTGTGTGATCGCTGTCTTTTGCATCTAATGTCTTCATTTGTTTCAGATGCCATCATTCCTCTGGAGTTACAGCAATACCAACAGCACACAGTGACCTTTCAAATGCTGCAATAGAAAAATATTGAACCACAAAGAATATGTGTGTGGGGGGAGCTGGAGCACATCCAGTGTCCCATCTCTGCAGAGGAGGGAGTTCAGGTTGCTGGTTACATCAGCGAGGAGAAGGTACACAAAGAAAGATGAGTTTGTACCACTGGAAGAGTTTATTTAGGCTTAAGCAATGTCTGGACTGCGCTAGCAAGGTGTAAAAATACATTAACATTTACACTGGGGTGATATTCAGCGTGTGCTGCTCCTTCCTTGTTCATATTTTGGCTCTGCACCTGGTTGAGATGTGCATATTTTTGTCTTTCCCCAAGGTGTGGCCTCACCCACAAATCGCACCTCTCATCACACTCTCTGCCTTCCGCCAAACACAACTCCTGATTGTTTGCACTTCTCTGGTGACCATTTCGTCATGCAGTACTGTCATGTCCCGGCCGTTATATGCTACAGCCGGATAGTATCAGTGTCCAGTGTTATTTTCGAGACTCCCTTCTCCGCAGCCAGGGGAAGCGTTAAGGGCAGGCAGAAAGCCGTGCAGGGCTAGTTTCACCTCCTCATTCTGCCTCCTCCACCATATATTAAATCCCACCCACTCCCTTGGAAAGCCGAGGGGCCATAAAAAGCACCGCAAGAGAGAGGAAAGGAGGAATCATTACGTGCAATTTATAAACCATTAAGAGCCGTATTAAAAAGCCTGCAATCTAATTCACCCAGCGGTGGGCTCTGGCAACGACGGTGGCTGAGGGGGAGAGGAGAGTTCATTTAGGGAGTGTATTTTGGCCACTCAGAGCGTGTGTGATGTTAATAGGGTCCAGGGGGTCACCTCTAGCCAAGGGAGGCTTTACCTTTGCGCTGATGCCCAAGTCAGCAGTGGGAGGGCGCCGGGAGAACATGAAGGCTGACGGACACAGAGAGAGATGAGAGGAGAGGGGATAAGAGATTTGAAGAGATATGATATTGCTGCTCAACCACCCCACCTAGTCCAGCTGGTCATCTCTTAAAAGTAATTGTTATGTGGTTTCACAGCTGTACAGGTCATATAGAGTATGCATGTAGGTGAGATAAAAGTAAAAATTTGCCTCTTCAACCACACAGGCCTCTTGGTGGGTCCATTATTACAACCTTATGTTGTGTGGACGAGCGCTAGTCGAAGCCGCAGAACAAGTTTTACTGAAGGGGAGAAGTCGACGTCTCTAAATCATCAAGAATGTCAGCATGAATTAAAGGGAAATGTATCTGTAATAAAGTACAAGATATCTCCAATTTTCCATTTCATATAATAAAAATGTCATCTTTGGTCTGAATATCTCACTCAGTATGTACAATGGTGTAATACAGCTGAATAAATTGATAACGATTAGCTTAAATTAGCATACTGGCAGGAAGCAGCAGAAAAGAGCCTGGCTCTGTCCAAAGTTTAAAAAGTCATACCAGCCCACGTACCAGCACTTCTGAAGCTCACTAAAATGTAACATGTTAATTTAGTGAGCTTTAGGCCAAGCTAAATGTTTACCCTCCCCTCCAGGCTGCTACGATCTGCAAGGTGATGCTCACAGGACCAACGGACATCACGCAAGGCGCCAGTACTGTTCTTAAGCTATGTTTCTTGTTTCGAGGATTATAAAGTATAGTATAGAGTATAGAGACGTTAATGAAACATGTGCCGTGTTTAGTTCACAAGTATCTGAGAATCTGAATAATGACCACTTTCTTAGCTAATCACTCAGTCATTACTAATTACTTAATCGTTAGTTACTCTTTTATGTCCTCTACTGAGGTTTTACTGGGGAATTCACACATGTGTGTGTCATTAATAACAAACTGGAGACAGCAGGATTCTCAAAAAAATACTCTAAACATTATATTCCAATCACATATATATTAACATTTGATCCAAGTCATATTCTGTGGCACCAGTGTTGCTGACACACCTTAAAAATAAATGTTTAAAAAAAGAATATATAAGTAAGCTTAAACATTTGACGCAAACTGCTTCCACAAGGCACATTTACATATTTACAAAACGTCTAAACATCTAGCACAAAAATTGTCAAAAAAGTGGGACTTGTAGAGAAGTAAAAAGGAATAACTGTTTCATGAGAGGGCAGCAAACTGATGATTGCTACATTGGACTTTACATTTACTGACTGAATAACAAAATTCTATTAATAGACTTAAGTGCTGTGTACATAAGGACATTCACATCACAGGCCTTAATGCTCAGTTCTGACTTTTTCCCCAGATCCAATCGTTCTGCCTGGCGTGTTCGTGTTCATGTTTGAATGACCCATATCTGCCCTGAAGTTGGAACAACAACAAAAAGCGTCACATTTGCAAGAAAAAATTAAACCATAGCGGTGCAAGTGTTAATCTCCTGAAAGATTTACTTCTGACATCGAAGGACAATTTGTCACCCGTTAAGGATGAAGACAAAGAATGCAAAAGCCATAGCTGCAGCTCAATTAGCAGCCACTGGTGGAAGTTCCGTGGAGAGAGAGGTGTGGGTGCGGATGAGGAGTCAGGAGTGGTGGGGCCCTGATGTGGAGGGTTTCAGGCAACAACTGTTCACTCCTAACCTTAGGATACAAAAGGCTATGTTCCAATGTCTTTGTGGGCCCTAAATGTAGTCCAACTGTCCCCGTCAGAAAGTGTTGGACAGTCTGGCTCTATTGGCTGGTGACTGGGGCAGCCTACCGCAGCAGCGGTGTGGCTACGGCAGCCTTCTGTGCTTTCAACAAAATGCTCCAACACTGTATGGTGAGTGATGTGCACCTGGGCAGTGAAGTACGACATGCATAAACAATGTATGTATGCAACTAAAAAAACACACATGAATTCTGAAATGACTGTTCTCACTGCGTTCAGATGGCCATGAGATGTGATCAAATACCAATCCGTCCTAACTCGACCTAAACATCAAAATATGACACACTATAGGTAGCCTCCTGTGCTGCTTTCAGAGGGTCACAGGTGGCGTCTCAATTAACACTAGTTACATGCATTGAGTCTTTTCAGAATCGCTTCTCTTTCCACAGGAAATGTACAGTTTCTGCTGGTTACATGCATGCGATCTTTCTCAAGCGGGTTTCCAGGTGAAAGTCCAGTGTTTGTTTAACCCATCCCCCTCCCCTCCCATCGGAATTTATAGACTTTCTCTACTACGGTCATCATACAGCCTCAAAGAGAGTCTCAGTGGATCAGTGTCTGTCACCAACATCCACTGCAGCAGCAGTATTTGACAAGTTTGACAAGTTCTGACCACCCGCATCAGAAATAGCCACTATCTGGTGTGTACAGTATGATACCGTTACAAAAGGTGCCTCTGTACATTAGCATCTGACACCAAAATCATTGATAAAGTGGCGGTATTTGATGAGTGGGAATGAGAATGACTTGTGGATACATGTAAGATTTAGGACCAAATATAAAAGCAGCCCAGATCAAGGGTTGCCACATGTTCTGGTTTTCCTGAGATTGCTCTCTTTTTTGAGCGACTGCCCTGGAATATGACTATTTTTTCCCAGGACACAATTTGTCCAGATTTTTTTGTGAAAATGTTCTTCTGATTTAGAATATCAGAGTTACACATAAAATGGGATTTTGTTTTTTCCTCTTTACGTTAACACATCCAATGCCATGTCTGTAAACAGGTAAAAACTGTGCAGAACACAGTGACGATTTACCATATGCCTATACTATTTTTTATTTGGCAACAGAAATATGAAAGTTTAACTTATCACCTAGCAGCTGCTGCACGGGCTGTTGCTGTCTTAGGTAAGCTATCCAGTCATTTCACATCATTTTGTGTAGTTAGTAGACTACTGTATTTTTTGCCGTGCTGTGGGAGCTTTACACATCATAACTGACACATTGGAGAGCAGAGATTATTTTATTTTGAAAGCCCCTGACTGGATATCACAGTTAGTCAACTCTTGACATATCACCACGTGCATCAAAAGCCTAGATCGCCCTGAAATAACCTGACAAAAACTTCATGATCAGTGATCAGTTGTTGTCAGCCTCTGTGTCCATGGCGACCAGTCTCTTTAACCCATTAAAGACCGACTGGAGATTATGCACTCCTGTTTTTGTCATTGGCATGGTGTAACCCCAGTATATTCATGTTACTCGTATGTTGATAAGTTTTCTTATTACTTCAGTAAATGGGGAGGTGTAGTTAGTGAAGGTTACATCCATAAATGGTCAAAGAGGAGAGCAAGTTGTATCTGACTGCTGAGTGTTATCAGCTTGGTTGGACATCAGGACAAAAACAGGTAAGAGAGGCAATAAGGAGTGCTACGACTGTTTACATAGTATGTTTGCGAATATGGTTTAATGGCCTGTGTTGTGCATCAAATGTCCTGGTTTTTCACAAATCAAATGTGGCAACCCTACCCAAATCTAATTGGGAAAAAAATGAATTTCTGTGTCCAAACTACTCTGAAAAAATCTAATCTGTGTCATGTGAGAGCGAAAACGATGGTCAACCAGTAGTCAAATTATGCCAGCAGATTAGCTTGCTAACAGTAGTGCTAGTTAATTTGTCATGCCTGTCATGTAACCCTTGCAGGTTAGTGGCCCATCATAAGTCTGCCCCTTTTTGTCTTTATGCTAAGCTAAGCTAAGCTAATCATCTCCACCCCTGCCTCTAGCTTGGTAATTATGGACCAAAAGGAGAGCAGTGTCAAACCTCTCATCTTACTCTGGGCAAGAAAGTGAAATTAAACAAACATTTATCAACTTCAGAAAACATAATCTTACATTCAGCTTCGTCTGCAGTGTTAGTCACTACGTTGAAAGATTTGTGAGTGATAATTTGAAAGTGATGGTCGTGTTTTGATTTTTCAGTCGTGGAACGAGCCTTTGCTTTGCATTTGCATTATGGATTTGTGCCTGTGAAGCCAACAAGCACTTTAACTAAATGAAATAGAGCACACAATTAAGACACTGAGGTAATGACTCACATAAATCAGGCCGAAGAATATGTAAACAATAAGAAAGAAGAAACTGACCCAGCACTCGGTGAAATACTTGACAGTTTGATACTTGGTGCTGCAGGAAAGGAATATCATATTTAAAAAGTATTGAGGTTCGATACACAGCTCTGTTGGGAACACCATTCATGTGGTTATGAGTGGAAACATTTGAAGTATTCTTGGTTGTAATAAGTGTAGACCTACTGGAGCTGTTTATATCACTGCAGTGTTGATACAATATACTGGGACCACTATAGACATGCCTATATTGTCTTTGTAGGAGAAGGTCAAGAGGGTCAATAACTGTGGCATTGAGAGCGTCTGCCCGGAGCCTGAGGCCCTCCCTCACAATATCACAACAACACCACAGTCAATACACTCCAAATTGAGCCCTCATGCAGAATGCTGCACAAATCGATATTCTTAAAAAGGTTACACATCAAACTATTAAAATACTTTATTGATCCATATGCAATCTATAGGTATGTTATCCCCATCCAATGGCACAGAGTCATTCTCATTATTACAGTCTCATTATTTTGATTTCTTACAGTATCACATGACAAAGTAGGTGTCGGAGAGAGGCAAATAATTCTCATTCAGTTGGCCACGTGCCTTGATAACTGCCGCTCTCTCTCTTTTGAGAACATCCTGTCAAACTCAATGCCAAATTTTGACAGTTTAACGTTTCCGACGTGTAGTTTGACATGATGTTCTCTCCCATACAAAACACAAAGAGGGATGGGGACATTTAACGGGGCTACGTGTATAACTCAGCCCTTACATAAGCTATGTTAAGAATATCTCAGAAAACAGGCTGAACATCCCATTTCGAACCTATTCATCTTCTTTCTTACGGCTGTCACCGTTTGGAGAGAAAACTCTTTCAGCTGAGAGACACAGACAGTCATAGAGCATCTCTCTCATCAAACCCAACTATCTGAAAACCAAATATTAACTTTTTTTTTTTTTTCACATGCCAGCCGCATGTCATTCAAGTAAACGAAGCAGCTGCACCAAAACCGCAGAATGTACAATAAACCTGTCACAATCTGCACAAGTGGGGAAATGGGAAATTAAAAGACAAAAGCAGGTGTTGTTGAGGATGGAGATTTTCGTTTGCCAGGTGTAAATCTGGCGAATGGGAGAGGAAGGGGAGCGGGAGAGGAAAGGGTGACCAAGATAGATGGATGGAGTGATATTGAGTATCAAGGTGAATGGAAGAGCATGCAGGAGCACAGAGAAAAATGCAAGGCGAGGCAAAAAGTCAAGAATCAGGTGCCAGGAAAAAGTCAGATGGCGGTCACAGATGTCCCAGAATAAAGTGTTTTTAGTCGGGATAAATTATAGCTTCATGATAATGGGTGAGAACAAAAATATACAAAAGTGGAACCTGAGTTATGGTTACATCAATCAAAGGTGGAAAAAAAGGAGTTTTATCGATATAACCATGAATGGCGAATAAGAAAACAGTGAGTGGCGCTCTCAGGTTTGATGGCGTTTTGATAGCCTCTTGGACTATTATAGCAAGAAGAAGTTAAGAGAAACATCACAGGAGGGAGCAGGAATGGAAAATAGTTTGAGTGTGGAGAAAAGTACAGGGACACAGAGTAGAAATAAGTGACCAGAGGCGGTTATGAATGCACAGTCAATAGAGAGACAGAATAGGCAGGAGAGGAAAAATCGAAAAGGGCACACCAGAGCAAGAGAAAGTGAGTGGGACATAGAGAAAAGGCACTGACAGTGAAGAATGGAGGCCGTTAAAGATATCTGCCGAGCGATCTGTTATTACAGGAGGAGGGAGACAAACAGCTTCTTTCTTTTTTTACAGCGAAATAAAGACACTCATCAATTTAAATCGGCAGGGTTCCTGGATCTCACCTTTTCTCTGTCAGGCGCTGGGTGGCGAAGGCGTGTTCCTCCCTCCTCTTGTCCACTCATCATGCAGAGGAAGAGGACACCCCTCCAGGGGCATCCTGGGTAATCTTGCGTGGCCGGAAATGTGGCGATGGTGAGCGGATGGCGGCAGGACCCTTTGTTATTTACTGCTCACTTAGCCCCTCTGCACCCCGACACACACACAATTTATGAGGACAATCGTCGGGCCCGCTGCGCTCCATTGGAGCACTCCCTGATGGATGTACATAGAGCCAGGAGAGGGGAAAGAGAGGGAGGGAGGCAGGGAGAATCAGGAAGACAAAGATTGAGGTCGGGGTGTCTTACAGTTTTCATTGCTGTAAATTCAACCACTCATTGAGCTCTAGAAGAGAAAAAGTCATATCAAAACGATAGATAATTAAGATCACTTTGTCCTACAAACGTATGCAGGAAGTAAAAAAGTCATTATGTTAATGAGCACCTCTGTGTGGCAGCTTGAATATCTCAGAGGGTTAGCGGTCCCACCTCATGCTAGGAGTGACGTGAACTGAGCTACCTGCTCATATGTCTTGCGAAATGCCACTGACGCACCAAATGTCACCAGAATGTCAGCAATTCCACTGTCTGTGTTTTGAGCTTTTATTTTGGCGCATTCCTTTTAGCAGATGCCTCTGTTCTTTGCCTCAGCCCTCTGCCCCTTTCATCCTGTCTGCACGTCCCCCAAACCTCACCTCTGCTGTCCCCGTGCTGTCCCTGTGTTTTTGCTAAGGCAGCCGGCGTGCTGCACAGTAAGTGTTCGATCATAACAATCCATTAGAATAATCACTGATAACAAGTCCATTTTCATAAAAGAGACGGCAGAGGGATTAATGAGCTTAACGCTACTTATGTTCCATCCATTTTGTGCTGTAAATCAATAATCCAGTAATAATGTTCTTCAGTGGGGCAACAGAGCCCCCAGAGCAGCATCCTCTGTCTCTTCATGAGTTATTTGAGCCGCCCCGCTATCTCCTTTGTTCTCTATAAAGTTGTCTTTTGGGACAGCCAGGACCAAACACATATATTTTTAGTCTTTTCTACACAGTCTGGTGTGAAACAACACGAGGGATTGGTGAGACTCCAAGAAGCAGAGAGTGCACAGGAGGGGAGGAGATGGGAGGGGAGGGGAGGAAGAGAAGGAGAAAGCAAATGAGCGGAGAGGATGGGGTTGAGAAAGCAGGGGAGAACATGAAATGCATGGGGGGAGGCGAGAGATGGAGGAGACGCACGTGAAGGTGGCCAGGTAGAGCGTTTTACATGACTCTGTGTCACCAGCTCATCTTCCCTCACTATCCATAGCTGTGCTCTCAGATACAATACATACGTCTCTTTATCGCTCACAAACAAGATTACTGTTGAGTGGTTATTTGTTGGTTGATTGGAGGATCCTTATAAATTTTAATGGCACTGAAATCAATTGCATTCAACAGTATTCTAGCAAAATTATTGTGTCAGTTTTTCATTTGTAATCAAAACAGAGCCAAAAACAGCCAGGAGTGCAGGATTCTGACATTTCAAAATAAAAATCAAAGCACATTTTGATGCTGGATCATCATTCATATAACATATAATATGCCTTTCAACTTTTCTGTCAGTTCAGTAATTACTGTTGTCTAAATTGATAGCCTGTAAGTGTAATGTGGGTGCATTATGTTTTCCTGAAGTGCTGTCATGACAACTTAAGGTATTTTTAACCTTGTAGCTAGGCACTAAGAAAATACATTATGATTAAGGCACTTTAGAAAATGTTTTTCTGCAGACAATTCTGACATGTACTATACAATATCCACTTATCGCGTCCATAGTCAAGGATGCCTCCTAAAGGTAAATTAAGAAAAGTTATATTTGCTTTCAATGTTTCTCACCTGCACTCACTGTGCTCTTTCTTATAAAACCTTTTAGCTTCATTGTCACATCATTGTTTACCAGCTAGCAGGTTTCTTCTTCTCTGCCTTTGTTTACACATTGCTTACTTTCTTGATTTCTTCATAACTGCCACCTGTGACTCAGTTAATAAATGTGAAACCATTTGCAGGACTGTATCTTGTCACCCATGTGCACATGGATGTATGTCCTTGTGCACAAGACAAACAAAACTGGGACCCACTGGTAAAAAAAACACTACTCCATAGCACCACTAGTGGACAAAAATTCCACACTGTATCTCCAAGCTTGTCTTGTGACCTGTGTTTGGTGTCACCTCTGCATGACTTAGTATGGTTAACACTGGGGAACGATTGTGGCTATGGCAAATAAATTCTGCTTAAGGTCCTGTTAAACCTGCAGTAACAGAATCTTTTGGCCACCTGAGGCAACAAAAACAAGCTGTAAACACAATCCTGACTGTATTATCAATGTATACAGTAAAGTTGATGTGGGGAATGCCCACTTACACTTGCAGCAGATAAGGCAGCAACATTAACATTTATAGTTTTGCTCTACATCAAGTCCTGAGAGAAATATCTGTCTCTTTAGCTGCGTAATGCTTCAAAATGTTCACCACCTAGTAACTAACTTTATCTGTCTTGTGTTGGGTGCTGGGCAACGAACATACAGTTGGTTTATTATAACTGTTTTCCCTCTGAAAACAGCTGCTTGCTGCATCTGGAAACCACACTGATTAGAGTGATGAGAGTGAATCAAAACAGTAAAGTTGTGAGCCAGAAAAAAAAGACAATGAGCTGAAAGAGACTATAAAGCCCTGTAGGCTTTATAGGATGGACATACATTTGGTCCATTCATAATGTAAAAATATTGGGTCTCATTCATGAAATGTTGGTTAATCTGTGAAGAGATTTGCACTTATAAAACAATTTGATGGTAATAAAAACCTACACTGGATTTATGAACCCTGCAGGAAACTCAGATTTGTTATGGGCAAGTGTGTATGTTCATGAATGCTAATCAATTGTAAATTAACAATGCACTCCTACTTAGCAATTAGCATACATCCCTACCCATGAATAGCCAGTGACCACCATGTATGGAGGTAATAATTACAAAGGATAGGTGCATCCTGTCGACATGCGACATGGAGCAAACAAAAGCCCCTTTTACACTGCCAGATTTTCCGCAAATGTTGGGCCGTTTTGCCGGCAAGCTCTCGAGCGTTTAGACACACAGAGCTGGATTGGCGAGTTGATCCAAGGTGCCCAATTTTCCGCCTCGTAGGGTAGTTATATTGGCAGAAACCTTTTAGTTTAAAAAGACCGAGGCGGCCTTCCGCCACGAGAGGGGCTGTTGAAGACTTGTAGGAGGAGCTGTTGATGACACTGCACGTGCGACCCACTGGCGGTGGATAAATAGGAAACAGCTGATAGCAGGAATTAGCAAGCAGGGGAGACAAGGAAAACTACGAATCCATTAACCGTCAGATGACGGGAACGCTGAAGAACTGGTCGACTTACGAGAGAATTGCCGAAAGACCAGCCGCGGTTTCCCTCCCACGTCACTGTTTACGTCACATGCTGAGCTACACGTTTTGTTATGTGCTCACGCCCCCCATTGCCCCGAAAAAGGCTCATTCTGTGTAAACAAAATAGGCAGCATTTTGCAGTACTCCCGATTTTGTTTTTATATTGCCAATGCTGAAAAAAGACTGATTGGGCTTTCCTGCAAATTTGCACAATTCCAATCTAAAAAGGGCTAAAGAAAGGAAAAACTTTTCTGCTGCTGAAAAGTTACTTTGGTGTGACAGGAACAG
The DNA here is from genome assembly GCF_011397635.1 of Epinephelus fuscoguttatus. Lineage (NCBI taxonomy): Eukaryota > Metazoa > Chordata > Actinopteri > Perciformes > Serranidae > Epinephelus > Epinephelus fuscoguttatus. The sequence goes on from NC_064767.1 coordinate 26,216,983, forward strand.
GTAAATCAAAGGCCTGATAGAAGATAACGGATGTCATTAACTGTGTGCTTCTGTTGTAAAAACCATCCAAAAAGTTAAATGAAAAGGGTCTGATATGAAACTTGATGCAAGAAAACACATAAGTACACACAAAAAAGCAAACAAGAGCTACAGGAGGCTCTTCCCAGTCACAACTGGTCTGCTACAGATGAGTGCGTTGCTTGCCTCATCGGAGTGACCTCTCTGTCAGGGGAGACAGCGACATGCCTCCATTGGAGCACTCAATAGCAGCCTCAGAAGGTACGATGATGTACATGTTATATAAAGTGTCAAATCGCTATACATTGTGACAGCCATCACTTATAGCTTAGTGTTTCGTCAGTAACATGGGTCTCACAGTTTCGCAAGGGGGAACGAGATGACACAAATGTAGAAAACACATGTATTAAGTTGATTTAAATTACCCATTCACATTTTTAAGAAACCTAATCTGAAGCTTAAATCTACTGATTGCAAACTCATTTAGCTAAATGTGTTATATTGCTACTCTTTTGTCATGTTTAACTCACATGTTTCAGAGGCATCTGCATATTGTGAACCAAGCAGAGCACAATATGAATAAAATTGTCATTTCTAATAATGACAAGTGATATCTATGTGCAATCTTTATTTGCATAAGCACTATCAGCAGTCAAAAGCAGGTATAGATTTTGTTAGTAACTACGAAAGGATTGGAGCTGCTAACTTATTGATGACAGTTTACACACAAATTCGTTCTGCTCACGTTTCATGAATGAGACCCATTGATTATTGTTGCTTTAAGGGTTAGGGTATGGTTAAGGCTGGGGAAAGATTGTGGTTATGGTTAGAAAAAAAAGCTTTTGATGGGACACAAACTCTGGTCTCCTGTGTGAAAGCCAGGCACACTATACCTCTCCTCCCTCTGACAGCCTTTCTTGATCATTATGATACATCATTTGCTCTCAGCGTCAAGTATTGCTGCGTATGGGTTTACAGTGGGGTTGGCTGAAAACCCAGTGCGTCTCGTGAAGACGCCACAGTCTGCCTTTGGTGTCGATATCGCACGTTGAGGTATTTGGCATCAAAATTTGACGCATGGGTTAGAGAATGGACCGAAATAAAGGACATGCTACTTCCTGTGTTGGTACTGAGGTGAGGTGCAGAATGGTCCCCTATGTATGTAATTCATAGGGACACTGGACTGCTGGTGTCTTGTGTCTGGACCTGTCTCAAAGGGCACTTCAAGGGCAAGCATCAATTCAAGAAATTACAGTCAGGTAATATGAGGTGCCCACTACACATCACATTGGCATCTCACACTTAGTAATCAAAATTCCTTGATGCCAGATCAGCCAGATTAACCACTGACTTAACACGAATGCTGATAAATGTGTCAAATATATTTTCACTAGGATGTTCCAGCAGAAGTCAGGAGGACAGGAGAGCAACTTATAGGGTGTGTGCCGACCTGACCTGAGGTGACAAGGCTCTATAATGACCATGACGATCCTAACAACTCTGGAGTGTTCAAATCAGACATCTTGCCTTCTGGCTTTATGATATGTATGTATGTCCATACAGTGTTGTTGAAAACGAAGCCTTTTGTTACATGCTAAAAAAAATGTGACTCCGCCCTGACGTTTTCTCACCGTCAGCCATAAGCTCAACAGAGAAGTGAAGCATAAAGTTGAGGAATCTGGATACAGCAGGAAAGGTGGCATTAACTTGTGACACTTGGACACTTTCAAGGTCAACGGATTTACATGCGACTATAAGGGCACATTATCTCACAGAGAAATGGCGACTGCTGTCTCAGGTTCTTAGAACTGGAGCAGTACACGAAAGTCACACTGGAGCAAACAGTGCTGACCTTCTGTAAAATACAATACAACAATGGGGGATTGTGGTTGTAACAGACAACGTTTCTAACAAGGTTGTTGCCCTTCACCTAGCGGGATACCTGCACGTTAAGGGTTTCACTCACATGCTTAATCTGGCCGTCCAGAGGGCATTAAATCTGCCAACAGCTGAGTTTGTCAGGTGTATGCAGCATTTCTGACAGGTTTTATGATGGTGTTGGTCAGTCTGTCTGCCTTGCATCACATTTTGCTGCAATAAAAAACAGACTGAAAACTTGATCTTATGCGGTAAAACTGATGTTGATGTTAGCGGAAATAATTTGAAGTTGGTAAAAGAAGGTAATAAATCGAAATATATCACAATACGAAGCATTTTGCAATATAGCAATAATATCGTATCGTGATTTGAGTATTGTGATAATATCGTATCGCGAGTCCTGTGGTGATTCCTACCCCTACTTTTTGGAGATATTGCTATAAGCAGAAATACATACTGCACTATAGCTGTGTGTTAACTATTTGTCTGAATTTTGTTCCAGCCCAGAGTAATGAAGAATGGTAGCGTGTGTGGCCATGCTCTGTTCTTGTTGGAGGGGATGAGGGTGGAGCTGGGTGCAGCACAGGGTTAATTTGAAACATGTTGGAAGCGTCAGGGTCCAGACAGCCTCCTGTAGCCCCAGCTGGCGGCTTCCCCTCTGCTCCATCGCTGCGCTGGCTGCTCACATCCCCACGATGCACTGAGGGAGCGGTAACAGAGAAAGAGTTGGCAAACTCTGCTGCCCATGTGCCAACGCCAAGCCCCAACACTGCACTGTCTGCCTCAGCAACAATCTCTGCAACAGCATTTAGAACAGGAGGTAATAGCCCACAACATGCCCTGACGCTGCATTTATTCACATAATGTGGGCAAATTTGAATAAAACGGTAACAGATCGACATCTCTTTCAGTCTTTTTTTTTTTTTTTTCAGCTTTCAAAATACCCTCAGTCATTTTGTGCCTATGGATCCAGGATCCAGTATTGCCCTCAGGCCCATATGTGTTTCAGCTGACACAGCCACTACAGTCCTCAGGTGTCATGTTTACAATCAAGTAGAGAAGGGAAGGAGATATTATACAAGGATGCAGCCTTCTCAGGTGGAATGATATGTGACAAAATGTGTGTATTTCTCCCCACAAGACTATTATCTTTACACGTTATGCACATCAAGCAGATTAGCAGGCATGTTTTACTCCGATTATATAACAACATAATAGGCAGGAACTGTGGAGGAATCTCCGATGTGCTGTATAATCAGCCGCATGGCTTCATTATATTTGCAGGGATTTACAGTATGTTACATGAACCAAGAGCAGCAACTCAAGAGTGCATCATAAGTTCAGCATCCCCAGATGAGAGGAGGATGAGAGACTGGTAGTAAGAATGAAGAAACACCAGAGGCCATCTGCATGTGTTATTAAACTGCCCATCGCCTTGCACTAAATCCCAACAGTGGGAAAGAATCCAGCAATCAAAGCACATATGGCCGGCGCCTGGTGCCTGAATTATCCTTCAAATGTAGGTTAATGAATTCAGGAGCAGGCTGTGCTCATGAGCATCATATCTTTAACAACCTGACAGACGCACCTGCCAATCTGTGGCGGGGCCTCTCTGCAGGGAGAGGAGGGCGGTTAAGGAGGGGAGGGATCGATAGGCACCTCCGAAGTCAACCCTGTTGGGTGACAGCACCACCGGAGACGACAGGACACCCAGGGCAAGTCCATTCATCAGAGACCATCAGGAGCTAATGAAACACACTGAGAGAGTGATTAAGACACAGACACCTACTACAGCAGAGCGCCATGCCTGATGCATTAATCACAGCCACTGTCTACGGGTATCTTTACCCTCTCTGTTCCTGTGTGTGTATGTGTGCAGGCATGCATGTTGTGCATGCCTTGCTGTGTGTGTGTTTGTGCATACAGACACTTACAGACTGATCTTTATGTCTGGACTGAAGGTGTATTTGTCATGGAAGTAGCTGCAGCTTGCATGTAAAAGGTGTTACTGTCCTTTCTGTTTGTCCTTGGATATGGTCCACCACCTTTGTGACTCTGCCAGTAAATGACACCGTGCTTGGACTTGGCATAAGTACAAAAGGCTGTTCTCCTACTGATCATTAACTTTTGGTGTTAATTGATTAATCAAACCTGGCTGATAATGAGCAAACACCTAAGTGCGAAAACAGTGTTCCATCTCGGAAGGGCTTGCCCTGTCTGCTCAGCAAATGAATAATACAATGCAGATGGTACGAGTGTTATATATTTATTTTGGTACGACACTTTTCTGCAGCCGATTACTCATTGCAGTCTGGTTACACATAAGTTTGTCACATGAACTTGGCTGTTAGGAACTGCAGCATCTTTTTTGGAAGTCCAAGACAGCACTGCCGCATTAAGACTGCGCTACAAATTCGTTAGACGACATCCAAACACCATCTGTGGTGTCACCGTCAGAGAGAGAGGCTGCATATTGTTTATGACAGAACCAAGATGAGGTTTTAATACCCGGTTTTATTGCTTAACAAATGAAGACAGGCTGAAGGTGATTATTTATATCTATTAATTAAGTTAATTAAGATGGGAGGATTTTCTTCCCTCGCCCCTGTTGTTAATTACATCTGTGTCTGCAGCGCAAGGTTGATGCTGTAAATACAGATGTCATCTCTGCACAGCCAATGTTAGAGATTAGGCTCAGCATGTGTTTGCATGTGCATGTTTGTGCATGTGTATGTGCAAGCACCAGTTTAAATATCAATGTCACCAACTACATGGTGCAAATTTCCCTATAGTCAGCAAGGTATATAATGCAAAATGTCTCATTTCACACAACAGCAGCTACGACAAACAGTTACTGAGTTATACAGTGCATATGTGTAATCCCTGGAAATGAAAACTAGAAAAAGACATTGTCTCTCTGTGTTTTCATGTGTCTTTGTCCAAAGCAGCCCGCTAGTTCGACCTGCTGAGTGAGCAAACCCACTCTATCTCTGTCCCTTCCTCAGACTTGCTTCTGTTGCTGCAAATGGGACAGCGACCAAGGGGTCTGCACTACAAGCAGCAGATTAAAGGATTACCATTAATTAGATGTCAGGGACAGAGAGGGGCTTTGCCTGTCTTGGCCATGATACAATATCTGTTAATCTTCTGCGCTCCTGGATAAAAAGAAATCAGTCCATTGACAGGAAAAATAGGAAAAGAGGGATGGGGCCAGGGAAGAACTGAAAACAAGAACAAAGAGGCAAAGAAGTGAGGGGTGGGTGTGGAGATTGGAAAAGGGATGAAAGAGGTGGAATGAAGCAAATATGCTTGTGTTCCACTTGAATGTACATTGAGCTTTTTCTTATAGAAAGAAAAGCAGCTGGGGATAATACGAGGCGTGAGGGTGTAAGAGACCAAAAGGAAGTAACAATGAGTCAATAACAGGGTGATCTATGGAGAAACAACGGCCTGAAGGCAGGGGTGAAGTGGCTCAGGCACCAGTAGAGAATATTGACTCCTAAGATAAAGCTGTGCTAAAATGCATAGTTTATATTAAAAAAACAAAAAACAAAACAAAACACGTCTCTATTACTTACTACCAGAGTTGGACCCAAGTCATTGTTTTGCAAGTCACAACTTAGTCTCAACTCTTTCCACAAGTCCGAAGTTAAGTCCCAAGTCAAGTCCTAACCTTTGAGTTTCAAGTCCTACAGAAGTTATAATCAGTCCCTCCAGGTGTTTTTCGGAATTGTTGCGGCCTAAAATGCCTGATTTTGCGGCAGCTTTACTAAAAAATTGTGAAGGAAGTTGCAATGTTTTAACCATATTTGTTGCAATAAAATTGCGGGAGAGAGTGAGCATTGCAAAAAAATTGCTGCTTTTTTTGTTTTGTTTTGTATAATTAAAGTTTTCAAAAAATGAATTTCCCATCCTGGCACACAACGTATTCACACACACGCACACAGCTTGTCACGTTAACAGGCAAGCACACTTCTCTTATTTTGCAATTATAATAAACTAACGTTACTTATGACCATGCATATTTAATCTAATTTACCTTAGTCTTTCAGCGCTTGCAACAGATCTGGATGCAACAGACTCTGTCAAAGTGATTTGTCTTGTCTGGTCTGTGCTCCGCTAGTTTCAGCCATTCTCCGAATATGTTGCGCGAAAGTAAAGTGTTTGTCAATGGATGAATTTTGTTGGTGTTCCACCCCAATATTAGACTGTGTGTAAACAAGTTTACCTCCGCTTTCATGAAGAACATTAGGGAATTGTTTTGCATGGTCTTTAGCAGTAATTTTTGTTGGTAAATTTGAGACATTATAATCACACGTCTGCATCATACCATAAACAAGGAAATGAATTCGGTGACATACGGCCATTACGTTTGCGCGGGGGACTGCTATGATTGGTGGAACTCACGGGAGGCTCAACAAAATTGTGAAAAAGTTGCGTGCTTAGACAAAATTGCAGGGTTGCGCAGAAAAATAGTAGTTTATAATATATTAAATTAACAACCGGCATTATGTTAGCTGATTTAGGAACGGAAATGAATTGATTCATGGCACACATTTAAATAACATACTTTTTAATCTTTGGACTTGGGGAAAGGTATCAAGTATTTTCAAGTAAAAAAGCTCAAGTCTGAGTGAAGTTAAGAGTCACTGGTCAAGTTTTAAATCTTTTTTGATTTTGTCAATTTGAGTCTAAAGTCATCAAATTTGTGATTCAAGTCTGACTCGAGTCCAAGTCATGTAACTTGAATACAGACCTCTGCTCACAACTGTAATTAATCATTTTTCCCCTCAATCAAGGTCAGCCAAGGAGCTCTCTCTTTTAGACATTTGTCCATTTCATCTGTCAGCTTTGCTCTGCGCCGCTACATCTGTATGATTGTCAAAAAAAGTGACAAATGACCAGCTGTACTTCACAGATAGAGTGTTCCTTTGTACACACGTGTCATTTTTAATTGAAGACTCAGTCAGATGGATGGCAGGTAAGTCAGGTGATTGACAGGTGACTGGTAAGAGTTTGATAAGACACTAGTCCATAATAGAAGTCCTGACCCTTTACGCATAGTGCTATTAACCCAAGCCAGATTGCCTGTGTTGACTTCATCTTCCTTTGACAGGGAGTTTGATACTGTGCCTTAGGCCAGGTGAGGACAGGCTATCGGGGTCCTGTTAAACACCCGCCTACTGCCCAACAGATAACGCTCAACCTCCGGGCACCCTGGTTGTGGCTACTGTCTTCTCAGTCTGGACAGATCCCCCGCACCACGCCTACAGCTGTATGAGGCTTATCTCCAGCATGTACACACGAGACGCTTAAAGAAAATATCTGCAAAGTGGGGCTGATATTAGAATACACAACCATGCATTTTGTTGAGCTGGGTAAAAGCCTGAAGGCAAGTGCATGACTGCAAATATTTGCTGCAGCGAGTAGCACCTGATGTAAATTTGAGTTGTGAGGGGGTAATTGATGGAGGAGGGCTGGGACATCATTTTCTTATGGCCAGTCATAGGGCATTCCCTCTATTTGAGCAGAGGGACTCTGGGCACCCCTATGAGCCCCACTCGCCGGAGACTCTAATTACTTTGGGGACCTGGAGAATTCAAAGGATTTAGATACGGGGAAAAAAGAATTTCCAATTTACTGCACCACTTGATGTTTGTCTTCGTTTGTGGCATGACTTCTGCTTCGGGAAGCAAACAGACACAAAGTGCACATTTGTGCGTCCTGATAAAGGTGAAACATTATTAGAACGCTGTCATGGCTGTGTTTATCCCTGGGAAGCGCATGTGTGTGGATAATAATCTCCTGGACAAACACACTGTAACCTCACCCCCCCACCTACTCCGCCAGAGCTATCTTCATCTCACAAAGCTCAACCCCTGCCTGACTGGCCACTGACATTTCTGCTCATGCTGCGGAGCCACCACCCCAAAACAGCCTTTACACTGGGAATGAATTACCTCTGAAAGAATAAAGACAGAGCCATCAGTTTCATTCCTTGATTGAGTCATATCTCATTCACTTTTATCACGCCGTTGTTTAGACATTTACAGAGAGTTGTGAAAAATCCAATAATCAGTTCACAGTTAGGGGAAATGTTCTGCATAAGAATCTTGATATATCTTTCAGTTCTGGAGAGGTCCGTGGTCTGCTAGGCAAATGATTTGGTTACATGCAAATCATCTTTTCATTCCCTGAGCTTTTATATAATTAGAATCCCGTAATCAAATTCAAATGCGAAAAAAAACATTAAAAATATTCATTTTCATTTTTCATTAGTTTGAAGCTTAGATTACATTTTCGCCTGATTGAGAACAGTCCCCCGTGGACTGTGGAAGGTGCTGTCTAAACAATTTAAAACATGGCTTCCTTGACAACAGACCCTCTGAAGCATGATAATCAGAAACACATTTTGGTTATGAGGTCAACCGACAATAATTGCCTGGCAGGTTGGTCAATTAACACTTTTCCCCTGCACGTGTTTGGATCTGCATGCACATGTTTATGCTGTACCTTTATATAGTGGTTCAGAAAGGTGTTAATTTCTTTCCTTTGCACGATTTAGTGAGAGCACATTAGGTAAATGCAAATCAAATGGCAGGATATTAGTATATCAGAGAAGGGGAGCAGCATGACGTGCTTTGAAATTATGAGGCCACAAAAGCAGTAAAAGCTTAATTTGAGAGGTTACACTGTTGCTGACGGAGAGCTATAACGAAGCTCAATGGTCATATGAGGATTTACTGAAAAAAAATATTCCCAGTGATTCGCTTGTCATCAGTTGAAAGCGGCCCTACGCATATGCACAGACCCATGACCAATGAAATGAGAGCGAGAGAAAATGGGTGGTAAACTTTCCATCATCTCCATTCTTTCCTACTTAACGGGGGGGTATTCTGCGCTTGCTCTGAGTGGCAGAGACCAGTAAAGCCATGGTATTTTATGGCCTCTCAGCTCGGTGTTGACAAAGATGGGGCACCAGAGAGGCCTGCAAGAAAGTCACAAAGTCATGCAGGACAGAGAGTGGGGGCTCGCAGAGTGCTCCCTCACTGACAGAATCTAGTGTTTAAGGCATTAACGCCACACTTTCACACTTTAATTGAGCACCTGGTGAGCGAGATGTCAAACAGCAGAGCCCTCTAGGGTGGCATTCGTTGTCTAAGTTATGTGTATGCATGTGTGTGCTTGACTGTGTATGTGCAGGTTTGTTTGTGTGCGTCCGTGCACCTCAGCTGTGTGGGAGTGTGACAGACAGAATGAGACCTCTCAGCAGAAGGTGCTGGGGAGACAATCAATACTGCTCACCAAGGTGTACGGCTACAGCCCTCTCTCGTTATGCGAGGCGAGGGAGGCTGCTGCCGAGTCTGGCTGAGGGAGAGCCAGGGGAGTATGGACACACACTCACAGAGGCCCCCTGATGCCGGCCTTTGCTGTCTTTTTTATGATACGTGACAAGATAATGAGTCTGTAGCACCCTTGAAAATATCTCCCATGGGCGTATTATCCTTTTGTATCTTTTCCTTGGAGGAGTATTCTTTCTCAAGATTCACCGTGAAGAATGTGACCAGATGTCTATTCAAAGGCACCTCTATTTTAGATGTGATGTCCAAAACCAAGAGAGGGTATTTGTGAATATGCTCTACCAACTAACACAGGGGGAGGGAAAAAAAAAAGAACAGAAAATGATACCTAGAGCATACTGTGACATTGGAAAAAATACCTCTCTGCAAACAATGTGGCCCCTATTATCTACAAATAACCAGAATCCCGAAGGTGCTTTTGGATTAAATATAACTGCGAAAATAATGGGCATATTTTAAAATTTGATAATGCAACCCAATCCTTCTGGGCACCGTTTTCTTGGACCAAGACTGTGGGACAGTTCTGTCGAGCTGCACCCCATCCCCATCCATTTTTATGCGTACTGCCAGTAAGCTGTGCCAAAGTGCTGATATCCCTCATTAGAAAAGCAGGATCCAGGAAAGAGTCCAACTAATGCCTGCTCACACTGACACAATGATGGTGCAGGGTCTCCACAGGAGATTTGAAGGTCAACAAGAAAAACAGGTTGTAATAAATAGCAAATTGTGGCCCGTGAAAGCCCATTTAAATGGAATATCTTGTGGTGTTGTAGAATGAGCTTAAGGGGAGTGGAGATGTGTTCCCTCATGCTTGTTAACGCTAACTGAATTTGACTGCAGAAGGAAACAGACATGCTGATTGAGGTGACTGTGTGTGCATGTGTATCCAAGTGAAGCCTGTGTGATTTCCACGCCAGCAGTCAATTCGTCCGCAGTGTTGGGGCCCTGCTCTGTAACACACACACAAAAATTGCAGAATATTTGACATAGATTAGGAAAAAGTGCAGCTATTCTAGCAAGTCATTCATTATCTGGTGATATCCAAAATAATTCTATCCAGTGAGCCCACAAAAGCCAACATTTATCCAGCCCTTAGGGCAGAGCCCGGGGAGGCTTGGCTCCAAGCCGGCTGGAATATGGAGTTAACACAGGTCACATCCCATCTCCCATATCCTTAGGCAAAATATGTATCCTCATTTCCAGCAATTCCACATTTCACCAGCGCCTCTTATTTCTGTTATAACTACATTTGTCACCATATTTTTTGTTATTCATCTTGCTCGCTCACTCAAACACACGTGCGCACAAAGTGGATTCGCACTCCCGTCTTACTTGAAAGCCTTCTCCCTCCTGCGGTTCTGTGTGAATCTCTGGGGTGCTGCAGGTGTGGTGAGGGCCTTTCGGTACCAGATAGGGCACGGGGATTACACCGACACTAGATTAAACCACCATCATTGCCTGCTGGGAATTCTAACAATTATCAGCCTTGTACTCCAGGGATGTGGGACTGACGGGGGACATGGGGTCCTGAGGCAGAGGAGGGGGGCAGCCAGGCATCGGCTGTCGCGAAGGTAATGTCTCCATCTTGAACATCAGTCTGCCACGTTGAGATAAACAGCGCCTGCCAGGCAAAACATCAGATGTCTCAAACGCACTGTTAAGAAGCACAGTTTGAGTCATGGCATCGACTATTTCGTTTCATGTGACTGGTTTAAGAACACCCTGCTGCTTATCTCCTTTTGTTTCATTCTGCATCCTTGGCCACATCGCCGGTCACTGATGCTGCTGTTGAAAGTGTTGTACAGAAATGCTCCCTTCTGCTGCCCACACGAATTCAGGCCCTCTTTTGTCATTTCAGAAGCTGTTGTAAATTGAAGAACCCTTCTGAGGGCATTGGGGAGCAAATAGGGGGGTCTGTAATGAGAGCATTAAAACAACATATGCTGCTCCTTTGCACCTCCGCACTTCAGACTGGCTTTATTTCACCCTTTTTCCCTCTATTGCACACTCTGCTCCCCCTCTGTTGAATTCCCACTTGCCTCTTTTTGGAAAGTCATTGAGAGTCTTTGACAAAGACAGGCTGAAGTGAATGTGAAAGCGTGCCCCTGGCCTTGTCGCCTCGTAGTGGAGCAGTCCATCTGACCACCAGCAGTAGGTTGGGCCAAGTGGGGCCATTAGACCAAACCTGAGAGACCCGTGCAGCCACCACTGCCAAGCTGCTCCACTCTCCTTCAAGCTTCAGACTACTCTGCCCACCTCAGCCACCACCAACCCCTCCTCCTCTCTTCCCCCTGCAGGTGCCAACTCTTCTGCTCAGCCAGATCCCACTGGAGCACACAGAAAAAAAATCCATCCAGTCAACCCCGTTCTCCCCATTCTCCCGTGTGTGTGATTTCGGGGGGGAGTGGAACAGAGATGTGAAAGAGCACTGGTGGCAAAATGGGACTCGTAAGCGGAGGTGTCAGAGGAGGTTCAGTCCCAGGGGGGCTAATTTCATATTGTTGTCCGGATGACCTTGAGCTGAGTACCATGGAAACATTTCTACCTTGACATTCCGAGATGTCTTGGCGGCTCTGTGTTGTGTGCGGTGACAAAGCCCTCTCACCTCAGAACAGAGAGAAATCGCCAAAGGCAAAAGGCTGGAAATAATAGCAGGGCGCCTTCTGTACCTGGAGAAGGAGAGTATTAGCAGGAAATCTTTTGAGGTGCTGCTGTTCATGCTCCATAGCTCCTCTTCAGACAGGTAGCTGTATTTGAAAGCTATTGATGGCCTTGTTCAATCAATGGAACAACAAAGTCCTGAACCAAAGTGACTCGGAGAAAAGTGAGGTTAAGTGTGTGTATGTGCATGTGTGTGAGAGAGACAGGCAGGGAGGAGGAGAGAGCTTGTGATTGCAAGTGTTAATGCGGGTTAAAAGGGCATGTGGTTTAGGGGTGTTCAGAGCGTGTGTGTGTGTATGTGTTTGTGTACAGGAAGAGAGAGCGGGAGAGAGAGAAATGCAAACATGGAAAGAAACAGAGAATACCTGGGAGATTTGATCTTGTAATATTAGCTTGGAAACGTACCAAACCTCCATGTTTGTATCTAAGCAACATGTGCTCCATATGTAAATGTCTGTCAGCTAACACCATATTCAGATGCATTTCTCTGCTGGGTTTTGATATCAAACTGAAGTCAGCTGGAATACATTATACTACACACATTTATTTCAGGAATTAAATAATATTAGGCTTTGATTACCAAAAACTGGGCACCAAGCAGTACAAGACAATATTTGTATGCAAATGCAGAGAAACAACCGCACTGGAGGAAAATGCTAAATAGGGACATAGTAATGATTCTTTTCACTCAGCCTAAAGACAAATGCAAAAATCTCTAACTAAACAAGCAAATATTTGTCATCAGTATTTGCAGAATGATTTGATTTGGATGTATTTAATAGAGATTAACTGAACTTGCAAATGTACCTGCCTCAGGTTTCTTAGTTTCCTCGTGTCATTGTCATGGACTGCAGCTGTGTCTCTGTACAAGGAGGAATAAGATAAACATGCATCTTTCTTTGTGCCACACCTCACCCACTGTCCTGCTGTCAAGGGCACTGCCCATCTGTCAGCTCAACACTCAGCTACAGTAGAAAACACTGTAATGTAACTATTGATCGGTGCATCTTTCAACAGACACTTTTATGACTTTCTCAGTCAAATCCAGAGCAGGTTTTCAGAGCGTGGTCATGCACTATTGGCAACAATCATTTGGATTAAGAAGGCAGGCAAATGGGCTTATGCAAACAATCTCTGATGAATCATGTTTTGTTTGCTTCCTTCCCCTCTCGAAACATTACGAAAGTTAGCATTTGTTGTTAACACCAATTAGGAATTAATTACGTGCTGCCTTGTAAACAATGTTCTCAATAGAGACCAGAGGGCCGTGCGTCATTGTTTAGTATTTACACTGAGCAAGCATTTGTAGCTGGCATCTCTTTTCCTGCGAAGTGCCCTTGGAACCAAGTCTTTTATATCTCAATTAAAGTGCTTTCCCTGTGCTCCCTTGCTCGGAGCATGGCCATTATCACCATGGCTCCCAACAGTCTAATTATGCCCACTCCCAGCATCCCCCCCTCCCCATCTGAACCCTATACTGCGCCCACGCTGCTCTATCTTGGACCTTGGCAAGCCTCACCTCAGCTTCCTTGCAGCCAATCAGAGGGCAGTGTGCGCCATCATTAGAGTATGGTACCGGGCTGTGTGGCGCTGGGTGTCTCTATGGGAGGCATTGATGAAATACCCCAGGGGAGACATGGCACAGCAAGGCTGCTGCTAAACCCTGAACTGCCTGTCAGCAGCACTTTGTCTGAACATGATAAGTTCCTGTTAGGAGGCAGCATAGCCATGGTACGGCCCATGCCCCCCTGCAATGTACAGCAGCAGAGTCCTCCAAAAGTAGCCCCATATTTCAGAGCAGCCTCAGTGTCTGGACATTTACTATATAGTAACAATTACCACAATGCTGACAGAAAATGGAAAACAACCCTGCAGAAATATGACTCAACATTCAAGATTCACTGTGCTAGTTAACCTTTGGGTGCTCAGGACAGGCATACAACCCCAGAGATATTTATTTAATAAGTAGCCTACACAAACAAATCTATCAAGCCAGTGAGAGAGTAAGCTTGGGAATACTCTCTCTCTCTCTCTCTCTCTCTCTATATATATATATATCTATATATATCTATATAGATATATATAGATATATATATATAGTTTGTCTGTCTGTTGTCTGTCTCAACTGTAGTCAAAAACTATTAAAAACACATCAATGAGCCGCACTGTCACACTTGCCAACATGTTCGGTTATTACTGTAAACATGGGCACTTTGACTAAATCCCACATTCACCACCCTGCTGCTGTAAACACTCATTAGAGCACTAAATGTGTATTAATCTGCAGCTAGAAATAGTCCCCAGAAAATGCATTTACTCCAGTTTGAGTAACATTTTGTAAAAACTACCGTGCCCAGCTGTTAAAAGGAAATGAATAAACATTTTCTAGAGATGAAACGATATATTTGTGACACATTTTTGAAGTCCCCTTCCAGACACGTCTTAATAGATACACTGCTATGAATTATATTTTGTTAAACATGGGGTTGTCCCATTTAAAAAACACTCTGAAAAGGGGCTTGAAACAGATTTATTCTTTCTCCCTCATTAAGAAATTTTGAATCTGGCCTCCGCCCCACCCACCATAGCTGCTTGCAGTAGGTTTCCAGGGTTGCCAACTTTGGTCAGAGGGCCGGAGTGAGATTTTACCTTGTGACGTAAAATCTGCTTGTGCATGCCTGGTCATGAACATACATGGACACAGCTTTTTTTTTACCTTTAAAGAGTTAATATGCACATGTGGTAAAAAGAAGAAATGAGTACATTTACATATTCATATCTATAGGCCTAAGTCCCACATATGTCCATAGATGCTCAATATTTGTTTTACGGTGCAAATCAAGGTCAATTTCATCTGATGGTAGTATTTTTCATCATTAGTGTGTTTTAGTTATTCAGGCAGGGCACATGGTTTCATAACATAGTTAAATTTGTCGGCGATTTGCTTACCTTGGCACAATTCCGACCAGCAATGTATCGATGACAGGCGACTTCCACGCTACTTACTTTGTAAGCCAAAAGGCAACCAGTGTAGGAGAACAGGGGAAGGACGAAGTAGCACGAATGGGCTGGACAATGGGCTGGACAAAAAAAAAAAAAAAGGACTCGGCGATGGTGGAGTGAGATTTCTTAAATGGGCGTGAGAAAGTGACAGTCACGACAGATGCGTGGGTTTCACTTGTGTGTTATGTTTTCTCCAGCACTGCTCACACTATGTTGACCAGTGAAAGAGCAGTGGACATCAAGATAGCTAGAATTAGCATTAGAGGAAACATCGAAGAGATTGAGCGAAACACGTTTAAACCTCAGGCAGACCAAGACTCAGATGAGGAGTCTGTTGTGCACCAAAATTGTGTAGTGGAGTGTAGTTAGCATCTTTTATTTGGTAATATTGTTTGGTAGTTTATTAGTTCACAGGCTAGCTGGCTGTGTGACACAGTGTTAATGGCTGTGAAATATATAATAATATCCGCTACAATGGAGCTTTTTGTAGATAGTGAGAGGAAGCTCCAGGGTCCGATTTACATCCAAAAAGTGCACAGTCTACCATGTTTGCTGTCAAAACTTTCAATACGCTAATGCTAACTCTGCTCTCTGGACTGACAAGCCCGCTTTGAACTGGAGGTTTCAGGTTTCTTTGCAGGTGTTGTGTCAAAGTCTGTTACCTCATTGATGTGAATTTCTATTTTAGACAGCAACGGGCTATCGCATTTATTTGTCATGTACCTAATCTACCTTGCCTGGGGTATGTTTAAATCCTGTTGGTTTGGATCTCAGATTTAAGGGAAGTGAAGAGACATCACCCCCTTCAGTCGCCCCCTTCAGTAGAGGAATGTGAAAACACCTCTCTGGTGACAAACTTTGCACAGAGACAAGTTAGTATAGTCACAGTCAGACATTTTAGGAGACAGAAACAGAAGACAAACGCATTTTTATGTGGAGGGGGACAGGTCTTCAGTAGGAACAAGTGAAGTTGGGGCTGAGCAGTCATGGAATCCACCAGCTAATAGTTTGATGATAATCGAGAGTCTGGGGCCGAGGGCCAATACTACCGGCCAAACCCTGTTCTTTTTTCCTAAACCTAACCAGGTGTTTTTGTTGCCTGAATCCAACCACATGCATCAGTTGTTGAAGGAAAAAAAAATTCAACTGGCAGTGTTGTACTGACGTAGTGCATTTCTTTTGAAAGAGAGTCTCAGCAAACAGTAAACTTCCTGTGAAAACTTAAGTGTATCTTGAAAGAAAACAATGCGTCTAATAGCCTTTTGAGACCTTGTGTCCTCTTATGTGGACATCACATTTTGAGTTCATTTGACCTTATCCCAGCTGACACTGGGTGAGGGGTACACCCTGGGCAGGTCTCCAGACTATCACAGGGCTGACACATAGAAACATACAACCATTCACACTCACATTCACACCTACAGACAATTTTGAGTCACAGATTAAACTGCATGCCTTTGGACTGTGGGAGGAAGCCGGAGTACCCGGAGAAAACCCACGCTGACACAGGGAGAACATGCAAACTCCGCACAGAAGGACTCCCTCCTGGGATCAAACCAGGAATCCTCTTGCTGTGAGGCGACAGTGCTAACCACCACACCACCTTGCCGCCCCAAAATACACTAATCTTTGTAAAAACAAAATGGCAGCCATCTCTGCTAAGTCAGTCTGCAGCCGATCCCGACACAAAAACCTGATCACATTTTATGGTTGGAACTTGTTTTTTTATGATTAATAATGTTTGTAGTTTGATATAGCAACTTTAGCAACAGTAACAAGCTAAGACACTGTTAATTAGGAAGTTCTCATTTGAAGACATCAGGATTTTATTGTTGTCTCGTTTTAGGACACTGAGGCCTGATTATTATTGACAATGTTTATTTTTTGGGTCCTATTGATCCCAAATAGCTTGGCGAAATTAAAAATGCATACCAAAAAAAAGTTCAGGTCTCAGGAGGATAGGGATAACTTGACTTTGTGTCTCAGAGTGCCAACAACCAACGCACCCAGGGTACCTTGCATGTCGTAACTGGACGTGGATGGTCTATGCAAAACGTCTATATGTGACAAGGTCGGAGTGAGAATGTGTTGTTTGATTATAACGAATGGGTTCTGAGATTGCATTTTGACCAAGGCGTTGGACCTCTCCAAACAGACTGCTTGCCCTTCAAATGCAATTGGTCAATACTACTTAGGCTGCAGATTACATATGGACACCAGAACACATCTGATACAAAAATCAGATCTTTAAAACACACTTATAGAGATTAGGGGCTGAGTGCCACAGACAGTTTAGGAAATTTGGGAAATATTGCAAAAAAGGATTAAAATATTGTCGTTCAGGTCTTTTCACAGGGTTTTGTTAACAACAACAAATATAGATGATAGATTTAGATGATTACTAAAGCTGTAAAATGGTATCAAAAATTCAAACTGAGACAAATAATGACACACCTCTTGTTCTTCCTATGGCTCCATCCTCCAAGACATCTGGCTGCGAATGATTGATAGTAGCAGTCAGACCTTGCGCTTCAGACTCCTCATTGGTTGGATGGGTTTTTACTCATAATTCGCTTTCAAATAGAAACAGCAGGCGAACTGAACAACTGCTGTCTCTGAGACATGTATTTAGCTTTCAGATGTGGTCAATTATTTTAATCACTTATAAACACTTACCTATAAAGATAACTTATCCAAGGTTTGAATGAATAATGCCAATAAAATGAAAGTAAATAAAGAGTTTTAGAGTAATATTCACAGATTAAAGATGAAATGGAGAGTTCTTGCTCGTGATAACCCCGAACCTTTTTGCAGGGAGAGACAGAAATATGAATTGGCTCGGTGACTTGCAGCTTTCCATAGGCAGAGTGGCAGCTTAATGGAAAATAAGGGAAAGAATAGAACTGCCAAAAGACAAGTCCAGAGAAGTATAGAGCTACAAACAAAGCGCACCTGTTCTGCATAGAGAGCACAAATGAGACTTCACTATCATAAATCATGCACCTATAGTAGACAGGTACCTACTCATATTTAGACTCTGGGGGCAGATGCAGACTGTGGAAGCATAGGAAGACTGTTGTTTGTGGAATAAGCTGCCATCACTCAATTACAGCCCTAAACTTACAACATGCCTCTGACATATAGAAGGTCAAGAAGGAATAAATGAAACACAAAACTGTATATGAAAGTACGGTAAGGAGGCCGGCTAGCCTTCAGAGCAGCTTAAAACTTCCTTGAAATTATGTCATACGGCAACCTACAGTGTGCATGGTGCAATATTAAACCATTCTTCAACAATGACAGGATCCAGTCTTTGAAAGATGAAGGAGGTGAAAATCTACTTTGCACGCTTCTCCTCAAAAAAATCCCAAAGGTCCAATGATGTTTAGATGTTTTAAATTAAAAGATGTGTGACTTCTTCCTGGTGTTCATGAAACCAATTTTTAATTTATTTAGCAGCGTGCATCATGGCGTTATCATCTTGGTATATGGGAACATCACAAGGGAACAGCATTTGCACCACAGGGTGCACTTGGTTGTATAAAATAGCTTCATATTCTTTGGCTGTTATGCAATCATGCAGAGCAATCATCAGACCTAATGGTCCCCAGTAGATGGCTGCCCCTACTATTACAGCTCTGCTGCCATGTTTAACTGTCGGCAACAGACACTGTGGGTTGAAAGCATCGTTTAGCTTTCCTCAGTATCTAAAGAGGGTGAAAGATGACTCATTAGATAATATCGCCTCTTGCTTTTGCTCAGGGTCCAGGTTTACAGCAGGTGTTTATTTGTTGGCCTTGAATACAGTATGCTTTCTAAAAGGCAGCCCTGCCACAAATACCGGCTGTGTGAAACTCATGTACAGTTTTTGTAGACTGTGTCACAGTGAAGTTTACATAATACTGTGGTAATACTGCTGCAGTGTCTGGCAACTATCTTATTAAATTTCTGTCTTTGTTGGCCAGTTTCAAGATGTGTCTAATATTTCCTCTTTTCTGACACAGTTCAGTCATGTCTGGAATGATGTTTTTTTCTTTGACACATGCAATTAATATGCTGAATCTCTTTTTAATGGACAAATCAGTCAGCCTACTAGTAACAACTTCTTCAAGTGGCATTTAATCCACTGTAGTATGACGCTGTTGGGAGATGTTTGCCTTTATGGCTTTCTGCCAGAAAGGGATTTCTTAGTTAAGGGGAAAAAAATCGTCCTTAAGACAAACCTATCCCATGTGCTAATATCACTTACTAGGTTTGGGCAGTATCTATTTTCAAAGATGGACATCTCTGATAACAGAAACTGAAAACGGATGAGCTCCGTTTCCACCGAGCAGTACGGTACAATACAGTTCAGTTTGGTACACATTTTTTCTGTTTCCACCGTGAAAAGTTGTAGATGGTACCAATGGAGCTGTGAACAGAGTTTGTTGATTGGTCAGTAGCAGACGGTCACTCTGCTCGGCGCTGAGTTGTGGCTGGGTTTGTGACCACTGCTGTTCATACCTTGGAGAGTTTTATTAGTAAACTGTAACTAGGAAATGAAAGGATGTTTTGCTATGTCTTGCAGCAGCTGGAGTCAGAGAAAAGAAACTTAATCCACTGGGCCGACGGCCGGCAACTTCTAAGGTGGAACATTAACTTGTAAAGTTACTCAATGCATGAGCAGATGACATGAATCAATCCACCTTAAATTACTGTGACAACTTTGACCATTACTTTGGTTTTTGTACGACATACACTTTTAGTAATGGGTGGATCTTAAAAGCATTTAAAAATATATATTAATTTTGACCGGGTTATGTGAACTGTGTATGTTCTAATCCTCACTTGGAGAAAAACAGCATTAAGTGGGCAACATTAAACCCCTGAGCTTGCCTGAGAAGGACTAAATACACAAATCTGCTAATTTCAAACATTCCAAAGGTACCATACTGAAAGCATTTGGTGGAAACAGGGCTATACTAACCCTAACCCGTCTTAGATACTTTGCCCCGTGCATTCTCACCGTGTTGTTTCATGATTGCTATGAATCCATCGGTTACAAAAGTATTACTTCATTACTAAAGTACTATTTTGTACTATTTTAAAGGGCCAGTGTGAAAAATGGGTTGAAAACCATTGAAAACAGTGACATCAGTGGTCAAATTCTAGATTGCAGGGCTCACCCCTCCCGTCGGGTAAATGACGGTGGCCTCATAGGGACAAAAAGCCTTGCGCAGACACAAGTTTTTTCAGGAGTAGGTCTATCTAGCGACAAGGTGAATATTTATTTAGAAGTCTAAACCATGTTACAATATTGTAATGAATCCCTCACGAGCAGGAGACCAGAGTAGTGTTCGGGAAAAAGGCCAGTTTATTTGAGCACTCCAAAAACTCCGGTAACACTCCAGGGGGTAAAAGACTGTCCCAGACTCTGATTCTTCTAGCGTAACACACACATTTCATACACACATACTCACTTACAGTACCCTGCGGGGCAGCCCTCCCCTCTCTGCTCCACCAATCTCCAGCCTGCACACTGACCGACAGCGTAGCCTGTAAACAGAGCTCAGCTGTTTATTTAGCCTAGCAATATCTCCGGACTATAGTAGCTGCAATGGACGACTCTGAACGCGATTTTGAAGAGTTTCTTGTAGCGGACACAGATCCAGAGCCATACCTGTTTGAGCCGGAGCACACAGATGAGGAACTCCATGTTGATGGAGTTGATGCTGAGCGGGCGAGAAGAGAGGCTGAATCCTCCTCTCCCATTTTGCTGCACAGAATGGGATTCGGTGCTACCATCGTTGGGGAGATATATCACCAGGAGGAAAAGCGCCGCAGAGAGTGCATCACAAGGAGTGAAGTTGCGTCTTCTTTTCCTCGCAGATGACAGTTCGGGTTCATTCTCTCCTGTTCCGTGGTAAGTGTGGTCCATTCGCAAACTTTATAACTAAAAAAACTTTTCACTACTCTCCATCGACGAACTACTAACACTCTCTGCTGTTTCCTCCTCCTTCTTCCTTCCTTCCGCTGTCTTCGTTGGTTTATTTATACACGCGAAACATGTTCTCTGGCATACATGGTGGCGCATATATATATATATATATATATATATATAAAAGCATAATGGGTAGAAGATTCAGATTCAGATTCAGATTTGACAATAAACCATGCCAAATATTACACACTGGCCCTTTAAGTACCACTATTTTGTCTTAAAATGAGAAAAGGAATATAGGCTAAAAGTCCCAAAAGTGAAACAAAATGGTTGTCACATTAAGAATGGTTACTCATGCTCACCCTCCTGTCCACTATTTATCCACATGAATCCCAATTAGTTTCACTGTATAAAAATGCAAGATAGGCTTAAGGTGTTTTCATGAATGGCCAAATGGTGCATTGCTTTAAATGCTGCTCTGTAAGGAACTGTGGGATGGCATTATCTGCTTTCCTTCCGTAAAGGATGATGCAGTGTACCCTATGCTAAAGGAGATAAGAAAGGAAGCACTGAAGCTCCTTTCCTTAGCATTTAGAGAATTCAGTCAGCTCTTATCACCACTTAGATACTTCGGGGTCAGTTCATTTACTTTCGAACCTTTCGAAGCAAAAAATATGTTTTTAACCACAGACAAAGATTGAATCCATTGGTTGGCCATTGTAGCCGCTATTTTGATGACGGCAGCACAGGTGCAGATTTTTCAGTGGCCAGGGACTCAATGTGCACAGGTAGCACAGACTATGATGTATGGCCTTTTCAAGATTCTTTCCTTTAATTAGAGAAACAAGTGAAAGAATAGGTGTCAAAGGAATATGCCAAAGTGAGACTATTTTTGTTAGTGTTAAAGTGAAAATTGACACAAATCATCTTCATTAAGTAACGCAGTATTTCTACTTTTCTCCCTGGTTACACTACTACAGGTGACAGCTGTCAGTGAGGACTGACACATGCTGTAGCCCAGGCTTGTCCAGTTAGCCTCAGTGAGGTCGTCTGCACACGCTGTCAAGCTGCACATCACTCAGACTGCAGACACACAGCATCGTTAAAAGTCCATCCATCTGCACAGACTGTCTCTATTGCTTCCCCCTCGGGTCATTGCGGAAGGAGAGAGAAGCAGTCACAGACAAGCACAGTGAAAAACTGAACATACTACTGTAGTGTTTTTATAGTGAGAGCTCAAAATAAAGCTACATTGGTTAAACTATCTGTATCTGGAATAGATGTTATACAGCAATACAGTTATCTTTAGCATTTTACATACATTGTTTTAGTCCAACAATCATTCAACCATGGTTTCATAAATTAAGTAATTTTCTATGTTTGATTATTCGGATGAAAATATGTGATTAAGCCCACTTACGCTTGTCAAATGGATGCCAGGTTCTTTAAATGGAATTGAAATTAAACAACATGAAGCTTTTTTCTATGCTTGCAAATAGACTTTATGAGTCACTTTGCTTTAAATGTCATCACAAGTTGAACGGCAGCTTGTTTAATTTAGCGACTCTTTTTTCCACTTTGCTCTTACAACTAAATGAAGCCGTTGCCATATTACTCGGGTTGTAAGAATAAACATCTAATTGAGTTGGCTGAACTGATGGTAGATGATAAGTTTTGATTAATATTTTATACAATCAGGGGGCCGAGAGAAGAGTGCGTCACTACTAAAAGCAAAGGACTGAAAGAGAGACAGTAAGAGATAGAAAAGAAAAGCGTGATTAGACAGACAATTGTTTAATCTCTATTGTTGTTTGTGACTAATGATGATTAGGACTAGCGCACAATAATTACAAATTCATAGACATGGGAGCAAACAAACTGTATTAACACCGCAGTATATATCTTGTAATCAACAATTAACAGCACAGCAAACCACTGTTTGCTTATCACATAATTCACATTGCTACCAAATGCACTGGTAACAAACTGTGCCGGCTGATGAAAAGAACATGTACATCATAGCTTTATGCATTATGACTAAATGAAAATGTTGTTTAAGTAATTATTAAAGCTTGTTAATTCTTTACTCTAATAATATTCCCTCAGTGTACGACTCAAAGATGTATTTCCTCTCTACAGAACGTTCCATCTTGTGAGGCCTTGGTTTTTTGGTAATATAGCATACGGCGGCAGGAGGCAGGGATGGATGATATGTGTGGGAACATTAATCATATGCATGTGTTTGCAAAATGTTCTTCTTTTGTTTGTGCCGCCGGGCTGCTATGCCTGCTTTACTTTTGCTTCTTAGTCACAGGCAAGCAGAGGTGCAACGAAACAAGGGCAGCATCGTACAAAGTCAGCAAGGAGCTGGCCAAATGAGCGTTCAAGTTTTCACACTTGGATTCATATGTGATTTGCATCACTTTTCTGGCACAGAATCAAAAGAAAAACCACAACAAAAAGGCACAAATGCCTCAAAGTGAAACAAAAAGAGATACCTAGATATGTCTATTTTGGACGGACAGAAAGATGGATGGATGGACGGACAGGCTGATGGCCCCCTGACTTCTAACCCATGCTGGGGACAGTTTCAGTGATCTGGCTCCCTGCCACATGGAAGCCACTGACCTCGGTCATCTTTAACGTCTTTATAGTATCAAAACCCCAGGAGACCATCATTGTGGCTTCTAACTGATGCCTCTTACATATGGCTGCGCTGTTGCTTCTCAGCAAGAAGGAAACATGATCAATACCTTGATGATATCTTGCTGGTTTCTGTGCTCAGGTTTCCTCACACAGTCCAAAGTCATGCAGGTGGATTGGATACTCTAAATTGTCAGTGTGAATATAACAGTCAGTCTAGTTGTTATAGCTTTGTGATGGACTGGCCAGTAAGGCTGTTAAACAGTCATTTGAATTCTCCTAGCTATCAGCTATATATTTTTTTCCATATCTTAACTGTTATCAATTTAAGCTGTGTGCCCCTATACAATATTTAACATTTGGGAGGATCTGCTGTGCTGTTATGTTTGTGTCCCACTTGCAATGTGGAAGCTAGTAGGGCTCTGTCAGTTTAATTAAAGGCATTAATTATTTAGGATTCTGTTATTCTACAGTATTGCTGTTTGTATCGTTATTTGTTATTAACATTGAAAATCAAGGAGTCCTGCAATTGATTCCCACAGTCTTAAATAAAGGTTTGAATAAATAATGGAAAACGCTTTCCAAAAGGTTTGGTATATTTTATGCATGTTTGTAATGCCGAAGGGTTGAACAAGGTACAATGTATGCACTTCTTGTGACGTAATAACATAAATTCATTCATTCTCTGTAACCACTTATCCTGTTGGGGGTCGCACGGGGGCTGGAGCCTATCCCAGCTGATATTGGGTGAGAGCCAGGGTACACCCTGGGGGGGATACACACTATCGCAGGGCTGACACATAGAGACAGACATCCATTCATGCTCACATTCACACCTACGGGCAATTTAGAGTCACCAATTAACCTGCATGTCTTTGGACTGTGGGAGGAAGCTGGAGCACCCAGAGAAGACCCATGGTGATACAGAGACAGCATGCAGGCTCCACACGGGGGGCTCCCCCACCTGGGGGATGAACCCCCTACCCAACCCAAAAACTGAAAATCCAAATCCCAAACCGAATACCTACATAATCTGTTTCCAACTAGATGTTACTTTTTGTTCATGTTACTTCCAACACCAGCTGACTGGTGGTATGCAGTATGGCAAATGACAAGACTGAGAAAACCAACAGCGCTGGGTAGTCCTAAAACCAGGGTCGGCTGAATTAGACTCCATCCCAGATCGCCCTGTCCACGCAAAACACTAATTTTAGAGACTTACCACATTTGTTGATGTAACTGGTAAAACAGATTCCTCACATTTTTTTTACATCACAGCAAAGTTAATTCACGTGGATCCATCATCATATGTTCTTGAACCTAAGGTGCAACAATCTGATTTATTCACCCGTGTCCGTAAAGCAAAAAGCACTGAAGTGGCTAAATGATTGTTTAAACACCTATGACCAATGAAGTCACTCCGTAGCTACTTCAGAGTAACCAGTAAGTAGTTATGCTACAACTTAGGTATGTTGCATTTGTGTGTGTTTGTATTTAGCTGGTGTTCTTGACTGACCTGGGTTCTCATTTATAAAACAGTGTGTCGGATCCATACTAAAAGTGTACATGCAGACAAAAGCGAAAAATGGCAGGTGCCCAAAAATATTCTGATTTATAAAACCCTGCGTACGCCTGCCAGTGCGCAATTTCCCTTTATAAATCCCAAATCAACTTGGAATTGTCTGCACGTGCATCACCCTCATATCCCGCCCTCTACACGCCCACATTCAGCTATAAGTGGTCAATGCAAAGCACCTCATGAACGCTGATGCATAAAAATAAGTCTGCTGATCAATGGGACTTTATGGGTGAATCACAGCAACAGCCGAGTGTCACCGCAGTGTTTGTATGTTTACAGCATTTAGACTGATTCCTTCACACTGTGCCAAAATGATGGTGACAATCAGTGTTTTTCAGATGCTAGGATAAAATTTGAAGACGAAAGTTTGGTAGGTGAACACATGTTATTTATTTACTTATCTGAGCTCGTTATGGCAAGCTTGGCCTGCATTATGATGAGGACTCAAAATGAGGATGTGGAGTGTAATTATTGTGTGAGAGCTGGTGCTGGTTTTATTTCCAGACTTTACTAATTTACACAACCCATATATGCAGGTGGTGAAGATGTACACAAGGTGTGTGGTGGTCACCGTGATGTCTCCAGTGTCACAGTCGTGTTCACTGCACTGATTTTACACACAAAAACTATCTGAGGAGTTAAATCGTGTTTGGTGATATGTATTTACAAAATTTAAAGATATTAATGGAAACTGTTGTTGCTCTATTTTGCAATTATTTAATGCTATTTGATGTGCACTCCACCGCTGACCACAAGTGTCAGCTGCAACCCTCTCCTCTGTGCTCCCGGGGTTGGGAATGTGAGGGTGAGACAGCGATGACAAAATAATGAGCAGAAAACACTGCTGTACTGAGTGTTTATGATGAAATGGATCTATAAGTAACGTGTGATATGAGGCAAATTTAAATGTGTAAGAGCCATCATTATATATAATGATGGCTCTCACATTAAATTTCAACAATATATGACTTCAGTTCAACACCTCACCATCTGCGTTGTCAGGTTCTCCTGTTCACAGGCATGGGTCAGAGTTTCTCTACAGGTGTGCATATCCTCCCGTCAAGTCGTTTTTATAGATCACAACTTTTGCATGGGAAGTGGCGTACACCTCTTTCAGGCCTCGTTTTGTTTATAAATGAGAACCCTGGTGAACATGTCGCTTATTTTGAAGCATTTAGCTGCTCCTGTCTCTTATTTATTCTCTCTCTCTCTCTCTCTCTGCTCCACCTCTCTTTGTCTTCCGACAGTCCATTGTGTTGGGAGACTTGTCTAAAATGTTAACCAATCACGTCTCACAGATTGAGAAGTGTGGCTTGTTAATAGGAGCTCTGGCCTGGGTGCATAAGTATGGATTGAGAGGTCCATCAACTCATTCGTGCTTGCTATCTCAGCAAATGTTGAAATAAATAACTGTTGTTTGAACTTTTAAGTTGTCCCATTATTGTTAGAAAATAGTTCAAAATTAAACTTTAACTGACAATACGACATTTGCATGAACAAGTAAAAAGCCAATGTTGACTCAAACAGGACACACACCCTGATCTCCTGTGTGACAGTCCTGTGCTTGAGCCATTAATCAACCATGATTTCTCCCCTATGTGGACTTTGTCGCTCTACCTCAACTGATGTTATGGCAGGTGGCCCAGACGGCTCCTTCTCCAGTGATCCCTCAGAGATGGCTTGGATTAACACTCTTGGCTCTTACAAACACCACAGGCTTAAAGTGATAAAACAGGAATATAATGTACATGAAGATATACATAATTGGCATACAGTTTATATCTAAAAATGAGACGTTGAGTAATACTAGTCTTTGTACATGGAGTGGACAGTTTGACCATCTGATCACAATCATTTCACATCAAAATAAATTGTTCAGAAAACATAATTTACATTTGCTTTTTTAAAAGGCAATAATATCATCAATATTTCCTGAATTGTAAGAGAGGGTCGGACTGGACCATTATTGGACAATAAAACAATCTCTGTGTTCAAATACCCAGACTACCATAGTATATAGTATGCCAGAATAAGATTTAGCATGTCCCACTACATAGTATGTGAAATGCAGTATGCCTAAGCAGCGGACAATACGTCATATCGAATGATCCCGTACAGATGACAGCTTGACAGCTCAATGATAGCTGTTTCACAGCTATGAGAAGTCGCAATGACGGGGGACAGTTCAAGTAACTGATGACCACTCCAGTAGTAATATTAGGAATATTGATTGTTTGAGTGAACAACATTACAAACAACAGGACATAATGATAAAAAACAACAATGACAGAGAACTACAGATGTAATTTCACTGTTGAAAAATATATGTTAGAATTGACAATCTGTGCAGTTATAACTTTAAGGTTAATTGACATACGCCGCAAAGTAACAACAGCAGAGCTCTGTGGGTTGATCTCCGTCTCTGGCGAAGTGAACAAGCAGTTGTTTTATTTCCCCGGTAACAGATATAAAAGCAAGAAGGTCAAAGTTCAGGGTGTAATGTTATGAGGAAGTAGTATGTCTTGGTTGTGTGCATACTGCATGCAACAG
The DNA here is from genome assembly GCF_011397635.1 of Epinephelus fuscoguttatus. NCBI lineage: Eukaryota > Metazoa > Chordata > Actinopteri > Perciformes > Serranidae > Epinephelus > Epinephelus fuscoguttatus. The sequence continues at coordinate 26,244,596 of NC_064767.1, forward strand.
TATGTACTTTTTAAGGGCAGCTGCCGTATCTACTAAAAGTAAAAAGAAAAAGCATGGAATTCTGAACGCACCCAAATATCACCATCTGGCCCTCGACCTCAATGGTGCAGTTTTTGGCATCTGACTCGCACCATTTTTGGCCAGGGACAGGACGTCACCATCCGACCAGTGTTTGCTGGATTATTATCACTGGTCAAGTTGAGGCAGAAACAACTGTCAGGCCACCAGGAAATGTCCCGGTCCTTCTGACAGGCTGTCTGCTACTGCATGTAACCTCAGCAATCTGCACGTTAAGCTGAATTCATATGCCTGCATAAAGGGGTTACCCCATACGGGGTACATGCACAGGCTAACCCCATGCATGTTGTGTGCCACTTCAAAAATGTAACTACATATTGAGGTTAAAGTGGGGAGGGAAATACCATGTAGAGCTTGCAAGAACTCTGACTGGTCAGCGTGGGTTGAATGAATAAATGCAATGAATAAACTGCATTAAAAAGTTTTTGTTTTTTTGTAACAGAAATAAAGTGCCCCTGGGTTTTATCATTGAAGAACTGAAGACCCTGGTATTATGATAGTGGCAGGGGATATAGAGAAGGGGATCAGGTCAGCTCACAGGCTCATCCCACCCTCCGTTCCTCTGACTCCGGTATGTCACTTTCTCTTTCTTCTCCTCTGAAATATGACTCATGAGTCAGTCCCAGAGAAGTGATGGGTAAAGATCATTTCTCATGACCACTACCTAATTTACCCTGAGGTGATCTCTCAAAGGGCGGAAAAAGACAATGTTGCTGAATACAGATGGCTTTTGGCCTCAGAGGGGGAAAAAAGGGCGGATATGAATAAGAAAGGAAGAGAGCAAAAAGAGCCAGACGTCATGCACCGCTTCCTCTTCCAGAAGCGAAAAAGGGAAGAGCGTCAACTTCATCCAACAACCGTCTCCTCTGAAGACATGTTTCAAAGTGACAGAGAGCCCCATCGACTACTCATCATCAGCCCTCATGAAAGAGAACCAGGTTTCCTCCAATCCTTTTATTTTACCACTCCAACTCCAATTCCCATTTCAGGAGACATCAAGCTGATACGACTCGTCGAGAAGAGAAAATGGGCAAGTAAGTGAACATAAAGTGAAGGCCTCTAATAGTGCTGAGCATTAAAGATGCCAATGATTACTGGCTTCAAGTGCAGTCTGTACACTGAGGCAGGAGACAAGTATGACGGAGGTGTCAGGGTGCGAACAGTGTGAGGTGATTATCCGGAAAAATAAATTAACATTACGGCCTCATAGGATTCTTTACATTTGCATCCACACCGCGCTGTCTGACAACCCTCTTTTTTTCCTTTCACATCCTTGCCTGTCATCATTAGCTTCCATGTCTTTCTGTCTCACTTGTTTTCCTGTGGGACTGCAGAAACAGAAATACAAGTGTTTGTTTCTTTACAGAGGTGCAAAGGTTTACACTGAAAAGTAAAGTTTTCTAAGTGATTATCACCTTATTTCTATTTATTTACTCACATAATTCTGATGCTCCTCACTACAAAAAACGCCCCAAAGGAGGCCATGGTGCCCCTGATACAATTGCTTGTCCCCACACTGCCCCCCCCCCCCCCCTTCCCCCCGGCAAAAATAACTGGAGGCAGCTTACCATCTTTAAGAGGCTGTGGCAGCATCCATTGGTATCAACTACGTCAGCATAGCTTGTCAGAAAGGGGGCTAAATAACGCTCAAAATTTAGGCTACATTTTGGTGAAGAAACAACTGGAGTGGCCATTTTTCTGAATGAGAATAAGTTCTATGAGTACCCACAAGTCTCCCCTTAACTTGAGAAGGTTTGCCCCCACTATGTGTTTTGTTCCCTCAAATCAATATACTCCTTCAAACTAAAGCTGTATATTTGTGATTTTAACATGAGGGTCTATGAGGACTGACTCCCTCTTGGAGCCAGCCTCAAGCAGCCATTCAAAGAACTGCAGTTTTTGGCACTTCCATGTTGGCTTCAGTTTTCAGCCCTGGAGGTTGCCGCTTGATATCTATACATGTTAGCTGATTCATTGTTCTTCAAAAAGGCTGGTTGTCCTTTTCCTAAAATGGCCAACTTCACAGCATAAAAAAATGTTTTTAGCCTGGTACAGCAAATGGTTTTGGTCTCTACAGCTAATTTCAACATTCATGACAATTGTAAGGGGGTGAGGTTTTTTTTTATAAACCACCCATTTACATTTTATTAAGGCTTAAAGTTACACATAATTAAGGGCGGATCATTTTCAGTGTCAGGCCATCTGCCAATAGTGACATTCACTCCTCACTCGTCCACTGCACCAGCCTCTCACCCAAATATGGTCACTTCTAGCTCCAAAAAACCAACAGCACAAATGCCATCTCAAAGTCCATAAACCAAGGATGACATGATGGCAGCTATGTCCACTATGTTACAGTCTCAGACAGATACATAACTCATTAAAACAGGATTGTTGTTGAACTTAAAATGTTACCTGTACCATTGTTTGTTGATCAGATAATTAGCAGCAATAACTGTAAAATAAGAACAAAGTTTATCAGTATGGAATTCCTTAATTCTCAACTGGCCTATATACTTCAACAGCATAAGTGAATTCCTGAAAGTCAGTTATGGCTTTTGGTTTTGGTGTCCCACCTTTAGATTTTCAGTGAATCTGGTCACCTCTATGAAAAAGTTCTGTGGCCGCCACTGCTCATCACTCTGCATACTACATAACTTTACCAGATAAAAACAATCTAAAGTGTCTCCCATGCTAGTGCTGTTATGACAAGTTACAAATAAATCACAAATTAAGTGTTACGATTGTCTAAACTTTTTCAATCTATTGTCCTCGTTGGTAAAGCTGGCAGAGCAAGAAGTACAAAATGCTATTTTGAGCCTGTTCTGCAATCAGGTGAGCCAGTGAAAAGTACGAATGCTGCTGCAGAGCAACACAGGCCCGGTGCTCTCAGGCTCCTTCTGTCCCCCACACCGCCTGCCTGCTCCCAAGGGCCCGCGAAGGAATAATCAGTCATTAACTGGTGCAGGTCCAGCTTCAGCTCCAGAGTGCCGTGTCCCTGGGTGGATCAATAGGCCAGGGTAATTAAAGAGCTGGCCGGGGAGGGAGGGGGGCATGTTGCCAGTAAATCCACCGCAGCGACAGGATGCCTGTAGCCAGAATGACTACAACACTGACACCGAGAATGTCACTAAGGGAGGGTGACTGTCCGCACACACAAGAAACAAACACATAAACCTGAACATATACACATATACACTAGCAGGGCCTGTAGACCGGCTCAAACACAAGCCTGTGCACTTATAAACATACTACAACACTGAAGACGTGTTAGCGTGTGTGTGATGGGAGTGTTGTGTAATTACTTGACTGGTTTAGTTTTTTTTTTTTTTTTTTTTAGATTTTTATTGTCATGTGCAAATTGGCATAAATGATAGTAATTACTGTGATTTAGAGTTCTGTGCTGCACCAAAACACCAGAGGATTAATCGTGTCTCCTTGTGTATCCAAGTGGAGACGCAAATCTATTGAGCTGTCAGGACACATGGTGATTTAATTTCTCTAAGCTGCTTTTAGCGTGAGTAATGTTTTATTGTGGAAAAAGGTAGCGGCAAGGTAAGCTGCATGAGCATGAGCAATATTGCCTTTTCACAGCGAAAACACCATAGATGGATCCCCTTTTTATTCTGCGAATGAAGTTGCTCAGATGTGCAAGACCAATAAAGAGATGAAAGAATTACTACGGCAAATCCAGTGGGAGAGACTGTTGTGAATGATGTTTCCCTGTTTGTTTGCGGAGATGTAATGTGCAGAGTAAAGTTCAGTGTGTGCCCTAAATCCCTGAGCATTTGCAGGCTTCACTGGTTTCTTTAATCTGATGCATTAGCAGTCCTTACTTCATTCTAATAAGGACATAGGGGTCTTGTGTTGTTGTCAGCCCTCTCGGACTTATAAGACTTTTTAAATCCAGCCCTTAACACCACGGCACCTCTGTTCACTCAGTGTAATCTGCAATACACAGTGCAAAACAAGTAAGCAGATAAGTGGTGTGCATTCGCCACAGTAGTATGTAGCTTCCAAGAGACACTGCACTACATGTGTACTGATAAATAATTAACCCATACATCTGGAGGTGTATCACTTTTAAGCATCAAGGTCGTTATCATGAAAACACTGGTGAGAAGTACGTAATTTGCCACAGGAAGGTGTAAATTATCACTATAACAAACACAGGAAACAATTTGCACATTCCTTAACTGTAGAACTCTTGTTGACTTAAGTAGCAAAGAAATTGTTGCCTCTGTTTTCACTTTGATTCTTTTCAGATAATTGTTAGTTTGTGACAGTTGATAGTTTGCTCAGCTCGGTGACAAATACACCTAGGTTAGCTAAGCCAATGTCACATGCTCACAGAGACATATTTTCTTAGTACGGGTCAAGTAAAATCAGTGATTTTTCCCACTAAACACATTGTACATCTTAGAAAATGCTTGTTGAAAACAGAGTTGGGTAAGCGTTACTTTAAATGTGATCAAAGTACTTTACTGCGTTACTTTTTAAAAAAGTAACCAGTTACTTCACTGAGTTACTCCCTGAGTAAAGTAACTCAAGTACTTTCAAAGTACTTCCAATGTTACTCCCTGAGAAAAGTAACTCAAGCACTTTTAAAGTACTTTTGAGTATTCTACATTTCCTATTGGGCAATGAACCACAGGGAGCTAAGCCTACATTTTTTTGTCTCCAAAATTAAAGTTATGGATTACTTGCCCTTCACTGAGATCCAATTCTCCCATCACAGCCGTCACTTTGACCAGTAGAAACACAGAACGATCTGCTGCCGTAGACAACTGTATGACAACAACACCCCAGCGTTTTTAATATTTCCTCTAGGGATGTTACCACACAGAGTAAAAGGGGGAAATGATGGTGTGAAACAGCAGAGGCACTTTATCAACCCAATGAGTACTGTCATTAGCATCAAGCTAGCAAACAATTTTACGTCCTCACGGTCGGACATAAAGTAATAACATTAAAAAACAGTGGCGGAGCTTTTACTCACCACAACTGCAGAGGCTCCCAGCTTCATTTGAAACAAACTACATTATAGACGGTCCGTTATTTATTAATCCCTCTCTGTTTTACTTTTTATCCGCTCCCACTGTCTTTATAAAGTTAACATATCGCGCAGTCATTTCAAACACAATACTTCCTAAATTTCTTTCAGATTAAAAGCCCCTTATAACCTCAGCTGAGAGAATCCCTCCATTTTCTAAATATGCTTTTATTGTGAAACATTTGTAGGAACTTGGTTGTGGAGGATACAGTAGCTAGAATGTTTGCGTATGGTACTTCAAATGTAGCTCCTGTCATCCGCTGACACTTTTAGGTGACAACAAAATTTCGTCTGGCACATGAACAGACAGTGACTCAAATAATAGTCAAAGTAATAAAAATAGGACAAAAATAACCAGATGACATCACAAACGACGTGAAAGACGACCAGGGATAATCGGTGAGTACTGTACCATCGTGTGGTGTGTCATGTCTGTCGGCCAAGACACAGCACGATTTTATGACTCCACAATCGTGTAATGTGACATAGTGACTTTCAGAACGGGCAGAAAAGTCGTGTAGTGTGTACCAGGCATAATGCAAGTCCTGAGTCTGACCTGTCTGTCAGCGAATCCTCCTCCACCTTTTTTAAGACAACGGCAGCATTTCTTCTACCACGTACCGAGCCACAAGCTTCGTGGCTTCTTTCGGACTGATAGGTTTAACGTAATTTCTGTTATTAGAACCAAAGGACAGTCGTTGCTATTACGGAGCTGAAGGACCAGCGTTCTAAAAGTAACGGAAGTAATGGCTTGTTTGAAAATGTACTCAAGTATTTGATTACTCAAACAGCAAACTAACGCGTTAGGTTGCTCGTTACTGCAAAAAGTAATCAATGTACTCTAACGCGTTACTTTGTTATACCCAACTCTGGTTGAAAACATGAAAAGACTGGGAACTGTGTAGTGCTTCATTGTGGAGTTAGTCCGTTAGACTGTTTTCACCATTTCTACGTCCAAGATTTTTTGGGCAGACCTGCAATCATGGCTCATCGATGTACTTGAGCCATCCTTAACATATCCCATCCCCATCTATATGTTACTACTGATGTTAGAGTGCATAACATCAGTGTTCTTCAGCTCAGAATTTTGACAGCTACTTTAGATTAAGTCTTAGTCTTGAGACGAAAATGCTTATTAGGTTTAGTCACATTTTAGTTATTTTTATCCTTCATACAGTAATTTTAGTCTAGTTTTAGTTGATGGAAATTTATGACAGTTTTAGTCATTACTTTTAGTTGATATGTTTTCTATATGTTTTTTTTTACTTTAAACTAATCCAGTTAGGCTAATTCATGCATCAGACATTAGAATCAATGTGACAGGTTGTATAAAAAATTCATGTAGACAAATTTCTAAACACTTCACAAACACTTCTCCAGCAGTGTTTGACAGGTTTAAGGGGGGATTTATGAGCACACTTGACTAATCATTATTTGAAAAGCTCAACATCTCTCTATTTATGCGCTTAAAAACTTTGACATCAAATAACTAATCTGAGACAACTAGGATTTGTCCTCAGGTTCATTGTAAACTCTGATGTATTGATCTCACTGTTAAGAAGCTGAAAAATAACTTAATTAAAGCCTGAATTCTTTCTTAATCTGCAACATGTTAGTCTGGAGGTTTAAACTCACGTCTAAACTAAACTTTTAACTCTGTCAGAGAAAACTGATCTGAGTTCAGACTGTTTACTTACAGATCAACCCATAAACCTTGCCAACACTGTCCAGCTCTAAGTGGAGACCTGAGAAGACCGGCAGCTGGTGGCTGCTAGCTCCGCTATCATTCATCGGCTTACAATAGGAGCAGCAAACAGCCACTGCTGTAACTAGCAAACTCCACAAATCCATTCAGCTCCACTATCCACAGTCTGACACACACAGCTGATTATTCACTACTGAATTACAGCTTACAACTCGCACCTGCTGATGCTGCTCCAGTGTGAGTGGTTCTGCTGGCTAGTGAAACCTCCTGGAGCAGACTACTTACTGAAATTTACCAGTCTGTCGCTCATGTGGCATTTGAAGATAAGTGTAAGCATGGCCATTCTTGGCTTTCAGTGTCCAACAGTCCACTACAAACAATTTCGTCACATCCCATCTGGTCAACGAAAATTAAACATAGATTTTGTCTTAGTTTCTATTATCAGCATCTATTTTTTGGTCATCATCGTCTCATTTTTGTCACGATAAAAAGGCTGTTGAAAAATTTCTGGCAACTTTTTCGTCAGCGAAATTTACACTGGTGGTGTGTGTGACTGAGCTACTGGCTTAGCTGCTAACAGGTGTTTGTCGCTGCGCAGCAGCTCATTCATCAGCTTGGCGGGGGGGTGCTATGGGTGCATGTGTGCGTGTGCTTTGTGCTACTGAGCTAGCAGTTAACGAGACTATCGCTTATCAGCAGCTCAGTGCTCTCAAAGCAGAGAATAGTGTTTACATTTCTAATTTGGCCGGTTTGTGACACATTGTTCTGTGGTGTGACAAACTCATTCATTACACAAATTTAGTCTTGCTTTACCTAGAATTTAACAAAGCTCGGCGATACTGCTTACGACAAAAATTACAAGAAATTAACATGTACTTCCAGCAAGCAGTCTCAACTCCATCATATATTCTGTCTAGTGAATCTGTAGCCACAACCACTGGTGGTGTGTAAGCTGTACAGCTACTGGGGCATATTGCGATCCAAACAGCATGACAGCGAGAGCCTGTAAGGCCTTACTCAGGGCAAAGAAACCCTGGTGCTTCAGACAAATCGCTATGCACAATTACAGAATTCAGGCACAACAGGAGTGATGCAAAACTCACAAAAAGAAGACCTGAGGTGGAAATTAATAATTTTGTTTTTCCAACTTGAAGCTAAATAATTATTTTTTACTCATTAAAAAAGGCCATTTACATTCAGGTTTGGGGTGCACATATTTGCAGATCCTCTTGCACATGTACAAATCTTATTCACAGTTATAAATGTTTGTTCACAATTTTAGTACAGATTTAAAAATTTATGTTCACACTGGCAGATTTGTGTACACATTGACACATCTTAGCACACAGTTACAGATTCCTGCACACAAACAGTCTGAACACACACTGTATTTCACGTGACTTGTAGTGGCTGCCAAAATTTAAAAGCTGTGAAAGGAGTAATGTTTACAGCATCTCCCGCACCTGCTGCTGTTTGATTATCAGCTGATAGAGAGCGAGCGTCATACCTGCCACCTGCACTCCATTTCCACGCCTTTGCCGCTAAGTAACAGGCAGCACATGGAGCACAGCCGGAGAGAGAAAGCAGGGCAGTCTGTAGAATGAGTGAAATGAGAAATTTTAAAGACTGTCTATTTTATGGCGTATGGAAATGGCCTTGATATTGATCACTTTAATGAGGCCCACTCAGCAGGCAGCAGCCTGTGTATTTGGTTTACAATTGTTCAGAGTATTATCTACGTATTTTCGCTCCACCACTGAAGAGGAAGATGCTGTTGATTGGTCAGTCTGCCCATTAAAGCACACATCAGGAAGCACACATATATCCATAAATTCTTTGCAGATGCTTGGTGATGATAATTTGCACCCAGGATGAAAAAATAATTGAGAAAAGGGTTTAATTTGTTGTTGTTGTGGTCTGTTCATCCAGCCAACATATTAGTCCAAAATATCTCAACAACACTTGACCTGATTGCTGTGGAATTTACAGTGAATATCCACAAATCCAAGATAAGATGCTTATTTTTTTATGTTTGTGTGGAACATTTCTCTGCCATCATCATCAGGCCGCAGCTTCCACTTGGACCACAAATATCAGCCTTTCATGGGTATATTGCCACAAAAATAAAGAATATCTATAATCTCCAGACGATGTGAAAATAACCTGTTTTGTAGTCATCCTGAGGTCAGATTTTACATGATCCAAATCTTCTGTATAATGAACGTTGCTGCAGCCTCTAGTTGTTGCTTTAGACCTTGTTAACATACAGTAGGTCTACAAGACCTTTTTGATCTCAGTTTGCCCCAGTTTCCAGATACATTTTGATAGTCTAAGCCGCAGTGCTCAAAGATACTTTAAGTTTGTTGTCAGTTTCCCTGTAAGACAATACTTTCTTTCCTCAGAGTAAAAATAGCTTGCCTCTTCTCTGCCAAGCTGTCACTGGCCCCCCATGAAGACAACTGAGTGTTTCACCATAGACCTAAATGTGTGGACCTATTGATTTGGAGGCTTTCAGCTCCTAATGGGGCTCTTTATTAGCGCTTTTTTAAAGATAGTTACACCAGAAAGGTCACCTAGTTAATCCTTTGTGTTAGAAACACACAGACAGTGGTTGCATGGATGTCCATTGCTATTCCAAATAGGTAATAGAAAACACATTCTCACATTCACTCTCGTAACGCAAATGATAATTAATTTTTGATGTTTTCTAACTTCAATAATAACACCATATTTTTAAATACAGACATTGAGATCTCACAAAAAAATGTGCTGCTTTTGATTAGCAGTGTATATACTTAGCACAAGACAATGAACCTATTTTGCGACCTGTGCGTCACATACACTGGTGCACCATTTACCATATTAGAGGCCAATCAGAAAAGCTAAACAAAAATGCTCTTTGCAGCAGGTGAGATACCAAACAACCACTTAACATAATCAACTCTGTAAACCTCTGCAGGCGTTCCAGGCATCGGACAAAATTAAGTGCAACACAATTTGCTTTCAGTGTTTGAGCAAACTCACGCCTCGGTTGTGAGGGCTTTTGTGTGACAGCACATGGCTGGTTGCTGTCGGGGCCACAGGGAAGAGGAGAGAACACACCACCTCTGCCCATTTATGTTTGATATCACTTTCATACAGGCCATTTTATTTCTCCCTGCCTCAGCCTCTCTGGTACCAACGTAAACGGATAACTGCACAAGTGTGTGCTTGTGTTTGTGTGCTTGGGTTGTTCCAATATAACACAAGGTAATGGATTATCTCAAAAAAATTAATTAGAATCCTGGAACAATGATTTGTCAAATATAAATGAAACTGGGCAGTGCAATGTAATGCTGTTGATTCAACAAAAATGATCACATCTGTCTTTGAAGCATATATAAAAACATACTGTCGTCGACCAACCTGTGTGCTTTTTGTCATATTTGTGAAGCAGATCTTCTCTATAGGTGACACAGCCAGCCGCCTAGGGCGCCACCCAAAGAGAGGGCACCAAGGGCATCACAGTCAGAACATGTTCGAGCATTGACTGTCTGGCCACACAGATACGACCTCAAGTAAGAAACCTCTGTGTCATTTTAGATTCTGATCTCAATTGTAAAGCTCAATTTTATTCATTAACAAAAACTGCATTTTATCATTTACACAATATAGCTGCGGTACGACCTCTATTGAGCAGCAAGAGGCTGGAAAGCTTGTTTATGCTTTTGTTTCCAGTCATCTTGACTACTGTAACGCCCTATACACTGCCCTAAAACTGCCATTGCAAAACTACATACCATTCAGAATGCTGCTGCCCGGGTTTTAACCAAAATGAAAAAGAGAGACCATGTAAGTCCTGTTCTACATAACTGACACTGGCTCTGACTATCTTTTAGAATTGATTTTAAATGGCACTTAATGGCATCACCCTCTCCTATATAACAAATTCCATATCACCTTATGTCTCTCCACGATCCCTGACATCTTCTACAGCTGCTCTTTTGACTGTTCCTACTGTCACTACAAAAACCTTTGGGGATGCTTCTTTTAGCTACTATGCCCCAAAAATATGGAACACCCCCGCCTATAAATATTGGATTTGCTGGCTTGGTGGACGGTTTCAAACGATGACTCAAAACATATCTTTTTAACTATAACTAGCAAACTCCTGTAAAGCACTGCAGTTCTGCATGTGGTGCATGAAAGGTGCTATATAAATAAAGTTCATTCATTCATTCATTCATTCATTCATTCATTCATTAATGGCTATGGTGGAGATAAGTGTATGTGGGGAGCATCAGAGTAAGAGAAAATAAAAAAGCAAAATTTGCAAATTTGTACAGTAGCTCTGTTATTTGTGTTTAATTTTTTTATTAGCTCCTGTTCTTGTTTTAAAGGTGGGGGGTCAGATGTGCTGGGTCCGGCACTGCTCTAAAACTGAGCAACTCCAAATTATAAGCTTGTTTTTTCCGGTGGACTTGCATTGCCTCTGAAAAAAATACATCTTTTACCATTTCTGTTTTCCAATAATGATCTTGTTATCTCTAATGACCTGCCATCCTGAGGCCTTTCCAGACAAAGAACCTGACTCTTAAGTCCCATGTTCCTCCCTGGGACTCTATCCTGCCTGCTCCCCTGAGCCCACTGATTATTTGATTTATTGACGCAGCCACTCTTTCCATTATGATGTACAGGAAAACTCTGTACAATCCTATGAGGAAGTAGTAAACAGGGGGAGCAGGAGAAGCCTATTGATTCTGTGGACAGTGACTCTGATCACATTGAACACTGTGGGATCGACGAGCCGTCCCCAGGCGAAGAGCAAAGCCTTCATCAGGCGAAGAGGAGAGCGACCGATGGGCGTGTCCATCAGCAACAAACATTCCACAACTCGACAAAAACAAGAGGGGGTATTAACTGTGATGCCCATCGATCGGTCAGCATTGCACACAGTCAGAGAGACAAGCTGGCCCATTCGATTTGTCTGGAGACAGACCTGGTGTAATTGTAAAGAACTACAAACAGCAGAAAAGGACAGCATGGGTCAACAGGACATCTGTAGTTTGAACACATTTTGTAGTGTTGCACATGGACAAGGTATCAGGTGAAGGAGGGAGAAGAAAGAGAAGTCAGACAGAGAGAAACATCGAATGAGAGAGCAAAGGAGAAAAATACAGAGCTCTATAGGGGATTTATCTAAGCAGTGCCATTAACAGTCGAGGCAGAGATTTCCTCCTGGCTTTACTGCCCACTGTGCACAGAGGGTCATTCTTTCCAGACAGATCTGCAAGCAGGAGGGACATATATTAAGAGCTTAGAGGCAGCTTTATTCTGTCATGTTTGGCAGAATCTCACAGGTGGGGGGTCAGCATAAACAACACAAGTTACAAGCTACTAGATTGACCTTTTCTTCCTGTGGCCTGACACCCACCTGAGTGGAAGTGCAATGGACACACATTTAATGCTGTGAGTGTTAGAAGAGTCCTCAGTTGCTATGGATTCTTCGCTTTACGCATATGCAACAGATATACTCTACACAATGCAAGTCACCAAAGATTTTTGGACATTCACTGCGTTGTCATGGAAATCAAGATTGCAACTTGCTACATCCTGCTCTTTACATGAATCTCCAACTTCAACAAAAGGAGAATTTTGTATTTGTAGTTTGAACTCAGGATGCCCTTCTCAGGCAAATGTTCTCTACAGCAGTTTGTACTGCGTGTTTATGTTGACAGAATGATGACCAGATTGATAAAGTGAGCACAGTAAGGGCAAAGCAGTGAGTCAAGCAAAAGTAACTATACATTAATAAAGCACAGCATGTCTTGTAGCTGCATGGTGGTGTTATCATTTCATGCTATCATGTGGAGATATTAAAACCCATTTATTTTACGACAGAGTTACTCTTTTACGATTCTTGTACATTGGTACATAATTATGAGTCTATTAAAACACACATTTTAATAGTTTTAGATAATTGAATTGTTTTCTGTTTATGTAAACTCAGGATAGAAACAGACATGATGTCACATCATTGACTAGAGTATGAAAAAAGATTGTTATTTTTCAAACTTTTTAGTGAGGCTTTAGTAGGATGGGTCTATCGATGGTAATGTTGATCTGTCAGTCGGCCTTTTGCACCTTTGCTCCAGACTGAAACATTTCAACAACTCGATGGATTGCAATGAAATTTTTCACTGACATTCATGGCTCTCTAAAGAATGAATGACTTTGCAGATCCCTTGCCTTTTCTTCTGGCACCATGAATAGGCTGACATTTTTGGCTTTCAGTGAAATATTTTGACAACCATTTGATGTATTGTCAATAAATTTCAACCCAAAAACCAGAGAAATGTTGGCATTGTACATCTCTGCAAACCACAAATATGTTACATTTGCACTTAGACACGTTGAAACCTTACGTTTTCAACAATGCTGGGGTCAATGTGTGGTTAAATTCAGGCACCAAAAAAGAAAATACCTAGTTTTGGTGGCACAATTCCCGCTGGAAAAGTAGTATTGTCTCTGTAAAAACCAACCATTTTTCCTCTAACTATCCCAGCAGGAGAGACAGTGATGTCTCGGCAAAAAGCAACCACTTCTTGTGCCACTATCCCCGGCAGGTAATGCAATGTTGCCTCTGTAAAATAACAACTGCTTGTCATGACACTAAATCTGCTGGAAGAACAGCAAATAAATCACCGATGTCTGGTGCCTAAAAAGCCGCTGGGAAAACAGCAAAGGGTTGCTAAACAACAACCAGTTTTGTTGTTAGTTGGTCTCAAACATCCACCATCATTTCCATCACCCAATGAGGGTTCCCAGATGATGACGCCTCATGACGTAAGCCCCCTGACCTCCTGACTTCCTTCACTATCCGTCCAAAATTTTAGCTTGTCAGATTCTTTGGTTCGTAACGAAATATCTGCATAACTGACATTCCCATCAGCCTCAGCTCTACTTTGTGTTTTGCGCTAATTAGCACGTTAGCATACTAAACTACTATGGTGAACATGATAAACATTAGCCTGTACCTGTTATATATTATCGCATCGTCAGACCTATCTTGCATTGTGCTTGCTCTGGAGAAAGGCCAATCATAATTCCTCACTAGGATGAAAAAAAAAACACTCTGGATTGATTGTATTTTTTTTAACCATAGATAAAATTGAAACCAAGCTATCCCAGATTCAGGCGCTGCCATCTTGTGCTTTTGGAGGCAGAGTGTGCACAGCAGTGACTGGGAAGTGGAGCTGCAGTATTGATTTTGACAACCTCTTTTAATTGCATCAAATAACTTATTATGACCAATCTTATCAGAAACACAAACACTTCAACATATACTGGCGTGATAACAACTACCTAAATTGTCAGAAACCATTTTCCAGCCCATGTCCTGTTTGCAACAAACAGGCCTGACCTATACTGCAGCCAGCCCCCAGGGGGCAATGAAAATGTTGTTGATTCATTTTTGGGGAGCAGTCACGTCGTCCATTTTTATATGAACTAATTGCTCTAAACCGATTACAATACTCACAGGCGGTGCTAAGCCCAGAATGCAGTGACGGAGCCTTTGCAAATCAGTAATGGGAGGGAACTTGTTGGTGGAGAGGTTTTAAAATGGCGGAATCCCTGCAAAGGAAAATGCCACATAAAACATTAAAGGACCTTTTAGCTTTTAGGTTGCTAGCTCGGAGGTTGCTGTTTTCATTTCACACGGTGCTAAAACAGTGTTGAGATAGGCCAAGCTAAGTGAGACTACTTCACGTAAGGACATGGATTTTGAAAAAAAGTGTGTTACTGTCTGTGACAGGTGGTAAATGATAGGCTTTATACCCAGGTCCAGCCTCACAGGGCTGCCTCTATGGCTGTAGACTTTGACTTGAGATGGGACAACGAGACAAGACCTCAGTGCATAAGTGCATAATTCATCATGTCTTATAGATGACTATGTAAGGCTGTCATTTAAAAAGCCAAACTTGTTGACCTTTTACAGCATCATGCCTCATCTTGCTTCAACCAGCAGAGTAAACAAACTTTTAAAACACAATATATGCTATAACTGTTAGCAACTGCTATAACCCACATACACAGAGTGCACACACAGAGATAGATTTATAGTTCCTGTGCATAACTCCACAGAAAATCAGGTCCCTATTTGTATCTGTGCTCCCGATCTATTTTACCAAGTACTGAATGACTGATTAATCGAGTCCACATGAATGATGTCACCGCCCACATTTTGTGAAATGTTTGGGTGAGCCTAATGACAGTTTGACACAGAGCCAATCTAGAGAGCGGACAAGAAAGGTGATTGAAATTCATTGCTTTTGAATGGCTGTAATTTCCGTCCAGGTCAGAATATGCCACTTGCCACGAGCACTGGGCATTTCCCAAACCTGCAATTAAACAGGGAGCACATAAATCATTGGAGGAGGACGAACGACGGACAGAGACTTTCAAATGGCAGGCATTCAGCTGCAGAGGAATCGATTTTTATTAAAATAAGACAGATGTACGTGACAGATGACACTCTCTGCAGTCAAAAGACATATATATTTATAAGAAGTAGGATTTTCTTAAATTTACATGTTTCCAAAAAATGTCTTTTTGCACACCATATTTGACTGACCTCATTGTCCTCCACGATTAAAGGAACAAGAGTGAATCACCCAACCATTCGTCCGTCTTTAGAAATGACCTGGCTGGATGCCGCTAATTGGACAGGTCTTCAGGAAATGGAATTTTCAAAAATTGGCCTTATTAGCCAAAGGGCTTCTTTTATGTTTTGGGTGTGTATTTAAAACCCATCTTGGCCAAGTCATCATTGTGTGCATGTCATACATATACGTGTGTGACCACAGGAACACACACACACATTCACACACACAGGTAGCTGGTTCTAACACCCACTGCACAATGCCATTATTCCTGGTGTAATTTAAGACAGCCCTTTGTAACATGGTAATTATGGCAGATGGGAAGATTTTCACATTACGGTAATCTAGAATTGCTGACGGGTCGCTGGATTTCTACGGTGAGAGGGAAGAGGTCTGTGAACAGATTAACAGAACAATCTTTTATGTTTTATCTCCGAGACGCATGCAGAGAATTGAGGTGGTCAGGTTGCCTTTAAATCACCGAGTCAATTACCTCGTCCATATGGGACAGCAGTGATTTGGATATTAAAGACGGGCGGAGTTGAGAGTGAAGGGGCTGTATCAAAGGGGTCTCCCCAAGCTATCTTTTGTCCCTTAAGGCTATACTTATGAACACCTGACTGACTCTGATTCGGGGGCTGCACTGGCTGCGATAGCTTTGGCAGCTGTAGCAGGTTGAGATGAGATGGAAGATGTAGCACCTGGTCCAAAAACAACCGCTAACGTCTCCAGGGATTATTATAATTGGCGTCAGTTTCACATCATAGCACCTCTGTGTGTGGAAGCACAATAACACCTATGGTTAATGTTTTACATTATATTCACATACTAGTTTCAAAGAAACACCACGCTTATGACGGATGTTACAGTTGTTTTTTTTAATAAGACACAATATAATGACCCAAGGAAATGCAACACTATTTGGAGAAAATCTGTATAAATGTGTATATGCATATTTTGATTTCAGTATTAGGGTGATGTTGAAAAGTGAATAATATGACAAAATGTATTTCTAGTACTGGAACTGTTGCATAACTGAAATAAATGAGTCAGCATTTCAGGACTCCCAGGTCCGTCATCTTGAAGCCAGAGTGTTTTCTGAATGGGTTTTTGGTTAGATGCCTGAAAAATAAGGTCTGTGGGTAATACAAGCTTAAGAGACTCTCGTGTTTCATTTTACGAGATAAAATACATCAGTCAATAACCTGCTCATGAATTTTGAAGCTTCTACAGTGTCTTAAAAAACACGGATAAATGAGACTGCAGAATGTCATTAAGCTGAACACAGTTTAACAGCCTGGTTGGCGGTTTATAACCATGGTGACGATTGCATTCACTCTGGGAAAATGATAAAAATGGTGTAAATTTGCGGAGATTATCTTGCTGAACAAAACATGGAAATATCATAAATTTACTGAATTTATTTTCTGCAATAATCCAATGGAAAATCCCACTCCCTTTCTGTCAAGGGAACCAGGTTGACCTTGACCTCCTGGTCGGCCTACAAATAAACATCCTTGTACTGCTCTTTTTTCACAAGGAGAAGATGGGTGGGTGCTGAGGGTGCCGCAAGCACCCCTATCAACAATGGAATAACGATGTAAACTCAGTCCATAGGGACTTGGGTTTGTGAACTGGAGGGTTGTCAGTTCAATACCCCATCTGGACCAAATATGGAGTGTGGATGGGTTTGTGAACTGGAGGGTTGTCAGTTCAATACCCCATCTGGACCAAATATGGAGTGTGGATTGATGGCTGGAGAGGTGCCAGTTCCCCTCCTGGGCACTGCCAAGTTGCCCTTGAGCAAGGCACCGAACCCCCTGCCCTTGGACAAGTGCCCCTGATCGGGGCGCTTGTCCAAGGGCAGCCCCCTGTGTTTTGTTAAAAACGTCCAAATTTATTTAATCCATCCGATCTTCTAAAATTCTCTGCACTTTACATCAGATCGGCTCCAACAAATCACAATTTTCCCCCAGGGATCAGTAAAGTATTTCTGAATCTGATTCAGAGGCAACATCGTTATCATGTTAGGTCAAAAAGCAAGGGTCAGGGTCCGCTAAACCGTTTGCCATTTCGGTGCATGCAGCCCAGAGAAAAACTGTGTCTAAGGCGAGGGAGCACACATCCTTTGGACTAATGGCTAACAGCTACGCCTGAGCAGTTTTCCTGTAGCTCCTGTGTAAGTGCTTGCACATACATACAGTAGTAATGCATGTGCATTTATACTGTGCAGAACCCCTTAAAGAAAATATGTTCCTGCGTGGAAGCAGGTGAACAAAAAAAAAAAACACACCTTCAAATGAACGCTAATGTTGCTCTGTAATTGCTGGATGTGTAAACAGGCAACTGTGTGCTAAGAAGTTTGCCATATTGACTTAAAGGAACAGAGTGTAGGATTTAGGGGGATTTGTGGCATCTAGTGGTGAGGATTGCAGACTGTAACCAGTTTAAACTTCTCCCGTTTAGAATTCCTTCAGTGTTCATTGTTTAGGAGGTTTCTACTGGGAGACAAATTCTCCACAGAGGTCTCTTGCTCTCAAAAACAAATGGACCAGGAGCCAGATCCGTAAAACTCTGATTGACGAGATTCACGACATAAACTGTGTGTACGCATGGATGCAGAAATGTCCTTAGAAATCCGTTTGCATATTGGTACTTGTGCCCCTCCACCATTCATTAGACCTATCATTGAGAAATATGGGAAAGAAAATTCAATTTCACCTGCTGTGTCGCATTGGTGAGGTTCTCCAACAGTGCCAGAGCAGTCGTCATTACCCATGACTGTGGATATTTGTAGCATCCCTACCACTAATTCATCACATTTCTGCAAACAGTCATTGCAGTAAAATCTCAATCATCATTAGAAAACATCAGAAAGATGATCAGTGATTCATTCGAAGTGTTCATGTGGAAACTGACTTTACAAAATGATTCACAGCATAAAATTGAATGATCACATACAGGGAGATGAATGTAAACAAAAACAATGTTGACATTCATCACTCATGAATAATTTAAAATTAACTTTATAACAGTGCCTTTGATTTGACATTTTACTGAGTGTAAGCTGCAAAAATAACAACACAATCATTGAAATTGGCAGATAATCTAAAAACAGTGTTATACATCTCTTGACTTATATTTAATTTCCTCCTTATCATTTTACCCACAGCTGTCTAAGCTAAAACCATATGTTTGCCTGGTTCTGAAGAATGCATAAGTCACGCACATTCTCACCACACATTCCTCCGTTATAATAATCAGTTCATGTGTGGGGAAAGCTGTACGCAAGGTCTTCATGTGTATGTATCGTTTATACATCTGGCCCTCGGTAAACCAGTAAAAACAATGAATGAAGCAGATTCACCTTACAAATCAGTGTTTCTCCAATGCTGTTTGGCATGCTTTAGACAGGCCACTAGCCCAGCACCTGCTAATGTGTGCTCACATAATTTTTGATCCAGATGTTCAGGGGCTGTATTCACAAAGCTTTCTAGTACTAAAAGTTGCTTCTAGTGATGAAAGATAAAAGTAATTCACAGAGCATCTTAGGCCTTAAGAGCTCTTAAGGTGAAAAACTGTTAGGAGCAAGGAGGAGGACTTTTAAGAGGCTTATGATTTTGTTAAGCAGAGGAGAAAATAGTGGAAAGACAAAAATGTTGGTGAAATATTCTCCAAACGCTGGATGACAGAAATAGAATGATCACAAAACTAACATTCGAAAACTGGAAAAATGCAACAGTGACGACTTGAGTCTGTCTCAACCTTCCATCAGCAGAATGATCACACCAACAATGAAACACTTTCACAGTCAGCAGTTCATCTCATTTCCTCTGGATGTCCACACCTGCAGGCTTACAAAAGGGCGTGTCTGTGACAACCAATCCCATCTGTTAAAAGAATGTGTCATACCTAGCAACGGGGTCTCCTCACTAAGGTAAAAGTCTCCGTCTTTTCGTTGTTAAGAATTGCTCTAAGAACTTACCAGTAGTTAAATCGCTCCTAAGCTAGGACTCCTTTTAGGCTAAGTAAGGGGCTCTCTGAGAGTATTCTCAGAATGTTTGTGAATACGACCCCAGGTGTTTTTACTGTGAGCCGAATTATTCACAGAGGTCTCCTCCTCTCAATAACATTCTGACCCAGTGATTTACACCAATAAAAACGCTGAATGAAGCAGTTTCACATTAAAAATCCATGTTTTTCTGATGCAATCGTCAAGGGGGGTGGGGGGCTGGTAACTACATTGGACGATACAAAAACGCAAATAGCCACATCTAGAGCCAGTGTTTTGTTTGTCTGTTCTGGGCTTCTGTAGAACCTTGGGGTTGCAACATGGCAATCTTCTTGGGCAAGGACCTGCTCCCTCTTTAGATAACGGCTCATTCTAACTTATTTTAAGGTGATTATACACTTAAGAAAACACACTTCTTATACTATATGCCATGACCACCAATCATCCCCTAAATCACCAGTGTTGTGTTTACAAGTTGTGTTCACTGCTTATTGCAGGTTTAACAAGATGTAATGAATGCTGCAGCTACATGCGGTGACACAAAAAATAATTCGTTTTAGAATTATGCAAAAAGCTTCATTATAAAATGTGACATATCCATCACCACCACGAGTGACACCAACAGCTAAAAATAACAGTACATGTGTCAGCTTCACAGGAACCTGGAGATCTCTTGATGAAATAACCACTGGATGAATATTCTCTACATTTAGGTAGAATTAAATAATGAACTGATGAAAAAACTGAAAAGCTTTTCCCCCCTATTACTTGTTGAAAAGACACGTCACATTGGATCACACACTTGCAGCAACAAATCCCAATATAGTAAAAGCAATTAAAAGTGTAAAGAAGCATGTCCTCGTCCACAGAACTCAGATTATTATATTTTTCTGTACATAAAGCCATACATATGAGATAAATCTGGAGCTGACTGACAAGGTTGACATATTTCTTCTAATAAAAGGAGACAGAGCAGATTTCAAGTTAATTGATTCAGTAACATGAAAGTTGAGTAGCTGACATAAATGTCATTGAGGATGACCTTTATTTATTTATTTTTTTTATCACAACAGTTTATTATATTCTCTGCGACTCTGACAGGGCTCACACAGTTGATCTTTTTAAGTGTGATCAGACATGATCATCTGTCGACCGTCACAACTTCAACTGACAAAGACGCACAAAAAACATCTTGAAATAGCCATCTTTAATCCTGAGAACTGTCCATTTAGCCATTTATGGCTGGAGATTTGTCTGATGTCCCTGGTGTTGTCTGTCTTGGTGAGTATGTATGTTTAAAATGCTGAGTATTATATGGTCTCAGAAACATTTAATTTCAAACCCACTACAGACGGGTCCATGTCATCGGTCCGACAGCCCACTGGTCCGACATCCCATTAGTCCGACAGTCCGCAGTGCTGAACGGCTCCCGGCGGGCATATTTCTACCTTGATGGTGTGCCGCGGCTGGCTCTGGGTCAGCTGGGAAAGGCTTGAGGGGGAGCAGGCTCACGGCTTATGTGTTTGACACTTTCTTTTTCATTTTAACCCACACCATGATCTTTTCCTAACCCTAACCAAGTGGTTTTTGTGCCTAAACCTAACCAGACCTTAACCACAGGGCATCATGATGATTTCGGAACGGACTTCGGAACAATGGGTTTAATATGGTCGGAACAATGGGATGCCGGACCAAGGGGCTGTCGGACCAATGGGCAGTTCCCCTACAGACTACATATCATGCTTTTAGACAATGTGAGGTTACTTTTTATAAAATGTGTAATTTCCTTTCTCTTAGCACCTTGTCACAGGCTGGCTGGTCAGAATGATCCAGTGAGGTCCCAGACTGCAGTAGATAATCCAAGTGATCAAAGGGTCTTAATGCAATATGAGAGCTTTTTAAAGGTCAGCTGCAGATCTGCCATTTCTTATAAGTCCTGTGCTCTCCTCTGGCCTGCCAGCCATTAAAGGTCACATCATACTACTCTCCTGCGGACAAAAAGATGGCAAAGGGCTATGTGTGGAGGGGACCATTCTTCATCTAACAAGGGCCACAAGAGCGGACACTTCTATTATACTACATGCTGTCGTACCAAATTCACAGTGAGCTCTCTCAACACTGCGTTTGGCAGATATAAAGGTTTGTCCTACAGCCAGCGAAATGATTAAAGTCACAGCGGCTCAAGAGTAAGCTCTGAATTCCTGTGTGTTTTACTGAATAATCAAAATCTGCAGCCTCTAAATCTTACTGGTATTTATAGAAAGTACATGACATTACCTATAATGAAGTAAATTACACTGTTTTTGTCTGTGAATACTTGTCATCCCAACTTGTCAAATACCACTGCTTTGTCAGCGGACATACACATCAAAATATGATGCACTACGGGTAGGTAACCCCTGCATCTGTTTTGGACGTTCACAGACGGCATCTCAATTGACATTTGTCACATGCATTGTGTCTTTAAAAAAAGGAAATGTAGAGTTTCTGCTTGTTAGATGCAGATAGCCCTTTTCTAAATAAACTTACAACATACATAGGTAAAACAATTTTAGGTTAATTTCCCTAAGTTTAGGCAACAACAGCATATGATTAATTTGAGAAAAAACACCATGGTTTGGCTTAAAATTCTCACAGAAACTGAACAGTGACCTCCCAGGTGAAAGTCCAGAGTTTTTTACAGGTATCAGACAGTTAAATTTAATGTGTTTTAAGACCCGATCAAGACACCTTTTAACCAAAATTTATGACAGACTTTTGGACAAATCATGTTTCACTTATTTAAAGGAGCTATATGTTAGAAATCTAAAGCAAATAGTCATAAAATCCTCCTAATATGTCACAGAGACTAAGGAATAATGTTCATATAACATACTGATCTCACCAACAACAATAGTACAGCCAGAATATTCGCATTTAAAAAAAAATTTTGCGGTCCGCAAATCATGTTCATGTTTTGAATTTGTGTTTTGGCCTGTTGCGCCATCCACCGCCGTCTACCAGTCACGCAGTCAGTAGAGTCTCAGCATCAGTTACAGTTACGACTGAGCTACAGCAACACGGCGAGCAGCATTAGCAGTGTCCCGGTACATAGCATTAGCAGCCGGCTCCTCCTCAGCTGTATCCCGGCAGCAGCGTTAGCAGCAGAGAAGCCGGACTTGCTCGAACGGTCCACTGGAAAACCGAAAATCAAGGACGCGGCGATGCGGCCCTGCCACGGCAGCTGCCCGTGGGCAAACAAATCAGTCTCCAGCGTGCCGCTGTCCAGCAACCTCGAATCTGTAAGGGAGGGGGGGCAGACACGACTCGCAGCAGTATTTTGAATTTGAGTGCAGTAACCGTTTTGGTCACATTCTTACATACAGCGCCTTTAAGCATCGCAGGAAAGATGTGTTATGTAGGTTGTTAGAGTGAGTTAAGTCAGTCTACATTTTGCCAACCGGTAAGTGCAAGTATGAAGTAAAATGACAGTATTATTGTTTTTTAAAGATTAGTAACATTAGAAATATGGACTTTTACATAGAAAGGCTTCACTTATTTTCACAAAAAGGATAAATGAAATTAGATAAAATGTTTGTAGTAGTTAGGGCCTCACAAATTAAAATGTAATACTATGTGATGACTTTTAAGACCTTATGGTTATAACACTGAATTTGAGACCATCGCCCCAGTATTTGACAGCGTGGATTGTTTCCCACTGCCCCTAAAACTGACGTGCCTGGTGCATATCATACTACCGGAAAAGGTGCCTCTCAATGTCGACCTCTGATACCGAAATCACTGAGAAAGCGGCAGTATTTGACGAGGCCAGATTGAGAACAAGCTGATCACATAGGAGACACAGGTACACCATGTACATCATGTTTAGAGCATCTAAAGTCTGAGTGCCTCAGTACCACTTAGTAGCAGTTATTTGCACAGGGGCGGAGCCAGACAGTGTAAACATTAGGGCACAGCTCAAACCAAGGGGCGTCCAAGGACATGCTCCCCAGGGAGGTTTTTTCGTCATTTATGGCGGCTATATGCACTATTTTGCAAACCATTCAACATAACAGAATGCCTAAAAATCTAAACATTATTTGGGGAAAAAACATCCTGTAGAGCCTACATCCTATTTTGTATGTAATTGTTCTCCAACTGTTTTCATCATTCTGTGACCATAACACAACAAATGTTGAGGATGAATCATTTTCACTTCTGCCAACTAAAAGGAGGGGAAAACTGTCTGATTTTTAAGTTACGCAGCATAGATAGGATAGGAATTTGGTGTCAACAGCATTAATTAATCTTCACACCTGTTTTTGTTAAACAAAGCTGGAGTAGAGCTCACAGGATGAATGTTTAGCAGACAAATCTGCTACATTGAAATGGATGTGACATGAGTGCGGGCTGCTAATTGCAAATCAAGAATTTCCCAACAACACCAAGTTAGGCTAAAAGAGGAAAACTCAATTATTTTAGATTCTTTAGGGAAAAGCACAGTAGGATTAACAACATGGGCCTAATTATTGTCTAAATGGCACAGTGTTGAATGTATTTTAAAAGTCTAACAGATTTGAGCCTTTTGAGAAAACATTCGGGGCTGGAGCCCCAGAAGCCACCCCGCTTCTCCGCCTCTGCTTTTGCAGATGCTTGTGAGTGATGATACATCTTTTTAAGAGAAAAGGACGCTGACAATTTTCACCAATAATGACATAATCAAAGCTAAAACTGTATACTTACTTTCAACCCCTGTACTGACCTTTTCTTTTAAGCGCTTTGAAAAAAACCTTTTAAAACTGAAAACACCGACTGAAGATGTAATTCAAGAAGAGGGAGCTGCTATCCACCTGACACTTTTAAAGTATTTAAATTGAAGGAGCAAATTTACTGTGCCCCACATTTTCCTTGTTCCTCTCTTTTCTCATAGTTAATACACAGTTTATAATATCTGTGTATGTTTCAATGTGTATATTAAACATGTTATTAGTTTGAATTCCCAGAACACTTTCATATCTGTGTTGTGTGTGCATTGTGCATGTGTGAAAGAGTTAATAAAGTAGTTTAATCATTTTTACTGCTCACTTGTTTGTTTTGTGGTTTAAAGTGTAATATATAAAAGTGTTTATATGTAAAAGTGAGATTATCATTCTGTTAATGAAAATACGTTTGTCCAAAACATTTTAGTGAACGATGCAGAACCGCATGAGATTAATCTGAACGCTTTAATTTTTGACATTTACATTTTACTATATCGGGGCAGGGAGAAAAATGGAGCTAATTAAGAAATGAAATGAATTTAATTAATCTATTGTGGCTTGTGGGAACCCAGCAGCATTGTGAAGGCTCATTCAACCAAATAAAGCCTATGTATGTGGCGATGTATTCATGTGGTTAAACACTGAAAACACTGTCAATTGACCTCTGGCGTTCTTGTGTCAATGATGTTTTTCTTTGTTTGTTGTGTTTTGGAAGAAAAAGACTCAGCGCTGTCATTTTTAATTGCTAAATCTCTTTTAGTAACATGAAGAGGAAAATAATGGAGCTTGTGGAAGTTTTAGGAAAGTCTCACAGGGTAAGTCTGTTGTAGATATTATCATTAAGTTCAGTATATTCTAAGTGAAGTGTTATGATGAGTTTTGTAATTTACTTTGGACTACCCTCTTCCCCTCAAACTAGTGGTGGACAAGGTAAATTCAGTCTTCCCCAGACAAGGGAATGTGAATCTGAAGCATTCAGCACGTATACTGTGGGTGGAAAGAAAATTTTTATAGTAACAGCAGCTGTGAGAGCCGTGGCCCTTACTCATGTCCTGTGGCTGTGCTGTTTCTGGTCTATTGAGGCTCTTTCAGCTCAGAAAATGTATCTCTGCCTCTCTTACAATAGACCTTTTCTCCCTGTATGATTGTAGAAAATTAGTGCAGTGGCTTTCACTCTCAGGCACAGTCATCAGCCTCCTGCTCACGCTGTTCTAATGTTTAACTGTGGAATATAGACTTCTGGAAATATCTTAATGTGATGTTATATCATCTACAAACGTTCACTTTGTCAGTTAAAAAAATGCTATCAGTGCTAACTAGCTGTTTAAACTAAGAGGATTTTGTCCATTAAATGAATGTTTCCCCTGCACAATGCACCCACAGTGCTATAAATGAAGTTACCAAAATGTATAAGCTGCAGCTTAAGTTTTATGGGTCTGCAGCAAGGGTGTGGGTTTTGTTTTAACGGTGGTGGAGGGGGCATAAGAAACAGAGTGTTTCGGGCCCTCCATCAGAACATTTTGAGCATCAAACACTTTCATTTCATGCATCCTGGTGAATTTGTATGCACCAATTAGTGTGGTCTCAGAAGGTAGACGACCGTCCACTAATTGGAAGATCAGGGGTGTGATTCCTGGCTCCTCTATTCAGCATGTTGAAGTATCCTTGAGCAAGATACTGAACAATGGCTTTTGCATCGGTGTGTGAGTGTGTTAAAAACTGATTAGCAGGTGGCACCTTGTAGGGTAGCCTTGGCCACCTGTGTGTAAATGTGTGTGTGAATGAACGAATGTAAGTGCTGGAAGACTAGAAAGGCACAATACAAGTGCAGGTTCAGGTCCATTCACCATCAACTTATGGTGAAAATAAAAGTCTTTCATGTTTTTAATGGGAAAGACAAATGCACGTTCTAAATATTGAGGGGGACATTTCCCCTGTGTTCCCCCTAAAATCTACACCTATGGTCTGTGGCTTTTCAAGATGAAAGAGGAAAACTCCCAAAAGAACTTAGTATAAATATAGTGAAATGGGAGAAACCTCGGAAAGGCCAGTTTAACCGTAATGTGAAGTGAAAGGGTTTTCAATTTGAAATTCAACTGTTGACATTGGCCACTGCTAAGCCTCAACTATTAGGGTTTTATTTACAGTTGGAGGGTGTTTTCACTGTCTGGACTCAACTTCTTAAGTGATGTTTCGAAGACTAATCAACAAACTGAAGTTAAGCTAGCTGTTGACATTCAGTTAAAACCTTCAAACTGCATCTCATTTTCTATTTCCACACGTTAAATATAGAATCTTTGACATGTGAGTGTTGAAATGTAAAATTTAGAGGGTATAAACTGTCTGGAAACGTTTCTTAACATGGAGGTGATGGAGCTAGCTGCTAGTAGTTAATGGTGCAAACTCCAACAACGGCAACAGAACTTACAGTGCTATCTGTGCTAACCAGGGGGGAACCTTAGGGTAGGCACTTTGCCTCCACAACCACAACATCCTGATGTCAGCGGTAGCCGCGGTATGAGGTGCAATGCAAAGCAGCAGTGATGAGCGATCACACGTGGCCAGATAGGTTTACCGCAACAAACCACAGAGAAGCTCGGATTACAACACACACAGAGGTAGCGCGACTTCATGCTTTGCTCAGGATGCCATTACTCAGCTATATCTTTACATGGCATATAATGGTTTGCTGCTATACTCATGCTTTGAATGTTGCATAGCCTGCAGAACCTTTACAGGCCCTGACAAACCAAGTAGACGGTTGACTGTCGGTCAATGTTGGACCATCGGTGATCGTCTGCTGTCTGAATTTTGTGGTGTATCCCACACAGCTGGCCCTCATCGGCCCTTGTCGACTTTTTTTCAGCCAATTCAGTACGTTGAATTAGCATCAGAGATGGCGGGGTCCATTGGTTAATGAAATCACTCTGGTTGTACAGACTTGTACACGAGAAAAGAAACTAAAGCAAATGGCTACAGTCAAGACGAAGTGAGATCAAAACAGACTTGTTTTAAGGTATGATTATTTTTAAGCCATAGTGCGCTTTAGCAGAAATAGTAGTGACTTTTTTGTGCTATTGTTCGGTATAAATATGCTCTGTTCTTTCAGCCTTAGATTGTGTTACTAATGTGCTGACTGGCTAACTAGCGTCAAGATTATCCTCCGGGTTCCTTTTTGAAAGACGAATGCAGACTACCACCATCTGCTAGTATGGAGAGTTTCCTCTCAGGCAGATGCAGAACATATGTGCTGGTTGTTCGCAGGCTGTAGTTTTTGCGGTGTGTTCAAGTGCAACGTTTTGGATGAGACGGGGGACATGAGGTGACGCAACAGTCGGCTTTTGTTGTTGCTAGTTTGGTGTGTGTGGGCCTTAAAAAGCAGCTTCAATAAAGCTGTACAAAGTAACAAAAGTTGTCTGAGGCAAAAAATTGATTACACTTTTCAAATAACTTGTCGAACACTTGATAAAAATTAAAATCATGCATTGAATGAAATTATGCACTCTCTCTCCTTCTTTAACTCCTGTAAATGTGCCTGTGTGTGCACATGTGCGTGTGTTTGCATCACCATACCAGGCGTAACAGAATCATGTAGACTTCAGGCTCACTTTCCGAGCTAATGATTTAAGTAGGGCGTCATTAGTAAGTCGTTGACAGCTGCAGCGGGACATTTGTCATCAGTGAAAAGGAGATTTTGAGGGGTGACATTAATGAATAATGCTGCCTTAATCAGAAATGTATGCCATGTTGCCTTAAGCTTACTATGAAGATTTATTTCGATCGTATCAAGATACTCAGCTTCCAAACTTTGGAATCTATCTTTGCAAACGTCTTAATGGGTAGAGTGAAAATAAGTCTACCAAGAAAACAGCAACAACATCCCTCATGTTGTGCAACTGCATCAGTATCCTCTGTGCAATCCACTTTGCAATCCAACTATGTCTAATGTCCACTTATGGAAGTTTGACCAGCCTGATCTGGCCCAACACAGACAAAGATCCCAGCTGACTGTGGCATCGCACAGCTAAGAGTGTTTTCCTGTTAACGCAGATCAGCAGTGACACTCAGGATTAAATCTGTCCATGGTCTATATACTCATGGTGTGGCAATAAACACAAGCAACAATAGCCCGATCTGCAGTTTCTTCATTTCTCTGCTTATATCCAGCTCCTCTCAAATCATCTGCCTGTAATTGAGGTCTGGGAAGTCACATTTCTGCATCTCTTAGAAAAACTGAGAGTGGATGTTGGCAAAAAAGGAAGTCTATTTTTTTCTAGAGATGTGTTTGTGTTACTGAGATGAAAAGTGTGTCTGCGCACTGCACTGAACTGTGGCTGTTACTTCTTCAGGTGTTAAGTGTGTAAGTATGGTATCTGATTTAAAAGAAATGAAAATTCCAGTGTATAAATAAACACTGTAATGGCAAAGTGACACAAATGGTGGGAGGATAGGATATTTTTCTACTGGCTGCTACAGAGAAAAGTGACCGTTGGAGTCGGAATAAAAAGGGGAGTTGTCAAATGAGAGGAGAGGAGGAGGGCAAAGAGAGAAAGACCTCCACCAAGGTCATACCCCCTTCATTTATCACCAGTGTTTGTCACAGTGGTCCCCTTGTCCTATAGCATGCTATAGTCATCTTGCTCTCTGTGCCACTGGGACAACTTTCTCCGTTAGCATGACATGCCACAGTGAATGTCTCTTGATTACCCGCCACATGCACTCACCACCGATCCATAGACGACATTATTCAGGTACAAAGCAGAAGCCGGAGAAGGATAATGTTTCCTGAAAAACCACTCGTGTGTTGATAACTGACACCTTAAGTCATGCATATTGATTACATCCTGGAGGCATTAGCAAAATCAGTTGAATCTGCAGAATGGAGAGGTGGAATGAACGCTGCAGCAGCGAGCGAAAGACATTTAAAGACATTTGAATACAAAGGGCTGTGCCGTAGTGATAGGAGATGTAAATAAACCAGCCATCAGGATGCATTAGCTTCAGCCTCAGTAGCAACGATACACCACTGTGATTGACTGTGTTCGTTAAATGAGAAACAGAGCAACCAGGTGGATGAGTCATTCTGAAGTCATGCCCTCAACAGACGGCCTCATTGTCCTCTGTGAAAACATTTTCAAGACTTATTTATGGGAAAGTTTCTATCCACTTCATTGGCTAACTTCATTTTTGCAAATTACCCCGAAAAAAAGGCTTGCCCTCCATTTAGATGTCAGTGTCTCTTCAATTATTGTTATTATGATGAGGTGTGGTGTGCTGCGGCTATCAGTGCGCTTCCACCTACTGTATGATGCCCTTTTTATTTAAGTCTAAGGTGGTTATGAAGCCCATAATCTGTAATCACGGTGACAATAGCCAAGTCATGCCTTTAATAAAGAGCTGCAGCACTCCAGGTGTTCTGGAACCAGACCAATGTTTGTGCAAAAGTCACGGGGACAGACAGTGTTTGCAGCAACACATTTTTCCAGGAAAAATGTCTCTGGGTTCCCGGCATCTACCTCAGCAGTGAGGAGAGAGGCACCTCTTCGGATTTCCTGCTGAAATCCAATGTGGCATCTTCAGTTTCCAGAGAGGCGCGTTATGGCTTTTCAGTCGTGATTATGAGGTAACCACCACCACAGACAGGAGGTGGAGACCACATGAAACTTAACACCACAGTGAATGCACATGGAAAAATGACAGCACATGGATGCTCTCCTGGAAAATAAACGCACGTGCACACTTGCAAGCACAAGTGCGAGCACATATACTGCTCACACTAATGTGTATGTGTACTAAAAAGCCCTACAGACACATACCAATCACAGCTTCGCCAAGCTCAAAGGCATTTATTATTAATAGAGGAAATCATAGGAGGCTTTTAATTGGAGATGCTCTAGTTGGTGTCTCAGAGGTAAGCGGGGTGCTGTCACTGTCGATCTGCAAACTTCCTCAGCTCGGAGAAAAACGACGGGACGTCGCACTTTCATGTGCACCTCCTGTTGACTGTGAAGGATGTAATTTGAAGCTGTCCTTCTCCTCTCACCACAGCTTCTGATTAGCAGCCCTGACTCCCAGGCTGGAGCATGCTAATTCAGGAACAGCAGTCTGGGAATCACCACCATTAGTGGCAGGTATAGAGAGTAAACGGCATAATATGCAAATGAAAGGCAAGGCATCACCTTGGCTGTCAATCACCAAAATGAAGAGAAAAAAAAAAAATTCCGAGCGGCCGCTAATAATACCTCAGCAGAGGGAGGGAGTGGAGGAATGCAGATGAAGAGAGACAGGGAAAAGAAGAGAGGATAAAAGAAAGCAGTGTGGAATCAAAGCCGGCTGGCCTGCGCACATGTGAAGCTGTGATCGAGGCAGGCGTTCAGGCAGTCTGTGTGAAATGAGCTCAGACACTGTCGTGAGTTAATGACAGGAAGGGCTTCGATGCCAGGACACTCGTCATCATCAGAGGTGGTTTGCTGTCTGCTGTCACCAGTTTGTCTCCTTCAGTGGTGGAAGAAGAACCCCGACCTTATTCTTAAAATAAAAAGAGGAATGCCACAGTGTTCAAACTCTGTTACAAGCAGAAGTCCTGCGTTGAATATTTCACTTAAAAGGTCCAGTGTGTACGGATTAGGGGGATATACTGGCAGAAATGTAATATAATTTAATAAGCATGTTTCTATAGTGTATGATAACCTAATAACAAGAATCACTGTGTTTTCAATACCTTAGAATGAGCCATTTATGACAAAACAGGGAGCAGATCCTTGTCCATGAAATCCACCACTTTGTATTGCCTTGTTTCTACAGTAGCCCAGAAAGAACAAAAGGTGAATGGCCCTATCTAGAACCATTCACCTTTTCTCATCGGCCACCTTAGCTAGCAGCCCCTCAACGACGAGCAACATCGGAAAAATACTGACTTTTTAAAATGAAACCGCTTCATTCAGTGTTTTTACCGCTTTAAATCATCGGGTCCCTTAGTTTTGGAGAGGTAGAGACCTCTGAAGATAATTCCGCTCCTGCTATAAACCTCCTGAACAATGAACACTGACATAAGTGAGGAGTTTTAGCTAGTTTCATTCTGCAATCATCACTGCTAGGTGCCACAAAATCTTACTCTCCATTCCTTTAAGTAAACACAGAAAAGTAGTTGCACCAAAATATACGTAACGTAGTAACTAAAAAGTACTCATTATGCATTATTTCAGAATAATGTCACATGAGTACATCACTTTAATGTTTCAACTAGTAACAGTGAAGCTCATTTTAACTACTTTATATACTGCTGGGTAGTTTTACCTATAATAATGCATCATAATTTATTCATTGATGGTGTTTTGTTTTAATAATCTAAATCTGCAAAGTGATCAATTTAGTGGGGTAAAACAACACACTACACAATACACTACTTGCCACCAAAATGTAGTGGGGTTAAAGTATTATGTAGCAAAAAATGGAAATACTCAAGTAAAGCACAAGCATATGAAAATTTATAATTAAATTGATATCACACATTTCATATGAGAAGTGACAATATCTATTTAAGGCCTGAAACTAAATGATGTACTTTGGGTATTAGGGTGTTTGAACTCAGCCCCAGTGTGCCGCAGACCTGTGGGTCAATCACAGTGTGTGGGCTGGCACGAGGATCTGAAAGTCTCTTATTTGTCACATATTGACCCACTTTGCCTGACAGCTTACAACTCAGAGCCATCAGTCTATCTGCTGCATGTGTCTATGTGTCAGGCTGTACCAAATTTGTAACAAAATCCTCAATTTGAATAAGGTGGTTTATCTGATTGAAATACCTAATATTTTTTTTATTATTAAATCAACTTTATTTCATTAATGAATGTTATGGTGCTGCTGTAAGAGGATCTGCTGCTAGAATAACAGGCCTGTTTTAAGCATGTGAGCTAACTAGCCAACGGAGACAACAGATAATATCACTGCTGTTTTGTATTATCACCACCAACTGGGAGGAAACCACAGCTAACTAACCTGATAACCAGAGGTTGATCCATCGCAGCAGGCCCGCTCCTTGTGCCTGTGCCAGTAAGTGGCGTTCCCAACAGGACCTCCTGTGTTACAAGTCTACTTTCTGTTTTGGGCAATCGCTGCAAAGCACTCACGGATAAATCTCGCGCTGTCTGCATGAAAACTGTGCAGGAATATCTACTTAACACAGGATGCAGACACGCATAAGGAAAAAAAGCTGCGCAGCATTCAAACTTTTTAGAATTTAAATAACGTCAATAAGGCTTCGATGCTTTGAATTCGGTACAGTCCTATGTGTGTGTATACACACACAATCTCCAATGCCACCTCTCCTCATGGAGCTCCCCCATGAGGCTTCTGGTGCCTTACCTCATTTGCACTCATCACAGCAACTTGGGACTGGGTTGACAGGCTCATTTTCCCCACTCTGCATGGAGCAGCACAGCAGCAATGCCTAGGAACAACCAGGCACCCAGAGTGGTTTTATAATTAGCTACTTGCTCTCTGCCACTAATGTACATGGAGCAAGAGCCTCCCTCTGAGTGTGTATGGTGAGCAGACACTCAACACGTGCAAGCAACCACTGATGATAATATGTAGGTGTATGGTAGTATATATTGACTGAGGTCGCAGTGACAGGCTGGAGAGAGGTGAGAGATGGAGGCGGGCAGGGTTGAGATCGTGTGTAGATGGCATTGGTCGTCTCGCCGCTCAGCGGGTGAGAATTGTGCCTGGAGCTGGTGGCTGATTGCTTTGATGTGAAATGATTGCATTTCACGTGGCTCTGGAGGTGCACAGACCACAGGCAGGGCCCTGGTCTCATTGTCACATGGTCAGTCAGGCTTTGGTTTGCCAGTGCTGTACCCCACGGGCCCCGAGGGGCAGGGGCAGATGTAGCTGTTGGTACATACGAGTGTTATGGGGAGTGAGAACTCAGCTGTAGGTTGCATCTCCAGGTAATGCCTCAAGGTAAAAGAGCATGCTCCTGGCAAGGAGGTGAAAATGAAAAAGGGAGGAAAGGTCTCTCTGGGAAGGGTTAGCAGGTTCAGTCCCTGATGGACATGCCCCTTCAACAGCAGGGCACAGAACAGGAGAAAGACTGGGGTACATGGTATGAGATGTGGTAAGAAAGAGAGCATGGGGAAAAATAGCAAACTTCAGAAATAAGTGAAATCACTACAATCTGTTTTTGCTTTATTTTTATTCTTTTTAATATTGACTTGGTTCTACAAGCCTTCTGTTGCAAGCCGTTCAGCTTCAGCTGTATTATTGCCTTCATAAATACAAGTTCATACTTGTGGGCTCTGGATGCTATGCAGCCACACAGGATTACAATGTACACAGTATCTCTGCTTCCCCACCACCTCTGCGCTCTTTTTTCCTGCCTCCATAGGACAGACAGCATCTGTTGTTCAGCCACGCTTATACAGCGGATAGAACATCCACCGAGTGTAGAGGTGGAAATGGAGCGATCAATTAGATTTTAACAAATGACTTTCTGTGTATTACCCAGCAGCTGTTAAATCGGTCAACCTTAGCACACTCCCCTCTCTGAGGGGATGGAGGAGAGGGCTTGTCTGCGCTGCTTGCTGTATCATGGCAAACTGCAGAGAAAGTCAGTCGTGGCCTGGGGCAGGAGTGTGCTACTCGTAGCGTGGCTTTGGACGGAGATGGAGGGACGGAGAATGGAGGATGGAGGTGGGTCAGTTGGACCCAAGAGACCCCTGGTGGAGATGATGCGGGGACTCTGGGCCAGGAGATGGGCATGCTACATATGGAGGTCCACAGTTACCTCAGGCAAAGGCCGGCCAGGCCATTTGTTCACTTCCTCCACACTTAAATATATAAATAAAAAATATCCCACTGTATCTATTACACTCTTGCACACTCACAGGCACAGACACACAGCATGTGCAGAAACAAGTATGCACACACAGGCACACTTCAGAAAGGACAGACCTACTTTTAGTCCTACTAGTAACCCCCGTCTTTCAGGGCACAGGCACAACTCAGCGACTCAGCTCCCTAAATGATGTAGTTTTATGGCAAAGTGCTACTAATGGCTCAGCAGTACGTCTTAAAAGGCCACTTAAAAGCTAGCGGGCCCATAAACTGCGTGACACACAGCAGTGGGATTTGACCACACAATACTCATTTTAGTGACTGAATGCATGGTGGTGTGTGTGTGTGTGTTGGAGATATGGAGGAACGGCGGTGTATAAGGTGTGAGTGTATTTGCAAGCACGGTTACACCATTTCACTCGTGTTGCCTTGCTCAGGGTTTATTTTCCAACAGCAACCAGATTGGAACCAGTTGAGAACGCTTGGATGTGTGATGACGGAAGCAGGAAGTTATTCTCACCTCGGACACACAGATGGACCCATAACAGATCAGATGTCTAACATGCATGTCCTCTGTATTCTGTATTTCCTGGGAGGAAAAAAGAACACAGCACTTAGAAAGCTGCTTTTTTTCCCTTGTTGCAATTCAGAGCTGTAGACAATAGTTAAATCAGTTAAAAAAGAACTACATCTTTCCAGCTGCACAGGCACTGTAATCACCGAGCACATTAGAACAGAAAGCCTCTACTTATGGAAAGTACTGTAAGATGACAGAGAGGTTGGCGAAGTCTACCATTATGTTTTGATAAGATGGTTGCCATGCTAACCCTTAGCGAGATGAAAAAATGAAAATGCTTAAAGTCTGTCACATAACCTTGACACAGTTTTACGGAGAACAGAAGTTTCATGTAGGTTTGATCAAGTGAGGACAATATTTGCACAAGATTCAACTGCAAACTATCTCACTATCCATCTACTATATTTATTCTTAATATCTAGCTATAGTTGCTTCAACATCAGCTGGAGGTTAAGCATTTATAGCATGACGGTGATTTGTTTCCTACATTTTTGTGTCTTGTTTTGACCCACTGTAAACATATGTAAAATGTATTTTTCAGTTTGTTTGCTTTTCTGATTTTTTTTTTTCATTTAATGTGTATGACTGACTGGGAGGAATCTTCATCCAGACATTTCAGAACACCCAAATTAATAGCAAGCATATAACAGATTGGATTCTTTCTTTCTGTCCACGGAATAGTAGCATCATCATCATCATCAGCAGCAGCAGCAGCAGCAGCAGCGGAGAGAGGATGTCCGCACAACAAACATTGCTGCTCTGACTCATCCTGATAAAGTGAAAAAATGTAATTTTGTTTATGATGAGAATTACTCTCCAAATTAATTTCCACAGCAATTAATCTTGATGCCTCACCTAAAAGATGTGCGGTGCTCTTTGGGAGAGGTGATAAAATGCAAAATAATTGAATTGATTATTTAATATATTTTTGTAATGACTAAGCTGTAATGGTTTTTACTTTTTAATGGAGTTTTTTTTTTCCCATCATGAACAACCTATGTTGTCTTTGTTGTTCAATAGCCTATGGGCTCTCAGATATTTAATAAATGTCCCTTTATTGTGCTTTACTCCGTAGGTGAAGTATTGCCTCTTGTGCCTTTCATATCCTCCTCCCCCACTTGGTTACCAAACCCAAGCCCCGTAACCCCATTGAGGAGCATTTCTTAATTAAACCTTTATTTATCTACTTGATTGGTATATAAGAGGGGACAGGGTTAAGTCTGCCATTCACTATCTCATATTGGGACTTGACTGGTTTCAGCCCTGAGGGAATAGGTCTTTATAATTTCAACATCAGGCCCACTGAGTGCTATAGTTTGCATAGGCGTGCAAGATAGGGGCTTAATAATAGGGAGGTGAGACAGCGAGTCGTCCTGTGGAGCGATGGAAACTAATGAGATGGGGTTTTTTGAAACAGAGGAGGGAGTAGAGGAACAGAAGGTGGAATGAAAATGATAAACAAAACAGAGCAATTCAGACCTGATAAAGATTCTCATTTTTTTTTTTTACCTACTAGATGAAATAATGCAAAAATGCTTCCGTCTGGGGCTGAGTCATGGTGCCTTCACACCAGCACACTATGGAAGAAAAGCCGTATTACCTTGGACATTTTATTTCAGTGGGGCTGTGGGGCAGAAAGCAATTACACTAACAGCAGTGAAGAACAAATCTTTTGAAGGTGAACAACACCAGCTAAATTTTAATACTGGAATATTTGTTCAGCACTCAGGAGTGGGGGTGTGATGCATTTTTTTCATTTAGAACTTTTAGCACTTCTATGAAATATGCATTGAACGTCACCACTTATTGGCTCGGTTCTCAGGATTTTGTTGTTTGGTCGGTTCACAAAATTATGCAGACCGTCACTGGACTGCAAATACTGCTGCTCCCCAGTGTGCCAAATTTCACCCCAATTTATTTTAGCTTGACCATCATGTTTGACCATCAGTGGTGGGTCACAGCCTGCCTCAAACCTTACAGGAGAATGTAAATCTTCTACAGAAACAGCCCAAGCCAAATGCATAAACAAAAAGCAACAGCAGAAAAGACACTGGGAATTCCAGCAAATTAACTTGACAGTGGTCAAAGTAGTTCTCCAGTTTTTTGCTAAAGCTTCAATCCTAAAACTTAACATTACTACCTTAAAAGTCCTGTAATCACACTACATAAAGAAATTTACCTTCAACCTGCATTAAAGGTTCTGTATATGACTTTCAGAGCATTAATACAGCAGCAAACAACTATTTGCAAAATAAAGATATAGTGCAGTGGTGGCATCCTGAGCAGAAAATTAAGTCACCGTCTCTCTATGTGTGTTGTAATCCGAGCTTCTCTGTTATTTGTTGTGGGAGATTGTCAGGATGTGCCTGCATGTGAGTTCCTGTATGTGTATCCCATTGATTTATTATAATTACTAGATACTGGATGCCAACGTGGCGTCTATTCATTCCAGTGGAGTTGCTCGCCTGGCACAGATGTCAAAAAAAAGTTTTTTAGATTATGGGTTTACTTAGCAGTATGCAGCTCACTGAATATGCGCAGTAGTGTTTCTCCTGCTGGCTATGCCCGTTGTTTCCTGCTGAGCTCATAGACATTACATTATGATGATGGTGATGTCACTAATTTTTAAATCACTTATCTCTGCTCCAGGAATGTTTTACAGATATAAAACCTCCATGGATCAAACATTCATAATACAAGTCATAACTGACCTTGTTTGCAGTTCGAGGTGTCCTGTTAACACTTTTACAGACATCTCTTTTATAATGGTGGCCTATATGTGGAAAATGTTTTTTGGGCCGCAGGGGATTTATTCGCTGCAATACCACAAGTGGCCACTGGAAAAATTTGGCTATAAGACTGAGCTGCTTTCATAGGGGCCTGGTGCATCCCACTGGCTAGATAATCACCGCTGCTCTGCACAGCACTGCACTTACAGCTGATATTGGACCCGCGGCCTTGCAAAGGCATAATGCCTACTAGCTAGCTCCACCCACACTGTTAGCTGTTAGCACTATTGCCAGTGTTTGCCCTGTTTGCACTATTAGCAATGTTAGCCTTCAGCCACTGGCTCGTCCATCTCCATGAGAGCCGTGTGCAGACAATCCTGTTTCAGACTCTGAATCATCGATATGCTCTAAATGTCATATACAGCTCCTTCACTTGACTTCTGGTCACTCGAGGGAGGGGCATCAAGCTGTTAACACAACACTGGCATATTATCACCTAATGTAGCTGATATGGCTAATGGTGACAAAAGGCCTATTTGCACATCCAGCACTCATGGGGCAGCATTATCATTTATATGGAGTTGACTTTCAGTGGTCATGACAAATTTAAGTCCAATAGTCGCTCTCCTTTTAAAGGGAAATTTCGGTTTATTTCAACCTGTCTCCTATCATCCTAATTTTAAAGCTAAGGCTGCAACCGGTCCCATTCCTTACAACAGAGGCATTCCTCTTCTGTAGGCATTCGGGTACAGCATTCACAGGTAATGTTACACCACCAATCTCCAGAGCTAAATCCTTCCAGCAGCCATTCCTCCTCTGTCGTCCTCTACCTGTTGTGCCTCTCTCTCTCTCTCTCTCTCTCTCTCCTCCGTTCTTCAATTTCACAAAGCTCTTTGTCAGTGCATTCTGGCTCAAATAAATAAGGGCGGCCATAAAACTCTGCAAAATCAAATTCCTCCTTCACAAAGTCGAAGTCTGGCAAAAAGTCAGCCATTATTCTATAAATCTTTCAAAAAATAAATGAATGAACTTTTCAGGCTACCATCCGGTTCTGCCTTGTGGCTTTTGCTGATTGTTCTCGCGAGATTTCAGGCACGGTATGAGATCACTGCTTGTTCTTGCAATATTTCGGCCGTGCTTTGGGAAGCAGAGGTAAATGGTAAACACACCGTAAGGTAAGACAACAACTCTGAAGACGACCTAAATGTGGAATGTTAGTATATAGGCGATGGCCGCCCTTATTCATTTGAGCCAGAATACACCGACGAAGAGCTTTGTGAAATTGAAGAACAAAGGAGGAGAGAGAGAGAGAGAGAGGCACGACAGGTAATGTTAGAGGACGACAGAGGAGGAATGGCTGCTGGAAGGATTTAGCTCTGGAGATTGGTGATGTAACGTTACCTGTGAATGCTGTACCCCAATGCCCACAGAAGAGGAATGCCTCTGTTGCAAGGAATGGTAAATGGTAAACAACAAACATGGCAGCACACCGGTAAGGTAAGACAACACGTTTACATGTTGTTTTCTATATGTTCTCTGACATTTATCCTAACGATATGAGGCGGTCTTTGTGGGAAAAAAAGCTTGTTTAGTGGACTAACATTGCACTTTGAAAGGATGCCCGTTCACTTACGTTTTAGACTCACAAGTCAGTCTTTAGACGCTTTGCTTAACTAAAGACTGATGACTTTCTCCCTGATTTTGTGTTTAGATGGGCGGATGCAATTTCAGAGTTTAAAAAAACTCCCTGCAGAACCAATAGTAAATCTGCAGGGCAGTCCTTTGGTGGCTCGCTGAACTCTTGTGCTTGTAAACATAGTCCCACTAGAAACACGTGTAGCGGTACAAAATGGCTCAGTCGTGCTTGCAGAAAACTCTGTCAAAGTTAGTAGATGTTTGTCGCGTTTGTGGCGACACATTCTCGCCAACTAAAAGAAACAAACATAATCTTTTACAAGGCCATGACTCATCAGTCCGACCGGACTATAGAGGGAATCGCCTTGTTGTTTACAAATACTTCGGGTAGAAAACCAGCAGAGCTTTTAGCTATATATATATATAACCTATGTTTCACATTTTTCACATCACTGTATCACCGTTTGGACTAATCCAATGTTTGTAAAGTCTATAAACACAATGATTGAACAAACATTACTATTTCTGTGTGCACGTTTAGCTGGGCTAACCGTTAGCTGTTAGCCCTGTTAGCCGTTAGCGATGTCTGTAATAGGTAGTAACTCATTAAACGGTTCGTGAAAAAAATATCTTTTCCAGCGGATATCTTAGTTACAACATGATTGACCTAGCAAAGCAGTTTTGTGTTGCTATGTGTGGTATTTATTCAGTTTTGGGAAATCATGATGTCCAGAAAGCAGCAGTGGCTGCAGCTGACAGGGACAGCTAACACTAGCAGCAAAGCTAACATCAGGACGTCATCTGTTAAAAGCCTCCCGTTGTCGGATACGACATGAAACTACTCCAGTCAGCTCAATAATGTTGTAACTAAGACATCTGCTGGAAAAAATATTTTCTTCACGGATGGGCACACGTTTGATAAAACAGAGTTAAATCTCTCGGCATCCATCTTCAAGCTCTCTGTGTGTTTGTTTCCTTGCGGACGAGAAAAGGAGGAGCGCACATTTCCGAGAAGGCGTGCCCTTTTCAAAAATGCAAGAGGCGTTGCTTTGTTGCTGGCCGTTTTCGCTGGTGTGTTAAACACAACACACACACAACACACAAAGGAGTGTCCCCAGACTATCAGAAGGCGGAGATCTCTGATTGTCTGGTGGCGAGACTACTTACGTTTTAACAGGTCTGACGCTACAGCTGTATCTAGGCTAACGGCTAACATGCTAACTATTGTTTCTATGTCACGAGTCACTTGAAACAAATTTAGGACGATAGCAGACAGGTTGAAATAAACCGAAATTTCCCTTTAATTCTGTTTTGGTTTCAACCAACTCCTGAGGGAATCATCTGCTATTGTTATATTTGTTTGCAGTTTGGTGTTGCACGGGGAGCATGCAGAGGCAGGTGATTATTTACCATAGGACCCTCACTACAAGCGGCTCCTTTTGCATCACATACCTGACCCATTGTTAATATAAAACATATTGACTGAGCAGCTTTAAGATGTAGTCAAACTTCAACATTCAAAGTACTCAATGTGAAGTATATTCTTGAATTAGGTCTCACTACATAAAACGCATATTTGGATAAATTTTGTTACTTCATATAAACTGTTTGGTTATGCACAACTTTGGACTTATTGTAGTTTGGCCACTTTACTCCAATTTGAGCACACAGTAACACTACATCAGTGTCACACAGAAAAAAAAATACCCGCACCTTGTGGGAGAGCCTCATTTTCTTGATGAGTAATTTAAAGGTTAAACCAACATAAAATCCCATAGAGCGAAAAAACTGCTGCTGTACTGTTCTCTGTGGGTTTTAAGCACGCTCTTCCAGCCACACCTCACAGCAGGTGTTTGGCAATTACAGCTGATGGAAAACACCTGCTGTCATATCACTGATTGAAGTGTGGCCAGAGGTGTAACATTTTTCAAAACCATAAAGAGCTTCACAGCAGCAGGGTGTTATCCTACATGATAATCTATGATATAATTATATGTTGTTACACTGTTTGGGAATTGGGCTCTTCTATCCTTTAAATGCAGTTAATGTTAGGGTTTTTTTGGCCATCAAGTGCTTCGTGCACCCATTGGGTTGTCAGGGTTACTGGTGACATTCACACTCTTGCCTTGCATTTGAGCAGGAGAAAATTGCTTTCTACATGTTCACAGCCCTAACCTGTAAGAGGAATTTTCATGTTGCAGCTGGGCTTACTTACTCCCTTTGTCTTTGGACAGTTTAAAATAATTTTAAAACTTTGCAACTACGTTCATGTCAGAACAATAATGCACATATTGTAGATCCAAGGAACAGGAATCACCATAGCTGAATAGTTCAATTTAAATAAGAAGTAAACATGCAGGGAACTATACACACAAAATGGACACATACTATAGACCCCTTTTCATATGAATTTTCATGGTACTAGGACTAAGTCCACATGACATCTCAAAAAGACAACAAATTGCAACCTTGGCTTGTTGTACTTGTACTTTATAAGATTCTGCTGATATTTATGCCAAAATGTATTTACAGTACTTTCGGGGACTGTCTAGGACCCCCAAAACCACCCATTTTGCACTTACACTTACCAGGAATGAAAAACATGACATCTGCTTCTGCCTTTTGATCATTTGGATCTGCAGTACACCTGTTTGTCTGTGCCCCTACCAAATTTCATGGCTCCACGAGTTTTATATCTGAAGATACTGAACCCTAAAAATGGTTTCCGGCTAAAAGTTTTTTTCGGGGACAACATTCCCAGGGGCAAAAAACTATGCAATTCTCAAAATTCAACCAAAATGTTTCACAGAACTAATTTTTTGGTCTCAAATAATACATTCATAAGGTTTGAACAAATCTAAAATGTCAACAAAAACTCAACTTGGTTAGAGCCATGAGCTAATACTGACAGGTTTATTTATTAAAAGCTCAGTCAGTCATTTTGTCGATCAAATTCTTAGGTTATTTTCAGCTAATAGTTTCAGATATAGTTGCACAAAAACAACAATCGTGCATGTTTCACCAGACTGTTTTTCAAAATTCAGAAATGTTTTACTACTGTGTTTACACAAATTACTGACAACAGAACAGAAAACTCAATCTCAAGTAATATTTTTATATCAACAC
Source organism: Epinephelus fuscoguttatus (assembly GCF_011397635.1). Lineage (NCBI taxonomy): Eukaryota > Metazoa > Chordata > Actinopteri > Perciformes > Serranidae > Epinephelus > Epinephelus fuscoguttatus. The sequence continues at coordinate 26,286,729 of NC_064767.1, forward strand.
AGCAACAAAGTTAAATATGAGTTAACAAGGATGCTTTGAACATCTTTATTTAAAAAAAACAAAAACATTTGCTTATTTGGCAGACTGACTATATTGATTTATTCATGACTGAAAAAATATTCAAATGAGCAGCCTAAAATATTCATCTGCTGAAAAGTTTAGAGGGCAGTTTCTTAGAGGACAAGGTTATCAGTGTTATAAGTGTTTCATGTGGTAAAGACACAGTGTGTGAAAAGTTTCAATAAAACTTGTCTTAAATGATAAAATGTTTTCAGACTTGTCAGATTCTGCAATCCTGATCCTGTATCTGTTGATAGTTACAATCCTGCCTCTATGGAAAGACTGAGGCCTGTACTACTGAGCCAGTTCAACATACTCAGGATATCTTTTTGTTATCTAGCTTCACTGACCCCAACACTGGCCATCTGGATAACCAGAATCACGAAGGTGATTATCAACTAGCTCTGTCACTTCTGGGTTTTGCTATCCAGCTACAAGCACGTTTATGTGAGAGAGGCGGGATTGTGAATAGAAAATATAGAAACTACTCTGAATACGTCACATTAAACATTATAAAGTAATACCTGACTGTTCCTGCTCCTGAAGCAAAGAGTTGAAAAGTAGCTTAGTTAATGACTAATGAGGTTTATCTGACTGAACTGTTGTATTTATAATAGCGGGAGCCAGCAGCGTGTGGATTAGTTTTCTAATCAAATACGATCTTTTGTTTTTATTTCCAGTTCTCATCACACAGGTGTCTCATGTTATTCTGAGCTGTATCAGAGTGAAAATCAGCCACACTGTCAGATATCACTCAGGGATAAAATAAACTTTGCATAGGTTAAAAAGCAGCCAAAATCATCAGCATGTGTTTAGTGTTGTAAACAATCTCTTTGTTTGTTAGAAGCTCTGTTTTAAAAGCAGTGGAAGTAGAGAGTCAAACAATGAAATTATTCTACTGACTCATAACAATATACAGGCCTACTCACAGGCCTACTTGTCACTCTGGACTCCTGTCCATGTCAGGTACTATTTTTCTAGTGATCTGAGTGGTCAGAAGTCAGATGTTGACAAGTTGTGATCCGGTACTTTAAAGTTAACCTGTGAACCAGCTTCGTAGGACTGAAAACCCAGGGTTGAACCTGAAGTTACCTCCCTAACCCCAAATCCTGCTTCGTATTACAGGCCTCTGGTCATTGATAAGAACGGCTGCCACTCACAACTCCTATTTTAAAGAATGGATAAGCTGTTTTACAAGGTCCATTTCACTACAATGATGGGAAATTAGCTTTTCTCTGGAAGACTCACCAGATTTGTCTGCCCTATTCTTTTGCTGTGTTGGGATATTTAGTGTTAGGTGTAATGATTGATATTCAAATATTTGGATTTCTTTCAGTATTTATTGTAATTAATATTTTGAACTTGTATTTGTACAAATCCCATTAGCATTACTGTTTGTGTCAATCCATCCAGGGACTATAGAGGCTGAAAATTAGCTAGCAGCTAAATCAAGTACGATGCAAATAGAACAAGTTTAAAACAAAGAAATATTAAACAAACTAAAAGCCAAAACTAAGCACATAAAACACAGAGAGAAAACAAGCTAAAAAGTCAAAGCATAAATGAAGCCTAGTAGCTTTGACTGCAAAGGCTCGGTCACCTTTGTGAATTAATCTGGACCTTGGAACGACAAGAAGCAACACATCCAAGGATCTCTGTGTGCAAGAAGGGACACAGGGCAATAGGACATCAGATAAGTAACTTGGAGCGAGGCCTCTCAGGGCTGTGGAAGTAATCAATAATACCTTGAGATCTCATCTGAGAGCAACAGGTAGCCAGTGTGAAGCAGTGAGATTGATGTTGCTGTATATGGTTCCTGACAAATAAATGTAATTAACTAAAATGCTCTGCTTTTAACCTGGTTGCTCATAGTGCGGACCCAGTCACCAGAATAAAATGTTGGCATTGTGCAAACCATGAATAAGTTACATTTGCATGTTTCATATCATATGAATGTTTCTAAAGTGATATTGCATGTGAGCTAACTTTATCATTGGGAGGTTGAGGGGGGAGACCAACAAACGGTAGTTTGTGTGCCTAAACCTTACTACATTAACCACAGCATTGCTAAAATGTAAAGTTTCAACATGTCCACTACAAAATAACATGCAAATGTAACATATCTGTGGTTTGCAGAAAAGTACAGTGCCAAATTTCTTTAGGACACGTGGGTTAAAATAAACCCCCACCTTTACAGATCAATACAGCTCTAAGCCTTGTTCAACTCGGTGTATTGGTGTTCCGTCCTATCTATGGTTCACTCACACTGTTCTCACCCACCCCTCATATAAATTTGTTGCCAGTGATTTTCAGGAAATAAGCTCAGACAAGTTGATTGTACTCTACCTGCTCAAAATGAAACATCAGCAAACAAGTGGCTAGTGAAGATACTCATGCATAATTTTCCTACCGAGATGTTGGTGGATCAAATCAGAGCTGACAGGTAAATGAATATTATATTTATCCTCATAATATGGGCAAAAACATGACTCCACTGGATGTTGATGGTCTGCTGAATGTAAGTTGGCATTTGTTTGCTGACATATTAGTCACTTTAGCCAGTTATGCTGTTTATCAGAGCAGTGTTTCTGTGTGTTTTTCTGCCCCCTCATGGTCCCAAATAGCTCAGTGAAGTTTTAAAAACTATAGAGCTACACTCACCGGCCACTTTATTAGGTACACCTAGTATTGGGTTGGACCCCCTTTTGCCTTCAGAACTGCCTTAGTTCTTCGTGACATAGATTCAACAAGGTGCTGGAAACATTCCTCAGAGATTTTGGTCCATATTGACATGATAGCATCACACAGTTGCTGCAGATTTTTCAGTAGCACATCCATGATGCCCATCTCCCGTTCCACCACATCCCAAAGGTGCTCTATTGGATTGAGATCTGGTGACTGTGGAGGCCATTGGAGTACAGTGAACTCATTGTCATGTTCAAGAAACCAGTTTGAGATGATTTGAGCTTTGTGACATGGTGCGTTATCCTGCTGGAAGTAGCCATCAGAAGATGGTACACTGTGGTCATAAAGGGATGGACACGGTCAGCAACAATACTCAGGTAGGCTGTGGTGTTTAAACCATGCTCAGCTGGTACTAAGGGGCCCAAAGTGTGCCAAGAAAATATCCCCCACACCATTACACCACCACCAGCCTGAACCATTGATACAAGGCAGGATGGATCCATGCTTTCATGTTGTTACATCAAATTCTGACCCTACCATCCAAATGTGGCATCAGAAATCTCCAGACGCATCAGACCAGACAATGTTTTTCTAATCTTCAGTTGTCCAATTTTGGTGAGTCTGTCCAAATTGTAGCCTCAGTTTCCTGTTGTTAGCTGACAGGAGTGGCACCTGGTGTGGTCTTCTGCTGCTGTAGCCCATCTACTTCAGGTTTCGACATGCTGTTGGTTCAGAGATGGTCTTTTGCAGACCTTAGTTGTAACCAGTTATTTGAGTTACTGTTGACTTTCTATCATCTTGAACCAGTCTGGCCATTCTCCTTTGACCTCTGACCTCTGGCATCAACAAGGCATTTTCACCCAGAGAACTGCTGCTCACTGGATATTTTCTCTTTTTCAGACCATCCTCTGTAAACCCTAGAGATGGTTGTGTGTGAAAATCCCAGTAGATCAGCAGTTTTGCAGGTATGATCATTTCAACCAACTACTGTATTATCACTTGTTCTCATTGGGTATATAATAGTTGATAGGGATTCTTTATAGGACTCAAATGATAATATATATATTTTTAATTCTTAATCTTCACAGTATCATATGTTACAATAAAACTTAAGTATACACTACATCAGTGTGGACTTTTCATTAGTTTATTATTATGTGTAACATCAGTTTTGTATTCTCTAGTGGATTGCTTGATTTATTGAGTACTACCAGGCCAAACCAATTCAAAGATTTTCATGTAAGTGTATTTGCTCAGCCCCTGGTGGCCAAGATGAGAATGACATTACACCTAAAAATAAATGCCAAGTAACCTCTCATTAAACATTCCTCCATCCCTCCCCAACCAACCACCCCAGCTCCCCTCCTCGCCCCCCGCAGGGAACAGCTTAGGTCATTACAGTCTGCTGTCAAAACCTGTGACCGCTCCGCGTTGGAGCCGCCAGGATTAAGGGCTGTGAAAACAAGAACAAGGAGGGAAAGGAGGTGAAAGCTGACAGAGGGAGCAAGGCCTTAAATATTTTCCTCTTTCTTCCCCTCTTTTTTCCCCTGCCACAGTTGACCGCGTGCTGATTTTTGCAGCTACTTTGCGGCGGACTGCACTAATGTGAAGGGATATGGAGTCACATGGAAAACATGGAGAACGAGACTAGTGCACTGAAAATGAGGAACAAACATCTCCTGACTGTTGAGTCAAGATATCACTGCTCCACACTCTATCCAACCCAAACTATATACTGTAGCTATGAAACTATGTTTTCAATCAATTTTGTTTCAAAAATACAGAAAAATACTGCTCATCCGATATCAGACTTAGCTGAGTTGCATGAACTATAAAACTGTCAAATGAATGAAAAAAGCATCTGCACATAAATCTTTAAGATTTTTGTGCATATTAGAGTGTGCAGGTGCTTTTTTCCATTCAAATACAGGGTCTCCCCATAGATTTACTTGTGGCAGCCCACCACAACATCAGCATTTGCCGACACACATTGATTTTACATTTTTGGAGCTTAACCATTACATTAGAGCCTCGTTGGAATATATACACCATTCAGTTATTCAGAGCTCCACAGTCTGAGCATGGCGCGTACTCTGGGCACAAACAGAGCACTACAACATCAGGTCCAGTAAAAGTGAAACTTAACTGTTCGTTAATCTATTTAAAAACAGAACGTTGCATTTCTTAGAACAGCACTTTAATTTTAGTGTTGCCCATAGTTTTTCCACCAACCTACTACTACTACTACTACTACTACTATAGATGAAACCAGCTGCGTACCGATGGAAACCGCACACCCAGTGGCATGTTGCTGGGTTTAACCTGTGTAATGGCAGCAAAAAATAAAATGCTTTAATTGGCCTCTGTAGCAGCTGCTTCTCTAATCCAGTGGATCCCAACTGGATAACCAAAAGGGTCTAGATTTCTCCTTAGTTATTAGTTCAAGGCCCACACAGTTTAATATATTAAACATTATATGTGTGTTTGGCCATGTCATCAAGCTATTTTGTTGTCTCTGTCAATTAGCTGTCCGTTAGTTTCTCACTCTACAGCAGGAAACGGCACTTCAACATAAAAGCTCTGTGCCGGATATATTTACTGTACACATTCGTAGGTCACTTGTGGTCCATTCAAAACGAACCTTTTGGACCATGACCCACCAGTTGGGAATCACTGCTCTAATCCATTGATCTGCTCTGCTCAGCACTGATCTATCCCACTACAAACTGGATTGATCAGTCCTCCACCCTACAACTCAAAATCAACAAATTTCTGCTGAGGAGAAAAAAGAACTCAGGAAGAGTTCCATCTACCTGCACTGAGCCGTTAGTAGCGGCCAGAGATGCTGACCTGAGTCACATCATTTCAAGTAACTCCCTGCTTTTGGTTTTACCTGCTTGGCGTATTAAAAGGATGATGTGTCGGTGAAGGTTCTCAGTCATCCAGGTCATGGTAATCATAAGTGTTATATCGTGGGCAACTTGGCTTGCTTGCATTTCTTGAAGACGTTTCGCCTCTCATCCAAGAAGCTTCTTCAGCTCTGAAACTAAGAGCTCACATGTGACCACAATGACTCTGCAAGGGTTCACACCCAGAGAGGCGAAATGTCTTCAAGAAACGCGAACCAAGTCCAATTGCCTACAATGTAGCACTTATGATTAGATGGATGATATACCCCAAATCAATGAAATTAATTTAGCACTGTTTGGTTAACCATTTCTGATTTTCAACTTATTCTATTGATCTGAGTATATGCACTGTCCATTTGCTGCAGACCTCACAAATTTGGTGGACAATGCTTAGGACACAAACTTTTGACAACTGAGATTTGAACAAGATGCAACAGGAAGTTGAGGTAGTCTGTCTACGCATATGGGAATGTGTGTGTGTGTGTGTGTGTGTGTGTGTGTGTGTGTGTGTGTGTGTGTGTGTGTGTGTGTGTGTGTGTGAGTATTTTTTATTTGCATTCAGAATTTGTCAAGGTTGACAACAACAACAAATTGCATTCTGGATCAGACACACAGGGGTTGAAGGGTTGAGGCAGCATTCTTGCATCAGACCTGTGTGTGTGTGTGTTTCTCTTGCTGTATATCTGTGATGTTATCTGAAAAGAGAGATCAAGCCATGCAGGTGTCAGCAGGCACGGGGAGAATATTTGACTTTATCTCAACCGTTTACTTCTATGTTGACACCATCAGGAATTTTCAATTTCAGCCCAACAAAAGATCATCCTCCGCTTTTCCCTTTTTTTCACAGGGGGAAAAGTACAATACACTATTTTGTACAAGCACAATCCTAACTGGATGCACCCACAGTAAATCAGCACCAGTGAACTGGACTGCACAAAGCTGAACCATGACTCCATTACCCACCAACATTAATTTGAAATGAGTGTAAAATCATTTTTCTGTTTGGACCTGCTGTCCTGTGGAGTGGGCCTGTTTGGTGTTTTATTTACCGTCACCTCCATGCCCAGAACTCTGTTAATCCTCTGTTTGTGTTCAAACACCTTCGCTGGTTGCTCTGCGTCAGTCTGTCTCCATGCTGGCTGCTGTGAGCAGTCTGTGTATCTGGCTGCCAGTGGAGCTGATCTGGCAGGCAGCCTGCTGTTGGGGACGATGCCTGATTTCAGAGATGTGTGACAGCGGATAGTGGATCAGTATTGTCTGTCTGCCCTGCTGCCTTTCTGTCTGTCTGCATATCTGTCTGTGTGTTACCGTGTACGTCTACTTTCCTGTCTCCCCATCCGTCAGCCGGCCTGTCGGTCTCTGAGTTAACAAGGATGTCTTCTTAAGAGGCATTATTCATTTGGCAAGCTTTTATTTGTTTGATTTATTCATGACATGAAAATATACTTAATCAATACAAAATTCATTTCCTGAAAGGTTTTGAAGGCTGTTTCTTAGATGGTAATCAAAGGGTTATCCTGTTGTATGGTGAAGATTACACAAACTGTGACAGCTTCAACACAACTTTCACTTTCCTCTAAAACTCTGCTTTCAACCTGTCGCCCCCTGTAGGCCGCACACGAATGCTGACCCTGTTCCACGGGCCTTTCAGGGTCATCAGCAGGCCCCGTGTTCTGGCTCGGGTCCCTCCCCTCACCCTGCTACTGAATGGTACCCCTGATTATCTCATAGTTTTGCTGGATATTCCCTCATCTCCCCTTTAAAAGGGCCGCATTACTTCCAGCTCCCCAAACTTGTCAAAACCAATTTGCTTTCCTATTATTCCCTCAACTGATTCCACCATGACCCCTCCTCACAGCCCTCCCTCCACAAATCCTCGACCCTCTGCTTCCCTCAATCGAAACTCCCAACACGACCTGTGCAACCCCTAAACTCCCTCCAACCCCGTCCTGTGGACTCCTGTGAATTTTTTTTAGCCCGCGACCTCCTCTGTACCACTCTTATCTGTCTAAACGCTGCGGAGAGTTTTCTTTCATCTCTGAGCAAACCTTTAGAAGGAACGCAGTGAAAGGTGGTGAATGAGTCCGTCACACACACACACACACACACACACACACACACACACACACAAACAGGCCTTTGTACGAATGAAAGCAGACAGTGAGTCACTGACTACTAAATAAAACCTGTCTAATAGAGATCAACGAACCTGAAAAACTTTTTTTTTTTGACAGCGCAGGCAGCACTTCCACCATCATATCCTGCACAGCCCTTCAACCCCCCCCCTCCTTGCACCCACCTCATCCTTCTACCATCAATTAGCGCCTCACCAGTGACAACACAGAGGATCTTCATTAGTGGAGAATGCTCAATTATATCAGTTGATATTCCTTTCCAAAACTAATTATCCCAGTTGCATGGTACGGCTGACTGAGCCTGCCCTCACCCCGGGGCGCAGCGGTTACTGATGTGATTTGGTTTTGGCTCCAAGGTCTGCTTTCCTCTCCTCTCTTTTGTTATCCTCCTCTCCCTCTACGCTCATTCAACAGTCAGCACTCCCATCTCAGTATAGCCCCGTTTCCATTGCATGATACTTGTTGACCCTCTGTGTATTTTTAAAGTTCATGAAGACTCATCATGCTCACATTTTTGCCCATTAAAAACTAAGAGCCTGTGCATATGGATGCAGATCTTGCTCCTCCAGTAAAAGACATACAATTAGCAGTAATGTGGTAATTCTACAAAAAGCTCATCATAGGAGCCCTCTGTCTATACAATGCCATCCTGTGGGGGATAGCAAAAATAGACAGCCTGTACCACAGCTATAGCTGAAACAGAAATGGTGCAAACACTGTCTCCTCAAGAGAGGAAACTGGGAAGGAGGTGAAAACTGCAGAGAACATATGGTGCAGACGCTTAATGCCGCATATTGGCTCAAAGCATGTTTACTTGGAATTTATCCACTAATGAACAGCTATGACATCTGAAATATGTTGTTTATTAGGAAGATTGCTTGTATTGCTCATGGAATCTGTCAGCAGAAGTATGTCCTTTGTGTTACTGACTTCTTTGAATAAAAAAGGTCTTTAAAAAGGAGGTATTAATAGGTGCAGAAAATTATCATACTGTATACATCTTACCACTATGTTAGACATCTTAATGGTCAATGGTTCAACTTGTGAACTGAGTGAATTACTGCAGAAACTGAAGGCGAAAATGAGAGAAACTGTTTCGCTGACAGAAATTCACATAGTGGGGATTAAAATGAATAGGCAGGCTTAATTTTCTTTCATCTCAAACACATTACTTCCATGCTAATCACTTTGTTTTACATTTTCTGACAAGGTTTATTAGAAGGAATATTATCCAAATGTCTAAACATGCCACACACCTTTTGGAGTCAATGCATTATGTTTCCTGTCAGCTTCAGATTCTCTTGGTGGGCTCCTCGCTGCCCTCAAGCCAGGGACCGGCCTCACAGAAGGTGGGCCATTTAGTCACATTTCAAAGTAGCTCAGGCAGGGGAACACACTCATTACACATAATTCTTCTTCTCCTCTTTTCCCCCTGGCTCCCTCTTTAGTCCCCCCCACTCTCGCTCTCTGTATCTCTCCTCCTCCCTGTTTCAAAGACCAAAAGCCCTCATGGTCCTCCGTCCGGAGTCCGGAGGTAGATCACTTTAATTCTGCTTCACGGATCTTTTTCAAAAAGACCCGAGACCCGGAGACCTCAGAACCGGTGACCGATGGGTGAACCCGGGCCGACCAGCCAGGACCCGGGCGCTTGTAAACACAGCCAACGTCTCACACGCTCTCATTCCCCCCTGAGCGCTTTTGTTCCCTCCCTACAATGGCACAAGCAATTGATGTTGAGCAGAGTGTGTTCTTTTTAGTTTGGATGTGTTTGTTTGTTTTTGTGACCGCTGGTCATCGCATCCATCCGAGTCAGTTATATCGGCTGTCACTTGGCCGAGAGCAGCTGATCAATGATTTAAAGGTAGATTGTTTCTCTGGATTCACAACTCATTTAAGTGTTTTTTTTTTCACTGTTGGTTATTTTGAGGGATTGCATCCAAAGCTCCATGTTGCCAAGACAGTCTGACCCGTCCTGGGACAACTGAAAACTGCTCTTTCTAGGAGAGAGGAGGGGGACTGTCCTAGATGAACTGGTTTGCTTATGTGGGCCAGACCTGGATTCCACCAATGGTTCATAAGTTCATTTCCCTGTTTGGGAGGAGTCTCCGACCACAGATTTCTGCCTGATGTCATCATCCCAATTAACTCGCAGGTGATTGGGTGATTTGAGCACAACCAAAAATTGATCATTGCTGAAAAACATAACTGCCTTCCCAAAATACAAGTGTATGCTTATTTGCCTCTTGTATTGACCAGTCTAATCAGTTCTGCTGCAGCCTGCTGCCTTACAAAACAGTCCACGCAATCAATACACCAAACAAATAAATATTATATGAAAAATTCAGCAGACAGTCTCACAGCAGAAATGTGGAAGCGTGACGGTTTGTGACAACAGGCGAGTTTCTCGGAAAGACGTCAATCTTTCCAGGGCACACACTCAACGATTGATAAATCCTCTCTGATAACAGCACACGAAGCCACACACACACACACACCAAAAATAATCACGGATATGTCAGTGTTCGAGACATTCAGTGGCATTCACGAGGAGTGAAACCTGTCTGGTTTACTTTAGAAACCACTGTAGGCACAAGTTTTGTACAGCCTCGCTGCTTTCACACAGCCTCCCTTAAAGGGCAGCCGGCTCATCCCTTTGATGACTGACGGTGGGATTTGTGGTGATAATGTCTTCAGGTGCCAGAGGATTGGGATTAAACATACTCCAATTTAAACAGCAAAGTTGCCATGGCGATGACCTTCAGTTTTGGCTCAGTACACGTCAGGGAATACAGTGACTGGTGTTATTGTCCAGAGACGCTCCAATTCAGCGGGGGGCTTTGGTCATGTTTGCACTTTCAAATCCTCCATCAAATTAGAAACTTTGTGTGACAACATGTATATTGACAAAAAGCGCAGGTGACATTTCACAAAACAGTCATGCAGCACGGATTGCACAGTGTACAAACAGCCCCACTTAAAGAGGCAACAGATAGCATCTTTTCCTAAATATATCATTATGAAAATAATGTGGGTTGCACAGGGTAGTGGCCACAGTAAAATCAGACTATCAGTGTTTACATAGGTTACTTAGTGGCTGTGCAATAAGCTTCTGCCACCGGTGCCGAAATTTTGCGCAAAAAATCTGCTTTACGGCAGGAAACGCGTCATGTATTGCGAAATTGGTTGGTGAGCCAATCAGGAACTGGAGCTGGTCCTTATGAGGAGTTGGGCATGAGATAGTTGAGTCATGAGCACAATGGCAGACGGACAAAGTGTGGAGATGAGTGAAAAACAGCCTAGCAAAAGAAAACGAGCTCCTCTGTCTGAGGAGGCAAAGAGGAGCAAAAAAGGTGAGTGATAAAAGAAGAGTAAACGTCAGTCAGGCGTTCAAGAGATGGAGGGAGCTCTGTGACCAAAGAGGCTTCAAAACCGATGTCCAGCTAGCTTTCTTTCTAATGGATCAGTAACTAACACAGCTAAATGTTAGCTAGACGAGAGAGGACTGTACTGTACTGGCTGCTAGTTACTGTAATTCCTAGCTGGCCAGCATCGCAAATCGCCGCAACCAGGGACCGGGTAGCGAGTGTTGGTCAGCTGACATCCTCGTTGCCATTCTACAGCAGCCCTTGGACGGTGATACCCCCCTCCCTTCCTTCTGTTCTTGAGGAGGCAGCTATCGATGGACATCGCACAGCCAAGTTACGCCGAGCTAAGTGAACACTGAACTTTGTTTCCCATTCAGTTTGAGCTCCAACCGGCCGCATCGTTTCCATACGGTACCGTTTATTCTAGAATCGGGACTGTTTACATGTGCATATTGGTATAATTCCACTGTGTCTACTGTTTGGCTGATACTGTACATATTGGTATAATTTACTGTGAGTTGTTTGTACTGGTACTGTGCATTCTGCTATAGTTATTTGCATTACTATTTGTTTTTCCTTCAGATAAATCTAATTGTTGCTCGGTCTCTTTACTCATTTATTTAGTAGAGTGTCCACACACCTTCTCATTCTACATATACATAGAGGTATACTGGTGGCTTTACAGTCTACATTTTATTGATTATCTCTGATCCCCACAGTCAATTTGGTCGTTGCAACAGTGCGACGCAACACCACTGACGCTAGGTGGTGCCAAGCTAAAAAAACAAAAAAAACAAAACAAAACACAAATCCTATCTGTTGCCTCTTTAAATCATGACTGTAACACTGTTGAACAGTCTGAATTGAGCTATGAGCCCCAAAAGACAAACTTCAGACACCCCCACCCACACCTCAGCAGCACCTTGACCCTTTGACCCTCCATCAGCCCTTCAGGTTTATGCAAACGTTCCCCTCCCGCTCTAATTAAGGTGAAAGAAGCCTTTCAAATAAAGCTGATGAGGGCTGACGTGGGGCCGTTCTCTTGGCTGTCTGAGGACGTGAGCACCCAGAGCAGGCTCCGGCTGAACGGGCCTGGAGACTCACGGTTTGGGGTCAGTGCCTATCCCCCTCCAGGGCAGTCCGTTCACACTCTCACACCTGCCTGTCATAGGTGAGACCAGCAGGAGAAAGAGAGGAATGGAAAGAGAGGCAGGAAGCAAGAAGCGGAGGGAGAGGGTTTTCGCATTTTTAAATAAAGAACAAACCCCAGCAGACAGCAATAAAACAGTGCAATTATTATCACTATTGACTCAAGCCAATCTCAGCAGTACCCTTGAGGCGTGGTTGGTCAATATGAATTGCAACAGTCTTGTAGATTTGACAGCGTCTACTTAGGTCAAAAGTGTGGCTAGACTGCCTCACAGTGGAGGCTGTGGGAACTACAAGAGCAGACATGATGGGAAGAAGATGCTACTGTAGGTGTACACACTCACACACAAAGCCATAGGGAGTGTTACGTTATGCAAGACAGTGTGAATACTTCCATTCCATTCCATAGGCTGTCATATTACTAAGACCCAATACTCATGTACTCATGTTTAGTGTTACATACACAACATGTTCTGTGTCATTTAAAATGTTTATGTTGCTTGTCACTTCAGTCTGTTCATGTTTATTACAGTGGCAGTTTATGCATCTTCATACCCATTTTACTAATGTGTCTGAGTAAGTTGTTCTGTAAGCAGTGAATATCATCAGTGCAACAGATGTCCGTCTTCTCCGAGTATGATCGTAATATGTTAACACGGTTCAGCCCGAGAGCAGCTGTTGTATCCCAGCTGTTATATTTGGGTTTGCAAATATTGAGACAGTGTGAAGATGCATTTAAATGTGCCACCTCATGTGGGTGTGTGTGCTCCATGTTTTGTCATGTGCATATAAATAAAGTCTCTGGGAGATATCAGATACATTATTTGCTTCAAGCATTGTCTTTGATTTACTCGTTTTTACATGAAAAGCTCTCATTTGTATTTCATTTTACTGCCATAAAATCAACCTGATTTCAATTAATTAAACATGCCTCATAGTTTAACATGACATTTGACATTATTTATTAATTATAGCGCTTTGGGGTTGCATTTTTGATGTATGAAAGGCGCTATATAAATAAAGTTTGATTGATTGATTGATTATGTCTTTGTAATGAAAGTTATCCATCTTCTTTTGTTACTGTACATTAAATTCCTCTTTAAAAAGGTAGGCTACTATAATTAAAATGTAAACACATTTTTCTGTTGCTCACTTACCATTTTGGTTAAATTGATTATAGTGTCACCAGGCATAAGAGAGGAAGAAATTAAGCACTTAGTACTTTAGTGAACCAAAGTAACTGGATTGTTAACCACTAAAAACACCATAGAAATCACCATAAACTATCAATATAAATATATTATTGATTTTCTTATTGAAATATCAGAATAATTGATCATTACCATGATGAGTTTGACCAATTAGTAGCCTACTCAAGAATGATAAAAGCATACAAGAAGTGATTTCTTCTCAAACTGACTAATTTTTCTTATGAATACGTTCAGCCAGTGGGCTTAAACTCTGCACCAGTGGAGTGCTCCTTGTTTGAAAAGCTTCTTTAGAAATGGAAAACCATCTTAGTTTAGTGTGTTAGCATATAATAGCATTTGCTAATAATTAGCACAAAAAGCACAGTAGGCTACATATGAAACTGATGGGCATGACATTGGTTTTGTAGGTATTTGGTTATAAACCTACCCTAAAACTTAAAAGAAAAAGCCTAGCCTCAATTAAACACCTGGTCCCTTTTGCTAGCCCAGTGTGGTCACACATTTTGATAAATAAAGGTCTGTCTCAAATAGAGGCCTGGTCTCTAACCATGTGTCCAGTCCTCGATTACCCTGTAAGTTATTCATATTCCTTTAGCCTAAGGGACCTCCGATTAAAAGAATGAAAAGGGGTCTTCCTAAAAAATAATTCAAGTTGTTGTGAGTATTGTTTTAACAGGATAAAGTGGTGTTATGTCAGCATGGGAGGTGCCGTAATCCTGAATGATTCATAGTTGATATCTGAAGTTTAATTATCAAACAATATTTACACTGGTTTAAATAAACAATTTGATTGTATTACTCGATTTTTGCAGAGCCACAGTTTTGTGTGAAAGGAATTAAAAACCTGTCCCATATGGAGGCACCTGTCCCCATGGGTGCAGATCTGGTGACAAGTTTGGGGGGGACACAATCAGTTGTGATTTTTTTTAATTGCACGTGTGCAAATCATGCCCACAGAGCGCTTGAGATTGCCAGCATATTTCACAATTTCATAGAGGCTCATCACCATCACCAAGTCATTCAAAAAGCACCACAAAGAGAATCATATGCTTACCTTTACTATTTATTTCTCTTAAACAGCCAGTAGTACATGGAACCAGCCATCACCCTCCTTTTCACTGCTTCGCTGTTAGTTAATGCTACTTCTAGTTTCAGGGTCTCAGGCATGTTATGTCCACTCACGTTCTCATCTCTCGCCTCTCACGGATTCCCATTTCTCCTCATCATCTTCTCTTTCTCCCAGTATATAGGACTACTGTATACATTTGTTCAATTTCAATCATTTAAGCTATTTAGAATTGGGGGGGACAATTTGTGTTTTTCAGAATTTGGGGGGGACATGTCCACCCCCCCGGGATCTGCACCCATGCCTGTCCCAAATATAGGTATGTTGATTTCCGTGATTTAAGCAAATAATAGCCCGGGCTATTATTTATGGTGATGGCGCTGTGAGAAAAATCACATGAAAGTGGACACATAATTCAATGGCAATCCATCCAGTACTTGTTGACTCAGAATCACTAATGTGAGCCTCCTCTTGATGCTACAAAATATAGTGAAGGCTCAAGGTATACATATCACACTATAGATCACACAACTAATTAGCAATTACACAACCGCCTTCCTCACTAAATGACAATATAATTAACAAGAAATGAGACAAAACAGCTAAACAGAAATGACCCTGTGGACACCACATAAATTAAATAACCTGGCGCTTTTTATAAAGACAGCAGATTAAAACATCACCAAGGCAGACCACGCAGAGAGCAAACTCCACAGTAGCTGCAGCCACAAACAAACACACAAATCAAAGCGCAAGAAACACTGCACAGATATTAAACAACCTGTGGTGCACAGTTGTCAAAGTTACTCACTTGTGTAAACAAGAGTATCGCGCACTGCTATGTCCCCCTCAGTCTGCACCAGATGTGACTTCTCTGCTCGTTCATTCTCTCGTTTTAGCTCATATCCGGTCCACTCATCCTCTCTGTCCCAGTATAACCAGTCCCAATCACTCTGTCACACTGTACTTGTCAACGCTGTCAAGGAGGCCCGTGAGCGTGTTAGCATTTAGCATGTTAACAACACCCAGCAAACACCTGTTGGGTGTGTTTGATTATGATTACTGAGCGTCCGTTTCACAAAACAGGTTCAACAAACTCTGAGTCTAATCCTGAACTCTGAGTTGATCTACTCTGAGATAGTAAACTCTGAGTTTCCGGTTCCAGAACAGCTGATCTGAATCAGTTTAATCAACTCGGAGTAGTTTCACCTGGAGTCAAGCGCGTGCACCACAACTATAAAAAGCCAGCATCAATGGAGCCCCGATTCGACGAGTCACTATGGCAACGGGGAAGAGGAGGGCTGCGTTTTTCACCCCACTAGAATTAGAAATCTTAATGCGCTCATACGGCGAGTTTGAACACGTTTTCAAAAAGAAGTGCAACACTGCTGCAGCTGCAAAAGAGAGGGAGACGGCGTGGGACAACATTGCTGCTCAGGTCAATGCCTAAGTTTAGGTAAGTAGTCCTTTGCAATCACAATAATATTACAGGGGGAAACTGCTTGAATGGTAGCCTATTAATTTATTTCATTTAGGTGCAATCCCGTGGGGGAGAAGCGCACTTGGCAGCAGTTTAGGATGAAATATAAAAACATTGTTCAAACAGGTAAGACCTCGGCATAATCTCATGGGGGTAGCTACCTCATTTTGATCACGCTATAGGCTACATTGTAAAGTAGCTAAATATTAAGTGGCTGTTTGACTGTGCAGTTGTTTTATCCCCAACATAATGCTGTTTTCACACACATAAATGTCTTCTCATCTATATCATGTTTTGTTAAATAGGCTAATTAAGCCTATTTAAACTAACACAGACTTCTACTCAGCCAACAGAAAGAAGGCAGATGCCTGTAAAACGAGCACACTTTCTGACCGCCCTGCATACAGTTGCCTTACTCAAGTGCTCAGCATCTCCGACACTGTACAAAAAAAACTTCCATTTGCAAAGAAACGCAGCGCAACACACAATATCCGCTGGGATGTGAGAGCATGACTACGATTGGTAATGTTGCAAATGTAAGGGCGGATTAGGTTGTGTATGTAGATGATGGACTGTGACGTGAAACGGTACAGCTCAAAAAGATAGGCTAATTGTCTGGAAATGCATAAACATCTATGCGTGGTCTGATAACCATCTCCCGACGAATATTTAATTTTCTGCGCAGTAATGCTGCACCTTCATCCACGGGATCATTATCAAAAGGACATGTCATGTTAGTGAAAAAAGTCGCCACCTACTGTGCCTAATGGACTTCTAACATACTGACTCTGATTTTTTTAATGATTTTTTAAAATGACAGACGGCAGTACTCGGCTACGCCAAAACTCGCCTGCTGACTGAATGAATGAGGAAATCAAATGGAGTGTGTGGCTCTGAAAGAGGGCGGAGACAGAGAGAAACTCGAGGTTCATTGAGAAAAACCGACCCTGCGTTCCAAATCGCATACTTCTACTATATACTTTAAGTATGTACTGCCTTAAAAAGTATGTAGTGTAGTATGCAGTATGCATGCAGTATGCATACTATTGGGACGCACTACATCCGCCATCACATCGCTCCCCGAACTCCGAACCTCTTGCTCACTTCCGCCGCCATCCGCAGCGCCACATTTGAATATTTTATGTTGTTGTACTTCAGAGATGCAGCAAATCTCCCCTCATCGAGCTCGCCAGAGTCGTGCATACCGTCGGAGGTGCCGGAGAGCTCTGTTGCTGTTATGTCGTAATGAATGTTGTTGTTTCTAATAAACTGACGTGTTCACGTAAACAGTCCCGAGCCTATTATTAGTGACCTGTCTATTGAACTAGTCACCAGTAGGCATATTAACCCCCTTCACACATAGCTCTCTGTTGCTGGCAGATGTTTGTTGTTCAATATATTTACAGCTATGCAGCTGCTGGCACTATATTCTGTCTGCACGTGAAGCAGCCTTACATTCACATTACTTTTATTTGTAGTGTAACATACTTGCACATTCTTACTACATTACTTAATATGTATTTGACTTTTACTATTTATATATTTACTAGTCTGTACTGCTCCTTCCTGGCCCATAGTATATTCATATTTAGTCATATTCATTCATTATTTATACCACACTTACACCACTGCCTATACTGGTAGAATCTTCTATATTGTAGTCATAGTTGAATACTAACATTGATTATACTATAATCACAATAAAGTTGAATGTTGTAACTGTGTTCTTGCAAAACTGTATGATATGTGACAGTATATAATCAGATCATTGCAGTCCTAATATGTAGTGTCTTCGTATCTCAAATTAAATAAACCATGTATGAAAGGAAGTGTGAGTGTTGGTTGTACACACAGCTCAGTCAGTGCGACGTAACTTCCGCTGCGCAAAGGATTGTGGGTCAGAATGGCCAAAGAAGCATGCTGACATGCATACTGCGAAATATGACCGGATGTAGTAGAACATCCTGGTACTTTTGGCATACTGCATCTGACATACTATGTATTGGGACACACTAATTCTTTTTCTGGCATACTAAATAGTATGGTAGTATGGGTATTGGAACGCAGGGCTGGTCCCGACCAGGTTAGGTTCATAGAGTCTGTTACTACGGTAACTGACCGAGAGCTTAAGTTACCTCTCTCTCCGAAACAGGCTAGAGTTACCCCTCTTTCTCTGGTTTGAGTTACCTCCCTTTTTGAAACGGAAAACTCAGAGTTTCCCTCATTTCAGGGTTAACAGACTCTGAGTTTTCACTAAATCTGCTTTGTGAAACGGACCCCTGGCCAGGTGGTGCACTAAACCGGTGATTAATTAAAGTGAACACAACCTTTTTTTTTTTTTTTTTACTTACCCATGTCAAGGTACAAAAGGCCTAATGCTAACCTTAAGCCATAATGACGTAATTATTGATTATGTCCTCATTATTACTTATAAGGGAGGCATCTTCAAAAAGGAAAGATAGAAAGAACGTTACTTCAATAAAAGTAGAAATACTAATATTTATAAAAACAAGACTTCGATACAGTTACACGAGTTGTAATTCCTTACTTTCACCCCTGCAGTTCCGCATGTGATATACACTCACCGGCCACTTTATTAGATACACCTGTTCAACTGCTCATTAATGCAAGTAGTTAATCAGCCAAACATATAGCACTCAATGCATTTATGTCTGTGGACATGGTCAAGACGACCTGCTGAAGTTCAAACGAGCATCAGAATGAGGAAGAAAGATGATTAAAGTGACTTGGAACGTGGTATGGTTGTTGGTGCCAGACAGGCTGGTCTGAGTATTTCAGAAACTGCTGATCTACTGGGATTTTCCCACACAACCATCTCTAGGGTTTACAGAGGATGGTCCGAAAAATAGAAGCTCTCCAGTGAGCAGCAGTTCTCTGGGTGAAAATGCCTTGTTGATGCCAGAGGTCAGAGGAGAATGGCCAGACTGGTTCAAAATGATAGAAAGTCAACAGTAACATAAATAATGACTTGTTACAACATCTGTGAATGAACAACATGTCGAAACCTGAAGCAGATGGGCTACAGCAGCAGAAGACCACACCAGGTGCCACTCCTGTCAGCTAACAACAGGAAACCGAGGCTACAATTCACATGACAAACTGGACAATAGAAGATTGGAAAAACATTACCTGGTCTGATGAGTCTCGGTTTCTGCTGCGACATTCAGATGGTAGGGTCAGAATTTGGTGTAAACAACATGAAAGCATGGATCCATCCTGCCTTGTATCAACAGTTCAGGCTGGTGGTGGTGGTGTAATGGTGTGGGGGATATTTTCTTGGCACACTTTGGGCCCCTTAGTACCAGCTGAGCATGGTTTAAACACCACAGCCTACCTGAGTGTTGTTGCTGACCGTGTCCATCCCTTTATGACCACAGTGTACCATCTTCTGATGGCTACTTCCAGCAGGATAACACGCCATGTCACAAAGCTCAGCTCATGACAATGAGTTCACTGTACTCCAATGGCCTCCACAGTCACCAGATCTCAGTCCAACAGAGCACCTTTGGGATGTGGTGGAATGGGAGATGGGTATCATGGATGTGCAGCTGACAAATCTGCAGCAACTGTGTGATGCTATCATGTCAATATGGACCAAAATCTCCGAGGAATGTTTCCAGCATCTTGTTGAATCTGTGCCACAGAATTAAGGCAGTTCTGAAGGCAAAAGGGGTCCAACCAGGTACTAGCAAGGTGTACCTAATAAAGTGCATGCACAGAAACATGTCCAATACTCCAGTAAGAAAAACAACTGAAAAATCTTTATCACGTTAACCCTATTTTGCTAGCATGACTAAAAGATGATTGTTTTGAGGAAATTATCATTCTAGTATTGATATGATAACATGCACACAGAAGCAGCAACAAAAAGACCTTTACATTTTATTTGCACTGAATTATGTATGTCTACATTTTTATCATTTGGTCTATACATCCAGTGCCAGCTCTGTTGTCTCATTTAATGGCAGAATATTTTCTTATAGTATGGTAGCCTACACACAGCGGAGAAAGGATGAACACCCTCAGTGTCTTTAGATTCAATGACATTAAAATTTTATTTTCATATGAGAAATTTATAGAAACTTTGTTAAATAATCCACAAAAGATTTGAGTGTGCAGCTTGCCAAGTCTTATTATAATTACTGTAAGTCCTCCCTTATGCATTTTTAAAGTTGGTACTAAAAATGTATAAGGACACCAGCAGCTGCAGGTTATGTATTTAATGTACATTCACACCAGAACAGAAGAATGTTTCCTAACATGAGCTCTGCAAAGGAAAATTACACAATGAACATTATTATTTGTGTTATTATCATTTCTATACAATATATACAGCAGCCTCTACTTATAGGCCATCCCACAGCAAGGTGTGCTCATGCTCTTTTTATAAACCAAGTAATTCCTTAAGTGACTTCAAACACAGTGGATTAACCTCATCGGTGTAACGCACCTGGCCTAGGGCATGTAAAAGGCTTATGTGGATTTGCAGTGTGTGAGAAGTGTTTTCGCACTTTCCGAAATATCTCACACAGCTCGTCAGGCTTGTGATTGACAGGTAGAAGTGAGGACACACCAGCTGATTGATCTTAGTGCCATATATAGCCTCACGGAACATCTGCTGCAATGTAACTTGAGAGGTGATTAGTAAGAATTCAAAGAGATAGTCTTGTTCCTGTTACCCTGCAGTTTCAAACACTGTGTTCTCAGCATCAGAGCGGGTGGTAAAACTGACAAACAACACATCCCTCTCTGTAATGTAGGAAGCACATAATAAATTATCTCTGCCTGTTATCCAGCACTTCCCTTAGGACCCTCTAGTTATTGGCTTAGTGAAATCCCTTAAAAGACGCATCTACTTGACTACTACTTAATGGAGTCAATCCAACATGATGTGTATAATCCATGCAGTCACACCTAGCACCTCTTCTATGTGCTGTCACTCCTTGGTGTCTATGCTTCAGTTTAGATGACTAAGGTAAATAGAGTTGAATAGTAGGACAGTGTGTAGTGTAAAATTAGGCAGGGCTATTTGGCATTTTTAGAGTAAATGAAAATAACAGTAGTTGGCATTTATGTTGCAGATGGATGCTTGTTGGCATGGTGAAGTCGAGTCAAATGTCTACTTGAAAAAGCAGTGGAACAACAGCGGCAGAAACAGCAGCAGATAGTTGAGTCCTGGCAGCCCGGAGGCGAAGCTCGTCACATTGCAGTCATCACTGTAGCAGCAGTGAACTTTGACACCTGGTGCTCTGTAGCCCTGGCTGTTGGCCTGACTACAGAAAGACTTGTAGGAGCACGACTTCATCACTCCACCTGACAAAAGAGACAGAAATAGAAGTCAGTGTAGCAGCTGTTTCACACGGACCAACTAGGATAAATCGGATTAAACTTGCTGCTGATTGAGCCGGGCTATGAAGCTTTAGTCTTGTTTTTTGTTCAGAATTTTTCAGTACACAGTACACAGGCCCGCACACAAACAAGATCATAGACTCTTTGGGTGGCCCAGACAAAGAAGCCCATCTATGCCCTAATGGTTGCATGTCAAGTGAGGGTAACAGCTAACATATGTATGACAGTTACAGGTAACTAGCTGACTGTCCTAACTAAAGGTATCCATCACTCATACGTTAACAATAAGGGGCCCCACTTATGAGTTTCTGGGGAAATGGCAGTCAACTGCATAGTGCCTTCATGAGTGGTTTAAGGGAGTTTAAGGCCACTACAAAATGTGCCGATATGAATGATCATCAAGGATCCCTCAGGTGTTTTGGGGCCCTCAAACATTTGCCTGGTTTGCCTCTCCTGATGGTGCACCACTGGGAACCTGGAAAGTTCCATTAAAAAGTCCCTACCTAATGTATGTCAACATATGTGCATGCTCTCTCCTCGTTTCGACCAGTGAACTTCTCAGGTCATGTGGCCAACTGCCTGCAGTGGTGGAAATTTTGGTTCCAAATTACATTTGGTTTTCATTGCTTACATTTAGGATGAACATCATTATAGCTAGTTTCCATGGACCCCCCTGGTGGCTGGGTCCCACAAATCTTTCCCTTCTTTTCCCCCTTATGTTCAGCCCTGCCAGCACACACTATGTACCTGACTCCAGAATGTAATTTGGGAAACGTGGTGCAGCCATAATGTGTCATACACAGACAGGATGATGGTCTGTCCTGTTGCCCCACTTTTTAATGATTAATAAGGTATATTTTACACAAAACTCTTGCCTTGTGCAGGGTTAAATGAGCAAACTGAGTTAACTTAATTTTGTGGAGAGGAACTGTCTTGGTGCCATGAACACATGGTGTCCTAATTAAGGATATTGATTGAGTTGGAGCGGCAAAGCTCTTCATTTCCTTAAAAGCCTCGGACCCCCTGCTGACTGGGATGTGTCTCCAGACAGCAGCCTGTCCGCCGTTAACACACACGTGCACACACACACACACACACACACACACACACACACACACACACACACACGTGCACACACACATCCTCACATACAGATACAAATAGAGTTGTATGTATCTTAATTGTTGGTAGGAAGAAAACTAGTAAAAGAAAGGCTACTACACTGTCACGGTTGGACTCACTGTCATGGCCCACCACCACAGCGCAGGCATCAGAGTAGCTGGGACAAGATTTGGAGCCTTGCCGGTTGCAGTCCTCATTATTGGAGCCCATACAGGTGAAACATCGCAGAGCCTCACCTGGAGGAAACAGAGAAGAAAACCTGCCACAGTGCACACTTACTAAAGCAGTGAAATCAAAACATCATGGCATGTGGGCGAAACAGATATAAGTCTCTAAAGCGTAGTTTCATCTTGGTGTATGTAGAGAGCATTAAAGATGTCACTACATGAAAAAAAACATGCCTATACATACATATAGTTTATATAACAGCGTGTAAATGGCAGGGAAGTCATGTAGAAATGTTATTAAACCAGACCAGACTGCTACTGGAGCACATTTACATGAAATCCAGCACCACGGTTTTTAAATGCCAGCTGTACAGTATGTTATTCTTTGGCTGATCTGGTGTTATTGCTTCAGCTGATGGGAACTGATTGTGATGCTAATGTAGGATTTTCCAGCAAATAACTCAAATTAATGAAAAAAATGGCACCCTATGTCAGATGTATTGACTTTTTCCAAGACACGATTTGGCTACTTAATGCTGCTGATGCTACTGCTGCCACGCTTGTCTTTTAAAAACCCATATTTAGATACTGGTACAAGTGGCTACAGCTGCTCTGGCATGGTTGAAACTGCATTACATTGTGGCACACTCAAGCTAATTCTGTCCCATTTATCATGAATTTCACTCTACAAGGGCCTCAGATGTACCCTTTATTAACACAGGATCTATGGGTTTGATGAATGTGTACACAAATTCACATCTGCATGACTCTGATGCGTGACATTGTCCCACAGGCACAGTGAGAGTAAAGTGAAGATAGAGTGCTCATTAATCGCTTCGTTCACAAAAGTATTCCCTAAATCAAGCAAAGATTTAGGCAAGCGATTTAAAAACACATCTTTCTAACCTTCAGCTAAAGCTTCAGGGGCCCACTTCAGCGTATAAAACACTTAAATGTCTTTCTAAAACTCTCCGGAGGAAGGAGCGCTTATTTGAGAACTAGCTGACCTTTGAAATATCACTTTAACGCTCCCTTTTGAAAACCTCCATCGTCTCCTAAATTCTAAAACAGCCCTTCATAAGCAGCCTTTAATGCTGCTTCCTAAGAAGATCAAACCGAGCTATAGGAATCACCATATGCTTTATTCAGATAGCAGCTTATCTCTTGTCTTGGCCATCATCATAACCTCCTTCAACACACTCAACTTGTCTTTTATCTCCTGTTATGATGGAGGGAGGAGAGAAAAATGTTCAGACACAGTGCTGTCTCCATTAAGGTAAAGACCAGATAAAATTTTCTACTAAAGACAAGCAAATCAGCTTAATGACACATTGCTAAAATATGAGACTTTTACTGATGGAGGCAACAAAGAGAACAACAAACCAACATTTCTGGTATGAATTTGAGAAGCTGGTCTCATTTCTTTGCTTCCCTTGTGCCCCTCTGTATGTTTACATGGCATGTAAATGCCCCCTGCTGTTCGTAGTTGACCCCAATCTATCCCCACAGCACAGCCGCTCTCCACACATGCTAAAAGTATTAGCTTCCAGGCCTATTAAGAGATTAGCTGCTGGGATTGCATGCTTGTTACAGAGGAGGGTGGAAGACTGAAGGAAGGCAAAACTCAGGAGCATTACCAGAGAAATTAACAGCAATTAGCAAAGATGACATTATAATACAAAGTTTTATTAGTAGGTGTTACTGTAAAATTGCTTTATAAAACATGCCTGAAAAAATAAAGTTAACTGTGATTTGATCATTTTCTGCCTGTCCTGATGTCCGACAGCAAAGATAGGCTGGGCAGTTACTCAACAGGTCCCTGCCTCTCAGGGAAAGACAGAAAAACAACAAATACATACTATTCTTGGGAATTCAAAAGATTCAAGGGAGAAGACACCAACAAAGTCCAGACAACAGGTGGACAAAGGGTATAAGGGAGATCTAAAGGGGGGGAAAGGATGAGGTAAAGACAGAAAGCAATAACTCCTTACTGTTGGTTGCTAGCAGGACCAGAGAAAGCAGGAGCAGTGGACAGTACTGGACAGCTCTCATGGCGTTGGTGGTCCTCACTCGTCCTGATCACACAATGAAAAGCAGGTTGTTTGCTCCTAAAGCCCCCTGAGCTTAATCTGAGCTATCAGATGAGCTAACATCCCCTCCTGTACTGACCAGCAGATTAGCAGCCCCTCTACTGGGGCCCACAGCTCTGTGCTGAGTGTCAACAGTTGCTTCTTCTCCTGGATGGGCAAAGGGACTCATCCTGTACCTCTCACCTCACCACTGTGCTCTGGCCACACCCATCCTGAGTCAGGCTCTTGTCCCTGTCTCCACCTGGGCCGGCCCTTACATCAGCCTGCTGCAGCACCTGATCACCATCTCTGAGCTTTAACTGTCTCAGGATGCCTGTTGTCCTGTGATGCTTGTTTGTTTGTGTGAGATGTAGATGCCTTAATTCCATAGGGATGTACTTGATGCTGTATCTATTTAAGACTGACATTTGGAAAGATTACCTCTGTATATGGAGTTACAAATAACTATATTCTACATTACAGTTCCAAGAGTGGCAGTAAATCATTTTAGGTTGGCTGTCATCTGTCTCAGTAACACTGCTGCTCTAAAGTTGTTATACTTGTTGCTGCCATGACACAATATTGCTATAAAAAATTAATTTAACATTACACAGCTCTGTCAGATAAAGTCAAGAACTCCGTTAGTGAATCCATTCATCATGTTCTAAAAATGGTCTTTCAAATGGATTTCATCACCTTTTGTTGTATAGTGACAATATAAACACTCTAAATGGTTCCAAATGTATTTCCTGTTTGAACATTTGTTAATGCAGTAGCTCTCAACGGTCATGACAACACTGACAGCGTTTGAGGAGCCAGACTTTGGTGTCAGTTCTGTTGCAAATCGTGTCTCTGTCTAGCAGAGGCTGAGATGCAGTTGCTGGACAAAAACATGATCTGTATGGAGAGCAGTAACAAGGAAAACAAAGATGCATATCAAGATATAAAATGTCAGTAAGCATCACGTATTATGCATTTTGTGATCTGGAGGAAGGATATTGCAGTCAAAGCTGAAACGACAATGATGGGCTAAAATGTGATTTGCAGTGCCCACCCTGTTGACTCCAATAAAACCGAAACCAAAGTCTGGCTCCCTGAAAACTCTCACTGCTGTCGTCATGACCATTCCTTCTTTTATATTTTCCCTGGTAGCTCACAGAAAATAAACAGGGACCAAAGCTGTTGCCCGAGCACCAGAATAGCAATGAAACAGCCTGTAGTATTCTTTTCATATAAGACAGAGTGATCCTGGAATTGTTCGAGGTTTGCATTCATGCTACTGCCACCTTGATTGAAAGAGGTTTATTATCAACCATTTATCCATTAATTTTAGTAAAGGGTGTAGTTTTTCTTTCTTTAAATTTACATATGTGGGGACACATATTCAGCTGGGGGCCTCCCCACAGAAATTTTGAGCATCAAACACTTCATTTGATGCATTCTGGTGAGTTTTATGCACAATTTTCTGCATCAATGGTTGCTCCTGCTTCAAGTGGCTCGTTATGTTTTATGGCTAATTGCAACCATTGCTTTTGAGGTAGCCATAGTTGCATTTATGAGTTCCGTTTTAGTGGTTAGTCAAAATTAAAATCTTTTACTACTTTCATGTTTTTGGGAAGGGGACAAATGCACGTGTTCTAAATATTAAGGGGGATGTGTCCCCTGTGTCCCTAAAATCTATGCCTATGCTTTCAGTGATCTACCGCATTCCAACATCTCTGAACTCAATAATCATAACACTTGGTGTGAAGCATCTCTTGTGCAGTTATCATAGCTGAGGCAATAAATATGCATAAGATCTACCTCACAGTAATTTCTTCTATTTGTGGTTATTTCCCTCCCAAACACAAATAGGTTTTGCTGAAATATACATCTTTATCAACATAATTTCTGTTTTTTCAAATGAGCATTTTTCAAATCAAATGTCTATAATGCTTTTATAGTGCATCATATACACATAAGAAAGATCACTTGTGCATGTGTGTGTTGTTTCCTTAGACACTGACTGGAGCCAGCACAATGTCAAATAATCCTATCCACATCCTAATCCTGATTTATCATTGGTCATGCCAGGTCAGCTAAATGCATGAGAAGACAAGTCATGCACGGAAAGAACTGGTGTGAACACAGAGTGCTGTATTGCCAACTTTTATTGCACTTTGTAAGCAGATGCTGTACAGCAGCTGTGCAGAGAAGTTATTCCTCAGTGTGACACAACGAACCATAGCAGAACTAGGACATAACCCATCCAAAATTAAATTACTCCTGGTCACAACTGAATACAGTAACGATTAGTTTGCTTTATATCAAAATTAAATCCAAAAAAATAGTCGCACGATTTCATCAAGAAAGCTATGACAAGTATGACAAATATCTACAAGGTTACATGAAGGATGTGGGCTGAGAATGACGGAATAACTATCAAAAATGCAGATCGATCTTTTTCGTACGTGGAATTTCCTACAGTATATACAAACATATAACATAACGAGTTCTCCTTTCTCTCCTACATGCAGTAAGATATCTTGATGGTTGGTGTCCTCTTTAGTGGTGTATCAACATTTCATGGATGAATCTAAATCTCTGTTACTCTTTTTCAAAGTCTATCTTTCTCTTGTATCAAGAGGAGACAACAACAAGAACGGGTAAACAGTCTTCCTCCTCAGTGGCTGTCATGGCAACATCATTATAGATAATTTAACCCACAAACAATGCTCTCGCTTCCTCATACACGCACTCACGCGCACAGACACACTCATTAGTGATATGATACATTTTCTAAAACTTTAAACCAGACCCCTGATACAGTACGATACAATGACACATCAAAAATGTACAGAGTGATTAGAAGAGAAGCAGTTCCTGTGGATCCTGAAAACACAAAGTCAGTAGGAGACCATTTTGGTCTTAAATGTCCATCGGTTCTTGGAAGAGTGGTAAATGTTACTGATCTGCTTCATTTTCCAAGTTCTTTTTCTCCCCACAACCACTCCTCTTCTCTGGGAGGTTTGGCCTGGGCGTGGTGTGGTCGCTAACTCTTCCCCATCTTGGCGATCAGCTCATCGCAGATCTTTGTCAACTCCTCGATCTCTTTGTTCTGTAAAATAATTGTTGCAGTTACATTTATATACTTGGGCATTTTCCTATGATTTCATATCATTTTACAGTACATCCCAGGACTGATGAATTCTGACTGACCTTTTGCTCCAAAGTGCGCTCCAGAGAGTCCACCTTCATCTGCTCCTTCCTCAGACTGGCCTGGTAGGCGGCCTGCTCCTGCTTGGCTTTGGCCCGCACCTGAGCTATGTCTGCGTTAGCCCTGGGAACACACACACAAGTAATACAATGAGAATAAATCACCTCTCTGTGACCCCCATAAGCCCAGGAAGTCTTAAGAAAGCACAAGGTCACATCTGCAAAGCCTATACAGATTAAAATCTTCAGAAATGCTGTCTGTCTACCACTCAGCCCTGAGGTTCATAACTTGTGATCCTCACAGCACCTTACGTCCCCCGGCCACATTTTGCTGTGACCCAGGACCAGCATTGGTTTTTATTCATCCACCCTTTTAACTCTGAACCCATAATATCTTGGTCCTCGCTCACAGAACAGGTTGTTGCTCAACATTTCCTCAATCAGAACTGAACTCAGAAAGATAAAATTCCCTTATAGTCTCTTACAGTTCACCTTATACATGGAATAATCTGCAAAAGACCTTAAAAACTGACTCTTTTTCTGTTTTTGTTCATGCTCTGCATCATTTGAAAATAATGGTCTCCCTGATTCTCCAAGTCTTCAAAGGTTTCAAAGACAGCCTATATTCAAATACACCGATCAGCGAAAACATTAAAAACCATTGGTGGGTGAAGTGAATAACATTGATCATCTTGTTACAATGCAATGTTCTGCTGGAAGACCTTGGATGCTGGCATTCATGTGGATGCTACTTGACGTGCTCCACCCACCCGAAAACCGTTGCAGACATAATAAACCCCCTCACGGCAACAGCACTTATAGATGGCAGTGACCCCCCCAGCAGGACAATGCACCATGCCACATCACAAAAACTGCTCAGGCATGACTAGAGGAATGGGATAAAGAGCTCAAGGCGTCCACCTGACCTCCAAAAATACCCAGATTCCAACCTGATCGAACATTTGAGGGACATGCTGGTACCCCAGAGGTACCCCCGATCCAGGGTGGGTGCTCCTTGGAATGGACTAGGCTCTGACCTATTGAGGCATGGACACAGGACCTCTGATGGTGTCCTTTGGTGTCTGGCACCAGAGTGTTAGCTTCAGATCTTTTGAGTCCCATGGGTTCTGAGGTGGGGTCCCATGGGGGGTGCCTGGTCTGCACTGGTGTTTAGGTGGGTGGAGCGTGTCAGGTGGCATTCACACGAATGTCTGAACCCAAGATTTCCCAACAGAGCATTGCATTGTAACAAGACGATCAGTGTTGTTCACTTCACCTAACAGTGGTTTTAATGTTTTGCCTGATAGGTGTATGTACTTCAGATGGACATTAAGTTATTGTGAGTATATTGTGGTGTTTTCCCTTTGGGGAAAATAAAACAGTCATGGTGAAATAAACTCCAGATAATGAGTCTCACTTGTCTAGTTTCTCCTCTGCATGAATCTTCAGGGCTTGATAGCGCTGTTCCTCCTTGCGCACCCTGGACAGATACTCCTGAGCGCACTTCTTCAGAACCTCTTCATTCTGAGCAAAGAGAGAAATATTTTAATTACTTGCCATAAGGTCTGCCAAACTAAATTTTAGATGACTTGCAAGGCTGGGGCATGTTGGAAACACTCATTAGTTGTGAATAATTTGTCACCTTGCGAAAGCCCTCCAGTACGTCTTTCATCTTCTCGTAGCGTCGGAAGAGGTCGGCGAGAGACTTTTCCACGGAGTTGAGATCGGCCAGGGCCTGGTCCTTCTCCATGATCAGCTGCTGGATGGTGTGGTGAGAGAGAGACTTCTCTTTCTGGTCATCCTCTGATGGACACACACAAGTAGAGTGTATATCAGATCATCACTCTATGTACTGAGGCTTCTGCTGTAGTGGGCTCAAATGTCACTACATATATACAAACAAACACTTTACTATATATCAACATGGATATGTGAGTTAGTATGATTTAACAGCATTTGATACACTATATGAGTATTTCTGCAGCATGCAAACAAAAACACTCAACAATGGGAAAATCAAAGAGACCTGTAATCTATAGGAGTAGAGCTGGTTTGCTTTGATAGTCTTCCAGACCCTTCAGATTTAAATGACAAAGCTCCCAGCGTACTGCAGCCCCCTCCCAGCTTTCCCTTTCCTTTCCTGTCATGAGCTTAGACGGCCAACCTGCTTAACCCACTAATTCTGCAGCAATGACTTTCGCAACCATCTACAGCACAGAAGCAAAATGCAGATGTGCATTTAAAGGTATCCAGTATGTTTATATACATCTTAAAGGTTTGTATAATGTACTTAATACCAGAAACTGGGGGATTACATGAAGTGAATGTTTACCCGTTCAAAAAAATACAGTGTTTCAACATACAGGATGAAATGCAACAAATATGGACAAACAAATGTCACTGGATGAGATGAAGAAAGTGAGCAAATCTGCTCCCCTCTCTGATAAACAGGCGGAGAGATGTCAGCAGACACAAACAAGTGAAGGACAATTCTGCATTACTCACCTGGCATGCCTGTCAGGGTTATCAAATAGTAAGGGGAGCAAAGATGGGAGCAGAACAGAAAAGAAGGGACTGTGTTAAGTCAAGCTGGGAGGGCAAGACACGTGAGAGAGCCGAGTGTTAGACACAAGCAGAGACAGATTGTTCCTTTTTCGTGGCAGTGCTTTAATGGGATCAAGAAATGAAATTAGACAGCAGCAAAAATCAAATCTTCAGGTGGCGGAGAAGATGTAGGTGAGAGCAGGAATAATGCAGAGAGTGAACCCACGGCGGGATTTTAATGAGTCCAGAGATGCTGGACACACATGGGCGAAAGGTGAGCACTTCCCCCTCCGATGACATCAGGATTCACTTCATATTAATCAAACATGAAAGCAAGCACATAGCGAAGCTAGCTTGTGTCAGAGGATAAAAGAAAATACTTAACTCTCTGAAATCAGTGGCAATGGAGTAGGGGCACACAAATACAGTATATTTTGATCAGTTTGCAAATAAACAAGTGCAGCAGAAAGAAGTGGCAGAGGTTGGGGAACGAAAGTAATTGGTTTGAAATGAAATTCATGTGTACTGAAAAAACAGAGTCCACAGTAACCTGGGACCAGTGCTCGGGGTTTGTAAGCAACTGAAAACCTTTATTTAACTTTGAACTCACCTATCATCTGCGCAATCGTCTTCTCATACTCAGCAACAATCCTCCTGTAGATGAGAAGTTGGAGATCATCAGTAAATGGATGGGGTTATATGAGTATGACATTTGATTTCAAAGCACACCTTATTTTATGCAACTCATATATTGGTCTCTACCGATGAAAATAGAGGTTTTGTTTCATACTGTATGCTGCTGGGAACATTTGATCTTAAGAAGTCCAAGATGAGTGAAAAATATGCTAATCTGAAATATTTTCTTAGAATTTAAGTGGATAAAAAAACACACAACTCTTTGCCTACAACTTAAGATAATATGATTATTGAGTAATAGAAGCATTTTCACCACCCATAACTATTTATCTGCACTGTGTGTCCAGTTTCTGAGTCTCGCTGCTTGGAGTTACCCCACACTCCAAGCCAAGCAGCAGCGAGGCCCAATAGGAAGCCTTGTTTTGGGTAAAGCAGGTTGCCAGAGGTAAGAGGATTGATTAGCCATGCCTGCCCTTTAGCCTCTTAGCCCCTCCTTATCCTGAGCCCAATCAGTCAAATGAAGTAAGCTCTGTTTTATCCACACAAACTGAGCTGTTGCCAGCTGGACCCCCACCCACCACCTGCTGGCAGAAAACAAGGTGTCTGTACCACATATCGCTATCTCCTTGAACCCACATTTGTCGGGCAGCAATAGATCATCCACAGACGTAAATATGAGTGTGGTTAATCCCAGTTTTGAGCTGTTGTCAGGCAGTTTGTGCTGTATAATCCAAACGACACCTAAAGCCCCTGACACATTTTCTCATGGATCATTTACATATAACATATCAACCACCTCTATTCCTCTGCACCACTAACACTCATGCTGATATTAAGGCTCAGATGAACTTCTTTAACTTTCACTTTAACAAGTCTGAAAACTAGACACTAATGGGTCAAATTCACAATGATATCATAGCACAAACAAGCCCGTGTAGTTTTGGATTTAAGTGCAGGTTGCCTGTTGTTTGCACCTGATTGCAGTCATTCATGTGGCAAAGTATAAATGTTGCCTTTGCACTAAGAACACAAGGCAACAGTGGCAGAGAGAAAAAGACAAATCAAATTTTCGGACTTTTTTCAAACAATATAAACCATATTTGGGATTTGATATCCCAGTCTTTCAGTGCACTTCAGTTACCATCAACTCTCTGAAGATGCTAATTATTACTCTGTAATTATGTGTGGCTAAGGGGGCTCAATTATGAGCCTTATGTGTGCATATTATCTAATTTAAATACATGCAAATAGCACAGCAGCACCACCCTTTCCACACAGTTTCATTTTGTCTCATTTGTGCACCCACAAAAGCTGCACAATCGTTTTGTATGCATCGTGACCATAAGTGTTGATTTCAGGGGGGACACAGGGGACACATCCTCCCCAATATTCAAAGCATGTGCATTTGTTCCCTTCATTAAAAACATAAAAGCAGAAGAGGACTTTTATTATGACAAAATCAAAGCAATTAACACCATAAATTAATGAAAAAAAAGCACAAAATGGTGCATTAAATTCACCAGAATGTTGGAAATTAAATGTTTGTCAAAATGTCAAAATTTTCTATCAGAGGACCCCCAAACCCCCCAAGTTTTATATGTGTCCCCTCCAATTAGTAAAACTAAACCTATGCCCTTGATTGTGACACAGCACCATTTAACAGAAAGACAGGGAGGTGTTAAATCCATGCTGTAGTGCATGAGTGGGACCCCACTGTGATGTCAGTGATGACAACCCAAGGTATGACTTCTTACCTCATCTCCACCACTTCCTGTCGGCTGTCTTCATACTTCCTCTGCCACTCCAGCACTTCTTTCTCCTTTGACACGATCTGAGGACGCCGACCAAACCATTCAGTGTGAGATGTTAAAATGACGTATGTACAATATGTATGGCTTATAGGATAAAAAGAAACATTTTGGAGGCACCTCCTCTCGTGCTATTCCCAGGGAGTGGTCCAGTTCTCTGGGTAGGTGGGGGCTCTCCCCTTCAATGTAGTTGGTGGTGGTGGTGGTGTTGGTGTTGGTCCTGGCATATAGTGAGTTCTTGGACACTCCACTGTCTACTGGAGATGACAGGTCTCGGTGCTGCGTCCAGGAACCAAAGGAGAGGTGAGAGAGGAAAGGAAACATAACCAGTTACGAACCAGACTGAGCTGCAGACGGGACGCCCTCACCCTCGAGCCCACAACCAAACCGCAAGGCAGCATCAAACTACATTTAAATGTACCACACAGCAAAATCAATGTGTAAATGAGGCAGGCTTATGATGTTCCTGAAGACTTGGTCAGCCGCCATATGATTGGATGAAACAGTCTTCATTGCCACAGTATTAGCCAAATTTGGCTGATGCTGCCCCCAGCTGAGCGGTCATGATCACCTGCTCATCGCAGTAGCTTGAATGTGATTGGGTCCAGGCAAGGCACACAGGAAGGAGGGCAGCAGTTGATACAGCAAGGACTGCATCATATACAGGAAGGGGGGGTAGGGTAGCGGACTGGGCAGCATGGGAAATAGATGTTAGTCTCATGTTAAAGCATATTACAGCATAGTGGTCTTACCTGTTGTGGCTAGAGTCACCTGTTACAGCATTTGCCCATTTCTTTTACAAGTACAAAAAGTAAGATGTGAGGTGAACCATAAAACTCACAGGATTCATCATTAGAAAGAGTCTGACTTTGGATATAGTGCTGAGGTGTACTCAAAGAGACACTGCAAACCCTAGTGTATGGGCTTGTATTCATGTAACCATTGTAACTTAAGACAATACTCTTCCACCTACAACTCCTCACACAGACCATCGTATCAGAATGCAAAAACAATCCTCGTTTTTGTGCCATTTTTGGTCCCCTAAAACTCTGCTCCGAAAGGGATTTAGTCATCCTTGGGCGATTAGGGGAGGATTTGGTGAAATGGTGGGGGCTCACAGGGGACACGGAGACTGAGATCCACTAATACGCGGAAAAGAGAGTGAAGTGTTTAGTCTGGCTGGAGCAGTAATTCCATTATTTCGGGGAAGGTAAAGACTGGTCAGGTTTAGGTAACCATGGACCTCTTTTGCTTTTAGTCAGGTACTGATTAGGCTTTCCTTCCCAGTGAAGTAAAGTAAACAGAAAGCTTAAGCAGAGAAGCCCAAAGCTCTTTGTGGGGGTGGTATGACTCATTGTAACTTACTAAAAAGCTCTGTTTACAGAGACCTAAAAACAAATCCACACTAAATGTCAGTACTATAAATTGGAATAAAGTATTATAAAGCAACATGAGCTCTACTTAATATATTCCTTGAGTGTATGATTGCTGCTGCTTTCAGGGGCTAGGGGTAAAAACAAGCTGGGAGCCCCTATTGAACACAACCCAAACTGACAAGGGTCCCAGAAACCAACCAATATTTCTACACTGGAATACTATCCTACCCGAGGTTTGCTGCATGTCTGTATGCGATATGTAATAACAACTTGATGAAATGCAAGGCCCCTCTTTGAAGGAGCTCTATACGATACTCAGAGCAGCAAACAACTATTTGCTATGTAAAGATATAGAGGAGTAATGGCTCCCTCTCTGTGTGTTGTTATCATTCAAGCTTCTCTGTTTGTTAGTGCATGTGAGTCCCTGTCAATGTGTCCCACTGGTTAGCTATTCATTGGCTCTCTGCACTGCGCTCATGTGGCAGATACTGCTGGTATTGAGATGGCAGTATTGTGGAAGTGCAACGCCCACCGTCAGTTTAACACTGTTAGCTCTGTCAGCACTGTTGCTTTTGTTAGCACTGTTTTCCCTATAAGAACTGTTAGCTGGTAGCCACTAGCTCAGCCGTCTCCATGATGACAGCTATGTGCAGACAACCTCCTGTACCATCGTACAAAGCTCCTTTAAGTCAGGGCTTCAATCGGGTAAAAATGCACAAGCTGCATTTGGGCACAATTTGAAATTGTGCTTTAGTGGTGCATATTACCAAACAATTTTGTAATAAATTAAATGACCACAAAGTAATCACCTTACAAACAACCTGGGGCCTCAGGGCAGGTACCCGCTTTGCCCTGTTGGTAATTCAGTCTTACAGAAAAGCACCTTTACCAGATCATCCTAGATCACAAGTCAAGTAAACTGCAAACACTGTAGTGTCTCTTGCAGGAGTGCTGACGGCAAAAATCACTTACTGTAGACTTGAGGAAAAACGACTTAATGTGGACAAAAAATGGACAACTGAAGACACGAGTTGACGCCACAAAACAAACACTATGTCAAACACAAAAAAGACTACAAGAGAGATGCTAGATATAACTGCAGAACACACAAATTCGCTGACAGGGACAAAGTTCAGCTATGGTAGGTTACAATGTAGGGAGACCTTAAAAAAAGGTCTTAGACTGGGGTCTACAGCAGTTAGAATATACATTGCAGTCAGTAGGTATTAGGACAATTGTTTTGGCTCTGTACTCCAGCACTAAGAGGGCAAACTGATGCATTCCAGCTTTAAATAGAGGGCATTTAAATCCAGATTGGATAAACAACGTAGGATTTGCTGCACTCTACAAAAATTGGGAGTAGTTTGTATTAAAGGGCTGTGATTCGTACACTCTTAACCAATGTAGATGTGAACACCTTTGTTTACCTTCCACACTGTAAACAGTATCGCCAGCGAAAATTAAATTGAAATCCAACCTCAGATTCACATTTTGAAATGAACTTTGTCCACTTGGAGCTTGCCTTTTTGCATTATTTTGGCACAGTGTCTACAGTTTTAGTACCATACTCTTAGATGTGTGCCGCCTACAGTCTGGCACCTGGATGCTACTGCCAGCTGTGCCCAGGAACTTCCAGAACATAGCAAAGTAAGAAGTAAATAAGAAAATACTGGCACAGGACAGAGTCTCTGCAGGTAGATACACCTCCACATACCTCTAGTGGGTCACACTTCTTCTTCTAGTGGGTCGTAGGTGATGATTTGTATACATTTTCTTTCCCTAGCAAAATCCTGCATGGTCTTCCTTTGATCCCAGAGTTATTTCAAATCTCTTGTGTTGGTGCACTGAGCCAAAAACAATGAAAAAGTGTGTTTATGACCAAATACTTGGACTGCGCTGTCGCTGGACTAAGACGAGGACAGATCACAGGGGTATAAAGTTACTCTTACTTTAAGTAAGGGGGAACCGTTGATATTCCATCGCCGAGTGCTGGGTTTCTTGAGTCGAGACTGTAAAATGTGTGGGACAACGGCGTGAGACATGAGGGGGAAGAGGACCAGGAAGCGAGAGAGTTTTTCCACTGACCAAAAAATGTCATATCACTGTTTTTATGTCTAACCATGTGCTGTTTCAGCACAAGCCCTCCAGCTACTGAAATCTTCATGTTCTAGCTGAAAGTCCAGCCAAACTGAATACTGACACCTACCTGATGTAACCGTTTGTTAGTGCTGTTAGTCTGGGGAAAGGACCAAATCACAAAACAAGAATGTGACTGGGATCTGGGGCAATGATAGCAAAGCATCACCAAATACATCTGGGTGAGTTATATCCATATAACTCCTCAGCTGCTGATATTCAGTCTGGTGCGAGACATTCCCAGTCACATTCATGCTCATGTAAGCCTCTCATGAACAGGCAACATGCATGTTGCCCAACATGCATAGTAAAGGCAAGGGACTAAGAAGGCACAGCACTCTGTCCCTGAGGAGACAACCTGGAAGAGCTCGCTGCTAGTCGGGGGTGGGAGCTGGACACGTTAAGCCATGTTAGAGATTTCACATGTGGGGGACTGAGGAGGACTGCGGATGTAGTGGTGCAGCCACCATGTTGATAAGGCCATGAGTTCACAGTCACACTCAGTATGGTGTGTTTAGGGGGAGGGATAGGCAGGCTGAGACACACTCATGCACGCACACTACAGCTGCGCACACGTGCATCTCACACACACCTGCTGTCCCGTAATCACTCATTCATAATGCATCTTTTCTCTCCCTCACACACACATCCACACACACTTGCATACAGCAGGTGCAGGACTCAGCGCAGTACCTGGGGGGATACAGTGGAGAGGGAGGGGCACTGAGAGATGTTTTTGGCTACCTGCAGAGCCTCTATCCTCAGGGCAGCAAGCACCAGCTCCTCCTGGGCCGCACACATGAGGGGGTGGGGGTGGGGATCGATGGATTTCGGGGGTAAGGGAGGGGAGTTGCGGCCCAAGGATGAGAGAGCAAAGGGAAAACATATAGAAACTTGAGTTGAGCGCACACACTTTCGACTGTCTACATTTCACACCCCATCACTCTTTTTCAAACAGTAAGCTAAAAACTGCAGCTGAGACAGAGGAGATGAAAACAATGAGAAAATGAAAAGGCAGGATGTCGTAAGGTGGCACAATGACAATAACACACACAATCACATATCAGGGTCATAAATGGGCCACCAGAGGCTACACCTATCAGGTTTATCAAGAGGGGTCATGTGTGGTCTGTCAACACACCTGTAGTTTTTGGGCGAAAGCTGTTGGGTTGGTCTCAGCCAGGTCAGGCTCCAGGTACTGCAGGAGGTCGTCACACTCAGACAGCCTGTCTAACAGGGGCAGGGCCAGGACTGGAGCAGGGGCCTCCACAGGGCCCTCACTAGGGGGCTATAGGGGCACCGGGAGTAGGCAGAGGGTAGGGAGGAGGGCAGGGGTCAGCATGGCAAAGCAAAGCGCTGAGTGTTTGAGTGGCAGCAGTGGGAGCTGAGTCACTGAGGTCAAGCTGGGAAGCTAGTGTGGCCGACTGGCTATGTGTTACCATCAGTGACAAGGCTTTAATGAGAATCACTTTGACTGATGGAGCTCATGTTTGAGGGCCCAGTCCTGGTCTACCATAAAGCATGTGCAGTGTGGCACTCTCCCTCTTGTGACTAAACAATGACATGGTGTAAATGTTACAAAATCAAAATTGACAGATTCATCTTACATGACGGTGACAAGACAGAAATGACACTGCTTACTGACTTTGAATCTTTACAGAAAAGCACCTGGCTCACCTGCTCATCCCTCTCTGTGCTCTGCGTTCTGCTGAGTGCTTCGCTTTCCCTCTTCCTGCCCTTGTCCCCAGCAGAGCCCTCGGGACCGGGCCGGGAGCTCAGCACCGGTGTCTTCATACCCGCTGTTATCTGGGCCTCCATCTCCTCAAAACTCCTGCACAGAGTGAGGGAAAGAGGGAGACAGAGAGACGTGGCATGTAATGAACTGAATATGATAGATGAGAGTGTTAATGAAAAACATTTCTGGAGCAGCTGAATTGCATGCATGCATTATGCAATCCAAATCATCCTGGTATACAATTAGCAAATTAAATACACCAGTAAAGCACGGATGAATGCACTGTAAGACTTCCAACAGTACACAGTGAAATATTGCAAAGTAACGACACATATTACAGACAGAAACATGCAGCAGAGTAGTAGTAGAGTGTGTTGTACCCTGTGCAGGGGGAGCTGGGCTCAGATCCATGTGCACACGTATTCTTGGTTAAGCTGTCAGATACAGAGTCTAACTTAAGGTACAAGGACGGCTTCTTCACAGACAGTGGCTGCAAGACACAAAAGAATAAGTCTGAATTCTAAGTTTAAATAAAACATCAAGATATAAAATGGACCAGCGTAAATAAATAAATAAATAAAGCAGCAAACATTTGATAAATTCTTTAAATAACATCAGATACTCACAGGCGAAGCGGAGCCAAGCTTCTCCATGTACTCAATTTCATAGTCTTGAGCTGATACAGAGAGACAAAAAAAAGTTTTAGATGCAATAAAAGAAATGGAGAGACATTTGTAGCCAGTGTGCAACTCTGGACCGATGGGATCAGAAGCAGAGGCAGGGCTGACTGTTTGTTATTTCATCTCTGACCTAGATGGGCTGTGCCACAGGGAAGAGATGGCTCTTCCTCTTCTGGAGGTCAGAGGGCACTAGAGAACTGGGCCAGCTGGCTTATTTCACCGCCACAACAAAAATCAATAATGTTGCTGGATGAATGAAGAGTAAAGTGGCTGGTTGCTGTACAGTACATAATTTATCCAAACATAAGCTTTGAATTTCCTTTTGAGCACCGCCTGTCTGCAGTATGCTTTGATCTCTGTCATTTATTTGGACACAGGTGGCTGCTGGAGGCACAAAGAGGGATCCAAGAGAGGCAGACAGCTAAGCCTCACCTGGAGCCTGATGAGGAAGACTGTTCTCGTTAACAAAGGATGTAAGGTCACACGGCTGTGGGAAGTCTTGTTGGTCGGAGTTTAAATCTGCATCCATGCCGTGCAGGGCTGCCCACTTGTGACTGGTGGAGGAGGCCAGCTTCTCCTCGTCTGTGGCGTGGTCATCCTGTTGGTGAAGGGAGGGGGTTTCATCTGCAGGCGTAGGATCCTGAAATACAAAGGAGGTGGTGGTGATAGAGTCAGAGGGAAGAGGGAGAAATACAGGCAAACAGTACAGATATGAAGAATTAAAACGCACCTCGGATGGGTCAGACATTGGGGATTTCTTTGGCGACCTCTTCACTCTGAAAGTATTACTGAGAAAAAGAAAAACAATCATCAAGATCCAGCATCTCTCAGCATCTTCAGTCAATGAGTCTTTATTAGATCCAACAGTCACTGTCTGACACCAAGTATTGTATTTGCTACATATTTCAGACGTGTGCATAATCACAAATCCTAAAATGTAAAACTGCTTGGGTATGTCTGCTTTTGCAAAAACTTACATCATAATTTGCGTAGAGTAGGATTACCATATGTGTAACAGTACCTCTTACTGTAGACTATGTGTGGCTGAAATAAACAGAGCAGTGAAATGTTTGTGAAGAGGGTTGACTCTATAGTTAGTAACTGCACAGTGAGGAGCAGAGGTTAGTGAGTGTTAAGTTGTGAAGAGTTTACTTTCACACAAATCGATCCTGGCATGTATTTGGTAACGCAGCAGGTTAGTTCGGACATTGATGCAAACATAATCGATTACTGCAGATTAACTGTTAGTGTAGGGTTTTTACTTTTGTTACCCCAGTTTTCAATTTATAGATACC
This sequence comes from Epinephelus fuscoguttatus, assembly GCF_011397635.1. NCBI lineage: Eukaryota > Metazoa > Chordata > Actinopteri > Perciformes > Serranidae > Epinephelus > Epinephelus fuscoguttatus. The sequence continues at coordinate 26,326,922 of NC_064767.1, forward strand.
ATCAAACATAGATTCTCCAAGAGTCTGTAAAAGACTGGAAGTCCTTGGATGGTAATTACAACGACTATCAACATACAACCATCCTCTAAATTTAATTCAAAAGACATATGATAAATTGGAGCTGGAAATTTCTGCAACCTTGTCACAAATTCACGTTTTTAAGCCTGATGTTTTATGGTTATAATTCTTAACTGGACTCATTAAGACATGAATATAAATGGGACAATAACCCCCCAAAACTATATGTATCTATGAAGGTATTATCATTTATATATAGTTAGCTTTTTCAACAATAGCCAGCAATGAACACAAGAGGGAGCACAAGCACCTCCTTTGTTAAACACTGATGGGACACACAGCTTCAGCAGAAAAAAGAAATATAACATTTTTTACACTTTTGTTTTAGAAAAGGTACTGATAGACAACAATTAAATGAAATCTGATATGTTTTAAAGAGTGACGGCTAAAGGCAGCAATATGGAAGTTTTTACTGGACTTGATTATTTGTAACCCACACAAGACAATGTACAAATGTGTAGTGTACAATGATTCCACAAAAATGTCTTTTACATTTGTGTTGAGTAAGGTCATCTCCACAATAATGCACATAACTTACTCTGTAAACACATACTTTGATTTCACATAAAAATGTTACAGGTTTTGCAAATGTAAACTGTTTCACCATAGCAAATAAATGTGCAGTTTTATTTACCCATCTGTGGATCCATTTTTACATGTTAAATCCACAAATGTGAAGTATTATCATTGTAAAGCTTGTGAAATAGTGAAGCATTGTATGGGTTGCAAATAATGTCCAATAAAAACTTGGCAAAGAAGGGAGCCAGAGCTGTAATCTCTGTGAGGGGCCCAGTGTGTCCCAGCAGGATAAGACTGGTCTGCCTGGAGATCTATCTGGATCAGGCACTGGGAACCAAAATCATAGTGACAGACAGAAATAATATTTCATTATTTTGTATTTGTTTCACCTGTCATGTCATTCTCTGGGTCATGTGATGGCCTCCTATTGGTTCCTGCTACTAGCCTATGTAGGCAGGGCAGTATGTTTTTAAAGCCCTGAGGAAGACCTGCAGTGGTTGAAACATGCTTGTACTTTTAATGATTTAGCCACTAAAATAAAGGCTTCTAAAAATTTCCTTCCCTGTTTTCTACATTTTTTGGAGTTCCTGGATTGCCTTCCTGTGTATCACGTTGTTTCCTCTTCTCCATGAGCACCCAGCACAAGGTTTTCATCACACTTTTTTCTAACCCTCAAGTATTATTTTGATGTCATATTTTTACTTCATCAGGTTTGACCTAAATTAAGATTATTTGATATCATCATCTCCATTCCTGATGTTTCTATGGTCAATGTCACGTTATCAGTTATTTTGTCGTTGGTATCATTCTCACCTTCACATTCACCATTTTGTCATAATATTATTTCTGTGATTTTCTTTTTCTTTGAACCCAAGGCAGAGTGCAAACTACATTCACTGCAGTTTGCCTTGGATTTTGTGGTTACTGTGATATTTACACCCTATATTCTCTAGAACAGAATAAGATTGAGCCAGAAAATTATTTAAAAAAACAGAATAGATATCTCAGTCATAACTAAATGTTGACTATAATTGTAGTTACTGCGATTCGCCTCTGTGGGGCAGAATTGGACTGTGATATTTTTCAGTTGGCACTGTCATAGATGGGATTGTACCGTACATAATACAGGATTGAAAACAAAACTGAAAACAGGTCCCTCCTGTTAAAATGGGCAGGAATACAAGGTTTAGATGGATTGTTTGACAGTGGGCACAATGAACTGTGATGACTCTGTTAATATAGAGGGACGACAGGGCAACATGCTGCCTTAAAATAAGCCACATGGAATTAAGGGTCACAATGGGATGGATGGCTGTGTTGTCCCTGTACTTACAACAGACAACATAGAGAAGACACACCCCTGGACTTCCTGTGACATATGAGAATACACAGACACAGGTGACAGAGAGACAGACAGAGCACACTGGCATAATAGACAAGAGACCGTACAAACACTGACGAACCTCACAGACAGAGACACAGACATTCCTATACACGAACACACTGTTCTCTAAAAGTGAGTGTGGTCTCTTCCACAAATATTCGGTCCTCTGATAATAAACTGTAAACTTACGATTTAATGGGTGTTTTCTTCTTCTTGGCCGGTTTGTTTTGATTTTGGTCCTCCAGTTCCCCGATGTTATCATTGTCATTTTCATTCTCATAGTCATTGGATGACAGTTCAAAGGAGGCAGAGGCCTTTGGAGGGGAGTTGGCCATCTTATTGGAGGATTTGAAAGGGTCTACGCAGTCATCAAAGTTATTAGCGTCAAACGAATAAGACGGCCTGGACAGTTTGGGGGAGTTGGAGATGCCTTTCTTAGAAGAAAATGGATTGAAGTTTGGATCATCCCACTTGTCTGGTTCAAAATTGTAAGAAACTGCAGGGACAGGGATGTCATCCTCGTTGCCGTTGTGGGTTGCTGGAGGATCGTTGTCAAGCTGCTCTGTCTGCACTGGAGGGGCTTTTTTCAGCCCAAGCTTTGGTTTCCTCAGAGGCATCTTGGCACCGGGCTTCTTGCCCACTTTCTTAGGTGGGGGAGAGGCCTGGTGTGGTGCCTCGCTGCCCTCCTCAGAGTAGTCAAACTCCAGCCTTACTGACTGACGCTTAGGAATGATAGGTTGTTCTTCAGGATTGGTGATTGGCTTTTCAGAAGGAGCTGGGAGACACGGCTCCACAGCAGGGACAGGGGGGCTTTCTGGAGGGCTGGCGATGGGGACACCCACAGGGCCTTTACGACCAATAACAGGAGAATTGGCAATTTTACTACCTCCAGTCTTGAAAGGGTCGATGTTCTCAAAATTATCTGGATCCCATTTGTAGGAGGTAGGAGGGGGGATGGGGGATTCGTCTCCGCCTGTTGGACTACTAGAGAGAGGGGTCTCCTCCTGGCACAAGGGTAAGGCAGGGATGACAAGGTTCTCCTCTTGGGTGGTATGATTGGTCTCCTCTGGCAGAGGAGGAGGAGTCACCACACGGCTCTTCCTGGTCCTGCGAAGGGTTCCTCCTGGGCTCGGGGTCGCAGATCCTCCCTCTGCTTCCTCCTGAGCCTGGAGAGGGCTGGCAGTTCGAGGCTTCGCCCGCTTCTTGGTCTCCGGGGTGCTGCTGGATGAAGCTGGCTTTGCACTCTCTGGGTTCGAGTTCTGCCTGAGAAGGGGCTTCTTCTTCAAAGACCCAGGACGGACTTTCTTGGGCCTGTGGAGTGTCCCTGGGGCGCTCTCAGTGCCTACGCTGAAGGATTCAGAATGTGGACGGAAGCCTCCCGCTGCTGATCCGTCCAACAGACCAGAGCTGTCGAGTGCTCCTCCCTGGAAGCTGAGTGAACGAGTAAGGGTGTGACTTGTTGAATCTCCAGCCAAAGATTCGATGTTGTATTGGCCACTGGCTGCAATGGGCCGGTTCTCATCAAAAACAGGGGATGGGGAACGGCATGGTGCATTAGCTGAAGTCAATTCAGAGGCAGGAACATTGTCAGAGGTGTCTGCTACTGCAAAAGATGGAGAGACATAACATAAAAAGGCTTTAGCTGCTAAAATCAAAATGAAAGGAAATTGGGATCATATATATTTAAACTGGTTTGTGGCGGCAATGCAGGTGTTATCAAGGAAGCCTGCATGGAGATAAAAGCTGCTGCTGGCTTCTGACACATCCAGTTATAGAGATGAATGTGCTATAAATAATTCAGTAAGAGTCTCTCAGTTGGACAGAAAGTCGTGGAAAATAACCACACGAGAGAACCAATTGGTCAGCCTTTCCTATATATCCAAAAGCCTCGGTGCTGTGCAGTGGAGGTGCTTGTCTCAGCAAACAAAGCAGATAAAAAATACTGCTTTATTCCACTAGATGGTGCAACAACACTTTCTTACACCTGCCTTGTTACAGTGGTGTTACAGAGCATGATACTATGAAAGAGCTACGCACACATCATGGCATCATTTTCTTACTGTACCTTTGTCATCAGATGTTAGTTGCTGGGTTGGAGGATCTACAGGAGAAACAGCCTTCACTGGAGTTGTGGATTCAGGGGTCTCGAACGCTCCATCAGAGTCTGAGCTCCTATAACAAAAGATGAGCATACATCAGATTGATATCTCTTGAACTATAATGACTCGAGCGACTATATTGGGATCATTGACGTCATGTGAGGATGAGCTTAACTTCTACTCCGTCAGACACAGGACTTCACCATGATCTATTTCCCAAGACAGCAGTTTAGATATTATTCTTCAGTGCAATATGTAGTGTAAATATGTTACCACACCACACAGCTGTATTTAAGGTCAGAAGGGCAGCAAATGCTATTTCCTGTAGTGTGTATGTCTTTCAAAAAAGGCCTAAGGTTAGCATGTATTTCTGTTTTCATTACATGTAGTCTTTTATGGCCACATATTAAAACGCTGAATCTGCAGTGAGGTGACACATAATGACACATCTGAGACACAGGATTACCCGCAACTCAGCACACACATGCAACACCGTACACACACACAAGACCACCTCAAGAGATCTAAAGATATCACCACTATGAAACAGGGAGGTACCGAGGAGAACACTGAGCCGAAAACAGAAAAATGGTCAATTTCTGCATGACAATAACAGGCAGTTAATAAAAACCAGTGTTATCATCCTGAGCAAAAGCCATATTGATTAGTTTTCCTCAGCACCGGACACACACACATACATCGCAAAGCTCATCAGACAACCTGACTACAAATGTCCATGGTCCATTAATCACAGTATTATCTGACAATGTGAGGCAGCAGCCTCCCGTACTGTCTCACCTCTGTCTGACCGGCTCCCCGGCAGCACTGATCATGTTGTCATGACGTGAGCCCCAGGAGAGGCTCCGGAGGAGCCCAAGAGCCGGATCCGAGCCCGGGCTGTCTCCATCTCCTGCCCCTCCTAGCAGTGTGTCCCAGCCCCAGCGAGCCCACTGCAGTGGAGACAGAGCCTGCCACGTACTCACTGCCATGGCTGCCGGCGGGCTACACCTCTCCGCAGCACAGTGCCTGACACAGGTGGACGCTCACCGCCTCTTCCTCAGATGATGACCAAAACCACCAGATCCAACCTCTCGTCTGCCTTCTCTCTTTTTCTCTATAGTCTAATGCCTCTTTGTTTTTAATCTAAAATCTCAGTCCTACTTAATGTTGCTCTTCTTTGTCATCTATAGCCACATCAGTCTGTCTCCACTGCTCCCCAGGAGGAGATGATGCCTCCCAATCTAAATGAGACTGGCTGCAGAAGCCCACCGCCTGCATACAGTATATTCTGGTCCTCTCTCTCTCCCTCGTCTCTCCCAGCCTTCCTCTCTCTACCGTCCTCCCTCCCTCTGCCCCTCTCTCTCCTGCTCCTGAACCATGTTGCTGAATACACACAGAATAAAAGGCAGCCCATAGCCCACCAACAAAACCTGCTATGATAAAGCTTGCTCCTTACATGTACCACCACTGCATCTGATATATATTTCCTGACCCTTATCTCTACTGTAGTGTCATTTTCTGCCTAAATTAATGAGAACATTTACACATCTTTTGGTCACTGCAAAGACACACCCAGATTTTGCTCTACTAACCCAGGTCATTTTCACACACACACCCACACACACACACACACACACACACACACACTGAAACTGAAGAAACATCTTCTGGTAACTACTGATGCCTTTAAAGATATTATTGTGTGCAGATGCAGGAAACAGCTTCTCTAACACATCCTCGGACAGGATAACGAAATGAGTCATTTGCATTGAACAATATAAAATGGTAATAAAGAATGCAATGCCTGCAATTGCTTTTTTAGAGCATAGAAAAAACCTAGGAAAAACAAAGCCAACAGGCATAGCACATTATATGCAACAGTGGCCACAGACAGAGTGATTAGTACATAGTAGGAGTAAAAATTACATATACAGACCAGGAAAAATAAACACAGCAAGGTGCTTCATCTAAAAAAATATTATTACACTGGCCTTCACTCTGAAAGAATTTAAGCACAGGGTCCCAAATCTTATCGAACTCAACACCTCTATCCTCGCTATAGAATCTCACCTTTTTATTTAACCATAAATAATATGTAGGAACAGAGTCCATCTTCCACACTTGTAAAATGAACTTTGCAATCACCATTCCAAATAAAACAGCCATTTTTGGTATTTGCTAGCAGAGGATATGGAGCTATGAGTGGATCAGGTTACCAAGATTTCCCAAAAGCCTCAGAGAAACAGTGAAAAGTGTTCTTCTGATATGTATACAATTTACAGCATGACCAGAAAGCATGTGCTAAATTGCTGATCGTAGATTTACAATGGGTCTATGTAAAGTTTGAACCGTAAAAGACTAAGTCTGACATTCACTGAACAGGTGTGTATAGTCCTTAAACATTCATCTCAGACTTCATCTATAAGTTCTATATTCAGTTTGTCTACCCATGCCTGTTTGATTTCTACGGTGTCAAACACGGTGACATTTTATTGGCCCCCCCCCCCCCCCCCCCCATCTCTCTAACACACAAATACAAGAGCATATATGGGAGAGCAGACAAGGACCCCCACCGTTACATGACACCTCCAAGTCTACACACTATATTGATCTAGCTCATCTATAGGGCTTCACCTCGAGGCATTTTTGAAGGCATTCAGCATCCCATGGGGGTCTTTTGTCACATACAGACACAAAGATGGGAATAAAAGGCTGTAGTATGAAAGACACCATCTAGTCGTCAATATGGTCAATATGGCCGATGCAACAAAAAATTCAGAGCTGAGACTATAGTGTTTTATAGAGGAGGCTTTTGCTGTCATGGTCAATATGTCCACTACCCCCTGGGGTCACATCACAGCAGAGATGGAGGGTCTTCTACAACAACAATATGGCAGTAAGTTACTTGCTCTGCAATGTGCTCAAGCTACACAAAAGCGTACACTGCATGTTAAAGGTATAAACTGATAAGTGGTGCCTGTTTATTACATTTTTATATATTAGCTGATACTTTCTCAGATCAATAGCCTTAAAAACACCTCCATTACTTTCAGGGGGGTGGGATCAAAAAGGAGACAACACATGGCAAAGAAGGGAGCCAGAGCTGTAATCTCTGTGAGGGGCCCAGTGTGTCCCAGCAGGATAAGACTGGTCTGCCTGCAGATCCATCTGGATCAGTCACTGGGAACCAGGATCATAGTGTCAGATGGTCTGACAGGCAGTGACACAGACAAGACCCACTTACAGACTGTAATATGCAAAGACCAGCAAAGCAAGCACCAAAGGAATCAATCTATTAGGAGCTATAACAGATGCAGCTCTCTGGAGATTTTGTTTTGAAGTGTAGCATTAAAATTAGCGCTTCAAATCTGCTTCTTCGAGGATGGATGGAAATAAAACTGTTAACAGTGACACAATGAGGTAATTAGGGCTTATTTCGGCGCTCCGCTTACGTACCTGCAGAGGACATTTTTCATGTGACTGCAAACACAGTGTTGCTATGGCAACAGGAGGTTGCTCCCGCCATATGTTCCACGTTGGAAGAAAACACGTTGGATGCACACAGTCCAACACAGGCGCACACAGCTGAGGCTTGCCTAACCAATGAGGTCCTCTGGTGAGTTTTATATGATATAGAGGACAAAAAAAGGCACACTGCAGATTTATGAGGAAAGCTGCTCTTGCATCAGCATTATTCTGTTCACAACCTATGAATTGGTTTAACTGAAAAAGGGAAAACAGCATATTTTTTATATATATAATCCTCACATGATTATTATTGGTACTCTTTATTTAAATTTAAACAGATAGCATCTGACAGAAGTGAAATCATACACTGTAAGGAGTGTTTTAATGAAAGAAATGAATAAGGTGAATAAAAATCAATCTGGGAATGCCTTCTGTGTTAATGCAGTAGTGTTTTCTGCAGCACTTATGTGAGACCTGGGTGCAGACAAAACATAGAAAGAGGAAAAGCAGCGTGTGGGCGAGCAGTCAGGGTATGGGGGCGTATAGAAACAAAGAGAGCAGCAGTTAATAGCAGCCTCTCAAAGGCTGAGATGACTGCCTGGAGACAGAGACTCTGCAGCGTGAGGCAGGGAGACGCTGCATTTCAGATAATCAGACGTGTCTCTGCTTAAAGCCAAAGCCAACTCCGCCTGCTTTAACAGCTTTCACAGTGCCGGAGGGAGAGCCATCACCAGCCCCTGGGAAGAGGGGGAAACTGGGCTGCACCGACACGTACACCCAGCACCACCTGTCTGTCCTATTGATACACATTCTTCCAAAAAAAATGTAATGTTGGAATTGCAAATGAAGCTCTTATCTGCTCAGAAACCGTCTGATGACAATTTAATAGTGATTCAACTGTGATTAGATGAAAGCTGATGCGAAGAGAATGAAGAAGGGATGGATGAATGGAAGGCAGGCTGCTGGTGTCCAAGCAGCTGTGTGATTAGCCTCAATGGATTAACTGCTGAATGCTCCCTCCACCGTCTTTCGGCTGTCAAACACCTCTAAACCCTCTCTGTCTGGACTTCATCTATCTGGATCTATTTCACTCCATCTGTACCTATAATTCTCCCTCTCTCCCTCACCCCTTGCTTCATCGCTACAATTCATCATCCCTTTGTTATCTTCTCATTTAGCGATGCCTTGCCTCTCAGGTGTTTTGAAGCTTTCAGCATCAGGTTGATTTCTGATCTGCTGTTTAGGGCATTAAAGAATCCACTGTAAATCTGTGTCACATGCATTGCACTATCAAATGTCAATGATTTAACTGAACAGAAACACTGTGAACAATAGGAAGTAAATATTTTAAAGCGTGTACTTGGATTGTGTGATAATGAATATCTGCTCTGTTCTGTGTTGTGAAAAGATGGAAGATAGTAAAATCATATAAAAATAAAACACAGAGTTGTACTATGAGTCTATCCCTCATTACACTCTACACAGTCTGTGGTTTCTTCTCTGAGGTAAACATAAAGACACCAACAGAGGGAGCTCCTGTGCTTTTATCCTCCTGATGAATGAGCGTCAGGATACTACAATATTACATCACAGCCACCAAACACCCTGTAAAACACCACAAAAAAAACAATTTTACATTTTACAAGCACCTCTCCAGTTTCTACACAGATGTGACGGGAGCAGGGAGCAACTTAATGAGGCTTTGTGATGAGAAAAGAGCACAAAGCGGCTCATGTCTTCCGCAAATGATTCTCCAACTTCAGGAAATGAAATGTTATGGAGAATCGCTCTGCACCTTCTGCGGGTCACATAAACGGAGCAGATGACGCTCATCTCAATCCACACAGATGTCAGCTCTCAAGTCTGAAGAAAACACACTCAGCCTCAAACAAAGAGGCCACTGATAGGAAAAAAGAGAGTCAGACTGGGATTACCTCGATGTGTAATACCTCATCTAGTCTAATCTGAGACTTTGACTGCAAGCAGATGGCACATGAAACAACAACAGGCCAGGTCTAGGAGTCAGAGCACCAGCAAGGAGGGGGTTAAAATGTCCATTTTGAAGATGAGATCAGATGCTATGTTCATCTGTAGTATCCCAACCCCCATATCAAGGCAGACACCAGCTAACTGGGCACTGATTTTAGATTTATGAATAGAGATGACTACTAACAGCTCATTTGTACATGGTGTTTTGTACTGGATGTCCCTGAGCTTTGCACTTTTGAGATGACTCAGTGCATCCTTTCCATTATTTTTTATTAATGTTGGTATATTTATATGTGTTTATGTATGTTTTGAATTTTTATTTACTCATTTTTTCCCCTTTATTTTAACCTTTTTAGATAGTAATGTGTAAGGGTTGGGGTGTAAGGGGACCTGGAAAAATACCAACAAATGAGGGACATTTCCATTTCCATTTCCATTGTATTTGTATGTTTCTGTACATCTAATGCTGCTTCCAACAAAATATTACTGTAAAATATACATATATCAGAATAAAATAAAGTTTCCTTTGAGCATAAACAAAGTTTGGTCCCTTACCTGACACGTAACACTTCCAGATCACAGCCCTAACGTGCTTTAATGTGTGAATGCTTCATATACTGTAAGTACTTTTGACAGTGTTACACAACTCACGGAGTGTTCTCAGTAAAAGCCTTATTATTAATGGTTGGGATGGTGGGCACGGTGCTGCTGTTGTGCACACCTGTAGGAAAACAGCTTCTAATCCAGTGCGATAAGAGCCTGTGCTTTGCTGCTGATCTTCTGAGAGAAATATTCAGTCCTCTGAGGTCTGAGTTCAGCAGAGCTCTGAGCTGAAAAATTACTTATGTATTATGCCATAAATCATTCATTTCTACATTACAGACAGCACACATGCAGTCACTCCATTTCCCTCATCCCTCTCCTCTGTTCCTCCCCTGGTTCCTCTTCCCCTGTGCAGTAGTGTGTCTGAGATATAAATAAAACACAGCAAAGTGGAGCACTCCCGCTCCGTCTCTCTCCTTCTCTAACTCCAACTCTTTCTCTCATCCACTGATATTCCTAACATCTTCTTCACTCCCCAACACACACACAGCGTGTTCTTTTTCGACACCATCATCAGCCCCTGCTCCCAGCGCGTCAGCCGCGTCCTCCTTCACGCAGAACAAAAACATCACCCCACCAGCCTCCCGGCGGCACCTACTGTACTCATTGCCTAATTCTGGTTCCCACAGGCTCCCCCGAAGCACTGTTATGTTTTATCCATCTGTACAGTACTGTAGCTGAAGCACAGTGATGCACATGAGGCTGAGCACGTGCTTCGATTCGCTCATCCTTATTTACATATTGAAAGCAAACAACAACAGTGATGACGTGCTCTGCTGGTTGCTTTAGATTTAACAGTCAGAGAAGGCTTTATAACAGTGTGCATGAAAAGATGGCGTAAGGGGAAGCAAAGTAATGCATCAAAAACTGACAGAAACAAAACAGAACACAATGTCTCACAGAGGTGTTTTTGTCAAGCTTCGTGTGGCAGCAGTCACTGACACCATAAATGGCAACCATGCCCGTGATATCACTCACAGGTGATCACTTCCTGCATCCACAATGAACATTTATGTTGCATGGAGAGCCGGTTTAAAGCCATAAATAAATCAAAACAGAAGCAGAAGCAGATGGAGCTGCTCTCCAGACCCACACCTTTCAGAAATAAAGTGCTTGCCTTGATTCTGATCACAACCCTGAACATTTCCAGACACAACACTGAGCAGCAATGCATTTTAAGTCAAACTCACATGTGTTCTTGAGAGGGACAGGGGGTCTCTCCTTGCTCCATGGACTCGTTGGCTCCCATCCTCAGCTAGCTCTGCCCCCCCCGCACCCCCTGCCTGCTCCTGCTCTCCAGCCACCCTCCACATCCACCTGCTCCCCCCTCCACCTCCAAAACTGCCTCTCCTTTTCGGTGTGATCTTTGCAAGAGGAGGCAGGCAGCCTGTGTCAGCGGAGGGGAGCACCGGCTGAGCTTTCAGTGCTGCAGTGCAGAGGATCAGCGAGTCCTGCTCACATCAGGAGCAAAGCAGTGGATGATTAAGGGCTCCTCACTTTGTGCACAGCATCTCTGAGCCTCTGCCGCTCACAGACCAGAAATATTCCTGTTTCTCATCTTAAATGATGCAACACCAGCAGGGATAAAATCTCCAAGAGCACAATGTCAAGAAGAGAATAATCCAAAACAAACAGGATGAAAGGATCCTGCTTTCCTGCCGTCTTGCACGAGTGTCTGAGGTGCCTCCTCTCTGTTTGGCTGCTGATATTGCTGAGCTGTGTTGCTGCTCTGGCTGCCTCCTCCCCCCTCTCTCCTCCACTCATTCCCCTGACTCCAGCCTCCTGTGCCTTTAAAAAGACAAGCAGCTTTTTTTCCTTCGCTACGGCGACTATGCAGGGGAGCCTAACAATAGAAGACCCTCCAAAACCCCACTGATTAACAGGCAATTTCTCTTTCACTCTATGGTTACCCCTTCGTCTTCCCTCCCACAGCAACCCCGTACCTCTCCACTCTGCCTTTCCCCTGCCACGATCCCCCTCTCTCTCACCCAGTGACTTGCAAAACGAAAAACGTCATTTTCGTGCCTCCTTTTCACACAATGGAAGCTTCCAGCACTCAGCGTGGCCAACCAGAGTGATGCCTGAGGTAAACAATAGACTCTGAGAAACTAGAATGTGTGTGTACTATTCAGCTCTGACCCTATTATATTCCCTTTCATTCAAGACACTCCAACAACAGCTCTGCACCAGCACAAAAAGAGACCAAAAAGACAGACAAAAATCCAACTTTTAAAATGTTATATTATGTTATAAGAGAAGAAACATCAACAACCCACTATCAGGCTCAAAATGTTAAAGATCTTGGTTACAGGAGCTTAATGCAGAGGTGTCAGTCTTTGTTAAAGAGGTAGGGACATATGCTAAATGAAATGAATGAATACAGTCTCTGCGGTAAAATCCCTGGATAGCAGGATGGGCCGGTGATCTAATTTACTGGCACTCTCATCAAACCTTGAATCGCATCAGAGACCGGAAGAGCAATGATGATATTCCGTCCTAGTCTGTCATTACAATCTGTCTTTCCTTTAAGACATCTGTGTGTGTGTGTGTGGCAGACGCAGAGAATGTGTCCTGCGGGATTGAAATAAGAGCGGGAACAGGTTCTGCACTTTTCCCATTCATTGTCAAGGAGCAATGGGAAAGAGAGGCGTTGGAAATATGAGAAGAATAAATCTATTGTGCACTCATGGGAAAGTGAGGAAACAAGGCCTTGCTACTATAGCAACTCAAGCCTGAAACACTTGTAACTTGCTTGTACGCAGGTTTCAGGTGTCGCACCTTTGCCTATGTGGACTAAAAACACAGAATTTCCAGTTCCAAATGGCACTAAACCCGGTGTTTACGTCCGACCTAACGCCACACTTGATAAGGGGGAGTGCTTGCATGTAAACATGAAGTCCATTAACTGATGTTCACAAAGAAAGTCAATGTGATTCTAGTCTCGGATGGGTCTGTTGGTCGATGTTTCACAGCCCGAGGGGGCAAGTAAAAATGCCTCCCACTCACAACTCCCAACACAGACCCCTGCTGAAGCAAAAATATTGATTGCCACTGCCATCCCAGCCCCCATACTAGTTCAAAGATGTATCTAGGGCAGTAAAGGATGTATGTGTGAAGTACAAGTTCCTGTTCTATTGAAAGACTGACATTGACATCGTCTCTGTGTTGCTACTGTGAAAGCCCGGCCTTGCACCGCTGTTTCCACTGCAGACTGAAGAAAATGAAGAAATAAAAAATTCAACAAACTCAGGCACTGGAAGATATGGCTGTGGCAGTTTTTTCTGAAAGATTCATTATGGCGCTCAAGAGCAATCAGGGTCACTACGACCTACATATGTGTAGCCTGCTATTCAGTGTCAGACTGTGATGGTGCAGAAGAATTTGTTGTCCGTCTTTAAACCGTCTTTAGTTAAGAATGCTGAAGTGGAAAAAAATATAACCTATGTACCTCTGAAATAGGTTTTAGTTGTGTTAAAAATCCAAAACATACAGTTAAGTCAGAATAACACATGATAAGTGTGACTTAAGAATCTTGAGAAGTGTTGAAATTTCAAGCCAGTTCAAGCTAAGTATGAACCTTAATCACATTACAGTCTCTTGGTTTGCTAAAGGCTCTAATTAAACAAAGAAAATAAATAATATGCCCCTTAATTTGACAATGCTAAAGTCAAAGACACAAGAATAGTACATCAACCCTAAGCAAGAAACAAATTCAACAAATCTAAGTAAGGACCACAAAAGACGGGACCCTCTTTCCACAGGAAATTATAGGTGTGGACTTGGTGGGTGAGAACACAATAGCAATTTCAAGAAACATTGTGCTAGTGCAGCAGATCAGACCCAAAACTGAATGATTCATGAAAAAGATAGGGAGGTTCTGATGAGCACAAAAACAAATAATGAACAATAGATGTTGGAAAATGCTGAAGCTAAACTAAAAGCGCGGTTCTATTTCTGACTTTGCAGTACATGTATTTTTTCGTTGACTTAGTTCAAGTTATACATCACTGACAAAGTGGGCCACTAACTCCAGAATTACAGGCTGTATCTCTGTTGGTGTGTGCAAACAAAGGCTCAAATACATCACAAACCGAATACAGCAGCTCTGCAGGTGGCACGCAGTTCAAAGATGTGTTTTGGTGAATCCTGGTTTTAGGTGTCTGTGGCAAACCCCTAATCTGCCCCTCTGATCCTCCAGCTGATCAGGCAGAGCGAGCGCCCGAGGCTTCCTTTCTCATATGCCAAGAAAAGACTGCATTGCTCCCATAAACAATCACTTGTGGGATCAATTTCCTGAGGCTGTGTCTACAAAACATCCACTCTCGGGCATCATCTGTCTGCATTCACTGTACATCTTCTTACAACATGTTTTGAGATTCTCAGGCATTCCTTCTCTTGTATCATCAAAGTATGATGAAAGCAATCGATGGGGTAGTCAGGGCACTACAATGGGAAACCTCAGAACAAAAGGCTTTGATACCCATCGACACATTATCTCAATTGCAGACGTGGGCGTGTGAGATAATGGTTTTCTCTACAGTCTCAAATAGAAGAAAGAGAGGCTGTTTGAATGATCACAAACTAAACAGATGGGAGATGATTGGTTTTGGGGGGTTTTCAGGGGAATCTGTAAAAACAAGAGAACCTTTTCAGCCGTCAGCTACTGTCTTCACGACAGATATTACGAGTGCAAAATGTGTGGGCGCCACTGACAGATTAATTATTTTTCAATAATTATTAATTCAAAAAAGGCAGCCTGACTTCTTATTTTTCTTTCACAGAAGGATTGAATTATTACTCATGCAACTCTCAATGAATCATTCAGGAAAAAAGCACATGTTTGTTTTAGGATGACTAACATTTTGATGATCGCATGCTGAGGGAGGCCAGTTTTCAGTAGGAGGAGGCAGGTTCAAGGACAAGTTTCCCAGTTGAAAAGCCTTTTAGCAAGATAATAAATGTCTAGCAGCTCCACGGGTGTTGCTTTGCCCCTGCAGGGGTTGATACATCATCACTTTATTACCAGTAAAGATTGTTAATTTTAATGTTCTTTGCCTTGAATATGACTCAAAGTAAAAAAAAAAAAAAAAAACTAGATTAAAAGTGGCTTATAGCTGCACATATGTTGGCATAGTTGCACCTCTGTGCATCTGCAGGCGAACCGGACAATCTGTGACTTCCACTCAGAATATTAAGTCCATGATACTATGGTGGTACTCCTCCCCTCTCCTCTGCTACCTAACAGTCCTCTCAGATATCATAAATAATATAACAACACTATGGCAGCCTCACCCTCTCAAAATCCTGGTCTTCTCTGAACAAGGAGAGCATTAGAAAGTCTAACAGGCTGAAGTCATGAGCAAATATGTAAAATTATACAAAGAAAACAATACACAGTCTTTTCGAATGCATAAGAGCTGCTGTGTCTCCCTGTGTTATTCCTCATATACCTGCAGCATTCAGACAGCAGAGTGCAGACGCAGGCTGGCAGTACATCATGAACACTGGACTCTGTGAATGGAAAACACCCTCTGCTGGTTGTAAATGACAGTGCACTGTGAAAGTGGCTGAGTCATTCCCCCTTAGAAAAGTCAGCCTCTGGAATAAATTGCAAAGCATGATTGCGGAGGAATGTCAAGTACTATCAGCGGGGGAACTGCGCTGAAAGCAATAACGAGGAGCATTTAAACACAATCAGCATCAGTGTTATGAATGAAAATCATTGTGTTCTGCGCCATGACGTTGGTGCTACAAAAGCAGCCTAAATGACAAAAAGTCAGCCGGGATGTGTCAAGTGTTGATGATGGGGCCGGGTATGCGTATTGTGAAGAAGCTTGGTGCTCCGCTTTATCCTGTAGTGTTTAAAAGATCCAAATATAAACATTTCACAGTGATGCTTTTGCTATATCCACCATTAACAAGCCACAATTATACAGTGTACATATGAGTTTCCATGACCACTAAGTTCATACATTAGCAAATCCTGTTTCCTATGAGTTCATGTGGTCAACGTGCATAGCAACGCTAATCTGTAATTTTATGAGGTGGTATGTCAAGTTGCTGAAATAGCAGACTCTGGAAATTGCAATAATGCTGTATGTGATGTATCTGTATATGGAAAGGCCTCTCAAATATGCTGATTTACCGTCTTGCCAAGAGTTAGATGAGAAGACTGATACCACCGTCATGTCTGTGTGATAAATGTGAAGCATGAGCCAGAAACTGGTGGGATGAGATAGTCCATCATATCTTGTTTGGACAGAACCAGGCAAGCTGTTTTCCCCTGTTAGCAGTCTTTATGCTCGGCTAAGCTAACCACATGCCTGCCCCAACTATTCACCGTGTAGATGTGAGACTAGTTATCAGTCTTCTCACCTTACTCTGCAGGAAAGAGAATATATTAAACTAGTCCTTTAGGTCAGAATAAGGAAACTGATGACTACACTTCCAGTGGCTCACACTATTTAGGAGCTCTGCGAATCAACATCCACAGGATAATTCAGTGTGCCAGACGTCAATTTAATGCTGTAAATTGACCTGAACTGGGGTTGAAAGGATAAGGACACAGCTACTTTTCGTCAAGCAGGCTAAACGGACTAGTGTCAGCATGCACAAATCTGCGAGGTCTTACGAATGAAGCAGAGCAGAGGCACGACAGAAAACTGACACACATTCAAATCACTTGTTTGTTTTTTTTACAAAGTGAAACAGGAAATGACTGAATGAAGCGTTTCAGGAGCAGTGACAGTCAGGCAGAGTTCATGTTCCTACCTTAATGGGGGGTGGCGGGGTGCAGGAGCAGGGCAGTGGTCCTCGCTCTGGGAAGCAGGAGGTGCAGGAGGGGAATCGGGGGCTGGATGAGGAGGAGAGGGAGGAGGGGGGAAGCTGGGAGATGCAGGTGGGGTTGGTAGAGCGTCAGGAGAGTGTCTCTCCGGGGGTGTGGGAGGAGGAGTGGGGAACTCTGTGGTGTCTTGGAGGTGAGGAGGGAGGGCAGGCGGGAAATGGTATTCGGAGGCAGGAGGTGGGGGAGATGCAGGGGCACGATCACCTCTCTCTGCCCGCTCAGCGAGGGAGGGCCTGCAGGGGAGGGAACACAAAACATTAACAGACGGACCGCAACAAGAAGGCCAAATACGGCGGTTTCGGAAAGCCCTCTGAGGCCACGCTTTCCTTTGCACAGATGAACCGTGACTTACCTCAAAGCAGAGAAAGATGGAGCACTCTGCTCTGTGTCATCACCTAAACCTAGCAGTGACTTAAAAAATAAAAAGCTCACTCCAACCATCCTAAGAACACTTTGTTATTAACTCTTCTCATTAGTCCCTTTACATGATAGTCCATGTTTCCCTTGCTTGCTCTACTTGCCCTCTGCCGTGAAGTAGCCTGCTTGAGGACGTCTGGCTCTGTCATCATGGGCCACCTGGTGGAGTGGATTTGGCCTAGATCCAGGCTCGTCTTATCAGGAGTGGTAGGCTCTCTAATCTGACAGGCGACGCAATCGACGCCCATGCAGCTGTTCCCCACTTGGGGCATGCCTCCTGTTTAGCTCTAAAAATACCCCAGTAGCCTCTTCTGCAGAAAGCTTCACAATACCTCCATCAGCTGTAACACATTCACACCAAAGCATCAAGTCAACTGTCTGCTGACCTGCACTTTCCAAACGCCCCTTCCAGCTCACTTCGGACTGAAACCGAGCTCTGTTATTCTCTCCAGTAAAGTCAGAACTTAATAGCATTTAATGAGGGCGTGTGCTTTTCTTTAGGGTGTAGCAAGTTACAGTTTACATCTGACTGGTCTGGTTGTTATCATTCCATTACAGAAAGTACAGAATTTTCTAACAGATGCAGGGCGGCTGCGTGAAGAGGAAACGTCCTGCAAATCCATATATGATTTTTATTTGGTCCCATTCCACTCATTACAAATCCTCAGTCAGTGACTAATGCCAGCAGGCCAAAGCTATACATATGTCAGCATCTGCGGCCAACTTGGCACATGCAGCCTGGAAATAGAAACAACCAAGTCACAGCGCAGTCCGAGCAGACTGTCCAAAGACGCGCCGCTGCTTCCAAAGACGGACAAAAACAGCTATGGAGCAGAGAGAAAACGAAATCAGGCGTATGGAGAAGAGACAATCTGCAGAAAATAAGATTACCCAGGACACAAGAGTATTTACTGGTTCAGTGGTTTTTATGTCCAGATAATAGCAGCTGACCCACTCAGGTTAACAGCTTTCCAACTTCTTCTTCCAGATGTGATGTGTATAATGTAGCAGAGGATTTACTACCAGACTGAACGCAACAAGTTAGAGAGAGCACATGGGCTTTTTTTCCACCACACGCTTTTTCACGTCAGTGTAGTTTTACTGTTGGCATTAACAGCTGGAGGCTGTCCAATACAGTTTTTTATTGTTGGTAATTCAGCGGCGTGCAGGGCGTTACTCAAGGGCACCTCATAAGGAGTTTTTATTTAAGAAGGCAAATCCAGATTTTACAAGGCCAGTCCAGGTATACATAGTAGTCTATCACAGTCCAGATAACAGAGCTAATTCTCTAACCTCCACTTTCATGACTGAGCATTAAGTAAACAAAAGTGACTTTGCCTGTGCATGTACAGTATTCTAGCCACACACACACACACACGCACTCATTTAGTGTAATCTATGCGAAACAGCTGGACGCAGAAGACAGCAAGTCCAGGCAGGGTGTTTAATGATAAACAGAGAGTTGTAAACAAAACCAGCTGAGGGTACTGACTTTTTAAAAACGGTTTTTAACGCTGTAATCATGGGAGGACCATTTCTGTCCTGCAGCCAACAGCTACCACACACACACACACCAGCACACACACACTGCACATTCAAAAACACATTGTACATATTGCAAACACATACTTCATAAATAATCCGCCAATTCTCCTCTGTCACTACGGAGATTAAATTATTACTTGAAGGCAGTCCAGTGTGGTTGAATGAATGACAGACATGAGATTATCTACTCCACTTGTGCCAGCAAAGACACATGAACCTACAATCGCCATGGCAACTGGTCTATTTACAGTACAATGTGGGCTATAGCACATCCTACTTCCTTCTTACTCCGAAAACATGGATGAGAAATATCCTACATACCAAGCTAAAGAGTTCCAGTCATTTCCATAGTGTTTCCTGAGTAACTGTTGCTTTACAAAAGACTTTATTCAATTCGAGTAAAAGTAGCTGTGTAACACGTTGCACTTTTGTGCCATATGTCATACAGGAAATACACTCAGTTGTCCCTTGTGTTTCATGTTAGGCCTAAAAATAGTTATCAGCTCCTCATTTTAGAAGTCTACCAAGCCAGCAAGACTTTTGGACAACTCACAGACAGTAGTTAAACATCAGTTTTATGACTACTGACATGTCTCGCCAGCCATCAATCAGGCAGCCTCCACATCAAGTAAGGAAGGGAGTACAACATGCTCTGACCTGTAGCATTTTTCTGAAGTACACCGTTCATTTTGCAACTTTGTAACTTCTTTTCCGCTTTCTGTCCCTTCGTTTTTCTATCTGTCCCTTCCTTCCTCCCATCTGGTGAGGTCAGCAGAGACAGAGCGTAATTAGCCCTAGTTACCTACACACCATCTGTTGCATCCACCTGGAGGGATTTAAAAACAACCGCCTACTGTAGACACACACAGACAGGAAAAAAAAACAGGGCGCCTACTTCTTGTCAACTCACCCAGAATTCAGCCACGGAGGAATCCATCACACAGATCTAAACACGTAAGTGATGGCAATGACTTCTGCTGCTGAACTCCCAAACAGCAGTTTGTATGTCCCAGTCCTCCTCTCCTCTGTGTGACTCTGACTCTGTCATACACACTCACGCCGCAGCACATGCTCAAGTGTTTCTCTTAACTCTGGCTTTTGTTCCACTCTGTCTGGTCTGTGCAAATGACTTCAGTGGGGCTGAGTGCCTGCCCAAATTCCTCCCACTACAGGCTTCAGTTCACAAAGCCGCACAGACTGAGCAGGACTGACAGCTAGGCCAGCCTCTGGGGGCGGGGTAAGAAACATATGTACACACACACACACACACACACACACACACACACACACACACACACACACACACACACACATCACTGACCATGCAGTCACATTTCTGTCTCTGACACACGTACACCAGTGTAACTCTATCTATTGATGAGACCTATAGTGGAAATAGCACTGTCACTCCTCCCTTCTACACTGAACAAACCTTTATGTCTCCAACAGCAGTGATGGGACAAGTGTTGTGAGTGACAGGCAGCAAGTGCTACTCTGGCATGTGGGATGGCTCCTGGGCATGGAGCTAAGCGGCAGGAGAGAGTGACAACTAAGAGAGATAGCTAAGGAAGCTGAGGAAAGAAGTTAACTTAATTAGAATATTCCAAAAGATGTTCCTCACACAGCAAATAAACTAGAAGAATAAACTTTGACACAATGCATCTTTATATGCACAATGAACAAAACAATGACATCAAGTAAAAGAATGACATATATGGAAAGTTAGTCTGACAAGAGCTGTTAAAATGCTTAAATAAATACCAACTCCCACATGGAGGTTTCACAAACGCTTACAAAACTGTTAGACTCAGTCTCATTCATCCAATCGGACACTGTTGCAGACAACAGCAACCTACCAGATGCCCTCGAGGTGTCTGAAAGCCAAACAAAGCCACCGAGGGGACTCTCTGTGCGCATGGAAATCCATTTTAAACGTGTGACAGACAGAGCTGCTGAGCTGTAAAGACCATGTCTGTCTGACATTCCCCCATTTTTCACAAATACGTTAGCTGCAATAAAATGTCTCGAATACATCACTGCAATGGAAATGTTATGATAAGTTTCAGGAAAATGATCAGTTCTAAAAGGTCAGATACAAATCATTCTGATGTCTGGTTTCCTGTTGGAAAACCAGTCGACCACAAATTACCAGTCTCTAGCAAACCTGTTGTTCTTAATAGTAAAAGGCTATAATCCTTAGATTCTAGTCAATTGAGGATTACAAGGACATGGCTTTTTTTTTTTTATTCAGACTCTGAAGACAGAGCTCTGAAGGGAACAGACTGTTGGCAGCAGCCTGACAGGGAAATAGTGCTGGTAATGTTGGCTTTCACTGGAAACTGCACGGTTGGACAATGAGAGGAAGTTGTTCTTGTTTGCTGTTGTCATTATTTCAACACACAGATCGTGGTCATACCAAACAAAATTCATGTATTCAATGCATTGTGACTGATTATGAATTAATCTGATTTTATAAAGACACTCACCCGCTGTCCTGTAGCTCCTCAGCAGGGTGCTGGACTGTTTCTGTCACTGCTGTTTCCCCAGCTGGTACTTCAAATGGCTCCTCAGGTGGGATCTCTACAGGTTTGTCCACTAGCACCTCTGGCAGCTCACTGATCAGCTTCTTCTCTGCAGCTGGGGGAACTGAAGTTGTCTTTGTTGGTTCTGGTTCCTCATTCTCTGTTGGTTCTTGGAGCTCTTCTGTGCTTTTTGTTGGTTCTGGGAGCTCAGCTGGCTCCTTCACTGCTTCTGAAGAAGTTACTGGCTCTACTGAGGGCTCTACTTTCTTTGTTTCTTCTGGGAGATCTACTTTTTTGCTCTGTGCTGGCTCTGGGAGCTCTGTTGGAGGCTCTTCTTCTGTCTTGGTTGGTTCTGGGGGCTCTACTTTCCTTGTTTCTTCTAAGAGCTCTACTTTCTTTGTTTCTTCTGAGGGCTCTACTTTCCTTGTTTCTTCTAAGAGCTCTACTTTCCTTGTTTCTTCTAAGAGCTCTACTTTCTTTGTTTCTTCTGAGGGCTCTACTTTCCTTGTTTCTTCTAAGAGCTCTACTTTCTTTGTTTCTTCTGAGGGCTCTACTTTCCTTGTTTCTTCTGAGAGCCCTGCTTTCTCATTGTCTCCTAAGAGATCTACTCTTGTGCGCTGTGCTGGTTCTAGGAGTTCTGTTGTCTTCTTCAAAGGTTCAGGAAGATCCACTGGCTTCTTCACAAGATTCAGAGGTGGGATCTCTGTTGTCTTCTCTGCTGCTTGCCCCAGTGGTGGGATCTCCTCCTGTCCTTGAGAAGCAGCTATCTCCTCAGTCGGAGTAAGAAACTCTAGTTGAGGGGAATCCAGAGATGGGAGGGGTCTGGAAAAAACAATGCAAGAGAAGAGGGGGTTGGGGGATTTGTTGTTTAGTTTACAGCACATGCACAAAGAATGACTGACAAATGACAAATGTGTATGTTTGTGTGGTTATGGGGGCTCGAGTGTGTGTGTGTGTGTGTGTGTGTGTGCGCAGAAGTACTGTCGGTACATGTGTGTGTGTGGTTGCGTTGTTGTTGTTGTTGCATTGTGTTTAGCAGTGTGAGAAAAGGCTCATTCTTGCCCTGGAGAGCAGGGCCGATGTCACAGCTGATGTCATCCTTTGAATATAAAGGGCTGCATTACTTCCTTTAGACTTCACCAGGCACAGTCATCTGATCCGAGCTCGAGTCAAAACAAAGTGCAGCTCTGTGTTTACCTCCTCATTCATATTCATTGTCACACTGCTCTCTTTAATATCACTCCAAACAAGAGCTGGACATGGTGTTACTGCTGGGATTTATGAATACTAAGCAACTGGTAAATAGACTGAATATCATCATTTACAGCCCATGGAAAAATCCAAATAAGTTTACATATTCGTCTACCAAATTCATGATTCTTTAGCCTCAGCTGGTGGGGCAAACCCAATCAGACTACACGTGTGCCTTTGTCTCTGTGATGTACTTGAGCAGATGATATGTGACAGCATGCAAACATGCTACTTGTGTGACGCATTGAAAGGGAGCCCATGACGACTTCCACCGACCTCTCAGACACGTGTAGATGCACAGCATTTACTTGCCATTAACATAGTTTCATTGGCGTGAAGTCTCATGCGCACTCCTCTAATGTCTGAATCTTAAAGGGATAGTTCACCTCAAAATCAAAAATACAGATTTTTCCTCTTACCTGCAGTGCTATCAGTCTACATTGTTTTGGTGTGAGTTGCTGTGTGTTGGAGATATCAGTCATAGAGATAACTGTCTTCTTTACAATATAATGGGACTAGATGGCACTCAGCTTGTGATATTCAAAGTGCCAAAAAACTTAATTTGAAAAAAATGTCTCTTTCCAGAAATCATGACCTTGTTACTCAAGATAATCCACAGACCTTGTTTTAAACTTGTTTACTGTAGGAACTATTTTCTTTCTGCCAAACTACACCCACCAAAGGTATCACTGTTCAGAGAGTGTGCACCTAGTGCTAACTAGCACTGCTTAGCTACATAACGTTACAGCTCAGCAAAGGACAACGCCATTAATGTTGTCATGGGCATGAGCTTCTCATCCAAGAGTAGATGCACGCTTCCTTCTGCGCAGTGATACAGATGGCGGGTGTAGTTAGGTATAAAGAAAATAGTTCCGACATAAATCCTCCAACAAGGTCTGTGGATTAACGTTAACTTTAACGAGTTGATTTCTGGAAAGAAACATTGCTGTTGAGTTTTTCAAATGTATTTTTTGGCATTCTGAGCACCACAAACTGAGTGCCATTTTGTTTCATAATACTCGAGAGAAGGCAGACATCTCTACAGACAATATCTCCAGTACTCGGCAACTCACACCATAACGATGTAGACTGACAAATAGCACAACAGGTAAGAGGAAAAATATGTATTTTTAAATTTGGGGTGAACTGTCCCTTTAAAGCATTTTTCTCATATGATGATTTCAAACACACACACACACACTTGTGTTTACCTTGAGGTCTCTTGTTTACTCTGAACACTGGAAGCAGCTTCTTTTAGAGCTTGTATCCAGTTTGTATCTGGTTCTCTGGCTGTTTGCACAGGAGCAGGACTCTCTGATACATAGCCGGCTTCTGTGTTCACAGGAACTTGTTCAACAGGAGCTTTTTCAAGTGGTTTTCCTTCACAGTTGGAAGCAGCAACAGTGGGCTTTAACACAATATCACCTTGGGGCTTTGACAAAGACACCTGATCATGAGGCTTCTCAGACTGGGTAGAGGCTGCAGGAGGGGTAGATGCAAAATCTTCCAGGTGCTTTGACGAAACAACAGATGGGTGTGTGATAACATCAGGAGTTATTGTATCTGTTATATCACTGTCCTTTTCTGTTGCTTTTGACAGACCAATTGAGGCACTGTCTTTAGCACCCTCAGTTTGATTTATGACCGCCTGTTTTTTCATTCCTTCAGTGTTCATCTCTTTTATCTCACTTTGTCCCGTCGCCTGGCTGCTAGCTTTCACTTCGTCCAAAGCTGCTTTATCTTCCTTTGTGATCTCCTCTACATCAGGGCCTTTTATGGCTGTTTGTACTACTGGGCTGCTTTGTGCTGCTGAGCTTTTATTGAAGCTTTGTAGCTCGACAGGCTCACCCACTGTATCCTGACTTTCACAATTCACAGTTTCACTACTGTTGCTCTTTACAGCCGTGACAGCACAGAAACCCTTTTCCACAGTTTCTGGTTGCCCAACCAGAGTAGAGGATATTTTTGTATGAATTTCTTCAGCCTGGTTTGCACTTGAAATGACTGCTGTATGAATGCCGGGACTATCTGTGCTGACCTTTGATGAAACAGAGACCCGTAAAGGTGAAGTCTCATGTTCCTGTGATGCAGACTCAACAGATACAGCAGTGTTCTTTGAGGTCTCAGGTTTTCCATGTTGGTCTTGACAGGCAGCTGGTAGATTGCTTTTTTGCTGACCTTCAAAACCCAGATCGCTCACAAACTTAGTGTCTGGAATTAAATCTGTATCCGACCCAACTACCCCTAACACGGGGCTTTTATTCTCAACCATCCCCTGTCTTGTCTCACCTACACACGAGCAAGCAGTTACGCTCCCAGTGTCAGCTGAGGCATTTCTCTCAGCAGCATTTCCACTCTCATTTAAATCACTGGCAAAGTGAGACAGCATATAAACCCCGTCAACCGCAGCTTGCACTCCCTCTCCCTTGCCTTTCTCCAGACCTATCAGTCGTTCATTGCCACTGCTGTCATCACCTGTCACCTTATCGCTGCTCCCTGACTGACACAAACTCCCAGAGGAGCTGTCTCCTCCCTGTGCTACCCCTTTCAGCCCTGGAACCGGTGCTTGGGTCTGCCTGACCTGACCGTTAGTCTTTTCTCCTCCCTGTAGACTGTCACCTGACAACTCCTGTGTGGGATGTGTGGATCCCAGACACAGCTGCTGTTGCTCCTGTTGCTGAGCAAAACAGTTTGGCTCTGGTGTGGACTGTGATTGGCCGAGAGCTGCATTCAAATCTGGGGAAGTGTCCCTCTCGAAGCTGCGTTCCAGTGTCAGAGTTTGGCGCAAACTCTGGTCATAAACAGTCTGAGATTCACTACGAGAATCTGTCCCAGCACTTAGCATGTCCTCAGACGACCCCGCAGGTCTGTCGGGAGATAAAGAAGAAGTGTCTATCTGGGTTTTAGGTGAAATGCCACTTTCTCCCTCCTCCTTTACATCCTTTATTGGTGACTCAGTCTTTTTTACTTTATGTTCATGTGGTGGCTGCAGGCCTCCAATTTCCTCCACACCCTCTTTCTCTGGCCCATTACTCTGTTGTGGTGTTGTGCCTGTCTTTCCTGCCTGCAGCTTGCTGCTGTCTGCTGTTTCCTTTTGATTATCCATTGTTGCCTCTTCAACTTTTTTCTTTTCCTCTGCAAACAGAACAGAGGTTACATCTCCCATTTCTTGTTTCATATTTTGTTGTTCAATTTCACTATAAGCTTTGTCTGAAGGTAGGTCAGAGCTGAGTGGGCAGCTGACATTAATAAGGTCATCCTTAATGGATGCTTCACAAATAACAGGTTTAATGCCAGTAGGGCCTGGCTCAGTGTGAGATAGAGAAATTACATTATCAGACCCACCCTTTGCCAGTACTCCCTCTGCACCAGGAGACTGGGTTGGAGTACACAGATTTTCCTCCTTTAAAAATGGAATATTTACATTGGTAATCGCAGAATTCTCAAACTCAACAACAGAATCTGGAGCATAATTTTTATCTTCCGGTTTTGGACAAGCCTCATCTGCTTTAACGCTAACATCACTGTGCTTCAGATCCTGTGCTACGGACATTTGTGTCATGTCCCTGCTCTTCTTGTCATCCACCTCCCCAAAGACTTTGGTGCTGTCACCATCAGTGCCACTGTTATCCGTCTGCTCAGGAAGAGAGATATCACAGTCAGTAATGAACTCCAAGTGACTCAACATCGGGCCAGGAGGCTGCCGCACAAAAGAAGAATTACTGGCACGTTGCTCTATAAGAGGAATTGACTGGTCGGAGGCTGTCACCTCGGAAGTCGCTGATTCATCCTTTGTCAGATCAGCAGGGTGAATCATGGGCTTTGGCCCCTCACCAGCGTGCATGGGATCTGTAGTAACCAGTCCATGAGGAGGTGTTAGATTTAATTGGGTGGGAGACTGATAACTGGGGTCATAAGGCTTTGTCTGAAGAGAGGCTGCGCAAGTTAGGGTCGCAGTTTCCGTAGAGAGCTGCCCAGCAGATAACTCAGCGGAGACATCACTAAAAGGCTTGCAGGTGACATCATCAGCTGGAAGCACAGAACATGAGGAGAGAGGAGGTTGGTTACCTTCAGTAGCATCACTTATTAAAGGTGACTCCTGAGGCTCGACTGGGCCTTCAGACTTTGCGTGTAACTTATCTATCTCCTTCTCAGTCGACAAGCACAGGCTTACAGCATCCTTCTCTGTTTTCTGCTCTAATTGTTTTGTCACCTTTGCAGACACCTGCTCAGCTGCTGAATGATCAGCCTCAGAGGTGGCACTTTCTGCTGTTTGTGAAAGGTCACCAGTTTGATTCTTTTCAGCAGAACATGGAAGCTGCTTTGAGCCGGCCTTTGTCATTGACTGTAAATCCACAGTGTTTGTCCCCAAGTTGTTGCTACCTGTCTGATCTATCTTAATGTTCTCTTCTGTAGTCCCCACATCTCCTTTTTCCTCCAGGACATCTCTCTGTGGCTTTAGAAAGTCAGTTGAGCTCCGTATTGCTGGTTCATCCTTGGTAGGAGCTGCATTTGTGGCGATTTCTGGCTTCTTCAAGCCGAGGAATTCTGGGAAGGTGTAGCTGGCCTCCACCACAGGATGGTACAAACTCTCATGCACAGTCAGCGGAGGCAAAGAGGCGCAGTCCATAGCTGGTACCGACATGCTCCTAAGATCCACAGAGAAACTGCCGTCTTGTTTCACAGTGTCCGCAAAGTGAACTCTGTTGTTGCCTCGGCTGCTGTCACATACACCCACAGCACCTCTTTTGCTCTTGGCTCGGACTTGGAACTCAGCTGCACTTTCGTCTGTCCGGGCTGCTGTTGTGCTACTTTCAAGCTGGACCTGTTGATTGCTGCTCGCTTGTCGCTCGACTGAGATATGTTGTGAAGTAGTCAGAGGCTGAGGTGAGATTAAAGGCAGGAAGACTTGGCTGCAGTTTTTCTCTGTCTCTGTGATGGATGACCCCTCACAAGTGTGTCCTAAAGACACTGCTTCCTCTGAAATCGAATGCTGTTTGAGATCAGCCCTTACCCCTCCGTCTGTATTGCTGGAGCTCTGTTCAGGGTGAGCCGGGAGAGGTGAAATTGCTGCGCCATGGTGCTCTTGGCAGGGGTGAGAGAGACGGTCCTGTTCAGTGCAGATGCTCTGAGAGATGGTTGCAATCAGCTCACTCCAGCCCTGTGACTTCAACTGTGACTCGGCAACATCGGTGGGCGGACACGTCTCAGTCCCAGCTGATGACACCCCACTAGCAGAGCCTTCTGGCTGGCTGAATGAACTGTGCTCTCTAGCCAGCCCTCCTTTCTCTCCCCCCTCCTCTCCTCCTCCTCCTCCCTCTCCTGCTCCCTCCAATCCCGCAGCACTGTGATCCTGACGATCAGGACCAGTAAGTGGCCCAAAGGGAGAAGTATTGATATAAGCTTCTAACCGAAGTGGCTCCTTTTCTCTGTTTCCCTCCTCAGCTGGTGAGAGCTCTGTGTCTGCACTGCGAACGGTTGTCTCTCTCGGTCCCTTCATTTCAGTCTCAGCCGAGTTGTGTGGCATTTTGCTGCTGCAGCTTTCCTCAGATACAGCCTGTCCCTCTTTGGCTGAGAATGCAAGTGAGCATTTTCCCCGTGAACAGATTAATGCGAGCTGAGGAAGGCTGTCCAGGTCTTTCTCTCCGTCTGCAGAGCTGAGGCACTTTTCTATTCCTCCCAAATCTTTCTCTCCTACTGCTTTCTCACTCTCTGCAATCGTTACAGAAGCTACTCTCTCCAGTGAATCACGCCTCACGCTTTCTCCCTCTCCCTTGCTTTCTATCACTTCTGGCATCGTGGGTGTTGCCAGTGGCAACGCAGCAACCACCACTAAAGCCTCTTCAAGGGCACTCTCCACGCTGCTCTCTCCCACACAAGTTGGGCTGCTGGAGAGTGGGCTCTGATTCTCGTGTGTGAGTATCACTGCCTCTGAGGTAACTTCAGCCTCCTGTGTTTGTGAATCGGACCTCTTATCAGCAGAAGCAGCTGGACTGATAACTGTAGTGTGGACATGTGTCATGGGTGTATTTTGGTTGTCGATGGCACCTCCAGTTGCATGTTGCTTCCGGTGTGGGCTTTCATCTGAGCTGTGATTCATGCCACATGGGGCGTCTGCATGGTTGCGGTTATCTGACTGATGAGGCCTCTGTAAATGAGGCTGGTTAGACGCAGGTGAACAGGGTGAGACAGTAAGATGATCCTGCTCACTAGGAGAGGATGATAGTGGGGGGCTGGGGCTGGGCTCTCCCTCGGGACTCAGCTGCTGTTTAGAGTCAAACCCATTATCAGGCTGTTCCCCACAAATCACAGTCTGAGCGTCTGCCTGTGACACAACATTTGCTGCTGAATCTGTGTAATTTCCTGCATTTACAAGAGAAACAGCCTGTGAATCATTCTCAGGTTGTACTACTGTCTTTGCTTTCTCCTCAGTCTCTACATTTTTCTCTTCTGTCTTGTTCTTTTTCCTTTGTTTCTTTTTCTTCTTTGCCTTTTTGTCCTGCCCAGCCTCACAAGGTGAGCTCTTCCATTTATCTGATTTTGACTCCTGATCCTCCTCGCTGTAATGGTTTGCTCCCATCTGTGCTTCTGATAATACATCTTTATCCTTTAAATGCAGATGACTGCACTCTGATGTTTCATTAACTGAATCATCTTTCTTTCCTGGTTCAGTTATACAAACACTAATGCTGGACTCATCGCTATAATTTTCTTTCCTTATGTCTACAGTCTCTGTTACTGCCTCTGTGCCTTTCTCCCTAATCACTGTATTACAGTCTAATGTGCCATTATCCTCAATGGCTGCATTAGAATCAACATGTTCCTCTCTGAAATCATCTCTCTGCACAGTGAGCGCAGCATCTTTTTGGGTTTCTTTAAATAAATCTGCTGTTGTTTCTAATTGTGTATGCGTGGGTGCCTCCTTCTGCTCATCTATCTCTGTTTCTTCCACTGTCTTAATCTCTGGACATTTATCCAGGCTCTGTGTTGCTTTTATTTCACTCTTCGTCTCTGCTGTCCCAGCACTATTCTCAGTGCCCAGTATGTAATTCCTAAAACTAAACACAACTGTATCCGTCCGACTGTTTGCTGCCTCACTGTTTCCGTGTGTACTCTTGTTTCCATGGCCCCCGTTGCTATGTCCTGGCTGGACTGCCATTGGAGGCAATGATGATGACTCACTGGATTTATTAACCATCACTTCTCCAGTTTTCTCTCCTGCATCGTTAACTGTCTGGTGGGGGGGCCCTGTGGGATTAAGTATCCCCAGTGAGGCCATTTGTTCTTCACATTCCTGGAAAGCCTCTTGGAGTTCCTGGTCTAGGAGCACGGATAGGGGAGGGGTCAGGGGTTGGACACCCGGGTAAGGTGTGGCAGAGGGCCGAGGTGATTGCTGAGCATCTGTGAGAACTGGGTCGCTGTCATGAGGCCTGAGACGAGGGTAGGGTGACACAGTTAGGAGTCTGGCAGGCAGACAGCTGGTCATTCCACGATGCCACAAAGCACTGCTATTGGCAGAGAAGCAGCCCATGCTCACACACTGCACTCCCCGATATGCACACACAACACACAACTGCATGTCTATTCTGAGATATACATACCCCCACAAGAAATAACCAGCTGTTTCCAAGCATATGGTTGTTAATGAACATGCAGGTCTGTTCATACACACCAAAACATGTTTGTAGGGATTCCCCAGCAAAAAGCTTTCAAATATAGTTTAACTATTTTGATGTGACTGCTTGTTTTTCCGCCTGAACCCAAAGCTTAAAGGAATATTTCACCCCACAAATGACCATTTGTGTAACAGTTATTCATACCATGTAATGTTGAATTCCTGAAGAAAACATTGGTTTTCTCACATGCCTCCATGGTGAACAAAGAATCAAAAACTGAGAAAATTCTTGATGAATTGAAATCATAGGGGGTTGCGTTTAACAACAGCAAAACTTTGTCAAAACATCTGTTGTCAAATTCTCACAACAACTCATGCAGTATCACACAAGTCTTATTTTGTGTTGGGGAACTAAACTAAAAGCAAAACTTAGCTATGCTGTTTAAAGGAGCTATATTTAACAAATCTAAAGCAAATAGTCATAAAATCATCCTAATATGTCACAGAGACTAAGGAATAATGTTCATATAACATACTGATCTCACCAACAACAATAGTACGGCCAGAATATTCGCATTTAAAAAAATATTTTACGGTCCGCAAATCATGTTTATGTTTTGAATTTGTGTTTTGGCCTGTTGCGCCACCCATCGCTGTCTACCAGTCACACAGTCAGTAGAGTCTCAACATCAGTTACAGTTACGACTGAGCTACAGCAGCATGGCAAGCAGCATTAGCAGTGTCCTGGTACATAGCATTAGCAGTCTCCTCAGCTGTATCCCAGCAGCAGCGTTAGCAGCAGAGAAGCCGGGCTTGCTCAAACAGTCCGCTGGAAAACCGAAGATCACAGACGCGGCGACACGGCCCTGCCATGGCAGCCGCCCGTGGGCAAACAAATCAGTCTCCAGCGTGCCGCTGTCCAGCAACCTCGAATCTGTAGGGGAGGGGGGGCGGACACGACTCGCGGCAGTATTTTGAATTTGAGTGTAGTAACCGTTTTGGCCACATTCTTACATACAGCGCCTTTAAAGCCAGAATCCATTGACAAAAACAGTAAATTTACCTCACTGAACATGTGAGCTGCTGGTTTACCGGTGCCTCAGTCAGTTTGTTTGTTTGTGTTATTCTGTGACTTTGGTGTTTTAAAGGGTCAGTTTGGATTCACCAATGTCAGCAAGGTAAAATTACTGTTTTTGTCAGTGGAGTTTGGCATTGAAGAGAGCATAGATAAGCTTCAGTTTTAGTTCACTTTCCTGTCAGAAAGGGCTGTCTGTTTCGGAAATACTGAGCATCCAACTGGATGAAAGAGACTTGAGACGAGACAAGAATTTTCTCTGTTTTTGGATTCTTTTTTCACCAGAGACATGTGCGAAAGACGTATTCTACATGAATTCAACGTAACTTGGGGTGAGTAATTGATATACAAATGGTCATTTGAGGGTTGAAAGAGTTGTCTCATTCAAGTAATTGGATTGGCTAATGATTTATTGAAACTATGCCTGTATTTTGTAAGAACTTACTACTAGCATTGCAAATGTAACAATACTACTAGTAGCAACTAATAATAGTATTGGCCTCCATATACTCAGAATGTCTACAGGTCTCAGACACTTAAATTTAAGTCTTTTTACGACCTTTTCAGGATCACTTAACGTAATTAAAGACTGATTTTTGCACATATTTTCCGTATTCAAGCAGTAAAGGTAAGTATAAAGGTTAGTAGTATATATGTGGCCCTGCGCAGAGGTAGGTTTATGTAGGAATATGGTTATTAGAGTGAGTTGGGTTAATCTACTTTTTGCCAATAGGTAAGTGCAAGTATAAATAAAAAAGACAGCATTTGCTTCTATGGTAGGTTTAAAGATTTGTAATATCAGAAATGTGGACGCTGAAGAGCTTAACTAATTTTGACAACATTAAAAGATGGATAAATCAAATTAGATCAAATGTTTTTGCTGATTAAGACCTCCCAAATTCAGATTTAAGACTATCTAATGACCTTTAATGCCTAATATGTACAGATCTTAATTTAAGACACTTTAAGACTTTTTAAGGATCTGCAGACACCCTGATACTATAGTAACCACTATGAAAATGCTACATACTCCATGACAGCTTTATAATTACCCCCTTAAGGGACTGTAATAAATCATGTCACAATATAAACAACCCTACACATGCTTATACTTATGCACCATAAAAAATATACTGCTCCATAATATATGTCAAAGCAGTGACACTGCCCAGCAAACACTCCCTAAAAGTGCACAGCCAGCATCATACTATGAGTGTGAGTGGAATATAATGCCTTAAACAATTACACTAGCTTTGTGCCATTCAGACGTGATTGCTGAGTCACTGCTAAGCTGTTAGCCGGCAGTACAGGAAAAGCCCCACTGAGTGTACAGATCCACCATCATTATTTAATCATAAGATGAGCTACACTCCTACTCATGTAGATCCTTACATGTTTTTCTCATACATGCAGCAGCATGACAAAAGTCATCATTCATGATAAGATGAATAGTAAATAACTTAAGTTAGATGTGATTGGCTGATACACTCTCGCCACTAAACGCTCTGTCATTTGCTTGTAAACACAACCTCTGCCCTGAGAACATGTTACTCACTCACCTCACCGGTCTGCCACTCAAGCCTGCATCTAATTCACCTGGCACTCCCTATAAAAAGGCAGGGCGAGTAAAAAAAGGCAGCTGGAAAGTTTTGCTGAGCAACAAGCCGTTGCCTGCCATATCTACCTGAGGTGGAATGGACCAGGTGCTTTTCACAGTACTGCATTGTGAGTGTATGTTACTGTTATTATGCAGCGTTTGGCTAAAAGAGTTGGAGCTTTATCATCTTTATTTGGCCTGAATAAGTAAAGTGGTTCATCATACTGAGCTGCTAAGTAGTGCCTAATTCCTTCATGATTATCTAACAGCTTTCATGTCTTTCCCGACTGTGCCACCCTTACTTTACATTAATAGTTTTACACATTCACATCACGCAATAATAATTACACTACTGCAATAAGTCAGGTTGTCAGAACACATTAACTCCTCAAACATATTAGTGTGATTAACCTCAGCACTCAGACAAAAGCAGAATGCCAGGCAACACTTGAAACAGAACACAGACTCCTTCTGCAGATAATTCACCCAAGCATAAAAACAAACAACCACACCTCAAGCCAAGTCTTCTCAGACAGGCAACACCCAGATAGACATATCCATCACACACCAGTATAAGTTAGAAACATTCAGTCATCCTGTCATCTTTTTGCTCCACTCCATGCTCCCCTGCTTTTACTCTTCATCATCCCCGCTGACCACGCTCACACAGCAGACGCCCCGCTGTCCCCTGTCATGCTGAGCCGGTGTGGTACCTTGAGTCTAGAACCACCAGTGGTCGACTGACTTCCATGTGGCTCTGCAGGCCCGCCAGCAGGGGGTTCACCTGCTCACATGTCCTCTCACCTGAGCTAGTCTGAGCTCTGCTAACACAAACCCACACCGCACACAGGTACACACACATTCACAGTAAATCAATATCAGATTAACTTTCACCTTGACTGAATAATTGGGACAAATGTGTTCCCTTATGGCCATAAATCAAGCAAAGGAAATATCGAATACATATGTTATAAGTTAATGCAATAATAATAATATATTGATCATAAAGGCTCTAATCACTACATTATATTTTTTTGCATGGGGAAATAACCTTGTTAATATAAACATTAAATATGGCTTATGGAAAAAAAATAGTAGTATGTGGGCAAGTGTGATCGAAGTAGAATAAAGACTTTTGAACTGCTGTAGAAACTAAAGCCACTCACACTATTGTCTGTATATGTGTTAGCCCTGCAAATTACTGGTGCCCTGTCCAGCATCTTTGTTTACCTTTCATCCGATCCATGCTGGTATAGGCTCCAGTCCTGAACTAACCCAAAACAGGTATGAACAGGTGTAAATAGTACATTTATTAATGGTTTGAAAAACGTGCAGACTTATCAGGGAATGGGTTTGTTGGACTGGGCAGATTTCTAACATCAAATCTTTCTCAACAACATAAAATATTCTTAATAATTAAGGCTAACGGTCTGTCCCTATTATTACTTATCAAAGAGTTTAGCACAAATCAACAAATCAGTTTATTCGCTGTGTCTGGACTGTGTGTCTGTGGTTTGACAGCAACATAACTGTCATCAAATTGTGATGAAGTATATGATGTCACCTTTTCCCCACTGATCCCAGCCCACTTTAACCAGACACAGACTTAAATATCTCTCATATGAATTAACCAAAATTGTTTAAATTGCAGCAGATGATCGTGGGTTTATGTAAGACCCTATGGCTCATAATAAAACACTGATTTAGAAAATTGGTTTTAAAGTTTTTAAAGGTTTCAGAGTGCCGGATTTATGGGAATATAATAGCAGAAATGGTATACAATATAATGTAATATAACATGTATGATTTCTTTTGTGTATAATAACCTGAAAATAAGAACTGTTTATATCTACATAGGGAGCAGGTTCTCGTCTGTGGAGACAGCCATGTTGCACTGCCATGTTTCTACAGTATCTCAGAATGGACATACCAAACACTGACTCTAGATAGGGCCATTTGCGTTCTCATGTTGGCTACCGTAGTTCACAGCCCTTCTATGACAAGACCATTGTGAAAACACTGATTTTTTTTAACCTGGAACTGCTTTATATGGTGTTTTTACCGGTTTAAATAAATGGCTCCATTTGATTTGGAGAGGAGGAGACCTCTGTGGGTAATCTGGCTCATGAGTAGTGGCTCAGAAGTAAGGTGAGCAGTGCACACATTCAGTTACCAGAGAAAATAGGTGAGCATAAATTTGCAGGTGCTGGGCAAGTGGGCTGTCTGCAAGGAAACACTGATTGGTAACATGCCACTGATTTATTCAGTGTTTTTACAGGTTTAAATCACCAGGTCTGTTTGTTTTAGAGAGGAAGAAATGTCCGCAGATAACTCAGCTCCTGTTAAAAACCTCCTGAACAATGAATTCTAACCGGGAGACTTTCAGCTGGTTGCAATCTGCAATCCTCGTCGCTAAATTTGGCTAAGTCCTACACACTGGACCTTTAAAACAAGTTATGCTACACAGTGTGGTTTTGGGTATTCCGTGGAGCCAAGTTATGGTGTATTTAACATAGAGAATTCAAGACCACCTACTGAAGTAGACAAGAAATGTAAACTGTAGTTGTTGACATGATTCACATTTCTTAAGAATTGTAAGAGTCACCACCCAAGCAAGAACTTGTCTTTCTGCTCTCGTGATATCAAGTCACAGTTTTATCTTGACATTAGGATAGAAGCTGGGATACCTGCATAATTGTGCACGTGTGCCTGCATGTGTATGTGCGTATGTGTGTGTGTGTAACCCCTAAACTTACCCCAGCGAGGCCTCCCAGATGTTGAGCTCACTGCTGAAGTCTAGACTGGGCAGCAGGTCATGAGGAAACTCCAGCTCGTCCTGCTCTCCAGCCTCACTGCTGCCCTCCTCCACTCCAGTGATGACTGGGACGTCTGGGAGCACTGGTTGAGACAGCGGACTCTGCTGGCTGGTCGAGGCTTCAGAGAGAAGCGCTCTGTCGTCCCTCTGGGTCAAAGTCTCAGAGTGAGCTTCAGCCTGTGGGACAGTGAAACATAATCGTGGTGAGCGTCACGCTGGAGTCTCCTCTGCACTGTACATGATCCAGTGTGTGGTTAAACAAGTGTGAGCATGTTGCGGTTGAACACGGGAACACCTCCGGAATCAACGTACAAGGCCAAACAAATAACTCCACCCATGTGTTATACTATTAAGTAAGGTGTTGTTTGTGCACTGATGCATAGATCATAGTGACTGGAGTCTATCTTTGTCCCTCAGCTTGCTTATTT
The DNA here is from genome assembly GCF_011397635.1 of Epinephelus fuscoguttatus. NCBI lineage: Eukaryota > Metazoa > Chordata > Actinopteri > Perciformes > Serranidae > Epinephelus > Epinephelus fuscoguttatus. Next base: position 26,363,171 of record NC_064767.1, read on the forward strand.
CACACTACTACTGACATTAAAGGATTATTTCCAACATTAAAGCCTATAATTTATTCTAGGTTCAGTGCTTGGGCCCAACTCTGCAGCTTTGTTTACACTGTGCTCTTGAGCATCATATAACCACTACTCTGAGAGAAAAAGGAAGTCATTAAATTAACTGTATGTTTCATTGCAGTCTGGTGTTTTCCACCTTAGAAACACCTGAGGAGGAAGTCAAAACCTTTTACAGAGCAAGCAACAGTAATCATTAAAGACAAACCAGTCTTGCTGGACTGTGACAGGCGTGATCAGACACATGGTTTAATCATTATCTACAGCATATCATTCATCTGATACATTTAGTTTTTAATTCTTTCTTTTATTGTGACTAGGTAATTGAGATATAGAGAAAAAAATGTATTTAAAATGTGACTTAATCTGTTTTATAATCCCATGTGTAGCCAAAACATGTGTAGCTGTTTTCCCTCTCTGTCTGTCCCACTGTTTGACAGACAGACAGAATCCAACCACAGCCACACACCACAACACTTGGTTGAGGCGTCATGTTACAGCAACACGGCCCTCGCAACACACACCGCTCAACTGTGGACCCACTATGTGGTGGAATCTCTCCTACTCAGTTTACAGAGGGGAAAGTTTCCATTTGTTTTGCCCACTCAGATACAAACTGAGGTGTACAGGTGCAGGCAAGCAAATCTGCACTTGCTCAGACACACTGCACAGTAAACGTGCAGATGTAGTGCAGCCCTTTAACGTTCAGTATGTCTGGAACATGTGTGCATGAGCTGTTTCTTACAGAGAGAGACTGGTTTTAGAGAATCAGGATATGAGGTGGTTTAACAGGGTGAGTATAAAAGGATAAAACTACTGAAGCTGCTGTGGTAATGCCGTCCATTGAGGATCTGCTGAGATTCAGAATTGAATCCGTTCATTCATTATTTATGAACCAGTAGTAGACAGCATGGCTGCACACAGGCAGAGGTGACTATCATAACTGACAAGACGGAAATGATGATTAAACCTTTCAGTAAATAAGTTTAAAAAAAAAATGAAATATACTTCTTTAAGGCAGACCAGAAATGCCACCTCTCATCTGGAGGTTAACAATTAAAGCTGTGTGTATAGTGGGAGGCTCTGAGTCACTGCCTCACCTGTATCACCACTACAAAGAGCCTCCTTTGTGTGACACATTCAGCACAGATGGATCACAAACGTGAACGCTGCTCACACAAACACCAGAATACCAAACAGTTAAAATCCTGACTGTACTCAGCCTTTAAAGCTCATTTTAGAAGAATGTTGGCCAATTATGTTGCCTCTCTCCTCACGTCTGTGTCCACACAGCTCCATCCATATTAGGTTATTTTTAAATGCACAAATTTAGACTGCCATTCCTTGCAGAAAAAAACATAAGAGAACATTAAACATGAAAGAACAACTGAACCCAAAAAAGCACTGCTGCAGGTAAGATTGTCTCTCTGGATGCCTGTGATCTCCACACTGCTTTTACTTTCTGTATTAATGTTTCATAATAAGATTTTAGAAGACAGTCCTTCCACATCTCAGCAGTCATGTGTGCAGACATGAACAGTTTTATTATGAGACGGCTGCATGTTGACGTGTCTTTGGTTTCCTGTTTCCTGCCTGAACTTTCTCACCTTTATCATCACGAGCAGATAATGTCAAAAACAGCTTATCAGCTCAGAGCAGCTAAAAACTGAATGGCACCAGTTGGCACAGCATGTCCACAGTCACAGCCAGCACTCATCCTCCACATCACTGGCCATTGTATGAAGAAGTGAAAGCTCAGTGAGGTGGAAAAGCACAGGCCTCGTTACAGTGAGTTTGACCCCCCTGCAGAAAGCACTGCCTGTTATTAATTAACCCACAGGAACAAAACAGAAATCAAGCTGAGGTTGCCTGGAAACTTGTCCAAGAGTCATTAAGTCCTCCTTACTGTTAATGCAATCTGTCAGTGCCCATGTGCTAACACAACTTTAATGCTTAACACATGACTGCTGTAAACAGGGAGAATCCAGTGCTAAAGCAGAACCAGGCCCCCACTCACACGCACAGAATAACAGCACTGGCTCAACACGTCCACTCTTTCTATCAAGTTTCATCCCACCATCCCCTGCTTTGCACTTACCCGGCAGTGTGCTCCACTGTGCTGAAGGTGACTCTACAGTGCACTGCAGCTCCTCTGCTACCCCTCTACCTTGCTCACAGTACAGGCAGCCTCTGCAGGGCTGTGTGTTGTGAAGGGGGCAGAGGACGACACAAACATGCTGCAACACATGCTGCTGACGCTCCCTCTCCTCTCCTGTACTGACTCAGCTAACTTCCTCCTCCTCTCCTCTCCACAGTCCTGTCCTCTTTTCTGCTGCTGCTGCCGCTCCCCTGTTAAATTTCCATGAGCCTCCTCAGGCTCTTGCAGTATGTGTGTGTGTATGTGTGTGTGTGGAGTCTAGAAACACTACACTACACTACCACGCACTGATAAACACAGTGCTGGCTGCTGAGACTGACTGACTTGACTGGGCTGGTCACAGGGAAGTGCAAAGAATTCTCCTCCCCCTCCACTGTATACTCTTTCCACTCTCTTTCTACTCCCTCCTCCTCCTCCTCCTATCTCCCTTCCCTCTTTTCTTTCTTCCGTCCTTCCCTATCCACCTCTGCTCAGTCCTCCTCCCCCCTCTCTCTTGCTGCTGCCTACTTGCATTGACTGACAGTGCCTCTGCAGGTGAATGCTGGGAATTAGGCCAAGGGTCGGGCCTGCAGTGACCCCCTCAGAGAGGATCAGGTTACACTCCAAGAAGCTTTGGTTACACATACACATGGGCACATATACACAGGGAAGCACAGCATCCTCCTGCATTATAAAAGCCCCTACTTCATCCAACTTTGACCTCTGAGTGTTGCTAAGGTGTGACATCATCGCCGTCATCATTATGGCTGACAACACCCTTTCCATGACACCTAATTAACAAACTCCCCCTGGCTGTTTAAACACCCTGTGCTCCTTTTGACCAGCTCTCGGGTAATAAATATAAAAACATAACAGCTGTCAGTACACTGAATGTTTTCAGCTGGTCAGTAAGTGTCTCCTGTGGCTGATTTCCACTGGATATTAAGTTTAACTTTCCCCACTGTGGGGCAAATATCTTAAAATTGAACCACATCTAACTGGCTCATCGAAGCACACCTGTATAGCCAAACATATGTGTCACCTGAAGTGATCCTGACATATAAATGTGTTGTCAATTTACATCACTAAAAGTGCCACTGACAGGCTCAGATTGTCATTCTGTGTCTGACAACATTATGGACAACATCGCTACAAAAATATACCTTCCTGTTAGAGAGTGAAATCCTTTTTGTTTAACCCAAAACAGCCCCATAATCATCATTGTCAAACCCACCAGACTCCATTTACATAAACATTAATTTTAGCGTGTATAGAGCCAGCACATTTTCACATCTAACTGGGTGAATTAAGGGTGTAATTCAACCGACCCAACCAAAACTGGTAATTGTTGGAACAGTGGAAAGACTAACACGATTTGGTATTTGTGAATTGTGAATTGCTTTTGGTTTCTGTTAACTTTGAATGTTTTACAATGATAAAATTACTGTTTATTTAAACGGAGTCTGGTGGGATTGGCGATAGTGATTTTCGGGCTGTTTCTCTTTAGGAATACTTTCTGTAAGTTGTCAGACACTTGAAAAATAATGTGAATGTGGCAGTGGCAAAAACAAGCACTTTTAGTGGAAGTAAACTGATGGTACAAACATGCCCTGAATCCAGTGGCATAAGAAAGTTATGACGGGCCCCAGTGCACACTATCACGCATGTGTTGTCTTGACACAAAACGAGACATGACATTGGACGACATCAACATACCTATTACCCAGCAATTACCGCTGCATATCTGACAAAAATATCAAAGAAAGTGAAAAATGTAATATTTAATTTGATAGTTTTCATAGTATATTTATAGATTCTAGAGCTTATTTAGAAAAGACATAATTTTATTTTAGCTGCTGACTATTTAAAAAAAAACGAAAGGTAAAAAGACAAGACACAGATTGGTTTGGCTTTTTTCAGGATTTGAATAGCAAATGGGACAGTTTAAAAAAAACAGTTTTTAATAATTTATCTTTGAATACAGGTATATTTCCAAGGTGGCAATATGAATCACTTGCAAGAGCCTGCTCTCCCTACGGGCCCCTCCATCCCTGGAGCCCCAGTGCAATCGCAATGCCTGAACTGTCTGTACCTACCCCCCTGTCCGAATGGTTACATTGGAGCTTGTTTCACTGCTGCTGTCTGCACTGGTCTCACTCAATACTGGACCAAGTTCAAAAACTGTTGTTCCTGTAAGTCACTTATAAACAAAAACATGGGAAAACAGGGTTCAGTAAAAAAAAAAGCTCAAAAGTATAATACTTTAAGTATAATTTAATTATATAATTTACATTGTAATCAACAGTTATTTTCTGCTACATGGGCTGCAAATATCTTGAGTGACAGTTAACAATAATGAACTTAATTAGGAGACGATCTGGATTAGCTAAATATAATATTTAATTAGAGCACACACAAATTCCAATAGGCATTATAGCAATTAGGAATAAGAGCTGCTCTGAATCATTGATAGACAGGGTCAGAAATCGTTAATTACTAAACCTGACTTTCATATTTCAAACTTATGTGACACCAAAGTAGCGTTACATGATTAATATGTCTACTTTTTCATACTGTACTTTGTGTAATTTAAATCAGTTGGGGACTTTCTAACATATTGTGGAAGTGTCCGTCAGTTAAAAGTTTCTCGGAACAAATAACAAACGTCTATCTGAAGTTTGGGGTGTTACATCGACTGCTCTCCAGCATGTACACTACTTTATGATGACTGAGGGCAGAACTTCAATCACACTCGAAAGCAGCTATGGTTATCAGCATGCACTGCTGCTGAAAAGATGTTGGTTGTTAGGTGGAAGCCACCACGCAGTGTTTCTAGTCAGCAGTGGAAATACTATCTGTGGAGCTCTCATTGTAGGTTTGAGAAACTTTATACATGCATAGTAGATTTAGAGAAAGACCCATGGAGACGGGGAGGAATGATCAAAAGGTGCAGATGTATATGTTCTTTGTGTCTGTTACTGTCTTTATCATAACAGTAGAGCTGTATTATATGAGCTATGATGTTATAAAGAGAAGGTCAGACAGTTTTTGTTATTATGCTCTGGTTTGTTTATTTAACTGTATATGTATACTTGCAAGTTGTGTCGAAGTAGTTTTACCAGCTGACTTTTATTTTTAATTCTATTAATATTTATTTATTTTTCATTTATTTATCAATTTGTTTTACATGTGTTGCACACCTCTTTGTGTCGATGTATGTTATTCAGTTGTTTTCATTCATTCTATTAATTTATCATTACTTTGTTCTTATGAGCTGGGAGCGGATTGTTCGGGGGATGGGGGGTAAAAGGGTTAATATATCTGTTCACAAAGAAAAATGTGCTACTGTATCATCATATATGCAAATTGCTGAATAGAATTGGGTTACAAAAAAATCTTATTCACCAGTTAGTATCCACTCAGGCTTTCACTCTCTCACACATTCACATATATTGTACCTGTGGGGAGTCATTTTGATTTTCCTGAGGTGGAAACAGAACAACATTTTCTGGAGCGCCCTCTTCTGGCTGTAATGGGGAATGAAAGAGTTCAACAGTACATCTTCAATGAGGGAAAACCCACACTAAAGCATACAGCAGCGCAACAAGCGGAAAACAAATCACTTTTGTTTTTTAAGGCAAAAGTAGTAACGTTAAGCTCCACTCTGCAATCACGTCTAATGAGATCCAATGCATGTTTTTTAAGTCTATAGCTCATGAGACAGAAGTTTATGTTAATCCTATTAAGATAATCCTGAATTCCACTGCTGAAGTCCTGTCACATGTGGAAATTACTGGTTTTCTATAGCTGTCTTTTATTTGTAATCACGAAGTACACCATTACAGCCAAAAAATATTCTTGAATATAACAGTAATACTGCATGCACATTTGAGGCATACATAATGGCCTTCCAACCATTTTAGTAATGATGGATTTTATAAGCTGCAAGACAGCAAGCTTTGAAGTATCAGTGTGTGTAGCAGTAAACACCAGTTAACCACAAAAAAAAAGAACAAGGCATGTTATCCAAATGCTTATTAGACAAGCCTCAATCAAGCATGGGAATGTACGCAAAGCTCACAGCCCATCCTGTGCACATCCCATGTGTTTTACTGAAGCCAGCAGTTAGTTATCATGCCAGCAAGTGTTAGTTTTTGTTAGTCCTCGATACATATAGCAGCACGGGGGCAGCAAGTAGCAGTCCCAGCCATCCAATTCCAGCGAGCTCGCCCTTACCAACGCCTCAGTGGTGCTGCTCTCGTTCCCCATGGTACATCCAGCTGCGGGGCCACAACTGCCCAAACCTACAGCCTCTCACATCAGCTGGCTGAAAGACACCGGCGACAGAGAGACCATCAGCGTACGAGTATTCCCAGAGAGACACAGAGTGGACTGTGGTCCCTCAGTGGTCACAGATTCATGCTCCGCAGGATTAGAGGTCTGTGGTATGAGGTTGAACTAGCAGGGAGGGAGAATGGTTAAGTGTGTGTGTTGTTTTAGAGATTAGGGACCTGTGATGCAAGACCTCCCTCTCAGACCAAAGTGCAGGCTTCACCTCTGCTGGTGTGGGCTTAAAAGTACGAACAGCATCCTCACAGCATCTTGTAATCATACTGGATGATTGTAGAGATTACTTTAGGATGCAATATCAACTCCTACTGCAGTAAGTTACTCTGACCAGCAGGTCCCTTCTGGTCTGAATTACCTCAAACAAATGGCATCACTTTGTGCTTGTGCATGTGATGTGACTGTAGCATACTGACACAGTGACTAAGGCTCAGTAAGGTAATCCTTATGTGGTAAATAACAGATTGTGGTGTCCCTTGGCATCCAGCAGAGTTCAGTCTGTTAGGAAGAGTCACGGCTATTAAAACCATCCAATAGCATCTCTAATCCAACATGTCATCGAACTATAAACAGCATATTTTAGAAAAACACATAGATATTTGAGCTATTTCAAGAAAATGACAACAGCTTTTAACCTTGGACTGATTTTATATCAAATAAAGATAGAGCCACTTTCATAACCTGATTAAATATTCTCTAACAATCATCTTTCTGGCTTATGTCTCTGTTGTATGAAGTGCAGCTGAGCAGTAAACACTCGTGCCAACAGAAATGTTTGTGCATTCCTCATATGACTGCAGGGACCATACGTGTATAGTCAGAAAGCACTGACCTGAATATGCAAGACTTTATAAATAGAGATCTGTCCTGTCCTCTGCTGTTAGACTTTATTCCAGTGTTGTGCACAATTCGTCATGCACACTTCATTTCCAAACACATGTTACAAAGGCTGTGTAGTTATGAGTTTGCAAATACTTGATCCCATTTTTGTCCTGTTTATTTCCTATGATTATCCCACGGGAAATTTAATATCTGGATTTCCCCTTACATCTTAATTCTTTATTCTGTGGTGTGGCAACTCTTCTCCCATCCCTGCCTGCTTGCTATTTGTGTGAATGGGGTGTAATTTCAGCCCCTCAAGCCGTGTGGACGCGTGTGCACTTTAGCCGGCAGCAGTGTCTCAGAGCTGTTTTGGCAGCACAGTGAGCACTGGGGCAAATCATATGATTAGACTGTTGCCAGGTCTCTTGTCACCTCATCTTGGGCCTGTCAATCACTCAGCATGAGCCATTATTTAAGCTCTTGGGTTTGGATGAGCACCGTATGTCTGTGCTCGGACACCTACCGTATGAGGTTACTGTTTCCTGACCCGTACCTGACCCCTTCACACAAGAAAACCCAGCAGGGACACAACATTCAAACTGAACATAATGCTGTATGATGATAGACATTTTAACATAATTCAACGGTATTTCTTAGATAATAAACATAGTATAATTCAGCAAGGTAAAAGGCCAAGAAAGGCAGGTGAACATGATGTATAGTAGATGGCATTATGGTTTAAACCATTTTCATCCACCTGGCTAAGGCAACCAAATATATTGAAATCATCATACTACATCACAGTCACACAGATTTCAATATAAGCTTTCGTAATCCCCACCGTTTACCCTGTATCCCTTCATTTTTACATATTGATACGACTACAAACTGATCAAATAATCCAAAATCTGTACCACTGCTGCAACCCATGAACTACTTACCGCTGCAAACAACTTTTCCTCTCACCAGTGTCAAGCTTTTGACAAACCCAAATCCAATCTGTGTTAACTGTCGGACTCAAGGCCAATGTTTGTGTCTGTCCTCTCTCTCTCCTCTGAGGAGCCCCGGTCCCTCTGTTGCTATTTTTGCATTGCACGCTAAGTGGGAGGAGAGAACTCAGGGTGGACACAGGACGGGGACAGGAGTGAACTGGAGCTGGAGAGGCCATGTTTGCTCAGGGTGGTAGTGGGAGGGAGGGGGGGGGGGGCGCTGTCAATCAGCTGGACGGGACAGTCGCTCTAAGGCAACACTGTAAACAAACAGGCATGCTGCATGGACAGGAGGATGAGGTGTCAGACCTCGTGGCTCCCTGAGCGATGCCCACCTGTAGCTTTCCTTTATATCTCTCCAAGCCTTTCATTTATTCATCCTTTTGACTTTAGCGTGGTGATGCTTTTATAATGCCTCCCTTGTGTCCATTTGACAGTGACTGACATGTTTAAACACACACAACCACAACTGTGCTGTAACAATTACCACCGCCAAGAATAACAGACAGAATAACACCGTGCAAGCAGGAGCCAAATTCACAGGTTTTGACTACAGAGGGTTTGAAATGTATTTCGGTGCTGTTTTATCTGCCATCATCACAGGCCATCTTCAGCTGACTGCCCAGTCTGTGGACACAGCAGGCTTATTATCATCCCTATAAATAACACTGATTAGATCAGCTCTGTTTCCCACAGCGTACTTTAAAACCATTGGTCCCTTGCAGGTCTCTCCTAGCTCAACTGTCAGTCTTACTCTTGCACATACACATGATCCATTCTCTTGTCAACCTGCCTCCCATCTTCCCCCAGTACACTCAGCATCATCCTCTCACTTTTACACTCCTCCCTTCCTCTGCATCTCCACAGCTCCTTTTTCCACGCTGACATCGCCCCTCCTTCAACACTGGAGTTCTCTCTCTCTGCCTGAGAAAAGACCCAGCTTTTGTCCAACAACACCCATTCTGTCTCCTCTTGCACACTCTCCCTGCTCAGTCAGACAGGCACTGATGCTACACTGCAGGCAGCCTCCTCCCTCTCCTCTGTTTACCTGTCTGTGTGAGATTCCGATGCAGCTCCCCATCTTGTATTCCATGTCCTCCTCTGGTGAAGTGACTCTGGCACTACACGGCTTGCAGAGCACCTTTCTGAAGACCTGCATCGTTATCAGTCAGAGTGAGCATTGCCAGAGCAGGCAGACCTCTGCTGGAGCTACAGAGTGAGCGTGTGCACGTCTCTGTGTCTGTGTGAGTGTGTGCCTCAGTGACTAATAAACGCTCTGCACTGCATTGCCCGTGGTGCGCCTGTGACATATATTTTCAAGCCATTGTTATATAAAAAAAAAGTCCACATTACATAAGGAGTCCAACCTAATCAAATGAGTGTGAAAAAAGGGAGCTTCTCTTTGCAGCCTCACGTGCAGCTTAGCCTCACATTACTGCACGGGTGTGACTGAAGCACTGCTCTGGAGGGAAAAAAATGCTCAGAGAGGGAGAGAGGCAGAGATGGGAAGCAGCATAAAGGGTGCCTGTCCCTTTAAAAGATCCAGGAGATGGTGGTGCATCATCATGATGAGAACGCACGATGATATCAGTGTGTTCATCCAAATAAATCTGATCACAGTGAAGTTCACTCAGGCAAAACAGAGCAGGAGGAAAAATGACAGCAAGAAAAGCAGATGAATAATTTTGTGTTTTGCATACATATATATTTCTACAATTAGAGCAGAAACATGGATACTGACAAGACTTGGAAATGAGCACTACACAATTACAAATTACCTCTACCTATTTATCATTACCATTCAGGAGCAATGAAATGATGAAACTGCTGGCACATTATCTGCACCATAGCACTGCACCATACACAAATAGAAAGCCTGAATCTAGACAGAATATGCTGATTGGTGGAAAAGCAGTATAAACTGTACAGCAGCTTGGGTAACGGCATAGTTCCAGTTTTGCTTATGCCGACAAACACACACATCGTAACAACCAGGTCAGAGCTATTTTGTGATCAATCATTCCCAAATCAACCTTGCACTTGAAGCTGTGCTTCATTGTTATTGCAAGGCAGTGGTTCTCAGTGCTAAAGGCTTGTGGCCCCTTAAAATGAAGCAATATCAGCTTGTGACCTATTGTCACCAGTTGCATTTATGTATGTGGGTCATAACTTGGTCATTGGTCATGGAGTCAATGTGCACAGGAAACAGCACTTTTAAATTTTAAAGGTCCTGTATGCAACATTGAGAGCATTAATATAGCAGCAAACCACTATTTGCTATGTAAAGATTTAGTGCAGCAATGGCATCCTGAGCAGAGAATGAAGTCACACTCCTGTGTGTGTGTGTGTGTGTGTGTGTGTGTGTGTGTGTTGTAAAGAGAGCTTCTCTGTCATGTGTCGTGGTAGCTGGTCCAGTCGTGTGTGCATTTTTGTTCAGGTGTGTTTGTGTGTGTGTGTGTATGCCACCAACTAGCTAATTGCTGCGTCTCTGTGCTGCACCCATACAGCAGTTACCATTAATAGCGCAGTCTTGATCAATGGTAGCTAAATGGCATTGTTGTGGAAGTGTAACGCTCGCCCTGCAGTTTTGCCCAGGGTAAAGGCCTTTGCACAAAGTCTATTTTTGGAACAGGTTAGATTCTCTGTTTTTAACATCTCAGATGTTAAAGCAAGAAAAAAAATTGCGCCTGAAATGTGGAGGACGGAAGATTTCTGACAGATGATCTGTCACAAGCCTTTAGAGATGTTGATGCACACAGAATTATCTCATAACTCAGATAGCTCACATTCACAGGTCAGACAGTAATATGCAGGTGGTGGATGATGATGATGACAAGGAGGAGGATGTGGACTGCAAACAGATTGTGGAGACAGACAGGGAGCACAGCTCCGCCCCTTCATACAGCTGTGGTGCCAAATGCAAAACAGGAAGGGGGTGATGATAGCCAGATAGGTATCACCAGTGGAGAGAGGCAAAGGAGGGAATGTGACTTTTCATTTTGTCACGTATTGTGAATTTTCTCAACAAATAAAGCATTATAGCGCATCGGAATCAGTGTGCAATGTTTCTGTGCATGACAATTTTTTTCAGATGACAGGTTAAAAAATGCATCTGAAAAAAACAGACTCAGAGCACAAAGGCCTTAACACCGTTAGCACTGTCAGCACCGTTGCCACTGTAAGCAATGTTTGCACTGTTGGCATCATTAGCTGCTAGCTGCCAGCTCAGCCGCCTCCATGTTGAGATCCGTGTGCAGGCAATCCCTACACAGACTCTGAAACTCATGGCTCATGGTGCGTGCCATTTGCACTGGGAAGATGGAACTTCCATAATCCCTGTCAGAAATTTCAACTGAAACACAGCCTAAAGTTGGATTTCTGACTCTGAAAGTCGAAGGAACATTCCCAATCCAAACCTCAAAATTCAAGATGACTGTACCATGTATCAACAGTAGTGAAAGCTGTACTAATATACTGTTAATTAATGTTTTTGTCTTCTTTGTGTGCCATTAAAACAGCTGTACACAGTCATGTCCAAATTCTCTCTGTGGACATGTTGCTATGGTTGTGTGTATGCACAACACACAGCGTAATGCATTATCATCAATTGGTATTGCTAGCAATAGCTACCGTGGCTAGAACTGGTATTGCTAACAACATCTTGGTTTCCTGACTTGCCATATTGGAACACAGTGAACTTGGGTGTGACATCATTCCCAGCTCAAACCTCCAACTTCAGAGGTAAATGAAACACAGCGATAGCTTAAAGCGTTTGTCGTACACAGATCCTTTAATGCAGGAAGTTGCCCAGTTAACACAGGTGTTACCAACCCACATATTAAACCATTCAAATTATGGCATTCACTCATATTTCATATGAGCAATAAATAAAACATCTTTCTCTCTGTCTTTTTGTCTCTTTTATTCAAACTTCTAAAAACAGTAAAAAGTAAAAATTACAAAAATAATGTACAATCGAGTAATTAGGATCCTAAGTCACTATGATATGTGTTTACATGAGTGACCTACACTTGAATTTGGTCTCAGCAAATTTTTAACTATTTGTTTTTATTATTCAGAAATAAAAAAAACATTAACACACCTAAAAACATGGTTCAGTTTCAGCTGCCAAAAAGTGACAGGGTCTGTCACTCATTCTGCGTGTTTGGAGGCTGAATCAATGTGTCTCTGATGTCGAAGGCTTCTATGAGCTCCTGGGGAGAGAACAGTCATGACAATTAAATAATTATCAATACAAAAAACAAGGTTTTTTTTGTATGTGGGTCTTGTATTGTTGCTAAATTAAGTCATTTGTATTCAGGCCAAAATGTACTAACCCTCCACGTCTTTGGACTGATGGAGACGATGCACTGCTTACGGCTGTATGATCCTCCAGCTTCCACCTCTCCCTCCTCTACAGGTGCTGAGACACAAAAATATAAAACACTGGTAAAATAACTGACTGAAGTTTATCCCTTAGTAAGAATATTTCAACTTAATGTTACATCTTCTCACCTATACATGGCAATTTGCCACTATCCAGATACATCCGTGCCAACCCATCCTGTAACACAAACATTGTCACAGATGTTAACGTCACTAGAGGGCAGACAAGCTTCGTTAAAACAAACTGAAGCACAGTCAGCTCACCCTGATTAGGAAAGACGTGTGGAAAATATTCTCTACTGTCCGGGAAAACGATTTGGGGTCGATGACGAACTCGTAATACGATATCGGTGATGTTGCTGTGATAGAAGCAGAGACATGTGAGGAAAGAACAGTTACACAATAATGATAGGTTAACGTCCATGAAGTTGGCTTTAAACTCACGATCGTCTTGGTAATAGCTCTTCAGGTATCCCAGGATCCTCTCCACCTCTTTCTCAGTCGCTTCCTGATGGGAGTCTTCCATTCTCTTCAGCTGGCAGACATTAACATGATGCAGTAAGTTTCTGGGACATCAAAACCATCTCAGACAAGACAACTGACTGAATTAGTCATTTTTGCAGGATGATGGGAGGCTGCTACATTTTTATTCAGGGGTATCTTAGATTTTGCTCACCTAACACATCACTCAGCTTCATTTATAACATTGACTAAATCAACATTTGAATGCTATGCAGCTATTTTTTGTGTGTCTATTCATTCAGTTTGAACCTTGCGACTTTGAACTTAGTCACAGAAAAAACAAAAGTTAAACTCTATTAGCAGCTGCGCCTTGTCAAAATAAATGAAAATCTATATGACTGGGCCATGTGGGAATTTAATTTGAGAGAACAGACACAGGAAGTGGCCACGCTCTGCAGTCAGACAGGAGTCACATTACAATCCAATCACAGCCGACAGATGTCTTTCCCTTCTTCTGTAAATATTCAGTCTGATAAAAACAGAAAAGTTGATCATGTTAGTGCAGGACTACCCAGAGCTTTACATCTGTCCCATGGACGATAGGCCTACACACTTATAAACAGCACCTGGAGGAACATCAGCTCTGCACTCAGGCTTTCAGGTAAAGACGCAACCTGCTGCTGTGCTCTTGAAAGCTGACACAAAATAGCAGAGTGCCCCACCTCACATTTTCCAGGCAATTAAAGATGTGGCATGTGAATGGCCCCTAATTTCCAGGACTGTTAAAACACAGGCTAGTTAATAACATGTCGGACAGGAAATCCAAAGTATGGGATCATTTTGAGAAGGTGAAGGATGAACCCAAGGAGATATGTAAACTCTGCAGGCAAACATTTGCCTATCATTCATCTGTAACATGTAAGTAGTCATTACTGCTTTGTTGACAGTGTCGTTAACAGGCGGCTCGCTCAGTGTGTGACATGCACTTGTAGATAAAATATATGCCTATATTAACGAAGGTTCATTAGTACGGTTTTGTATTCCTCTGTAATGTAGCACAGTGTTAACAATGTTACTGATACTATTCTTTCTCACACCTTGAGCTCAAAGCATTGTGTTGCCCCGCCCACAATATATCATTTAATTATCAAATTAATATTGTAAACATGTGGGCGACTAGTCCACTAATGGCACGACATGACAACTATTGGTCGACAAGTAGTTAGTCGGGGGCAGCCCTATTCAAAAACAAATTTTTCACTATGGCCAAACAACCACTGCGCCACCGTGCTTAGTGGTGGTGAATTTACAGCTCCCAGCAACTTAATACAATAGTGTCTGGCTTTTGTTTGATATGTAGTTGTAGTTGTGATATGTGTTCCACGTGTCTGATTTGTCAAATAGCGCCGTTAACGTGTTATTATATGAATGTCACTGTCACAGTGAACATCTCGCTGAGCCCCGTTCAACTTCTCAAACTCTATATGGAAAAAAAGGAACGAATAGTCAAATATTGGTATCGAATCGATGTATCTGAGTCACGTACAGCCCTACATCTGTTGTAACGGGGCGAACCAGACACAATCTAACAACACCATGAATTAAATTTATTCATTAAAGAAAGTTAATCATTTAATCCGATAATCACTTTGTTCAAAACTGAGGATCCTGTTCAAGAACTTAGGGTGATGACATCCTAAAATATGACAACAGATATCTGAAGCTTCATTCACTGTAAATAAGTGGAGCCATTCAAGTGTAAGTTTATGTACCTGAGTAGGCATTATCCTTTTCAGTTCCTTGCTCGGTTGCTTCCGTAGCCGTTCAATCCTTTGTTTTGGAGGAGGCGGCTCTGCATGGAAGGAACCCATCCTGATGAAATGAACACAGAAATGAAAAAGTCAGATAGTGCTGAAGACAGTAACACACCGGCGCATATGCAATAATTACACTATAATAATAGTGGAAATAATAAAGCTGTTCTCTCGCGAGACTACAAATCAGCAGTTTTAAAACTGTGGGTTAACGTGCACTCCTCTCTGTGATCCCTAATTGACATTCACTAAATAACAATATGTGGGGTTTTTTGTGATCATAAGTGGTTGTTTCAGAAAGCAGGCGAATGCCCTGACACATTAGTACTTGCTGGCACATAACATGCTGAGGCACTCACATGTAGTGGAAGGAGGGTGCTGTCCTGAAGCAGCACTCTGCTCTCCTGGCCAATCTGTGCCAAGCATCCTGGGGCAGGTAGCCATCAAGTGCATCTCCGTTCTGCTGCTCGTTCTCGCCGTCTTCTAGTCGGTTGAGACCCATGAAAGACAGCTGGCAGAGAAGAAGAGACATCTCCACATGACCACTGCAATGTACACTGCCTTGGTACTCGCATTACAAACATGTTCAGATTTTCTACATCATAGATTGTTATACATTTATCATGTTGCTTTCTGTGTCCTGAGTTTCCCTCTCTCACACAGTTCAATACATTTATTAGAGTGTTGTTCAGGAGACAAACCCTTTCCCCCGAATTAAGTGTAATTACGACCACAAGTATGGTAAGTTTTTTTAATAAGAGGAAGGAACGTATTAAAACAGAATTGTCAAATACTGTAAAGACTGAAAGCTGTTTTAGCTCCAGTAACAGGGCTGGTTGAAGTTTGTGCCTGCCAACCACCATTTTATGTATGACGTCATAATGTGTATATACAATAAATTCACTCACAAGATTCTCAGCAAAAGCAGTGGGATCGAAAGCCGTGCCCTCGGAGAAAAGTTGGCTGGCTTTCTCCTTTCCGAGGTCTGTGGCCACAACAAGGAGCTGGGCGTCCAGAGCTGCTTCTCTCGCCTGCCGGACTGTCAAGGAACACAGTGAAAGCAAACTGAACGAAATGTAGGGCTGCGTGATAACAATGTGATTCAGGTATGACTTGTTACTCCAGATGCTACTAGGGCCGTAACAGTACATGTATTTGTGTCGAACCGTTCGGTACGCGACTTTCGGTTCGGCACGACCCTGTACCGAATTATTGGGCGCAGGATATTATTTTATTTTATTTTGTTTTATTTTTATTACGTTTTTGCGAACCATTTAAAATATCTAGTTCCCCGACGGACATAATTGAGTGACGGACCGAATCCGACCGTAAATCTCCGCTTTCACTTTGTGCAGCGCATTCTCGCATTTTGACAACATGGCAAGTGAGCCTAACGAACCTGAAGACCCACCTGCAAACCTTAAGTCCTCCGTTTGGGAACACTTTGGTTTCAGGATAAAATACGAAGATGGAAATAAACAAGTTGACAAGACAAAAGCAGTGTGCCGGGTATGTACTTGGAAACACGTCTAACATGCTAACGCATCTAAAGCGACACCACCCGAGTTTGAACGTTAACCGGCACGACTAGAAAAAGCAATCTGGTGCAAGCTACGATATCGTCGTCGTTTCCCTGACCATCGCGCTAAAGAAATAATCAACGCCATTGGAGTTGAGTAAAATTGTTTAAGCTGCACTTTAGATATAAGCATGTTTTGTTTACTGCACTTTAACAAAGTGGGAAAGCTAAGTAAGTTCCTAGTGAAACTGAATCTGAGCAGGCTTTAATGCTGACCAGCTGCACTATACTTTTTATTTTAATTGAGTAAAACTGTTTAAGCAGAAATTTGTATTTATATTTTTCATTCAAAAAATGTGTTAAAAAAACAGCAGGATTTTATTTTTCACTTTTATATTTCTATTTTCATTCAAACAATGTGAAAAAGCAGGATTTTATATATATTTGTTTCATTCAAAAATTGTGTAAAGAGTTAACTGCTGTGGTGGTATGTTTTAATAAGGTTACCAATAAGTGAAAGATATTTAATAGTTGTCTATTTTTTTCATTACTGTACCGAAAAAAAAAAACAACAACAAAAAAAAAACGAACCGTGACTTATGTACCGAGGTACGTACTGAACCGTGATTTTTGTGTACCGTTACACCCCTAGATACTACATATATAACATTACACTAAATGTAAATGACGACTTTAAACAAGCAATTTAGAGCTGACGATTAACCTATCCTGCATGTCTTTGGACTGTGGGATGAAATGGCCTGGGAACGCCTTGGGGTACCCCAGGAGGAGCTGGAAAGCGTTGCTGGGAAGAGGGACGTCTGAGGTGCTTTGCTCGGCCTACTGCCCTCACAACCCGGCCCAGCATAAGCGAATGAAAATGGATGGATGGATGGATGTATAGTGCAGCACTGTGCCTCCACCCTTTCATTTTATTGAGTGTACAACCCTGTTGCAGCCCAGACTGAACATTTCTGTGGCTGTGTCACACCTACCATCTTTAAAAAGTTTATTTGCCTCTTCTAAGACTTCAGTGAGCTTATTGTTGGAGGGACTCAGCATATCTTCTCTGTTTTCTGAGAAGAGAAAACACAAAAGGAAATCCATCAAAGACGTGTCAACAAATAAACAACAACAATGCACGCCATCACACCAACCTGCCTGTCATGATACTCACGTTGCACCGAGTTGATGAGGTCTCTGTACTTGCTCCGTATCTCTCTCCGGAGTCCCGGGTCATTGTCGTCTTCCTGCAGTTCAGTTGGGTCGAAGCTATTGCCACCGTCCTCCCCATCACCTTGCTGTTGGTCTCCTCTCCTGCGGGATGTGGTGCCATTCTGCCGGGGAGCTTCCTCATCACCGCCGCCTCTGGCTCTCTTCATGTTTAGTCAGTTAGCAGACAAGCTGCGTGTTGTAAAAGGCAAACACGTTGACGCACAACAGATCCAATATTAACAAAGTTGGTTTCAGTGTGTGAGAGTTGCCGCTAATTGTTTACCTTCTGACAACAACAATAGACTGATTGTGTTTAGTTATCGAGTTGTTTGATGTATTTCGCGACGTCTAAACCTACCAGCCGTTTTTTCCTAAACTTCAGCCAAAGACGTTAGAAAAGTCAAGATGAAAATCCGCTGCTACAGCTTATTCCCGAGGTAGCCCAAGCGCAAAATGCTTCAAATGTCTGTTTAATGAATATAGCGTTAGTACATTTGAATTGTACAGCATATGTGCTACACAGGAGCTAACCATAGCTTAAGTTAGCCACTGCTAAACAATACAGCTACTCAACAGTAGCGCTACATTATGTCTCAACGAAACACAACGTTGTCATTACTTCAAATATGCTAATACACGACTAACAAATAAACCTAAGCAGCTAAAATACATTTTAAAAGCCAAACCCCGCTCAGCTATCAAACAAACCAGAAGTAAACTTCTGCCGGGCGGGTCAGGAGGTGGCGGTTAACTCAAACACGGAAGTACTGAGCAGTTCATCATCTTGCTTCAGTGCATCTTTGGTCTGAGCAAACGTTAGCCGATGCTAGCCAGCAGAATCACTTGTATTGGCAACGGAGCTGTACTTATATACTGTTATCTCTCCTGCCGTAACAAACGTGACATTAAAAGTAAAACCACAGCGTGCTCTGGTTATTGTTAAACTAGATCAATTTTTATTTAGATAACTTAAACACAGCTACCTGTGTGTGGGAGACAGTCGCGCCAGGAGTGTTCCAGTAATGTTGATGATGATGAAGTTAGTTTAGTATTGGTACTTTTTTGTTTGAGGAAAAGGAAACTGAAATTGAAACTTTAATAATAATAATAATAATAATAATAATAATAACGCAATTTCATTTCGAGTTTCTTCTACATTACAAAATACATGAAACAAAGAAAATGTTTACATCAATCAGAGCTGTTATTTTACATTTAAAGAGATTATTAGTCACTACCTTTGACCTGTATAAGCACTATACTGGATGTAAAATGTGTTTGTAAACACTTTAACAATATCACTAATGTGGTTGTTTAAGGCACACTCATAATCACTTCAGTAGCCTAATTGGAGATAACACTGTTGCGCCTGACAAAACTTTTTTAAAGCCTTAAACAAAAAAAAAAAAAAATAAAAAATAAAAATTATTGCATTTTGCACACACAGGATTAAAATCAACACATGGAAAATATTGTTTTATTATTTATTCATTTATTTGGTAAGCTCGTGGTGACTTCAAATCAGTTTTCCAATCAGTTTCTCAACTGAATTTCAGATTTACAAGCACCTGACGAACATGGAACTAACTTCAGCAATGGTATACAGCACCAGTCTTTACAGGACTGTATGGCGGCAGTGACAACACGTCAGCAGTGACGTATCATCCCGCGGATACTCACCGGAAGATGGCGCGCTAATAATATAAGTAGCTCTCCGTCGTCAGAGAGCCGCTCTTCTTTCTTCCATGTAAACTCAATGTTCTTGTTGTCATGGTTACCAGAAGAGTCTCAAGGGCTCTGGCCAACACAACCAGCTGACTTTATGGGTTTTTTTTTTTAAAACGGCAGAAGTGGTTAGTGTTGTTTTTTTTTTGTTGACATTTTTATTTTGTTTCTTTTATTAAAACGTTTTCATGTAAAAGTAGAACGTTTCACATATATTTATTCAAGATAATTTGAAAAATAATGGCATAAAAGTTCAGTTAAAGGCTTAATTTAGGAGCCTAATACGCTACATGTCAAGTGTTTCTAGTGGCAAAGTCTTAGCCTATGTATTACTTAAAATGTTGAATTATAAGTCATATGTCAACGCTTTTTCAGGATTCTCATATGCTATGATTTTTTTCATTTAACGTTTTCTCACATTTGCATGAATAAATGTGTCTATGTGTTACAGGTGAAGCAGGGACAGTCAGGTGCAGCTGAGCGCCGCTTGTGTGGAGACGCAGCTAATCCCTCCATGACCTCTCCAGGCTGCACACCGAGGGAACACAGGCTACACGGCATGAGCACGGGAGCAGAAGCAATTTTAAGGTGCCTGATATTATCATCCAGGTAATTTGACTGTTTTAATCATGGGGGAGCTGAAGTCCAGGGCTCCTGGGCCTCGTCTTGACCTGAACAACTTTGACTCGGCCGAAGCAGAGAGGAGTCGGTACGTTTTAACGAGTCCCCGCTCCCTGGAGTCCTGTGCACGACTCGGCATCAAACCTGTTGAACTTCTGATTAAATCACTAAACGAGTTGATTGCTGAGCGGCAGGACGTGCCCTTTGAGGCGATGAGAGTTATGCACGAATCCTATGAGAAGGAGAGAATGAAGCTTTTACAAATGTGCCGAGAGGAGAGGGAGAGGATTATCCAGGCGGCTGGGGACAGGTGGCCAGGCAGTAGTAAAGTGTCAGGCCTGGGAGTGGCGCCAGACACCAAACTGAAGGATCACAGGAGGGACAGGCAGTCAACAAGGCCCATCCCGTATGCAGATCTGTGCTTTAAAGGGAAATCAGTGAGCAGGTCCTCCTGCTCTAACAGAGACCCAGACAGGAGCACAGTCTGCAGCTTCAGTCTGGGAGACCTCAGACACACCCCTGCTACTGAGAGGAAACTGGAGAGGCTCACCAATGATATAAAAAAGGAGATGTGTGTCACGGTATCAGAGAGAGACCGCAAGATAGCAGCTCTGATGTTGGTGAAGCACCAGGAGGAGCAGGCTTCCCTGAAGCTCAGTCAGCAGGAGGAACAGGATCGACAGGAGGCCCGCAGGCAGGAGGAGGCCCGGAAGGCTCAGGAGGAGAAAAAGAGGAGGAAGAAACTGAGGCAGAGTATGCAACGGTGGCGTGAGGAGCTGGAGGCCCGCAGGAGGCTGAGGGAGCGTCAGGAGAAAGAGAAAACGGGACAACTTGTGCTGGAGGTGCTGCTGCAGGAGGACCGCAGCAGGAGGCTGAAAGAGGAGGTGGATGGACAACTCAGGGAGAAGATAAAGGCTGCACAGAAGGAGGCAGGGGGGCGCAAACGCTACCAGGAGAGGCTGCTGAGAGAGAAGGAGGAGATGGAGAAAAGGCAGCAAGAAAGAGAGAGGCAGGTGGCAGTGGAGAAGGAGGAGAAGGCCAGGAGGAGCAAAGTGTTGCAGGAGAAGAAGGAGAGGAAGAGGCTGCAGGAGGAAAATCGTAGAGAGCTACTTCGACACATCCTGCTGAAACAGCAAGTAGAGCAGCAGGTGGAGGAAGAGGAGGCCCAGATGAGGAGCACACTTGAGAAGAAGCTGGAGCACTCCTGCGAGAGACGGGCCCAGGCTGTAGAGACACAGCTGAGGGAGCTGAAGGAGCGGGCGGCCAGGGAGGAGGAGCAGATTCAGAGAGCACAGCAGAGGGCCAGGCTGCAGAGGGACCAGCATCTCACACAGAAACAGATCCTGGTCCAACTGAGTCAGCGTCGCGCGGAGAGAGCCGCCCTGCACGTCTCAGCCCAGCAGAGGAACAGAGCTCAGCAGGCACAGCAACACAACAAGCACAGGCAGCTCTGCCACCAGAGGCTCAGAGAGAGGATACAGAGAGAGGAGGAGGCCATGAGGAAGGTCAGAGAGAGCTGCGTCTTCATGAAGGAGTGGAGGAGGGAGAGGCTGCGGAGGCAGAGGGAGCAGATACAGGAGGAGGCACACAGGCTGGCTCGGGCCTCCTTTCACATGAGGGAGAGAGCGAGACAGCAGACACACAGTCGAACTTTTGCTCAGATGGCCCTGGAGGCTCAGCTGACCGCCCCCATGAGCCGCTTGAAGCTATGAAAGACATGTATCCTCCTATCTGCATACAAGTCTGTGAATGTGTTATAACCAAGGTGCTGCCGGAGGATGAATGGACGAATGTTGGGGCTGCACAGGAGCCCTGCAACATGCCATGGATCATTATCATGTCAGAGCTGTGACTTTATGACTCACAAAGTCAGGGTTTGATTTGATTAGATGCTGAATTGTGCCATATATTTTCAATTGTATATGTTTACAGTGACATTTAAATTAGAAAGAATTGTGGACTACTGTCTGACCTTGTGGTGACCTTCCGCAGGGAGAGTAAACACCAAAGCAGTGGTCCCCAATCTTTTTTCATTGTGACCCCATGAAATTAAGCACTGTCTAGACCCCTCATGTCAGACTGCATTAGTCTATGAGCTGTGCACAGTTCAACCAGACTGATTTTAGCTTTTCAGGTTTTAAAAACATTATATAAAAAGGTCAAAATTAGTAAAATGTCAAATACTATGAGCTTAATTTTGCATAGCAGAAATGTTTCTTTTCCTTTTGTGTCATTTGAATCAACTTGCAACCTCTGTGATTTATCCTCAGACCTCTCAGGGGCTATGGACTCCAAGATTTGGGCTCAATGCTTTATGGTCCAACCAGCTTCCATATATAGTAACAAAAAACATCTCTGCTTTGTGAGCACCAGCACAGAATTGTGTAGCTTGGCGTATGTACCACACACGTGATGACTTCATTGTTTTAACACCAGCATCAAATCCAGCATGAAACAATGTAGTATTACACCCCTAAAATGAATGCATGTCAGGGAAGTGGGATCAGCTTTTTAGATTGAGTTAAAGAGAGTTTTCAGCCCGCAGAGAGTCGAGCAGTGCCCAGGAAGGCTGCAGACCAGTGAGTGAAGCGTTAAATCCTTGTCTGTAGCCACTGGGGTGTTTGAAGGCTGACATCAGTATTTTGAAAATGATATGAGCAGCCATTAGCAGCCTGTGGAGTGCAGATAAGAGAGGAGTTAAGGGGGGAATTTCAGGAGGTTGAGGATGAGCCAAGCTGCAGCGCTCTAGATGAGCTGAATGTTTTGTGATTTATTCTGGTCACCTGATGGTTGTCAGTGTCTTACCATGTCACCTTGTCTCACTATTATGTCTTCTATGTATAAAATAGGGCAGGTTAGGCAAAACTTTTAGTTAAATTACAATATTAAAGCAGAACAGTAGTTTGTGAACTCTAAAATGACATTTGTAAATGTAGAATATAAATGTAGACACTGTTGCTGCTGTGGCACCTGATTTCAAATGTGTCACTTCTGTTCTGGACCATAAAAATGATGTGTTTATAACTTAACAGTATTATAATGTTTTATTACACCATAATAAATCATACTTTACAATGTAAAATGCCTTAATCTTAATCCGTTTACCACTACAACAAAAAAGTGTGTTATGTGGATAAAGCTAAAAAGAGCAAGACCTTAAGCAGTCAAATAAACCATTATAACATGAGCAGACATGTTTTTATTCCATGTAGACGTCTGTATATGCTGAAGAAGGGACTGAATGAAGAGATTCTTAAAATGACATGGACATAATTTCAAACATCTGTGATTGGAAGTTCCCACTTGATAACCCCAGTTATGTACAAAACCTACAGCCACCTGTTTCTGTGACTCACGGATTATTTAAGAAGTGTAAAGAAGTACTGGACTTCTATATTGTTGCTGATTGCTTACACCCAAAAGGCTTTGGCAGTTATACTGATAAAAACACCATAAAACACATTCACATTCTGTGTACTGGTAATTTGTAAAATTGCACATTGGTCAACTAAAAGTCTGGTTCTCCTTTCAGGCTGCTGACTATACAAAAAAAAGAGGAAATAATCTTAAAATATGTGTCCTATATTTATTTGGTCGTTCCTGTAAATCTCCCCACTGAACATGTTGAAAGGACCTCAAGAAGGCTTACTGTATTCAAACATGGCAACAAACAATAGCTGGACTCACAAGCCAGCTTGACTGAGACAAACACACGCCAAGGTAAACTATTCCACGGTACATCCTGTCTACTCCATCAGGTGTCATACAACACTGCACAGTATTCTTCAACAGGTGTTTTCCTTCCAGGCGTGGTGCCCTTTGCGCTACATTTTATTACCCTGACGTTTCTTTCTCAGTCATCACTCAGCCCGAGGGCCAGCACCATCGGGAGCCCAACCCCCAGGATCAGAGTGAGGCTTTCCAGAAGCCCCAGGTATCGCTGATGGTGAGCCTCAGCTCCACTGTGGTGCTGGAAATCAGAGGTGTGCTGGCTCGCCCTGCTGCTGCTGATCTCGGGGAGAACATGCACTGTGGCGACATAGAGGAAAGTCCCAGCCGAGAACAGCATTCCCACACCTGTCGCACTGAGCTGGTTCTGAGACGAGCTACCGGACTGTGGACACAAGCACACCAAATCAAATAATACCAAACTACCAACTGAAACATTATATTCAGACACAGGATAGCTGACGTGTGGTTTCTTACTGCGTTGATTATGAAGTATGTGGTGATGGCAAGTATTGGTGCTGCAGCTGAGAAGGCCAGTAAATGTCCCTGAATGTGTTTCTTTTCAAGGCCTGCATGCAACAGAAAGGAGACCAAACCGAAAGCTGCAGGTGCCTAGGAGATAAGACAGATGGTCAGGTCTTCACATCATTTCATTACATCCTGCTTGTAATCAATACTACTGTATAGACTTAAAGGAACAGTGTGTAAGATATAGGCAGATTTAGTGGCATCTAGTAGAGAGGATTGCAGGTGAAACTCCTCCTGGTTAGAATTCCTTCAGTATTAACTATTCAGGAGGTTTTAAGCGGGAGCCGAATTACTCACCTTGTGTAGAATCACAGCTAAAAATACTATAACTTGCACTGTCACTTGACCCGTGGCCACAGCTGCACCAACAGCGAATCCATCCGCTATATGCAAACAAAAATCTTGTCAATGG
This sequence comes from Epinephelus fuscoguttatus, assembly GCF_011397635.1. Lineage (NCBI taxonomy): Eukaryota > Metazoa > Chordata > Actinopteri > Perciformes > Serranidae > Epinephelus > Epinephelus fuscoguttatus. Next base: position 26,387,928 of record NC_064767.1, read on the forward strand.
TCACAACAATCTAGACAAAAATTACATAACACAGATGCATAAGTCTGGTTTTATGTGTATGTTTTTGCCATGCTGCATGCCAGATTGCCCATGTGAGACAAAAATGTTGAAGCTTAGGCCCCCAGGCTGTGCTATAGACTCAGAAAAATGAGGTCATTTAAAAGACCCAACCAGTGAAAACAAATCACATGCTGAGTCACATGAGGAAACACCAGTGCTCTGTGGCCCGGATTTTCTTGAAACATCTTTGTTTACCTTGGACAAACACCAGCCAACAGAAACAGTTTTGTAATTGTAATGTTGTATTTGTACCTGCAGCGTGAATAACCAGTCCCAAAGTGGCTGTGATGCCGACTCTGTTAGGCAAGTGAGTCCTTTGGTCTGAAATGAAACATTGCACGTGTCGTGGAGATTAATCGGAAGATATAGTAGAGTTGACATTCTGCTAAATGAAGCTGGTTTGAAAGTTCTGCCAACTTGCCACGCATGGAGAGGTAACTTCCGATCTGATCCACCACAAACATGAAGGTGAACCCCAGAGTTAAAGCCACCCCGATGATGAACCGAGGTGGAGGGCTTCTCTCTGTGGAGGTTGTGTTTTTATTTTTTCCACTGTTATTCAGCACGGATGGCACATCAGAGGAAGAGGGTGCTGCAGAGAGAAGATGAAGGACAGGAGGAGCTTTTGATCAAATCCACATAAAAGAAAACGAGGCAGAGGAGCATACATTCACTGCTTTCATCCCCACGCACAGCACAGGTGTGGATGGCGTGGATTATGTGTGATCGGTTGGCAAGACAACCAAGGAAGAAGGGTTAAAGAGGGGGGTGTCCTGTAGGTTTAATGTGTGTATGCCTGGCTCACCTCTCCATGACTCCTCCAGTAAGCCCACTCCCTCAGGGATGGTGATAGCCAGTGCTGTCCCACACAGGAGTCCTGCTCCCAGGATGGAGACAAACTGCAGGCTTTTCTGTGGATACATGTGACTTCAGCTGATCAGACACATGCTTTCCCACAGACACAAAACAGCTGGAGCTATTTCTCAGATGTCCACAACTATAATAAGTAGTTTCATTTTTTAAATTTACAAATCTATTTGAAAGGAACCACGTCTAAAACATATATGTGAACACTTGATATTCAAAAGAAGCCATAAAACAACATTGTATAAACGTGTAAATGATTATAATGCAGTCCAGTCTATGGGGGCACACATAGATATAATCACTGCACATTAATCTAAAGTTTGGGTCAATCTTTGCAGGGTCGTGACTGTAATCTGACGTCACTTCACGATGGAGTTTAAATAAACAATAGTAAACACTTACCTCAGAGAGTCTGAACAACAGTGGGATGAATCCAAGTAGAAAACAACCTACAAACATCGCAACCGATATAAAAGTGATAGTCAGCCCTCCGTCCATGACGACGACTTTTTCTTCCCACACGTACAGACTCTGTTCACCGATATGCTACATTTTAGCGTTAGATCATTCCGGAAGCTGACAGTCTGTTCCCATGATGTCGCTGGACTTCAGTTGTTGCATTATATAAAGCCATAAGTGTCATTCTGCCTTTCCACGTCGCACCTCGGTCTCTCTCTGCACCACAGCAGCACCTCCCTCTCCAGTAGCACCCAGTGTCGGACACCGAAAACTGCACCCTCCGCCCCCACCAGCCTCTGGTCCTCCAATCGTCTACCTCCATTCTTCCACCCCCCCGAAAAACTAAATATGGCTTTAACTACACATATGCCTTTTCTGATGAGATGTTTCACGCATCCAACCTGCTATTTAGATTAAACCAATGTTTCCCAACATCTGGGTCGGGGCCCAGAAGAGGTCGCAAGGTACATCGGAGGGGTCGAAAGATGGTTAACAGGACAGGAACTAGAAAAAAATGTAAGAAAGGAACATAAAAATGTTACCTTTCTGGTGAAGTATTAGATAATTTTACTTCTTCAGGCTTCTAATAATAAAAAAGTGCTCAAAATCAGTAGGCATGACCAAAAAATAAATCATACAACATACTATTGCTGCTTTTACACTGCCAGATTTTCCACGAATGTTGGGCTGTTTTGCCAGCAAGCTGCGAGCGTTTAGACACACAGAGCCGGATTGACGAGTTGATCCGAGGTGCCCAATTTTCCGCCGCGTAGGGTAGTCATATTGGCAGAACCCTTTTAGTTTAAAAAGACTGAGGCAGCCTTCTGCAACGGGAGGGGCTGTTGAAGACTTGTGGAAGGAACTGTTGATGACGCCGCACGTGCGAGCCACTGGCGGTGGATAAACAGGAAACAGCTGATAGCAGGAATTAGTGAGCAGCTAGTAGCAAGAGGGAAACACAGGCTAGTGACTAAGCACGTTCAAACAGGAAGTGACCAAATAAACAAATAGACAGGATACATACATACATACCATATATGAGTGAATTTTGAGTGTGCCCTTTATGGACACTATTCTTCCACAATACAATTCAAAAGCAACAGTTGAAAAAAATGTGGGTGACAGGAAAACAAAAAAAAAAATTCTGTTTCAGATTTTATTCAGTGACACTTGGGAGTCAGTTTGATGTCAATCAAATGTTGACGGTGCATGAATTGCATCACTTCCTGTTAGTGTAAAATAGTTAAATAAGATGTTTTGTTTTGTAAACCACCAAAACAGTATCTTCGTAATTAGTATTTAGTGTATTGCTTTAAGGAGTCACAAGCCAAAGTGAGCCATTTTAGATACTTACAAAACACAATATTATTGATAGACTTGATTAAATACAGATTTATTGTTCAAAGAGGGGGAAGTACAGATATATACAGTATATATCTGTTGAACAGACGGCCCTTTGGAAAGAATAAGAAAATGAGACGGTCAAATGCTGAGATTGGCTATTGTTACTCTTGCTAGCTAGAAAAATGTAAAACTATAAAAGGCAAAGCACATAAAGACACATTCTAGTTGTGCACAGTTTTGAAACGCAGAGACATTTGACTAACCATTCCGAGAACATTGAGCAAACAAGCTGAGAACTTCTATTAGAAAGTGCTTGGCTCTTTACAAAAAAAAAAAACAATCCATTCATTTTCATTGAGTCCCACTGTGTGTACAGATCTTATGAAGATAATCTAAAATAAAAGGATTCATCACGAGGGTACTAGACTTGGAATTAGAAAAAAAGGCTACAGGAAATCATTGTAACCATCAGACTGACAAACGTAGATCTGCGCTCAAATGAAACACTACGACATGGGAGCAGACACAGTTGTAGTATAAAACGTATCATTTCTGATTAGTGAGTGAACCGTCTTTTTGAAGCTGTGTAAATACAGCGATCACACTGTTACTTTAGCTACTTTCAACTTACCAAAAGTTGTGGAACAAACCTACATTCAGCGTTTAAACACTGGAGTTGTTAGACAAGACGAGACTTTTAAGTATCTGCCTCAGAGCTGGACAGTATGTTACTTTGACAGGACACATTCAGAGATTTCAAGACATCTCAGAGGTATAAAAATGAAGAGGTATAAAAAAATAAAATCACCTTATCATGACTAGAAGAGCACCTGACTCAACGGTGTCAAACAACTCTTGTTAGTACCATAATAACATCACCGTATGTGGGGCCAACATATCCATGGACAAATTATGGAAACAGTCTAGGTTCACCATTGTCGTCACCCATGTCGTTATCGTGCCCTTCTCTGTCAATCATATAAGTGAAAGTAAGATTAGTGCACACTTCCCACAACGGCTCTCTGAGCAGCTGAATAATAAATGTTTCATATCATGATATTCCAAATAACAATAATTGGTCCATAGTGACAGACTGTATTGGAACTTTGTCTGCTTTGCCTTGCTTTACCGACAATCGTCTTTATGTTTAACAGGGCAGCTCATAGTGTTGTCTCGACTAAGGAAGAATGGTGTGGACAGAAACAAGACGCTTGTTAAATCCTGAGTAAAGTTATAACTGTGTGGACATTGTGTTTTACATTCTTATTTGTGACTTGTAGTCAAGTATGTATTTTTGTCTTTGTGATACCTGAAAAAAAAAAAGCTGCTTCGTATAATAGGAAACAATTTTAAAATGGCATGTTTCGGGAGCAAGTGTTGAGTTGTAGTACATTACTATTGCTCTGGTTGCGGCCTGACAAAACTGGTCACTGGATCTGCAAATCTGGACTGTAAAACTATGGGGGGAAACTTGGTTCATAACAACTCAAGGAGCAACATCGTGAATTATCTTCTATTTTGCATTCAATGGGTGGGGGTGGGGTGGCATAGTAGTATTTAACAGTATAAAGCTGAGGTTTGAAAATGAGTGACTTTAAATGGATGTGGACCTCATCCACTGTTGTAACTTTCTCAAGTGGCCTAGCCTAAGATCTGATATGTTATCACCTAAATTGCACAACTGGTTTTAAACTATCTACAACTCAGCACTGAGTAGTTGCAAAATGGGAAACTGTAACAATGCTCAATGACCACTGGAACAATATGCTACCTAGACGATGAAGGAGGACCAGGTAGAAGACTGAGTGATTACATACAGATTAGCTTATTTGTCAAACTATCAGTAGCCACCTACACTGAACGCTAATTTGAAAATTTCTACATAAAGACGTAAACATATGGACAAAAAGATACAAACAAAAAGATAGAGAGAACCAGTCACAAGGAGTATCATATGAAGCTGACCGCGACAAACCACAAAAGGCCTTTCTCTCCATCCTACAAGCAACACAAAAGGATCAACAGGCTCCAGGCCTCCAGTCCTCCTGCAGCAGCTGTGCAAGGATTTCCCCCTACTGGAGGAAGCATCAGTAGCAGCAGTCCAACGGCAGTCCCAACAAAGGCTCAGAGACTCATCGCCAAAGAAGATCATGATAAATGTAGTGTGATGAGATATGAATTATCCTCTTCCACAGTTAAGGGATGTATCAAGCTTGATAGCATTAAAAAATTCAATGCCTACAAATAAATACCATGTCAAAAAAGCCTAATTTACAAATCCAGAGTTTTGTAGCTGTACAGTGTCGAAGCGCCCAGGAGTGTTAGTAGCAATTATTATTATTATTTTTTTTAAAGGCTTTCATGGGATTGGAAGAACCATTTAGAGACCATCACATCTGCACAGACTGAGCTGTCTGGTGAGGTGGAAAACTCCTCTCTTGTTCTCTTGCACCAGCTGCTTATTCGGGGGAAGCGTTTAGTGCAGTCAATTAGAGATACTGGCAAAGGATTGTGGGAAAATCCCTCCACCCTTTGAACTTGAAGGCATGCTGAACTACAGTACCTTAATGAAACTCGAGCTTATAGCACAGGTCCTCTCTTTCAAGTGCAACAATGTTAAGGAAATACAGACAGAACATCGCTCCCCTTAGAAAACAAGGCAAACTATTCTTCATTTGTGCATTTAGTGTCTTTCTTTCATGAGTCCATGTGCAGTGTTTTGGGGTGTGCCTCTGTTATCTTGGGGCAGAAGGGTGTCACTGCCCTTGCATTGTTAAAGTAGATTCCCTCTGCAGGTACACAGACAGACGATGTGTTTTGTTGAGACCCAGTGACGGAAATGCGAGAGTCCTGGAGCGACAATCCATTTAATCCTTAGTAGACAGTGTGCTTATGTTAGTGTAAGGTCCCTCGATGGAGGTTGAGATGCTTTGGAGAACTGTTGGTTCAGTTCCTAGTTTAATTCACATATTCAGTGCACTCCTCAAGTTAAACTTAGGGATTTTTTTTTCTGTTCCAGGCACTATCAGTGCCGCACTTCATTATCAATGAGGCTGTCCTCACCGGACTGGAAGTCCTCATTCAGGCCATTTTCGACATTGATTATATCCTCGTCCTGCGAGGACCCTTGGCCGTCATCCTCACCGCTGCCTGAACCAGCCTCCTCTGAATTTGGGTCTTGAAGTACCTGAGCAATGTACATTTGCTGTAGGGGAGAAAATGAAATACAAAGTCAAAGTCTGATACCTATTTTGTGTTTCAGGATAAGCTTCATTCTGTGGACATCTCTTTCCACTGTTTAATCTTGAGGCTCATATTGTTATAGAATAAATATGACAGAATACATACCGCTGCCTTGCTGGCAGCAGTGCTGCATACTGGACGCCCATTCTCCATCCCGTCCACATGGGTGTCAATCTAAGACAGAGAACATGCATTTAGTATAAGCAGCTGAATATAATGCTGGTCTGAAGTACTGATGAATTGAGGAAACATGCATAACATGCAAACGAGGGTGACTATCTGTTACCTTGTAGTTGTGAGCACTGAGATATTTAAAGTGTCCGAAGCAGACGTGAGAGAGGCAGATAATGATTGTGATGATCAAAACTATGAATGTGAACATGGACGTTGCAGCTGAAAACCCTGGGAGGGAAGAAAGAAAGTGAGACATTTAACATTTAACTTGTGTTTTATTATGTTTCAGAAAAAAGCAGCAGATACACTGTTTATAAATGTGGGCATGTGTTAGGATATTATTGGCCAGTAGGTGGAGTCCTTGTCTTACCCGAGCGAACAGTAGAGAAGAACAGAAGCCAAAAGAGACAAAGAATAGGAGCAGCCACCACTTGGTTGACTGCTCCAGAGTGGATCTTCTTATCTAGTTTGGATGGCAGATAGGCGTAGTACATGTTGTACCTGTCTGCGAGGTGTTTCAGTAGCATGTACATCAGCCCTGCACAGAGAGGGAAGACAAAGTAAATAGTGGAACTAATCCAATTAGGCCTGGTGATAAGCTTCTGTATAAAGAACAAAGCCATTGAGTCCCTGCCCTCCACACGTTTCTCCTGCGGTAATATAATAAGCACGCTATCTTGATCAAATCAAAGCGGGGGATGTTAAACAGTAGAACTCACCAAAAGGGACGATGATTGGGCAGGTGATGCTGTAGGTCATAACCACAGTGAAGACACACATCATCCATGCATAAGCCGCCCCAAACTGGAACTCATAGGCTTGGTGCTGTGTAGATACAGTTACAAAATATCAAAGTCTGGGTACAGAAAAATTAGTGATTTCTTTCTAAACACATTATACATGTTAGAAAATACTAGTTTAAAACATGTGAAAAGACTTCCCCTACCATATAAAAACTACGTTACTACTAACATTAGCGCAGATATATCAATGTCTTGCAGTGGCTTGTTCTTCAGCAGGGAGTGTGTTTGCTTTGTGCTACTTGGTGAGCTGCTGAATGAGAGCCTGTCGCTGCACAGCAGCTTGTTCTTCAGGTCGGCGAGTGTGTGCTTTGTGCTTCTTTGTTAGCTGCTATAAAGACTTTTAATCATTCAAATTTGGCTGGGTGATTAATAACACATTTTTCTGTGGTGCGACAAACTTACACTTACACATATTTACTTTTGCTTTACCTCACTTGCATTTTCACTAAAACCTTACTATTTAAGACCAACTGAAAGTCAATATCCAATATTAGCGAAAATGCATGTTTGGAAAGTACTGATCATACGACTGTATTATTGAGACTTGGAGTTTACTGCACGAGTTGGTTGAGAGTTTGTAAAAATGTTTTGCTGTAGTTTTGCTGTTGTTAAACATGGTCGCCATTTTCTTTAGAGGCATGCAAGACAAAGATTTCTTTCGAATTCAAGGTAACACAGCATGACTTATTGATATATAAATGGTAATTTTGTGGGAGAAGTATTCCTTTAAAGAAGGACCCTAATTTGCAGTACATCATGTGAAGGGGTGAAAAAAACAAAACAAAAAAACCCAGAATATATTTTCAGCCCAAAATCAAAGCAGAGATTCCCATTTTTATGTATTTTTGACATCTGAGTATCAGACAGTTTCAAAATCAGTGATTGTGTTAGAGGTAAATTATACCCTGCTATTAAATGTTACACTAAACCCCTTTATGGGTCATGGACCCATTAATGATGTCAACGTGGTAAGCAGGGGAAACACCAACCCTCTTGACATTCCTCCTCTCCGCTGCAGAGCGAGCCAAACAGAGGCGGATCATGTACATAAGTAGACCGGGGATCCTCAGCAGGTCCATGGCATTTCCAATGAATGCAGACGCAATGACATAGTTCACGAAGAACGCTCCATTGTCAGGAAGGAACACGCACCTAAAGAGCAAAGAAAAAAGTAAATCTTACTAAAGTCTGATGTGAGAATCACTCTTAAATTTCAAAATGCTTTATTGGAGAAGCCTATTTAATTCCAAATTAATTTACTGACACATTTAAACTGGTGATGGTACAGAAGAAAATGACCGTTTACATTGTCATCCTGTTTTGCCTTGTTCCAAGTGCTGGAGAGTTGTATTGAAAACATCCATAAAATGATCCTACTTACTCAAATCTCACTTTAGCATCTGCCAAGAACTTTTTGTCAAAAAGCCAGCGGAAGAAAACATCCAAACTGCAATGATACAAGAAAGAGATTAAATCAGCTCAATTATTCAAGCTGAAAAAAATGAATTAATGTATAACATTAATCATAATCATAAACATCCTATACCTGCTGAGTCCTAGGGAGGGCAGCAACAGGACCATGAAGATCAAGAACGTGTAGCATTTATGCATTGTGGTCCTGTTCTCTCCTGACCTGTTGAAAAAATAAACAGAATACAATCAAACAACCTTAAACCTCAAATGTGAATATAGACAACATGACTCTGATTATGCTGAAGTATTGACTGCAGATAGTGTAAACTATACCGGGTCCAGTGGGCTTCGAAGAAGGCAGAGTAGTAAACAATGGTGGGAAGCAAGGCGGAGAAGGACCACAGGAGGAGGGTGGGGAAGAACTGGGTGATGATTGGATTCTGGAAGACAGATCAGACAGACATGAACTTGCTGTGTCAAGAACTGAGAAGTGAAATCCTGTTTCTCTGCAACAGCATACATACTCGATAAGGATGCATGATCTAGTTGCACTCTTCATAAAGAAAAAAACAAGCCATAAATGAAACACTCACATTTAGGTACTCCACTGGTTTGGTAACATTGAACTTGTCCATGGTGGAGATGATGATGGCCGGGGTGGTGAGGAAGAAGAGGAGGAGAAAGAGGACAAGGTTGATGATCAAGCAGCGGACCCACCAGATGAATCCTCCCACTGACAGATGCTCCCTGTGGGATGAAGGTTATGTTTCGGTTAGATTGACTCTGGGCGGTGACCCGCAGTTATGGACACAGCTGGCCAGTAAACTGATACTGCAGCTCAAAAACCGGTTTGCCATCGGGATTAAGAAAGTCTCTTCAATGAGGACTTAAGTCTAATTATTCCTCAGTATAATATGAAGCACATTACACATCAACAAGTCTGTATTTGTAGAACTCCCTTTGGGTATTTGTATGAAGTACTTTTATTCTGCCCAATGTATCCACCCTTTTTAATTGGTGGAGTTATGCAGAGGGGAAAAAACTATTCAGCCTGGATAGTGGAGAGAATATGAGACCTAAATGTGTTCTTACCAGTAAACATTTTGTGGATCAGGGGCATAGGTGACAGTCCAGTTGTGTGTGTGGAGCTTGTGGCTGAATTGAGAGCTCTTGGGCTCCCACCGACACTGACAGCCCTGACACTTGCAAGCATTAAAGTCTTTCAAGATTCTGAAAAAAAAAAAAACATACACCCAAACATAGAACAGACATTACAGTGTGCCGAGAGCTAAATAATCTGTAAACTTAAAACCTCACAGGTCACAGATACACATTGACATATTACATATATAATATACTCACATGGCAGTCATAGACTCATTCTGGAAAGTGACAAAGGCCATTCCTAAGGGCTTCCCGTTAACCTTCTCTCTCTCTTTCCTGTAGTCATCTTTTAGCTGTGCCTCCAATTTGGTATAGTAGCTCACTGCCTCTTCCTGTAACAGACAAGAAAAATAAGTCAGTCTGTGATGTTTGTTTTAGTTTTAGTTTAATCCTAACTGCCATTATTTTACACTGCAGAAATAGTGAGTATCATTTAAAGGGCAACTGTGCTCTTTTTCAAAATTCATACATGTAATTCCTACATTCTAAGACAGTCCAAAAATATTAGTAAATACGAACAACTCCCAAATCCAAAAACTAGAGTGCTACAACTCAAATTAGTGATGTCATTTGGTGTAAAGTCTGGAGCTGTTCCACAGAAATGTTTTAGATAACACTAAGAGCACCCAGGGGAATGTTCTAAGTATATGGGTATGTTTCAAGTTTCAAAACTGACAACACCACAATAGAAAAATGCTCATTTGGGTGTGAAAAAGACAAACATCTTGCAGTTAGACAAAATCATTCTCTATGGAGCAGCTCCAGACTTTATACTTGATGACATCACACGTTTGAGACTTAGGCTGCGTTCCATCAACAACAACTTGGAACTTGAACATTTCCAACCTCCCACTAGAAAAAGTACAATGGAAGCGCACATATTAATTGATAGGTCCTGTAGGTAGGATGCATTTGTACACTACATCATTTGTATTAGGCTAGTGAATGGAATATTGATATATGTTTCCAAGGATATAAGTGCTGTAAAATAAAATGTTTAATGGTGTCTGTTGCCTCAAGTTGTTTTTCCTCCTGTTTCATGTATGTGTGCAAGCAGGCTGCACTGCTGAGTGTGTACACCCACCAAGTAAACATTAGTTTGTCAGAGTAAGCCATGTTTTTGTTTACATTTGGTGCTGTGAAACATTGGAGGTCAGAAGTTGGACATTGCAACTGGGAAATTTCGACGTCCGGCTGTGACTGGACTGCAGCATTGATGCTCTGTCTGTATAATTGTCTTCGAATGTAATTATATGTCTATCAACTTAAACTTATGACTAGACACCATAATATTTGGTACTATTTAGCACTTTGAGATTAATGTCTACTTTTATGGGATACTTCGTACTGCTTTTATTTGGGTTTTAAAGATTTTCAGTGTAATTTTAAATATATGTTTTATTGCTGTTGAGTTGTTACTCTTTCTGCCTGTCAGTAATGCAAACCTGACACAACCCATACACGTACACCCATATACATAGCAGTTAGCACAAGGAGTGTCATGACTAAAGCAAAAATAAAGGCTGCAGTATACAAAATGATGTTCAGATAGGGTTTACGACTGATGTGAAATTATACGGCTTGATGGCTTTTCTAGGAGCAGGTACCTGCATGTTACACTGCTTATATGTTTTTCCAGCTTAGCCCCAATTCTCCACATGAATCTATAAATTGATAGTAAACTCAGACAGATGCCTTCATTACCTTCCCCTAAAAAATGCTGCTAGTGTCAGCTTGCCAACATGTTTCAGGAGTGCTGTTTTGAGATAAAGCTTCAATATATCAGCCTGACCTGCTCACAGCCTTTAATGATGCAACAGCAAAGGTGTCCACAGGGTTTTGGATTGATCATGGTGGTAATATGCTCCTTAGCGTGGAGGTCGAGGAAGAACTTCTTGTTGCGCTCTGCCTTCTTCCTGCATGGAAAACATTAGCTGTGTCAGACTGAAGAAGGGCTGCTTCACTGAAACAAGCTCACATCCTGAAGCCAATAAGACACTTCACAAGCACATCCCAAATTGCTATGAAAGGGCAAACACACACACACACACACACACACACACACACACACACACACTTGTGGTTAAAACATTGTTACCTTTCAGAGTTGAGAGACATCAGCCTGGCCACATTGTAACAGATACGAGCTTCCAATACAGTACAGTTTTCATACGCCTGCCTATAAAGGAAGAGGGGGGGTGGGGGGGTCAAAGACTAGATAAATTCAAACTTACACACTCTTGACAACAACAGCAAAGTGTATTTACAGTAGATGATATATCTCTACTACATAACAGTAACACTGACCACTCACAAAAAAAGATGTGAACGTAACAGCCACAAACATTGATTGGCTTTCATCATTTTTGTTTTACACAGGAAGTTCTTTCTTTCTGGTTTTTTTTTTTTTGTACTCAAGGGTGAGGGTCTTTTTCCAGCACAGGAGTAAAGATAAGATTTTGATGAATACTATTTGGCTGAGCAGGAGTTGAGCCAAACATCCCTGCCTCCGTGTTTGACCATCTTGACACATGACTTGCATGAGCCTCCTCATCTGGCTCCTATTATGGACAATTACACATATAGGCCTGTCATTGTCTGATCCTGGTCATATGGGCCAGCACAAGACGGCTGCTTTTAACAGGAAAAGGCATGGCTCTTATACAGCTTAATACAGTTACTGCACTGCTTACTGCTATGACGACAGAGCAGTGTACTATTTTCATAAGCAGACAGATTCAAGCATTGTGAGATATTAACTGTGGAGCCAGGATACCAGTGATCCTGACCAATGCTTACTCAAAGTGTTGCTTTATGTCAGTCTCCTCTGCGTATTTGGAGATTCTGTTGATAAATAAAGTGCGTTTCACCTGCAGGGAAATGAAAACAGAGAAATAATTACCAATAAAAGTCAGACCAGTGAGTTTACAAGGACAAGGGTATAAAACGGCCACTTTATAAAACCATGCCACTCACCAAGTCGTCCTCTTTGTAGTGCATCTTGGAGGTGTGTCGTCGCATGCTGTACACCGTCAGTAACAAGTAGAGAAATGCAAAGATGGTGTGCAGCCACAGTAGTGCATTACTGCAGAAGAAAAGAAGTATGTCACACATCGTAAAGTAAAGGCTCAACATTAGACTTATACAAGTTAAAAAGTGACAGTAGAAGAATTACTCACTCTGCATTCAAATTTGCAATAGTGGTTCGCCCAAAACTATACGCATTGTTTTCTGTAGGAAAAATAAAAGACACAAGACACTTGTCAGTCACCAGGAGTCCTGCCCACATGCAGCTCACTTTGGCTAACATGCTTCATAGCCAAAGACAAACATTAATAAACATCAATAACTGAGGGTCAGGGGAGCCAGTAAGTATTGCTGACACTGAGCGTCCATGAAAGAATGAATATATATATCAAAAATAATAAGAAAAGTAAACAAGTATGATTCATTTAACATATTAACTTTGTGTGTTCTTATTGTTTTACATAATACAATAATGGTGCTGTAGGTTAAATCCTTCTGTACATGTCTGTACTTATAAAAGTTTACAGGTTGCATGCTAAAGACCATTGCAAAGCTTTATCTACATTTGTTAATGGGAAGGCAGTTTTAGTAAGAGTAAAGAAAAAGCCCCACATAAAAGGAGAACAGGAAAAATATACAGAAAATCAATCTCTAATCCACTCACCAAGTAGGTTTCCCGAGAAGTTAACGGGCAAGATGATGCCAACAGACAGCACGCCTACCACTACTAACAGGCCAATGATGTGCCGCTGAAAGGACAAGTAATGTACTGCATCCTCACCACACTTCTCCCTTATCTCTTCATCCCTACGGAGAGAACACATCAACAAAGTAACTACTCGAGAGCAATCAGAAACAGAGACAAGTGTCATGCCAGCTTAGTCAGCGTTTCGCCAATGTTTCTTATTTCCAATATGTTATGTATGACTCACTTGATTCGGAAGATGGCAGTTAGCCAGGAGCAGAAGCCCTAAAAAATAACGTGTGCCTGTTATCACATGCAACATACAGTATATCCTAGATGAACGGACTATAAAATATCATGTAAGAACAAAGGCATACTTACTGTGTCTCTCTGATCAATATCCACAGAGCTGGAAACTGAAGTGAGGCGCTCATAGCGTTCTGGTGTATCTGATGTCAAGGCAGAGGCCACACTGTACACAGGAAACACAACACATAGTTTTTGTATGATGTGACATAACGACCTAACATCACCACGCACCATAACAGGACGTTAGTTCTTTGTTTCTAAGGACAGTGGGATTACCATCAGTTTGGAAAAGTTGTCACCACACAACACAGGCAAACACACGCCCTGAAATGTACTGAAGAGATTCCCCCCTGCTTAGCCTGTGTGGGCTGGACACAGGATTTGGGCTGGTTAACCACAGTCAACCACAGTCAACCACAGGAACAATCTCTACAGCCACATTTCATGCTCTATTAGGAGTCTACTTTACACAGGTTGAGTCACCATCACTGTCAGAGGAAAGGTTGTGATAAAAAAGTTATAAAGAGGAGCTCTACAGAAAAGACCATTCACAGAGGAAACATCGGAAACCCAGCTATCACAAAGAGGCAGATTTATGGAGTTTCTCCAGCAGAGCCTGGGCATAACAGCTCATCAGGACTTTATCATATGCTGTGTACACATTTGATAGCACTCCCCAGGGAGGTCGTGCCAATTTATACATAATCAGAAAATATGAGGAGGACCCAGGCTCTGCTGGGATTCCAACATCAGTTCAGTGTTCAATACTACATGAAAGGATGATGTTGCCCAGGACTCTAAGAGATCTCTAATGGAATGAGGAGAGAGCCTGCGGCTGTAAACCACCATCAGTCCTCCTCTCGCACATTCCTGTGAGAAGTCAGAATGGCTCCTCTCTGCTCTAGTAGACAGGACATACTGTAGCTGCACCATGTCAGGGCCTGTCTATTAAGAACAACAACAGATCAGGGAAGCATTACCTCTCCCTATTAGCATCCTGTCTGTGTGGCTCATGCGTTGCGCTCACACAAAAGAAGTCCGAGCTTCATAAAGAGGTCAATACACAGATTAGAACACACAGATCTGATTAGGACAGTGAGAGAGGACAGGCACACCCAACAGCAGAGGTACAAGAGTGACAAGGAAAGGGAGAATAATTAAGAGCCTGGCACTGGGAATGCCTGGAGGAGGAGGGGAGAGAAGCAAAAACCTTCCAAGAGAGAAAAACAGGCTGAAACCCACAGCAGCCTGGGCAGAGTGGACAAGAGTTATGAGTTAGGTTAACTATAGAGAGGGGAAAGTAGAGAAATGAAAGGTGGTGAGTCTACTGTATCGAGAGATAACATACTATTCCCGATCATCCAGGCGACTGTATCGTTGATCCATTCGTCTGGTGAAAACAGAAGCAAAACAAAGCCATTCAGCTTAGTTAGGAGGAAATGGCCCTGTTGGCCAGTAAGGGTGCTGGTTTAGAGAACAACTGGGGTAGCATATCACACCACAGGCATACCAATGAAGGTTTCTATTCACTCTGGTGTACATTACACAGCCATATAAATGCATTTATGGCCTGTGACATAATAACTCAATCATTCATTTTAGTCTTGAGTCATGGCTTATGTAGCTGGAGCAAAAGACACACCAAAATTTATACCCCATTTTTGACAATTAATCAAGTTTCCTGGTAAAAGGTTACATTTACTTTTCAGATGTAACAAGAATCTAAAATACAGACACTGATCTCAATCCAGCACAGTGTCATGAGACAACAAACTACATTTCCTGTCTATTACAAAAGTGTCTCACGCTGCCACCCCCCTCCCATCCTCCCACCATGCTGCCACCCCATTCTTTGCTCACATGCAGCTGCAAAAATAGTGAAGCTGCAACATCACACAAACACAGCAGGGGGATGTAGGTGATGGAGCACTGTGTCATGTACTTTCCACGGTTCACAGTCAAAGAGGTCTGAGGTGGAGCAATTTCTGAGCAGCAATTTCTGAGCTCCCTCTCTCCTGAACTTGATCGGGCCTCTTGTTTTAACTCGGGGTTAGGAATCAGTCCTTGCTGACAGGCGCCTCTTAGGCTGCTTCCACTACAATTCTCGTTATTCGATCAGCGCACAGACATCAGTCTCAAGCGTATCTGGCAGCATATCATCATATAATAGCTACAGTCCATGGGGCTTAGATGCAGACAGTGGCTTTAAAGTGTTCTGAGAAATGGATCTAAAAGGGTATTTAAATTAATAATAGTTACTAATCATTAGTTTCTTCTTCCAACATTTCAGGCTTATTCCAACCGCAGTCGGGCCTGTCTATCTCAAAGTGAAGAAACCATGTAACACATGACAAAACATGGCAATGTCAGTGTGCATTATTGCCCTCAAAAGGGAAACTGCTGACACTGACTTCCTGTCTGGAGTATCATCCTTGTGATGTCTGCTTCCGTCAGAAAACTAACTACACCCTCAGAACAAGAATTTTTCAGTGTCAGCCAGTATCCAGACAAAACAGCCACCAAATACTGATAAAATGTATCTCTGACGGGGCGTCAGTGGCTCAGTGGTAGAGCAGGCGCCCCATGTACAAGGCTGTTGCCGCAGCGGCCCGGGTTCGACTCCAGCCTGTGGCCCTTTGCTGCATGTCTCTCCCTCTCTCTCTCTCTCTCCCCCCTTTCACACTTAACTATCCTATCAATTAAAGGCAAAAAATGCCCTAAAAAATATCTTAAAAAAAACAAAAAAAAACAAATGTGTCTCTGACAGATATATAAATAAGGGTCACCAGCCACAATGGCTAGTACCTACTGTAACACTAAAATTTAAATACCAACAAAGCTTTTGTCACATTTTGTCCCTGTTGGCCACCATACACTTTCTGACTAGAGGCAAATCATATTCAAGATTCAATAGCTCTGTATAAAGCAGAGGCATTAAGCACAAGTTCCTGACTTGCTGCTTAAGAGTCCTGTCTAAACCCTGTCAAATGTGACATGCTTATATCTCCTGCAACAGTGTGTAAATAACCTGACATCACATGATGATCAATTATCAAAATATTAAACAATATGTTTGCCAAAATGATCTTGCAAGATGAATTAGTTGTGTTTCTTAACAGTTTACAAACTACCATGTACAAAAGGGAGTGACATTTCTGGAAAAAAATCTACGATAAATTATTTTAGCTAACACATTTTTTGGGATGGTTATCTACATTAGCATCCTCTAATATACAGCTAACTTTGGACAATGGCATGAGACAATACCACTGCTGAGTATTCAACACTTATTACATGAATAAATAAACATGTTAACATATGAACTTTCAACTATGGTTGATGTATCAGTGCATTTTGGCATAATGTTATTGCGTTCCATGACCCCTACAAGTCAGAAAGTCTAAGTACTGGACCCTCTAGTCTGGACCAATGTATTCTAATTACCTGTCAGCGTCAGTCACCAGAGCGAGGCGCCCATAGTCCCATGCTACTTTTCTCAAGAAGGAGAACACGACCAGCAGCCCCTAGAAGTACATGATAAACAGTGGCTGTCAACACATCTTGTCCCTTTATTTATAGTACAGAGAATACAAACATTACATAACTGCTTGAAGGAGTTAATCATTCAAAACACATTCCTGAAGTATTTTACCTCAATTCAGCTGAGATGAAAACACTGACAGAAAGACTCACCAGGAAGCACATAAAGTCAAGGGCAAGGACAGTAGGCACCCCACCGAAAGGCAAGCCCTGGAGCACTGTACTGCGAATTCGGGCAGAGTAACAGAAATCCTTGGTGGAATTACTCGCTGTTGTCTCTGCTGGCGGGCAGCTCCCTGGACTGGAGCATTCCGACGCCCCCAACATCTCCATTATTAACAATATCAACACTTGGTTGATAACTCACTGCAACATGTTGACAACCTGTAAAGAACAGATGAAAGTCTTAGAACACTTGGTATGGTAATTATCAGCATCTTGCATTCTGGCATAATTGATTACACTGTATGTGTCTATCACGGACAAATTCTGAAGAGCACCTTCCCCCAGTGCTTCGGCAGGAAAATGGACATAACTGTAAAGCATTCATCACATGAGACTTTGTGGTAATAGCTACAATGGAATTTCAATTTACTGTCCCAAGGCTGAAATTTCTGTCTTGTCATTAGTCACATGCTGTTGCTGTTGACCACATGCATGACAACTGAGAAACACATTTCAAATTGTTATACACTTTCTGTTCCTTGTTTGCGGCCACTCCATGTGCAAATGACACTTGTTCTTAATTCCAGGAAAACAACTGTAGTGAGTAAAAATGCATATTCTGAAAACCTGAGTGTTCAGAGACAGAGCACATGTTCAATGCCAAGCAGCAGTTCACTGTCCCCATCCAACAGACGGAGACCAACACTGGCACACTGGAGATATTTCTAGGTCACTGAGAAACTTAAGTGAAATATTCACTCCCCTTTCAGTTCCAATGCTGTCCTCCAACACCTGAAAAAACAGTTAAGTCTTTAGCTTGTAAGATGTTCAGCTTACAGCAGTCACTGGTGCACTTCAACCTTTGTTTTGCCTTAGGCAGGTAGCATACTCTCAGCTTGCCTGAGCTTGTTTGAGTCACTGCTGCGTACAGTCATATATTGGGGTTTGATGAGGACAGTGACTCAACCACAGAGTCTGTTTGAGTCGGAGCAGAGGGCAATGAGTTGAAAGCTGCCGACAGCTGCTGAAACCCTTTCACATTACACTGTATCACCTAACTCTTAATAGGTTAGAGGCCTGGTATCTACACCTAACAAGCCAGGCTCAAGAGATGTGGCCTGTTGGAAAAAGCCTCACGTTGGCTACCTTTCTGTTTTGGTCTCTAATGCATTTCAGTTAGAAACAACAAGCATCTAACCTAACAAGCTACCTGAAGGATAACGAGGGAAAACATTTACAAAGCATTAATAGTGTATGAGGCGTACTCAGTCCTATGAGACATGTATCTTAATAATAACATCCTGATCCCAACAGTAAAGCAAGAGCCCCAGTGATTGTAGCGGTTTAGTATCCAGATAGTCCTTTCATCTGCCCTGGTACACAACACAAATTAAGTGTGTAAAACTACATCTACAAGCTTATTCAAGACTCACTGGCAAATATAACGAGAAGGAAAAACATATTGCTTAGATAGAAAAATAGCCATCCTTTCAATATTTGTAACAACAACAAGCTTTGAGCATTCCCAACATCATTTACAGCGGCCCTGAAGTTGCAAAATATAAGAAAGTTCCTACTGACTTACAGTAAGTAGAGCAGAAGTAATATAAAAATGTATTGGTTTTAGATGTTGACACAAATAACTTAAAGCACTTTGTCTATCCTAAAAAAAAGATCTATTTCAAACTACAGGCTATTACACATAAAAGGTTTCATATTTCACACAGACTGACTGAATGAAGTGTTTGGAGAAACCATGTAGGTGTTCTGGTGAGTCCTGGCCAGCGTGTTTGTACAGTTGCACTACTATACTTGTGCCCTTCGACCCACTATTACCAGCAGTATTCACGATGCTGCTCATCTGCCCTAACACTAACTCATTTATCCGCTCCCTGGAATGCTGTGACATCACTGGAGAGGGATGCAGCCAGAGCTGAACAATAAGCCGATAGAGACCGCAGGGTTCAAATGGACCGGTCTCAACCCAGGGAGGACACAACATACCCCCCTGTGCCTTCAACAACACTGCTGCACATCCTGGACCCATTGCCACAGTCCAGACTGTTTAACATTCAACACCAACATCTTGAAAAGGACTTAAGCACATTTCAAAAACAACTCATTGTAACACCAAGGTCGTAGATGTTATGGTACAGTAAGCCCACCTCACGGCTGCAATATCAGTGTCATTGGGAATTAACGTGTATCTTCTTGAGTGATGAAGCTGATGTTTAACATGTATACAGTATCTAGAAGGAATCAAAGAATATAATATTTGCACAAAGCATGTGGTTAGATAAATTGTATTCCATCATGAGGCACTCTGCATTACACAAGCTCAGTGTTAACTTGTTATGCTATTAAATACTGGAATTAAGGGAAGTGAAAAAGCTGCATTTACTTTCTTTTTTTCTGGTGTACTTTAGTTCAAAACCAAAATAGTGAGAACAGCTGGTATCCAAGAGCTGAGTCAGCTGTTTATGTTATTGGAAAATTAAACATAAAAGGCTATACATATATATAAATCCCCATCTCTCCCTGGGGGGTGGTCCTCTGCCAGAGGCCTGGGAGTTTGAGGGTTCTGCTCAGTATCTTAGCTGTTCCTAGGACTGCACTCCTCTGGGCAAAGACCTCAGTTGTTAGGCTATACCTTGAATCTGCTGGAGCAACTCTCCCAGTTTGTGGGTCACAGCCCTTAGTGCTCTGATTACCACTGGCACCACTGTTGCCTCTATTCCCCACATCTTTTCTAGCTCCTCTTTCAGCCCTTGGTATTTTTCAAGCTTCTTTTGTTCCTTCTTCCGGATGTTCCTGTCGCTTGGGATTACTACATCTATCAGCACTGCCTTCTTCTGTTGTTTGTCGATCAACACGATGTCCGGTTGGTTAGCCATCGCCAGTTTGTCTGTCTGGATCTGGAAGTCCCACGTGATCTTCGCTTAGTCATTCTCAACCAACTTAGGAGGTGTTTTCCATTCTGACCTCAGGACTTCCAGCCCATACTCAGTGCAAGGTTCCTTTGCACTTTGTCAGCCACTAGGTTATGGGCTGGGCTCCCATGTACGCTGCTCCTGCCTGCATCTTACACCCTGCTATGTACTGAACTGTCTGTACTACACAGTACACAGCCTGCACTATATATGAGAGAAGTACAGTTTGGTTACTGAGAGCAACTGAATGATATTTCTTCTCATCATGTCACTTGCCATTAACTTACAGGGGTTGAACGCAACAACATGAACATCTGACAATACAGCACAATAGCACTCTATCTCTTTCAGGCTTATATTTAATTGGCCAAGCAGAGCTGAGTTAACAGGTCTTTGACTGAACGGTTCAGCACTATACGTTTTTTATTGTGATATTTAGGCCTATTACAAGACTACATAATATTGTCCGGTCCTGATAATTTGTTAACAACTTGTGATTTAGCCTGGGCAGCTTTAATCTGTTATCCTGTTTACCTTACCTAGTTCTTGTTTACTTGTGTGCCATGTGTGATCCAAAAAAAGGGACTCCTGTTGTCTGTTTAGAGGGCAATTAAAAATGTGATACATGTATTTGAACCATGACTCCTGACAGCAATTAAGTACAATTGAGGCAGAACATCTCAGCTGAAATCGCGAATGACATAATAAACCATGGTACTCACGTCAAACATTATCCGTCACATTTAACACAATATTGATGTTTTCCAAAGTTAAATCTATTCTCAGCTCTGCTGGGATTTGAATGGTAAACAGTGTTCAAATCCTATAGCTACAACCTAAACATGACGTTGGGGCAGCATTTAACAACAGTCAGATAGCTGTCAGTGATAGGACTAAGCCCCAATGAAACAAGGGGTGTGTTTGTGTATTTTGCAAACTCCATGTGCTATCTGTTTTAATTCCATACCTTTAATAAATCAAATGGTTTTTTCACTTTCGTGTAACAACCGACATGTAAAAGAAGCATTTTAAACACTGAGAGCAATTTCTAACACCGCTGTGTGCATGACACAGGGGCACAGAAATACTGTGCCACTTTCTTTCCACCTGATGCTAGTTGCTAGGGTACCATCAGTCTAGCACACATTCTCAAAATACAAATAAACATAAAGGCGATGAAGGCAGTGGGGGAGAACATCCCATGCTTGACCATTTGAAACTCAATCTGGAGTGCTGTTTGCTCTGCAGCTTAAACAAGAAAAACAGTGTGGTTTGTCTAATTGTCTGAGATATTTTTTTCTAGTTAAACAAACAATATAAAATGCAAATGTCTGCCGAGACGATTAAAATGAACATGTCATACAATACAGTGCCTCATTCAAGTCCATGCAGGCAGCTGCATGTTCATTATAAACAGAATATATGCAAACCTTTTAACTGTTCACTTCCACCTTAATGCGCAGAGATATTGGCATCTGAAAGTGCACAACACTAATGCTTTCCATCTATAATTAGCAACAGCACACATATTCATGACCTTGTGCATTCAAATCTACAGTATGTGAGTCATCATTTCTGTAAACTTCATAGATTAAATACTTGAGCAGACTTTGTTTAATGGTTTAAAAACTGTGAGCTATAATTTAGGTTAGCAGTTGTCAAGCAACACCAACTTGAGATGCTCTACCTTGCTTTCCCAACTAAATAAAACCAAATTCAACAAAGGAGAGACAGACATTAGGTGCTAAAAGTAAGGTAAATCAGTTTTGTTCAATTCTTCCACACAACTCTATAACCCTGATAATGCCCAGAAAACTTCAGTGTAACATGTTATTTATGATAATGTGGTTAAATATTTCGTTAAAGTAGAAACAAATTGTGGAGGAGAGACACGAACAACCTTTAAAAAGTTCCACTAACAACTAAGACGTTCACTTATATGTCCAACAAAAACAAAAATGCCACAGATATACTTACAGGTGTTGGTTAAAAACAATCACCACATAAAGCCTTTGACTGAGAGATTGCACATTCTTTCCCCAACACACACCACATACTTAACCTTGATGCGTCACTCTAGATAAACAAGTGTCCTGATCAAGCCTTTTAAAGGGTTAGTGATAAATAGGGCTGGGTTAAAAAAAATTATGATACCAGTACCAATACCAGTACCCTTGAAGTGAGAGCGGTACAATACAGTATTTAATTTGATACCTTTTTTCTACTTTATGTGAATGGAAGCATTCAGTTGTGTAAAATGCTATCAGATGCCACAGGCCATAGCCATACTTGAATGCTTTGGTGGCATCTCAGCATGCTGAACTGCCAAGACTTCACCACACCACTGACTGTATGGTCGCACCCGCTGCTATAGTGAACCAATCACACATCGCATTAAATCGAACAGCACTTGAGTGATTTGCTGCTACCAAAACCATACAAATAGTAATTATTTTCCAGATCTGGGTGCAGAAAAGGATCACGTGCAGGTAACAATAGACCTGAGAAGTTTCACTATTACTTGGTACTCGGCTATGTCGGTTCATAACTAAAGGTATCATGCACCGATACCCAGCCCTTGTGATAAACTTATCAGCAATGTGAAAACAAGAAACAAAGAACAGGTAAGAAGGAAGGTGCCAAAAACACCTGGCCCATGTAGACAATAATTACACATTTCCACATACATTTGTTCATGTAATCAATCTGTACTAGTGTGTCAAAGTATTAGCCTAATACTGTATGTAATACTGTTTTGAATCCTTTATGAGACCATTCACAAGCCTGCTTTATACTGACTGCTTTACAAACCTGCTTCACAATGTCATACTTGACATGAATTCTCCGACAATTCTGAAGACTGATAATGCAGATTTACGCATATTAGTCTTGTTGGCATTGGCCTGTAAATCACTGACAGCTGCTCAGTGCCTGAGCTTTGATTATCACAGATCATGACGATATCAGAGTGCGGTTACATAATCACGTTACAGCAAATACGTAACTACAAACAGTAGGGAAAAAAAAGGAAATTCAAAGCAAAATTAAATGTTGGCGTCCCTTCCCCTGTGAACATGATCAGTATTTGTTAGTCAGCAATTTTTACAGACATTTTGTACATTCAGCGATAGAAAGGAGATCATACCAACATATAAGTTGACGCTATGTGATAAAACACTATTACGCTAAATAGAACGCAAGTGCACCTAGCTACTCATCTAAAAGTCAGCAGCATTAAATCAGTTTAAATCCAAAGAATTACATTATCTGTGTAAAATTAATCTTACAACTTTGAGTGGATTCCACCTTAAAAAGACTGGAGGTGCGTGTTTCATCCCATTAAGGAGTTGCATTTCTTCAACCCATCATTTGTTTGGGTGATTTACAAAGTACCACAAATGACTGATTGATGCAACTAAAATTTAAGACAGCCTTAATTGGTCAGTTCTTGCTTTCTGCATGGCAAAATGTAAAAATGTTATGCACAGGAAAAGCTGAAATACCCTCAGCATTTGGAGAGGAGTCAAGCTAGTGAGGTGCTATGTTTTTTATCTTGTAAGAAATCAATGAGGCAGTAATAATACACTGACACTTGATACTTGTTTTTGGAAAGTCTTCCATCACATAAATCATTAATGTCACTCAGGCCCATGGACAAAATATTAAGACTGCTATCAGCCAGCTCATGTTTATCCCTTTATAGGCTGTGCACAAGGAAACACTTAGGGCATTAACTGTCACAGCCAAGCTGTGTGTGGTCATCAGTCCATGATGAAGCCCATGTCAGTGTAACACCGTGTAAGAGAGTCTCTCTCGGCATTGCTCAATTACAAGCGTTAGATAACGAAGATATGTTAGGAATTACTGATCTTGAGCTGGATATCTATAGGTGTGTCAAAACCCTGTCCTGTAGTAGACAGACATTTAAACTACAGCTGCATTGTCTGATATCTCTTCTAGTTTCCTTGCGTCCATGCACAAGCAATCTCCCACAGCACACAGCCAAGCACTGTGGCGGTCCACACAGTTTTCAAGGTTTGATAGATATTGCCACATCCCACTACTGATCATGACTAGTAGAATATGGGCAATGAGTCAACAACAAACCAAACACCCGAGTGCCCGATGATGACCAGCAAACTTAATCTGGGGCTTGTGGCTCGTGTGTCGCAACCGATGAAATAATAATGAATGCCACAGTTATCTCTTAGGAAAAAACAATACTAGAATCAGTACCATTAACTTGCCTTGATGAGTTAGGTTACAACGCGCACAAAACTACCAACCTTAATGTTTGAGCTCGTTAGCATTTGATCAGTTAGCCTGCCGCTAATGGTAACGGGATGTGTTTACACCGTCATTGTTCTGACAGCAATTATCAAGTTTACCGGCAAAGTAGCTAACGGTTAGCTGCCGCAACTCCAGACAACAACCAGCCATGTTTGTCAAGAGAAACAAACAAGCAAACGCAGTTACTGAATAAGAAAAACAACTTACCCGGCTATGATACGCAGCAGGGGCAGAAAGTAAAACAATTAGCTAATGTGAGCTAGCAGTCAACCGTAACGTTGACGTTAGCTAACTTAGCTCCTCGATGTAGCAGATAACAGGTGGAGGCTATATAACGCCTGTCGACAAATTTCCGCTTCAATTTAGATTTCGTTCACCTTCCCTGACCGCAACACTAATGCTAAACAAACGGAGCAAGTCGGTCAAACGGTCTTGCTGTTGTTAATGATAGACAAGCCTCAGTTTCCACAGTTGTGTCTGTCAGCCAGTTGAGCAACTCTCGCTAACCCAACCAGTCCGACGAGAGGTTTAGACTGTGACGTAAATAGAACTATGTCATACAGAGAGCACACACATGTTTAGAGGTCGGACACTTAGATCCAAATCTGAGGCATTGTCATGTTTAGTGTATCCAGACAAAGTATTAGTTGTCACAAAATAATTTACTGACAAATAGACTTTACCTTCTTCAATTTAATATGGAACATAATCCTCACTATTCAGACCTGCAGGTATGTATTTTATTTGGCCTGAATGTGCTTGATTTTCATTCCTCTAATATAATTTTCAAGTTGAACTGGATGACACATTGCATTAAGAATGAAGACAGGATATGGTACTTGATTCCAAACCTTTGTTTAATTGCTAGTATAGTTTTTCGTTTTAAATGAGATTTTGATGTAAATAAACTCCCTTTTAAATTATCTAATTTCCTCAGGCAGGCTCTTATATGTTGGCAACACGATTTTCCTTCCAACAAACATTTAATATAGAATAATAGAAATTAAAAGTATAAATCTATTTTTTTTAATGACAAATCAGAAAGCCAACAAGACTATGGTAATTTATTATTATTATTTAATTAACCTCTCTTTAATTTCTAGGTATATATGCACTCCTTGTTCTTCTTGTTATCAATTGTATTCTTTCATTCTTTTGTATCATGCTATGATGACTGAATAAATGGGGTTTTAAAAAAACATCTTTGCACCCCATCATCGTAGGGGCTTTATTGTGTAGTTTCTATACACTTGTATTTCTATTTTACCCTGGCGCGTTAATATGACGTAATAGAAATTAGCAACCAAGCTAACTGGGACCGGCAGCCGTTTTTGCGTTTTTTTTCCAGGCACTCTAACTGTTACGAGGGCAAACCGTTCACATTTATGAACATTTATCAAACCAAAGCGCACCTTTCTTATTTGCAGCGAAGAGCACATTTTATCATATGGTAATATATTTTGTGTTTGCTAGCTCGACTAAATCTGGTTGGTCGCGTGTTGCTGACGCCATACTTTTGACATTGGCATGGAGCGTGATAAAAGGGTAACATCAAAAAGGTAGATGTTTTAGACTCACACCTTGATACGTTTAACTTAATGTAATTATTCTTGTATTTGTGTATTTTCGGGACACAGACTACAAGCCAAAGTAATTCTGCTTTGTTATTAGGACTTGTCTGGTCACCATGTGATTGTAAGCTAATGCTAGCGATATTGTTAGCAAACCTTTTAGCTTGTTAGTTGCTAACCATATTTAACTTCTCTTCCCAGCTGACCCAGTGTTCGCTGTAATTATGGCTCTCCCCCTGCTTTCAAGATCACTTACTGGGCTCCTTGTAGAGTCGTCGTCCATTTTTCACCAGCGGACTTTTAGGTAAGAAACTTCTCTGTCAAATTTTAGACTTTTAAGACTCGACAGCGGTGTGGGTTGTGTATTTGGGCCAATTTCATTTGCAAAACCAACTAAGATTATTTATTAAAGCAGTTACTGACACAGTCACTAATAGAGCAGTGACATGCTTTAGCATATCCCAGTCAAGTCCCCTCCAGTTAAAAAATATGTTTATTTGTTTGACCTTCACTGTGCAAAATCATGTATGAGCAGAAATTAGATGGCAGTGCTCGTTTATTCGTGGATTGATGTTCTCCTGAATACATCCATATTCTCACTGCAAGGTGGTTGATGTTTTCAGTCAACATGACTAATACCAGTGAAGTCACAGTGGATGCTGTCATAGTTTGAGTTCCTTCTTTCCTGGTTTGAGGGCAGAGGTGTGGGAAGGCTATCAAAAATAGGTGGGGGTTAGATATTAAAGATGTAGACTGAGGCCAAATTATTTCATTTATCAGCTAGTTATAACAGTAAAGGGTGTGTCTCTCTTTATCCACATAATACAATGTAGTTTCCTGATTCAACCTTATAACACGTTTAACTCACTGTATGTGGAGCAGTGTATTTGTCTCCATATGACATGATCACCACAAATTTAGTGTTGATCTAAAGGATTAACTTGTGAGTCTTTGTTTGCGTGACTGCTGACTGATTGGTTTGTGTCTCGTCAGTGTATCTGCTGTTGCAGCAGCCATTCAAAAGATGACAAGAGTGCGCGTGGTGGACAACAGCTCTCTTGGAAATACACCTTATCACCGTCCGCCAAGAGTGATCCATGTCTACACCAAGACTGGCGTAGGAAAAGTGGGTGACAAAGTGCTGCTGGCCATCAAAGGACAAAAGAAGAAAGCGCTAATCGTTGGACACAAAATGCCTGGACAACGCATGAATCCGCGCTTTGATTCGAACAATGTTGTTCTGATTGAGGAGAATGGGAACCCTACAGGAACAAGGATTAGGGTCCCTATACCCACACATCTACGCAAAGTGGAGGGGGATTACTCTAAAGTCCTTGCAATTGCTAGTTCATTTGTGTAAGAGGCATCATTTGGCTGCTGTTTTTGGTATCTGTGCTTTGTTTCACATTGGGTGGGAGTATGTGATTCTTGTCTTCAGTAAACTTTAGAGAAGCGTATACTGTCAGAGTTATTGTCTCTATACAGTATTCTGTTATGTAATGTATGTAATTGACACAAGACTTTCTCAACATGCTTGACATTTTACTGAGGCCCCTCTGTGCTTACAATAAACATAACCTTTACCTTAAGGCATAGGAGTTTCTGTTTAGTTTAAGTAGCCAAATGTGGGTCAAAGTCATGTCTTCTATCATAAACCTACTGAACAAGCTGAGAAAAGCATGAACCATGAGGGAAATATTTATTGAAGGCACAACATACATTCACATCACAAAACACATGACTGGCATAATTCTTAAAAGCTGATTTTTTTTTTTAACATCATGGTGTCATGTATAAAGGCATTTAGTATCGTGATCCCTGTAAATGCCACTTGAGCGGACTGAAATACAGTATTTCTCAGTAATGTGAGGCAACGTCAGTAGCAGCTTCTCTAAAATCTCAGTGCAAAATAAAAACTATCAAGTAAAACTAAACTAAAATTCAGCTGCTGAACTTAAAGACAAATATTAGTTGAATAAAAACAGGCTAGTATCAAATACCACAAAATTTTTAAAAAAAACATCAACATTACATCAGGTCTGTACTGCCATCTACAGGTGCAAGAATGAAACTACACTGAGGTGATCATTCCCTTACAAAAATCTTTGTTCTCAGGCAATAAAAGAAACGTGATTGTAGAATGATTAAGAGAAACTATAAGACTTCACCTTTTACAGCATTAACAGTAACAGACTTCTTCAGATTTCCTCTGCGTTTTATGTTCCTTAGCCAAACAGCTCTTTGTGAGATTTTGAAATGATGTGAGCAGTGAAATTTAGTAAATCAGTTGACTCTCACACAGAAAGCAAAACTAAAATGTAGAAAGCTAAAATAAACGTACAATGCACATTACAGCTGGGGATTTTTGTCATGTTCAGACTCATGCTGTTCTAACAGATGACACATCTATGTGGCACAGTGACTGCTTCATACTGTAGGTTTGCATAGTTTCTAAAACTCGGCTGGGATTCACCTGGCTTTACTGGACTTTGGTTTCCCGTTTTACAGCAATTTACTACTTAAGGTTCGCTGAGGTGGGATGTGTAAAAGGATCAACGAGTGGCTAAGGCTGAGGGGTCTTCAGTTCTCTGGGTTCATGGCACTCTGCAGGCTGTGCCTTTGCTCAATGTGCACCAGTGAAGACAGCTCTCTTCAACCACACATTGTCATGTAAAGCCACTGGCAAGATGAGACAAGGTTAGATGATGAGAATACAAAAGACTGACAAATTGTATTGAGATTTTCTTTAAAACACAACTCACCTCTGTGAGATTAAGCTCAGCCTCTCCTGATCCCTCCTGGTCAAACTGCTTGAAAGACCCTGTTAAAGTTTCACAATTAATATTTAACAGTCTGCAAACAAACAGTAAACATTTAGAATATCTTTTATTACAACGATACTCACTAAACATGGCTTCCAGCTTGACCAAGCAGCTGATGAAGTTGTCAAAGTCAATCATCTCGTTGTCTGCATACCGGGCTACCAGAACCTGGTGCAGTCTGTTATTCAGTTTAAAACCTACACAGGATGACAATAATAATAACAGAAAGGGTTACGCTTCTCTGCTGTGAGTGAGCGTGCAGTAAATAACTGCAGACATGATAATCCAGAGCATTCTACCTGCTGCCTCCACAGCAAGCCGCATCTCATATGAGCTCATGGCCCCCGACTTGTCAAGGTCAAAATCTCTAAAAATGACCTGAGAGACAGAAATATAAGTAAAAATACAGAAAATCTGAATATGAATCCTTTAATGTTGTTGTTACACTATTTAATTCATCCTCACCAGCCACTTTCGGATCTTATTCCAGAGGATCTGAAACTCCACCATCCCTAAACGGGCACTTCCATCTTTCTGGTAAACACAGTCAAGGGGTGAAAACACACAGATTTTTTTTGTGTCAAATAAAAATCACTGTAATTACATTTTTAAGCCATTCATGCGCAATAACTCAAAGAGGATACGTCCATCAGGTTGACCATGGTCCTGCATGAGTCCGTGCTGAAGCCATCAGTCTTCAGATCTTTGTCTGAAATAGCAAAAACACTCAGTGTTGCCCACAATGATACAGTTACACAGACGGATGGTGTACACTCTACAGTGGAATCTTATACAGCAGTGGGAGATGTATTACTAATATGTAACATTTCCAGTAGCTATTAATTGTTAACTAAAAATAAACAAGAAACTCACGCCGGGAGATGACTCTGTTCAGAATGGTCTTAAGCTCGTGAATAGAAATCTCCATGTCCTGGAAAGACACAGAGGACAAGAAAAGGGAAACTGGGGTGATTTTGGATGATTTCAGCTTAAATATTATCTAAAATACCACTGAAAATATAAATACAGAAGAGAGCAAAGATGCGAAACAGTAAGACGGATCTGTTCTCAGAACTTACGTCTCCTGCTAGCTGGGCGAACATTGACTTAAAGGAGTCATCAATGTCGTCTTCAGTTATTTCATCCTGAAGAAAAAGACAAATATAAAGGCACTCGTTTATAATCAAGGTCCTAGTTATGCTGCTATTCATCTAGTATTGTATCTTTTTGTCATGATACATGTCACTGATACATACATCATCTCCTAAATCGGCAGAGATTACATCATCCAGTTCCCTGCAATGGACAAAAACACGTCAGCATGAGATTTAAATGTCTGCACATTAGAAATACATAAACTGGCATTAATATAATGTGCGAAAGACACATACTCTGTTTCCGATTGCTTCTCGGTGAAGACTCTGAGGACAAAGTCAGCCTCCTTACTGGGCTCAAAGGTGGAGGGGACGATGAGGTATTCTCCGGGGGGCAGACGAAGCCGTGTGCTCACCTCTCGCAGGTTGATGAAGGTCTCAGAGCGTGCGCAAGATGAATGCGTCAAAAAGAAATTTTTCTTCAAGTGGACATTCTGGCAGCCTCTGTACTAAGGGCAGGAGGAAACAACACACAGGGTGAGATGCAGTTGAATATTTTTAGGTCCATTATATAATAAACAGTGGCAGTAATCGATGCTCTACTTACCTCCTCTGGAATCTGCATGACAGAGGATAAGGGGGGACAAAACAGAAATGAGTTAAGGCAAACTTTAAAAAAAAAAAAGAAGAGAGAATATGAGAAGCACAAAAGGACAATACTGATGTTCAATCTCTGTTCTCACCTCATAGAGAGCAAAGCCAATGGTGTGCATGTCCTGACCTTGGCGCCGATATCTGCGGCGGTCCTTCTGCATGAGCGCTACCAAAAAACTACACGCCACCTCATCGTCCTCTGGGTCATCATCCTCCTCCAGCAACGTGATCTTGTACTGAGGGTTGATCCAAAACGTGTCTATACAGATGGTGCATTTGTGTTAGCCTCATAGTCTATGTCTAATGTATGTCAGTGTCGTATACTTGTGAGTGTACAATTGGGACTCACTGGGATTGTTCCTGCAGCCTCCAGCGGTGCTGCCTCTCCTCCACGTGCCGTAGAACTTTATGGTGTTCCAGTAGCTGAGAGTGTCCTCGCTTAGAGCGTCAGGAGTCAAGTTACAGATCTCTATCCGAGAAAACTGCCTCTTGAATTCGTTGAAGGACATCCTGGAAAATTAAAAATAAGTTTTGCATCAGAAACATGAATCCACCTTTATTAATGAATAGTTCTGATAAGGAGAAGCAGCACACACAGCACCTTAATGCATTAAGTGCACAGTTGTGATGAGGATCAAAGCAAACAGAACAGCACTCAGAATTTTCTTATTTAATGTGGGCAAAACAAAAAGGAACATGTTTCAGCTCAAAGCCATCACTAGCATTCAAATTGTTTTGCCAATATTAAATAAGAGCATGTATTCCTGAGTGCTGCTAAAAGAATAGTCTGACATTTTGGGAAGAACACTTTTCTCTCTTTTGCTTAGGGTTAGATGACAAGATCAACACCACTGTCATGGTAATATGGTAAACATAAAGCTGTTAGCTGAAATTAAAGACTGGAAACAGGAGGAAACAGCCGTCCTGGCTCTATCCAAAGATAACAAAGTCCATCTACCAGCACCCCGATAATTAAAAAAGTTATATCTTGTTTGGTAATCCAAATTATCCCCTAATAAAACTGAACCTGTTGTTGTTACATTATGAATATAGGTGCTTTAGAGGTGCTCAGTTCTTTCTTACTCCACACCCCGAGATTTGTTTTCTTTTCAAACAAAGTCTTCAGCGTCAACCAACACTTAATTTACGACACCAGGTTTTTAAATCTACGGGCTCCTGTAAGTACTTATTTTATATTACCAAAGTGATATGGTGCAATTGTAATTTAATTATGAATTTGGCCATAAGTGTCACGTCTTTCTTTTAATGTATTTTTAATTCATTCAATTAATTTAATTTAATTTAATTTTTTTATATACATTTTTTTATTTTTTATTTTATTTTATTTTAATTTAATTTAATTTAATTTAATTTAATTTAGTTTTTGCAGACTTTTGGATGCACACGTTGCCATGATTTAAACATTTAATGATTGTTTGCTTAATTGTCAATAGTCCTGTTTTCTTTTTCCTGACAAAGAAAACATGTATAATTCAAATGTGAATAAACATGTTGTTCAAAATTTAGCAGCTATTCCACAGCACAGGACACTATACAAATCTTTTCACACATGCAGTTGAACTCCCCAAGAACTGTAAACATACTTTGATGTATAAAATTGGTAGAGTTCCCCTTTAATATTCAACAGAGAGATACGAGAGTGGTATTGATCTTTGTAACTCTCTGCAACAAAGTGAATATGCGAATTTCCCAAAATGTTGAAATAGTCATTTAATATATCTTTCGTACATAATATTGCCATATAGTATTAAAGCACCTGGGACATCTTACCAGAACTCCCCGTCTTCCATCTGCAAATGCAGGTCCTCTCGTTCAGAAGGGTCAACCTCGTCCCATTCAGGAGAACTACACACGACAAGACAAACAGACAGCAATAAACATTCAGTCCGACACTCATAAGAGACAACATTAACCAAACAAAACTAGGAAATCTTTTTAGTGCACAGGGACATTTATTATGTTTTAGCACACTCACTTGTCACTCCAGGCACCGGTCCACTCCACCTGACCCCAAGGGTTACGTACTCGGATTAGGCGTTCCATGTTGCCACGGAACTCAACCTACATAACACATGGAGTGATGGCCAGCTTAGATATGTTACTATTATTCATTATGGTTATGTATTAAAGGCAACAGAGTTATACACAGACAGACCTCCTTGAGTCCAGTGACGGAGTAGGCGTGGCCCTTCACAAGCTTCTTAAATGTAACAGCCTCCATGTCGAAGGCACTGGTGATCTGTATTAACATGAAAGCACGATTACTGCATCCCAGTATGAATTGTCTGGCGCAGAAATAAATAGAAGTGCTTTTAATGTTATTGGCTTTCTCAAGATGGTGCAACATTGATCTGCGTGTGTTGGTGGTGTGCCAGCGTGTTCAGCACTTACATCTATAGAGCAGCCCAGCAGAGATCCTCTCTCCAGGGCTTTGCTAATTATCCTGGGCAGATCTCTGGGAGCACTGCGCAGCTCGTACATCTCAGACACACCTCCTGTGAAGTCTTCAAACCCTTCTGTGGTGCTTCCTCCGGACAGGGCCTCATAGGAGCCATTCAGCCTGACACCACAATAAAAAAAACCACACATGCCATCAACAGCAGCAATGCAGAATGTGATTTACAACTTCCTACTAATACACTCATGCTAAATAATTTAGCTATTGGGCAGGCTCTCTTTCAATACCTACTTGGCATAAGCCTTCTCCAGGAGTGCACTCCAGAATTCATTGCCCTCAGCAGAATGGACAAACATAAGCTCCCCGCTTTTGACAGGCAGCCTGTCATCTATCACGACATCAACCCACTCGCCGAACTGCCAGAACTGCAACACAGAGCAATAATCAACGACTCCATCTATGTAAACTGCTTGCTTTACAGTTGATAGGAAGTGCAAAGTATGGAAGATGATCTTGAAGTACCTGAAAGTGGAAGATTCCAGCATAGTCGTCCTGGAAGGACTGCCCGTGTGGGACAACCCGATGAAGAAGCCTCTCATTCAGGGTGAGAGAGGCGATGGCTGCTAAGAGCCAGCAGTCACCTGCAAGCGAAAGAAGCATTTAGCAACCTTTATCTAATTCTGTCAAATCTTTAGGTCAGATTAAACATTAACATTAACAACAAGGGCTCACCCAGCGCTCCCTGACAGATGTCCGTTCTGGTGGCACCACCCACAATAAACTGAGGGTCATCTGTCAGTTCCTACGGAGAAGTAAATGTCTCAGTGAAGACAAATCAAATCAGTCAAACTCTCAAATTTCAGACAAGCCAACACAGTTTCCAATCTACTTTAAAGGCAAGGCACTGAACTTTGACACCTGACACTTTGAAACCATGGCTATTATTGCATCCATGTGTCAACTTCCTGTGTTTTAATGAAGCACTGTAAACAAATGTCAGAGCGAGGGAGTGGTCAGGGACTGCCACGCAATGCCAACAGCTGCAGTGGTCTGAGACTTTCCTGTCCGTGCTTGTCCTATTCTGTCTGAGTTTGCAGACGTGAAATAACAGAGTGTCATCTGATATAGTCTGTTTATATGATATCTTTCTCTGTTGAGTCCCAGTCATCACCGGCAAGAGTCACAAACACATGCCTGTTGTGAAATATCACATGAGTAGCAATCCAAAGAATATGTCCAGCTTTAGGTCTGGAGTCTATGTCTTGAAAACATCTATTCATCTGTATATGGGTGCATGAAATATGTTTAGCTGTAACCACTCACGGTAGGCCTCATCCACTCCACACCCCTAGTTTTGGAGGAATGGGGGGCGAGCTCCTTGAAGCCCAGGGATGGAGGCTCAGCAGGGAAACAGGGGTCTTCAAACAGGCAGCCCGACTCCAGACATTCCTGCTTCAGCGCCTCGTAGTTTTGGTTGGAGAAAGGCACAGCCTGTTCCTGAGTGCCCATGCCTTCTGCCCGCAGCCTGTTGGCCTGTATGGTTGCAGATATCCCTCCACTTGGAAACATACTGGTGTGAGATAAAAATATGGCGCTGGGTGGGTATGCACAGTGTTGTCTATAAATAGCAGAAAGCTAATCGGTGGCATACTCTTGTCTGAGGGTTAGGGCACAGCAATCAGGTGTGGGAGTGTGTGCAGAAAATTAATGTTTATACTAGCAACAAGGATTGTTTTTGCTCTCTGCTGATTGGACTAAATCTGCCTTCAAGTAATTAGTCTGACTCCCATGTTTGACCCCATATGATTCAAGATATACTATGCAGGACTTTCCTGAAACACAATGTTTAAACTCATATAAAAGTAATCCCTTTCAATCAATCATTAATAATAACCCATATTTTCTTATTTTCTTCCCATTTTGCTGTGTTCAGGACGTTTCTGGTCACAGCATGCAGGTGAGGTCAGGACTTTACAGAGAGGTAGCAACCAGGTGCCTATAGGCGACTGTAAGCAACACGCATCCAACAAGAAGCCACAAAATTCTACACCGAAAAAACCTCAAATATAGCGAGAAGAAACGCTAAGCTCGTTCCAAAATGAGAGCGGATGCGGTGTTGGTTTTCACTTTCACTTTGACTGGTGATACTGTTCACAAACAGTAACCAACCATTCCTGCATTGTATACCCTTAAACATTTCTGAGAGGGGTGGGGGGTGCACTGGTGGGACTTGTGAACTCAGTATTCCTCATGTTCTGGCTACAGCCCTGCACAAGAAAAATCCTGCAACTAATAATTTACTTACCAATTAGTCAACAAATTTTACAACCTACTTTAAAGGCGAGGCACTGAACTTTGACACCTAACACTTTGAAATATAAAAGTAACGCACACTAAGAATTCAATGAGGTGCTGATTCCTGGCAGTAGGCTTGATTGTAGAAAACAAGTGTCTCACATTTCTTTTATTTTGGCGGTGGTTCGGCCTTTGGGCCTTCTTTTTACAATACAATACAATTACAAATAATAATAATCAACAATTATGTTTGTTTCGGCCTTTGGGCCAAAGTCTGTTGATCTTGAAGAAGCCCCAAAGGCTGAAACATCATTGAAATAAAGAGTGTTTGACACTTGTTTTCTACAACTTAACATTTCTAAACCATTGCTATTCTTTCATCTTCATGTCAACTTCCTGTGTTTTAATAAAAAGGTGGCAACCAGATTCAAATCTGTAAGCAGCATGCATCCAAGATGAAGCTACAGATATCACAGACAAAGCACAGAAACAACACAAATATAGCGAGAAGACAACCAAGCAGATGTTCCAAAATGAGAGTGAATCTGGGGTGCAAATTTGAGAATCCTAGGATAGCGAACAAATCACCCAGCCCACCCCCCTTATGATTGACTGGTACTTGATGTCTCTGTTGGCTGGATTGGTTAGGTTTAGGCAAGAGGAGTGGGATTGGTTAGGGTAAGAATGTCAGAGTGAGCCAATCAGAGGAAGAGTAAGGCGGGCAATTCCTTTGCTATCCTAGAATTCACGAATTCGCATCTGGGGTTGGTTTTCACTTTCACTGGCAATACTGTTTACAAACAGTGGCTAAAAATCCCTGCATAGTATACCTTTAAACTTTTATGAGAGTGGTGGGGGTGCATTGTAACAGTATTATTAATGTCGTAGTTATGGCCCTGCAAAAGGAAAATGCTGCAACTCATAATAATTCAAGCCTCTTATTAGACATACCTCTGATGAGAAACTCATTTTACCAAGTTAGTGGTGTGTTAAATAAATGTAAATGTGCTGCCATGGAAACTTCAGCTACAAGCTAAAGTAAGTAAAAGCCCAGCAGAGAAATAATACAGCTAATGAAAATATGAAGGGAAGAAAAGCTGAGGAATGTGAGACAAGACACCACCTTGAACACAATAAAATCAGAAATAACAAAAGAACTTGACATATGACGGAATATGATACCTTGTCTGTATAGGCAGGCTGAGGGGGAAATGAGACAAAAAAAACAGAGAAAGAAAGGTCATTCACTCAAGGTTTGGCACCGGTAAAGATAAAGTGCTTCTTTCAAATAACTTGAAATCGCACTGAGTAACAGAAGCTTGCACAGCTCTAATGGACTATAGTGGGGGCTTTCTCTCCTCCCTAAATGCACTTGTTTTTTATGCATTTCCCAGAGTGTTTCACAACTTTTAGTCGAGCCTCCAGGGATGACATAAAAGCTTTGTGAGGAAACTAGGAGTTAAACAAACTGAAAAAGCTGTTGGATTTAAGGTTTTGACTTCCTGAATCAGTGCAAGAACAACTGAGACACTGGATGATCATTTATACGCTCTGCTCCACGGGAAAGGAATCCTAATGAGCTCTATTCAGTAAACAGTGCATTCAAAGAAAGAGGGGAAACTTGGATGGAGCTGCGGTGGTAACAGAACAGGGAATCCATGAGATAAGTGATCGCGTTAGTTTTTAAAATGAGTTAGGTAACAAAAAGAGGTGTTGCTGTACAAAACAGGCTATGCTTTTCATAGAATTCTGCAGGCAAGGACATTGTTTGTAAAGCCAGCCCCCCCTCTGGCTCCCCGGCCCTGAGGCCCCCTTGCCCTTAGAGTCTGCAGGAATGTCCCTCAACTCTGTCTAACAGCTAGGGAGAGACTACTGCTGGCTTGTGACCAAAAGGACATCTCTACTTTCCCCCAATGGGCTTTGAAAAGCTGATCCATGCATTCCTGTGATGATGATGTCATCTATAGGACTTCAACCTCAACAATGCCCTAAAACAACCAACAGCCTCTGTGTCAAAACCCTGGGGTCCCCCTCTATGACAGAATAATGCTTCACATATGTTGGCAGCTTTGGGAATTCATGGGCCTGCTACTATCAAAACCTCACAGCGTGTCTGACATGTAAAGCAGACTGATTACAGCACCTGTTCAGTAGTCCAAGTAGGCCTGTGTTTTTTTATGGCCTGCAGCCTGCTTCAAATATTTCTGGCAAACAATACATATTTCACAGCACTTATTCCACCCTGGATGTCACATGTGAGTCAAATCTGTGAGCCTGAATGACAGCTGTTACTGTATACACTATTATTAGTGCTATAGCGTACAGTATATTAAATCAAACAAACCCCACGGTGGCCTACACTGCAATAAAACCGTGAGGCACCGTTAATCTCAGTAGGTTAAATGAACACATTCAATGAAATGGAATGAACAAAACGATTACACTCACCACCGCTTTAAAGGCAATTTAGGGCTCCTTCAAAATGGGTCGGATAGTGGTAATCGCGTAAATCTGTGAAAGGGGGCAGTGGTTTAGCAGACAGGAGCGCAGGTCCAACCCTCTCCGCTGCACACACTGCAGGAAAGACCAGCCCCTGCAGGAGGAGGGGCCACAGCTCACACACCCGGCAACACACACACACACTGCCGCTAGAGGTGCTCAACACAGTGGCATGCATGCTTTTTAATAACTGCAATAAGTAGGTACATATTATAGACCTACTGTGAGACAATGTAAGTGAAATTACAAATAAATACTGAATTGCAATCATTCAAATGTGCAATATTTTCCACCTTTTGAGTGTATGTATTAATTCAGCATCCAGTGCACATGACTGCACATATTTCTTGTGTTTACTATAAATATATTCTTGTTTTATTCTACTGATGTATATATTGAAGTTAAATATTTGTACACTTACAGCCTCAGCACAGCAATGATATATATTATATTTTAATGTTTTAATTTCATATCTTAAGCACTAGTTTTAAACACTGTAGCATAATGCACATTTTATTTTATTTTAATGCACATTTCACTTCTACTTATTGCTTTATATTTACACACTTTTATTTCATACTCTTATTCTTACTTCTTATAAGTATTTCTGATTCTTAATTGTTTTATGATAGCGAATTTATTAATAGTAACATCACTCAGTGCAATTCAGTAAAAAACATACACAATAAATAAAATAGAATAATAAACAAAAGCTAAACAATGCTAAAACAATCCATGCAATATTAGAAATGAATAATATATTAAATGCACTAGTGCAAGATGTTGTTATAGCATATGTATATACATGTATCTATAGACTGTAGGTGTATTGTATATGAGTATGTGACAGCAGATATTTTTGGTCAAAGGAAGAAATATTCAGTCAGAAAAAGTCCAGTTCAATCCAAAATGAGGTTGACTTTTTGTTATAATACCCATAAAGTAGAGCTAATACTTTCAGCTATTAGTAAAATGCCTTTAATTAACAGATATAACCAAATGCCACAGGTAAACAAGAGCTGGCTTTAAACTACTTATATCATCAGTTCACAACAGTATGTATCAGAAAACAAAGCCATGGAAAGTATTGAAATAGAAACTACACCATTGACTTGTCAATATAAAATATGATCACTGTAAAAATTAATAATAACCTCACTCATATATATAAATGATTGTTACTTGGTTGAAATTCAACTATTATCTATGTCAGTCCTCTTGCCACCCAAAACAGTTGAGTGTCACCTGAGAGATAAGAATTGCAAAGGGTTAAAGGTCACCTGAGGAAAGACAAATAGATGTTAACTATCCTTTGTTTAGTTACAATGCAGCCAGGAGTTTGTGGAGCTTCCTTTACACTATACTCAGAAATAAATGACACTTTAAAATATGATATCTGTTACAAGGTTGAATAGAGCTCGTCTTGTAGTGATTGAATCAAAAGGAGAGTGACACTCTGTGTCAGAGTGTTTTCTGGCAACTGAACTGACTCCAGATAAATAATGCGGCCCACTACAAGAAAAAATAAATGTTAGCACAGTTTTCTCCTAATCTTTATTCTGGTAGAGCCACCTGGTGTCACCTGAATCATAAGGCAAATATTTTTGCAGGATTACAGTGGCATGTCTTGAACACAGCTCTGGCAGTGTAAATATAATGTTACTTAGAGGACTTAAAATTTTTTTTATGTGGGCGGAGATCGTGATGTCACGTTCTTCTTCGCGCCAATTAGGACTTTGAGCTTAGCAACAATTGAATCGGATTGTTTGGTCACTGTCCATCATCAAACCACATTTGCATAGTCCAGATAAAGCAGATCATTTTTTTTATGTTAAACTCTTAATTTAATACACAAAGATGCTTTTCTTCTTGTTGTTTATTCATTAATGAATGTCATATACAGAATTTTTTGGAGCCAGTTTTCAGGGGCTTTAAAGTTGCTTTGATCAATAGGCTAATTTAATTAACCACTGATGAAATGATGATGTAGGAGATCAAAGGGATTGCTGAGTGTCAAACTCTCTGACAATAATTACCATCTCTGCTGGTCCCCTCAGGCCTAAGGAGCTTTTTAGTGTCTTTCAGTTCATTTATTTTGGTTCTACGGCTCTTAATGTTTTGGTTCTCTTTGACTGCTCTCATCAGTGTTGTCACCAAACAGCAGGCAGGTGTTTACATCAAATAAGCTCTAATAACCTACCATACACCACCTGATTGGCACCAGACGTCAGACGGGCAAAGTTAGCAAATAGCTGGTGAACACTGGGGAGTATTTAAGGGTGGCAGTAGCTCAGTCCATAGGGACTTCGTTTGGGAACTGGAGGGTCACCAGTTCATGTCCGGACTAAATATGAAGCATGGACTGGCTGTAGAGGTGCCAGTTTGCCTTCTGGGCACTGCCAAGGTGCCCTTGAGCAAGTCACAGAACCCCAAACTGCTCGGGACGCCTGTCCATGGGCGGCCCCCTCGCTCTGACACCTCTTCATTTAATGCATGTATGGGTCCTGTTTGTGCATGTGTGTGTATTTCAGGCCTGTGTGTACATGACAACAGAGGGAACAATTGTATTTCCCCTCTGGGATTGATAAAGTATATCTTCTAAATAGCCAAAAGTTCCCACAGGACCTGGTGGAGAGTAAAACAGAACTAAAAAGAGAGTGACCAATGTGCTTAGATTCATCGGGTTGGCAGGGAGAGGACTCGAAATAAAGGCTGATGTTGCTCTGCATGTCTGATAGACTACTAAACCGGCACTATTTGCTCAGTAGAATAAGTAGCAAATGTAGACGTCAAACCAATGTTGCATTCAGGCTAACAGTAGCTTTTACTTACATAATGACAATGGATTATGTCTGTTAGATGTTTGGTAAAAACAACAGTACATGCATTATTAATCATTTGCAATGCCACAAATACACTCTGTCAATACAGGCTTTACATTATAGCTATAGTGATGGAGTTGCTAACATTAGAAGAGACATAAATCATTATAGGTCTGTTAAGAACGCCTGTAATGGCTCATACATTACAACTCATTATTTGCTTTCATTAAAGTGTGCTGATCAATTACCGACTACTTGCCGTTGTCTAGTGTGTCAGCAAACTGCCCCGAAAGATCAATAACCAAGAAAATCAAGAAGATTAGGTTTTCTTGCTGTTTGGCCCACATTTTAGAGCAAAGTTAGCTGAGTCTGTTGAGTCCTTTGTGTGTCTCATGAAAAGAGGAGGAGTATGGTTTTATTGGATCTCATCTGTCATGTCAGTGTTCACAAACAAGACTGTGTACACACAGCATTCAGTGGTGTATGTTGCACCCTTCCTCCAGCTTCCCACAAGCCAGTGAGCTTCAGAGGAACTGTGGATAACCTCAGAATTGTTATCTGAGAGGATGTTCCATTTGCCCACTGGGTGTGGACGGCTGATACTTGGAAATATGGCCTGCGTGGCACAGAGGCATTTATTTCAGCTCTAACATCAAGAAAAGTCTGCTTAAACCAAGATATTTTTTTTGCAGAATGTTCTCCCATGTATAAGATAGAGATGGACTGTTTCTTTACTATGAGATATAGTAGCCACTCTGCACCACAAGCACTGGTCTGCAGTTTAGTGAGTCCTCTATGAGCAACGGTTATAGTGCATGTCTTTTCTTTTTCCATTCTGAGGCAATCTAAACAAGGGTGGACTCACTACCATTCAAATCCTTCAGTGCACATCCTTATGGGGTACTTCTGAGGCTTACACAGTGTATGAATAATCTTTTATAAAGCAAACAGTGTTGTATTCAACAGCTGAAACAGCAGTGCAGCTGCAGACAAAGCCAGCTGATCACTGACCAAAAACTGTTTGACTAAGGATTAGCTTTGCTGTGTTTAGCGTAGAGGATGTAACTACAGAATAAGGATATAAGATGATATAACAGCACAATGTATGTTCTCAAAAACAGACTGGACCTGGCAGACATCCCAGTGTTGCAATGTCATTCAAACCCTACTATTATACTTGCTCAATATAACACTTGCTTCATTTTATGCAACTCCTAGCTCCGTGCATTACATTTAATCCCTTCCAATAACTCTGTTGGAGAATAACACCTCAACTTTGTTTTTCTTAGCACTTTTATATGTCTAATTTCGAGCAAATTTAAATCAATGCAAGTCTTTGTTTCCTGTAACATCAGGAAATGGGAGACGATAAATGCAATAGATTGCCCACCCCTACCACACTCCCACACAAAATCAAAATGAGGCAATGAGAGCGGTGCTTCAAGTCACCCCTAGGTGTGTCTCTGTTTGTATTTCGGCTGTGGCCACAGCCATCTCATTTCAGATTTGCTTATGGTTCCTTCTGTCTGTTTTGCTTGCCTCATCACCTGTCCATTGGAGGCCCCTCCCTGTCTGTGTTGCCACCCTATCCTCCCTTCTATAAAAGAGCCAAGGACAAAGACAGCAAAAGTTGACCCAACTAAGCCCACGAAGAGAGAAATCCCCATGCAGGGAGTCTATATACACTTGAAGGGTGAGGATGACGTCCACGGCAGATCGACTGGCCCATCAGCAGGAGAAGGAACAGGGCATTGGCACAAACCAGAAGGCAGTGAAGTTCTCCCATCAGGATTATGAGACTCTGCGCCAGCAGTGTCTGGATCGTGGACGCCTCTTTGAGGACAACTGCTTTCCAGCTGAGCCCAAATCACTGGGCTACAATGAGCTGGGACCGTACTCACCCAAGACCAGGGGCGTCATTTGGAAAAGGCCAATGGTAAGAGGCCACTGGGAAGAAACACACAGCTATGGAAAAAAAACAAAAGCCACACTGTTCGCACTGTAATATTATACTGTGGTGGTTGGTGAGCTTGACAGTGTGTTGTCTGAGGAGTGTGCCTTTCTTTTACTGAATTGCATGAATTTATAGACAATTCAGACAGTAGCCGTAACTCGTTACTTCTTAACAACATCATGATCAAACACTCAGGTTAAACATATGCCCCACACACTGATCAGGGTAGTTGAAAACAGTGCTAAATACTCCGTTCAGCGTGGTTATGACTATCTCCTAAATGTGCTGGATCATAGCATTACTACTGTATGTGTGAATTCTTTTCGTGGGTGTATTTTTTCTTTGAACAGTCATCAGATTAAAGTCACTGAATGGGATTTTATTCTACCATCTCAGTAGTTTGATACTGGACAATCCAAAGAAAGATTTCTCCAATCTGCTCTCAAATGTTTAACCTTTTGTGATTGTTTGGTTCTTTATAGGAGCTGTGCTCAAACCCAAAGTTCATTGACGATGGAGCCACGAGGACAGACATTTGCCAAGGAGCCTTGGGTAAGTGAGGGGAGGGAGGATAAATATATGATGGATGGATGAATGATGGGTCACTTTGGTTTTTTAGAAGGGAACCACAAACATCCCTGGTCTGAAGCCTCCACCCATTTTGCCATTA
This sequence comes from Epinephelus fuscoguttatus, assembly GCF_011397635.1. Classification (NCBI taxonomy): domain Eukaryota; kingdom Metazoa; phylum Chordata; class Actinopteri; order Perciformes; family Serranidae; genus Epinephelus; species Epinephelus fuscoguttatus. The sequence goes on from NC_064767.1 coordinate 26,431,201, forward strand.
AGCTTGTAAGAAGGAATTGTCATGTTTGGTGGCACATACTGTTTACAGCACTGTGGTGAACAACACATGTTGCCCAATCTCAGAGCATGTATCTGCTCTTACTGTGTAGGTGACTGCTGGCTTCTGGCTGCAATAGCTTCTCTGACTCTAGACCAGCAGATCCTGGCTCGTGTGGTGCCTCATGGACAGAGCTTCACTGAAGGTTATGCTGGGATATTTCACTTCCAGGTCAGACAAGGCTGTTCTCATCTCACCACTTAACTTGACCTTCAAGAGGGATTTTTGTCTTTCTTTTCTCTTTTATCCTGCCATGTCCAACCACAGAATGATGACTTATTTTGATGAAGACTTACACACTAGTATAGCGCAGTCCAGGATACTCTAGTACAGATTTGGGAGCTAATACAACAATCCATATAGATAAGCATCAGTCAAAATGTCAACTCATATTTTGCACTGTTACCGTTGAACATCAATTGCTAAGTTCCTCATATCAAGACAGGTGCAGCCAAAACATGTTCTACTTGTTCTCCTACAAAGCTGATTAGCACATGTTTGGTATAAAGGGTCTTGTGCCTGTGTACAAATTTAAAGCGTCCCCTCCGGCACCACCACCAGTTAAAAGATGAGGTCATGGAAAGTTTCATACATAAAGACAAATCCAGCAAATCTGAGCTAATATAACAAAAAGGGTCATGGTGTTTTATGACAAATCTTCATGGCAATAGGTTAAAACACAATGGTGTTGGATTAATAAAGTCTCATCTTGAATACTCTCTTGTCAGTTCTGGCAGTTTGGTGAGTGGTTGGATGTGGTGGTCGATGATCGTTTACCCACCAGAGATGGAAAGCTGTTATTTGTTCACTCAGCAGAGGGCTCCGAGTTCTGGAGCGCGCTGCTGGAGAAGGCCTACGCCAAGTATGGATTGTTGTTCCTCTTATATATATTTTCACCCAAACATTAAGGCATTGCAAATGTACAGTAGACATCTAATGAAGCTATTCACACCCCTCTGTGCCTGGCAGGGTGCATGGCTGCTATGAGGCCCTGTCAGGAGGAAACACTATTGAGGGTTTTGAGGATTTCACAGGAGGGATCGCAGAAGACTACACTCTAGACAAAGCTCCGCCAAACCTCTTCCAAATCATGCAGAAGGCTCTGAAACTGGGCTCGCTGCTGGGTTGCTCCATTGATGTAAGCCTTATTTTCATACTGATTTTCATGCTGGTCTGCAGACAAGCACACCAACAGTAGTACAGCACTGTTGCATCAGATTTAAGTCTTTGTTCTTGGTGTTTTCAGATCACAAGTGCCTATGAGACAGAGGCAGTTACATCTCTCAAACTTGTCAAGGGACATGCATACTCAGTCACCGGTGCAGAGGAGGTATATGATTTATGTAAACTGTCAATGATGAGATGTTTTATTTACTGCATGTAAATTACATTGCTCACTGTTGCTCTCTGTCCCAGGTTAATTATCGAGGCAGGCAGGTTCAGCTGGTCCGCGTCAGGAACCCATGGGGTCAAGTGGAGTGGACTGGGCCTTGGAGTGATGGGTAAATAATTACATTATAGATCTAATAACTATCAGCTATCATTGATTATTTACAGGATTTTCAAAAAAGCATGATTTGTTTTCCACAACTAGATCCAGGGAATGGAGCTATGTCAGTCAAGATGAGAAATCAAAGCTGAACCATGTGGCTGAGGATGGAGAGTTCTGGTAAATCCATTGCTTAACCTTCCATTTATATGACGATAAATGCAATATTGTAGGCATTTTGTTGATGCTGTAATATTGATTGATAATCTGCTACATCACCAAAACAACTATTACGGCTCAGACTCAGGCTAGGACAAGAAGACGTTCTTTGCTGAGAAATGTGCTCTCTTCTCCTCAGGATGTCCTATTCAGACTTCACGAGGCAGTTCTCCAAGCTGGAGATCTGTAACTTGACCCCGGACACACTCGTGAGTGATGATGTAGGCCACTGGAACCACTACCAGTTTGAGGGGATGTGGAGGGTGGGCTCCACTGCTGGCGGCTGCCGTAACAACCCCGGTAGCAGAAAAACCATATGTACATCTGAGTAAGAAGTTCTGTTACACCACTTCACATAAATAAAACATGTTTGTGTGTTCCAGCCACATTCTCATCCAACCCTCAGTTTGTGGTGCATCTGGAGGATGTGGATGATGATACGCTGGATGGGGAGGATGGGTGCACCTTTCTGGTGGGACTGATGCAAAAGGATGGGCGAAGGAAGAAGAGGCTTAACCGCGACCTTGAGACCATCGGCTTTGCCATTTATAAGGTGTCTCAGAATAATTTGAAATAGCTGCAGCTAGTGATTATTTTAATTGTTGACTAATCTGTTCATTATTTTCTCAATTTACTGATTAGTTGTTTAGTCTATAAAATGTTAGAAAATGGTGAAAATGGCAATCAGTGTTTACCAGAGCCCAAAATGACGTCCTTAAATGTCTTGTATGTCCACAACGCCAAAGATATTCAGTAAAAATACCAAACAAATTAACAAAAAATATTCACATTTTAGAAGCTGGAATCTGAGAAATTTTACTTTTTCTTTTTTTAAATGCTCAAATCAGTTAATGATTGATATATAAAGTGATATTTCATATGAAATCAGTACCCTATATTTGGCTGATTTACTAAAATACCTCTGTTTCTGCTTTACAGGTTCCAGATCAGGTCTGTATTTGCACTGTCACATGCCAGAAATGATCCCTCACTTAAAACTAAAATTTTACATGCAAAAAATAGACATCTCAAGTGTCACAAGTATTACTTGATTGCATTAATGTCTGGTATAGCTGTTTGACATTCCAATAATAAACCCCTTTTCTCCTGTTAATATTCAGTACAAAGGCCGCAGCAATGTTCACCTGGGCCCAGATGTTGTACTGAGACAGAGAGCTGTGGCCATGAGCAGCACCTTCATCAACACACGAGAAATTTGCAACCGCTTCAAACTTCCTCCAGGAGAATATGCCATAATCCCCTCAACTTTTGATCCTCACAAGAACGGCAGTTTCCTTCTCAGGGTGTTCTCAGAGAAACAGGCTGCAACCAGGTATCTGTGTCACAGTAACATACAGCCTGATGGATGTCTGCAGGGGGATGTAGAGTTCAGAGCTTTTGCTTAGACAGCCATCTAGTGGACAAAGCTCAGAAGCCAGCGCCTACTTTGGTCACAGAATAGTCTTGAATGTTATTTTCTTGCACGCCGACAGAGTGTGCTCAAGGTATGTGTTTATATTTTTCAGTCCACTGGAGGAGGACATTGATGCTCAAATAGAGGAGGTAAGAAAATATGCAATGATAAGCTGCTCTTGCATGCATTGATATTAAATGAGTATAGTCATTTTTAAAGATTTTCTTACGTTTCCATTTTAACTTTGAGATTGAATGAATCATATAACAATTTAAATGCTTAATTTAAAGGTCCAGTGTGTATGACTGAGGGGCATCTATTGGCAGAAATGGGGTATAATATTCATAACTATGTTTTCATTAGTGTATAGTTACCTGAAAATAAGAATTGATTTGTCATTACTTTAGACAGACCTGTTTATATCGAAGTATGAAGCAGGTCATCTTCCAAGGAGTCTTCCATGTTGTTTCTACAGTAGCCCAGAACGGACAAACCAAACACTACCTCTAGATAGAGCCCTCTACGTTTGTATATCAGCCACTCTAGTTCTCCTACATGCTTGGCACCAGGGGTGTCATAGTGGGAGGAAAATGGACTAATTACCCAGGGCCCCAATGGGAGTGGCCCCTGGAAAACCCTGGAATGAAATGTTTGTTTTTTTATGCAATTTTTAAATTCTATTTTATTTTGTAAGTAGTTTGATAACTAAATTTAAATTGGTTGGATAAATTATTTGAAAGACTGAACTGGTATAAAACCAATAGTGGAAGTTCTCTGAGGCGCCTCTTACCCCTAAATGAAATGGTTTAGTCCACCCTTGCACTAGGATTTGTCTCTGAAAGTAGCTAAAACTGAGTGAGTGAGTGAGTGAGTGAGTGAGTGAGTGAGTGCTTTTGTTGCTAGAGCCCCACCATATGTTGTTTCCCAAGAAAGGGACACCTGAGTTTCACAAAAGAAAAGAAAGAAAGAAAAGGGAAGAAGGCAAACTGACTGTAAAAATTTCAAAAGGTGCATCAGAGAGACATGGATCAAGAAAGAAGGGCAGGGCCCAGAATCTGGTGCTTTACCTCTGCTTGGCACATGGGAGAAATTTCAGTTGGTTGCAACCTGCAACCTTACCACTTGATGGTGCTAACTCCTACACACTAAACCTTTAAATATATCAAATTCACCTTTCACCAATGGTTCAAAATGCCTAAAGTCTGAAAGGCCTTTGCCTCTATTTGACAATAATGATATAGATTTACCTGTGTCTCCCTCTCACAGGAGGAGGTATCTGAGAGTGATGTGGATCCTCACTTCAAGCATCTCTTTAAGCAAATTGCTGGCAATGTAGGTAGAGCAACACGAGAACTGATAGTAAAGGAAATATATGAACAACAGTACACCTGGATTATAACTGAAGACTCACGTTATAATATGCATTCTTCAAACAGGACATGGAGGTATCAGTCTTTGAGCTGGTTACAATTTTGAACAACGTTGTCTCTCACCGTGAGTACATCAAACTCGTATATATTGACATGGAGCCTTTTTATTTGAGTTGGAGCTGCTATTTTTATCACTTTCTTGCAGGGTCTGATATCAAGACGGACGGCTTCAGCCTGGAGACAGGCCGTCTTATTGTCAGTCTGCTGGATGTATCCTCTGTAAAAATGAATTGTCCTCCAAAAATTGTTGAAACTTAGGGATTTGGGTACATTTTTGGATGATCTGTGAGTGATCAGTGCATTCATACTAAAGGATGAGGTTTTTATTAACCTTAACATTCCTCAGAAAGATGAAAGTTCCAAGTTGGGACTGATGGAATTCCACTTGCTTTGGAGCAAAATCCAAAAATACCTGGTAAGTTGTGATTGATACGTTTTGGAACAAGTGTTGATCGTATTGCAGTACCTGGTTGTATCTGTTAACACAACACATTGGTGCCTGGGATATACAGATGATCTTCAAGAATTACGACTCAGACAACTCTGGCACCATGAGCTCCCATGAGATGAGAGGCGCCGCCACTGAAGCAGGTAACACGCATTATCACATGAGGAATCTCATCCGCTAAACCAGTGGAGGCAAGAGGTCAACTGGAAAGGAAAGGAAAGGAAAGGAAAGGAAAGGAAAGGAAAGAGAAATAGGCTGATGAGAGGAAAAGAGGAAAGAAGAGGAAACAAGGAAACATGAAAGGAGAAGAGATGGAATAAAAGAGGAGAGGAGAGGAAACAAGGTGATGAAACGACAGGGAGAAGGAAGAGGAGAGGGGGAGAAAGGAAAGGAACAGAGGAGATGAGACAATGGGAAAGGAGAGGACAAAAAGGACAGGAGAGCAAAGTAGGAGGAGATAAAAGGGCAGAGGAGAGAAGACTAAAGGAGGGGACGAGAGCAGAGGTGGAGGCAAGGGGACAATTGGAAAGGAAAGGAAAGGAAAGGAAAGGAAAGGAAAGGAAAGAGAGAATGAAAAGAGGAAAGAACAGGAAATAAGGAAACATGAAAGGAGAAGAGATGGCATAAAAAAGGAGAGGAAACAAGATGAGGAAATGAAAGGGAAAAGGACAAAATAGGAAACAAGGACAGGAGAGAAGGAGAAAGGAAAGGAGGAGAATGGACCGCAAGTGACTCGCAAACATGTCTAGTTTGTAAAATACCCACTTTATTTTTGAGTACAATGAATTTCCAGCACAGAGCTTTTATTTTGAAGTGCTGTTTCCTGCCATAGAGTGAGTGACTAATGGACAGCTACTTGACAGAGACAGCAAACTATGGTTTGACGGCATGGCCAAACACGAGTATGACACTAAATGTAATAAACTGTGTGGACCTTTAACTAATGACTAAGGAGAAATCTGGACCTCATCAAATGGCCACTTGAGGCTGGCTCCAAACAGAATCAATCCCCGTACACCCCCATGTTAAAATGCCTAACTTTACAGCAGAAATAAACATGTTTACAACCTGGTATAAAAAACAGTTTTGTTCCCTGTAGTTAATTTAAACATTTATGACAACTGTACAACAGGGAAATTTTTATATAACTCATCTGTTTATATTTTGAGTGACAGGTTGTCTGAGAGGTCTCACCACAGTCTATGAGTCAGATCCACCCTTCACTCATACACAGCTCCACTCTCGTCCAAATATTAGGAGGGGAAGCTTGCGTAGAGCTCCAAATCTGCTAGGCCCAGCACTGTTCTGTGTATGGCTTGAAATTCAAGGTTAATATTTGCTTTCCTGATAAGAACAAAAATTAAGTATTCAGATATATAGCCTCCAGACTTTAGTCATCTTTGAATAGTGTATGCCACTATAGTTGACATGCAGCATGAAATATGTCTTGCTTGTGGATAAGGAAAAAGTAATCATGTACAGCTTTGTGAACACATGAGCCTACTTTACCTGTTTTGCTTATCTTTCTGGTTTGCATCTGACCACTGAGCCCTGCAGGAAGAAATAGCAACATTTTGGCACAGTGGAAAGTGTTTGTGGGACTTGTAAAGGCAGTTACTGGTATACTGGATAAGCAAGTTGGAGGACTTCTCCTGTGCATGTATTTTATTATTATATACTATGCTACAGGAACAAAACAAGCAGGGTGAGGCTGTGTAACTCAACTCTTCCATTATCACCCTGCTAATATCGGATGTTTGTAAAACTATACTCCCACAGGATCAGAAATAATCCACCTGTATGAAACTGACCCTTCAAGCTAACAAAATGAGGTCAAGTGACGCCTTTTTTTTTTTTTGCCCTTACAGGTTTCCATGTCAACAGTGCTGTGCTGCAGGCCATTGTCAATCGTTATGCCGACGCCCAATATGCTATAGACTTTGACAGTTTCGTAGGCTGTCTCATTAAACTGGAAATGCTCTTCAGTAAGTATCAGCAAACACAGCAATATTGCCCTCAGCATATCTGATATTGGTCTGCAGGATCTGAGGGCTGTGGCATGTTTACATGACCAGTATCTTTTTTTCTGTCCATCAACCAGAAATGTTTAAGACTCTGGAGAAAGACGGCAAAGGGAAAATTGAGCTGGACATGCAACAGGTGTGTGAAAAAATAACAAAAGCTGCTGCTGGGTTGGCACTTCTAGTTCAGATAGCTTATTGTATCATTCTTTTTCCTCTTACAGTGGCTGTGCCTGGCGATCTACTAACTGTGGAGACAACACAAGCGAGGGACCTTTTGTGATACCTGCAGGAAGATTAGCAATACACTAATTTCATTCACAAAAACTATTTTTTATTGTTGCAAATTAAATACTGGTAAACACACTGTCATTCCATATACTCATATGTTCCAAATGTATTTGCAAATCTTAATGATATCTGCTGAACATATATATGAAGATATGTTGTATTGCTCACATGTAAGACAAGTTTTGTCTTGTAAGTAGGTGTTTTTGTTCTTTCAGCTGTTACAAAACTTCTGTCAAATGATAGAAAATAAAAGACTAAGAAACTACAGCCTCTGGATTATCACTATATATAAAATCTTGCACAGATCCAACAAATTTAACGGTTAAAATAGTAGTTATAAGAAATGATCATATAGTCTGTGCCTCAGTTTGTCTGTTTTTTACAGCTTATGAGCTCAGCTGGGCCAAATGAGGTAGAAATATTATTGAGATTTAATTCCACTGATCACATATTTTGTGGCCCAGCACATGTTTCACCCATCCATCCATGTGGGCCACATCTGGGCTGATGATGGGCCATAAAGCAAAGCCAGATGTAAAGCAGGTTGGATGAAACAGGTGAGCCAGAGCAGGTTTGCTGGCTGGTATGAACAATAAAGGGTGTGGAGACAGCTGAGCTGCTCACACGGCACAGAGCCTGTCTAACTCCACACACAAACGCACTCACACTGGGACACTGTCACAAATAGACAGAAAGACTTAGTCTTTTAACATGACCGGCATGGCTACAAGACTTCAACACAACCGAGACAAATCACATGGGATAGGATGCAACGATAACGCGGTGAAATACCTCAACCAGGACTTTGAAGCACTAAGGAGAAGCTGCCTGGAGAGAGGGCAGCTGTTTCAGGATGACTGCTTTGAAGCTCTGCCTTCATCCTTAGGGTTTAAAGATCTTGGACCTAACTCCTACAAAGTTCGGGGCATCACCTGGAAGAGACCCACGGTAGGTACAATAAGCAGATAAAAACATCTGCTGTAAGTACAGGCTGGTGGCATGTGGCTGCAGAGTTTTTACATGCTCAGAAAATACAATTATTGGGCCTATAGTGGCCAAGTAGATTAAATTATGAAACAAGTTTTGTGTTAAAATAGTTATCTTATCAACCAATATGCTGACTTTTCACCAACTGAGTATGGGTGTGATTGCAAGGTAAAGTGGACATTGTTTTTTCCTGCAGTGTGTCAGGACCCTAAGAGTTACATATTATGCAGTATATTTGTGCAGCTGTGACATACAGCAGAACATGACTATCCAAATGAAGGCGGATATAATATTATAGGTCAAATAGAAAGTGCTGATACCAGGAAGCATTACAATTTGATTCAATTTTTACCCTTGTTTTTCCTTCAGGAATTGTGCTCCAATCCACAATTCATAGCTGCAAATGCTACAAGGACTGACATTTGTCAAGGAGCTCTTGGTAAGACACACACCCACATGCATGCATACATTCTTCCAACAATGTCTGTTTTTTACTGTTTAAAACTGACCCACACTAACAATTTTATTTCCCTATCGATGCCTTTTGATGGCACAATTAGATATTTACAGCATTTTACAAAGAGCACATTGACTTCCATCTTCGACTATCTGAATGAATGATTCTGCATGTTTATCTTAGACCATCACAGTTGGCAGACGTGAATAAAATAACACACTGACGTAGCTCTGCTCATGCTGACTCCTCTGACGCTGTTACTCTGTGTGTCAATGCCATCTTGCTTTGCTTATCTCTGGAAACTGTCTTTTACCAGTATGGGTTTGTAACCTCATACCACTGAAATAAAAATCTCCTAGTGGATGCCTAAGCTCTGACATCAGCTGTCACTGTGTACAAATCATTTTGAAACAACTCCCTCAGCCTTCTCTGCCCACACCCTGTCTGGTTTGGTTGGGACTGAGTTGGGTTGTTACAGCTTATGAGACCAAGACAATAGCTACAGCTTTGCTCAGCAGAGGTGTGTTTGCACATAAACTACATACCTTGTATGGTTTGGAGATGTGTCATAATGAGATGAGTCCTCTGGGGGGTGTGAGGTTTTGAACAGGAGTTCCCTTCATTCTTATGCTGTCAACTTGTTTTCAGGCGACTGCTGGCTCCTGGCAGCTATCGCTTCCTTGACCCTCAACAAACAGGTTTTGTCTCGTGTTGTCCCCCACGACCAAAGCTTTGATGAGAACTACGCTGGCATCTTTCACTTTGAGGTACAGTGCTCTGATGCATATCACAGGCCTTATTCTTTAAAGGTGAGGATTGATTTTCACTAAACGTGTCTTCTCTGTGGCTCTCAGTTCTGGCAGTTTGGTGAGTGGGTGGATGTGGTGGTTGATGACCGCCTGCCAACCAGAGATGGAGAACTGCTGTTTGTTCACTCAGCAGAGAGTTCAGAGTTTTGGAGCGCACTGCTGGAGAAGGCCTACGCCAAGTATGGAAGAACAGAACATTTGGATACCTTTCTGTTTGTTTCAGTGTCTTTTTCTGGTGTAAACATTCATGAACTCCTTTTCCCTTCAGGCTCAATGGATGCTACGAGGCTCTTTCTGGAGGCAGCACCACTGAGGGTTTCGAGGACTTCACTGGAGGCATTGCTGAGAGGCATGATCTGAGCAGACCAGATCCCCATCTCTTCCATATCATTGAGAAGGCCTTGGCCAGAGGCTCGCTTCTGGGATGCTCCATTGATGTTTGTTTGAGCTTCTTGTTTCACTCTCATGTTGTTGGTCTCCTCGTGATATCTGGTGGGTTTTACCTCACAAACTTTTCCTCTCCATCCCAGATTACCAGCGCGGCCGACTCAGAAGCTGTTACATATCGCAAGTTGGTAAAGGGCCATGCCTACTCCGTGACAGGAGCGGAAAAGGTGAGAAAATATTTGTGTCTGTGTGCTACACAGATCATACACATACAAGTGAGGTTGCAGTGGCTACCATGTATGCTGTCAACCGTAATCAATATTACAGTTTGACTTCTTTGCTAGTTTTACCTTTCACAATATTTATATTGTTTTTAGGGTCTTTCTTTTGTGTCTTTTTTTTCTGGTTGAGAGTAATTGACACCTTATTCTGTGTCAGGTGGAGTATAGAGGAAACACCGAGAGGCTGATAAGGATTAGAAACCCATGGGGTCAGGTGGAGTGGAACGGAGCCTGGAGTGACAAGTAAGTGTTGTGTACTTCAGACTTTTGAGGACATTAAATGCAATGAATATGCTTTTGTTTTATTGTGCTATTTTCTCATGATGTAACCTCTTCCTTTGTACAGTACTTTGTAACCTAGGTTTTGAAAGGTGGCATATAAATAAAATTTTACTTACTTACTTACTTACTTATCATTGGCAGCTAATCTACGCCAGAGTACTTCTCGGCCACATTAGCAACATGTGACTCCAGGGGTGCTGCGCTAGGGTGGTTGATCTACTTTGGTCCAGAAATATCAGATATAATTCAACTATTGAATGGATTTCCATTACATTTTGTATATTTTGTACATTCATGGTCCCCAGAGGATGGAGCCTCATGACTTTGACAATCCCCTGACTTAGCATCTATCACCATTAGCAGGTTGCTCGTCCAGTGGAGTGTTTCACCATCTACCTGGTGAATATTTCCGACCTTATGGTGCCTATATGATGTATACTGATGACTTTGGTGCTTCCTCTACAGCCACAATGAGGTTTACGTTGGTGGTTTGGAGTGACATGTCTCGACAACTGATGGATGGACCGCCATGAAATTTGGTTTAGACATTCATGTTTCCCTGCAGGATGTATTGTAATCACTTGGATGATCCTTTCACTTTTCAAGCACCATCATCACTGTTAAACATTTGAATTTGTCCAATATATTGTTTTAGGGCCAAATATCTGCAATGACATTCCCATCAACTTTGTGTTTAGTGCTAATAAGCAAATGTTAGCATGCTGACACACTAAATTAAGATGATGAACTTGGTATACATCATACTTGTGGATACGTTAGCACTGTAATTGTATATATGTTAGATGTGCTGACATTTAGCTAAGAACGCCAGTATGCCTACTGTAAGTGCTCACTAGAAGAGAGGACGATTATGAAGCAATCCCTTCCACCTCTGTGTGTGTCTATACTGAGGAACCATTTTATTAGAGAGAATAAAGGAAACATTGACTTTCCACATTTATGACGAGAATATGGATCAAAGATTTAAAAACTAAATTCAATTTTAGCTGAATGGCTTTCAACTGCTTCTTGTAAATGGGCATTCCCAGTTACACCTCTTGTGTTATTTGTAAGATGACCCAGCCTAATTGAAAAATTTACACCCTTTGTTTGGACAAAGGTACTGAGTGTGTGTTTCTGTCATGCAGAAGAGACATACACACCCTGTGGAATGGCTGGTAAATCCTCTGGTAAAAAAAAAAAAGTTGTTGCACAGACTCTGGCTTTACAGCTTATTCTACTGCTCGAGGTGTAGGTGGAGTGTGTTACATTCTGTCATGGGTGCAGTTCATGTGTTTCATGTTTTGATCTCATCACAGTGTATTTCTAACTGAGAAGGTATCTGCACTTTTTCTAGGTCTTCTGAGTGGAGATATGTGAGCGACGATGACCGGGAGAGGCTTGTCAACCGTTGTGAGGATGGGGAGTTCTGGTAAACCTCGCTGAAACTATGCTTCTTCCTCCTCTGGTTTCCCAGTGCAGAGATACTACAAGAGCATTTACAGTTTTTATATCTATGTTATTTAATTTTCCTGTTTTTGTCCACAGGATGTCATTTAAGGACTTCCTGCACCAATATTCTCGGCTTGAGATCTGCAACCTCACCCCTGATGCGCTCAGCAGCGATGAGTTCAAGAAATGGGCAGAGATAGAGTTTGAGGAGACGTGGAGAAGGGGCGTGTCAGCTGGTGGCTGCAGAAATTTTCCAAGTACAACCAGTTTCACAATCTTCCCTCTAGCACCAGTGCTTGTGTATCTTAAACTAATGCAGAGTGTGTCTTGGCTGCTGTGATGCTGTTGATGAGCTAACTCCTGCTTCCCTTCCTAGATAGCTTCTGGATGAATCCTCAGTTTGTCATAAAGCTGGAGGACGTGGATGATGATCCTGATGATGGAGAGGAGGGCTGCACCTTCATTGTGGGCTTGATGCAGAAGAACAAGCGCCGTATGAGGAAAATGGGGGAGGATCTGGAGACCATCGGCTTTGCCATCTATGAGGTAAGATGCTACCTTTAATATGTGGTAATAGAAGTAGTGATCATACCCATGTCAGTAGTGATTGTATTTAACATGTGCACCAATTCTGATTTGTTTTTGTCTTTTTCTAGCTGCCTGAGGAGGTACGTATACAAAGAGGAAGACACTTCATGATCTTGTTACTGGGAGGAAGACTGAGTATTCAAAGAAACTTTTGCATTTTTTTAAAATCAGTTTTTAGTCCTAGAAATTCTCTCTAATTACACAACATAAAAAGACTGTGATCAGAGGGAAGGTATAGGGTGCCCTCATGTGACCATACAGCATGTGTGTCATTTTCCAGTGTGCTGGCCAAAGGCAAGTGCACCTGAAGAGAAACTTCTTCTTGCGCAACTGTTCTAAAGCACGCTCCGAGACCTTCATCAACCTGCGAGAAGTGTGCAACCGCTTCTGTCTTCCGCCTGGAGAATACCTCATCATTCCCTCCACCTTTGAGCCCAACAAGAATGGAGACTTTTATGTGCGGGTGTTCTCTGAGAAGTCGGCTGATTTCCAGTATGTTCCTCTCACAAACAAGTACAATTTCATAATGACAATTTGTACTGATAATCAATCCAATTGATCGTGTAACTATGACTTCTTGCTGTTTTTAGGGAGATTGATGATCCTGTTGACTGCCATGTTGAGCAGGTAAAATCGTACCCCTTGATATACATATACTTCAGAGGATCAATACTGATGTTAGTATTTCAACAAAGAAAAAATATGATTACTTTGTCATCTCTAGATCAATATTGATGAAGATGACATCAGTGACAGGTTCAAGAGACTGTTTGGACAGCTTGCCGGACATGTAAGTATCCTAAAGATCAGATACATTATCTTGTGCTCTCAAATTATCACTCTTATGATCTGCAAAATGTCTGTGTCATACACTTTTTAGGATGTGGAGATTTCCGCATTCGAGCTGCAGAGAATCCTCAACCGAGTGATAATGCACAGTAAGAGAAATCAATTCTGTCTTCAAGTCCAGTATGTGCATGTATGTGGGCCTGACACTCACAGTAATCTATAACTGTGTTTTGTTCATTCCCAGGAGATGACATCAAAACCAGTGGCTTTAGCATGGCAACTTGCCGCAACATGATCAACCTGCTGGATGTATCCTTCCTTCCTATCTTTAATTATGTTATGAGAAATCCACAAAACTAGTATTCACCTGTACACAATCCTGTTTTCCCCTTATATATCAAGATTTGATTAGAGGTACAATATGTCAATTTGAGCTTCAGAAGTGCTTGTAAGTGAATTTTGTTACTTTTTGACAGAGCCTGTTTGCTGTAGCTGTAGCCTATATTTAGGTTCCATACATGGAAGTGGTATCATTTTTTTCTTATGTAACTCTTGGCAGAAAAGTGGATAAACACAGTTCCCAAAATGTGTTCCTTTAAGGCTGGAAACATCATCATATTCCTCACAGTCTGACAGTATTTCTGTATTAAAGTGAAATATTTAACGGAATACTTCATCCATTTCCATCCAATAGATATATTTGGTATCTTTGTAAACTTCTTTGGATCTCTGAATCCCCACTTGAATTTACAACTGTGATCAGTATCTATGAACCAAGTTTGAATACTCTGTGTGAGGCATGTTAAAGTTTCCTTGACATCTGCTTCAAAGAAAGATGGAAGTGGCAAACTGGGACTGGTAGAATTTAAGATCCTGTGGACAAAGATTGAGAAGCTCCTGGTGTGTTCCTCACTTGTTTGTATTAACATTAACATTAACATTAACATTAACATATTAACACATTAACATATTTACTTGTTGGAATTTCCATTAGAATGTGTACAGAGAGAAAGACGCAGACCAAAGCGGCTGTATGAGCTCCTCTGAAATGCGGATGGCTGTTGAAGAGGCTGGTGAGAAATCTGTTTCACATTCACGTTAATAGAATTTTGTGCACATTGTGAGGTGTGTGAATATCGTCACCTTTGTCCTTTTTTATTATGTGCTGTCAGATGTTATCTCTTAGTTCGTTCTTTTGCATTTCGGCAGGTTTCTCTCTCAACAACGCTCTACATCAGATAATTGTGGCCCGCTACAGTGACCCAGACCTCACCATTGACTTTGACAGCTTTGTGTGCAGCATGATCCGCTTGGAGACACTCTTCAGTGAGTTCTTGACCTTGTGACCACATTTTTATCTTACAACCATGCAGGCATTCTGTTGACTCATAATGTCTTCTTCTCATTTACAACAGACACCTTCAAGACTCTGGACGAGAAAGGGTCTGGAAGGATACAGCTGGGTTTCATGGAGGTAAGAGCGCATCTGTGATCATTACACAAAAATTTAGCCATGGTTTACGGACCACACAGTGACTTGTGCTTGTGTTTTTATTTACAGTGGATGGATCTGGCAATGTTGTAGAGGAGCTCTGACTACTGACGGTGGAAGAAACATCAACTCTGGGGCGTCGGTGGCTTAGTGGTAGAGCAGTTGCCCCATGTACAAGGCTGTTGTCGCAGTGGCCCGGGTTCGACTCCAGCCTGTGGCCCTTTGCTGCATGTCACTCCCTCTCTCTCCCCCTTTCACACTTGTCTGTCCTATCAAATAAAGGCTAAAAAATGCCCCAAAAAATATCTTAAAAAAAAAAAAAAAACATCAACTCTGATTATTTGCTGTGTGTTGTCTGTCTAAACTGACATGTCTGTTGCATGTCAGTTTAATCAATAGTTCCTGATCTTAAGGGAAGGTAATGTCTTTAAGTTTGATATAATCCGCAAGCATAATAAAACCACAATGTCCTGTAAGTAAGAATCTGTCTGTTCTTTCAAGTAACTTCAAGGAAGAGTTTGGGGTTTGGGGCCTATTTGCTCTTTTGCAGAGCGGCATACAAGGGCAGGGCCTCGTTCACAGTGTGTACACACAAATATGTGTTTAAACCATACGCACGACTGTTGGAAGCGGGTGAAATACGTAAGACCCTTACGACCTGATTTTGTGGAGGTATCGTTCAAAAGATCCCATGATGTTTAGTCAAGCAAACCTCAATGACTGCTATTCTATTTTATTTATTTTTGTCTCTTTTGAATTGGATTGAATTGAATTAGAACAGAATTGAATCGAAATCTAAACTGAATCGAAATCTAAAAATAAATAAATAAATAAATAAATAAATAAATAAAAATACAACCAGAAATCTGTGTCATGACTTCTGAATATGCAAGGGGAAACACTACTACATTATTTTGTGTATCTGTCTATTGGTGAGGAATCATTGAAATGTAGACAAGGTTGTAACTTATCACACAAAACAAGACACTTTATCTTTTCTTCTTAAAAAAAAGAAAGGAATTTATGTTATATTGTTTGCAAAATCACGTAAAAAAGAAGCAAGCACTCTCAAAATAAATCCACTCAACAGGTGCACGGCCAAAAGCAGCAGAAAAAAGAAAAGAAGCCAGCACTCACAACTGTCGTTTTGGTAAATTTAATAAACCAACTTGGGTGGAGTTACCAGAAACACAGACGTTTCGACAGAAAGTCTTCTTCAGTGTGTGAAGACTGAAGAAGACTTTCTTTTTTATGTTATATTATTTGCTAACATATCCTAGGATACATAAAAAAACAACCAAAACTCTGGTGACATTTAAGAAAGATGATATTTTACTAATTTCAGATTCAAAATAAAAGTATTCACACAAACACGTATTGAGTAAATAGGCAAGAACAGCTCTTCACCCTTCATAAAAAAAACAGTTGCAGTGCCCACCGCCACTTCACTGTTACCGTGGTTACCGGGAAACATCTCATTCATCAAAAAAAAAAAGTAATCATTTATAGAAAAAGGAGGAGTTACACACACATTAATAGAAAAGAGTGCAAAACGCCTCGCAGTGCTGACAGTGGTACTAGAACAGGTACGACAACTAGCCTACTTGTAGTAGCTACTAGGCTGTTGAGCTGGGGGTTCCCTGTTGATGCGCAAATAAACTAAACAGCAGATGTGTTATGAACCTGTAACATGGAGAGAGAAACAGAGAGACAGAGAAAGACACCCCAGAGTCCAAAATAAATCTCTGTCACCGACCACGGTGATAAATATACATCTGCTTCTTCTTTGTTTCCAGCCAATATAATTACATAAATACACCACAGTACATGACTTAATATGACCAAGACACCTAAAAGTAAAAACAAGGCCGTTTTCATCAACTTAAAGCAAGTGCGCGTCAGACATACTGTAAGTGAATGGGTTTTCTGGTCAGAAAGGTAATGCCCTCATGCCCCACTAGAGGGCGCGTGAGGCTTAACTTCAGCATACCACAGGAGTCAATGGAAGTGTCCTCACTGTGGTATTGTAGCCAAAGAGCATGGATACCAAGAGGCGAAGCTCCGTTGAATTTCTGCCAACAGCCACTAGGGGCGCTAACGCCATTTTGGACTGTTGCGCCCAGACAACAGATGTCAAGGAGAGAGGAGAAAAAAAGTAAAAGCAAACAGTGTAGTGCAATTAACTGCAACAACTATCAGTGGAACACCCCGCACCTGGCCTTCCACCGTTTCCCGAAGGATCCCGAGAGAGGTGTACGTTTTAAAGTGTTTTAATATCAATTTAATATGCCAGTTTTCGTGGGAAGATATATGTGCAATACATGGCCCATTGGACCATTTCTATCAGAACTGATTACTGCTTTAGCATAAAAAAAATCAGATTAAAATAGCTTATATTATTATTATTATTATTATTATTATTATTACTGTCCCCTTACTGTACAAACTGTAAATAAATCTTTATTCCTGACTATGTGACGTCGCCATTAATGTGGTTCTAGTTAAAATATAGCTTTTTTTTTTGGTAGATTGGCTTATGGGGTGATTTTGAAGGAGTAATTAAGTTAATCTTCTTATAAGTGGATGTAATATGTAGAGATGCCATCTCAGCCGTTTTTCATTTTGTTTTTTTTTTTAAAGTCTATATTTTGCTTTACAAAAACGTGAAAAAGCAGCTGTGACCAAGCTATCACGAGGTGAGTAGCATTGTAAGCATAATTAATAGCGATATACTTCAGTTTGTCTGTGTGTTTTTGTATGCAAGTGGGTCTGCTGTGGTCTGCTGACAGTCCAATATGGCGGCGGTAGGACGAAACCATGGGGGAATTTGTTCTATTGAGCTTCGCCTCTTGGTATCCATGCTCTTTGTCTATAGACCGTTTAACCTGACTACAGCTGCAGCTGGCTCAAACGTGATTGGTCAATATCACGTGGACTACAAACAGCCTACAACCGGAAACCAGGGCTCTTTCGCCCTTCTTCCGGAGGCAAGATCGCCGGGGTTTGCCTACAGACTCTACATTCACTGAATGTAGAGTCTGTATATAGAGGCTACAAACGTGCAGACTGTTGAGCTGCACTGAAAAAAACACGTTTTTTGGGGGGTGGGGTGGTGGTGACAGGGTGGGGTAGGGGTGTAACCTCAGGCACCAAATAAGCTAGTACTACCGCCACTGGTTGTCATGACGTTAGCTCTAAACTGCTGGATGATACAAGTTTGTTAAAATGGTGGGGGTGGGGGTAATGTGAGCCAATACATCGATATGAAACAACTAGGTGAAGTTAAAAGAACACTGTATAAGACTTACCCCCATGTGGCTCAACCTATTCTCTCCCTTGGCTCAGCTTTTATTAGGGGCAAGTTGAGTGAAGACACCACTTTTTCTGGAGTCTTATTTTGAGGATGCACCACATCCTGAAATATATGTACATTTTAGTTGGAGACATTGCTGTCATGCTCCTGTAAAGATGCCTCAGGTAAATACTGGTTCAACTCACCCTGCTCTCCCTAATATGTGGGATATATTCATAAAAATCTTTAATGAGATCAAGAAGGATATAATAAGCAAGTTAAGTAAGAACTATTCTCAAATGTTTGTGTGTTAGGTCCAGTTTCTAGAATTTAGGTGGATATATTTGCAGAAATGGAGTGTAATATAATCAGTATGTTTTCTTTTGTGTATAATCACCTGAAAATAAGAATTGTTTTACCTTTATATTTACATAGGGGGCAGGTCCCTTTTTATGGAGATCGCCATGTTGCACCGCCATGTTTTTACCCAGAATGGACAAACCAGTCACTGGCTCTTGATAGAGACAATTGCATTTTCACATCAGCTACCGTAGTTAGAAGCCTCTTAGTGACAACAGCACTGGAAAAACACAGATTCTTTTTAACGTGTAACTGCTTTAGTCAGTGTTTTCACCACTTCCATTTGTTTTGGAGAGGAAGAGACCTCTGCAGATGATTCAGCTCCAGGTAAAAACCTCCTAAATATTTGGATCTTAAATTATCAGAGGAAAAAAGGTGAGCACAGATTAGCATGTGTTGGGCTAGCAACCTGCCAAACAGAAACTCATAACATGAAACTGCTTTTGTGTGTGTGTTTTTGCCAGTCTACATTACCAGGTTTGTTTGTTGTGGAGAGGAGGGGACCTTTGTGGATAATTCACCTCCCAGTAAAAACGTCCTGAGTATCTGAATCAGAAAAAAGGTGAGCGCACATGAGCAATCTTACGACCTTACATGCAGCACAATGAAAATGCAGATCCAGTATTTGTAATTTACCAGTAGATGTCAGAGTTCTCACAGATTTGGGTTTGCTGCTTGGACGTCACTGACTGGGTTGTGGCCAAACTTCCAATGTGCTTGCAGCAGCATGAAGTTTTCAACTGACACAGAGTTATGCAGCAGCCATTTCCTGTTCCGTGTGGTTTAGGGTTGTATTTCTCCTTTTACTACTTAGAAACGTTGCTGTTAGCAGCAGTTAGGGTTGGTAGGCTGGCCTTACCATAGCTGTGACGATAAACCTACAAAAAATAACCCTCAAGCCACCAAAACAGCATTCTGTTGATAACTCTCTTGGTTTCTCTGTATGTCTAACTCTGTTTGCTCAACAGACTCTTAGATAATATATAGATAATCATTTTCTTTACAAGTCATAGATTATTAGGTTGCAATGCAGGCAAGTTATGACGTGCTGACATTAAGACGCTCTGCTTTTTGAAACAGACACTAGTCCGGATGTGGGGCGGGACTCTGTCTCTGTAAACCACAAGTCCACACAGAGGAAGCAAAGCTGCTGTGATGCTAAAGCAGAGTATGTGCATTTAAAAATAGTCACTGTGGAGGAAGGGTTTATTATGTATTAAATGCTCAATCAAGAAGGAGAGTTTGGAAAAAGGAACTAGACAGTGTAACTTCCAGCATCGCAACTTTGAATTTGTCATATTTAAGGCAATAGATCACGCGTAATTATGTTAAGGGATTTCCTAAGGGCTATTACACAAACTAACTTACCCATTTTATGTCAAGCTAGACGATGTGTTGCATGACCATCCATCATTTTGCAATGTGACTAGCAAGCATGCTACAGAGCAGCCAGCAAAAGTGCGGACGTATTACATATGCGCAGGGCAGTGACCAAATCTGAACATAAGTGGTTACTGGAGACGCATGATAAACACAGGTGTGAACAGCAATGTGTCTTTGCTGTCCGCTTGTGATCAGAACACACAAAACGCATGTTAATACCAGGTCTAAACAGGGCCAAAGAGACGGTTCATTCCATACTCAAAAATATATATTTCTCCTTGTACCCGTAGTGCTTTTTATCAGTCTAGATTGTTTTACTGTGAGTTGCCAAGCGCTGATGATATTGACCCTAGAGATGTCTGCCTTCTCTCCAATACAATGGAACTAGATGGCACTCTGCTTGTGGTGCTCAAAGTGCCAAAAAATACATTTGAAAAATTCAACAGTAATGGCTTTTTCCGGAAATCATGACCCAGTTACTCAAGATAATCCACAGACCTTGTTGTGAGCAGTTTCATGTAGGAACTATTTTCTTTCTACCAAACTACAACAGCCGACTGTGTCACCGAGCCGAAAGAAGTGTGCATCTACTCATAGGCTGAATCCAAATGTCCACCCTCTGGACTTGTGGACTGAGCCCTCGCGGACCGGAAGCGGCTGAAAGACAGCTCTCAAGACTGTTTTACTGGTTGCCGTGAAAACGTTCAACTATCGCTGCTGTCATATTCATATATATGTCATTTAAGTTGATGAATAGTGCCTACTCAGCCGTTCCTGAAGATCCCATGTATCACCTTTTTTTGTGATGTGGCAATTTTTAGCTGATCTGTTTGGGAGTCAGCAAGCAAGACTGAATAGCTTTGTGCATGAAAGTTTATTCTCTATAGAGAAGGCGCAGCCTACATGCTTTTTTGTGTGTGGTGATATGGTTGGCGAGTGCAGTTTGGTGAAAGAACAACAAGGTCTGTGGCTTATCTTGAGTAACTAGGTCATGATTTCTGTAAAGAGACATTGCTGTTGAGTTTTTCAAAAGTGTTTTTTTTGAGCTTTGAGCACCACAAGCCGAGTGCCATCTAGTCCCATTATAGTCGAGAGATGGCAGACATCTCTATGGCCGATATCTCTATCACTCAGCAACTCACACCAAAACAATCTAGATTGGTAAATATCACTACAGGTAAAAGGAAAAACATCTATTTTTAATTTTAGGTGAACTGTCCCTTTAACCATTTAGAATTTAATTGGTAATTATTTATTGTATTTTTAATCTGAATGCGCAAAGTACAGTAATTAAAGCGATCAAATAAATGTACAATATTTGCCTCTGAATTGTGATACAAGTAGCTCAAAATTGTACTTAAGCACAGTACTTGAGTAAAGGTACTTAGTTACTTTCCACCACTGAAAAAGGCATGGTGTTGGACCAGAGGAAAGTGGCAGGGAGCCATGGTTCCCCTCCTGTGAACTGGGCCCCTAATTGTTAGCTACAGCCTTACAGAGAAGTTCCAGGTTTCATTAGAGGAGGCCTTGTTTACATGGATAGTCTTCATGTTACTTATTTTGTTTTCTGACTTGGGTTTGGACCCTTGTCCATGTATGTCTATTTACTCTCAGAATCCATGCAGTATTCCGAAAACCTTGCACCAAAATGGCATGGTCATATAATTACACTCCTTCTGTGACTTTAGGCTTATGAAACAGAGAGAAAAACAGGCCGGGCACTAAGTCTACGCTCTAATTTTGTGAGTTACTTTTGTGAATCATAGAAACTGCACTGACTCATAAGTCCTCACAGAACGTGACTGGAGAAAAAAATGAATCTACCTAACTGAGTTGGCAAATGACAACTTACATTTGAAGCTCACACGGTCCAGATTGACCCTGTTAGGTGGTAAATATGTGTAATGCTTGCTGTGTTTTTTGTAGAATTGGTGTTCTTAGGCATCTAACTATTGACTGTGACTATTGGAATCTGATGAAGGCTTAACATCTCACTTTTTGTAGGTAGATGGATAAATCCTTTTGACATAACTGCACTCATCCTGTCTTTTACCTTATAAGGCCCTGAACTGCGTCTCAAAAGCAGATGAGCTGAATAGGTGGACAGGTTTGTTCTCCATATAAGGGTATATGTGCCGCTCCCACTGATGACTGTCTCGAGCTCACCTGGGGATTTTCCTAAAAAGGAAGCTCTCTCCCTCTACCAAACTTGTTCATAGAAAGGGTGTTAACAGTGTTTATATTGTGCCAAACAATGAAGCCCATAAATCCATTGTGCTTTAGTCTTCAGATATAATGTAATTAAATGAAAATGCCGAGGTTGCAGCTGAAACTGTGTTACACCTGGGAAGAGGGGGAAGGGCCTACTTTTGGAGGTGTGCTCATTTACCCCGGCTCCTCCTCTATGAGTCAACCTGCTCTCCTTCCTTATGACCCTTCAGCATTTTGACTGCTGCTGCCATTTTTCCTCTGCTGCCTGTTCCTCCACACATCAGAAGCAAACATGGTGAGTAGCTTTCACAAAGAATCTGACTGGATTGACTTGTGTTGCATGAGTTAACAACTTCATCTCTGTGATTTGTGTGACCCAAAGTGATATGTAATGTAGAGATGATGAAACTTTCAAGTGCCATGCCTTTGTTTTAGTTACTTTAGTTACACATAGAAACTGTGTAAACTCAGTAAAGCCTGGTTGTCATTATATCTAGAGTGCAAGGTTTCTGTTTGATAGTCTGCTTAGTGAGAAGAGATGTCAGTGTTTGAAAGGGCTTGCTCAAGGTGTGGTTTTGCCTCCAAAATGGAGGGAGCTTTGTTCGTGCTTCAAACTTGTTCTGAGAGAATCCCTTGGGGCGGTCTTTCTTGTGCTAACTTGTTCCACAATGACTGGAATGTGACAGAGCCAAAGCCTTGAAAAAAAAATCATGGGGAAGCTACACCCATGGCATGTTACTGCAGAAAAGCTGGTCGAACATTTGCGCATTGAATTGCTTTGATAGTGTTAACACTTCTCTCCCAAGTCTAGTTTTGAAGAACTTCCTGTTTCTTCATCTTGCAGTTCTGCTTTCTGTCTCAAAACCACAGCACAAGTGAACAAAGTCTACTCAAATATGAGCCAAGGCCTTAATCTCCCCAATGTGCTCATATTGTGATAGTCTTTTATCATGCAAGAATCATTACAAGAATTTGTCCACTTAAATGGCAAATTAGACTTGGTGCTGAACTAGCAAAATCCTATGATTAAAATGATCAGGAAGTAGAAGAGAACCTTCAGTTTGTTCTATAAAATGAATGAAATTCATCCATTTGCATCCATTCTTAAGACTTTTTTTTTTTTTTTTTAATTTTATCGTCCTTCAAATACAAAATCTTCTGCAACTGCATTTTTCTCTGTGTGTTTCCCTTACTGTGAAACATTAGATACATGTCAATTGTAATTAGTTCACCAACATTAAATGTGACGGCATATTTTGTCTTTTGGTTATGGCACTAACTGTACATGCCATGTTTTGTGTTCTCTCAATAGTCATCCGGAGTACAAGTTTCAGACGCTGTGAAGCTACTCTTTGAAGAAATGAAAGTTATGAAAAAAGATGCTGATGAGTGCCAACGGCTGAGATTCGCAATGTTTATAATAGCGGATGGTGCAATCATAGTGGACAAGGTCGTCCGAGAGCAAGACCTGGAAGGGGTGGAAAATCACTTCCAATACTTTAGGGACCTGCTGCCTGACAAAAAATGCCGCTACGCACTGTATGACTGCCACTATGAAAACGACGAATCATCTAAAAAAGAGGATCTGGTCTTCTTTATGTGGTAGGTCATTGGATTGCAATTAAAGTGAAATTACTCTTAAATTTATTTTTCTGCATCCTCAACTGACTACAGACTATAGAGAAGAACAAACAATAAAATCTTGGTAAAATTATCGTATGTATTCAAGAGCTAATCTTATTTGAAGGAGGCATTTCTGTTGTTTGTGTGAACACTTAAGTAAAACACTATTTGTGTGTGACACTTCATGATTTCTCTTCCCATCAGGGCTCCTGACGATGCAGACATCAAAGAAAAAATGGCCTATGCCAGCTCAAAGGGCCCCCTTGCAAAGGCTTTCTCTGGTAAGTTTTTTTTTTTTTTTTTCTGCTTTGTTCAAATGTTTTTGTCACATTAATTAGATATTCTGAGACACTGATGTCATGAGTTCAAGTTGAATGATGTTCAGTATCTCAAAGTACATCCTATGTCTTCAACAGGTGTCAAGTTTGTCAAGCAGATTAATGACCCTGGAGAGTACTGCTTGGATTATTTTTCAGATCTCCTTGGAAAAAATACAGTCACAATTGAGGGCTGCAGCGTGAAGTGCTCACGTAAGAAAGGCCATTAAACAGTCTTTTCCCTTTTTTTTTTTTTTTTCATGCCATCAGGAATTTAAAGGGACTAAGGGGGGTGGGGGATAACAACAAAGTTTCCAAATCTACTTTGTTTTTGGATTGATTCAACACACCTTTAAGGAAAGGTATGGGGTCAGATTCCTTTAACTCAAACCCCTGATGCTTGTGTCCTACTTAGCTCTTAAGTTACTCCAGACTGTGAAATCGGTCTTGTTCAGATGTAATTTTGTTCATTCTTTGACATGTCAAGAATTATACTATTTTCTGTCACTTGACTCTCTCATAATTTTCACATCAGTAGTTTCCTGACTGTATTTACATACATGATGTTTCAAATTCCAACATACTCCAGTATAAACCATTTGTCTTCCTTGTGTGTATGTTGAGTTTACTAGGTCAAAATGTCAGGGTCTGTAAATTTGACATAAATCTGTTTTCTAGACTGTTACACTTTGATAAATACCTATAAAGAATAGTACAACTTTTACAAAGAAACTAAGATGATCTGAAAATGCTTCAGTGTCTGAATATCGTCAAATAAACTCAATGCAACCTGTTGTGCAAGTATGTGTGTGTGGTTTTTTTTTTTGTTTTTTTTTTCTTTTTCCACACACACAAAGAAATTGGTTCTAAATTTCCCAGTGAAATGAGATGGTGTGGGCTCACTGATTCATTGATCTGGCATACAATCATAGTGGAAACTCTGACTCTAATCAGGTTTGACCAACTTACCAATGGTCAGTCCTGAGATAATTATGGAACCACATTATTTGATTGAATCTCCATTTTTATACAGTTTAACTGAGAAAAATGTACTGGTACTTTTTTTTTTTGCATTACAGTGATGTACTTAAAATTGTGAAAAAAAATTGAACAGGAGAAATTACTTTGATCATATTTTATGTTTTGCTTTGTAAACTACTGTCGGGGAAAAAATGAAATATAAATAACAGTGGTGTATATCAGGGCTTGTATTTACTATTTGTGTCAGATGCATTAGCTGAAAATGCCAAAGGACCCTTCCAAAATTTAAGTGTGGATGAAGACTATAACTAACAGGAAGCTGGGGGTTGGTCTTAGCACCTGGATGTATACCACAAGAGTTCTCCCTCCCTTCCAAAAACCTGGGACCTGTCAGTGCCAGTATCAGGATCGATCCATCAATCTTATACTGATACCATAATTAAAATAAAGACAGGCGGTTATCTGCCTTTAATGGTCACACTTTCACACAGATTTTATGTTTGCGCCTTATTTCACACTTGCAACACAACCAGCATTACCATTTATAGTTTAATCGTTTGACTGTTTGGGAAATATACTAGTTCACTTTCTTGGCATGAGTGGGATGTCAAAATTGATGCCACACTTGTGACTGCAGCCAGTCAGCTTAGCTTTGCATTGTTATAATTTTTAGCCGATCCGTTTGGGAGTCAGCAAGCAAGACTGAATAGCTTTGTGCACGAGAGTTTATTCTCAGGCTCAGAGGTCAGGGGTTGTGTCCAGAACAGTGAATACAGGGCATCTTTATACCTACACTCAGACGACAAGATGACGAGAGATCAGTAGTAGCTTTCTTGGGCCCTCCTGATTTAATTATGCTCTCAATTATATCAGAGGAACATACCTGTTGCAATTTAATTTAACATGTTAGGTAACCGGCTGTATCTGTTAACAGTCAATGGACTGTCTTTGAAAGTGAGATTATAGTGAATGGAAATCTCTTGATGTCAAATAACAATATATGTTTACAAAAGGGGAATGCAAAGGTCACACACTTACAAACACATGGGAAGAATGAAACAATAGAAACACTGACAAAATTTCCACCATAGCATAAAGACTGGGAACAAGTGGAGACAGCAAGCCTGGCTCTCTTCAAAGGTAGCAAGGAAACCAGCAGAGACTTCATTAATTCAGGGTCCAGTATATACCTATACCAACTGTTCATCTGTTCCTGTTGCTGTTAGAAACAAAATGTCCTGCTGGCTTTTTTACTGCAGTTTGGCGTGTCATCACATTAATTAAAAACCCGGAAGCCATTAAGACAATTGTGCAGACTCACCACCTGACAGTGGCAGACTCAAGCTGGCTGAAGTTAATTGAGGACTAAAAGTTTCATTTGTTTATTTGTTTCCCACATACATATACACATACACATACACATACATATACACACACACACACACACACACACACACACACACACACACACACACACACAATCAAAATCGGCTCATTTTGCTTTGTTCCCTCAGGAGAGATACTGTCTGTGGGTGTGGTGGGGAGGAGGATGACAGAGACAGACAGAGATCATGCCTAAAACAACTGCATTCATGGCTCTTGTAGAGGCCTGCAAATTAACTCCCTCTTGTAAAATACTTCCTTGCGTCTGAAGCCATTGATGCAATCTGGACCTTTCAGTGTCTAAAGCTTTAAGGAATGCAATGCCACATTTTCAGTTTTTAAAAAAATGTTAGTCATGATTTTAAAGGATAACAAAAGAGATCAGAGCTACCCTCCATTTTGCTGTAAGATGGTATACTGTGTGGTTGCTGCTGCATGGTACTACTTCCTGTCAGAAACCAACAATGTTCTCAGCACAGAGGAGCCGACACAGGTTCCTGCTGACAGCAGGGAAGATGGTTTAAGTTTTAAGATTCAGTGTAGTCATCTTGAGCCAACTCTGTTGAGTTTTAATTGTCATGAGACAGATGTACAGTGCACATATTCACCATTTGATTCACACTGGATGTGAAACTATGTCAAAATATAATAACCAACTTTTACCTTGCTTCCTGCCTGCACTCATTGCAAAAAAGACACTGAACAAAACCATATAGAGCTACACTGTAGTTTATTCATTTATACAAATTTGATGCATGTAATTGGCAGCCAGCTACAGAGGAAAGCAGGCCCTAAAGGTAATGAAACATTGAACCATAAAATGTTTCCATCATTCAACCACATAGAAAAGACATACAAAGTAATTGCACAGGTTGATGTACGTTTGACGTACAATCGGTTTCCCTTTTTAACACTGAACTATGAGTAAATGTTTGGAATATAAGGCAGGGGGATAAATAATTTCTGACATAGCCAGAATTGTTGATGGAATGTGGGTTTCAATAAAGATTGTAGTAGGATCGTCTCCTCTAATCTTATTTTGAAATGTTCATAATATCAAACATTGACTCCTACAGTTGCAACAAATGCAATCAACTACAGTACAAGAAAGAAATAGTTTTGGAATGCATAACTATGGTAATCATAAGGCATATTTGGCAGTTTTTTTGTAGTGTCTGCAGTGAACTTCCTCTCAGACGGACGTTCCTTCCTTCAGCTCCACGTATTCTCCCTTGAGAAACACAAATATAGTGTCAAAATTGATGAGCATACTGAAACAATGAGCTTAGAGACGTGCATGTCTTGCCGCCTTGCTTGTCTCACCTTGCCCTCCAGGTGCTCCTGTAGTGTTCTCACTGTGTCTCTCTCTTTGGTCAGCTGCTCCTGAGTGGCTTTGAGAAGCTGCTGGAGCTTGGTGGCTGCCTGGCCCAAGTCTTTGGACAGCTTCCTCTCCTTCTCCAGGCGCTCCTGTTCCAACAGTGGTAGCAAACGTTACTCCAAACCACCAAACAAAAAGTGGCCTCAATATGGAGATCTAAAGTGTTCAATATTAAATAAATAAGACATGGGATAAATACAAACTACATCCTGTAACCATAAAATTGTGAAATAAATCAGTGAAGATTTCACCAGTGACCCAGATGATGAAATAGGAGCCCAGTTGGCTTGATGGTGTGGCTATAATTAAGGCCCAAAAATGCAATTTTGGAAAGGCCACGCCCCTCACACTGAAAGTCCGACTGACTATAAATTTGACAGACAGTTCCAGCTCCATGTGCTCTACAAAAAAGTCTCAAGAGGCTTTTAAGTCTGCCTGATTATATATTTTGCCATTTTGAATTTGTACCAAATTGTCTGAGAATCATTATTGGACCAAGCTAATCAAAAGACCGTATATATGTATAGACCTTACTCCACAACCGTCGTGCCAGTCATCTAAAACTTGCAGGATCTGTCCACATAAGTACCTGAAATATACCATGAGAGTTTATTTTTAAATAGTCCACTAGAGGGGCGCTACAATTTCGAAAAATGTGTGTGGCATGACACAAATAAGACTATGAATCCGAAATTGTTTGTCTAATCATTTCAAAGTTTTCAGGATATATTTCATAACAATGGCAAACCACTGTTTGTTTTAAATTATTTTAGTATTTTGACATCGCTCAATAGGGGGCGCCACCAGTTCCAAACATGTGCACTGGCCTGGCACAAAATTCGCCCGTAAATCAACACAACTTGGTTCAAACATTGCTTAACTCGTGGATAAATTAAATTGAGCTGTTAGAACATGCCCCCAAAAATGTTTTTCCAATCAGCCAATCAGGGGGGACAACATTACCGCAGAAGAGCGTGGCCCAGCAAAGATTTGATCGTAAATGAATGAATGTCAGCCCGACTGTCATTAAACCGGTCAGTTATTTGTGATGCTTGTCTTGATACTTCTCATCTTTCAAGTTTCGTTATACCAATTTTCATCAAAAGTCCAAGTTTACAAATTCTGTAACCTGTTAATCGAGGCAAACAGGGCAGAGCCAGTTAACTAGAGCTGCTCTTTCATTGAGACCTAAGCCACAGCCAAATCGGAGTAGCACTCTTTAACTTTTTAAAAACTGTTTAATTGCTTGTATTGTGTATTCTAGTTTTAAGGTGACTTTAGTAACATCTGTCCGGGGACTGCAGATGAAAAGTAGCCTCTTGGCTAATTCTGGCGCATTTACAGCAATGTTCATTAATGTGCACTGTCCCTGTTCAAATAAACCAATAAACAAAACTAAGCTAAACTAAATATGACTGTCATTGAAAACAAATGGTGCAAGGTAAAAACAGACTTTGAGAAAGGACATTAAAAAAATAAATAACTAAATAAAATTTGATTAAATTCATTCAAGCTGCAATTACCTCTGCTACTCTCAAAAATACGCAAAATAAGAATAATTAGCTTTTCACCACTTTGAATTATTGCTCAAATTCATTGCTTATATTTATTCATATTATTTGTTTTCATAATGCCATTTAATATTGAACACTTGGGTCTCCATAAAATAAATGATTAGAGAGTGGTGACCTTCCGTTGGAGAGACAAAAAGCTCTATTCATAAGAGATATCAGATATGTAAGTTTCATTTGGAGCCGCACCACCTGTCACTCTGAGATACGCTGCAGATTGCCAAATTCATATATAATCAGGACTGTATCATTAATCAGTGTTAAATGTTTGGATTCTGGGTGTCATTTGTAACCGCACCTTGAGCTGAGCAACATCTTCTGTGTCGGCTTGTGGCGACTCTGCAGAAACTTTCACAAGATCCAACTGAGCCTGAAGTTCTGTTATAGTCTTCTGGGCCTAGAAGTTGACAACACACACATACGGACGTCATCCACTGAGAGTTTATTAGTCACCCTCTGGAATGACAATGCGAAAAAACAAACAAAGTGTACATCAACAATGGCTGCTACCTGCTCAAACTCCTCTGAAAGCTGCTGTCTCTGAGCCACCTCCCCGTGCAGCTTCTCAGTTGTCTGACTCAACTCGTTCTGAAACTGATGGAAGACAAAAAAAGGCGTGCACACACAGTGAATACACATGCAGACAAATGGCAAATGGCTGATGCATACGTGTGTATGCAAAGATTATTGTGGCAAAGCAGCAACAGTACACACACGCACACACAAACACCCACACAAAAAAAGCTGCTCGACCTGTGTGCCAAGTTAGCTGCCTCTCAGACTATTTCAGGTGAAAGGCTAAAATCAGATTAACTTTCTGCTGATATTAAGAATCTACAAACAAACGTAAAAACAAAGGAGAAGTGAGCATGCTGAAAAGGGCAAGAAAAAGCAGTGGTTAGAGTTGTGTCCACTCAGTCAGTGCAAACAGTGGTTAGCATAAACAGCGGCTGTGTCAGAGGAATACTGGACAGACTGGAAATACGGCTCTTCTTTGTTTAAGGCAGGTGTTACTCAGTATCCGTGTACCAAGGCCACATCCTTGTTTCAGGGCATGGGTTTGGCATGTGCTGAGTCAAAACCAAAAGAACATGTCTTAATACATAAAGGTGATTTTCTACTAAATTGAACAAGGCTCACTTGAGAGGTAAACAAAAAGCAGGTAACAAAGGAGATTTTAGGAAAACGTGTCCTTGTCATTGTCCAGTACCCTCTGACAGGAAGTGAAGGGTGCCCTGTAACATTTGCACCCTGACCTGACTGGGTTGAGCCTCAGCTGGGCCGTTCTGTTCTCGCTGAGCCCGCATCGTGATCTCGCCCAGCTGCTCTCTGACCTGAAACAGGAAGCCGTCACTGGTTACATAACCTCCGTTGCATGAATCCCCTGTGAGCTGCACATCACCGGCACCTCACCTTGTTGGTTGTGCGAGTTTAAGAGGGACTTCCACAAATTCCTTGTCATGTGCTGTCTCATAATTAACATGCCCCCCCCCCCCACCACCACCACCACCACCTCTGGCATATAGCTGTGTAAATATTGACGTATGGAGAAAAGGGAAAAGCAGGTTAAGTCAGTGGGTCACCTGTGCAAGCTCCTCCTTGTGTGCCTGGGCCTCCTTCTGGGCCAAATCCAGCTGGCTCTGACACTCTGACAGCTGCAGCTTCAGCTGAATACAGAGCACAGCACAGAGATGAACAGATGTCAGACAGGTTTACTTTGAAATCCAGCACAAGAGACTGAGATCTTTAAATGTGTTTCTCATAGGAAAAGCCTCCTACACAAGTATGGATTGCTAATTCTTTACATTGAGAGCTATTTCTATAATATATGAAACAAAACTTTTTAAATCGTATTAATCAATCCATAATAAGGCTGGGCAACAGAGTTCTGACTGGGCCCAAAAAAAAAATCAGGCCTGACCCACATGAGCCGGCAGTTTCTGTCAAAGCCCGACCTACAGCAGCAGTTTTGGCCTACTTAACAACCCAAATCTATACTGTCAAAAATATATATTTAATTTTATTTACTATATTTCTTTTAATATTGAAACGTATTGCAAGCTAAGGGCTGATGTGTTTCCTCAAACCACTTCTTCTTTTCTACCTTCTGTTATTTCAAGAGTCTGATGTCTCATGCACGACAGGTTCCCCCCAGAGCGTCTAGAGTGCACAGTGGTCCATAGCAATGCGGTGCTCAGACGATGATCACCGCTCTTCACTGCATGTTACGCACATCTCTCACACTGCTGGGGAGGCAGAAGAGTTGCAGAACTGCCAACCATGTTGCCTCCCAGACCTCTCTTTCTCCCTGTCTCTTTCCGTCCCTCTCCATTACTCTGTTGTTCCGTCACTTTCCCTCTCACAGTCACAGTCCCCATCTTTCTCTCTCTTTCCCTCTTGATCAATCCACTATAATATCTGCCATTTATGCACAAGAACTGCCCGTTTAATAATAATAATAATAATAATAATAATAATAATAATAATAATAATAACTATTAAAACAAACAAACAAACACTGGTAAACTGACGAGAACCCACCCTGATTCAAGCCCAGGGGAGTGCTGAGAAATAACAGCCCGGCCCAGCCCAAACTTGGTGGGTTGGTTTGGACCAACACTGATGATGAACATTGAAGGGACTATTGGTGCTTTCACAAAATATTTACACAATGACATTTTTGATAAATACTCATCAGTAATGTGGATATAATGACTGAGGGGAAAAATGCAAATAGTAGAACAGCTAGAACAGTCTGGTAGGTTGAGAAAGCTACGTAACTTTATTGTAATGCTGCCTTGAAAACTAGGAAAAGACAACATTCTCAATGATATGTTAAGCAAAACCTAAAACGGTATCTAGTCCCAGCCCTAAAGAAAACTGAATGTCTGAATATGAACATTTATCAAAAGTTCAAAAAGGAGTTAAATCTAACCACCAAATTTTACCGATTTTAGAAGCATGTAATATGCAAGTCCACCTTCTTAAGAGGGGAATTTATCAGCGGTGTCAGTTCCAGTGAGGCTGCAGTGATCCGCAGACTGAACATGCTCATGTACCTGCTCCATCTCCTCTGAGATCCCCTGGTTATCTGACTGTTTCTCCAGCTGGGCTTCCACAAGCATCATCTGCTCCTTCAACTACAGCGAGAACCAAAATAAAGCAGTTTACTTAGTTAGCAGTACATGTCTTACCTGCTAACTTAAAATCAAAGTGCAATTTAAACTGAGTGTGGAAAAATCCTCACCTGTTCTACACTTTGGGTTTCTGCCTCCAGTTGGCTGACTTTCTCCAGAGCCTGGAAATGTGTGAGAAGGACTGTTGTGAGGTTTTGAAAAACATGAGGAAGGGGGACCCACATATGGTGAAAAGATGTCCAAGTCATAGTGATTTCAAGGAGGTCTCATAACTTACCACCCTAAGCTGTTCCTCTGAGTTAGCCATCTTGGACTTCCACACCAGCTCTTCTTCCTCCACACTCTTCTGCAGATGTTTCAGCATTCCTTCCTAAAAGGAGAAGGGGAACAGGTTTAGCTGAACTGCATAAATTTAGGGTGCTTTCACACCTGCCCTGTCTAGTTCAGTTAATTTTGATCTCAAGTTGTTTGCCTCCCAAAGTGCAGTTCATTTGGGCAGGTGTGAACACAGCAATCACACCTTAACAACCAGACTGACAATTCTGACCAGTCAAGAGCAGCTTTCTCCTCAAGGAATTTTATCTGGTCTGCTTGTAAATGCTGCTGTGATAACACGGACCAACTCTAGGCAATTATACAACTTCGGACCAAAGCAAGCTTTAGGCCTGAAAGCACCCTTACTCGATATTCACACAACTCAGTTTCCCAGTCACTTACTGTTTCAGCCAGGACTGTCCTGTACTGTTCACATTCAGCCTGCAGTGAGCCATGGCTCTCCTCGGCCTCCTTCAGTTTCTCAAGCAACTCCTGAAACAGAGAAAGCACATTCACATCTTCTGCCGGGCTAATTTAAATCAGTATATTTTTATCTGTATAAAACTGTGGCTTACAGGCGACACTGTGCTTGACTGAGACTCCTGGCTCTGCTGGCTGAGAGACTCCTGCGCTTTCTGTGTAAATACTTGTAACCAGTTGGCCTAAGTAATGAGAAAAAGGCAGACATAAATAAGTCATGTGAATATTATTTTACAGAATATCAACCAAAATAAGAGATCACTCAGCAACTCCTTTTATGATATCCCCTTTTCCTACCTGCTCTGTCTCTACGGGTATCTGTGGGAAGAGTGTCTGGAGAGTTTCTTTGGCTTCAGTTTGAAAAGCTCTCAGCTCTGCTGTAACATTCTGCTAAAAACAATGGATGACATAATCAGGAGAGTGATTCAGAGGAAATCAGTCTCAACTGAAATTGGCTAATGTCTAAAGAGAGCCTTACTGCATCAGTGGTAGTCTTTTCTCTCACTTCTCTCAGCTCCTCTTGTAGTGATGTGACGAGAGCATCCTTCTCAGTCAGGCTAGCCAAAGAACCAAAACAGTCAAACCTGAGATCTATAACAGACCTAACAATATGTGGGGCTGATTTTTTTTTTCCATATGCCAAGACTCATTTACCTGTTCTGTAGTAGTTCCAGCTCTGTGGAGCTGTCTGTCTGCTGTAAGAAAGCAGACATGCAAACAAGTCTGAGATCATTTTTTTGTTCTGCAGGGAGGCTGTAAAAGTAGAATCATGCAACACATCAACAGGTACACTTACGGGTGTGTTTTGAAGTTGCACCATCTCTTCTTTGAGGTTTTTAAGTTCATCCTGAAGTGATGCAATAAGGCTGACATCCTCACTAAGAATGGGCACACAATTTGGACAAACTATTAGTAAGCCAAAAGCAAACAGAGGTGTGGGGAGTTGATTAGATTTGAGTTAATCACATGGACAGTAGAAGGCACCATACCTGTTATTTCTTTGTTCTAGCTCAACAATAGTGTTCTCCTGTTAAAACAGCAGATTTGTGATTAGCAGTGCCACTGTACACATTGGTATGAATTTAAAAAAAAAAAGAGAAAAAAAAGAAAGAAAGATGTATCTCCTTCAAAAATCAAGAAGTGATACTATTTGGTAATAGATGTAACAACAGATGTTTGCGACACTTACAGCAGCTTCCTGCTTCATCTGCAGTTGCTTCAGTTCCTCGTGAAGCGTGTTCAACTGGTTGTCTCTCTCCTGAAGGCTGCAGGGGGCAGTGCACTATCATCAATAAATGAAATGGCTCTGGTTCGAATGGTGACCCTGAGGAAAGGAGGCTCAAACACTTACCTGAGCTTTAGCTGTTCCACTTCTGCAGCGTTCACCTGCCAAATCACACATAACAGACATCCTTAGGGGGTGACTACGTTTGGTTGACCATCTGGCCATTTCAGAGAAGTCAAACTGACAAAGTGTGTCTTACCTGATTGTTATCCTCCTCCTCCTTTTTGGTCTGACTGGCCTCCAGCAGTGAGTTAATGGTGGCCACCTGCTGCACAAGCTGGTTTTTCTCTGCCTGTGTCTCCTCCAGCTGGACAGTGAGGGTGTCCACCTGAGCAGAGCGCTCACCGATCTCAGCCTCCAATTTCCCAATACGCGCCTGAAACTCTGCACGGACAAAAACATAGCACTCACAACTTATTTTATATTTTGTGATACAGCCACTGCTACCCTTTTTTCCCCACTATCAAGATGCACATGACCATTAAGACATCCCTCCCTCATTTTCTGACCTGAGAGGGTGCTGCTGTCCTGCTGGGCATTGTCCAAAGTGGCCTGCAGGCTGCTGTTTCTACCCTGTGCTGCTCTGAGCTCCTCACACACCTCCTCCAATCTCCTCTGCAATGCCTGCTCGCTCTCCCCATGGCTGGCCTGAGAACAACATATATCAAGATGTGTTTAACAGCAGGGGGCAGCAGAGATTCACAAAACAATTCTACTTGGCAGCAGTGATTCACAGGGCAGTATCGGTGCCTTCCTGTTCAAATATATTGCAACACATTCGGAGAAAAAGAACATAATTTAATATGCACAGATGATCCACCTATGAGATGAGAATATAATCTGGTTTGAGGTTGTATAACAAGGACATAAAAATAGACATTTTATCAGTCAAGCTATTTGTTTGGGAATTTTTAAAGGAAGTATCTTGCAGGAAGTGCTTTGAACTTGAGGGAATTTTGAGATGACTAGCCTGCCTGAGCTTCTCTGATAGACTCTGATAGAGTCAATTGTTAGTGACAACCAAGTACTGACCACTGTACAGCGACACATTTCAACAAAGGGAGCAAAACTTCTCTCAAGTGCAAGAAATTAGAAAAGACCTCTCTTGCATCAATTGAGCATGTCTAATGTATACTGAGTGACGGTGGAGCCATTGCATAATGTGTTTGAGGACCTTTAACTGTTAGAACGCATGTTTGTAAATGATTAAACTAAGTGAACACTTGACTGTCAGGAAGTGCTGACTCACTTGCTCCACATAACCCATAATGGTTCAGACCAACACAACAACATTCCGTCAGTGAGTGACTGCGTAGGCTGATATGAGAACAGCAAATTAGCAGATAATGCAAGGCAGGGATATACTTCAAGTCTGACTGTCGTGTGTTGTAAATACCATCAGACTGTTCCTGCTCTTTCAGAGCCTGTTACAGTGGGCTGGAGAGGAGAGGTGCTCGGACATGCACACATTCCAGCTGGTGCTGAGGCGCATTTTGCCTACAGCCCTATTACTGAATGGCTGCATTCCAGCTCAGTCCTGAGCTCTGTGATTACAAGGCAATTAAACTTCCCATAACATTAGAGGGTTTGAGGATAGGTGGGAATGGTCTAGGCTTGCATTTTGAACAGCCTCTGTAACTAACGGGCTGCCCAAACAAGAAACAGCATTTTTTTTTTTAAAAAAAAAAGATGGAATCAATTTGTTTTCATGTGGAAACTTGATCACTTCTAATGTAATGTGTAGCAGAGATGATGTGGTGTTCCCACAGGCCAAGCAAACCTGAAGCATGGCGAGCTGCTTCTCAGCAGCGGACACCTTGGCCTCCAGCCCTTTCCTGATGTGCTCATCAGCGAGGAGACTTTCTGTCTTCTCTCCAAGTTCCTTGGTTAACTTTGCACATTCCTGACGCAGTTTGGCCAGCTCTGCATTTTGTCTGAGGACAGTATGAAGGAGGGACAGAAGGACAGACACAGGGAGAAAGAGTCAAGGACAACGCGTCATAAAAATAGAAGCCAATCTTCAGGCTTGGCAGACCAAACACGCCTTTAAATTTGTACACACTGTATTTAACTGTCACTTTAATTAGTATCAGTATAAAGAGGTAAAGAGGATGTCATTATGGATCACGGCTTCTCATTTACTGTCAGAGGAATACACTCACTTGCTCTCAGCCTGACTAGTGGCTTGGTTCAGGGCGTCGCGGAGAATGGAGTTCTCCTGCTGCAGGCGGGCCAGCTGGGCATTGGGGCCTTTCTCCAGCTGGTCCTGCAGGCTCACGATCTGCAAAATAAGTTGTTTTTTTTTTAAATAAACTAGCCATGTTGGACTGTCAAAGCTTGGACAGCTGCTTTAAATCCTTTTCAACACAACAAAATTACAAAAAAAAAAAACAAGGGAAAAAAAATGTATTTTCACTCCTCATTAGCAGCCAGATTGCCAGGAGGAAATAAAAAGACAAAATGCAAACTCAGATGTGCATTAACAAACTGTAAAAATTGTTCTGAGGAACTGACCTTTGCATTGAGGCCCTGGGTCTGGGCTATGTGGTCCTGGTAACTGGCCTGCATGCGAGCTTGCAGAGCAATCATTTCTTGCTCTCTCTTACTCAGCTGGGAACTCAGCCTCGTCTCCACACTGGCAACCTTGGACTTCTCAGCAGACAGCTCCTGATACACAGACAGCACGTTCAGATTCATATAGTTAAGACATCCACCACAGGACAAATTTAAATATTTACTATACTGTGGCTTTTCCTCTCGTGCCAACATGATGACTCAATTTTTCATTCAACACTTGGTTCAGGACAAGAAAACATTAAAAATAATGCAAAAAAATACTTTTCTGTGGAATTTGCTGCGACCCTAAAGATCGACTTGCCACCTTGTGCTGCCACCCACAGACAGAAATAAATAGCGCATGACATTCTTAGAATTGAAGCAGAGTAAGCTCCAGATGCTGTAGACACCTTGTTAACTTTGCTCTAGTGCCATCTTCAGGATGAAAGATAAAGAGGACTGCAATTTAAATGTCAGTGCGTGTTCATTTTCAACAGAGAATTAACCCTTTAATTTAGGTTTTTTTTTCTCAGCTGCCACATTTAGACCAATCTGCACTCTTTGCCTCAATAGTAAAAAAAAAAAAAAGATCTAAGAATTCATCCAACAATTTTGTTTTCTTATGTAATGAGTGTAATGTGTCTCATAGGGCTGCCAGCATGGTTACAGACCAGAAGAGGTGTTGTAGCTGGAGTACGGCTTCATTGACCTGAGAGACACGTGTATGTCTAACCTTGGTGAGTTCTCTGAGACGGTTCTTTGCAGCAGAAGCATCCTCTTGTTCTGCCGCCAGTTGTTTCTCCCTCTCCTCCAGCTGTTTTTTCAGCACGGCCACTGGGTCTCCTTTCTGAGTGGCCTGAAAACACATTAGTT
Source organism: Epinephelus fuscoguttatus (assembly GCF_011397635.1). NCBI lineage: Eukaryota > Metazoa > Chordata > Actinopteri > Perciformes > Serranidae > Epinephelus > Epinephelus fuscoguttatus. The sequence goes on from NC_064767.1 coordinate 26,469,239, forward strand.
GTGTAAGACAGCAAAAAAAGTGGATCTCCCTACAAGTCTCATACATATTCAGTGAACTATGAAGTCTTTTTTTCTTGCTGACTGCAGCGTCCATTACCATGTGCCAGGTGTCCTGAATGATGCCGACTTTCTCAGACAGGATCTCGATGAGCCTATGAGCCTCTCCCTCACTGAACACCATGCTACTGATGGTGGACACCAGAGCCTTGTAGGGCAGGTACAGAGGAGCGTCAGCAGAATCCACCACAGCTGCTGAAGAGGCAAACACCAAAAATTGTAATGAAAAACAACATGGTGGAATCACATCGGGAATTTAGAGGTTATTTCATGTTTTAAACCAAAAAGCCAACAGTTTCAAAACTCATTAGGCTGTCACAGTGAGGACTGAATTCCCACACTGCCTCAGGAAAAGGACAAGGTTGAGACTTGTCCTGTGGGTCTGGGGCCTTGGATGGCAAAATGATGGGGCACTGTGGCACCAGGCGGAGACAAGCCTCAGGCAAGGAAGAACCCATCTCCCCTCCCTACCCATTGTCAGGGCACTGAGAGCCTTTGTCAGTTAACAAAACAGGGCAGTGGTGTTTGGACAGGCTGGCGTGCTCTATGCCCTGCAGAGCTGAGTGCCAGACATTACCCACAACTGCCATTGGCACTACTTTCCACGGGTACACAGCTAGAAGTTCATCAGTACTGACAGGGTATTACTGCCTTAGATTGTGAGTGTATGCACGTGCGACTAAACTGTACAGACATGACCCTACTCCACCTCCAAACAAGTTGGAGTGCTATCACCAGTGTTATGGCTAATGCAGTTCCTGCTTAGACAACCATTTCCACTTTAAAGGAGGACGCTAATTTTAACAATGATGGTTCTAGTGTAGCAGAAATATTGGTAGACTACAGTGGCTTTGATCCTTGATAGGCAGCAAAGGGTTTGTGGGTAAATGTAGTTTTGAGAGACTTGCAGGAGCACTGATGTGGACGCCACCAAGGTCCAAACTACACGTGGAGCATAACAGAAGTCCCCAAACAGTGCATCGAAAAAACGATGACTGGTTTCACAGGAAAGAAAAATCTGGCGGCGGGCTTGGCCAAGGCCAAACAACAGGCATCTTTTGGCAGAGGGAGAGTTACCAGACACCTAAAGATAGTGTAGAGCTGTGCTGTGATTTTGGCATAGTGGCCACACTCAAAACTGCAGGTTATGTAATTCAGGGCCTTGATCAAGAGCACAAAAGACTGGACTCTAAAGACTGACGAGCTATATGTATTATTCTCTTCCCATGCTGCTATTATCTGTATCAGTTTCTATATTTTTGAAGTGTAATCTTTAATAACCTTATAAACTACAGAGCTATAACATGAAATATTTGGACATCTCTAAAACATAACTGCTTACCAGGCTCTGCCTTTTTCTTGGAGGCCTTCTTCTTAGGCTCTTGTGCTTTTCCTGCAGCAGGAGGAGCCTGCTGAGATCCCACTGGGGGGACTGCCATCACTGGGACGTCTTTAGTGACAGCTTCCAGCACTGGGGCAGTTTTGGATGGAGCAGGTGAAGACTTGGCTGGGGCCGGAGCAGACTTGGCTGGGGCTGCAGCAGCTTTGGCTGGTGCAGGGGCAGACTTAGTTGGTGCTGGGGCAGACTTAGCTGATGCAGGGGCAGACTTGGTTGGGGCAGACGCAGCAGACGGGGCAGTTGCTTTGGTCGGGGCAGACACGGGGGCCTGGGTTGATGGAGGGACTGAGGAGGACTTGACTGGCGCAGAGGCAGCCACAATTGGGGCTGTTTGGGTAGAGGCTGGCTCGACCTTAGCCACCTTCTTCTTCTTTTTCTCTTTAGGTGAGGGTGCAGGTGAGGGCTCACTAAGAACAGGGGTTGGGTCAGCAGCGGCCTTTGACTGGGTGTCTGCTGGTGCTGGGGCCGCAGTTGGCTTAACCTCTACAGCAGGGACAGGTTCAGGGGCAGGGGCAGGAGCAGCAGCCACGACTGGGGCAGCAGCAGACTCTATGACTGTGTCAACTTCAACTTCCTCTTGAATTTTTTCAGGCTCTGGGATCTTTCCATTGGGCTTTTCTTCTTTCTTCTTTCCACGACCCTTCTTTTCAGATACCTTTTCTTTCTTCTTTTTCTCAGAGCGAGTAGATTGAATTTTACCCAACTCTTTGCGTTGTTTAGCCAGGGCTTCTTCATAAGAGGTCTCCTTCATGGAGAAGGTGGAGACAAGAGCAATCCCTAGAGCAGAGATCACCATGAATCCACCAAACACCATTATGCCAAGAGTCTGGGGGTCATAGATATCCATTGTTCAATTTCAGTGGACCTAAAATGAGAGTGGCAGACTTGTCAATACAGTTAACAACTAAAAAGATTATCTAAAGATGGCTGTGGACAAGCAAAAACTAGGAATTTTCAACAAGGGGAGAAAGACGTTCATATACTAATTCCCCCACATAGTATCATCAACAGTATTTCTCTGTGCCTAGGTAAAATGAAAGTGAACTGGCAGCAGCTGACTTAACTAAGCAGTTTATGATATAAATTGTGATTAATGCTGCCTGGAGGACGAGCAAAGCTATTCCTTCCAAACGCCTCAAGGTGTCACTGTTATCCCCATAAACTTTTGCCTTGAGGCTGGCTACATAATACAGACTGGTTAACTGTGTGACAAAAAACAGCTGCTCAAAACCCACTTGCCATATTGCCTGCAAACTTGGATAAAACATATGTATTCATGCAGCTCAAATTCACCCTCACAGTGAAGTCTCATATGCTTCATTTTGAGGCCAAGCACTGAGCTTTTTGAGTACAAACACTGAAACATATTAAGTAAATACAATTAAATATCAGCATCAGGCTGCCTCACTTAAAAGATTTAATTTTTTGTACACTCGTATGATTATTTTGGATGATTACACTGCTGTTGCAAGAGACACAAGATTAAATAAAATTGAGTAGTCCTATATGAAAATCCATTTTTATTTATCAGCAGGAAGCCCCATTATTATGGCTGCATTATACACCTGATAAATGCACTAAAAATATATTTTCAGACCCCAAATCACACACTTGAGTGTATGAGTGAAGCATTATAGCTGGTATAAATTTTGTTTTATTTGCATACACAAACATCATCATATCTGCTGTGTCTGTTAATGTTCCTACTATAATTCATGTTCAGCCATCAACAGAGTTAGGGAAAGGTTACTAGATCCTGTGTTGGCTAATTACCAGATAAACTATTGCACAAAAATGACTCTTGTCATCTTTTTCCATATTTGATCAATGCTGCTAAAATTATCAGAGCTATTATGGAATTCAGTGCATGTATGAAAGGGGCTTAGCACAAATCAACTACTTACTTTAAAACAACCTAAGTATGAATTTAAGGCAGGGAGCAAACCCCAATCCATACAGCCTAAAAGGGTTTCAGACAAAAAGAACACAGTACCAGCAACTGCAAAAAAAAAAAAAAAAAAAAAAAAAAAAAATCCAGCAGTTGGCTGGTAGTTTGTGTTAATTTCCTGCCCTGTAAAAAAAAAAAAGAAGGCATCCCTTAAAGGGACTTTCAACTATCCCTTTAAGGCGCTTCTCACAAACGTTTAGCCTGCAGGGGAGGAAAGTTGGCTGAGTGTGGACAGCAGCTTAGGGACACTAAAACCCCCTCTTTGATTTATTTATTCTTGCAGTGCTGTCAGTTATATCACAGTTTACATTATGAATAGCAATATCACCCTGTCAGAAAATATATAAATGTTGGGCTTTACTATTTTAAAACAAACCACCATTGCGACACGGTAGAAGAAAACTGTTGAGCCACTTCAGTATAATCAAAACTGAGTCCAGAGTCCCTGTTCATTGCAGGGTCTAATAGTCAGAGGCAAAGGGGAAGAGTTTGTACTGCCTCCTTATCTGTGATGTCACACGTCAATGCATCTACTTTCAGAATTCACGTCAAAAAAAAACTTACTCTGGGTGACTTTCTGCAGATGAAAGAGCATCTCAAGGTCCATTGGAGATAGGACTATAAGATGAATCTTGCTATGCTGTAACCACTACCATACGGCCTTTAACTTTAACACATGTGCCTTTCATGGACAATGGGATACCTACAGGGAGTGCATTAGTACATGGAGCAGTCTTCAACTAAAATAAAAAATATTACTTTTAATAAGCCATGGAGGTAAAATGTGCAAATGCATAGATTTTCTCTCCTTTAAAATACACTATTTGTCTTTCATTGCTTTTAGTTTCAGACATATTATGTAAGTCTGAGAAATATTCGTGCAAACTTTACACAAACGTACTCAATTTAAGTTACTTTAATACAAACGCATCGACTTCCAAGAACTTCTGAAATAGTTTAGCATCGGACCAATACTACAATTACATCACTGAGACCCCAACTAAAAAGGCCTCGGATATGTGAGAGACACAGAGACACCCTACACTGTTACCCGTTCAAACATACATTAAAACAGATAAACAGTGTGTAGCTTAATCCTGCCACTATTTAAATGTAAAATGCTTTCAATCATTACTTGCAAGCTAGCACTGCAGCTAACACTATGAATCAATGAACTTAGCTATCCTCCTGCACATGATAGTATCAAGTGTTGGTTAACGTTACAAAACAGTGTTGCAGGAGCCGTAATAAAGCTGTAAGCTAAACAGCTGTTGAGGAGGAAAAACTCCAAATGATTTCAGACAACTTTAACCGGCTGTCTTTCTGTGTGACTAGTTAGCTCAAGAGTTAGCAGTAGTTAGCTTCCCAGCCTAGCTAACGCTGGCTCAATGAATAAAAAAATTCCAAGACTCCCACACTTACCTCGCTGGTGATGTAACTTAGCTTCGTCTGCTTGCTTCAAAGGGAACGGAGAGAGGACAAAAAGCTTTGACTGTTAGACGAAGTGACTTCTGTGCAAAGCTACCTATTTGCCCAGCTATCTAGCTAACTAGCTTTTTTCCCAGTGCTCTCCCCCTCACTCCGCTGGAGAATCCGTGGTCTGCTGTGAAGTCGTGGCACTTCGAGCTGGCTAGACGCGCTGGCCCCGTGCCCCAGATAGCTGCCATAAATCCCTGAGGCTTCTGATTGGCTGCGACGCACTCAAGCCGGAAATGAGTACTCTGGGACTTGTAGTCTTTTACGTAGACGGCAAAGCTCGCATAGTCGGGCAGTTTTCAGTTAAACAAAAGGTTTGTTTGTCATGGAAAGAATGTTTTCTCAAGAATAGAGCTGAAGAAACGCTTTTCAAGTAGGCGACCGACCTTTTCTTTAGTGTTTTAAGGCATTTTGAGACACGTCAAACTTCATGCCTCAGAGAACACTGTGTTTTTTTCCTTTTTTTTCTCCATTACGTGTAGGCTGTGTACAGTCAGTGGTGACAGTCATAGTAATAGTAGTCTCGTTTGAATGGGCCTTATTCAAAACTTTCTGACATGCTTATGTAACCTGCTGTAAGCCTTTTCTATTCTAGCTCTTCATTGAAGCTTTATGTTGTGTGAATTAATCAAGACATAGGCCTCCTGTGCATAATTTTATAGAAAATCTAGCCTGATACATTTGTTATCTTTGGAAAGCTTGGTGTCTTTATTTAATCTAAAATAGAGTTCTGTGGGTTTGAACATAACTTATCTCTGATAAATCCACTGTACCTCTGCTGATCTTCTACTTTACAACCCAGGTCATATTTTGAAAGCAAGACTTCTATTTCCATTATAGGGGTCACCACTTTACATGAGTTATATTTTTGTTTATTTCAACAACCACTTTAATTTTAAAAAATAATGTGTTTGTACAACTAAAAAGAGTCTGAGTATTTCAGTGAATGGGGTGAACTTGAGTTGAAACAAAGCACAAATATAAATCAATTTAAAAAGCTATACAAAAAGATATTTTTGGCAGATATATAGATGAGGAAAGGTTGAGTTAGGGGAGTGCATATGTAACACTCGTTGGCACTTGGACTGTAAATAAACTGGGTGGTAAATAGATTGGGGATAGTTGTATATTACTTGTAAATAAATTTGGGAATTTGTTGAAATAATATATGAGTTAAAAGAAGAAATGTAAGAAAGGGGTAGGGACATACAAGTTTTACTTCTACCTACTCCTTTTCAGACACTGTTATCTTTGTCTTGCTTGTCTTTTATCATGTTTTTCTTTTATTTTGGTTTGAAATAAAGTCATTCATTCATCCATTCTTTCAACTAGGCCAGAACCTCAGGAAGTAAGCCTTTCAAACAAGCTACAGGCCTCCCAGAAGTGATCATTATTAGCCACGCCTGACTACTCGGAAAGGTCACCCGCAAGCTGCAGGATAACATTGTTAGCATTAGTGACGTCTAAGTTTTGACAGTCCTTCTTGGAAAGCTTGTTTACCACACCCTACATTATTTTAACGCCCCAAAAACTAGCAAAGGGAGATTACACCTTACACTTTGTGTTCTGTGTATGAAAGGCTTTCGATAAATAAAGGTAATTCATTTTATAATGATACTGTATTAAGGTGATGCATTAACACAATGTGAAGCCATTGTGTGCCTGTGTGAGATATTTATTAAGTAGCCTATGATGTGTAAGATAAGTGTAAATGAAATGTGTAGCCTCTCTGCACTAATAATGAAACATTTCTCTGTCTACAGCTGAGGTCTCTCATTTGGAAACTGCTTTCACAGGCATCCTTGACACAGCCTCTCTTCAAACCGCTTAATAAAACGGTTTGTCAAGTGGATGCACTTGTGGTTCAAGTGTGGTCACAGAAGGTCCTTGTCTGCCATCAACAACATGTGATGTTAAGAACCTCACATTAACCTCACAACACTTCATTAACATAACAACAAGCATCTTATTGAGTTCCAAAATATAACAGTGAAAATGTTGATTGAACATATTGTGTATGGACAATAATAAACCTTATACCAAGTGTGGTTTCCAATCCATTGCTGTAGGCCTACTAAGAAGATGTGACTCAAAGTGTGTAGCCTATAACCAAGTTCTGCTCAATCATCTTTCTTGGCACCTTTCAGTGCTGCTTATTTTCTATCCTACACCATAATAACGTTATTAAGCTGGCGGACTGGGTCAATTAATGTCTTGTTTAGAAACCTGGCTGTACCCCAAGATGTAGCTGTCTCACTAGTTACAAACCAAAAGCCATATAATATTTGTCTGGGCACTAGTCTCCAAAAATTACACTCTGTTTTTGGTTTGATACACATAAACCACTGTCAGTGATTCTGCCTTCACTCTACATCACTGCCGAAACTGATGTGTGACATTTTCACTCCCTTTTCTCACATTAAGTGGCAGCCACTGAAAGTTCAGCATCGGCTGCAACTCTGTTGTGCTCTAGTATGTGTATTAGATGAAATACTTGTCTTGTTGGTCTGTGCCTGTTAATTATTTAGAACTTTATATTTTGTTTGTATTGTGAGCATGAAAGCAAAAGAGTGCCTGAGCAGGGCAGGGCACACTGACTTAGTTAAGGTTTGGCCTTTGGTCCTTTGAGCTTTTTAGTGTTGTGTGAATGACAAGATACATTACTGAAGGAAGAAAATAATTGTCTATAACTACTTAAATGCTACAAAACTTAGTTTCACCATGGAATTACTGTGAGATTCTCTGAGAATCACAAAGAATTACGTGATTTCACTTTTTATTATGTGACTTATTAATGAATAAGTTTCCATATGCAGCTCATGAGCAAAGAAAGGTGCTCATTTGTCACTGAGCATTAGCATATTGATGTTTAAATCCTGAATACTAAACCTGCCATAGGTCATACATTTTGTGATTGAGTTGGAACTTGAACTTGCAGTCTGCAGTGTTTCACACTAAAGAAGAATGTTGCAGGAGCCACTTCGGTTGTAGGTCAACTATGTCAGATAGATATAAAGTTTGAGTCCACAGCCTCAGAACTGGTGGTCTGTTTTTACATTTATTGCATACCATGCAACTCAGGAGGTAGAAAGGTAAGGAAATAGGATTTAAAATATCCGTAGCTGTGTGCAAATTTAACCTAACGAACAGCAGGAAGTAGAATCCTGTTCTCTTTCACTAAGGAAACACAGATAGTTCAGTTATGTCAGGAAGCCCTGCAGGTGCACCTTTTTAGAGTCCCTTCAGAGGACACGATTTCTATTTGAGGATGTCTTCATGCCTCATGCCTCCGGTCCTGCTCCGAGGCTTCTGTCTACATTTATCATGACTTTTCAGTTGAACAGTGTAGAGCTGCGGGACATGAGGCAGGTGCTTTCACAGGCTCAGTCAGCGTAAGTAAGATGTTGGCATGTTGGTTTTTTGCAGTTCAACTATTCATGACCTCAGCCAGAGTGGTAAAACTCAGAAACACCTAAATTTCATGACATGACACAGCATGAAAGGTACATCTGAACAGGTGACTTTTCCCCCTTATATTTGCTATGTCCTTTTTGTTAAAAAAATCCTGGGTCTGACTGTCTGAGGGTGTGTGTGACTGAGAATTATAATAGATTTGCAATCATAAAGATGGTGCCTAAATAATTATTAATGACTAACTAATGATAATGTCTCCAAAAGAACTGAAAATGTTCCAAAATCTTACCCCTTATCATACATTTAGAGCCCGCGGATTATCTAAGTGTGTGAAGAAATTCATAAAATCAGCAAAAATAACTCTTTAAAGCAGACAGATTTGTTCCTTTACACCAGTGCAAACAAATGCTACACTCTGAAGCTTTCTTTCTGCGTTTAGGGAAAGAGCTGAGGAAATGCTTTATCATAATCACACAGCAGCTACACAAAGGGAACATGAAAAAACCCAACTAAAATTAGCACTGATACTTCTCAGTTTCGTGCTGATAAACTCAGATCTGTCACTGCATATTTTCATAAAGTGAAGTGAAATAAGCCCACCATAAGTAGATGCCTAAAGCATGGCCCCTTACATAGGACACCTCAGCTTTGTGTCTGGGGCCCTTATAATACTTATTCCTCCACATGTTTAAAAAGACACCTTGTTCTTTTGATCTTTCATCGCAGTAATTCCTCAATGCCACGCTTTCAAATAGTGTTTGCTCTGATCCCAGTCGGCAAACTAACCTATTTGCACTGATAGTGTGTTAAGATCTCATTGGCTCTACTCTGTGGTTTCATCCAATCAGTGAATCGACCAAAACAGGTCACTGTGACTGACTGCGCTACAAGTGAGGTCAATATTGACAAATCTATCACGGGCAGGTACAGTATATTCTGTCTATGCACGTGTTTGTTATAACTTTACCTGCTCACGTCTTTTTAGGGGTAACCTTTCACCTCTGTATGTGTGGAGTTACTTCAGTGCTGGTAAATGAAGCGTCATCAAACAGTTACCATACGTTTTTGACACTTTACTTGTAGCATTAGCATTTCCATCACAACAAAGCATGGAGTGACAAAAAGCAATTAGTTAAAGGGACAGTTAAAATCATAAATATGTATTTTTCCTTTTACCTTTAGTGTCATCTGTCAGTCTAGATTGTTTTGGTGTGAGTTGCCGTGTGTTGGAGACATCAGCTGTAAAGATGTCTGCCTTCTCTCCAATATAATGAAACTAGATGGCACTTGGCTTGTGGTGCTTTAAGTGCCAAAAAAATAAATGTGCAAAACTCAACAGCAATGTCTCTTTGTGGAAATCATTACCCGGCTACTCAAGATAATCCACAGACCTTGTTGTGAGCAGTTTCATGTAGGAACTATTTCTTCTCTATCAAACTACATCCATCAACCGCATCACTGTGCAGAAGGAAGAGTGCATCTCGTGCTAGCTCACCTAGCATCACTGAGCTAGCTAACATTACAGCTCAACTGAGGAGGATGCCATTAGGGTTCACATCACACTGTCATGAGCATGAGCCTCTTGCCGATGCATGCTTCCTTTTGTGCAGTGATGCGGTTGGTGGTTGTATTTTGATAGAAAAAAAATAGTTCCTACATGAAACTGCTCACAACAAGGTCTGTGGATTATCCTGTGTAACTGGGTCATGATTTCTGGAAAGAGACATTGCTGTTGAGTTTTTCAAATATATGTTTTGGTGCTAAAAATATACCCGCCAACTGAATCACCACAAGACATTAATGGCATCCTCCTCAGTTGAGCTGTAACCTATACAGTCTATGGCTGTAACGTGAGCTAGCTCAGTGGTGCTAGGTGAGCTAGCAGTAGATGCAAACTTCCTTCTGCACAGTGATGGGGTTAATGGTTGTAGTTCGATGGGGGAAAAAAAAGTTCCTACATGAAACTGCTCACAAGGTCTTTGGATTATCTTGAGAAACAGTGTCATGGTTTCTGGAAAGAGACATTGCTGTGCAAAAATGTATTTTTTGGCGCTTTGAGCACCACAAGCTGAGTGCCATCTAGTTCCATTATATTGGAGAGAAGGCAGACATCTCTATGGCCGATATCTCCATCACTTGGCAACTCACACCCCAACAATTTAAATTGATAAATAGGAAACATTTGGGATAAACTGTCGATTTAAAAACATTTCCATGTATATGCCAGTTGTTACGAGTGCCATCTGTTTTTATATAGACAATGGACAAAGATATGAATCTAACAAGAGTTTCACACGGGCTGTAGTGCAAGTCATGAAGTAGAACATGAAATGTGTACTCTGGTGGTACTGACTCCCATGAGTACTCTGGCATTTCCTCAAAGCTTACCTAATACACCACACAGTCCCATACAGGATCCACTGTGGTCAATGGATTTAACACAAATGTGCATACAGCTGTGGGCCCACACATTATAACTCAGTAGAAACTGGATAGAGTGGATAGATAGATGGATACCGCCATCTGGTGGTATGATGGATCACTCTTTAAAATGTAGATGCAGTGCATTTTCATACAACAGAAAACTTGTTAGGAGTAAGACATACTAAGCTATAAACCCTCAATACAAATCGAGAATAGCACAGGTGAGTCTTGGGAAAGTAGGATTTATTCAATGCCATTATTACAAATTTATAAAAATGCTAATGTTCTGTAAGAAAAGCATAATGTAAAGGAATTCCCCTGTCTGAATCCATTAGAAATACATTCAATTTCTTATAAAACTATAATGTATTTTAACACTCCGCTGAGCCTGGTCATGATTGTAAATAATTTTCATCATCTTAGTGCATCTTTTCTTATCTTTCCTTTAAATAAACAAAATGTTTTGAGGATCTGGTAAATATATCAGGTCTGGTACATGAGACCGCATCAATAACAATAGGGGAATCTAAAGCAAAATAAAGAAAAACAATAATTACACACTGAAAAGTGAACAGGCAGAGGCAGTTAGGGTGAAGAAGCTGCTAAGGACATGATAAATGTAGTGCAGGGGTGTTGGACATGCCTTGTGCAAATGAAACTAAAATGGAGACTCAGAGTTGTTACCAATATTGGTTTTGCCTGCTAGATGTTCAAATAGCCAGCTGTTGACTTACTCTCCTCACTAATCATCTATGATTCATCCACATTTGCAAAACTAATGTGCATCTTTGACAACCGTGGGATCTTGAGGCCACTTCCTACAAACAAGAATGTGGAGACTGATCCAACTGTCCATTCCTGAGGTGAGGAGCAGCTATTTTAAAACACTCCAAGATGATCTGTCTTGTCTTATAAGTTGCTCATGAGTTGGGTTTTTTTTTCTACTAGTGTTGGTTTGGCTGTACACTAGCCCAGGAATGCAGATCATGTGGATGTTTTTTCCAGACACTAGTTTTGCTTCTGTAAAACTGTTCCATTGCCAAACAAGAAAGCCCCAACAGAATCATAAAACTTAGGTTATGGCTATGTGAAAAACATGCTTTAAGTCTTAAAAAAAGTATTTTAAAGTGTATATGAGAGAGGAGCTCAGAGTCAGAATTTATGTAGGCAAAAATATGCTCCAAAAAAAAAAGGCAAGATGTGTACTATGTGCATAATGTAAAAAAAAAAAAAAAAGAAAAAAAGAAAGTTAATTAGGACAAAATATAATCTCCTCTATTGGTGCTGCGAAGGAATGGAAGACCTTAATGTTGGCAGCCTCGTTCTCTGAAGGTGTTCACATCAAGTTAGGCTTCCATAAATAATGGAAAAGGATGGACCACGGACCAGAGGACAGGGACTTTGTAAACATGAAGACATTCTGCTTACAAGACACTTGGCCTCGCGCAGGGTGTTAAAGTGGCATCAGACCCATGGGTGGGAACAGAGATAGGGCTTGGATTCATGTCCATGCAAGGCCCCGGGGGACGCCAGGCTTCCATTTTCTATGACTGGTCACTTGGTAATGGCAGGACATGGATACTTGAAGTCTTGTCCGTTGCTCTTGAGCAGGTCAATGCATCCCTGCAATAGAGTCACATTGTTCTGGGGAAATGGGAGAAAATAGTATGAATACTCTGTTCTGTTCCAAGTCATGAGGACATCCATGTCACCAAATGAAACATTTGAATGCACACTTGTATCCCAGTTATAATCAGGTTTTTGAGTATGCATTTTCAGGTGTAAACAACATATCCTAATAACCTGAACAGATTGCTATCCTAAGTGCATGAAGATCAAGGTGAGCACAAATCAAAGTGGGTACTACACTTTTAAATCAGTCACAGAACAAATTCAATTGCACAGAACAGACTCACTGAAATGACACAGATATGAAAATGAGGCTGCAAAGACAGTGATAATAAAACTGGACAATACTATTGTCACGTGTAATGGGTTAGGGGCAGTCAAAAGGATTGACACTAATTTAAAAGTCCTTTTCCTTGGACATTTAAGGTTAAATTTATTCACCCAGACTGAAGAAGTGTGCATGATTAAATGCACCACGAAGCAACAGGAAGTGAGTTTAACTTATTTTCCAAATGATTCTGTGTTTCCAGTAACACACAGGCAGCGTTATGTGGGCTTTCAAAGCACACCTTGCCGCTTCAGTGTTTCCGCTTCCCACAAATGCCTAACTGTCAAACCGCATGAGTGCAGACCAGGTAGACAACAACAACAACAACAACAGGCCAATGGAAGAAGCAGAAATATTGTTGTTGCAGATAAAATGTTACAAAGCAGATAAAAGTTGGGGAAACTGGACTAATAGGAAATGACTGCAAGACAGGAAATTATTCATTATCATTGTGACATTCAGGTTTACAGGTGCATATGAGACGTATTAATGGTACTGGTGCATGATTTTTAAACTTCATCTACATAATACGATTGAAACAAAGTGTATTATGTAGTGTAGTATTTTTAATAAGTATAAATATTAGTCGGCTCTATTGTGCTGCTCACCTTGGCATGTTTTATCTCCAGCTCAGCCATCTCTATGAGGTTCTTCCTGAAGGCCACAACGCGTCTGCCCTTGAAACTGGTGAGTTCTATGAGGAAAAACAGTGCCCAGTTAAAAATGCGCCTGCGCAGTGCACACCACTTGACACACAAAGACACAAGCACAGAATGAGCCAGCATCTCATGTGCTCGGATGCACAAACCTTTCTTCCCAGACTCTGAGAGCTTGTCAAATTTCTGCAGGCACTGCTGCTGGTGCTCCTCTGCCTGGGCAATGTCCTTGCTCTTCAGTCGAGCCTTATCCAAGGCCTTGTTAGAGTTCTCGTAGTCAACTAACGCCCGGGCTCGCCTGTACAGAAGGTCCTGATATGTGCCAGATAGTTAGTTAAATGGATAACATAAAAAAATAAAAGAATAAATGGGAAGCCATAAGTGAAGTGCACTTGAAATATTTTAACTGAGACAACTTGGCAACACGGTCATGTTTGCAAAAGACAGATTTAACACAAGATGAGCTTTACACACACTTGTTTTTTCATAACAGGGTTTCTCACTGCTCCTCAAATGCAATTATTTAAATCTGAATAAATACTCAATTAATCCTCATGCTGAATACGACAATTATGTGCATCTCTAATCCCACATTGCCTGGAAAATGGCTGCCTTGCTCCTCTGAGTAATGCAGATTATTTTCTGTTCATCGTTACCCCATAAATCTTCATTCAGATTTGCTTATTGAGAATAATAAGGACTGATACTGAGCTCTGATCCGTGGCAAATAGCAGAGCTTTTGTTATTTGGATGAGTATAGTTCTGTCTGGGGGGAATGGGTCGCGTAGTGTTTGAGGTACAGCAACATGTAAACTTCTTAAAATACGGAGCATACGTGCATCTCTTATAAGGCAGAAGATTAACATGTCTCACCTTGGCGGCCTGGATGTCTCTCATGTAATATCTTAGCAGCTCTGTGAGTTTCAGCTCCTGGTCAGATGCTACTCGTCCCTCCACTTTCTGCAGGGACACAAATAAGGACACATAGTAGATACTACAACGCATCTACAAATAAGAGCAATATTTACAATGGGGGCTGTTCTTACTCTGAGCTTCTCAAACAGGTCTGACAACTTCTCCAGGTGCCTGAGAAGAAAGTAAAGATATTAACATGTAAAACTCTGCAGTTATGTCTTTGCTAATGACGTGATTTGAAATGATGTGCATGCAAATATCACCTTAATCTAGCTTTTGAAAATCATCCACAAAAGCAGTGATTTGTTGCACAAGGTAGGGCCAAAAACACAACAATCACTTATAATCTTCAACAGCAGGTGCGTCTTTGCATAAAAATCATTCAATTATACATAAAACTCACTTTTTATTTGCTGTGGTATCCTCAGCAGAGAGAGTGCTCAGAGTGGCAGAAATGTGAATGTAATCATCCGCAATATCTGTAGCAACAGAAATCAGAAGCCAAAACTAAGCCAGTTACAAATATTCATTCACTTATTCTACTTAACTCAAAATCAAATATATAACTGTGTTATACTTTTGTGCGCGCGGGTCATTTTCTCTGCTTTGGCAGTGGAATCCTTTATCTTGCTGTAGTAGTCAAGCAGAAATGTCTTCTCCTGCTCGAAAAACTCATCCACTTCCTGTACAGGTCACACACACACAAACAGACAAAGGTAATTGAGGAAGTGGATACGATACTGCATCTGTAATGATGCTATGCAAATAATGTAAACAGATCGTGCATGGGCTTCACCTTTATTCCTGAGATAAGGACCTCATCTGCTGACTTCACCATGTTTTTAAAGAATCCTCCAAACATTTCCTTGGCATTCTTTCTTCTCACAGTGAGCTACAATGACAGAATTTAGACAGGTTAGATGTCAACTCTAAAAGAGGAATTTGATTTATTACAGTATGTGTTGTTGTGGGAACTACAAAGGAAACTGAAGTAATGGTTGTAACTGTGACAATAGTTCATTGTTTTTTATCACTGTGTCACGGCGTGATGCACAAATACATGTGGTTCATGCTCTTTCATCAGACTAGTACCTAAGTGTATAAGGATTTTAACTACTTTAAATTACATTTATGTAGCTGATGCTTTTATACAAGGCAAATTAAAATAGATACATTTAACCATGTGGGTACAACCAAAAAAGTGCAGCATTCATGCAAGTACATCAAATATGCTGATCTACTATAAAGTGCTAGATTTACAGACAATAGTAGATAGAGGAAGTTTTTTTTTTCCTCCCTAATTTTATTTTATGGGCCGAGGTGCAGTCTGAACAGATGAGTTTTCTCTTTAACTCTTAGCCAAACTCAAACACAACAGCCACCAACTAACAAAGACTACATAGATAAGCATAACTGCTGATCACAGCAGGATGTAAGCCATGTGTCACAAGTCTCCAGTAAACTCTACTTCCTCTCTTTCCAACTGACAACTCAGGAAAGGAAGTCAGCATTATGGGGAACTCACATCCTGGTCATACTCTAAGAAAATCTGGAAGTTTCTGTCTTTGCTTAAAATGGGGTGAGAGGACAATCTCTGCAGGAAGACTTCGTGCACTTGGACAGTTTTCTTAAACACAGCCAGGTACTCACTGAAAACAAAACAGACACAGCAAGAAGAAGTTTGGTTTTTGTATAACAATATCATACTGACGTTTGAAAAGGATCTAATGTGATGCTGTCTAAACAATACAAAGCAATGTCAGGTGTTTTGTTTGAGTGTCACACTCACGCCTCCAGCTCCTGCTTCATTTTATTGTACTCCTCCTTGGTCATGGTGGCTTCACCTTCCCCCAGTTTGTGCATCTTCTCTCTTGGGCTCTCAAAGTCAGGCTTTGGGGGCGCAGGAGGAATCTATGAATGATAAAGCCGGAAAAAATACTTCAGATTTGTGACAGGTTAAATGGTGTTAATGCGTTATATGCTATTAAACTTCTGTAAAAAAAATATTTTTCACTGAGTATACAGGCACCAAAGACAAATAGTGACATGACAGCCTCTGTCTATATATGTGAGTCATGTCTGCTGCATGTCGTCCAACTTACTATTAGGCCAGCGTAGTCCTCTGTCTCAACCAGAGTGTCATGTAGCCAGATGAAGTCTTCATGTTGCCTGGGAACAGAGAACTCTGGCTTCTGGAAAGAGCTAAGTGTGGTCTGGGAACACAGTTAAGGTTTTTGACAATGTTATTTACTATTTTTGAAAATAGTATGTTTATGTAGGGGGGGTACAAACTTTTTTTTTTTTTTTTTTTACCTTTGTATGGACAGTAAACTTCACTTTATCCCGTTCACAGAGTGCATCAGGAATGTCAATGAGAAGAGAGGCATCATGGTTCAGATCCACCGACACAGAGCGTATCTAGGGAGAAAGAATATAACGTGGTTATCAGAAAATATCACTTGTTATGTACAGATGCATTTTTTTGTTTGTGGTCACTTGGTTTTAAATGTGTCTCTCAAGAAATATACAACCTGTGTCTTGTCTGATTATCATCATTCTTGTCAATATCATAAATGCAATTTGATTCATTTTATTTTAGTTTGATTAGACAGAGGTAGCTAAAGCATCGCCTATCTGATGTTTCTATGCGGTACTGAGAATTTAAAGTGTTAAATAAAAAGGAGGACTGTGTGTAGCAGCACACATTTTGAATATTGGTTCAATTATCAGTCACTATTCATAGTTAAAATGTATAACAGTTTCATTTAGGTCTTAACCAGTAAAGCAGCACTACAAATCCTCAGTGTCTGGAGTCTTTCCCAGCTTGACAATATACAAACAGGTCAGAGGAATGTTCTTTTAGCTGCAACAATGTTGAGAGCCCAAAGTCATCACTTTGATCAGTCATCAGCCCTCTATCTGATTCAACACCCGCCAGTCCTGAATGGCTACAACTTTACAGTGAGGACAAAGTAAGGTTGGAGGCTAGAGATTCAGAAGGAGTCTTAATCCATAGAGCCCGAGAGGTCAAGCTCAATCCATAGAGTTCAATGTTACATTTTGTTTGAATTCCTAATGTGCACAGGGGCTCTTAGAAATCATTCTTGCATGAGTTTGGAGCTTGAAGTGTCTGGGGGGTGTTGGGTAAAAGGCTGGAGGCAAATTATTTCGGATCTCAACAGTAAGCACAGACTCCAGTTCTTCTTTGGCTTTCGGCCTGGATCCACACCCTTGTTGATCTGTTATATTGAAGCATGGGAATAGGCTAAACACAGCCTTTACTATTCCTTCTCTTGCTGGTGAGGCTATACACCTTACACTCAGCTGTCAGTTTATTCAGGTACACCATGAAGGCCATACAGGTCAGTTTTTGTTGTAACTGTTTTAAAGAGGTGTTGATACAGTGGCCATTCAGATGGCACACATTGATGTCTTGTGTCACTGATATGAATGGGATGACCAAATTATTAGAAACTCCTTTCAGTATATCACATCGCCACAAAGTATATCCTCCAAAGTGAACGTAACGTTGAATCAACATCTCTCAAAAACGACAATTCCTGTCACATTGATAATAGTTTTAGCTCAATAAAAGTCTACCGAGTTGTCACAGTCCACTGTGTTGCACAACTCTGCAACACACTCCTCAAACTGAGTTAAACAGCAGCGGAAGCGAGGAAAACATAACTTAATGCCAGGCAAATTTTATCACTTTTCTGACACTTTTACGTCAATTGGCGTCAATCTCTGCATGTCTTAACACGATCAGTATGTACGGTAACAAACAAACAAATAACACCTTTTAAATAAATGCAATTTGACACCACTCCCATACCGTTACACACTTTTTCATAGCTTTATCGATTAAATGTTAGCTAGCTTTAGCTAAGGGCTAGCCTAATGCAGACAGAAAACAACAAGTTAGCGGCAACAACTTAGCCAGAAAGCAACCGTTAGTGTTAGCTACCTAAATGCTACCAGGGCTGGCTTTTTGGTGCGATTTAAATGCCGAGACCCATTTCCCTTACCTTTTCCTTATTGCTTTCGTCTATTGTGGATGTCATGGTGGGATTTAAATCGACGGAACGGCAAGAACAGGCCCACAACCCAAATAACAAAACTATATGCAGGAAGCTGTCCGTCGGCTGACTGGTTAGCTGCCTGACGAGCTGTCAAACGGTTTTTTTCGCCCCCATCCTGATGATGTCAGTTTAAATCCCGCCTTAAAGTAAATGTAACAAGACAACGTCAAATTTACAAGAGCTACGGCTAGTTTTTAACCTGGTTAGTCATGTCGCATTTCTATTCATGCGATTTAATACAAAAGAATAACATTAACTTTTTTTTAAACAGCACTGTTACGTTTTGTTGTCATTAGTTAGTAACTGAAAATAACTCCGGCCCAATAACCGCACGGATGTATTTCAATGATACACTGGGCATTATGGGTAATGTAGTTTTTTCTTGTAAAAATGCAAACATATGAGTCACGCACGGAACTACAACTCCCAGCTACGGAAATGTGTGTAACCGAAGAGGAAGGTCGTATGGAAACAGTTGAGTTCGTTTGGACGACTTTCTCGTGAACATGTTGGGGCAAGTACGATCACCAAAATGAAAGCGACATCTTAAATGTACTGTTAAAGCACCATACTTTTGTATAGTTCGTTAGCTACTAAGTTATTGTCTGCTACGCTAGTTGTGTAAAAGTCGTCAGAATGTTCATTATTAAACGCGTGGTGTGCGTTGGGGGCATCATTGTCCCTCATTGCACCTCCCTCCTCTTTGCGAGCAACTTCTCTGCTTGCCATTGCCTAACATCCCCAAAGAGACCCAGCCCGTACAGCTCAGTGGACAGTGAGCGCTACTCTTCTCTCGTGAAGTCCGTCATGTCATCCAGGGTCAGTTCCCAAACCCCCGAGACCCTCCTAGCGGAGGATGACCACATCTATGGACCTGTTGTCAAAGCTCAGGCGCCCTCCAGACCAGAGAAGAGGGCACCCAAAACTCTCCATCCCTTCTTACACTGCGAGGAGACTCCTGAAACAGAGGAGCCAGAGTCAGGACCTCCAACCCGGATTTTGTTAAACCGGGGCCAAGACAGGTCTTTCCTACCCAGTGTGACCCGCATTCTTCAGCAGACCCTTTCCCCAGAGCAGATCTTTTATTTGGAGAGGTGGAAGAGGAGGATGATCGCAGAGCTCGGAGAGGAAGGCTTTAAACAATACAGTCAGAGTAAGTTTTCATAAGCTGATTTTGAATTATGGGTGGGTGTGGAAACTTGGATACAGGGTTTGTTTGAGGCAGGACAAACTGTGAGAAGTGACCAATGTTTTTGTCTTCAATCAGATTTGTTTAGGCAAGGGAAGATTTTCCATTCAGCTGTGGAGGACATCCTGACATCAGGCACAACATTGGAGGACAAAATTTCCTCAGAGAGTTCAGAGTATCCACCTGAGGTACAGGGATACATGCAGAGCATCTCTCACATACTGGGGGATGTCAGAGCAGTGAGAGCCATTGAAAGCATTGTGCAACATGACGCACTGAACTATCTGGGCATTGTGGATTGTGTTGCTCGCTACAGGTAAATATAATTTGCAGACAAAGGTAGACTTCACTTTTTCCACAACAGACTTGACTTGACTTTTTTTTCCGCAGGGGTGTGTTATGTGTTATTGACTGGAAGACCTCAGAGAAGCCCAAACCATTCCTGAGCAACACATATGACAACCCTATTCAGGTGGCAGCCTACGCCGGGGCTTTGAACAGTGATGGAAACTACAACTACCAGGTGATCTACTGAGATAAATGATGTGATGATCTTTTAATGCTCCGCTTTCCACCAGGATTTTCCTTAACTAACGCTCAACCTGAAGTCATGTTCACTGTATGTCTGCCACAGTGTCACGCACATAAACCAACCATATACCCACTGATGTCTTCTCATTGCAGGTTGAAAATGGACTCATAGTCGTGGCCTACAAGGATGGCTCACCTGCCCATGGTCATCAGTTGAGCTCTGAGCTGATGTCGGAGTACTGGAAAAGGTGGCTGGTTCGTCTGGAAGAGTTTACAGAGCAAAGGTAAAGTAATCCGAACTTTTGTTTTTATTCATTTGACAGGAATTTACATTTTGTTTACCACTGATTTTATTCAGAAATAATTGCAATAAGACTGTCTAATTATATTGTTATTGACCTGATCTTGGATATCACTTTTGGCAATTCCCCAGTCAGTCTGGTCGATTTATTAATACATATTGCTTCTGAATATTTGAAACAGTTTTGATGCTGTTTTCCTGCAGTATCAGTACACTCATACCGGCTGCGCTTTCTCGCTATCGTCAATGTATACCACAGTCATTCTGCTTTTATCTGCCACTAACCAAGAAAAAAAAATTATTGTCAGGGTATAGTCTTGTTATATTTATCTTTTTTATATAAAAAAAAAATGCAATTATAAACCCTTAATGTTGGGTTTTCCATGTGGTAAAAAATGGTATTGATTATGAATATTTTTCAAGGTGTTACACTGAAGTTAGAATTTCAGGGTATTGTGACGACACTAACCGACACTACAACAACAAAAACAAGACTAGTTATATCATGAGAGTGAAAGAACAAATATATTAGCCTGGTTCCAGACCATAGACCCCGCCCACTCAACTGAGTAGGCTTGCATCTCTGGTCTGGCATACTGCAATGGATTTGCGATTTATCTCGTCCAAACGATAGACTGACCAATGAACGCCGGGGGTGGGGCGGGTCTAGCGATTAGCCAATCAGCGCCACACTGATGTCAAGCTGTACACCGGTGGTTAACTGGTGAGGATAGCAACAATGGCAACTGCTACAGATCCTACAGACCACATTAACAATGCTATCGAGGTATTTCGCCACTACTAGCGTTAATGGAGGACCAAATTAAGGAAGCTGCTAAACTGGATTTAATGGCGATGCAGCTGGGCGTGCACGACGACCGAGACATTTTAAACGGGCAATGCTCGCTTGTTTTCGGCACCCCCAAGGCATGGATACTAATGACGTCAGATTCTGGGTGAGTCGTTGATCTCTACTGATTGGTTAGGAAAAAAATCAAATTCCCTCCCCCTTGTAAATCGCCTTCAATGGAAGCCATGTCAGACTGAAGGTTCTGGGAGCTTCAGTCTGACACTCAGGCTACAAATATATTACATCTTCATGCATGTCAGACAAAATCAAACTGTGTCAAAGCAAATATGATCACAATCCTGCTCCTCAGGTGTTACAACTATGAAACATTTTTTAGGCACTTGATCTTAGGAACAGATTTTAACACATCAAACATAAAGCGCCCTCCCATGGTGCTGGTAGGTGTTTAACACAAACAGAGCTCAGTGAAACGCTGACTGTAAACAGGTACTGATGTCTACATCTATCAGACATAGAAAACAAATCAGAACATTCTGCAGACATTGGAAGAAAACTTGGATATCTTGTATTTCTGTTGAAGAACATCAAGTTTTCTTATCATATTATCATATTCTTATCAATGTAAAGTGAAATGTAAGGTAAATTTAACAGTGTGTAATGAGGACATCATTTCCCATTATTCTAAAACATAGATTTATCATTTACATTAATTCTTTTTCTTTTCAGATCCAGTAATGCATCAAGTGCTTCCATGGAAAAGAGGTGAAATGCGTGAAGAGAGATCTTTAAGGGAGTGTCCATGAAACAGGTTGTTCCAGATTAAGGCAACTGAACCTAAACTGAACACATAATATTCTGACTAGCATTTCCCCCTTTTCTAATTGTCATCTTCTCTAAGGAATTTAAAAATCATTAAATCCACACCAGGCCTCCCTGTATGAGGGGTCCTCAGTGAAGCCCAGGCTTTTAAAGAGCCTGTAGGAAACCTTGTTCTCCTCCTCTATGAAGCAGAACACTGGGTAGCCATCAGCGTGGCGTTTCTTGGCCATAGTGCTGACCAGGACTTTGGCGTAGCCTTTCCCTCTGTGCTCTGGCAGAGTGTACAACATGCCCATCGAACATGACGCGTAGATCAGGATCCAGGACACAGGCTTTCCCTCTGTGTCCAGCACGCAGTAGGACGGGAAGTTAGCGAGCATGTTCCGGATCATCCTGACAGCACCGTCGTTCTTTGCAAACTTCCACATCTGACACACCAAGCCAGTGTGTGATTCATCAAGAGAGCTTAATGAGAACCCCGAGCTGATGCAGAGCAGAGCAGAGCAAAATCCTGCTTCATTAATTAACTATTATATTTAAGATAATGATTTTTGTCACACATTAGACACTTAAGATATCACTGCAGGCAGCTAGGCCTTACCTGTCTATGGAGGGAAGGTTGGATATATCCTCCAGTATCATCTTGTGACACACTGCCAGTCTGTGGTAGGACACGTGTTTTTCTGATGCAAGTGCTGTGAATATCTCCATATGGCGACTGTTGATTCCTTGGAAAGATATAATGATTTTTTTTTTTTTACTGAAAAGCTATAAATAAATGTGTGGAACTTAATTTTGGTATTTGTATTTATTTTGAGTTCTGAGAAAATGTTTTACTCAAACATGATTTAAGATTCCAGTTATACAGTCTATCAGAAGTGATTTCAACCTTGTTTGAAACATAAATGTACAGCCATCATAAACCTGATCTGGCATTTTTATCTTTGAATTGAGAGTTTATGTTCTCTTATGATATGAATAAACCCCTCTCATTACATCTTGTCCATCTATCTTCTCGTTTCTGATTTGTTTTACTCGCACTTTGCTCTTCCAAAGTGGTCCTATAATCATTCACATACTGTAATGGCACTGACATACAGATCTTTGCACTCATAACTTTTTGGGGCTTTGATATGCCATTATAACAGGAGGACTTTGAACATGATAAAAGAAAGGGAAAAAAACTAAATTTGTACCTTAAAGACAGCAGTGCAAAAATCACATTTAGGTTTCTGAGTTTTGTATTTTTTCTCCATTGTCTTGTTGGTGGTGCAGGTATGTTAATGGCACGTTCCTATATTACAAAAAAAAGTTACATTTTAAGTCTGCAAACAGTGCATTAGTGCCACAGTAATATTTCAATGATCATAGGGCCAAATTGTAAGAGCAGTGTGCTGACAAAAGAATAGAATAAAAGGTAAATGCACTGATGTTCACATTACTATTCAAGAGAATATGAAAAAAAATCTTAGTGCCATTACCAACACACATGTACTGGGTCCAATCAAAAAAAGGGGACTTCCTGATGGTTTCCTCTAGAATAGCTTCATCATTTGCAAAAATCAGAATGTCTTTGAAGATATCCCCCCTCTGTAAGAAAAATGAGATGTGAAGATTTTGTATATGCATGAATACAGATCAGAGGTGGGTAGAGTAGCCAAATATTGTACTCAGTAAGAGTACTGATACTTTAGAACAATATTACTCAAGTAAAAGTAAAAAGTAGTCATCCAAATAATTACTTGAGTAAGAGTAAAAGAGTATTTGGTAAAAAAAAACTACTAAATTACTGAGTAACTGTTGAGTTCCGTCTGACTTATTTGTAAAATAAGATCATGAACGTAATCAATCAATCAAAAATAATAATCTGCAAATTCATGTATTTTAAACGATACCCCTTTAACTAAAACAAAAATAAATCAAATCTTTACAAACATAACATAAATCAAGGCACAAGAAACACATATATTCTTATATATACTGTACATATATATATGTAATTATATACTCAGAGGTGGGTAGAGTAGCCAAATATTGTACTCAAGTAAGAGTATTGTTGCTTTAAAACAATATAACTCAAGTAAAACTAAAAAGTATTTTGCATTAAAACTACTCTGAAAAGTACAATTTATCCAAAAAGTTAGTTAGTTAGTTAGTTAGTTAGTTAGTCAAGTAAATGTAACTGAGTAAATGTAACTAGTTACTACCCACCTCTGATACAGATACATATACTTATTTGAAATACATATATACATATTACCTGTTCACATTGTGGTTTACAGACAACAACACTGAACTCTGGCCATCTGTCCACTAAGACCCTCACAGGGTCTGAACTGACCCGGTTTATGTGGACCAGATATCCATATACCTTAAACATGAAAGAAATAGTTACATTGCATTTAAAGAATTGTTTGAGCAGGTCTTACCGCAGTAAATATGTTTAAAGAGGTTGTCAAACTAAATAATAATAGACCAACGTGAGCCATCGACTTGCAATGGGCTATGAAATGTAGCGTAAATTTTCAGTTATTGTTGACGTGAGTGGACGCACCTGTTGTGACCTAGGTAAATATCTCTTTAGCTGCATCTCAGCCATTTTAAGCTGGTCTCCGGTCAGTTCCACGGTCATTTCTGCTGAAGAATTCCCAGTTTGGAAAATCAGAGAATCAGCACTGAGTCTAGGACACACACGCAGTTGTACACAGGCTGAATTTCCGATTCGCACTTTCGACACATGAATGCCACCTCTATTCGGTGAACCACAAAACAACCTCCTCCGGGTTCTCTACAAGCAAACTATAAAAAATATTATCCCTAGTTTACGTCGAAAGGACCACAGGAGAGATTGTTTTAACTGAAACTATGAATAATAATATTTACAGTTTCTTTTTTTTTCTATTTCCATAAAGTGGTGGAGGAAGTATTCACATCTTTTACCTAAATAAATAAATAAATAAATAAATACTACTTTGTAAAAATACTCAATACGAGTAAAAGTTCTGCATTTAAAATCATTATTAAAATATAGCCTACTAAAAGTACATAAAGTTAAAGTTCTCATTACCAAAAGTGGCCCATTTCAAATTCATGTAAAATGTATATTACTGAATTAAAATTGGTGATGCGTGCATGTGTATATCGTCAATGTTGATAGCTGGTAAAGGTGGGGATAATTTTAATTACTGCAGATTGTGGCAGCAGAAGTGAACAAATAAACACTGAAATAATCAAGTTGTCTTTTGTGTTATTTTATAAAGTGATAGAACAGAATAATAAGAGTTATAACAGAGTCAATCTGTTTCAGCTGCGAGGGCAGAGCTCTGACACCTGGAGTGTCCTCCGTAGGTCTGACAGAGAATCACAGATTCAGTCACATATTATGATTAAACCTTATAAGTGCACCGAAAAAACGGAGGCAAAGGGACGCAGCCAGGTAACTGATTAACTGCCATGAAAACAGCTACAAAGCAAGCTGCTCATACACAAATGAAAACTCAAGGAGGGTTTACCTCAGGTAGCCTACAATGAAGCAAAATACAACATGTCTATATATGGTAATGGTTAATCAGTTTAACCTTTAGCCTAATAATACACCTTAATTCATTATTGCAAAGTAACTAAAGCTGTCAAATAAATGTAGTGGAATAAACAGTACATTGACCTCTATAATGTAGTTGGATAAGTATAGAAGCATAAAATGGAAATATTCAAGTTAGTGCAAGTGCCTCAAGATTGTACTTAGGTGTAGTAGTCTGAATCAATTGAAGCATTGTGAAATGAAAAGGAGAACATACTCTATTTGAAACACAAATACAACAAAGTATGCATGAAATATCTTTATTTTAAGGGACCGAGATGACTGATAATTGCATTGGTGTTTATAAAATGAGGTAGCCTCAATGGTGTAGTGTATAGAGGATATACTGTGTGTGCATCATTGAATAACTGCAGACAGAAAGTAAAGCATAAATCAGCACAGCTCAATTTAACTTGGATCTCTCCTGTAAACACCAAGGATGGGCATACATACACCAAATGATGTCTTGTTGCAGGTTACAAATTCTTGCTCGTCAAATGTATCAAAATAAAATACAATATGCTGGGATGATAAAATATATTTAATTAAATACAAGTACTTGTAAATGTAGAAATATATTCTATCCAAACTGCTGTTGTCACATTTAGGGAATTTGGTTGCTTCGATATGGGTCTGACATGGAAAAGATGAGCTCTAAATTATCTAAATTATAATAAAGTGGCCAGTCAGGACATGTCGGAGCTGGAAGGCTGTGAGTTCAGGGGTGCATGCTGGGTGATTTCTGTCAGTCAAAGCGACCACTGACTGACTGGGTGGCCAACAGAAATGCAGCAAGGGTGAAGCACTGGTTCTTTCAGATGACAGTAAGACTGGGTGTTTCGTAGATGCCTTTTCCAATAGAAATACATCTACGTGCAGCGGAGTACCTCAGTTTCTAGGATCTCCAACATGACAAGCAACCAAGTGAACGAGTGCAATGACACAAAACAGTGCCATTACAGCAGAGTATGACACAGTACGAAACAGCAAAAGAGAAAGAGAATCAGTTCCTCCCTTTATCCTGATACCAACAACAACCTGAAACAAAAACTGTTCTCCTTTGTGTAGCCCCTTTACACTGCAGTCCAGAGGAACACAAAGGAAATACAATACTTCACAATGAGAAAGTTGCTGGACCTGCCATTACATGTCACGTGATTCACTCACATTTAGCCAAAGACTGATTCGACTGTTTTTTACAGTTTAAATGTGGGGATAAAACCGTCTTTTTTACTTGTATAAAATGACATATTAAATAACTAATTTTCAGCATTTCAAATACAAACTCTTAGTATTGTGTTACGATTTTTTTTCTGTCCAGCAAAATACAAATTACAAAATGCTCAAAAGTATTTCACGTATTTCAAATACATTTAATTAACACACTGGCCATCTCACCTGCACCTACTATGAAAAAGGTGACATTACGTGTATGATTTTGCATCAGTTAATGTCTCTTTCACCTATAGTACTATCATTATAACATTACATGTTTATGGGTCAGCTATACATTAAATCACAATGGTTGCAAAATCAAAAGTTGAACTCCAGCCACACTGCCCTGTACGAGGGGTCCTCAGTGAAGCCCAGGTTTTTGAAGAGCTTATAGGAGGCCTTGTTCTCCTCTTCTATAAAGCAGTACACTGGGTAGCCCTCAGCGAAGAGTCTCTTGGCCATGGTGCCGATCAGGACTTTGGCGTAGCCTTTCCCTCTGTGCTCTGGCAGAGTGTACAATAATCCCATAGCGCAGTAATCATACACCAGAATCCAGGAGAGCGGCTGACCCTGGCCGTCAGTGATGCAGCATGACGGGAAGTTGCTGATCAGTTTTGTAACTAATTTGTGACCCTTCTCATCTCCTCCAAACTTCCAGGTTTTATTCACCAAGTCAACGTGGGAAAGGTTAAGAGATGAAATCCTTGATTCAAGCTCACTGTAGAGAGACAGATTATGATAAACTTCATCTGAGCGAAGAAACAATGTTATTTAAATTTTCACTGATGCAGATTTTAGGGAAATATGTATCCTTACAGTACATTTTTATGATTTGACTATACCTGTCAACTGCTGGTGTGAGCAGACTGCTGCTGTCTGGAAAATACAGAAGATGCACCATAGTAAAGCTGCGGTTGTTAACTCCTCTGTCAGCAGACACTTGTTTGATCATGGGGATATGGGAGCTGTCAAATCCTGTGGGACAATGATTCACACATTAATACCATTTTCCTCACTAAGTATGACACTTAAGGCTTACATGAAATACCTTGCCAAAGACTGACTGGAAAGATCCTGTTGCATAAAGCTGCAGAGCAATCATTCATTGTAACGGGGCTGGTTGGGTGATCCAACACCAGACGGTCACAATCATAAATTGACTTTCAGTCAAATTTATAGTGCAAAATCAATTGTTCATCATTAAGTGTGTCCATTGGTTTCTTAAAATGCCTTAATTTTTCTCATTTATCTCCATAAACTCTGCCATGTTGTGGTTAAGGTGGGGTCAGAGGTACTTTATGTCCTTACTTTGGTTACTAAGGTCCTCTGTGCAACGGTTTAACAAACTCTAGGCAATGCCTTAAGTGTAAGACCAAGATAACTAGAAGAGCATAAATCCTTAGGTAAACAGTTTAAAGAAACCTTAAGGAGAAGCTTTGAGGATGCTTTATGCGACCAATTTTATATATCATGTGATATACATTTTCGTCAGCGATACATTAATGTCTAACAACCATTTCACTGTTGGCTGTTTGAGGTTGAGTTCAAGTGTAGTTCCATAATAACATATGCTATTTTATGTTTGTCATACTGTATGTTCTGTGAAATCTTATTTTAGAGTAATGGTACCGTTCTTAAGCATTCCCATTTTGGTTAGCCCTCTGTTGGGGTACCTAGCACACAGATCTGGTACTTAAAGTTGGAGCTGTGAACACTGCAGTCCGTTGATTGGTCAATAGCGGACGGTCACTCTGCTCAGGGCTGAGTTGTGGCTGGTTTTGAGGCTCATATATCCACTGTTCATACTGTGGAGTTTTATTAGTAAACTATAAGTATAAAATGAAAGGATGTTTCAGTGTTTGGTGGAAAACGGGACTTTACTCTACAGCACAAGACACCACTTCAAAATAGAAGCTTGAAACGCTCTCGAGTCACTTGCGGCCCATTCAGAATGGACCTGCGACCCACTTTTGGACCACGACCTACAAGCTGGGAACCACTGCATTAAAATATGTTTCTGAAAACATGAGGTGAGGGACAGAGATACAATAACAGAATCTTCATATTTGATCAGTGCTGCCTCGTTTGAATTCAGCTCATGAGCAGTTATTGACATGAATGACAGCTGTATTGGAGTGTCCTTGGCTCTGATTGGTTGTTCTCTTTCACATGCAATAAGGCCTTTAGAAGCTACAAGGTAATAAAGTAGGCAGAGGAACATGATTTTTTTTCTAATTCAGTGCTGTGTGAATACAGTGACAGTTTCAGCTAGTATGATTTTTTTTAAATCACAGTTACCAACCACAGCTTTAAGTGGTGTTCCCCTTTAAGTGCGGCACTGTTACATGATGAACACTTGCTGGTAGTCAAGTTACACCGCTGCAAACTGCTGCCTGCTCTGCAGTGATCTAAACTCACCTCCGATAATAAAATAAGAGCTCCAGTCAATTGCATCCTCCTCTGACAGCATTCTCCTTAAACTCTGTTCATCCGTGCTGTAGTATGACACCTTCTGCATGAACTCTAGGGAGCGCTTGTTCTGCAAAATAAACGCGACATCTAGCAATCACGGCACACACATGTAAAACCAATGGAAGTTTAGATTGTATCTAATTCTCCAATTGCATTTGAACTAACCTTGGGGTCAGGCCGGCAAATTACGACCTTAAAATCAGGCCACGTATCAACAAGTACCTCCAGGGTGCTCGGTTTGTTCCTGTTGATCCCATATAGGAAACCATATACCTAAACACACAATAAGTTTAGAGCCACAGTAGCTTATATAACAACGCGATAACATGCATATTGAGGAGTGTAGTTTCAAAGGCTCGCAGCCGTCTACCTTTATGCTCTTTGGTAAGTGTTTCTGCAGAACTCCTTCAGCGATCTGCAGCTCTTCCTTGTTTAAAGCCTTCATGTTTCGGGAGTTAAGAGTCTTTAATGGCTCAGTTTCCCCTTCCTGACCGCTTAAACTCCTCTGTTCTAATAAAAAAAAGCTCTCCGCCTTGATAAATCATTGACAGCCGATCACCGCAGGTCGTTAGCTGCCTTCAGACGATAAGAAATGTGCTGATCGCTCAGAGCGAAGTGGGGCAGCGTGTGTGTGTGTGTGTCTGGCTGACCGTGTCTACAGTAGGTTATATGACACCATGGGTGTAGATTCTGCAGGGATCACATAGGCATGCCCCGCATATTTCAACATATCCACCTGAGACCAAAACTTTTGTTTGGTATGCATTTTTAATTTCTCCTAGCTTTTTGGGATCAGCCGGACATGATAGGCTAAGTGTAAAAAACGAATGACTCTTAATGACAATAAGTCCAAATGTCCTCAATCAAGACAATAATAAAGTCCCAAAGTCCATAAACGAGACATTAATAAAGTTCCAAAGTCCGCATTTGAGACAATAAAATCACAATGTTTAAAACGTGACAATTAAGTCCCAATGTCCTCAAATGAGACAGTAATTAAGTCCAAATGTCCTCAGATGAGACGATAATAAAATCCCAATGTCTTCATACAAGTATGTCCTAGTTAACAATGTCACAGCTCTTTACTGTTGCTAAAATTGGTCAAATGTGTTGCCATATGAAACAACAAACATTTCAATCACTGGATTCCATCAGGTTTTGAACCTTGTTCTCTTTTGCACCAAGATCGGCTGCAGACTGACTTTGCAGAGATGGCTGTCATCTTGTTTTTACACGAATTAGTGTATTGTGCTCTTACTGCCACTAGATGGCACAAAAACGTGTCCACGAACAAGGACTACAGGTCTAAGTTAAAGGGATAGTGCACCCATGGGTGCAGATCTGATGACAAGTTTGGGGGGGACACAATCAGTTGTGATTTTTTTTTAATTGCACGCGTGCAAATCATGCCCACAGAGCGCTTGAGATTGCCAGCATATTTCACGATTTCATAGAGGCTCATCACCATCACCAAGTCATTCAAAAAGCACTACAAAGAGAATCATATGCTTACCTTTACTGTTTATTTCTCTTAAACAGCCAGTAGTACATGGAACCAGCCATCACCCTCCTTTTCACTGCTTCGCTGTTAGTTAATGCTACTTCTAGTTTCAGGGTCTCAGGCATGTTATGTCCACTCACGTTCTCATCTCTCGCCTCTCACGGATTCCCATTTCTCCTCATCATCTTCCCTTTCTCCCAGTATATAGGACTACTGTATACATTTGTTCAATTTCAATCATTTAAGCTATTTAGAATTGGGGGGGACAGTTTGTGTTTTTCAGAATTTGGGGGGGACATGTCCCCCCCGTCCCCCCCGGGATCTGCACCCATGAGTGCACCCAAAAATGAAAATTCAGCCATTATCTACTCACCCATCTGCCGACAGAGGCCCTGGTGAAGTTTTAGAGTGCTCACATCCCTTGCGGAGATTGGCGGGGGGAGCGGCTAGCACACCTAATGGCAGATGGCGCCCCAGACTAACGTCCAAGAACACAAAATTGAAACCACAAAATATCTCCAACATGCTCATCCATAGTGATCCAAGTGTCCTGAAGCCACGACAAAAAAAGTTGTTGAGAGAAGTCATATGAACTGTTTTTAGCCTCACTGTAGCCTGTAGCTCTGACTGCTTCTCTTGTGCTCCACGGGTTAGGGTTAGGGTTAGGGTTATCCCTTTAATGAAGTATAAGGTCAAGTAAACCTGTAACTTGATGTCCTCATATAAGGACACAGGGTCTCAGGAGGTTATGCATTTTTCTCCCCCAATAAAAATATGACAGTAGCAGGGGTCTTTTTTTTTTTTTTTTTTTTACAAAAGATATTTGCACCGTAATTTGATTGGGAAAAGGCATAAATTGGTGCATAAAAAACCACCAGAATGCAGAAAATTGTCTCTAGATTCAGGAGAATTTAGAGGCTTGTAGTTGAGGATTGCAGATTGCAACCAGCTCATACTTCTACTGATTGTAATTTCCTGTCATTTGTTTAAGAGGTTTTGACCAGGAGCTGAATTATCTGCAGAGGTGTCGTCCTCTCTAAAAC
This sequence comes from Epinephelus fuscoguttatus, assembly GCF_011397635.1. Classification (NCBI taxonomy): domain Eukaryota; kingdom Metazoa; phylum Chordata; class Actinopteri; order Perciformes; family Serranidae; genus Epinephelus; species Epinephelus fuscoguttatus. Next base: position 26,501,029 of record NC_064767.1, read on the forward strand.
AAATGGACCAGATGATTAAAATTGGTGAAGCAACAAATAAAGCGGGTTCATGCTATGAATAAGTTTTCCATGCTATTTGGCCTGTCACAGACAGGCCACTCGCTCCACACCTGCCATGTGTTCCTACATTTTCTCCCTGATACCTTATTGTGTGCTTACCTTTTTTTGGATCCAGACATTCAGGATGTTTTTATGGTCAGCTGAATTATTCGCAGAGGTCTCCTCCTCCCCAAAACAAACCTTTTCTTTGATAACTTAAGATCCAGATGTTCAGGAAGTTTTAACTGGGAGCCGAATTATCTGCAGACATCTCTCCCTCTTCAAAACAAATAGACCCGATTATTCAAACCGGTAAAAACACTGAATAAAGCAGTTTCACATTGAAAAATAGATTTTAACAATTCAGTTTTTAAAATGCTCTTATAGTGGAGGAGCTGTTAACTACAGTGGCTGACATGAAGGCGTGATTGACCCTATCTATAGCTAGTGTTTAGTTTGTCCATTGTGGGCTACTGTAGAAACATGGTGGTGCAACCATAGATGTATAAATGTAGATATAAGCAGCTCATTCTAAGGTAATGAAAACACTACGATTCTTATTTTCAGGTGATTATACACTTGAGTAAACATACTTATCATATTTCATTTCTGCCAATATATTCCCCTAAATCCTACACACTGGACCTTTAAGTGTTTAAATTTTCTGGTAAACTATCCATTCCATATATGTGTGTGTGTCCCTGTTGAAATGAAACCTGTGCCCTTGTATGAGATCTACTTGGTATATGTATCTATTGTGTCCACTACTCAAACAGAAAAATATGGGCTCCCTGCCTCGAGAAAGAGCTTTTGTTATTTTTCTTTAAACCCAAATTGTATTTGTATAACCCAAATATATAGATTTTGAGCATCGAACACTTAATTTCTTGCATTCTGGGAAATTAATTTATGGTGTAATTGTTTTTTAATTTTCTCAAACCATACCTTTCAGAGCATCCATACCCTTACTGGCCAATGACAGATGAGAAAAAACAACACACACAAAACAAACTTTTCTGTACTCTTTCCAAACATAACAGAACATCAAGCTGAGGTTGGGATAGCGAAAGATGAATACCTGTATGTATTTACCACATGGACACATTCATTTAAATTCACGTGCTGCTTTAATTTTCATTTCATTTTAAAAAGCTGTGTTTTTTAAAAAGCTTAATCAACAGTTCAATCACAATTATTAGTTATTTGCTTGGTTTAGCACTTATGCATTAGAAAGTTACTCCTCTAAAAGTAAATGAACCTTTACATTTTTAAACTGTAAAGGTTATTTTAAAACACAGTGACTGTCAAAGGATATTCAATCTAGCATACAGCACTGTGGCATAGGCAGAAAAGGGACGTTTACTACTTTTGTGGTTCGACTACAGGGAAGTACATATTAATCTGAATGAAGGTTATTTTGCAAACAGCGCCAAGACTCGAGATTTCCCTCGCAGTTCTCTTTCTAGCACTCCTGCTTCGTCAACTGGATGTCATTCAACCATGGTCTGCTCCACACTGTGAATGTGCACTGGTATGGCTGAGGAAGAAAACATTAAATGAGCATGATTACTTAAGATTTCATTGAAATTAAGTCCACTTATCATTTATCATTAATAGGTTAATGGTAATTTATTTGTTAAACTTAGTCCTCTGGTTAAAAGTGACTATGGTTCAACATCTTTGCTAGTCACTTCCCCTCGCTTCACACACCACTCTCACTTCCAACTTCTCTCAGGGGGAACAGCAACAAACCAAGCTTGATCAAAGAGGGGAAGTATAAACTTGTTTCACAATCTGATAGTTTATGGTGTACTGCTGAAGAGAGAAGTACAAGTCAGCTGTGTGACCTGTAAACATTATGTCTAATGGTTATAGCCTCATGTTAACGTCATTACCCGAGCCAATTCTGGGTTTTGGTGGATGGCGCACACTTCATTTGCACTGCCCTTTCTGCAGGGGGTCTTCGCCATTTTCACAGTTATGACGTAGTTCATGCCAGCAACCACCTGTGAGGAGAAGAGAGGGAATGGTGGAAAAACAGATCAATGTTAAACTTCATGGTAAAGCACTGTAGCAATCTGACAGTAGATTTCAGGTAAATGCAAAATTAAGGCAAAAGTGGTGGCCTTTATATGAACACATTCCCCAAATATTAACCCTTAAGGAACAGTTCAGCCCCAAATCCAAAATACTTTTTTTTTTCCGCTTACCTGAAATGCTATTCAAAAATGTGGATTGTTTTGGTGTGAGTTGCCATGTGTCAGCAAAAACAACCAGAGATGTTTGCCTTTTCTTTAATATAATGGAACTAGATGCAACTGTATTCAAGAGAAGTCGGACACTCTACAGTCAGTTTTTGGGGGGGTGAACTCTCCGTTTAAGCTTATCTTTGTATCAGTCAAATACCAACATACTCCACACCAAAACACAAAATGATCTGGTACAGCAACATGTTAGCCCTCTTTTAAGTTTCAAGAAGGGTACACAATTACTTAAAAATAATGACCTGATCTGCAGAAGAAAAAAAAATCTTGAGAAATGTGTGAAGAACAGGGACTGGTTGCACAAAACACCTTAAGTTTTCTCCTTAAGTATGACACTTAGGCTAAAGCTTCATTTCTCCTCAGCTGAGGGACACAGTTGCACATAATCCCTTTAAAGGTTTCCTTAGTTAAGGAAAAACGAAGTCAGTCAAATTTTAAGTTTAAAATCAAAAGTGTATTCATTGGGTTCTCCTGGTCGCAGGAGAACCCGCAGGAGAACTTACTTACTTACTCATCTCCATAAACTTGGTCATGCTGTAGTTAAAATAGAGTTGGAGATACCTTAATTTTTTATTTATTACTATTTTTTTTAAATCTTGCTTTAAGGTCATTTGTGTAACAGTCTAGGGATCCCTTAAGTATAAGACCAAGACAAGGAGAAAGCCATAAAAACATAGGTCAACATTTTAAAGAAACCCTTAGGAGAAGATTAAGGGTGTTTTCTGCGAGGGATTAAATTTGAAAAAACCTTAACTAAGACTTTCAGGAGGAACTTATGGTGTTTTGTGCAGCCGGCCCCAGGTATGTAGAGACACCGGATGGGATTTGATTGGATTATGTTGTTTTGTTTGTTTGTTTCTCTCTGTTGAAAACTGTGAATTCAGCTGATCATGGACATGAGGACATTCTTGTATAGTTATGAATCAAGTGTAATTATTAATCAAAAATATATGTATATACTGTAATCAAGGGCTACAAATTCAGCCAGACATATATATTCAAGTGTGGGTGGGACTTGTGTGTGTGAGCCATTACCAGTATAAGATTTGTCATGTTTGATTATGGTGTTTGCATTCCAAAGGGCGAGACATGTTACGTCATTGCCAAACCCCAAATTACCTCTAGGATCGATGCACCTGGGGTATAAATAAAGAGACAACTCACTGCTCACAGTCATGTGACTTAAGGGTGGCGTCGGAGTAAAAAAAATTAAACATGTAATGTGTACAGGCCTCACGGGCCCACAGTCACAGTTAATGGCTGCTGTCACACCGCAACGTACATGTAAACTGGAGTCTTGGCTTTACAAGCTCAGTGAAATGAAGTCTAGACATTCACAAGTCCAAATGAAACGCTAGGCCACTGACCTGTCTCTGAACCTTGATCACTTCTGCCACCTGGCTGAGGTACACGTCGTTGCTGGCTTTGTTGTGTTGGACGACGGAGAAGTTGAGGGCATTCATCGCGCCTTCGTCAGTGTTGTAGTCTACGTCTTGAAACCCCCCGACTAACTTTTCCCCTGATCCGATGGCGATAACCGCCGCGAGAACGAGGAGGACAATCTTCCACATCGTGTTTCAGTAACAACGAACTCAATTCAACAAAACAAGCTGCGCGTTTCCTCCCTGTTATATAAACAACGACGTCACGGCTGTTCGTGCGCGGTGAGTGACACATCTCTCAGCCAATCAACAACCTCTCCAACACAAGCCCTCCCACAACGAGCCAGTTCTCGCTTCACCAGACAGTCGCGAGTGTGTTCGTTTTTAACACCTCTCAATCCCGCAGTCTCCCTTTCTACTTTGCAATTCTAACATTTCCTAAAGGCACACTTAAGAGGAGGTAAACAAGGTTGTTGACAGGCATGGCGGCTGGGTTTTAACGTGCTTGTGCGCAACTTTTGAAGTGCGGAAACATTTTTGACTTCTGTCCCAGCGCAGGTAGGTCCAAAATAATCACCTGCGTGGGCGCTCACCTTTGGAATTGCACAATGCAACGACTGCAGGTTTTGAAGTAAGTAGGCCTTTATGAGCTTTTGCTCAAACTTTATCTAGATAAATATCTGTAATTACATCAGAGCTATGATTGTCCCCAGTGAGTTTCCCCCCTCATATTTTCCCCCACACTTTGCAGGCAAACTTTTTGTGGCTTGGATGTCTTCCAGCAGCAGCTCCTAATAGGCTCAGCCGTGGCAGCAGGGGGGATACTGGCATACATGGTGTACAAAAGAAGACAAGTCAAAAGCATTCCTCTTGGTGAAGGATGGTGGGGAGCAGGGAAGAAGCCCCTGACAACGGATGATGAGTTGGAGATACCTTAATTTTTTATTTATTACTATTTTTTTTAAATCTTGCTTTAAGGTCATTTGTGTAACAGTCTAGGGATCCCTTAAGTATAAGACCAAGACAAGGAGAAAGCCATAAAAACATAGGTCAACATTTTAAAGAAACCCTTAGGAGAAGATTAAGGGTGTTTTCTGCGAGGGATTAAATTTGAAAAAACCTTAACTAAGACTTTCAGGAGGAACTTATGGTGTTTTGTGCAGCCGGCCCCATGTATGTAGAGACACCGGATGGGATTTGATTGGATTATGTTGTTTTGTTTGTTTGTTTCTCTCTGTTGAAAACTGTGAATTCAGCTGATCATGGACATGAGGACATTCTTGTATAGTTATGAATCAAGTGTAATTATTAATCAAAAATATATGTATATACTGTAATCAAGGGCTACAAATTCAGCCAGACATATATATTCAAGTGTGGGTGGGACTTGTGTGTGTGAGCCATTACCAGTATAAGATTTGTCATGTTTGATTATGGTGTTTGCATTCCAAAGGGCGAGACATGTTACGTCATTGCCAAACCCCAAATTACCTCTAGGATCGATGCACCTGGGGTATAAATAAAGAGACAACTCACTGCTCACAGTCATGTGACTTAAGGGTGGCGTCGGAGTAAAAAAAATTAAACATGTAATGTGTACAGGCCTCACGGGCCCACAGTCACAGTTAATGGCTGCTGTCACACCGCAACGTACATGTAAACTGGAGTCTTGGCTTTACAAGCTCAGTGAAATGAAGTCTAGACATTCACAAGTCCAAATGAAACGCTAGGCCACTGACCTGTCTCTGAACCTTGATCACTTCTGCCACCTGGCTGAGGTACACGTCGTTGCTGGCTCTGTTGTGTTGGACGACGGAGAAGTTGAGGGCATTCATCGCGCCTTCGTCAGTGTTGTAGTCTACGTCTTGAAACCCCCCGATTAACTTTTCCCCTGATCCGATGGCGATAACCGCCGCGAGAACGAGGAGGACAATCTTCCACATCGTGTTTCAGTAACAACGAACTCAATTCAACAAAACAAGCTGCGCGTTTCCTCCCTGTTATATAAACAACGACGTCACGGCTGTTCGTGCGCGGTGAGTGACACATCTCTCAGCCAATCAACAACCTCTCCAACACAAGCCCCTCCCACAACGAGCCAGTTCTCGCTTCACCAGACAGTCGCGAGTGTGTTCGTTTTTAACACCTCTCAATCCCGCAGTCTCCCTTTCTACTTTGCAATTCTAACATTTCCTAAAGGCACACTTAAGAGGAGGTAAACAAGGTTGTTGACAGGCATGGCGGCTGGGTTTTAACGTGCTTGTGCGCAACTTTTGAAGTGCGGAAACATTTTTGACTTCTGTCCCAGCGCAGGTAGGTCCAAAATAATCACCTGCGTGGGCGCTCACCTTTGGAATTGCACAATGCAACGACTGCAGGTTTTGAAGTAAGTAGGCCTTTATGAGCTTTTGCTCAAACTTTATCTAGATAAATATCTGTAATTACATCAGAGCTATGATTGTCCCCAGTGAGTTTCCCCCCTCATATTTTCCCCCACACTTTGCAGGCAAACTTTTTGTGGCTTGGATGTCTTCCAGCAGCAGCTCCTAATAGGCTCAGCCGTGGCAGCAGGGGGGATACTGGCATACATGGTGTACAAAAGAAGACAAGTCAAAAGCATTCCTCTTGGTGAAGGATGGTGGGGAGCAGGGAAGAAGCCCCTGACAACGGATGATAAGATCTATCCCTTCAAAGTGCAAACCTCAGATATGGAGATCAAGGTCCTTTTTGAGCTGTTCAGTAACTTTTCATCATCAGTAATCAAAAGTGTGTAGTAACCTATAGTGCTTTTATTCAACAGGATCTTTATGAGCGCATTGACAAAACCCGCTTCACTGACCCTTTAGAAGATAGCTGCTTCCACTATGGCTTCAGTTCCACTTATCTTAGGAAAGTGGTTTCCTATTGGAGACACGAGTTTGACTGGAAAAAGCAGGTGGCAGTGCTTAACAAGTATCCACACTACAAAACTAAAATAGAAGGTACACAGCCCCGAGCAGAGTCAAAGTGGTTTGCTTTGTTTGAAGAGTAATCACTACATGCACTTTCTTTTTTCTGTCTGCACACCAATGCGTGTGCTTTAATGCAGGACTGGATGTGCACTTCATCCACGTGCGACCACCGTACCGCGAGAATCAGAAGGTTCTGCCTCTCATGCTCGTTCACGGCTGGCCCGGCTCCTTCTATGAGTTCTACAAGATCATGCCACTTCTCACAGAGAACCAGAGTGGCATCGCGTTTGAGGTCATATGCCCGTCCATCCCTGGCTACGGTTTCTCAGACGCCCCTCGCAAACAAGGTAGACGATTCTCAATAAATCTGTATGTGTTTAAGTTTGAGCAGCAGATGTTTACAGATGATTTTCCTGTGTCTATTCAGGATTTGACAGTCTCGCTGCTGCCCGAGTTTTCCTGACACTGATGGAACGTTTGGGATTCTCCCAGTTCTATCTGCAGGGAGGGGACTGGGGCTCTCTAATCACCACCAACATGGCACAGATGAAGCCTCAGTAAGACAGCAAAACAAGCTCTTGCAAACAAGTTATCATCGCAGTGGAATTTCCACCACCCACTTGTTTTTTTTTTTTAAAGGGAGTATTGTGAAACAGTGCTTGCTGTGTGCAAAGTGCAGAATTGACCAAAGCTGCTGACACTGCAAATTCCTGGATTGTCAGCTCAAATTAAGGACAGTTTTCCAAAAAGAAAAACATGATAAAAACTTGCGTAATAGCTGCAAATCTGTTTTTAATATAGAAATGTTGTAAGACCTGAAAGCTTCGATAACATTGACTTTTTTTTTTTTTACTTTTTTTTCCAGGTGTGTGAAAGGTCTCCACTTAAACATGTTTATGTCAACAAGGGGGTTCAAAATTTTGTTGTCCCTCATGATTGGTCCTTATCTGCCCTTCCTGGTGGGCTTAACTCGGGAAGACGTTCGCCGGTTGTTCCCTTACTTTGAAAAGAATGTCTGGGACATCCTGAGGGAAACAGGCTACTTACACATCCAGGCCACTAAACCAGACACTGCAGGTGGGGACATACACAACCAGGAAACATAGTCTGAGGGTGTTATTGTCACTGTTTATAGGGCAGAGGAACCGCCTAAAACAAGCAAACTACTCCTACTATTTTGTAGTCTCAGTACGCAAATATTCCAGCTGTTAATGTCTCTTAAATTGTGGTTACAGGCTGTGGAGTGAATGACTCTCCTGTAGGCTTGGCGGCCTACATCATGGAGAAGTTCTCCACCTGGACTGATCTAAAGAACAGAGATCTGGTGGATGGTGGCCTGGACAGGTACAAGAGGAAATTCAGTTTTGCCTTTTTTGCTATTTCCAGCCTAGAGATGATACAATAGATTCAGCAAGGTTGCTGGCTGTAATTATAAATGTCTACATCTGTGCAGGAAGTTCAGCCTGGATGAGCTCTTGACAAATGTCATGATCTACTGGACCACAGGCTCTATCATCTCCTCCATGCGCTTCTACAAAGAGAACTTCAAGAGCAACCCTGACAAAAGAGTGGATGCAAAGTATGTGCCCAAATGCTCATACTGTCAAGACATATCAATATCATGTTTTAACTCTGATAGAGTTTCCCATTTTGTTTTAGGACAGGAATATTTGTGCCCACTGGACTTGCAGCGTTCCCTGGGGAGCTGATGCACTGCCCTAAGTCATGGGCATCAATTAGGTATCGAAACATCTACTCCTACACTTTCATGCCTCGAGGTGGTCACTTTGCTGCCTTTGAGGAGCCCCAGCTGCTAGCTGAAGATATTTTCCAGTTTGTCAAAAAAGTGGAGTTCAGCCTCAGACAAATGTAATTACGGTACATCTGTTCTTTATTATTGCAGCTGTGTTTCTGTGATTGGTCATTCCAAATAGGACACAAATCCTTGCTACTAAGATTGTGTTCACGCTACAATCATTTCATTGATGGATTGCCTCCAAAATTGCAGCACTGTGAAAAATCTTTTTCAGATTTCAATACATGTAAACATAAACACAGATGATACTGGCACTCCAATGTATCCAAAGATTGGATTAGAGAAAGCACTATAATGCAGTAAACCTTTTCAGTTATGCCTATTAAAAACATATTTCACCAATATTATGTGTGCTGTGCTGTGTTTAACATCCTTAAAAATTAGTGATATTTTATGCAAAACATGTAAAACATTATTCATAAATATAAACAATGCACAATGTTGTCATAGATTTAATACTAACAAAGCCTCAGAAGACTGCAATACACTACACTGCTTGAGTCAAAAAACCAACTATTGTTTTAGGTGACACTTTTAATTTCAAGTAGAAAAAAATGGAACTCATAATTCATTAAAATATGGACAATTCAATTCAAAATTCAAGTTCAAAATTCACATTAACCACCATTAAAATGTTATTGTACTGTAGTATACATGCTCCAGATAAAGAGCTCCAAGCTCAGATTATGTGCTCCCCAACTGTCTGGGTCATTTGCCAAAGCCCTTGATAGTCATTGGAGCCTGAAACCACACATAATCCTGCCAGTCTGACCCCTGTGCCCTTGATTCCTTACAGGTGCTGGGATCAGTAGACAGAGCTATAGTTTGGTTCTTTACACGGGTTGGCACTTTAAATTGCAGTTTAGGGCGGAACCAACCTACACCGCAATCCCTGTGAGCCAGTGCCATAACTGTGGTAGGCATTAAACGAACGGGTCTGGTGTCAGACAAAAGGTCAGCCACAAAAAGAGTACGGAAGAGTTGCCTTAAGCATGAGGACACCCGTAGACACTGCTCACCACCAGCCAATACCAGAGCCTCCATGTTGATCTCATACAGCTCTTTGGGGAGGACGAGGGAGCCACCCATCAGCAGCAGCACACGGGGCACCTTGCTAAGGGAAAAAAGCACCTCCAGCTGCTGCAGCACCTCCTCTAGCTCCTGAAGAGTCTGTTGACACTTGCGCCCGTCCATGTCTGCAGACTGCGGCGGCCTCCGACTCACTGTGTCTTTATCCTGAAAAGTAAAACATTCAGCAAACATATTTAGTTAATCTCAAATCCACAGTCTTCATTTATGAGCATTTGTACACTATGCTTGCACACTTCATTTTCCCCTTCACCTGCATTGTGGCTTGCTGTTTCTTCTGGGAGTAAACCAGCTGGTCGTACGTCATGGGCAGTTGCTGTCTCTGGTAGAGAACGCACTTGAGGATCTCACTGACGAAGCGGCAGCAGCCTTCCTGAGTCACAGTGCCAGGGAAAACCACGTTCACACGGCCTTCCTCCCGCGCTCTTCTCATCACCTCAGAATCACTGTCCTCTCTGTCACTGTGTTGTTTACTGGCAGTCACGCTGGAATCCGACAAAGTCCTCTGACCAGAAGTGTCCTCGTCTTGGGTGTTTTCTGTCCAAATGCAGACCACAGTAATGTCATTAGGGTGAGCAATAGGCCTGTTTTGCTCAATTTTAGCTAGTTAAATAATTAAATCTAGCAGGGCCAGTGTTCTAATACAGCCATTGTCCCCATTTTCCCCCTAAACTTAACATAAAGTTACTGCCTGGCTGAGGTGGAAGAATGACTCAGATCCTCTACTTAAGCATAATAAACAATCCTGCACTCAAAGGTTTGCTTAAATGGAAACTGCAGCCTTTTTCAGAATTCATACATGTAGAGAAGCACAATAATATCGGCATGTCATCGGAATCAGCCAAAATGCTGATAATATTGGTACATCATCGGTATTGGCCAATATGTTTTTTAATGTTGCACAATGAATAAATGTTACATACATTGAAAAGCATATCTCATGTCTCCATCTGCTGGTGGGCCATTAGGATAAGAGTATGCATGCATAATATGATGTTAATTCCACCACAGAAGAGACTTAATGATCACTAAGATTAGCTGGTAAAAAAGTGGATATATTGATACTGGTATTGCTTATCAGCCTAATAAGTTGTTATATATTGGCATATTGGATATCAGCAAAAAATCCAATATCAGGCATCCTTACGTACATGTTATTCCTATGGTCTCACAGTATTAGATCATAGTAATTATATAATATTAGTAAGCGTGAACCTCTCTTTCCCAAATCAACAGTTATGAGGTCTGGAGCTGCTTCATAGACAATCAATGGTGAAAAATATAATAGATGACACTGAGAGCACCCAGAGGAATGTTCTGAGTATATAGGTACATCTTCTGTTTCAGAACTGAGAACACTACAATATAAGATTTTTTATTGTCAGTGGAGCAGCTCCCTATACTTTGACATCACAAGTTTGAAACTATCATATCTGGTTTCTGGCTTTGAAAGAAGGTAGCTCATGTTCACTAATATTGATTGAACTTTCCTTGGCTATGAAAATAACATATTGGTATACTTAATTTTGGTGGTGTTTCCCTTTAAGTGCAAATTAATACAGTATTACATAATTAATACAGTATGTGAGTGTGAGTTACAGAGACATTTTAAAATGGATTACCTGCCAAGTATGGAACATTTTAAAAGTAGGATTAAGGACTATTTGAGTACTAAATGCACATGTCCTGTTACTGAGCGCTGCTGGTGATTACTGTCTTGAAGTGAATTGCCAACTGTTTTGTAACTGTTTGTTTCATGTTGTCTGTTTTAACCTATTGTGTTTTTTTTTAGTGCAACTATTATGCTGCTGTCTTGGCCAGGACTCCCTTGCAAAAGAGTTTCTGAATCTCAATGGGACTATTTCCTGGTAAAATAAAGGTTAAAATAAAAAAAATAAAAAAAATTATATCAGGGTATACTGGATTATAACTATTGATGCCTTCAAGTGTAAGCAGCATTTTAATACAGCTGGTTAGGATGGGGCTCATGTTATCTACTATATATACACTGCTGGATAGTGTAATCGTATTTGCTTTGTTGATACTAATGTTTTGTTAGCAGAATAAGATAAATATGTCTGTAAAGTAACTTGAGAATAGTAAATCATGTCCATTATAGTTTCCCAGAGTGCAGAATGACATCTTTAAATGTCTTGTTTTGACCAAAACAATAATCCAAAACTCTAAGATATTCAGTTTACCATGTTAAAAAACAGAGAAGCTACAAATAAAAAGAATTAAGACACCGGACACTATGTTTATAACCTATCACATCACACTCATCTGCCATGCTGGATCTGAGAAACGTCTAACAGTTAGGAAATGTGTTTTAACGTCCCCACTGGAAAACATGGATACCCACACCGGTAACCAACCTGGAGTGCTGCTTGTGGAGGACATAATGATGTTTTCCTTGTCTTCAGTGTTAATCACACTATGCTGTTTTGAGTTGAGTCGATTTTCAGTGGAGGCATCTTTCAATTCCGTTTCATTTTTCGCTTTTACGCTTGTGTTTACGGCCCGTGGTGAAAGCTGTTCGGCTACTTCCGCAGACGGTCGGTGCGAGTTTGAGTCTTCGGGAACATTTTGTAACGACAGGACTTTACAGGTCATATTCGGCTCTGACGGAAACGACAGGCGCCTCGTTATCCCGGTGTCTCCGCCGGTAATAGTGGACGTATGTTCCGCGCATTCTGAGTTAGATGTTAGCTTTATTATATTAGAGTCTTCTGCCATGATTTTGAATGTCCCCGCCGGGTGTTGGCCGCACTGCATCATGGGAAACGTGGAACGACAGCAACGCCGTGTTCAGGCTACATTGAAATATTCGAAAAACAAACTTCCCCGACTAAAGTACTGTTCCTCCGACTGTTATGTCCAAAACAGTAAATCAGAAATGTGTTAATTCTCGCAGGTGTAAAGGTTTGGTTTGTAGGTTTTTCATGGCTTTCACAGTTTGCTGAATTTTGAACGTCACTGAATAAATAATATTATTTCGAATGAGACATTAAATTAACCGCTTTAATTGTTCATTTTTTTTCAACAGACCCAACACTAAAGGTATTAGCAAATATAACAACACAGACTACAAGCTTACATCACTTTTCAGATAATTTTAGTCAACGTTTGACGGCCTAAAATCGCTTTTACCACGAGACCAATAAGCGGAACAACTTGGCGATGTTTCAAGCCCTGCTGTCGGGTTTTTTTCCCCGTGAGTGTCAAATGCAGCATATTGACAGACATATTCAAATCAGTGGACACATTAGATACATGTTGATTTCAATACAGTGGGTTTATTGATTAGAAACTCCAAATACAATTTAAAGTTAAGTGTGTAAAATCTGGTTGAGTCACTTTCCATTTGTGAGTGGATACATTTACAAAGTTATGTTTTTAGATAAACAGAAAATGAGACATCTGCCTGTAAATTGAGTGCAAAAACAGGGTGTCTACAGGTATCGGACGCTTATGGCATTTTCAAGATCATTATATCCGAATTTAACACTAATTTCTGGAGAATCCATCTTTTTCTTATTCAAGCATTGCAGGTAAGTATCAAGGTATGCAGTCCAGTGTAGATGTAGGCGTTATGTAGGGACATAGTTAACAGAGTAAGTCAGGCTAATCTACATTTTGCCAACAGATAAATATAGAATGAAAAGACACACTTAGATTTAGTGGTAGTATTAAAGATCTGAAAAATTAGAAATATGGACTTTAAATAAATAAATGGATGAATGAAATTAAATAGAAATGTTCATGGCAATTAAGACCTCGCGAATTCACACTCAAGATTATTTAAATACCTGCAGGCACCCTGAATATATCAAAATAAGTATAATAACATAATAAATAATAAAAGGGATTGAGCAAATATAAAAAATGTATTAAGTCGCAGGCTACTACACCCTAGTGGCCAATTTGTGTAGTGCGCCGAGAAAGGCAGCAACAGGCCCCAGGTGTGATAATTAGGTGTGAAATTACGCGGCCTTGATGTTCACGCGGATGTCTTCACGCGAAAGGTGGACTTCTTTTTCAAAGCAGGAGAAAACCGGCTGAGAAAACTGTCTGTTTAATGTGTTGTGTCTGATTTTGATCAGTAATGGCGTCAGTGCGAGTCGCGGTCCGAGCCCGTCCATTGAACAAAAGGTAGGTTGAGTGACTGCTGTTATTGTCTCTCTGAATCAACTCTGATGCCACTCACGTTCACGTCTCCACAGAGAAAAGCAGTTATCATCGAAGGTGATAATTCAAATGAAGGGGAACTCTACATCTATTTATAAGGTATTTTATCACACAAAACGCCATTATACTAAATTAATTAAGTTTTTATTAAGAGTGGGCTGTGTATTTCAAATTGTAGCCTTCACCTGTTCGAGGGGACGAGCTGAAGGGCAAAGGGAAGACCTTCTCTTATGACTTCTCATATGATTCAACGGACAGAGGAAGACTCACATTTACATCCCAGGAGAGGGTATCTGTATTCTTGTGTTTAGGGGAGAACTGGGCTGGTTGTCACATGGCTGTTGTTGTGGCCTGTTAAAACATGTTGGTAGCCCACTGAAACTTTCAGAATTGGGGTCAGAGGTCACCTACAAGGTTATAGTTTTTTTTATGTCATAGTGTAACTAGCTCCCACTGTTGTGTTTCTCTTCTAGGCATACACACAATGAGTTCATTATAAATCAATTATTGGTGTGAAAAGAGAGCTAAAGTTTAGATTTAAGTATTTCTAGAAGTTTTTTTTCTTAGTGAGGCTACAACATGTGGTTGTTGTTGGCTTAAGCAGGATTTATACTTCTCAGTCAAATAGATGCCGTAACCTATGTCATAGCCAAACGTGCACTTCCCTAGAAATGTAACTACACCTTGCAGCAACTCATATGAGTAGAGGAAATCTCAGAGAATCGCTAGGCTAATTATTACAACGTAAAATGACATAAGCTTGTGCTAATAACGTTAGCATGTTATATTTGTTTGGAAAACGTCTTTTAGACAGTTGTTTTGTTAGTGAACCTTGAGAGCTGTAATGGAGCTGAATCTTGTAACATTTGTTAAATGTTGCTTAGTCCCTGGCTTCACATGAGTAGAGGAAATGTCCGCTAGCTGCTAAGATAATTTACACAATGTAAAATGCCATAGGCTTGTGCTATTAACATTAGCATGTTGTATTTGTGGAGAAAAAGTGTCCAACAAAAGACAAATGCTTTGTCTGCGAATACTGTGAGTTATAGTGAAGCTGATTTGTGTACTGGTGTTTGTATTTGTTGCTATTAAGCCATGTTTAAATTGTGTTTCAGAGCAACACAGATAGACCACCGCACAAGTATAAATGCTCAAAACAGTGAAGGCCACGTGCGAGGCTACGTCATAGGTTCTGCGTACAGCTGATGCAGAAGTATAAATCCACCTTTGGTCGCTAGCAAAAAAACTGCAGATGGGGATGCTTGTCATATTCTCTTCAGGGAAGATATTGTTCTTCATAATGCTATATAAGGATGAAAAACTTGAAGGAAAGCTTTTTCCTGCTTATGCTCTCTTAATGCGTGAGCTAGAATTTAACTTTTTAAATTCATCCATATTCATCCACATATCTTTAAAACAGAATAAGCTTAAGGAGGGTAAAGTCACTGCGTTCCTACCTGACATTTTAGGCTTCCATTATACTTTGAAAGGGAATCTGTTAAGGATACAGTTTTTGAGGGATTCAAAATTAAAATAAAATGTGACGATAAACCCGGTTCTCCCCTACCATCTGTTTTAACATTTTGCATAACTTTTTTGTAGTGTGGGACAATGACCTGATATTTTAACTAACTTTTTCTCTGCTGCTTCAGATTTTTCATGACCTGGGGTCTGATGTCCTGAAAGCTGCGTTTGAGGGTTACAATGCCTGTGTGTTTGCCTATGGCCAGACAGGCTCAGGAAAATCTTACACCATGATGGGTCATACAGTAAGGCTTTCTATCAGCTGTCTCAGCACTCTCACTCAGGTTAAAGGGCCATTTTTAATTTATCTTGAGAGGTAGATATCCTATAAACATCTGTGGGTCGTTTCCAACTTGCATCTCAAACAGGCCCTGTAAATAAGCCCCTCAGTCATCACGGACACCCAGGATGTCACAATATTCACAGCACTGTAAAGCTTACAGTGCAGAATACCCCAGCAGTCCTAACCAAGTGTGCACAGAGCAGCGACTCCTCACCACATTAGAAACTGACTGATGGCAGCCTCATCACACATCCCTCCCTGTCTTTCCCATTTATCTCCATGTTTCCCCCCACTAATCAGCAAATGTGATGAGGCCAGCAACCCACAGCTTTTCTCTCCACACCTTGCGCAGCAATGGAAATTTCACATTACCAGCAAGCTTTCTGCTTGTCTACCAGGAGACTTGTGCAAGGTCATCAGCAAAGCTGCTGTCAACATTCCAGATAATTATATATGGCTCTTAATGCTTACTATCTGTTACTTTGTAATTAAAACAAGAGGGCATGCAGCTCGGAGTGGAATTGCTTTTATGCTTCAGTAACTCCATATCAGATGAGCTGTTGTTTGTGTTGTTCAGCAGTCTTTGCATGTGCTAACTTGTGGTCACGGCATAGCATTGACACCCAAATTAAGAGAACATAATAGGAGCAAAAATGATATTGTCATGTAAAAGTAACACTATGTATAACATTATCTTTTTGAGCTCCAAAAAGTTCTAAACGTGACATTTTCTACCATTTAATTTGCCAGGAAGATAAAGGGTTAATCCCACGGATCTGTGAAGGCCTGTTCTGCGAGATATCTCGTAGAAGCATGAGTGATGCCGTGTCATTCCGCACAGAGGTCAGGTAAGGGACCTTCGTATATGTGCTGTAGTAACTCTTCTTTTTATCTTCAATCAATCAATAAACTTATAAAAATTTAAAAGATTCCAGGACAATGTTTTGCTTACGAGAATTTTAGAAATTAGCAGAGGCGGTGGACAGACCAATTTTTTTTGGTACTTATATAGAGTTGGAAAGGAAAAATTGGTGTGTGGCAAATGGTAACAGCATTAAATCCAAAGCTACTGTCGCTTATGTTGGGATGATGCTCCTCTTTGAGTTGTTTTCTGATCTAATACTAAGAGAGCCTACAATTGCAAGCCTTTTTTCAGCACCACTAAGACCATTTTACTCATTGAGGAAAGTGTGTCTAAAAAAAAAAAAAAAAAGAGAGAGAGAGCATGTATATGACCAGCCTACAAAGAATCCATGCTGGGATCAAGACTTCAAACAGACTGATTTCTGTCATTTCAATATAACAGTAAGGCCTCAGTTTCTCTTATACCCCTGATGCAAAGGTGAAAACAGTCAAAAAACTATGGTGCAAAAATATGCAGAAACAAGTTCATGCCTGATTGTCATTAAACTCAAAACTCAAAACTCCTCAGAGCTGCAGCACATTTCATGAGATGCACACGGGAAAAACACACACACTGTTTGCAGCTATGTACTTCCAGCTGACAGTGACTAGGCCTCCAGTCACACTTATGACGAAGCATGACATAAACAATGCCATCTCAGTTATTGAGTTGTTTCCTGTTTTTTGATGTTCTTTCTTGTATTTTTCAGCTGTATGGTCTCGGTTTAGATATGATGGTCGTGCAGATAAAGGCCTTCATTGTTCATTTCACAGAGCTAAAATGGTCATGTAACTTCAGAAAATTGCGTGACTTCACCGTAATGAAGTCATTTAAAATCAGAAAAAGACAACATTAAGGTTTATTACTATAATCAAGATCCTAGGTGATATCCAGTCTCAGCACAATTGTTTCACGATTACATGTCCCAGCTCTGCTCCTAAATGATTATGTTTGGAGATAAAATTGAGGGTTTGAAGCCCATCAAGATACTGTGAAACTATTATTTAGCCATTTGGTATCATGTGTGCTGCTGGCACATTATTTGGGTTTAATTCAACTCCAGAACTGGATGTGATGTGACTGGCTCGGCTTTATTTTAGAAATGTTGAATAGCTTGAAAATGACCACGGGATGGCTTCTGACAGATTACACCTTTTTGTACTGGTTTTTTTTTTTTTTTTTGGTATATACCCAGCAGAGGTGCAAGTTACACGTTGTCTTCCAAATACATTTTCCAAAAAGTGTGATTGTCAGTGATATTGAAGTATCACCGTCACCGTTTTCTTGCAGACAACATGAAAAACACAGATGTGTTTCAAATGTTTGGTTCAAGATATGGTAATTATTTAAAACGCTTTGATATCCCTGATACACATATCATAGATTTAGTGACCGTACAATAGCAGTGTAAGGCTTCATGTAGTAGTTTACCAATCACGACTTCATGGGGCTCCAAATTCTAAACAAATTTGATAAAGTGCATGATTAAATAATTCATTAAAGAAATTAAACTTATAGGAATGTTGGGATAGGACATGTGTGAGATTCCTGGCATGGCATCTACCACTTGTCAGTTTTTTCTGTCAATTCCTATGGTCACAGTTTCACTTGCCCATAAATGAAACCTCTGATTGTTGTTGGTTTCTCTTGTGCAGATAGCTGTAAAACATCATATGTTTTGTATTCATAGTTTGAATCACACAGTATGTAACTGGCCTTATAATCCTTCCTGTGCTGTTATAGTAGTAATAGCAGCTACGCTTCAAGTCATTTAGAAACCATCTAATATTGTAACCCGTCTGACTTCTCAACTCTGTGCCAGAAAAACAACCTGAATGGCTCCATCCACGTGATATGGTCTCTACCATTTTCATCACTTGTCACGCTCCCGTAAAGCCTAATTG
This sequence comes from Epinephelus fuscoguttatus, assembly GCF_011397635.1. Classification (NCBI taxonomy): domain Eukaryota; kingdom Metazoa; phylum Chordata; class Actinopteri; order Perciformes; family Serranidae; genus Epinephelus; species Epinephelus fuscoguttatus. The sequence continues at coordinate 26,519,373 of NC_064767.1, forward strand.
CTCCATGCCTTGCATTGTTTTTGAATCAGCCACTCAGACTAGTCCTTTTGCTTCTTGCACACACCCAGTTATTGATTTGAAGTGCTCTGCCGAAACCTACTTTGCATGTGTTTGTTTATTCATTGCCATTGCAAGCAGAGCAATGCATGCTCAATATGCACAATAATTTGGCTTTAAATCTCCTGTGCATTTCTTTTCATAGTAGACGGTGAGTATAGCAACTTGTTTTGTTCTCATTTGGTGCTGTGCCGCTCACATACCAACACTGAAACCCTTCATTAATCGTGTGGCTTTGTGTGTAATCTCAGACCAAATTTTGCATTTGTGTTTCTGTCTGGGCCCCAGCTATTTGGAGATCTACAATGAACGTGTGCAGGACCTTCTCAAGAGGAAAACTGCATCCGCAGATGGAGGCTTGAGAGTGAGAGAGCACCCCAGGGATGGGCCCTACGTAGAGAGTAAGACGGGGCTTTATTCTCCATCCCATGCCTCTCTCAGCTTGTGTGAAATGCAGAAAATGTAATACAGACCACAACTTGTGTGTAGATCTGTCCAAGCACTTGGCACACAACCACAGTGACATGGAGGACCTGATTATTCTCGGCAATGCCAACCGCACCACAGCCAGCACAGGCATGAATGACCTCAGCAGCCGCTCTCACGCCATCTTCACCATCAGCTTCACCCAGGTGAGCTGCAGTGCTTAAGCGCGTCCTCGCTGCCATGTCTCACGTTGGCAGTTTTAATTGGAGTTAACATTTTTTCTTAAGTTTCCTTGCAAACTGTTTTGGTGTTAGTAAAGGCCATCCCTCAAGAGCTGTAATTAGCCTTGTTTATCCGTTTTGTGTAATGATCATTTTCTATGTTTTTAGGGGTTTTTTTCAGTCTTCAAAGGCCTTTTTATTTTTTAGATCTTAAGTAGCACTTTTGTCGTAATGCCCGCCCATCAGTATTCCTCTGTGATGTTGCCTCTTTTGAACTAGATGGAGATTGCTCAGTGATTTTTTTTGTCATGCCACAGGCGCATTTTGACGCAGAGCTGCCACGTGAGACGCTGAGTAAGATCCACCTGGTGGACCTGGCAGGCAGCGAGAGAGCCGATGCCACGCGGGCCACAGACACCAGGCTGAAGGAAGGCGCCAACATCAACAAATCCCTCGCCACCCTGAGCAGTGTAATCTCAGCTTTGGGTAAATGGCAGTTACAGTTTGACTTACACACCATGATGCCACATCTTTATCTAGTATTGAGCAGGTTAGCTCAGTAACAGATATTGATAAATGACTGTATTCTGTGCTAGGGCTGTAAGTTTTCAAAACGAAATGCAGTGTGGGTGTTACTTTTCTTACAATTTTATTATCTAACTATATAACGACGAAAACTCTGTCTGTGATTGTGTCTGTCTGTGTCTCTGTTCCATGTTTTTCTCCTCACTGACTTGGTCAATCCATATGAAATTTGGCACAGTGGTAGAGGGTCATGGAGGATGCGAATGAATCAATTGGCCAAAGCAGGGCACTATAGCAACCGATTGAAATTACAAACTTTGAATGGGCATATCTCATGCCCCGTTTGTCACAGAGACATGAAACTTTGCACAGAGATGCCTCTCCTCATGAGGAACAAATCTGCCTCAAGAACCCATAACTTCCGGTTATATAGATTTTCCGCCATTTTTTGAAAAACACTTAAAATCGATCTCTTCCTAGGAAGTTTGACCGATCTGCATGAAACTCGGTGAACATAATCTAGGGACCAATATCTAAAGTTCCCTCTTGGCAAAACTTCGAAAACTTACTAAAACTGAGCTTCTGTAAGGCAATGAATATTGCGGAGGGCGTGGCTCATCACATAAAGGTGTATAACATCTCACGGGTTTCACCGATCACCACGCAACTTTGTAGGCATTTGACCACACATAATCTGAGGGGACCCCTCCATTATTGACCCGATCAAACAGACTGGGGGCGCTAGAGAGCTAATTTCTTATCTAGGCCTAACCGCCATCGCTGTGGCTCCCCCTGTGGCCAAATGTTTGGGGTTTTTTTTCTAATTATTGGTATGACTAAGTCATGGTATGGTATGCAGTACATAATCACGGAAATTCTGTCAGTCAGTCATTCTGTCTGTCCCACGTTTTTCTACTCACTGACGTGGTCAATCTATGTGAAACTGCACATAGGCATTGAGGATATGCATAGGTAGAAGGTGACAAAGCTATCAATGGGTATGGACTAGTAGAATTTTATGTTTGGTTTCATTTCAAATAGTTCTTTTCACCATTTGAAGGAAAATATTGTCTTGATAAAATTGTAGCTGGAATTTAACCGCTGCTGTTCGAGGGGTGAGAATGAGAAGGGCATAAGTGACATTTAACCAGCTTAACAGGACAGCCAAAGCCAAAAATGACCCTACTTTGCCCCAACTTTATTGAATTTACTCTTCAGTATTAAAACATGATAAACATATGGATGACAATATTTAATTAATAGTGTTTTGACATATATTAATTTATTTATTTTTTTTAATGAGAAAGTGCACGTATGCCCTTTTTGGCCCCAAATAATTTAGCTTCTTTTTTTTTTCTCTTTAGCGCTATGTCCTTTGGTTTTTGATTAAGAACTCTTGATTGGTTAAGATTTCACAAGTACCCCTTTGGCAGTAGAAAGAGCTCATTAGGAACTTTCATTTGAGATATATATATGTATATAATATATATATATATATATATATATATATATATATATATATATATATATATATATATATATATATATATATATATATATATATATATATATATATATATAAACTCATTTTTGCCCCAAATGTCACGTACGCCCCTCCACTTCTCGCACCTCGATTTGAGCTTATGATAAAATGAAAGAAAAGGGAGAGAGAGAGAAAAAAGAATACAATAACAAAAGAAAATAAACAGGTGGGAGGATGAAAACCAGAGGGCTTGTAAAAGGACCCCACTTAACACTGAAATTAAAGATGGCTATTTTTGCCTATCGCAATTTACAAACAGACATGAATATATTTTTAAAAAATTTTTTTTAAATTGCCAAACAAGTAATATTAGAGATACGAAAAAAATACAGAGGCGGAGGAAAAAACCCCAAACAATTTCCATACAAGAAAAACTGGAGATTAAAAAAAACAGAAATTTCAGTAACATTTGCACTGTTGACATACACTATATCATAACTCATTTACATAGTACTGTACTACATCGAGGAGTTGCTTAAGAGCTTTTTTTAAACAACAAAAATGAGAAGTGACTGCGAAGTTGAGCACAAAAGCTGTTCCATATAACTGGAGCTCTGTACCTACGTAATTGAAAACTGGCCAAGGTTAGCTGGCCAGGTTTATATTGAGTTTTTATTAAGTGCAAACTAGTCACACTTTTTAAGGATTAATACTGACCCTTCCACCCCCCTCACCACCACCACCACCACCACCACGACCACAAAAATGGATCTATAGAGCTTTAGGTTAAAATATTACAAATTTTACTGGAACTGCAGTTTTTTATTGAGTCAGTGTTTTCTCTCTGTGTGACCCCCCCAGCTGACCTCAGCGTGGGAGGACTGTCAACGAAAAAGAAGAAACAGCTCTTCATTCCTTACAGAGACTCTGTGCTGACATGGCTACTGAAAGACAGCCTTGGTGGAAACTCTGTGACCACTATGATAGCAAGTATGTTCTGTAAATCAGCTGACACCAGCACATTTCAGACTGTTTCCCAAAAGTGCATGTTCCCCTGTCTTTATTCTTGGCTATGGTGAGATAAGAATGATAAAAATAATGTTAACCACATAGTCCTTTTTTTGTTTTTCACGTTCTATCTCACCATTGCTCATCCACCTGTGCGCTTCCCACCCCGGGGGCCTCTCATGGCAGCCATCTCTCCCGCTGATGTGAACTACGCGGAGACCCTGAGCACGTTGCGCTACGCCAGCCGGGCCAAGAACATAGTGAACTCTCCCACGGTGAACGAAGATGGCAGCGTGAAGGTGATCAGAGAACTGCAGGCAGAGGTTGCCAGGCTCAGAGGACTGCTGGAAGAAGCCAATCAGGTCCTGTGTGTGTGTGTGTGTGTGTGTGTGTGTGTGTGTGTGTGTGTGTGTTACAGCTTGCATAAAAGCCATCAAGCATACTACAATATGTATGTTGACAGTCTTTTATTCAAAGGTTACACTGTAGGTTGGCCTGTCTTTTTACTACTACTCCAGGTTTCCCGTGGGGAGCCATTTTCCTCCGTGAAGGTAGAGGAGGAGCTGCATCAGAATGAAGCAAGGGTGAGTCATCCTCTGCCAAATGGAAAGCGGGGGGAGGTTTGATGGGCTCCTGTGTAAACAATACACCTGCTATTCCCCCTCAGGTCCAAGCACTGACCAAGGAATGGACCAGGAAATGGGGCGAGACTCAAAGTATTTTGCAGGTACAGCAATGTACAATTCATATATTAAATTGTCTTTAAATGTAGGAAAACCAGACATTGCCTTCCACAAAAACTACACCATTGCAAGCTGTGATTGTTTTTGTTTTAACATCTAAAATTCAACCACACATTTTTTTTTTTTTTTTAAAAGTGATGTCTTCTTTAGTTTTTCTGCGTCCCTTACATGTGTGACTAAACCCACCAGATCATCCAGCCACCTCCACAATACTGTTAGCCCCAAGCGAAAGGAGTTAGAGTCACCCATTTGTTTAAATAAACTATTCTTTCAACTCACAGCTAAAGAGGCCAAGTGAGCTTTGTGCCGACATCCTGGGGCCAATTTAACTTCTGTTAGTTTGATTCACAAAAGCCCGGTACTGTGTGTTTGATTCTTGGACATGAGCTGGAGGATAACAAGGGAGTAACTGGGGAGAATGGCTTGATGAATTGCCTTATTCCTGTGATCCAGTTTGGTGTAGCGCTTTCATTTAATCTGATAGGACTATAAAGACAACCAAAGACTCGCAGCAAAACTCTGTAGTTTAACATCGAGGCGTTTTTCTTTTGTACAGAGCTGGGTAAACATTTCAGAGTAAAATGTGAGATACCCATATTCACAGTGCTATTCTTTGGCGCTTTGTTGTTTCCAGACAGACAACAGTTTGTTAGGTGCCCTTGTTACTTATGTTTTTGTTGCTTGCCTTGTTTTGTAAACCACCATTTTCAATTTAGTAATGTGACAAAACCAATTTGTATTTCATTTTAAAGTCCAAAATTGAATGTATTATTTTGTGAGGAATAATGTAAAAATGATGCCATTTGAAGCCTGGCACAGAAGGATATATGTAAGTAAAACAGAAGAGTGCATAGAGTGTGAAGGTTTGCTCTATTAATTTTAATACTAACCATCAACAAAGCGGCAGGCTCTCAGCAGCAGTTTTGACAGACGCTGCTGCATGCAGTAAAGACATCCTGCCAGGTGGTGTCACTGCAAGTCTTGTGAACAGCCCACAGCCACTTCATGGAGTGGAAAGGGTAATGAGAGTAGAGTCAACCTGACATTTAAATTTAATTTTCCATCTATTTAGGTTTAAATGGCATCCAAAAGCTGGGCTCTTGTAATGATCGTGAAGTAAGTGTGTGTGACAGTGTTTGTGGAGTTTGACAGAAAAGAAACAGAGCAGCCTTCTCCCTCTACCCAGTATGGTTTCTCTGAGGCTGGGACAGGGTGGCAGCAGCATCCTCTTACAAGACCCCAAGCTGCAACAAAAAAAATGCCGCAGTATGCCAACCCGAGAGTTTACACTGAACAATTTTTCCTCTGTTGAATTTGTGCCCAACCTCCCAAATAACACCAAATGTCATCTGTTGGGGACTCATCGTACTCAGCCAAGTAGCCTGTTGCATTATGCATTGAACTGCGAAGCGTGCCAGTCATGAAAAGTATGCAATGACTTCCTGTGTACATCGTACATGCTTAGCAGTAGATTCTCTTTAGCACATTTTGAACTGTTGTGTTGATCTGGCCTATAAAAGATTTGTGTGTTCCTGGCTTGTAGATCCTGCACCAGAGTCAAGCTGCACATTTAAGAAGACATTGTGTAATTTTTGAATACCCTACTTATGAATGTTGGCTATATGTGTGTTGGATAATTAACATTCCGAATCTGTACAGTGGTTAGCAGGTGACATTTAGTGGCTCGACAGCCCTTTTATTCATGACAGTGTATTGGAACTCATTAGCAGCTGTCACCGCTCCTAATTAAGAGGTCTTGATTATTGACATATGGCACTTTCGTCTCTGACTATCCGGCATATTAATTAAAGTTACAGTGTTGTAAATCTGTTTGCATGGTCAAGCAGTGATGGCTTTATGCTCGGAGGCAACATCGTCCATCTATACCGGCAGAGCTGAAAAATATGCCTTGTTTTCAGCTGGGCCCATTCATGTCGGAGCACCTGTTATGATGCGTGATGCAATGTGACACCTAGGAGAAAAGGCCACTGTACCGGTGACCGGCAGGCTCACTGTTGTTGCCGAAGCTCTAAGTGTTTGATGAATGACTTTATGGATTTGACATTTGTCTTCCTGTGCATTTGCATTCTGCTCAGACGTTAGAGGTGGTGTCTTTGCTCAGCTCAGTACAGAGAAGCACATCCAGCCCCAGTTTGAAGTTGGCCGTCTGAAAATTCAGCACACGTTCTTTGCAAACAAAAGCTTAATCACGTCTGTGGAATTTATTTAAAGTAGATTTTTCTTTCTCCTTTTTTATCAAATGGCCTTCAACATGTTTTTAAACAGAATGGTTCTGATATAGTCCAGCCTTGAGTGTATGGTGTTATACATAGTGGATGTTCCCGATCTCTTGTACATGTTTTTTTAAATTACTAGCAGTCTTCTCCAACTCCTCAAGTCTCATATATTTTGTGTTTTAATTCAGATGATGCCGTTGCTGAGAGCTAGATTAACATTTCTGCTTGGGCCATAAGGAGACGAGTTGACCAAGAGCGGTGTAAACAGAATTTTGAATTCTGTATTCAAAGCAGATTTAGAATGCAAAGTTATTCATCGTCAGCTTCCCAGATTGGTTACAGGGCATGTGGGAAAGAGAAAGTAATTAATATGAGATGGATTCCACAGCAGCCTCTTACCAGACAGAGACGGCAACAGATTGAGAGAACAAAAAAGGCAGGAAGAGGGTAAAGAGAAATGTTGTTCAACTTCAGGGGTATATGTATATACGCACACACACACATGCACACACACAACCTTGCACAGATTTGTGAGTAGGTGTACTTCACTTGTGGAGTTCTGCTCCCCAGCCAGCCTCTCAGGTCCCCTTGTAACACAGCGGTGGGAGGAACCTCCATTTCAGTAAGATAAAATGAACCACAGTGTTTCTTTGATCCCAGTGGTCTTTGTATTTCCCAAACATGCTGCAATCAGCACAAAGACACAACTTAAGCCTTGAATGCTGCGAGCCTGCTGGCTCTGTTTAATGTCAATTTAGCTCGTACTGTCAGCAGTTATACATCATAGTATGTCATTATAGCATTTCATGACCTTTACATATTCTTATCAGCAGCTTGCCTTTGATTCTTCACATGCCAGTAAAACTCGGCCCCAAACTAGATTGACTTTCTTTTCCTAATTTAATTCAGAAGAACTGGTTATTATCCGGCCATGTTTGAAACACACATGGCGAGCACATGTTTCATAGGTGTCATTCATGTCAACAAATCTCCTGCTGGGGCCCTGCAATCAGCTGCACAAATAACATTTCACATTCTTTCAACAAATGAACGATACAGTACAGGTCCTAAGTCTTGTAGTCTATGTACAATAGATGCTGAAATTTTAGCCATTACCTGATGTGAGTTGCAGAGGAACACAAAGCAAGTTTGTCAACCGATCAGGAGCCCAGAAGTGCTTTCACCAAGTTGAATTCCTCTGTAGTTTTTAACCACAAGCTGCATGCATGACGACATGCTGATGTCTAGCATTAAGGGTGTAGGTTTTGTTTCAACATTGGCGGGGACATGAATAATAATAATGAGTACATTTTATTCATAGAGCGTTTTTCATGGTACTCCAAGACACTTTACATTAGAATACAGTAAAATACACACATAATTCATACGTTAAAAGCCGTTCTTAGAAGATGAGTTTCGATGAGTAATTCGGAGAGGTCAGCAGAGTCTCAAATGTATTGGGGAGAGAGTTCCAGGGGGAGGGGGCAGCTATGGAGAAGTCTCTGTCGCCCAGGTCCAGTGCTTGGTCCTGAGTGGTGGGGTCGGGAGGTTGGCATCAGAGGAGCGGAGGCTGTGGGAAGGAGTGTGGCCGTGGAGCAGGATGGTGAGGCAGGAGGGGGCGTGGTTATGGAGGCTTTGAGTGAGAAGGACTTTGAGTTGGAGGCGGTGTGGGACAGGGAGCCAGTGGAGGTTCTGGTGATGTGATCATAGGAATAGGTGAGCAGACAGGCAGCAAAGTTCTGGATATATGTATGGATGGTGTACCATAAAGCAGTGGTTCACAACTGGTGGGTCCCAGGTCCAATCTGAATGACTTGTGAACATGCCAAGTTTGTAAAAAAACACACTTTATTTTGAAGTACAATGAATTTCCAGCACACAGCTTTTATTTTGAAGTGCCGTTCCCTGCTGTAGAGTGAGTGACTGATGGAAAGCTATATGACAGAGACAGCAAACTAGCTCAATGACATGGCTAAACACAATTTGACACTGAGTACATTGAACTGTGTGGACCTTGAACAAATGACTGAAGAGAAAGCTGCAGCAGTTGGGAATCACTGCCACAAAGAATGTGTGGGGTCCTCAGCCAAGAAAGTTTGAACATCAAACACTTTCTTGTATTCTGGTATATTTTTGCACTAATTTATGCCTTTTCTGCACTAACCTATGGCGAAAATGTCATTTTTCACCATATGTTAGTGCACCCCTGTGCCCCCCCCCTAAAATCTATGCATATAGCCAGAGTGCTTATAAAGCTTTTCGCACAACATTTATATTACAACAAGAACAACAACTCTCTGGTTAAGATTCTGCTTTCACATATAGCACACACGCAAAAGCAAAGAGGTGGGTAAGGAACAGAAACAACTGTTAATAAGATGCCAATTCATTTCTGTCAGTAATTGTAGCGGAATATAACCAATCAAACAAAAGGCTTCATGCCATTTAATAAAACTGTCCATTGCCTTTCCCTTCATGTGTTATTCATTTGAACTTTTATAAAGAGCAGTAATCTAGGATATAAATGCAGCTCTTTCAAGGAAATTAACCTTTTTAATGTAACCGAGCAATTGAAATGCAGCGTTTTTTTTTCCTCTTGGCTTGGATTCAGTACCTGCTTATCTGTTCTGTTGGCAAGTTGCTCCACTTGACAAGGCTGATGGGCAGTCAGGAAAGAAGGATTGGTTGGCCTAGTATGGAAGTGTTTTGAAATGCATATTAACCAAGTCGGGAACCTGAACTGTCAAAGTGCTGCGAAAAATCCATTAAAAATTCTGCCCAACCACAGATGATGGCTTTTAATGGAAACCTAAATGCTGCCCGAGCCTGGCTGCTGGTCCAGGCCACAGTTAATTACAGTATGCTCACCAGCTGCCTCAATCTGAAAGCAGACTTTTTTTTGTCCTCACAGCACACGCACACAGACTGACTGACTGGGCGTGGTGAGGAGCAACTTTCTCTGTTTTGTGCGTGCGAGTGTCGGGAGAAAATAAGAGGATCTCCTCTGCTCCTGTTGTCTGAAAGTGACACAGTGCATTAATCTGCCAGGCTGCTCCTCACCTCCTAATGAAGTCTGTGAAGAATCCCTTTTAATTAAGTACAGGGGCTGGGGTCGATGCCTCTCCTTCTTCATTAGAAAAAAGGATTTCTCCCATCTCACAGCTGCCAATGAGCGAGGTGGTGCCGGTGGTGGACACGTCTCTCACTTCGCGGTCCAATCTATATAAGAGAGAGTAGGAGGAGGTTGAAAGAGAGGGGAACTAGTTTATGCAGAGTGTTGCCTCTGAATCCTCCATATGTGAGATTTTCTGCTCTGCCTCTTGGGGAGGTACTTATGATAATCCATGGCAATGTGAGGCATTAGTCCACCAGCTTAACAGAAGAATACTGATAGGGCCACTCATGCTTGGGTAGACTCTGGGTTATTGAACCACAGCCATTGCCCTGGGAGGAAAAGGTTAGCGGCCTTGAACACTTTGCCTAGAGAGTTAAGTTTCCCTTTATGGCTTAATTCAGTGTGTCTTTTGAACCCAGCAGGTCACCTAAGGCTAAGTATTTCATTTCTTCTTGAATAATTGGCAAATTAACTGCTCAACGAACTCATTCTGTCTACAGCCTGTCTGGCCTTTTCTAAAGCTTAACTCACAAGTTAGAAATGAAATAATACAAAATGACATTTTATACAAAGTTAAATGAATATCACCCCCTGACAGGCACACATGCTGTAAGGTGGTGTGACTCATGCTTTTGAATTTCCCCAGCAACAATAGTTGGAGGCAGTGAAGCGGTGTGTGGAGCAGATCAGAGGTTTAAGTGTGGCTGTCCTGTGCTTTAGAAATGGCTTTCAAGGATTAAATCAATTTCTCGACTTCTTATCGTGTTTCTGTGAAGAGGTGCTGTAACACCATGAAATGCATATTTATCAGGGATTTCTGGACAAGCAGAATGGATTATTTTTTTTTCATGCGGACATTAATTTCTGTCTGACTTTTGCGTTGTGATGCAACTGCAGTGTTGCTTTCTGTGTTGCTGTAATGCAGTATTAATCAATAGCCTATGTGAAATATGGACGTTGAATTGTTTTTCATCATTTGCTTCTGAGATTTGGCATTTATGCAAACATATGCAATGTTTTATGGGCCAGGGAAAAATGTAAAATGCCCCTATGAAATAGTCTTACAATGACCGATCTTACTGCAGTTATTCATAGTCCTCAATAAGTAATACTTATGGAAAAGAAGTGCTCTATGTTTAAGCGTCCACTTCACATGAGCCAGTAAGGCACATGAATTCACTCCAGTTTGACCTCCATACAATACTTTTATCCGACACATTGTAAATGACATGAAGCTACCTGAAGTTTGTTGCCGTTATCTGAAGTTGACACACTTTACAAGCTCAGTATTTCATTAGTAACATACAGTGTTGATAGCTATGTATCAATAAAGGCAATGGTGCATGGTATACAGCCCACCTCATGTGTGTGTGTAGGTGGCGGCACCGCGTCTGCTTCGCCCACTGAACACAATGTACAGTTTGACTCTCGCCACGATAATCTGAATGATTTATGGCGTCTCTCTTGCCATTAGCCACTCTGCCGCTTCATGGCGACACATGGTTGGAATGCCGCTATTCTGCTTGGCCTTCAGGCAAGGAAGAGCAGTCATAAAGAATTCAGTTTTCTGCTGGTTGCCATTAAATGTCTGTCAGCATTTTTGTTTTATATTGTGTGCCATTCCAGCTACAGGCTATTGAATACTCCTCATGGTATATTCTCTGGTGTACACAGGAGGATGCTGTGGCTCTGAGGAAGGAGGGGAGTGGAGTGGTCCTGGACTGCCAGTTACCCCATCTGATAGGCATTGATGAAGACCTGCTCAGCACTGGAATCGTCCTGTATTATTTGAAAGTGAATCTGAACTTTATATAATGACACATTACTTTTTATTTGTCTCAAATCATTACCAGCCAAGGTCCAGTGCTTTTGTTAATTGCTAAACAACAGCTTGCATATTGTATCACGACCTTTTAATCTTTGCCGTAGGAGGGCAGAACCCTGATCGGGAGTGACGAAGCATCATGCAATCAGGATATTGGTGAGTCAAGGTCACTACACTCTATTCCCAGCTGCTGTGTTATCCATTGGACTGAAAGTAAGCAGTATTTCTTTTTACGCTTTCATATTTAATTGTGTTGTAGTGCTTCACGGGCCTGGGCTCCTTGGTGAACATTGTGTGCTGGAGAACCGTGCTGGGACTGTGACTCTGATCCCTCAGGATGGCGCACTGTGTTCAGTCAATGGCTCTGTGGTAACTGATCCCTGCCAGCTGACTCAGGGTAAGCATTTCTGCAAAGATTAATATGCTCCTGATATTCTTTAATGAACACGAGGGGAGGAGAGAAAAAAAGCAAGGCACGTCTGTAATAATGAGGATTTCTGTCTCAGATTCCCAATTATTTGGCTAGTGGGAGGCAATAACATGCTGCTCCATTCTGAATGCAGTTATATGAGATCACTGCATCACATCTGCAAATGAAATCCACTTTATGTCCCTGGCACCCCCACGGCAGCGCACTCAGGGCATGAGTGGATTGTGAACACAGCTCTCCACAGGGCAGATGCCATTTCTCTTACTAAACATTTTGAAGGGCGAGGGACCCCAGACAAAGCTCCAGACAAAGCCCCAGGCCCTCCATTTAATTGGCAGATGGAGTTGATAGGGCCGACAGGTTTGAAGTGGGCCAGAGCATTAACCTTTCAAAGGACAGAGCCAAGCCGAGCTGAAACTCCTGCCCCCCTGAGCAGCCCGTGTTCACCGGGGCTGGGAGCTTTCGCCGCTTACGACCTCCTCATCCACACTACTTTGCTTCCCAGAGATAATAACTGCACACAGGACCAGGCAGCGCAGAGCCTGGCTACGCTAGTCTCTTTTATAACCATTTCAATTTATCCAATATCCCCTTCAGAAACGGCTGCATCTGAAGCTATTTTCTTGAACAAATGATAGTAATTTTCAGTCCAACAGCAGCTGGAATCCATCACAGGCTGCCCTCTCAGGTGCTTTGTCACTCGTCAGAAGTCATTAGTAGTAGCAAGATTAGTATTTGCTGTGCTGAGAGAGAGGAGGAGGAATGAAGAGAAGACCCCGAGAAAATCTGCGGATGTGGCCATGTAAGCGTGAGTCTGATATATAAACCCTAATATCACTTCAATTTCTATAGCTTTACAAGACTTCTCAAGTTTCCTTGGACCATTTTCATCCACCGGTCTAGGTCACTGCCAATCACATCGGGGATTGTGTTCTTCATGGCAATTCATTCACTTTACCTCAGCAGAGGAAAATGTTGGAGAACTTTTTGTGCCATTTATCAACCCCCCACCCCCACCCCCTCCACCCCCTGACTTCAGTGCAGAGACAGTTCACTGCAATCCCACAATGACAGGATGATTCTCATGGCCAAAGCCTTTTGCTCCTCACCTTCTTTATGCATTATAGATACTGTGCCACACCTCCAAAGGTTACCTGGCAGACTCTCGACACCATTACTGTCACTTGCATCAGTCTTGAAACGCATTACATACTGTCTCTGCCAGTCTGGCTCGCACTGTGCTGCATAATGCAGTGCTTGGTGCTGCATTTATACCAAATAGTGAAGTTTAGGCTGGTAAGTGAGTCGGTGGTTTGCCACTTTTTTCACGTTTTGCCTCTTCGGTTCCCTCTAGGTGCCATCACAAAGTTAGGAAGAGGAACCATACTCCGGTTTAACCACCCGACTGAGGCTGCCCAGCTCAGGGAGAAACGGCAGGTACAGACGGCACCCAAAACCACCACATATGAGCCCTGTTGTGTTCTTACACTATCCTGCTGTTTTCGTAAAGCCGAGGGAGCCTCTGTCAGAAAAAGATGCTGCCACAACTGCATTTTCTGCTGGTAATTTTGTAAAGGCAAGTCAGCATCATGCACTTTGTTTCCATAACTACCAGCTGTGATATCTGCTTCCTTCAGCAAACATCGCTCATGTTGAACTCTAATTCACACTTCACTCCACATCACAAACTCTACAACAACACCAGCAGTGTGTGATCCATGCAGATTCTTTCTGATCAGAATAGGAACTCACCGCCTGCTTTTCAGCTGCTGCTTGTTTTTGCCTGTTTAGCATGAAACTCTCCGTCTTCGTTCTAATTAATTGGCTCACCAAAAAAAACCAAAAAAAAAAAAAACGCCAGACCTGCACATCATGAACAAACTCTCTGCAATATTGAACTGTTTTCAACCATAGAGAAGCTCTCTGCTGTTTCTGAAAGGAGGCCAGGTGCAGCGGCTTTCAAAACTGGCTGCTTTTTCGTCCAGCTTACAACAGCTCCCTCCTGGCTTTGTTTCACTTTCATGTGTTTTTTAAAGAAGCATTGTGTGAATGCACCCTCGCTCCAGAGGAAACAGCAGCCAGCGTTTCTCTCCAATAAATTGTGAATGTTTAAGTATTCTTAAGAAGTTTGGGTTGTGAAAGCCTGAGTGGGTGTAGGAATAAACACCTGTGTTTATGTGCTTTGCAGAATTAAGTAAATCACTTTAAATTTAGTAAACAATGGCTGAAAATGTAAGATGTTAAAACTCAAGTGGAAAGTTTAAAAGTTTGTTGTGGAGGGAGTCAGAAGTATGCTGCTGGTGATCATTTAGCTCAACCAAAGAATGCTCCTTCAGGTTACGATCACATAATACATATCATATTTTGATTTTAGGTTAAAGGTCCAGTGTGTGGGACTTGAAGAGGCAACAGATAGGATTTGTTGTTGTTTTTTTTAGCTTGGCGCCACCTAGCGTCAGTGGTGTTACGTCGCACTGTCGCAACAACCAAATTGACTGTGGGGATCAGAGATAATCAATAAAATGTAAGCTGTAAAGCCACCAGTATACTGCTGCCTCCATGAGAAGAGAATAGAAGGAAGGGAGGGGGGTATCACCGTCCGAGGGCTGCTGTAGAATGGCAACGAGGATGTCAGCCGACCAACACTCACTACCCGGTCCCTGGTTGCGCCAGTACAGTACAGTCCTCTCTCGTCTAGCTAACATTTAGCCGTGTTACTTACTGATCCATTAGAAAGAAAGCTAGCTGGACATCGGTTTTGAAGCCTCTTTGGTCACGGAGCTCCCTCCATCTCTTGAACGCCTGACCGAGGTTTACTCTTATTTTATCACTCTCGTTTTCTTTTGCTAGGCCGTTTTTCACTCATCTCCACACTTTGTCCGTCTGCCATTGTGCTCCTGACTCAACTATCTCATGCCCAACTCCTCATAAGGACCAGCTCCAGTCCCTGATTGGCTGACCAACCAATTTCGCAATACATGACGCGTTTCCTGCCGTAAAGCAGATTTTTCCTGCAAAATTTCAGCACCGGTAGCAGAAGCTTATTGCAAAGCCACTAAGTGACCTATGTAAATGATGATAGTCTGATTTTACTGTGGCCACTACCCTGTGCAACCCACATTATTTTCATAATGATATACTTAGGAAAAGATGCTATCTGTTGCCTCTTTAGCAGAAATGCAATATAATATAAATAGTATGTTTTCTTTAGCGTATAATTACCTGAAAATAAGAATTGTTGTGTTTTCGTTACCTTAGAATGAGCCGTTTATATCTACATAGAGAGCAGGTCCTTATCCACGGAGATTGCTATGTTGCACCACCATGTTTCTACAGTAACCAAGAATGCACAAACCATATCACTGGCACTATAGGGCTGTTTGCGTATCTGCATCAGCCACCGTTGTTAGTAACCCCTTTGCAACATGCTGAACAGTGTGTAGAAACACCGATATGTAATGTGAAATTGCTCTAATCTGTGTTTTTACCAGTTTTAATCACCTGGTCTGTTTGTTTTGGTGAGGATGAGACCTCTGTGGATAATTCAGCTCCCAGGGAACAATGAACACTGAAGTTTCAGCTGGTTGCAATCTGCAGTCCTCACCACTAGATGGCACTAAATCCCCCTTCTCCTTTAAATACACCAGTATCTGTAAGGTGATCAATTTCTTAGTAGCACCTACATCGTGAGGACAAACCAAATCTTGCCAAATTTACTGAAAACAACCCAATCAGGGGAAGCACAGGAAAGTGCAGTTAGGTCAGTCAGTCTCAATTTGCTTCAACCAACAAAAACAGACCGTCTGTGTGAGAGGAGCACAAGTGAAGCAAGTAACCAAGAGGCCTGTAGACACTCTGAAAGAGCTGCAGGCTTCCATTCCTGATATGGCTGACACTGTGTGCATACAAATACTGTTGCCTTGGTGCTTCACTACTCATAGCTTTATGGCATGTGAGTTTTTTTCTGCAGGGACTTTCAGGATGACATGTAGCTAAGTGTTTGTCAGAAGGCAAATGAAAAGGCGTGAAAACTTTTTTATAAACAACAATAAGTAAGCGTTGATCACAGAATCTGAAAATATTGCTTTAATATTCACAGTCAGTTTTCAAAATTAAGTTCCAGTCTTGTATGCATTTGCCTTTAACTCAAATTGAGTCTCCTTTAAGTATTTCATCCAGTTTTTTACAACATTTTATGTTGTAAAATGGATTCATACACCATTTTATAGACACAGATGTACTTCTGGTTTTTGACAGCTTTCTGCTCTCTGCATTATTGAAAATTGCACACCATTACAGCCAAGTAAAGTACAGACATCCAGGCCCCGCTGTCGTTCCCAGAAATGTCTTTGCCATTCATTTTTAACATCGATTCCAAATGAGATGGTCTCGGGAGCTCTGCATTCGCTCACTCTCTGAATATGCTGCCACACCTAGAATTCAGTGTGTAACTGTTGTGAAAGGAAGTGGCTTTAAAATAGTTTTCAATGTTTCAATGGCAGCAAATTATATCTGAACAGTGCTAAAGATAAACTGTGAACTATATGGAACCACAAGCTATACATTACAGCTGCTCTTTCAAAATGCACAACCCTTTCATTTTAGAGATATGTGAGAGTTTCATGATGATTACCCTAATTTTTGGAAGGGCTTTGATTTACCAGATATTAGAGTTTGACATTTCTTCAAATGTTGTCAAAGCTCTTCAGTCTATCCTCTTATGTTTTATGAAAAACAGTGTCATGAATACTGATGACATACAGCATATACTATAATTAAACCATTGCATAATTGCACATCCACCGCAGGCAGCTGTCACTCATTTCTTACACTTCGACAGATTTTCATTTCACAGTGCTGTCTCATTCTGTTGTCTGCAGAGCCGGCTGCTGTCTGCTTTCAGCCTGCCCTTGACTGACATGTCCAAATCTACTGTGAATCTGTCCAAGGTGATGCAGCAAAACCCAGGGTGAGACTCACGCAGACACGTGTAATAGCTCTCCACACTCTGTGACCCGAGCATAACTGAACCCGGTCCACCTCAATCACCACAATGTGCCTGCTTATTGAGCAGCGTTCATCAGGCACGTAGACCAAATCAAAGCCATAAATCATGGCAGCATTTCTGTGGGGCGAGGTGGGAACATGCAAAAGCCATTCTGATGTACTTCATGCTGAGCCAGTGGAAATCACAGCAGGCAAGTTTCCTGCAGCCCAAGGGTGTGTCCCAAAACGGCCCCTAGTTCTGTAGGTAGTGAACTGCCCTGTGTTTCCGTTTATAAAATTACTGACTGCAGTGCAGTTGAACTTCAGCTCCCCCAAATTCCCAGAATGCACTATTAAAATAAAGTAAGTGACATCATTCTACCTAGCTGCACTTCCAGCAGATCCTTTTCACATTAAATCCTTCTCAGTCTACCTTCTTGTCTGCATCTGGGAGATCTCATCAGCCATGGCCCAACTAGCATCCTAATTCCAAGTCCATATTTAGCCAAGTACAGTCTTGGGGTAGACAAGTGACCCAGCATGTATTTACAAGCAATGGCTGTTATAATTTTTACTTCTGAAACTTCTTCAAATCAGTTATGATTTTTTTAGAAGATAAATTTTGATTTTGACAACTCTGTCATCATATTAAAATAATTGGTATCAAACCTGCTTGGTGGGTAAAAATGTCAGTAGTCATCCTGGGGAAACGGTCAATTAAGTGGTGGCATTGATGTCTCTGAGACCAAAGTTTTGGAATGCACTATGCTGTGTTAAAAACACTACAGAGTCTCAATGTCTTTCTTGCCATAAAGGTAAAGTTAAGGTTTATGTTTGGTATTGGGCTGTTGTTCAATAGTGCTGCTTCTGTGTACAGTACATTTGACTCCTTAAATGTAAGTAAATGTATGTAATCTTGCCACACGCTTGATAATAATTATTAGTGAATATATATTTGGGCTGCCCCCTGAAAGTTGAAGATTCACATCATTTGTTTTTGTCAGTCAGTGTGCAGTGCACTTGTGGGGACATTTCGGTCCCTGGACGTAGCTGCAGGTTGAGCGCTCCTCACTTTCTGCTTTCACGTTGCTCCCTGATACAGGTAGCTGCGAACCCAGGGTGAGTCTGAGTGAGATGGAGGCAGCTGCCTGGAGAAAGATGTTTTAACAGGTCTGGTTCTGAGATAACGTTATCTTCTTCCTTCTGCTTAGAAGGGTTAGATTCACAGCTCAAAGCAACTGATTATGATACAGTCTCTGGCTTTTAAAAAAAAATCTACAGGGGGCAAAAAAATGTTGCTGTAGTTAGCATGCATTAGCTAAAAGGGTTCTATAATATGTGAACACTGCTGTCACCCCAAACCCATTCAAACTCTGACTTAATGTTGGAAAAAAAGGAACAAATATTCCAATATTTGAATTGAACAGCCAAATTCAACCGACATTAGTTGACTACAGCCCTAAAATATGTAAATGAAAAATGAAAAGGGGCAGTGTAGTGTATCTTAAATTCTGTTTTAGAGGAAAAATACATTACAGTGAGGATAAAAGATGCATCTGTTGACTGCATGTCACAGTCAACGCAGATGAAAGCTCTGTAAAAGCTTGTTAAGTGGGCTTTTTCGGTTTTGAGATAATTTTGTCACACAGCTGGTGCACAAGGTTATGTTAAAGTGTCATGACAAAGTTCAGACTCCCAGGGACGGGAATTATTTTTGCATACTCTGTATCGAGAAAGGCTGATTGTCTGTATAAGTACACACAGCTGCAAGTAATACAGTAACAGGAAAGTTTGATTCAGGTAAGTTAAGGATTTTAGGATTTAGGCCAGTTAAAGCCACAATGTGATACGGATAATGAATGAATTGATAATGATAATTTAAAAGATGCTATAATTAACTATCAGTGACAGTAATCCTTTTGTCAGTGCTAGCTAGCTCTTTGCTGTTTACTAGCAGCAGTTGGGCACTTTCTTGACACAATAGCCTTCCAAACTCTGAGAGATATTACATTAATGTGACTGATCTTTACATGCTGCCACCGCCTTGGAACTGTGCGACAGGTCATTGATCTGTCAGTGTTTCAATGTTCATTGAATTAGTGCCCAAAATCCAATTCACTCTCTGGTGATTCACCACCCACTGAAGTAGTGAGCAATTTGAGACACACCTCCAGTCCCTCGTGATCTGATAACCCTGATGTTTTACAGCATGTGGAGCTGTCTGACATGTAATTTCCCCCACAGTGCAGTATCCCTAAAAAGCAGCGCATCCGCTCAGGTGATTCATGCTGCTTTCAGTCCCGACAGCTGTGACCGTTGTTCCCAATCCGCTGGTCTGACGCTGCTTGGATGCTAAAGCGTGAATACATGTGTATGTAGAGGATTACTTTCTTCAAGGCTGCTATTAGTCGACCACACGGCTACTGTCTTCATCACTCTGCATCAGAAACACTTGGTTTGTGTGTGAAAGTGGTGTTACAGAGTGGGCAGAAGGTGGAGAAGAATGGAAGTCAGTGTGAGTCTGCAGTGGAGGGGAACTCGGACAGCTTGATTGAAGTCTGTAGGCGTTAATGGCAGATCATCAGCAGGATTGACACCTGTTTTTTGCAGCATAGAAATACACAGAGCGGAATATGGCAGTATAGCACATTGCAAAATACACTTTGGTTATTTGATTCCTCTGACCACGCACCATAAAATATTAAATAGTGCATTCAGCTGACAGTCATCTCTCTTTTTTTTTTTTTTTTTTTAACCTCCTCTCACCTGGCATGCTAAACCATCATCTGCTGAAGACGGGCAGTAAAGGAAGGTCTTTTTCTTCTATCATTACTTAGATATGTATTCCGTCCTTGTTCTGCTTGTTGTTCGTGAAGCATAATGTCCCCGCAGCAAGGACTGAATTGATCTCTAAGTTTGCCCAATCATCTTGGAAATAACCCTCAGTGGTAAATAAGCACAGATAATTAGAATTCAAACGGTGGCTGTGGATATCCGTTCAGCTCTGGGAGTGACACAAGATATCAATGAACTGACCTGCCGTTGCTTGAGGGGGTGCTCCTTTGCAACAGAAGCAACGTGCCCATTATCAGCTACATCAGCTGGATCACAGACTTTCTCACTTGAGAGTTCGGACAGGAAGGGGCTAACTGCATTAACAAAACGTCCAACCTGCTCCTTACAGCATGAGAGCACTTCACAGTTTTGTGTTTATCAGGATCTTTGATTCACTGATTCTTATGTATGCAATGTCAAAGTGCATATACGTCAGCTGAATGCAGATTTTCTCATCTAGCAATGCCTCCAAGTATGAAGTGTAGAAAGTCGATTCAATTGAGCTTTTAGTTTTGGAAACACAAGATGGATACTCCTAGGAGACAAAGAGTATTAGGCCCAGGCATAAGGGAAAAACTGAGGAGCACGAATTTTATTCAGAAATTATGCATCATAAGGATAAAGTCAAAATGTCAAGGATAAAGTCCAAATTTCAGTATTTGAGTCAGACATAAGAAAAAATTAAAATTGAAAAGGAGAGTTTTTTTCTTTCTTTGCACTTCGAGAAAAAGTCAAAATTTTGAGAATAAACTTGACATTTTCAAGATTAGTGTTGACCTGAGAATAAATCACACTGCTAGCATTAGCGCATATGCCTGCCATGACAAAATTATGTAGATGAATTGGGAAAACTATCATTCAGAATTGGTTAAAGTAACAAGGAAATTATTTCTCTTTTATCGCATAAACAGTGTGGTGATAAGTATCGGGGCTTTGAAGAGATTGTTCAGAAGGAACCTGTGTGCAATACAGAGAAAATATGTATTACTAGACACAATTTTATGGACACGAGGAGCTGACTTTGTTCTCAACATTTCGACATCATTCTCAAAATGCAAAAAAACATAGGAGAGGCAAGAAAGGGCTACATTTGTCTGTTATGGCAAGGTGACACGCTTTGTATTGTGTGCCAATTCATGACCATCCACAAGACCCGTTCCTGAACTCCAAGTAAAAGTTGGCCCACTGTGTTTGAATCATTCTTTATTAAATGGACTGTGTAACGGAGACTGCCCTGTTGAAATGCAGCTCGCTCAAACCCAGCAAGTCTGGACTCTGAGAGCTCCAGTGATGGAGCGGGCCAGCTGGTGTGTGACCCATGCAGCTTTTAATGGCCACCTTATCTCTCAAAGTCCCTCATCTGACAACCCTCTCAGTATCCTCCATCTCTGGCCAGAAGGCCAAGTGGCAACTTTACTACTTTCCTCCTGTGACCACCGACAGGCTGTTATTGGGAGCTCGAATCTCCTGAAATGGTCTTTTTACACTGGTTAACGTCCATCACTCTAGGAGCTCCTGTGCCACTTAACACCTCCTGCCACTAGCTTTAGTGCAGCTAGAACAATCTTACCTATGAACCTATCTGAAGGTTGAGATTCTTTTTTTTTTTATCTTCCATTTGTGTGTCACTTTAGTTTAAGCTGTTTTTTAAGTTAACATCCCAGGTGCCTCCTTCAAAAACACAGGTTGGAGTTTCATAAAACAGCTACAAAATGAACTGGAAATGTTTGAAAATATTGGTGCGAGATGTGTTAAATGGCGCGTATGAAAGGATGTAGGATTTCTCATAAAACCTGTGTGTGTGGGCGTGCGTGTACGATGTGATGATTAGGAGGATGGAACTGAAGCTCAACCAGCAGGAGGTGGAATGGCAGCAGGTCCAAGAAAACCTGAACAGACGCAACAGGGACATCAAAAGACTTTCAAAGCAAAACAGTGGGGCTCCCCATCAACACAGAGAAGAAGAGAAAACAACGGGGGCAGAGATGGAAGAGACTGGCAATGAGTAAGTTGGGGGGAGGCGAACTGTGCTCTCTGTGGTGATGTTAATGAATCCATTGTTGGTGTACGTTTTGTTCGCAGTCATTCCACAGCGAGAACACTGTAAACCTCTGCATGTGAGCGAAAATGTGTGACAGGAAAAAGTAAATTGTATCAAGAAAATGTGGTCAGCTTTTTAGACTTGGGAATCCCAGATCAGTGTTCCTCCATTTATTCATGCGAATAGACAGACATCACTGAGTACAGGACATTCTCTGTACTGATCCACAAGATCTGCAGAAATCCTTTAATCGTCACGAGGACCTGCACTGTGATCCCTCTTGTTGATGTTGTCAATGCTTTAGCGCTCCCGCTTTCCCCCCTCGTCAACCTCCTGCAACACACAAAGCTCAGCCAAAGCCTCTGTTTACTGTCAGAAATCATTCTGAGCTGTATATTTGGTTTCTGCTCCCCCCTCTAGAGTGCTGAGTATTGTATGTAAATCCTCAAATCAACATGCACAGATTCTATTTAATTTCACAGCTAGTAGAGTGGCTCTAATCTCATCCAGCCATTTGGGCTGTTTGCTTTTCAAATCTAATGGATGGTTTTTGTGAAGGGGTGGGGGGGTCGGGGGGGTTATTGCAGTCTTGTCTTTTGCCTGCAAACTGTTTGAAGTCTCCAGTGTCGCACCACAGCAAATAATTAAATTTTGCTTTTGACAACAAAGAGCCCGGCAGCATGTATAAGCATATAAACACAGCTGTATTGTGCGCATGCCTCCTCATATCAAGTCGCAATTTTTTGTTTTCTGATAGAATATGAAATGTATTATTTCGTTCTTATCTCTTCATGGTGTCCTTTTTCCAGCCAGATGGATACGCTTGCTGCAGAGACAGCTGTGTCTAAAGTGCCAAGCAGCTGTGTTACCTCTGCCAAAATGGAGATGCTCACGACTACAGTATGTATTCATTTTTTTTTGTTTTACAGTTACAACAAATCATACTCTTGATTGAATATAATAGAAATAAGGATGTAATCAATAAGCCATGGGTCGTTTTTGAATGAAATATAACTTTTAAATTGCTTTTAAGAAATTGAATAAAGCTAAAAAACACAGTGTGTTTGAGACTTTGTTCTGCAGTTTTTGTTTATTGAGCCTCTGCTGCCACTGTGCAACTGAAGTACGAGTCCCTTTTGTCTTTGCAAAACAGAGCAAATGTCAATACCTACCCTCTCTCCAGCCAGGCCCAATACAGATTTTTATGAGGCATGAAATACTTTTTCCCTCGGCTTGTTGTTTATTTATTATTCACATATTTTCTTTGAAACCCCTACAGGAAAGTGTAATAGGGTTTAAATGACACTCATTTTGTGAAAGCTTATTGCAATGAGAGCACTTTTGAAGTATTTTTGTTTATACTTGTACCTTGTTATTCTTCACTCCATTTTCTCGTGCATATATTTATGTATTCAAATATAATTGAATACATAAATAAAGATACATTTTGAAGGGGGCTGGCTGAATAGTTATTTCAGTTCCCTCTCAGCAATGGCAGTGCTCATTATGTACTCAATTGCATAAAGCAAACAGGAATTTTGAATCACTCTGTACAAAATCTCTCAAATTTTTATTTCCTTCTATTGTTTTCCTTTTCTCATCCACTTACACACTATGAACTAGGGCACACCTGGAAAATATCCTGTCTGTCACACTAGTTTTGAGTTGGATGGAGACACACTGCAGGGTGGGATGAGCACCAGGGATGGCCAGGAGCAGGAGAGGGACTCGTGTCATAAATCAGGGCCAGGGCTCACGTCTGAGAGGCCGTGGAGGAAAGCTCAGAGTGGGGCTGGAGCTGCAAGTTATAAGGAAGAGGAGGTTTGGTCAGGGGATGCCAGCTGCCAGCAGACAAGTGTCCTGGGCCCAGGTGATGGATGTGGCACGAAGCCAGAGGGGAATGCTAACAAGATCAAAGGCGTCATGTCTGACTGGTACAAGGAGAGACCTGGCTCTGGTGGGAGCTCATTAGGCAGCGTGTCCCACCTGCAGAGCAGCAGAGGAACTAGCTCCACACCCGTCCTCCCACAGACCAGCACTCCTCCTCCACTCGACAGAATGCCTCTCAGCAGTCAAGCGGCCCGCTGTCCACCTAAGGGAACTACCTTCGAGGGCCAGGTAAGCTTCAGAGAGATGTATGAATCTGGAGGTTTGGAGGAGATCCCAGGAGTGTGTGTGACAGGGACAGCAGCAGCCAAAGTTCAAAACTCAGGACTGGCCTCTTTGGTCAGCAGAGTTTCCTGGATTGTCCAAGATGCAGGGCGTCTCCTTTGGAGCTCTCCCACAGTATTGCAGCAAGTCAGGGAAGAGGGAATACAGCCTGTTGGGGCCCGCTGGTCCAGTCACATTGTCTCTCTGATCAGGGAAAGTAATGCTCTCTCTGTAGTGAAGGACAGCCAGGTCATATCCATGGTTAAAGGTAGCTTTGTCTTCGCCCTGTTGAAGGATAGTCACATTTTTTCCTTTGTGACAGAACTACCTCTCATACAGCACATCCATATGGAGATAACTCAAAACCTTCAGCCTGAGGAAGCAGCTCAGATGATTCAGGGCTGCATTAATCCTGACAAAATCCAACTTCCAGTCCGGACACCAACACAAACCTTTAGCAAGGCAGAGCAACTGCCAGATGATGTACCACCAATCCCAGAAGATACCTGGACAAGGAATACGATTATCAGGGATCTGCGGTTACCAAAAGAGGAAGACATGGCTGATATTCATGGAAAACAAGGAGACAAACTGATTACAGCGCTGTCACCAGTGAAACACATCAGTCAGTCAGAGGCTGTCCGTGCACCTGAAGACAAAGATCAGGCATCAGACAACTCAAGGCCTTTGCACAGCAAAAAGGACGTTCAAATCTTTTGTCAAACGTTGATAGAATTTCCTGATTCCCTTTTGTACCTGCAAACTCTGCCACTGCAAGACATGATGGACGCTTTAAAATCTATTGTCTCTACCTCAGTGCTCACCTCCCAGAAGATTATAGCTCTCTATTGGCTGAATGTAG
The DNA here is from genome assembly GCF_011397635.1 of Epinephelus fuscoguttatus. NCBI lineage: Eukaryota > Metazoa > Chordata > Actinopteri > Perciformes > Serranidae > Epinephelus > Epinephelus fuscoguttatus. The sequence goes on from NC_064767.1 coordinate 26,544,318, forward strand.
CTAAGTGCTGTCAACCTGAGCCTCGTCCTGCCCTCCTGATCCTGGCAGAGACTGGTCTCTACACCCTGACTTCTGACTCTGGGCTCCTGGTTTTGTTCCATCAACTCCCGTGGTTGCAGCTCAAAGAGGTGCAGATAGGCTTAGCAGGCCACAATCTGCGTTTGATAGGCACCACAGAGGAGAGCATCCTGGGTGTCTACACCCTCAGTCAGAAGCTTACCAAAGAGCTGTGCTGGGCCATACTTGGTGTCATCTGCCCCGGGGACAACAGGGTCTCCCAGCACCCACTGCTCCATGGAGACTTGATGAAGTTGTCTTTTGACTGGCAGGCCTGTGTGCCCGACCTGCTGCTGGATGCTGGTTTAAGGGTTTGTTGCCAGTTTCAGAAAAGTCTTGCTGATCTGGTTTATCTTCTTCATTGTAACATGGATCAAGAAACAGTAACTTTGGGAGAGGTGCAGCTACTACTGTGCACAGGTGTGAGGGCGTACATCAGCCCTAGTAGCCGCACTGAGCCTCTGGCCCAGCTTCTACTCACTGATACCCACATCGGCCTGGTGCAGGAGGATGCTGTCTTTCACCCAGCTCCACGCTCCGTCACCACAGTGAGCTGCCGTCCCCAATTCAACGACTTAACTCTCCGTCGGCGCTCAGATGTGCGCTGCGTGCTGCTGCATGATGAAGACGAGCGCGGGGCTGTCAGACTGGATGTAATCCTAGCAAATGTGAGGGGCAGGGGTCACCCTGAAAGCGTGACTAAGGCAGCTACCCCGCCAGCACAAGCTTCAAATTCATCTCCGCATGCAGAAGTGTGGAAATTAACTTTCAGTTGCTCCTCTGAGGCCGCCTGCCTGATTAATCACTTGTCAAATGTCTGATCAAGGACTGAACAGCCAGTAATGAACAGCCCAGCTTGAAAACTCTCACTCACAGGGAGCAAAAGTGCATCGCAACCAGACAATGCAAAGGACAGCTTCTCTGGTAAATGACAGTGAAAACTATGACCTATTTTGAAGTTTCTGTATTGATTTGTGTTTCTAAAAGTTTTTGTCTTTTTAATATTGCATGGCTAGAGCACTTTTATCTTTAAAACCCTTGAATTTCTTTGTTCTTCCATTGTTATTGTTCTTTAACTGCTAGCCTCCCATTATTATTGTTGTCAAAGAGGTTGTCAGTTTAATATGGGATGTTTAAAATAATTAGGGGTTCAAGGTTTAACAGTGAAGATTAAAAACATGTTTGTTTATTTCATTTGTTTCATGGGCATTGTTTTTATAGGATTTTAGATTACCAATCTGATCAAATGATTTCACTGTCAGGTTTACTTAATGTATGTATGTCAAATTGTTGCCAGTTTTAAATATTGTATATACAAATGGATCTATTGAAATGGATATGTGTGAATATATTTGTATAAATAAAAGGAAGGTAAATCCACTGCTGCTCTGGAGTCGTGTTTACCACTTAGAATGCAGATAAGCTCTGATAGTCGAGCTTTTAACTTGGGAAAACAAAGAATTCAGAGTCTGATGCATCTCGCTGCTTTGTCTAATGTCTAATATTTTGTCTTCCTATCATCTTCGTCAGGCTTTCTTTATTTTCCTACCCTCCTCTCTTTTGTTAGTTGTTAGTCTCCTTTTCTTCCTTTCAGCCTCTTCTTCACTGTCATGCAGGACTCTGCATGAATCTGTATTCCACTCTTATCAACGGACTCGCCACTGGAAACATACTCTTAATATCCGAGGTCAAGGTGAACCTCCTCCACAGAGTTACTACCTGCACAATTACTCGTTGGATTTATACCTGCCAGTCAACACTGTCTTACTCCGGGACAAGACTTGTTCATGCTATGAGAACTGCTTTAAATTTTGAAAAGCTTGATCATGCTGCATCTCTGAGACAGAACTTGAGTCTGATTCACATCTCGAGAGTTGGAGCCAAAGACTGTTTGCTCCTTGTCTTGACTGAGTGACCCCATCCAGCATGGAAAATTACAGGGGCAATATAGTGCAATCAGTCCTCTTGTCTGCTCCGGCATGAAGGATGGAGATTTGGCCTCGAATGAAGAAACACATCACACCTCGTAGCGGTGAGGTTTGAGCCAGGATGAAAGCTCAGGGATGTGAAAGGGTTGTTTTTCTCCCTTTTGCTCGAGACAGTTAATTAGCATTCAAATCACCTCCTGTGTATCACTACCTTCCTGTGAATAAAACACAAAAGGCAGACAAATCATATCCTGATATATTAAAATGAGGCTAGACTAATATAAACAGCAAAATGAGAGACGGTCCTTCTGCAGATAAGACCATAAATTATGTCAGTATTTGGAAACAGAAGATTCAGCAGGCCACCCAGTGTCATAAAGATTGATTATCAGTGATTGAGAAGTATCAGTGACTGTTTGAGTCATGCCATATTAAATGGGGGCTGGTGAGTTTGTTCATTCTTGAGGCAGTTGGCAAACATCTCAATGTTTGTGCCTCCCCTGTACCATATGTGATGCCTTCAGTGTGCTGTTTTGTGGAACAATTATTTGGGAATGTAAATTGAGGGGTTGTGAGTAATCTTTAGTGGCACCAGTGAATTATTTCTCAATAACAGCCATCAAAAATTAAATTTAGGGCTGTTTAAATGGGAAACCACTGCAGATCTTCTATCCCATCAGTTCGGCGGCTGGCTTGTGTCTGAAATAGACAGGAGCTCTTGTTGGGCACAGCCTGGTTAAGGGGAAGTGCTCACTCTCAGACAGCAGATACACATACCCACTGGCAGGCTTTGAATCTCTAATCATTACTCTGTGTGATTTCCCACTGGGTTCTCCGGCCCTAATATGCACCGTCATTGACAGCACATAACAGGATAATTTGTTTACCTCCTCCTTTGGAAGCATGTGAACGTGACCCAGTCAGTTCTCTCATTGCTTAGCTGTTGATGGGCTAAATATTTCTTGCGTCAGTCCTGATCGCTCTGCCTGCCTGTAGCATCCACAAAAATTTAATGATTCACTTACATGCTTTCTTCAGAGATTTAGGAGACTAATCCATGACCTACTGCTTAGATGCAAATTGGTCCTGATGATGTTTTGTAGTTTTATAATCAAATCAGTTTGATTAGGACAGGACTGGTAAACTCAAATCACCCCGTGTACTTCAATTTCTTTTGCTCGGAGAGATACTTTCCTGGTTACAAATTAGACTTCATTCCAGAATAAAAAAACATCTTGTTAAACCAAGAACTACCGTAGTCTCTGAGAAGCTGGCTTCCCAATTTAACCTGGTAGTGGCCTTTGGAGAAGAGGCGCGCTGATCAACATGTAACATTTAGAACGCTTGCAAAGACAAGCCTCTGCTCGGATAAAGGCAATTTGTACCTTGGACCAAATGCTGAAGTGCAAATGCTGTCATTTTTAAATGCAGTCGACTATTAGCCTACAGTATAACTGAACTGAACATGAACAAACAGCTCAATACTGATGCACAATATTTTGCTGTCATCTGTAAGTTTGTTATTGTTGCACATGTTGCTGTATAAGTTGCCTACTTTGTTTAACACTCATTCTTGAGAACTGGGACAAAACCTTTTTTAATTGTAGTTTTACTCTTAGATTATGTTGGGAAAAGTACACTTTATAATATAAAAGTTTTGGCTATTAAACCATGTAATGGGCCAGCCTGCCAGTGATTTATTTATTTTTTTCTTAAGTAGCATAAGATCTGACAGAGTGGATGTCTTACATAGTGAAAAAAAAAAGTTCTGTATTTATTGATTTCACAGCAGCTAATTATTCTCTTAATGCTAATTTTAAAACCATAATTCTCTAGAAGGGCTATAGAGTTGGCATGTTATGGTTGAGATGCACCTGATTGCAATATTATTTAATGTATTTGTCAAAAAAAGAAAGTCCACCAATACTTGAGCAGCAATTCCATCTTTTTGGAAACCAGACAGTGAGACAGGGGTCCTTAGGATTTAATAAAGCCTTTTATGTCTGATTAAATTATGTTATGATAAAAGAAATGTGGGACACATCTTTAGGGGCCAACATTTTTACAAAAAAAATACATTTAAAAACAAAGATTATTATAGTAGTATATTTTTACACCAACTGTGAGCTTTACATTTTAAAAGCTTTTAACACATTTTTTTTTTTTTTAAATTGAAGTTGTGAATTCTTGTCTGGGACAAGGTTATTTACTGGCACAGGGCATGTGTTTAGTTTAAAAAATAAAATGAAAGCAGATCAAAATATTTTATCAAATTCATTTCATAAATATGATTTAAAAAAAAAAAAAAAAAGTTTCACCCCAAAAATGGAAGTAGTGTTTTGAAATGATAACAACGGGACTTGACCAATTTGTTGCAATCAAAAAATCCTCCAAAGTCACAACTATTTCAGCTTCTTCTGGACATGTTCTTGCAGGCGAATTTTCTCTGTTGCTGTCAGGACGTTGTTACGCTTTACCTGCTTGTAGAAGTAACTGGTATTTAAAATCTTTTATTCCTTCTGCTATTTGTCTTTTGAATTCTCTGTAAAATTTTGTTTTTTGATATATTTTTTAATCTTTTATGATAATCTGTCTAACTTTAAATATAGATTCCTTTATTCCACTGAATGCCTTTGCACATTTTTTATTTGGTTTTTTTTTTTTTATTTTATTACTCATGTATTTATGTGTCTACATGTTCTCTGTATGTGTGAAAGGCAGGCTGTTCAAACAAATTGGTCCTAGTGGGATTAATAAAGCTGTCTGAATCTGATTCTGTAGTTATAATTTTAAACTCTAATTGGCAGGACATGGTTTGTCCCATGGGTGTTAAACATATCTCCCTTGTTGTTACACTTATTGTTGTAATATAGACACGCACACATGTACATTTAGTAGTTAATAAAGTATAGTCTCTTTGTGAACAGCTTTACACTCTTGAATGGAGCTTAGTCTGTAAACTAGTTCTTACATGCACTGCTACATTCACATGACACATTTTCCATGCTACACCTTATGTCTAACGCACCCTCTATAATCAGGTGGTGTATTTAAGCCTCACTTCTAACTCGGCAAACCTGGCTGCAAACTGCAGAAACTACTGAAACCTACTGCTAACATTCCCATGCTTGCCTGCCAGCAGCCCGGCCATGTTGGACACCGTTGTGAAGGCGGTGTGTTTCTGCTGCCTGCCCAGCAGCTTCTAAAGGTGTTGAATCACCTGTCGGCCACAGTGCACTTTGGAAGCAGACATTTTGGGATGTGTAACCACAGTTGTATTTTTTTGGCTCTGCTGAGATGTCAGGAGACCACTGCCTCACTTCAACAAGATAAGTACTTGCTGTTTTTGCTAACATGTTTATTCTTGGCTCAGTTGTGCTTGTGTGGCAGTGACGGTTAACAGCTAAGTGGAGGTGCTTGTAGCCAGTTATTTCAATGCTCTTCACGGTGTTAATGAGCGCCTCTTGGTAATTTAGCACCTTCTGGTAAGAATAAGGAAAGTTTTCTTTGTCACTTCTCTTTTCTTTGTGACACTTTACAGATGGTGCTGTGTCTTTTGTGGTGATTTTAAAGCCTTTTCTGACTTGTCATTGCAGGAAAAGTACAGGTGTAACCTTAAGGATAACATTAGACCCAATCATGGAGCAGTTCGATGAAGTCATTAAGCTGGAGCTGGAATATCTAAATACATGGGTGTCATCAGGAATGCTATCAATGACACTTGTGCTGTTCCTACTATGGTAAAATACAAAGTATCCTCTGCTTGCTACAACACTCATCGTCCTCATGTCATTAAACACACCTGTGCTTGGATGTCACTATTAACACTTGGGAAGGGCTTGTCCCATGAACTTCTACATATCAGCCATTGATTTTTCCCATGCTGGTGTCTGTTTTCGTGGCTGTGCTGGTTATTTTCTTTGTGGCACTGCCATGGTGTACATGCATGCTGCTGGTTTCTTTTGAGTTTTTAGTTTCTATCTAATGAAGCTCAGCGCAAGTTCAATCAGGAAGACTTTCTTTGTGCTCATCAATTTACAATTCTCTCCATCCATCCCACTTACTACTTCCTCTGATCACCTGACTCTGGGTGTTCACTGTTATAGTTATCCACTCAAACTTTGCCACGATCTCTATCAGCCAATCAGGATGCCACTGCAAAAGTTTAAATCTGCTCTCTCCTCTGCTGCTGTCAGCTGACATATTACGCAGAATCTTCGCGCCCTCCACTACCCTGTTCACCTCCGGCCATCGTATCCAGAGTCCAGGACAAGCTCAACAAAGGCTCATTCCTCTACTCATCCTGATGATCAGCACTTCTCCATCTTCCTCTCATCTCATCTTCACCACCTCTACCACCACCAGCGTCCAGAACCCAGGGTGGTTCCCTGTTTGACTATGAATTCATCACACTCCTTAAAGGGATAGTGCACCCAAAAATGAAAATTCAGCCATTATCTACTCACCCATATGCCGAGGGAGGCTCGGGGCTTCAGGACACTTGGATCACTACGGACGAGCAGTATGGAGATATTTTGTGGTGTCAATTATGTGTTTTTGAACGTTTGAATCTGGGGTGCCGTCAGCCTCCATTAGGTGGAGTTGTGTTGCTACCCCCTCTCCCCTGGGATCTCTGCAAGGGATGTTAGAACTCTAAAACCTCACCTGAGCCTCCCTCGGCATATGGGTGAGTAGATAATGGCTGAATTTTCATTTTTGGGTGCACTATCCCTTTAAAGGGAAATTTCGGTTTATTTCAACCTGTCTCCTATTGTCCTAAATTTGTTTCAAGTGACTAGTGACATAAAAATAATAGTTAGCATGTTAGCCGTTAGCCTAGATACAGCCGGGGCGCATAGTAGCGTCAGACCTGTTAAAACGTAAGTGAACGGGCAACCTTCAAGTGCAAAGTTAGTCCACTAAACGAGCTTTTTTTCCCACAAAGACCGCCTCATATCGTTAGGATAAATGTCAGAGAACATGTAGAAAACGACATGTAAACGTGTTGTCTTACCTTACCGGTGTGCTGCCATGTTTGTTTATCATCTAGCTCTGCTTTCCAAAGCGCGAAATATCGCAAGAACAAGCAGCAATCTCATAGCGTGCCTGAACAAGCAGCAACAGCTGGAAGGATACACTGACAAAGAGCTTTATGAAACTGAAGAACGGAGGAGGAGAGAGAGAGGCGCAACAGGTAGAGGACGAATGGCTGCTGCAAGGCTGTGTAGCTCTGGAGATTGGTGGTGTACCTGTGAGGAATGCCTCTGTTGCAAGGAATGGGACCGGTTGCAGCCTTATTTTCAAGGTCTGGATGTGACAGAGGACGAGACACCTCCACCTGGAGTAGTATCCAGCTGGGCTTTATCTAGAGCTGGCGAGATATATTTCGGCCGTGCTTTGGAAAGCAGAGCTAGATGGTAAACAAACACAGCACCACACCGGCAAGGTAAGACAACACGTTTACATATCGTTTTCTATATGTTCTGACATTTATCCTAACGATATGAGGCGGTCTTTGTGGAAAAAAAGCTCGTTTAGTGGACTAACTTTGCACTTGAAGATTGCCCGTTCACTTACGTTTTAACAGGTCTGACGCTACTATGCGCCCCGGCTGTATCTAGGCTAACGGCTAACATGCTAACTATTATTTCTGTGTCACTAGTCACTTGAAACAAATTTAAGACGATAGGAGACAGATTGAAATAAACCAAAATTTCCCTTTAAGGTATACCGTGATGTAAAAGTTGACAGTTATCATACAGTGCACATTTGTACAGACGCGCATTGCATTCACTTGGCAAATAAAAAAAGCCCTGTTTTTCTGAGTAATTTTTTCTGTTTTTCAGAGTAATTTATTTATTTTTCTGTTTTTGGTGTAATTTTTCCCCTGTTTTTCGTGGTACTTTTTTTTCCTGAATGAGGAGATGAGATACTTCAAAATTTCGCGAGAAGCTCCCACCTGGCACCTGCAAGTGACCGGTACCTGCGTAAAGTCGACAAACTAATGATAACACCATATGACTTAAAGACAAGAGTATCTCCCAGTGTCTCAAACCCAAAACAAAGTAAAACTGGATTAAACTAAACAAGTGGGTCATGTTTGCTTCCATTATATCGAGCTCTCAAGAAAGGAATTAAAGCGTCTGTTGTTCTATTGCTCTTTTAACTCAGAAAAATAGAAAAAATTACCCTGAAAAACAAACAAAAAAAACCCCCACGAAAAACAAACAAAAAATTACCGCAAAAAAACAGAAAAAAACCCACGAAAAACAGAAAAAATTACACTGAAAAACAGAAAAATGAAAAAATTACTCAGAAAAACAGAAAAAATAAAACAATAAAACAGATTTTTCTTTATTTGTCAAGTGAATACAATACGCTTCCGTACATTTGCTTTTCTATAATATTGGAAAAAATAAAATGCATCTAGACTTTGAATTCTCTTTTATTTTGGTTATTTTCTAAGAGGAGACTTTTTACACAAACTTCCATTAACAAATGTTTAAGTTTTAATTGTCATAATAAAACGTTTGTTGCACCAACAATAACCCTTCTCTTTTCATTCCTTTTAAGGGTCGTTCTAACTGATGATATAAACTATGTAATACCGTGGAACCACCATACTTTGAGACTGCTATCGTACCATGAAAATCTCATACCTTTGCAACCCTGGAATTAATCGATTAATCCACCTCTAATTTTCTCAGTGAACTGATTAGGCCTAATTACTTTGTTGCCTAATAAAATGTCAGAAAATAGTGAAACATGTCCTGTGTACTCTAAATTCCCAGAGCCCAAGGTGACATCCTCAAACAGTATGTTTTATCCAACTAAAGGTCTAAAATTCCAAAGCAGTTCAGTTTATTATCATGTCTGACAAAAAAAGCATTATTCAAGAAGCATGAAACCTGCAAATGTTTGGCTTTTTTGCTTCAACAGTTTCTAAAACGATTACTTATAAAAAAATAATTGCCAATTAAATTTCTGCTTATCAAATAATAGATGAATTGCCTACCATAGAATTCTAGTCTTAGTCATACCGAACAACCAGTCTTTTCAGGTAAAAGGTTGAGAACCACTGGTCTACAGTATTCTGTCTGTTGGAGGTTTTTCAGGCTGTGATCCAATGTGAGGTCTCTGGTAAAGGATGAATGGGTATGTTATCTCATGAGATCATGTAACCATTGTTGTGCACTGTCATGTAGTCATTACATAGTGAAGTCATTATGGCTGTTGGATCATGATAGTAGCCTACTTACATTCACATTTTCCCCACATACCTCAATTCCATCTAAACTGCTGAGCTCCTGTTCTTTGGTTTATGCTGCTGTTACACTCAGCTGCACCAATGACCAATTTAAGCTTATATACCCATGTAGTATGGTTTTCTGCTTATCACACTACATAACATTTCATAAAACGATTATTTGGGATTTGTATTAGTAAACACTGCAAGTGCCTGCTGATGTGTTTTGCATGTTTGGATTGTTGCATTTAGAATTAACTAACTGAGTTCATTAAAAGGCTCATTTCTCTAATGGTTGGAGGTGCCTAGCAGGGAAATAGCCACACCTAGACATAGATGATTCCATATAATGGTTGTCAGCACTGCATATAATGTGGTTTTGGGACAAACATTGTACTTGTTATAGATATAAGTGTCAATGCTGTACATATTCACATTGTTTTTATTTATAGAAATGAACTTTTTTGCACATATGAGAAACTTTTGAAGTAATGACTGAAGCATTGGTGCTAATTATTAAAGAGTGTGATGTGTGTATGTGTGATGTGAAGCAGTAGGGCTCCTGGATATGTTCATTAGTAGATAAAAACCAAAGTCACACCAGCACTCTTTTTGAAGGCTTTATGTCAAGGACACTTTTTCAAGTTCAATTCCAGCAGAGTGGGGTTTTTTTTCAAAATGTCCAGTATCTGCATCCCCACTGTTTCAAATTCATTTCACTCAAAAGCAGCAGAACGTAATTAACTTCATCGCTGTACTCCCATCTAATGAAGGCGAGTGTTTGCCAGCAATGGCAGGTTTTATCCAGGCCTCTGATGGAACGTGTTGGGGGTGAGTCTCAAAGGAGACGGACACAATGGCGACCTGAATGTCACTGGCATCTTTGAGCAGCGCTCATTTGTGAATGTCTGTCCATGGGCCAGAGAAAACTCTCTGGCCTCTAGAAGGATGTGTTTGTCACACAGTGTCATTTTTAAATTGGACTCCTTCTCCCCCTGCCCATCCCCGCTCAGTTTTGGACCTCACATGAGCTTCATTAGCATTTGCAGGAACTGCGAGACATTTACCACCATGGATTGTGACAGATTTCACAAGCTCAATTTTACTGTTGCCCTGGGGGGGACGAGGCAGTGCTCACCATCTGTTGATTGTGACTGTACCCAGCACTTCCATAGGAGGCTGCCTTTCTGTCATTCCTATGTTCTGTGACAAATCTGGTGCATTCACTTCAATGAATTTATACCCTATGATTTCACGTCACAAATGAAATTGATTGATTCACATGAAATGAATGCTTAAATTGAGGTATGATTCTCCTAGAAGGCAAAGAAAAGACTATTTTTCAAACAGGAGTTTTTCTCAGCCAGATATAATGCACATGACAGTTATTTCAAAGTTAGTTTTAAAGTTCTTTGGTTTTGAACAATGTGTTAGTATCAAGCTTAAATCTACAGAATAGCTCCAGTCCTCACTGGATTGCCTGAACTTTGTTGTTAAAGCTTCTATTTTAAATTGCACTCCAGAACTTTCTATGATATATTTAAGTCTGGAAAATTGGCAGACGAGTGAAGACATTTGATTTTGTTTTGCTTTTTGTGAAATGGCTGTTGGATGAAATGGTTGTTTATCATTGTGTATGGGGCAATATGGTTGGAGTTATGAAGAAGAAATAGGGAGTGCTGCACTGGGTCAAAAGAATTGGTGTTGGTGATACTGACGCAAAAAAAACAGGTGCTCTTGAAGGACTGGGTGAGTAGTCATGTAAGAATAAAAAAAACAATGATTGTCCAGCTTACTTGAAAGATGGTCTTTGCAGATAACTGGACTGTCTATGCAGTAGAAAGAATAGAATAAGAAAGAAAGTGTTATTGTCATCATATATTAAATATAATGAGATATAATGAGATGCAATGCAACTCCATTAGTGCTTTCAAAAATACACTGAACAAAAATATAAATGCAACACTTTTGTTTTTGCTCCCATTTTTCATGAGCTGAACTAAGATCTAAAACATTTTCTATACACACAAACGACCATTTCCCTCAAATATTGTTCACAAATCTGTCTAAATCTGTGTTAGTGAGCACTTCTCCTTTACCGAGATAATCCATCCCACCTCACAGGTGTGGCATATCAAGATGCTGAATAGACAGCATGATTATTGCACAAGTGTGCCTTAGGCTGGCCACAATAAAAGGCCACTCTAAAATGTTCAGTTTTATCACTCAGCACAATGCCACAGATGTCGCAAGTTTTGAGGGAGCATGCAATTGGCATGCTGACTGCAGGAATGTCCACCAGAGCTGTTGCCCGTGAATTGAATGTTCATTTCTCTACCATAAGCCGTCTCCAAAGGCGTTTCAGACAATTTGGCAGTACATCCAACCGGTCTCACAACCGCAGACCACGTGTAACCACACCAGCCCAGGACCTCCACATCCAGCATGTTCACCTCCAAGATCGTCTGAGACCAGCCACCCGGACAGCTGCTGCAACAATCGGTTTGCATAACCAAAGAATTTCTGCACAAACTGTCAGAAACCGTCTCAGGGAAGCTCATCTGCATGCTCGTCGTCCTCATCGGTGTCTCGACCTGACTGCAGTTTGTCGTCGTAACCGACTTGAGTGGGCAAATGCTCACATTCGATGGTGTCTGGCACGTTGGAGAGGTGTTCTCTTCACGGATGAATCTTGGTTTTCACTGTTCAGGGCAGATGGCAGACAGCGTGTTTGGTGTCGTGTGGGTGAGCGGTTTGCTGATGTCAACACTGTGGATCGAGTGGCCCATGGTGGCGGTGGGGTTATGGTATGGGCAGGCGTATGTTATGGACAACGAACACAGGTGCATTTTATTGATGGCATTTTGAATGCACAGAGATACCGTGACGAGATCCTGAGGCCCATTGTTGTGCCATTCATCCACGACCATCACCTCATGTTGCAGCATGATAATGCACGGCCCCATGTTGCAAGGATCTGTACAAAATTCCTGGAAGCTGAAAACATCCCAGTTCTTGCATGGCCAGCATACTCACCGGAGATGTCACCCATTGAGCATGTTTGGGATCCTCTGGATTGGCGTATACGACAGCGTGTTCCAGTTCCTGCCAATATCCAGCAACTTTGCACAGCCATTGAAGAGGAGTGGACCAACATTCCACAGGCCACAATCAACAACCTGATCAACTCTATGGGAAGGAGATGTGTTGCACTGCGTGAGGCAAATGGTGGTCACACCAGATATTCACTGGTTTTCTGACCCCCCAGACCCCCCAGTAAAGCAAAACTGCACATTTCAGAGTGTCTGAAATGCCTTTGGAGACGGCTTATGGTAGAGAAATGAACATTCAATTCACGGGCAACAGCTCTGGTGGACATTCCTGCAGTCAGCATGCCAATTGCATGCTCCCTCAAAACTTGCGACATCTGTGGCATTGTGCTGTGTGATAAAACTGAACATTTTAGAGTGGCCTTTTATTGTGGCCAGCCTAAGGCACACCTGTGCAATAATCATGCTGTCTATTCAGCATCTTGATATGCCACACCTGTGAGGTGGGATGGATTATCTCGGCAAAAGAGAAGTGCTCACTAACACAGATTTTAGACAGATTTGTGAACAATATTTGTGAGAAATGGTCTTTTGTGTATATAGAAAATGTTTTAGATCTTTGAGTTCAGCTCATGAAAAACAGGAGCAAAAACAAAAGTGTTGTGTTCATATTTTTGTTCAGTGTAGATAGAACAAGACAGCCTGCTAAAACACAGCTATTTAATGGCTATAATAGCAAATGATAAGATAGATAAAAATGATAAAAGACAGGGGTTAAAAAATATTGCACAGTATAGATATTGCAAGTGATTATTGTTTGTTTAGTGTTACAACCCAGAGAAAGAAACTGTCAGTATAGAGGTGTAGGCTTTCAATGACCTGTAGTGCTGGTGGAAGGAGTCATTGAGAGTCATTGAAAAAAAAACAGAAAAAGGGGTGATAGCTTTTACTCAAGGTAGAAAACCTACAACTATCAAAAAGCATTGCGCCACACTGGAACACTGGAAACTCTCCCGCTGACGCATGTCGTAATGTGATCTTGTCCATTTTCACACAGGAAACAATATGGCAGTCAGCTGGTAACAAATGATCGTAAATTACATTTTGGCAACAATTAAATCGTAGGCAACTGGACTTTGATTTTGTCTAGAAGACGTTTCGCCTCTTATCCAAGCGGCTTCATCAGTTCTCAACGCATCGGTCTGACTAGTCCTCACTAGTCTGACAAACAGTGGAGTAAGACTCAGGTTTTTAACCTCTGTGGAGGTGTACACCCACCACCCTCATAAGACAATACTTCGTTAGTGGAGTTTCACTGGACCATTGTTTGGGTCAGGTGAGTCACACTAGTGAACGACAGTCGTTAGGAGTGAGTGGGGCCACTGGTGAGCAACAGTCGTTAGGCATAATGTGTGGTTACCAGTGAACGACTGTTGTTGTGTTTCTTTGAGCCACTTGAGGTTAGTTTCGGGCAGTCTTTGTTGTTCAATCTCTTAGGTACAGCAGCAAGGGCCGCATTGTAAATGGGGGATAGGTGGTGTCTCAGGCCACCTCCCCTATTTAGAGACGGCTTCTCTATTTTAACGTAGATGGATTCTTTCACCCCTCTTTCGAACCATTTGTCCTCTCTGTCCAAGATTTTCACATTGCTGTCCTCACAGGAGTGAGCCTTCTCCTTTTAGATGTAAATAAACAGCAGAAACTGGACCTGAGGAGTTTGCCCTTTTGTGTTGAGCCATGCGCTTGTTTAATAGTTGTTTGGTTTCACCAATGTATGAGTCCTTGCATTCTTCACTGCATTGGACAGCATATACCAAGTTGCTTTTGAGTGTGTGGTACCCTGTCTTTGGGGTGTACCAGTTTTTGCCTGAGTGTGTTACTTGGTTTGAAACACACAGGAATTTGATGTTGGTTGAAAATTCTCCCGAGTTTCTCAGACACCCCGGACACATAGGGTATGACAATGTTCCTGCGCTTGTTTCCTTCCTCAGCCCTCTCTGAGTTATTGTTCTTGTTGGATCGTTTTGTTCTGTTAAACGTCCAACTAGGGTAGCCACAAGTTTCCAACGCTCTCCTCAAATGTTTGTGCTCCCGTACCTTTGCCTGAGTGGTGGTTGGTACATTATCAGCCCTGTGCTGTAAGGTTCTGATAACTCCCAATTTGTGCTCCAGAGGGTGGTGTGAGTCGAAAAGAAGATATTGGTCTGTGTGTGTGGGTTTCCCATATACCCCAATGTGGAGGCTCCTGTTCTCATCCAAGTGTACATCACAGTCTAAGAAAGGTAGGTGGTTATCATTAACATCTTCTCTAGTGAACTTGATGTTCTTGTCCACTGAGTTGATGTGCTCAGTAAAAGCCTCTAGTTCTTGGGATTTGATCTTCACCCATGTGTCATCCACATATCTGAACCAGTGGCTTGGTGATGTACCCTTATAAGAGTTCAGTGCCTTTTGCTCTACCCTTTCCATATACAGGTTTGCCACAAAGGGGGATACTGGTGACCCCATAGCACAGCCATGCTTCTGCCTGTAAAAAGTACCGTTAAACTGGAAGTATGTGGTGTTAAGGCACAATTCCAGTAACTGGCAAATTTGTTCTGTCCGGTAACGTTCTGTCCTGTGTAAGATGATGCCTCACCGTTTCCACTGCTTCCCCGGTTGGGATGCAAGTGAATAGGGATGTTACATCATATGATACCATGGTTTCATCCGGTTCTAGCCTTAGACCCTGGATTTTGCCTGCAAATTCGTGCGAGTTTTGTATGTGGTGTGGTGTGTTACCCACCAGAGGAGCTAAAATGTTAGCTACATGCTTTGCAATATTGTATGTCACTGAATTTATGCTACTGACAATGGGTCTGAGTGGGACCCCTTCTTTATGGATCTTGGGGAGTCCATATAGACATGGGATGGTGTCTTGTGGGTAGAGTCTGAGGTACTGAGGCCGGTCAAACGTTCCATCTTTTTGTAATGCCTGTAGACATTGTATCACCCTCTTTTTATACCCGCTGGATGGGTCTCGCTTCAGGATTTCGTAGGTGTTGGCATCATTGAGTAGTGTGAAGACTTTTGCTTGGTAGTCAGTTGTATTTAGGATCACCGTGCATCGCCCTTTATCAGCTGGAAGGATAGTGATGTTATTGTCTTTGCTCAGAGACACCACAGCTTTTCTTTCTTGAATAGTAAGGTTCGAAGGTGGGGCTTTAGCACTGGACAAACTTGACACTTTGAGTCTGAGCTGCTCTGCTTCAGTCTCGTTTAGATTGTTTTTCCTTATAGCTGACTCTGTCGCCGTGATGAGTTCAACTATAGGAACTTGTTTCGGTGTTACAGCAAAGTTTAGTCCCTTGGCTAAAACCTCCTTCTCGGGTTGAGTAAGTTCCCGGTCTGACAAGTTCTTTACCCATCTGTTTTGTAATTCACCTTGTGCAATATGATCCGTTGTTTGACACCCATTGCCTGTTTTCATTTTCTTCAGGTTCTTGTTTTGGAGGTGTAGGAATTTCTTTATCTGCCTTACTTTGGTCTTTGTGTGTTGGGATAGTTGAGCTTTCATGGTGAAATCTACAACTCTTTCAAACAACGCCCCTGGTAAGTCCGTTTTGAGTTTTTGGAGAAGGTGGTCAGTTTTCTCCTTCAGCCTTACTATGGTGAGATGGACCTTCCTGATCCTCTCGTTTAAGAGCTGTTTTTCAGCTTTCTCTAGTATCATGCTGGCCTTGTGCCCCTTCACAATGGACCGTGGCTGAACACTAGTTGGTATGAGCCAGCTTTGTCTGCACCTTAGATTGAACCGTAGATGGTTCCTGTGATCCGCAACTTTCCGAGCCAACCTTTCATACTCTCGCACTGTTTTGAGGGTATCCGACCCAAAATGTACAGTGATAAGTCTGTGGATATTCTCATTTATCCAGGTCAATTCCATTTTGGCAACAATTAAATCGTAGGCAACTGGACTTTGATTTTGTCTAGAAGATGTTTCGCCTCTTATCCAAGCGGCTTCATCAGTTCTCAACGCATCGGTCTGACTAGTCCTCACTAGTCTGACAAACAGTGGAGTAAGACTCAGACTCAGACCTGAGTGTGGAGAATATCCACAGACTTATCGTAAATTACAGTTACACGATAAACTAAAATGTGTTTCTGAAAACATTTTAGGTAAATATGCAATGTTGTAACAGAATGTTGGTTCATGTTTTATCATGATATCATATTATATCATATGTTTTTAGCTTCTGTTTTTACAGTGCCCACTTCCTGCGCACAAATGATCCTATTACAGCCAAACAGTGCACTAAAATATGTTTCTTGAGACATTGTAGGCAAGAAATAGGTAATACAGTAACAGAATATTGTTTTATACTTGATCACAGCTGCCTAGTTTTACTGTTTGTGTGGAGCTTGGTCTGAGATTGAGAGAGAGAAGGACCCTTTAGCCCCTTTTCCACTGAGCAGTACAGTACAGAACATATCGGTTCAGTTCGGGATGCATTTTTTTTCCATTTCCACTGTGAAAAGCTGTGGATGGTACCAATGGAACTGTTCTTCACCATTCCATGTTTGGTCATCCCTCTGTTGGGGTACCTAGCACACAGGTCTAGTACTAAAAGGTGGAGCAGCTGTGAACACTGCAGTCTGTTGATTGGTCAATAGCGGACAGTCATTCTGCTCAGGGCTGAGTTGTGGCTGGTTTTGTAACCACTGTTTATACCATGGCAACCTTTTTTTACATTAGTAAACTATAACTATAAAAATAAAGGATGTTTTTTTTCTGCCTCTTGGAGCAGCTGTAGACTGAGGAGGAAAAAAAACTCAATTCACTGAGGCTGACTGCAGGCAACTTTTAAGGTGGAACATTTTCTTGTCTCAGTTCATGAGATGATGACATGAATCCATCACCTCTCCTTACATTTCAATATGACAACTCTGACCATTACTTTAATTGTGTGTTTGTCTCTCGACACAGACTTTTAGTAATGAGTGGATCTTCAAAGGTTAAAAATATATATTTTAATGTCTACCGTATTATGTGAACTGCGTGTATTCTAATCCTCACTTGGAGAAAAAAACCTCGCAGAGCATCATTCCTGTGGGCTCCGTCTGGCTCACTTGCCTGAGAAGGACTACATGCACAAACCCACTATTTTTAAATATCTCATCGAAAGAGACTCTCACTGCAGCCTGTTTTATTTTCTTCTGAAAATGATGGCGTGCAACCTCGTTCTGTGGACAATAAACAAGGTGCAGACGTTCCATCTATGAGGAAATGCAGTGAGTACTGGACGGAGCAGTGAGTGACAACAACCCCGCCCACATTCAAGGCTACTGTTTGCAGTTGAAACCCTAAATGGACCTAGGGTCTAGGTACCATGTTGGAGGGGTTACGTTTACTTCTAAAGGTACCGTACCAAAAGTGTTTGGTGGAAACTGAACTTTTGTGTCTGTGGTGGCGGGCATACAAAGTTGCGTAAGTGCAGTCTGTAATTTATGCAACAGCCCCTGGAGCCAGTGTAAATCTGCCCAATGACACAAAATGCATCATCCAGTGGATTTGAGCTGTGAAGTAAGCAGGGAGATCTCAGCACTGATAAGATGGAGGGACGTTTACAATAGTTCATTTACAAATACTATCCACATTGTTATGATAAAAAGCTGGTTGAAAATCTATCTGCAAATTATCCCTTTAATGTAGAAGTCCAGGGTATTGTTTGGCAGACTGAAAAGCATCCAAGGCACTCTGATTGTATGTTCATAATCCATTATTAATACATGGATAACCAACACGTTTCGACTCAAGGGGTCTTCACTAGAGTATAACACATCATATTGTTGGAGTTAGATTAATGAGTTTTTCCCTGCCATCAGTCTACAGCATAGCCTGTCAGTCACGTAAATGGCCAAGTTTGTGGATGGAGTCTTGACGCAGGCGGTGGTGAGTGGGTGGTGGTAGGAGTTGGCCTCAGTGGGAGTAAGCTTTAGATGCTGTTACATGGAAGCTGATTATTGGTTTAAAAAAAAGCCCACTAATAATGATTGATTCCTGTGGGTAATAGGAATGTGAGGTTTTTGCTTATTTGATGATTTGAAGATGTCTTGAATTCTAATGAGATCATAGAGAGATGGAAAAATATGTAAAACGATTTGATCTCAGGAGGAAGTTCTGAAACTCATAAACAAGTAAAGAGACTTAAAAATCAAACGTTATTTAAAACAGAACTTTGACCAAGTGTAGTTAAGATATTCAAACAGAACTCTGTTTTACATTGCTTGTGGGTACAGGTCTGTTAATTACCTTCATTTTGTTTTAAAAACTGACATAAAAAAGTTTGCTTCAGTGACACCCATTGCTAATTAGCTTTCAACTTGCCTGTGTGGCTGCTTTTGTGTAATTCTTTTATTCATAAACTAAATGTGCAGCTTACAAACTAACACCTTGAAAAAGCAGCCCAGTTCATGTTTATGCTGCTGGCAGAGTCCTGAAGTCCTTTGAGACCTGAGAAGGTTTTCTGATTATGTTGTAATAAAAGGAGATGGAGGTGCTGTGCAGCACGTTGCTCAGTAGAGTAGCTGCTCTGAGTGGATGTGCTTTTACATGATTTTCTTAAGACTCCCATAAAAGTTGGAGAACAAGAAGGAACTTCAAATATTCATGAGTAGTGCTTAACCGAAAAGCTTTCCACATATTCCACAAAATAAACTTGTAAAGGAGTTAAAGACAGCGTATTCTATAAAGCAGAACCATACAATGTTTTGCTTTGCTGAATTATATTGGTTTACAATGATCATAAAGGCTTTCCTTTTAAAGTATTCATGTTTTCAACTTCGTTTTGTAGGATGTGCCTTTTTTTGGTGGGTACCAGCTGAAAACTGTTAGCATATTGTGGATGTGTTCCCTTCAGTAAAGCTCTCCATCCCCTGACTGTTATTCATGGGTGTCCAAAAAAAAGTCAGCTCATTGTAAATATACTGAGGGACAAGTGGATGATGAGTATGGTTGATAGTCAGATGGTGTTGCTACTTGTATATGCACCTCATGTCAGCATGGTTCATTTAGAAAGTCTCTGGCACACTTCTATTTTAGTAGCAGCTGGGTTTCAACTTCTCACTTCATTATGAAGCAAATGATTGTGCCATCGCTATGCTAATGCTGATTCAATCAGGGCTAAAGTCAGTTGAGCACCGTTAAATTAGATTATTAAATTGTCCATAAGAATAGTCTAAGTCGATCCTCTTTTCACTTGCTTCCTCAATTCTCATAGGTTCCTTTGTTAATCTACATCCGAGGGTGGAAGCATGAAGTTAACACATTACTGTTTGTATGTCGTGGCTTCATATCGAGAATGCGCTTTATTACGCCTGCTTTTGTGCCTCATGTTCAGATGGTCCAATTCAAAATTAGCACTTTGAAATGGCATGTGTGAAAGCCTCACATCATTTATAAGTGAGTCACTGATTTGATTTATTCTGTCTCTGATTAATTCTGTGGGCGGCACAGTGTGCAGTGGTTAGCATTGTAACCTCACAGTAAGAGGGTTTCTGGTGTGGAGTTTGCATGTCCTCATGTCAGCGTGGGCTTTCTCTGGGTACTCCGGCTTCCTCCCACAGTCCAAAGACATGCAGGTTAACTGGTGACTCTATTGTCTGTAGGTGTGAATGTGAGCGTGTATGGTGTCTCTATGTGTCAGCCCTGTGATAGTCTGGTGACCTGTCCCAGGTGTGCTCCACCTCTCGCCCACTGTCAGCTGGGATAGGCTCCAGCCACAACAGAATAAGTGGTTACAGAAATGAATGAATGATTAATTCTGTGAAAATCACAAGAAGTAAACTACTTACTGAGAGTGGGAACATCAATGAGCAAACACCGCAGTGCTGTAGTCAAGGGTGGGAATCACCAGCAGCTCCACAATAAGATGTTATCATGATATTCGAGTCACGATACAATATTATTGCCATTTTAAATGTTTTGCAATATGTTGGGTATTGTAATAACATATTTTGCCAAATATTGTAATTTATCTCCATTTGCAAATTATGTAAACAAAGAAAAAATGTGTCAACATCTGTTTTTTTCTAATGAGATAATACTTTTTCAGTCTGTTTATCTCACTTCAGTCATCTTTATTGCAACAAAATACGTCTAGTGGATTGAAAAAAGCAATTGATTTTATTATTTTAGTAGGCTACCCAAAGTTTAATTTGTATTTGCAATATTAATAATTTAAATTATAATAAAATCTATACTTGGCATCCATGTATCAATACAATATTACCACACAAAATACTGTGATACTATACTGTACTGTAATTTTACCCCCACTCCTAGTAATCAATAATGTGATTTAAATCAGACCTCAGCTAAGTTCTGTGCCTCAGCTGCATGTTCCAACACTATACAAGAAAAAAAGTATTACTTATCATAAAGGGTCATCAAGTAATCAACCTCCAACCAACAAATTGCACCAACACTGATAAATCTCTGCTGTGGCTTGTAGAAGCCAGTAATTGAAACAAATAATAAAACCATATATTCACAATAGAGATGAGTAGGCTGTGTAATTAGAGGTCCAAAAGAAATAGAGGTAATATATCACAAATGCAATTCACTGTAATAATACTAATTTGTCATTTAGCCTGACAAAATGCCTTGTGATGCTGATTGTTTGCTTGTGCTGTGGCCTTGTCTTCCATCGCTGAGCAGGTGAATTAGCTGGAACTTTTGTAGCAAAGCAGAAAACAAAAAGCGATGTATGAAAGCCTGAAATTCCAGAGCCCAAATAATCATTCATAATTGCTATTGATCAACAGCCCTATCTAAACACTGCTGATGTAGCATGATCATTTAAGCACTGGGACTGAAAAACAATCGAACACTTTGAAGCTTATCACCTTGCAGTGCAACAAATTAGCACTCTCTGCAACAATCCTTTTGTACCACTACATTTGGCTGGCACCATCAGATGAAGTGCCATGGTGGTGATGAGTGCTATCACCAAAGCTTTCTTCTCTGGGGCTTGACAAACACTGCATTTACGACAAGTCCCCTGACAAACAGGGCAAGGCTGTTTTTCCAAACCTGCTGCATTTTACTTTTATGGGAAGCGGATGAGAGCGGTGACAGAAGGAGCGGGTCCAGACTGCTGATGCTGGCGATGTTGAGCTCCTTCTCCACACCTCCTAGGCTTTCAGCATCCAGCATGGTGCCATTAATCAAGCTCCAGAAGTTAAGTGCTACTGGAGGCATTGCTGTGTTATAAATTGCATGGGAAATGCATAATTAGTTAGCAACAAATCTATTTTACAGTCATACTGTATTCAGTTGGGGATGCATTTTGTTCCAATAGCTTTTCTGCAGGGATAATAATCACTGCTTTGGACCAGAAGTAGTGCTGGTTCACCTGATGCAAGTGAGACCAAAAAAAATACTTTGAAGTCTTCCGGGAGTCAATGAAAAGCAGAGAAGTAGAATAACACACATCTGATTGTTGAGCTTCTCTTAGCCCTCATAGATGTCCTGCGTGTGTGTAAATAGCTGTATCATGTAGAGCAGGAAGGATGTTTACATTCAGTGATTCCACTTGGCAGGATGCTTTAAGGATATCCGTCTCTGCTTTCTTCTTCAGTGTCACAAAGCCAGACTCAACTAACTCCTGGCCAACAAAAGCAATATTCTCTAGGTCACACACACACCCGGACAAACTCTGAGTTTCTTGATGACCTTCCAATACCTTTCATAACTTGACAATCTATGTCCACTGTTGCAAAGTTTTTGTATTTCCATGCTGGTTCACAAAGTTCTTGCTGTTCCATATTTCAACCGAGTGCTCCGAGATGCCCGTTCTGCTTCAAGCAAAAAGAAGGAAACAAGGAGTATCCGCTCATTATTCCCCATGTCTTTAACCCATCCTCGGGACCTTAACCCAGACAGGGACTATTTCCATGTAATTGGTGCTGGTGTTGCTCCTTTCGCCATTTAGTATTTTTGATATGGCCTCGCTTTCTGAACGGAAGGAACAGGGTGCAAAGTGTCCCTCACTACAGGCGGCAAATTACTCCTCAGAACTCCACTAACACCCCTGTGCAGCGCAGAGCTGCCGTAAAGGCAAAACAATTTGTCCAACATGAATAGGTTCCCTGGAGACTGTCTTAAGTGTTAAATGACCTGGGTGAACCCAATACTAATCCGCGGCTGGGAGTTATTCAGGCTTGGATGGCTAACACTTATACCCTCTGCGCAGCCATTTGAAGGCTGTTTATGCAAATTCAAGGTGATCTGATTTTTCTCATGGCTTAGTTTACTGTCTCTCTCAGCCCCCCTGGAGACTCCTGCAGTCACTCCAATCGCTCCAACTCCCCTGCCCACGCAGACATGTCAGTGGTATTGGGCATGGATATAATGTAATACAAGTGTTTCACTTAATCCAACATTTTGAGCTACAGTTTAAATTGTTCAGGGGTTTATTGACATTTTAAAAATCCCAATGCAAATGTCAAACTAACAGAGCAAACATGACACTATTATGTGCTCAAGTCCGAGGACTGCTGTGCCTGTTACACTTTTCAGATAAGATGCATTGTCATTTGTGGACACACACAAAGTGTTGGCACGTTTGTGCACAGAAAAATCAAACTCAAGATCTTGGGCTCCAAGAAAATATTAAAAACCACTTTCTGTCCTGCTGACAGTATTAAAGCTTTTTGAGGATAAATCTGTGTAGTGCATTGTTTGTAGAGTACTATTGATGTTACAGTAGGGGGCAGCAGTGAGCCACGGGTTGTACATCAGGTTTGACTTCCATACCTTTGTCTTCTCCCTCTCTCGTTCCTCGTAAACAGGATTGTGGTCTGCCCTCCAGACATCTGCTCGGTTGTAAAGGGAATGAATAAATAAAAACAAAGGCCTATGAATGATGCTCCAAGAATTTATGTTCCATGCAAACATATATTCTGTTTCAATATTATAATCCTTATTGGTACATTTATTGTTTGTGTCAGCGTTTATGTTTAAGTGCAGCCATGTTGTTGTGTTATGTCTTTGTAAGATGAAAAAGGGAGCGTGCAGGGGAAGGAGAGGCCTCGGGAGAGTTAGGCGAGTAAGGATGGAGTGAAGTTAGGGAAAGAAAGTATAGCGTGACAGCCAGTCACTGTACAATACAGAGAACAGATCATTAATTAATGCTGCCGAGAGTGTGAAGTGAATCGATTCGCCCCCTGAGCACGACACGCACTAACACCCCCATCTAACAGGCATTGCGGGGGGTAGCTGGGGTGCTGGTGAGGGAATCCACACTCCCCTTGTCAGTTCACCTCCATTTTAATGACTTCTAATTGTTTCCAGTGGCATGCAGTAAATATCCGGCGGGAATAATTCAATACACCCATACCCCCTGGTTCTTCTCATCAGGTCCCTTTCTGTCTGTCATGCTTTTTTTTTCTTTTTTTGGCCGATTCATTCCCTCCCTCTGCGAGCACCGGATGCCTTGATTAAAGTAGTTGTTTCATAAGTGGCTTTTTTGTTACGCTTCTGTTTTTGTGTGTTCGTTGTGCCTGTGTTATCAGTACACATGGAGGAGTGTGTGTGTTCCTGTCAGGGGATGACAGCTGGCTCTCTCTGCCCCCTGTCACAAAGAGGCTGTGACTGCTGGAGTGTGACCAGCCTCTCGCGCCCCCCCCCCCTCTCCTCCACCCCTGCTGCCTGTCCTGCCCTGCTACTTTGCTTGTGGCCCTCTCTCTCTTTAGATCCACACTGCATATGGGTCTGGTCAGCCATGGAAACCTGCTCAGCCCAATTAGAAGCAGCCGCCAGCTGGGCTTCCCATCCATTCTTCCATCCCTCCTCTCTGGCCCAGCCACGTCCCTCTCTGTTCCTCTCCAGTGGTTTCACGCTCCAGCATCCCACAATCAGAGCCTCTCTCACGGCCATAATCATGCCAAGCTGATGGGCACACCGTCCCTAGCGCGTGGATGGAAGCAGCGATTTGTGACACGTCTCCTCTCTGCAGACACCATGCACGCACATCCATGCTATTACATCTACACATGGTAAAACGGACAGCCGCACACATGCACACTGTGACGAAGTGTCCAGAGTCTCCCCTGCCAGATGCTGTGTTTTGTCTCTGGCCTCACCAGCTGGTTTGGACCAAATGGCTGGAGAAAATAAAGCAGTGTGTTATTGAGTTCATATCTCAGTGGCTGGACTATAGCAATGATGGCTCCGCTTAACTCTCTCTCCCTCAAAGCACATTCTGGCTCCATAGACAAGGTGGCTGGAGTAACTGGGTATCATTCAAAAATGTCTGGAGCAATCACGGCTTGCTATTAACTGTGGAATAAGGGTATTCACTTTTTCAATATGGATTTCTTGTATTATTGAAATAGTTCCGCATTCTGGCTTCATATTATTCACTCACTTAGCATTCATGGCAATATGATATGGAAACTTCTTTCAGTAAATACTGACAGCCCAAAGTCATTTCTTGAGTTTGAGAGATTCTTTTCAGCGAGAAAGATTAGTGATTTGAAGTCATTTTCTCTCCCTCTCTCTCTAATGGCTTTTAGTTAATTTCAACTGCCTCACCTGCAGTTCAGGGACCCGTGGAGACAGACATAGCATAAACATAAGGTTTTATATAATGCAAGCCAAGAATTACTCAGGAGAATTTTCCCATCATATGAAAAAGCCATTACTTACAGATAAATGTCGAACCTTGCTCTCAAAGTTTGACTTTATGCCATTTGCGCTGATACAAAACTGAATTATTGGCCATCAGATAGACGAATAGGCTACGGTTGTGACAGATAATCTTTCTAAAGGTAAATGTATTGCAGTTTAAATTATTGAACATACGATTGATCATGTGAGGAGGACGGGTCATATGCACTACACGCACAACCATATTAATTTCTCTTGTGCCAGCATGTTACACCTTGGGACTCCAAATCGCCGACCAGATGGGAGTGCTAGCTGCTCCCGCCTGGCTGACAATTTAGGGACCCAAGGACCAGCTGGAACGTATATGTAAGAAATTCTTTATCCCCTATGGCATGTAGCCAGTAAACACAGAATGACTGCATTGGGGAACACTGTTATTTTACAAGATGTGCTCTCTTTTGTTATTTACATAACTTACTGCTGCTATTGTATCGTGTGTACTGTACATTTGTATGTTTTTAATGGTGTATCATGGGTATGTATGTATGTACCTCTGCTGTGTTTGAGGTCGAAGACAATGTTCCATCGAGGTGGGCAGTAAAGTCCATCCAGTCTTTTATCCCTCCTGTAATACTACATTGTTTAACTCCCTTTTTTCAGTCACAAAAAGTTATGATTCATCATTGCACCATTAGAGATTCTAAATTGCATAGGCTTTGTGAAGGTTACCACTCAAAATGGTTTCACTTTTCTGCCTTAGCTACTTCTCTGCTGTCTTCCCTCATATTCCACTTTGGGGTCATCAATCACTGATGTAGGCCTGATTGCACATGAAGTGGCTGGATCCCATTTTGAGGGGTGACAGGGGCCTATTTTGCACTGGTGGCAGTGATGGCTGTGTGTCAGAGCTTGTGACAGGATGCTCTCCGCCCCGTCTCCTGAGGTTTGGGAGTTTGAGGGGCCACCAGCCCCTTTTGTCCTCCTTTTGTAGATGGTCTCCGACACGGCTTGTTTTAGGCAGAGGCAAAGGCAGTAATTGATTTCTCTCTCCTCTCTGATTCCGCCTGTGGCTCTCAGGCGCTGGCTGCATCTCTCCTCTGAGAAACAGATGAATAAAAAGACAGAGCGTGAAGTTTATAGCCAACAGTCACAGCGCTGACAGATGGTCAAACCTCACGTTATCAGGGCCCGATAGAAGTCCGGAATGTGGTGGTTAGCTTCTGAATTGGCTTCTGAAAGGATCGGTCATATATATTAGAGCAGAGAGTATTGAGCCGTGAAGAGCTGGAGAGATGGGAGATATTGAGGCGCGCAAATGCTGAAGGTGAGAAGGACCTAAGCTCAGATCTGACAGGCTACATTAATAGATTGGTGAACTGATAGATGCACAGTGGAATGGTGCGATGAATAAACTGATTCAGCCTCAGAAATTGAATTTTCACTCCTCTTGCTACAGCCGGTGGGAAAAGTTGTTGTAATGTTCAGTGACATGTTTGAGATGCATCCAAGTGAATCTCACAGAATTGAATTTTTGAATTTGCTGTGAACAACAGTATTATCTCTCACTGACTGACCAATCTAATTATTACAAGCTCAACAAAAGAAAATTACAGTCTTTTTTCCCCCGAGTCCATAATATCAAAAGAATCAACAGCGCATTCATCATAATTGTGACCTTGTGTCTTCCTGTCAGCAAGACTGACTTAATCAATTGCAGAAGTTGTCAGCTGTGACAAGAGGCGTTTAGCCTGGAGACAAGAGGGACGGGTGGCATTGACTGTCTACAGACGCTCTAGCCTCTCTCCATTAATGTCGGTGTCTGTTCCAATCCAGACAGCTCGCCTTAGACAAGCTCTAAAACTTTGTTATCCATGTTTGCCTAATCTCTGCCCCCCCCCCCCCCCCCCCCCTGCACGCAGGAATAAATGAGCCAATTAACAGTGAATGAGAAAATCTCTCTGTATCTTGCAGTATGAGGTGTTTTGAGAGCTGCATCTTGCAGAGAAGCTGTGGCGTTCTGTGACAGGAAAGCCTAAAAATTGGTGTTGGGTGTCATTTTAATCATCTCTATCAGCTCGTTTGAATTGTTAGCACCTCTCTGCAGGCTCAGGCAATTTGACAATGATGCTAAATGAATTACATTTATTAATGGGGCTCATACAGGTATCATGGAAATAAATTATCTGTTGTCATGCATTCTGAGCTGTTTTCACTGTAAACTGTAACTGGAAAATCCTATTTTAACGAGTTATGAGGAATACTATTTTAGTTAGTTAGTTCACCTTTTAATGAGATTGAAGGGTGTAAAGAGGACAAAGCAGAGGGACTGGTGACAGTCCAACAGCAATGGGGACATTGAAAGTATCCCTACATGTTGTTCTGTACCCTCCACCTGCCCTGCAGAAGCTTGCAGGAATGACTAACATGTCTTTCCGTAACCATTCACACTTCATCGCTGAATGATTGGTTGTGAAATGGCACATTTAAATTGCATGCTGTGTTGAAGTGATTTTCCTGCCTACCTTGATGCCTATTTTGTTATGGAAATTTGTGATACATTAACATAACCAGCAGGAGTTCGGAACAGAAAATAATGAATCCTGGTGGGAAGGAGCAGCACTCTCCACCCTTATCTGTGAATTAATAAATACACATACAGTATGCACCTAAGGGTCACACCATGTACACTTCAACAAATGCTTACCGCACTTGATGGCTCTTCCTCATTGTTAACTCAAGGCTTTCCTTGGTGAGAAAGGAATGTACCAGCACCCATGTAATAAAAGAAGGTGGTTTGCAGGCGGGGAATCTGAAACGTGCATGTCACCCTAGACACTTAATGGTCTGATATCCATATTCTTCCTTTCTCTGCAGGCAAATCAGCATAGATAATAAGATGGTAATAAGACCACCAACCAGTGGCTACCATTACCAAGATCAGTTGGAACATCATCACTATACCGTAGCTCACCTGTGAAATGTGAAATGTTTGTAGTCCACCACCACAGCTGTGCCTGCTTTTTATCTTATGCTGTAAAATGTTTTATTATTAAATCAACTCATCATAACTTCACCTCTTGTACACTTTCTCAGCAAATGAACCGCGCTAAATTGGACGCAGTGGTCGGGATGGCCCATTCACTCTTCTCTGCTCAATGGCTAAACTCCATTCACCTGATTCTGAATGCATCCAGGGCCTCACTTACTACATCCTGTTGCTACGGCAACACTCCTCGGAAGCAATGGAGGGACCCCAAAGGCTCTGTCAGAGCTGACAGGCAAGATGCCGAAATGCAGAAAGCAATCAAGCTTATCTGTTTTCTGGTGAAGATGTGATCTCAAATTTGTTTGGGAAAATAATCAGGTAAATGTAATTCTTCACGGCATTGTCAACAATCAACAACAACAAAACAGCAAACCCACCAGTAGATCTTATATTCGCAGGAATGTGTGTTGAATTTCTGCACATTTGGCACGGTAAGTTTGTGGCAACTTTTTAGGCAACAGTAATTAGTAACAGTGGCCAAGAAGTTGCCAAGAGTGGTTAGGTTAATCACACAGGCAGAGGCTGCTGCCAGGATTCATTTGAGTAGCCTAGCTCTTAAGACAGTGAGTCATTTTGTTGATTAGTGCTGTGAGTTTGCCACAAAATGCACAATATTAACACAGTAAACACACATGCCGTCAAAGTGGTGATGCTTTCCATTTTCATTATTCTGGACAAACTAATTCAAGAAAGCTACTCTGCTGAAAATTATGCATCAGAGGGTGTTTTTATAGGAACTATTACAACAGATTAATGCAGTATATGAGATGCGCTGATGATGCTGCAAAATCTAAAATCTTCATTAAAAACACTCCAGATTTCTTTCTCATGGAGCTCAGGAAAATATACCCATTCCCAGAAAGTTCCTGGCAAATTCTGTTTGGGCAAAAATATGATCCATTACAAACTTTTTTTAAAACCTCATGACAGTCGAGAAACACTAAGAGCAATATAGTGTTGCCAGCTTAATGGTATTAAATTCTCATGTGCCTGAGGTACCTCTGGTATTAAATTGCCAAAACTGAAATCAAGGGCACCAATACACAAATATGCTGCAACTGGTAACCACAGATGATAAACACAGGCTCTAATGACTCGACTCACATGTGCAAATATCTGTTCACACTGTTCATACTCTCTTCGATTTAATTTTCTGGCAGCACACAAATTCGGACGGCCAAAAATGCACTGTTAAGATAGGAGAGTAAACTATGTTGCTGGTCAGTTCAGGTCTTGGGTGTTGTTGTTGAGTGATTCTGCGAGTCTGAAAGCTAGCACAGATTTGGTCACCCCGAGTTGAACTTTCACTGTGAACTGTGTGATCGACAGTAATGAAAGAAGCCTGTATTTATGACATGTTAATTCCATGGGAAGGAAGGTCAAAGTCAGATTTAGATGTTCAAACAGACAAACGGAACAATTGTTTGGCCAGTGATACTGGAAACTTGCATTTATCAATACATGTTCTCACATCAGGTCATAAAAACAAATGCCGACCGGTCGTGCTAACAGTTGTCAGGTTGTTTGGTGTCCATGTCAGCAGAGTCTGTAGATGACTGAGCGGATGAGCAGTGGTGTTGCTGCTGCCCTTTGCTTGTGCCATGTGGTGTGATTAGCTAGCACATGGTATTATGGCTGACACTGCGAAACTGCATACAGTTTCAGGATGAGTAGAAAAAGATAGAGAATCTTCATCACAAAGCTGCCAAAGTTGATGAGTAATTAATAAACTTGTTAATTAACCTTTTCTCGAGTGGTAACTTACAAACTGTTGGCATGTATTTCAACAGTAAATAATCATTGTGAGAAAGAGCCAGAGAACCACTGCTGACTCTCAGCAGGGAAAAGAAACTGTTCAGGCTGAAACTGTAGGTTTGTAACACACAATTAAGCAATGTAGTGATCTACTTAAAATTGTATTAAGCAATGAGCGTTAAAGCTTAGACCACAGACTGTAAAAATAATGGGAGTAAGTTAGCTACCGTGACATCACCTGTTTGTTTGTGGCCATCTTGGTGTTTTGGAGCCTTAAGTGACTGTATATGGGCAAGGAATTGGAGCTAGAGCTAGACTGAGAAACCAAGGACACTATCAGCCGACAGCCTGTCACTCAAAGCACCCCACCCTTAATTATGCATAACTTTAAGCCTTAACAAAATGTAAACGGGTGAGGTAAATCAAAATTCACCCCCGTACAGTTGTCATAAACGGAAAAATTAGTTATAGAGTCCAAAACAAATTTTTGTACCAGGTTGCAAACATGTTTATTTCTGCTGTAGATTTGGGCATTTTAACACGGGGGTCTATGGGGATTGACTGGCTTCTGGAGGCAGCCTCAAGTGGCCATTTAAAGAACTGCAGTTTTTGCCATTTTTACGTCGGCTTCATTTTTTTAAACCTGGAGGTTGCCGCTTGTTTTAGACACACCAAACCCACAGCAAAGAACTAGTGGTGACAAAGGCAGACTGTTGCATCGACCCACATTGCCTGTGTTTTGTCCGAAAAGTTGCACACACTACGAAGACTATAGATAACAGCCAACTATTACATACACTGTGTGCCGGCATGTGAGTAAAGAACTCTCTATACTCTCCAAAAAATGGAAACTGTAAGACCAAAAGGATGGGTTCAAGACGCTAGTTAGCCAGAACATTAACAATACAACCTGATGCTGAAAGAACAAAGGATATTTATCGTGTGGCACCAAACAATAACAAACAATTATGAACCATTTCTGCGACAGAGCTCAATGATTAAGAAATAATCTTACCTCATGCAACAAGTTTGTTTTGGTCTCATGTCCTTTTATCTTCAGGTGTTTGTTTGCTTTCTTCACCTCTGTTTCTCTTTTTATGCACTGAGCTGATCTCACTCATTGATGGGCCAATTCAACATGCTGAATCATTCCAAAAGAAAAAAAAAAGGCAGACAAGCGATGATGAGGGCCAAGGGTACAAGACACACTGCAAAAACCAGGCCGACAGATGCTCACCAATGGTCCGATGTTGGCAGGGTGTGGCCGATTTGGCAAGTTACAATGTTGAAACCAGTGACTTACAACTACAGTAAATACTCCATTTTGTATTTTTTAACCGTTTGGATGTATAAAAGAATCTTGTTATTTATTTTTTAAAAATAGTCTCCTACTGATTTTACAAAAAAACATTTTTATATTTGACCCCAGCTTCCCTGCTGCTCAATCCTGTGTACTTAAGTGCATTCACATTGGATAGCTGGAGTGAAAAGCAGCAGGGCTCCAGAAGAAACACCACACTCCCCTCAGCTTGACTTGTTGGTTCTTGATCTTTTAAATGCATTGCTGATTTATTCCCAGAATCCCTGGAAACTAAGATCCAGGTGACATTTAGCTTTAATGAGTTAGAGAACATCAGCATATCCACACCTCTCACAAAGATACAGCTAAATAAGACTAATGCATTTATTAATGTCCAATTTAATTACCGAACATTTTAGAGCCGTTGCTTTTCATTTTCTTTCATTAGGTGTTCTCGGTGTTGTGTTTTTTTTTCCTGGTGGAAAAACAACATGGAAAGTTTTTAATGACTTCTGAAGTAAATTTGTTAACAACAGTAGCGCCACATCGTCCTTCAGTTTATTAGTGTTCTACAAAGAGATGTTATCATTTAAATCTCTTGTTTTAATCTATCTTTACCAAAAAGAGCATGAGCGTGTGCATTTATTTAGATGTAATCCAAATGGAAGCTTGTTCACGAACATAAAAGCTTTGACCTATTGGATAATGAGGACGATTCAGAGCTAATGATGCCAATTTAACTGAGGTTTATCAACAGATCGTGTTGATGGGTCTTTAAAACAGGACCTTATATCGCTCTCGGCTGCTCCTAATCAGTCTTTGTGGTAAGCTCAACCCATGCAGCGCTGCACACACATTAGCTTCATAACCCACTGAAATTTCTTATTTTACGCTGAAGGAAGCTTTTGTTTTGAAAACAGCAGCAAAATAAATTCAAGGGTGGATGTCGCTCATGTGAATTATCACCAAGTTGTTATTCTGAGCAAGAGGATGGGAAAAGAAAGAGAGGACTGCTCTCCTCAACCTTACATTACTGCTCACTGATTAAAAAGGCAGACTTTGCCTCAAAGTGGATGACTTCATACTGTATTTAAGAGACAGTGGTCTTATCCATGCTATAGCTTCGGTAAGGTGAGAACTTGCGATATCACCTGAATAAGCAATTTATCAAGTTGATAATTAGAGCAACAACGGAGTGTGAGAGACAGAATTAGTTCATTAATCCTCTTTCTCTTCTGTTCTCTTGTCACGAGGGGCCATCAGCATGAGACGAGCGTGTTTTTTTAGTCAGACAACAAATGTAATCTGCATAACCGTCTTGTGCTGGTGGAGTTTAATCGACGTATTCTCACTTGTTCAAAGCAAACTAGCAACGCTGCAAGTCAATTTCCTTTCAACATTTCAGTGGCTCTCGCAGCCTTTGAAGACAGGCATCCATAATGAATGGCGTCAATTTTCATCCCAATTAGAGTGTTTATCTCGGCTTAGTTCACCTATAGTGTTGCCTTTGCCTCTTGTGGGGGCGATGAATTTTCATGAAGGACGAACACTGTACTTCAGATAAAAACAGCTTATCTAGTGCTGGGATTTAAAGCTTTAGAGCTGGAATTATTTTTCTCCAATTTGTTTGTGCTGTGTTAACAGCCAGCGTGGCACCGGGTCGTCGTTGTGTGGCAGGAGGGTGGAAGACAGTGGGAGGAGTTAGGAGAAGGAGAGTGGAGGGAGAGCTGAAAGAAGGGGGAGAGAACATGGTAATGCATGTTT
Source organism: Epinephelus fuscoguttatus (assembly GCF_011397635.1). Taxonomy (NCBI): domain Eukaryota; kingdom Metazoa; phylum Chordata; class Actinopteri; order Perciformes; family Serranidae; genus Epinephelus; species Epinephelus fuscoguttatus. Next base: position 26,577,116 of record NC_064767.1, read on the forward strand.
ATATAAGAAGAGGTCAGCAGAGCTTTCATCTGGAAAATGGAATAAACGGAGCACATCACATCATATCAGCCCCACAGCTGCTTGATAAGATAGAAACTGACAAAAACATGGCAACTACACAGGTCAGTCAGCATTACCGGTACATGCATAAATACTCTATCATGTGGTTATGGTTTATTTAAACGTGTAGACACAGATACAGTGCCTGTGAGATGTTTTTGCAGTGTGAGCCAACAATTTCACCCTCACAACTCTGATGTGAACCAGACAATCCAACATTGTTAGCTGAAAACTATTTTTTTTTTTTTTTTTTTTTTTTGGCTGTTTTTGTGGAATAGGCGGTTGGTTGTTTTAGCACTGAAGTGTTTTGTATGCCAGGGAGCTGGTGCGTGGCAGGAAGCCTGTGCGATTAAGCTGTTTCCCTTGACACTACCTACTGCTCAAGTTCAGGGAACCCTCCGCTCTGACATGCAACATTTAAATGAAGTCATTAAAATTTAAACCGTCTCCGTTCCAGGGACAATCACTCCTGACATCCGCTTGGCATGCGACAAGTTAATGGAACGTAAACATGGTAGCTGCTAAAGCGATTTGAAACTTGTTTTCCATTGGCTTTTCCACACCAACAGATGAGAAACCTGTTGGTGATGCTTTTTTGCCATTATGGCATCCAAAAATGATAACAATAGGTGAATATTTTTAACCCAATAATAAAGACCTCTCTTGACAGGATAATGCTTAAAACACTGTGCTCTTGTATTTGATTGATGCGTCTCTGGAGAAAAAGCAGGGTACTGGGATGAACAGGAACATGTTGAGAAATCTTCCTCTTCATCTTGTCTGTGTTGGACTGGATTTAGTGTTATGAATTCAAAGTCCTAGTAGCCTTGTGGTTACGACACATGTAACCACAACTTCCCCAATTCAATGCAAGCTGGTTGCTTTGCTGCATGATGTACCTCTCTCTCACCATATTCATCTCTATACACCGTAAGCTGTCAAAGAGAACACAAAACTGTGAAGGAAAACAACAGAAAAAACTAAGTGATGTCACTTTGGCAGCTTTGGCTGGTGCTGAATATGACAACTTTGAGAATGAACAAACATTATCTGGGGATACGGAGTTAAAGAAACTTACCAGACCTCTGTTTCCTGCTTCTCATCTCGAGGCTGCATTGGCCACTACCAGCTTTACACACCTAAATCTCCTGCCTGGGCTGTCAGTGCTCCAGATCCATGGGTGGGTAATTTAGTTGCCAGACTTTCACAAAGAAGCAGAATGCATGGAATAAAAAAGATATCTCTAGTATCCACTGTTTTAACTGTCCATTGTGAGTCTGACAATGTTAAAGGAGTGCAGTGCTTAATTGGTGGTGTGCCCTTTTAATTATTAATGCTTCACTGTGCAAACTTTACCCCTTGATTTGCCTTAGACCAGACTCAGATGTGAATACAGGTCGACTCGACACATTATGATTGTTAACCTGTAATAAATCTGATTTGGAAGTGGAGACTGATTGGTTCAAGTCTGTCCAATCTGGAGATAAAAGCATACAGTGAGTGTTGCTGAAGGATTCTAATCATTTGCCTTCTGATTCAGTTGCTGGCCATCATCTTAGCACAATCATCTTTAACATTTGTTTGCTCAGCGAGTGAGAGAGTATCTTTTATTTCATGCTCCACATCAGGTGTTTGTGCAGAGCCGCAGCACCTGATAAAGTTATCTCACTTTCAGCTCTCTGTAGAGGTTTACAGCCAGAGTTGCTCTCATCTCCACATTCACCAACTTATCAAAATGTTTTGTTTTTCTTCAGTTTGTTTCCTTTTCCTTATGGATCGCACTGTAAATTAGCAAGGCAAACTCTTTTTGATGAATGTTGTCTTGTATTTCGTAAAGGAACATGCAAGTGTTTGTGTCCTTGTGGGAGCTGCCATTCAACGTGTCTGTATTATATTGCCTTGTGTGTTGCCTCAACACATACATCAGATGTTCGATGTGAGCTCTTTCCTGTTGTGAGGACTAAAAAAAATCTGTACAGTGGTGTAAAAGGATGTTACAGTGTTTTGTTTAGTCTTTATAGAGTTTTACTCGTCCTTAGGTTTGTTTGCAGCTTTATTTTGATTGGGGCTTGGTATCGATATTCAATACCTCTTTAACGTAACAACCGAAACAACCCAGTACCAAGTTGTACGAAAACTTACCTGTGTTCAATCCTTTTTGTACCCACAAAAAAAGACTATTTGTATGGTTCTGCTAGCAGCAAGCACTCTTCAGTTTAATGCAAAATGTGGTTGGCCCAGCTATACAGTCTATGGTGTGGTGAAGCAGAGTGCGGTGTATTTCACATTTCTGCATGCCAAGATGCCACCAAAATGTTGAAACTATGGCTATACCACACCCCTGGTGTCTGGTGGCATTTTACACAACTGAATGTTTAACATGACTGGTATTGAATGAAGCACTCTGGTATTGGTACTGGTATTGTGTTTTTTTTAAATAATACCTAGCCCTTTTTCTTGTGGTTAAATGATGAAAAAAGCCCAGAAACCTGGAAAACCTGTTAAAATATGTACAGTAGTTTTGTAAGAGTGTTGCAGTCTAATGATAAAGTGTGACTTCAGGAATTATAAACACTCGTAAACATTTACCAAAGATTTGAAAAGTTGCTACACTCACATTATCTCTCCAGATAAAGGGCGTGATTGATGAAGTGGTTCTGCTCCGAAGAGCTGCTGAGTCTTTGATAACAAACTCCTTGTGAGGTCTTTGGCCATTAGTGAGATTCCCAGAGGGAGGGAGGGCTCTGGGGTAAGAGGGTCTGCCAAATATCTCTTCTTATTTGATACAGGAGAGAGCCTGAGGGCCAGAGAGGCGGCATGCTGGAGATCACAGGACAGACTAATTGTTTCTGTCTACCCAGAGACACACGACTGATCGCTCTGTTACGGTTGCTCAATTTCACACGTATGAACCGATGGGAAATGAACTGTACCAGCTGTGAGTGGAAATAAATAAAATATCAGCTACCATCGTGACAGAAGTGAAAACAAGACGCGTGTCGGGGTACATTAAAAGCTGAGACATGGCTTCCACCTTTAAATTTTATTAGTTGTTTCTGTTATAGTTTAGCAAAGCAAACATCAAAGTATGAAGGCATCATTTCATAGAACTGTAATTAATCTGATCTTTAGTATGGCACCACTGAAAATAACCCATGAATCATACCAACATTTAAAAGAAACCAAAACCAATTTTAAAAAAATCAACCGAGGAAATAAACAAGAAACCATTAACAACAGGTATTAGCCATTACATGATGTTATCATGTACTTAAAATTACAAATCATCTGCAAGCAATACACAACCAAGAATTCATACTTGGACCACCTCCTTAGGTCTGTGATTGTGATTTAGTAGGTTGATATGAAATAAGGCAGATTCCTTCAATACAATTATAGACAATCTGGTAAGGAGACAAGCGAAAGCAAAGAGGACTGTAATTTTGTTTATGTTGATGACGTTTAAAGCAATTTTCTGGCATGCACTGGAAACAGCAAAGAAAAATGGGGACAAGAATTAATTGATTTGTTAAAAGACACTCATATCCTCTTTAGTGTACGTGGGCCTTACAGACCGCGGTCTAAATCAAGGGTATTGGCTGATTTGACTAAATAATGGAGCTCAAGCTGCAAGAGTGTGAGGACACATGGCAGGCGTCAGTGTGTTGCACTCCACTGAGGCTTACAAAAGCAGGGTGTTGTCAGGTACTCCATCGTTGAATGTCACCATGACTGTGGCGCTGTGAGAACAAAAGGATGGTTGATGTTAAGCATCACCCAGCCCGGAGTGTCAACATGTAGGAGCTGCGGCTGTTGTCCTCTGACAGCTTCACCATGCTCTCACAGTGGGATTAGATCAAATAAAGAGACTTGAACCTGGTTTATCTCATCGCACCCTGCTGGCAAAAATGATGTATGACTCTAACACACACAGTGAGGTATGGCTCATCTTTTCTGGTTGATATGTTCAAGTCCTATAGTAAGGTTTTGCACATACATACATTTACATACAGAACATACATACTTCAGAGATGAGTAGTTTCTTAATAAAGAGGGAATAGGCTAAATAAAGTTGGGAATGTGAGCATCTTGTGAGTAACTGGTTGTCCTGGGCCAGTGTCAGAGCCCATACTGACATGGGCCCGTCTGACACCAGTGTGGTTGGCCTTCGCACAGTTTTGCTGGCTGTCAGATGAGGTTGATTGTCTTTCCCTCAGCTGGTCATTCTTTCTTCTCAACAGTGTCTAGATGGAAAACAAGTTCAGAGTCCGACCTTAGATTTTGCATGGCTGAATTTCTGGTTTTTACATTTAGCACACAATACTGTCTTTTAATATTACTGTCTATCACTGGTCATGAATTTGTCTGACTTCAGCAGAGGAGATGATTGGAGACTTCTATAATCAATCTCTGCATGAGTGAAACGATAATTGCACACCACAAAATAAAAGGGGCGAATGGAAATAGAGCTGAAATGATCAACATCAAAATCAACAGAAACAATTAAGCAGTTATCAAGAGTCATGGATTAATTCTGAATAATTTGTTAAGTAAAACGGCCAATTATTCCCTAGATTCAACTTCTTAACCGTGAAGATTTGCTGCTTTTATTCGTCAAATGTAATGGCAGAGTGAACATCTTAAAGTTTGGGCTGTTTTCTAATATTTTAAAGACCAGAGGAAATAAAGAGGACCTTATGCTCATTTTCAGGTTCATACTTTTACTTTTACTAGAATATATTCACATGCTTTAATGGTCAAAAAAAAAAAAAAAAGATCTGTGCTGGAACACCTGTATTCACCCTCTTTCTGAAATGTGTCGTTTTAGTGCTGGTCTCTTTAAGCCCCTCTCCTGAAAAAGCCCAGTGTGCTCTGACTGGTCAATGTTTCTGGTTCTCCCATATCTCTGCATCTCTGCACCGTCACTGCAGATGGTAAATGACTGCAATGGAGAATAGCGGCTCCTTTTACCGTGAAAAATCAGCAACAAAAGCTTCTGAACACAACCAGACATATTGCAGATCTGAAATTGGACTGACATTTACAAAATCCGCAATCAAGTCCAATGTATTCCTCGTGTTACCCTGTAGCTTATTATTTGGAACTTTGGTTACGTTTAATATGAGCTCTTAACTTCATGCCTGTATGAAGACATGTATGTTGATTTACCTGTGTGTATGTGTGTGTGTGTGCGTGTGTGTAAGAATAAATCAAATCCAAAAAAAAAAACAAAAACCATCCATTGTAACACTATATAAGCATAATAGTTCCCCTTTAATGTAATTTTTGGGATACTGTAAAACTTCAATTTAAAGCCCAGGCTGGTATTTGCTGAAATCAAGAGGCTTATATTTGGGACAGGCCTTTAATTCCTTTCACACAAAACTGTTGCTCAGCAGAAATTGGGAATTATAATCAAACTGTTCATTTAAACTCATATAAATATAACTTATAATAAGGCTTCAGATAACACTAATTATGAATCATTAATTTGACCTAGCTCTGACAGACTGCGCATCAGAGAGAGAGTGAATTATGGCACTCAAGGGTTATGGCACCTAGTGTACTGACACAACACCACTTTATCCTGTTAAAACAATACTTAAAACTTGGATTAATTTTTATGAAAAACACTTCTTGATCTGAGGACCCGTATGGACAAAAGGAATATGAATACCTTACAGGATAATCAAGGAGATGACACATAATTTGAGGTAGCCAACAACCTGGTTTAATACATCCGAAGAGCTTCTATTAAAAAAATGAACTGCTTGGCAACCAGACCAGGCCTGTAATTGAGACAGGTGTTTATTTGTGAAAATGTGTAGCCACTCCAGGCTAGTAATAGACAAGCATGCTATTCTCAGATCCTTACAAGTAATACAGTTAAATGTAAAGTTGATCCTAATTTAGAAAAAGCCCATGGTGTCATTAAAATCAAAAAGGATTTGTCCCCTTAGATGTGTGTCTCTGGTCATGATATTTCATAAGCTGTTTTTAGAGCAGGAAATATTCAATATTGTCCTTTTTTTGGCTGAGGTGGCGTTAGTTCAAGATTGGTTTGATGCTGACAATAGAGGAAAATTCACAGGGCATGTTTGATGGTTTTCAGGATGTCGTGACATGAACCAAAATGTTGGCAAAGGAGAAGATTGACTGATAGCAGCACCAAAGGTCACTGGGTCACCCAAAATCATTAGAGGACATTCTCTGGGGAACAAATAGTTAGTCCAGATTAAGATATCTTGGACTGGTGAACAGACAGTAACCCAGTACTAAAGTACCTCTTAAATAACTAACAGGAGACAGAACTTGTGGCATTTATCTATAAAGCCAATAAAGGGCAGTGACATGCGTTATTACCAAAAGTTTTGTCTAAAATTTGATCTGTGATGTTCCAGAAATTGTGTGTGACGGACAGATGGACAAACAGACATTTGGACACTGAGACTCATCCATTTTCTCTGTTCTGATGTGAATCTTCAGTAACGATAAAACAACCTACCATCTTTGTTCCTGTTCAGAAAACAGGGCAGTTTGTTGTGACTGCCCAGTGTCAGGTGTTTTGATACTGTACTATGGCTAATTTTAACTGCACGCTATGCCCTGCCCAGCTCCCTTATACACCATCCCACCCTGATCCACACGCTTGTTCGACAACAAGCTTTTTCTTCTCTGGCGCTTTGTTTGGCATTGTTTAAGCTCCTTCCTTTCTACACCAACCCATTTGCCTCTGCCAAGTTATTTCATATGCTGCTAGCCTGTCCTATTTATTCAACCCTGACAATCTGTTCACAACAGTTGCTTAATGAATATTTTTTTTTACCTGGAAACTACGAAGCCCAAATCTAAATCCCATTTTTTGGCTCAACAACTCTATAGAGCCACACACACAGAACAAATGCAGACATATAAATTCATAGCACTCTCCACAGATGTGTACATTTAAATTACATGCCATCTTATTACCCTAAATCTCAACAGAGACCTGAGAATAACAACAGTGTGGTATCCTTATCAAATATGATTTATTGGCATGATTATTGCTCCTACAGTCTGTGTTGGCCGCATGTTAAAATAATATGCATTGCACACTTGATTTATTAAATGTCTGATAGTTGAGTTTGCAGGCAATTCATCACACTCAATCTCCAAAGACGTGCTGACACGTTTATACCAAAATATCCTACAATACAGCCCCTACTGAGAGAAGGAGATGGAGACAGACGGTGGGGAAAAAAAAAACGGAGACAAGGAGGGTGAAACTGGCTAACACTCAGCTGCACAGCGCTGAGGATTCTCCGGATGAAGTGAATTTTAATTCGGCAGCTGTGGCCACTAATAAGAACCTGCGATTCTGCGTATAAATAGAAATTGTGTTGGAGATGTGAGCGAGTCAGTGTGAGTGCTTCCCCCATGCCCTTACCTTTGGACTGAATGCTGTCAGTTAGAATGGAGTCACGTTCTTCTGAGCTCTCGACAGGATCTTTCATCTCCTCTAGATAAGAGCAGGGGAGAGAAATGAGAAGAATGGAGAGGGAAAATGTGAGGAGAGGCATTTGATAATCCAGCAATCTGTTGCCCCCCATCCTGTGCAGAGAAGCATCAATTTACCTAAACAAGGTAAAGCACGTGAATCAAGCTGAGTAGATTTAAAGTTATAATGTAGCAAACTTTTCGACATCGGGATGGAACTGGATGTAAGTATCTATGGAGGCTTTCACATCAGGGACCTGGGTGCGGATTCAAATACACTGTGTGAATGCTGTGTACCGTACTCAGTCACTTTTCGTCAATCCGTGCCAGGGTCCACTTGAAAAGATGATGGAGTATGATTTGCGTGTACTTGGGTACGGTTTGCATCTGGTGTGAAAACTTACAGCACCACAACACCGAAGTGGACTGTGATTTAATAAAAGGTAGCAGTAATTGCAAAGGCATTTCTCAACACTGCAGGTCTCCTCCAAAATTTGTAATATGCACGCAGCATGTGGTAATCCCCTCCTTTGAACTGCACGGCCACGGGTGATAAAGTAGAAAGACAGGTGAAAGGGTTGTCCTTTGACATTCTCTCCAAATTATAAACAATAGACCAGATCACTGTGACGTTTTTACCTTACATACTAACTAATCAAGGCAGTGGTACACCAGCAACCCCTTTGTTCTGCAAAGTAAATTTACCCTTTTGTAAATGGTGGCTGGTGGCTTTGAGGTAACTGGTTCAGTGGTAAAAAATACACTAAATATAGTGTACACTTATACTGATGATGATATTCTTTAGGTTGGACTTTTTAGGTGGCTAAAAACTAACCAACTGAGGCAGCGTTTGCACATTGCAGTTCAATTTGATGTAAATGACGCGAGGGTTTCTACTCGAAGTTATTGTAAACAAGTGGGCATAATGCAAAGCTTGACTCCATGGTATGGACTTTGGGTGCAATTTGTGGGTTTTCTACATTGTAGCAACAAAATAAACAAATAAAAATAAACATAGATTATGATGCAAGTGTTCATGGGTACAGCAAATTACTAACGTGAAAGCTGACCGGCAGGTGAGTGGAAAGGGAAGGCAGTCATAATTGGGGATGGAACAAATCAATTATACCTAATATATAATGCTCCAATAGTAGCGTCAACAAGAATCTAGATTACAGCATTGATTTGAGCTTCTACTACTAAAATGTGCATCCAACTTAAAACCAGGACGCTAATATGCCCTGTGATATTTTATGAAAGTAGGCAGGTATGTTGACTCATGTGTAGCAGAGGCAGGAAAGCAAGAAATGGAGGAAAGGGTGTGGAGAGCAGACAGCCGGGAGGCTTCTGCTAAGTGGCAGGATTTCAGTGATGCGTCACAGCACACAGACTGAATAGTTCATGGGGAAAAACATGATTTCTACTCACCCCCATTGCTGGTGCCAGTGTTGTTGATCTCAGAGACATCTGCAATGAGGAGCACATATAAATACAGACATGTTACTCATCTTGATTGTCAATCCATGCATGGTGATGCAGTTGATGAAAGATTCAGGAATTAGCAGTTCTAAATAATCATTTGTGCAAAATTATTCTGCTTTTTTCTAACTGATGGTAGTTTTTATCAAATTATCTTGCGCTCAGAAAAGTAGATCATCCCAAAATCAGTCCATGAATTCAAGAGTAACTTCATGGCCTCACATTTACATTTGTCGTGATGTTTAACAGTCTCCCATGCCTGGAAATTCAGTGCCTTCCTAAAGAGTTATTCTTCAAAAAAGAACACAACAAATGCGAGAAGGGAGAGAGACGCATGCAAAATTAATTATAGACTGCCATCCCTGTAAGGCAGCGTGAGACGCCCCCTCACCCTCCCCCGCGCACATCCTCTCTCCCCCTCTATCCTCCCCGTTACCTCTGTAGGCACACAACTCCTTCTTCGTCACTCCCAGAGCAAATCTTGCTGCTTTCCCCTTTGCAACAACAATCATCCAAACAAAGCACATCATAAAAATAACCGCTCTCCCCAGGCAGTCCAGCGATGATGTAAACAAATACAACTGCTTAGGCGTGATAGAACGCGTGGAGTCCAAAGTGGTTCAGAGCTCTGTATGTACACTAACAAGTCTGTGGTCAAGGTAATTTAATTCCTCAAAGAAATGCAGGCTCCTTTGTTGCAATTGCAGGTTTGGATACATGTGTAGGACTGCAGAGGTTCTCAGCTGGATAATGCTACATTTGCTTTGCAGTTTGGACGTGTTGGCTGCCAAGTATGGAGAATATACATTACTCTGCTTCTTCTACATAGAACTGATTTAATCTGTTGCAACATTTTGGTACGAACTTTATCCTTACTGAGACTCCATGGGGACAAAGGGACTCTTGAAAAGCAGGAAGGATGAAGCAACCACAATCTCACCCTCATTTTTTATTTAACTTTTTGATCTGAGGCTTAGAACTCGCCAGGGGGGAAATATATATACTTTTTTTAAAGCAAAACTATTGAAAAACATTTCAGATTATTGACAACTTGGATTTTTTTCCACATAGTTTTAGCTCTGATCGGTAATTATACTTACCGAGCTAATTGAGAGTGAACCCCAACATCGATGACAGCTTAGACATCTACCATACTTGCCTCAGTTGTGCACTGGAGTTTTCTGTGTTCTGTGATTATTTTTGAGGGCTGCAACTATGTTGGTCATTGATTTATCTACCAATTATTACTTTAAGTGATTATCAATTGGATAAAAGAGAAAAGTTTTATTATTTCCAGCATTTCATTGAAAAAAACTAAACTTTTTTCGTCTTCTTGTGAGCTTGTGAGGCATTTTTCAAACAGCTTGCAAATTAAAATAAACAAATTTACGTTACACCAAAAGTAAGTACAGATAAGGGCACTAAAATAACAAAAAAAAAAAAAAAAAAAAAAAAAGAAATTAAATAAATGGACACTGGGGATGCGGACATGCCCTAAGAATAAAAAGGAAATGTATCTAATATAAGGCCTAAATGATCAGATATTGCTGTGGAGAAATAAAGAATTCACTTTAGACTGTCTCTAATTGCATGAAATATTCCAAAAACTCCACAAGTGTCCAGTGTCTCTCCTACCGAAATATACACTGTGTCTGAACTGAATGCAATGCTGTGCTAGCGTCAGCGACAAAAATAGTTTTTTTCTTTTTGAATGTCCTAATAGGCTGCGAGCAAGGCCACACAGCTCTTAGCTAAACTTTCGTCGGACGCAGTGTTTCTGTTTATTCATGTCGCTCGCTTCGAAAGTGCTGCAATGGACAAAGAATGACTGATTTGTGCAACTGAAAAAAGGAGTTATCTACAAATACCTCCGCATTTCACTACAAAAACCTAAATAAGGTGGCAGCTGGCTAGAGGGAGCTCGCCAGACAGCTGAAGGTTTCTGGTATTGACCATTGATAATAACAACCTACTTGCTCTTCGCTATATTGTATGCCATTTTCAGTAAACATCACAATACAGAAGGTTCGTTTTCTAATTAAAAAGTACAAACTTATGATGGCACTCATCAGTCTGATCTCAAGTACAGGGCTGATAAGTACATTCATTTAGCCATAGAAATTGGCAGATATACAAACACTCCAGCTGATAGACGTTACTGTACTTTATGCAATAATGGTTCTATTGAATCAGAAGCCCATGTTCTTTTAGAGTGCAGACATTAGTTCAGAACTACTTCGTAACCTCTCCAAGTATCTTGTTAATTTTAATGATTTTGATGATACAAATAAAATGTGTATAATTTTATCTGGTAAACACTGCATTAACGTGTGTGCCCAACCCTGCCACCTCATTCTTAACAGAAGATTGTCTTTTATGAGTTCTGGTACATAACAAAACGGTTCTTGTGTTTTTGTTTTATGGTGCCATAGTGTACGTTTGTCTTTTTAGTATGTGTCTCACGACTCCTTTGGAGTGGTCCTCAACATCTTTTAATTTTTATCAAGGGGGAGGGGGGTTAACGGGTACTGAATACTGTAGCTTATGTATATTTTTGCAATTCTTCTGTACCCTTATGTACTTGGTATTCTTATTGTGTGTTGTGGAGTGACACTTAAATAAAGGTTATCTATCTATCTATCTATCTATCTATCTATCTATCTATCTATCTTGTTTGTTTATATGAAGTAACAGAGGTGCATATTTAACAGATTTGGTGTGAACGTACAGTAAAGCGTCCATGATGCAACGTGATAGTTTGACACGCTCATGCTGGACATGGTGGAGATGTTAAAGCTAGGGATGCATGATATAAATCTGGCTGAAATAAAATTATTAGCCGGTAATAGTCAATATATATTATTATGTATTATTCCGATAATTAAATTGCAGCTGATAAATAGCGGCCATGATACGAAGGCAAATTGCTTTCATTGACTTAACAAGGGCAGCATCTACACACCCAGGTACAGTGTATGGTGGTACACCTTTAAACTTGGTTTGTGAGCCCCCAAAATACACAAAAAGGGAGGAAGCACAAACACAGCACGCCCACTAGAGAGACAAACATGTCGTTGCCAGTGTGGACGTCTCTTGCAGTTGCAGAGGTAGACAACAAAATTGTACTTAGGGTCTGATCACCCACCGATCGACTCCCCACCAGATCAGCAAACTTGTCAGACACAGCCGTGAAGAACTATCTCAGGGGCCGCCATCCTCCTGGCGAACGGGCAGTTAAATGTCTGCCCGGTTAGCACAAGCTAACACAGCAGCAGCTGTACACATCCAACACAGAGCCTTAAATGTTTCAAACAGACCAGGAGCGTCGTTTCAGCAAAAGCTAAGGTATGGCAATATGACATGACGTCACAGAGCTACTGATGATGGAGTTTCAAAAATATGAACTTAAATAAAACTTCACTTTGGTCTTTGACCTGTCAGAAGTACATACTATGCTACTGAAAACTGTTTCAAAGGACATGAAGCTGTTTCTCACATTCATAATACCTCATGTCTGCATGTAATGCCCGACTTGATGAGAGCAGTGAAAACATCGGACCTATTTTGCGCATATTTCAGCACCACGGACAGCAAGCAGACGTTTAATTATCATTAGTCATGTGTTTAACTTTGTGCTTTTACAACACATAGATACCGTATTTTTCGTGTACAAAAATCTCTAAACATTTAGAGTGCGTCATTTTTTTCGTGTACATGTGTACACGGGTTTCACAGCTGGGTGGTGCTATTGCATTATACCAGTAAAGTCCTAGTTATCCGAATACCAACCGAACGGGCCATTTAACCAACAGTTACAGGCCGCCAAACTCTTCTGGTAATTTCATTAAAAGGCATGGCATATAGGTCCACAGTAACTTATTATTATTATCATTATTATTATTATTATTGGGTCTTATAAGAGTGGGCTACAATGAATACCGGGCCATCAAATCACAGCACCCGCGGTGAGAGGACATGGAATTGTGTGCGCTTTTACGCACGCGGGTGTAGGTGATCATGGATATTTGATGTGGGAAAGATGTAGCCAGATGTATTACCTGTTTTAGATACATGGCTGTCTGTTTGTCCGTCCGTCAGTCTGTAGCACGAGTCATGTGCACCACTTTATCACCAACCCGTGCGTAAAAGCGCAAACAGTCCCCCAAGGAGGGACAGCCATGAGGCAATGAATGAGGAAATAATCACCCAGGCATTTAATCGGACCGGTGTTTAATACGCAAAATGGGATCAAACCCCCAGCGGCTATTAGGTGCCCAGCGGCTATTTGCCACCGGGCGACTATTTGGAAATATAAGGTAACTCACATAACTCAAAACTCGCGGAGGAGAGAAGTGGTGAACAATCTGATTCAATAACACTCGTATTCACTGATGAGCATGTTATTGACCTATTTAAGTGCAATACAATGAAAACAACCAGCCAGTGTGCCTCGAGTAATGACTACAGAACCTCTCTCTCTTTTTTCCTCCCGATTCCAAGGTATGGCAGCTGCCATACCTCACCATACCTAAATGACGCCTATGCAACAAACTCACACCAAAACAGCCTCGGTTCTGTGGTTAAAACCATTAATAACCGTTAGGTAATGCTAGCCTTGTGATGCTACAGCCCTGTCATTGTGTGTATGTGTGTGTGTGTGTGTGTGTGTGTGTGTGGACTATCTCTCACCCAGCACAGAGCTCACACACAGTAGTCTGGAGTGTCTACACAGGGAGGCGGAGGGACTTTACTTTGGTGTCACTTATTTGTGCATAACCCGTTAACAAGCCTGTTTTGACAGATAATGTCGAAGCATTTCATTTTAATTCTTTGGCAAAATGCTCAATACAAAACAAAGTGTGTTTGAGAGGTTTTTTTGACATCCTTTACTAGAAAAAATAAATGAACATTTGAAGAGTCAGAGCTGTTCTTTGTTTTTGTTGTTTTAACAATAGTGGTGTCAGTTAGATCTGGTTAGGTCTGGGCTGTGGAATATTAAGTCATCCATATTTTCTCCCTGCATTTTAGCCTTTCTTACCCTGAAGTGTGCATAAACTACAGGTTATACACTTCTTTTTAAAATACAAATGTGAAATAATTAACAGTCTTAACAGTACCAGCGGTGCAAAGCAGGTAACTATTGGTATTGGCTGAAAAAAAAATTATTATCTATATTGTGCATCCCTAGTTATAACATAGAGCCCACTAATCAATGATGAAATTCAGTGCCAACTTCATTTATTATTGATTTTAATCAATTAGTTGTTGCAGCCCTTAAGCACACTCACTTTTGGTTTCAATCTCCTCTCCCCCTGAACATTTGTGTTTCTCCCCCTGCTGTTGTGGCAATGACACTGTGTTCCCAGGTATCAGCAGTTACTCTGAGCACAACGTTATCAATAACTGATAGAACTGGCCAAAACCCTAAGAACAAGAACCAACCCTGAATTATCCTTTAATATATTCTGCTTCATTATTAATCAAAGGAGCAGATTTACCAACAGATTCCAATCATCACGGTAATTGCATAAATTGACAGGAAACATGTTTACACACGATGTACCACATATGTTCAAGAGTCAGGCGTATGGCGTCAAGTAATGTAATAAATTATGCATACACGTGAAATGATATGGCCTGCATTCCACACGATCACAGTGCAGATATTAAAGCTGATGGTGGGACATGTGGAACGTGCCTGATGCTGCGACTCGTGTCGGAACACAGCCTCCATCATGTCTGCATTTTCATATGAGCTAGCATAGCATGCCTGTGTGAAGCAGCAGGAGCTCACTGAAGCACTGGCCTCATTCCAGATGCTTCTTTCTTCCTCTCTCTCAGGTAAAAACAACACAGTCTGGGTACTAGGATAGCATCCTCTTCCTCTAATATCCAGCACTGATCAAGACAAAAGCATAAAGCTTAGAATTTCAATTGATTGTGGCCCCAGTCTCCCCTGGCTGCCTGAGGCTCGGAGGGAACAGCAACGCGGGTATGTCCTGCTCTCTAATTTGACTGCTGTGTGCTGACAGTCGAGGGGCTATCATTTAGGGGAGGATGTGAGTCTGCTGTGGTAAACACATAAACAAGATGGGGGTAGAGAGAAAAACGGGCCTCTGTCAAGGTTCTGGTGAAGGAGAGGCACAGTCCACAGAGGGCTGATAAGGAAAAGAGAAAAACAGTCGACCGAATTGACTCCCTCAGCAGGAAACTAGACAGCTTACACCAGTGGTTCTTAAAGCTGGGACCCTGAGGGGTCCTTGACAGTGTCTCCCACTCTCAGTTTTGGTATGTAAATTACCAGTATGCAATTTGTATACTGCCTAGATTATTGTGGGTGTCTATTGACAGAGGGCATAAAACACTCTAGCCATCTCTCACACAACAGTTTATATATCTATGGCCCCTTGAAATACGTTTATATTTTTTTCCCCAAATGCTGGGTTTTCCATTTTAAATTTTCTGAATTTTATATTTTAAGATTCAAGCACATTTTGTGACTGCTCATGTTGTTCATGAATAATTTCAGTTCAATAAGAAAATGTTAGAAATTTAATGAATATCCAGGAATGTGATGTAACACAACATTGCACTATTTTTTGAATCAAAGCAAGTGCTTCAATACAGTCATAAAACAAAACATTCAATCCTTTTGTAAATTAAAGTGCTTCACATCTAAGCGTCACATTGCTCTGCTCTAAATGTAGCTGTTAGTGTTGAATTCCTCAGTTTTTGGATGACTTGTCTCAGAGGGCCTCTTCCACATGACTGCAGGGTCCAACAATTTTCTTTCAACAACCCAACATCAAAGAATAAAATAATTTTCCTCACAGATTAGTGGAGAAGGAAGCAGGTAACATGTTTTACACATCCTGTAAATAGAATCTAGCCTAATTAATCTCATTTGCATATACATGTATTTTTTATATGCTCTTTATTTCAAAAAGCGGACGTAGTCACACGAGCATCTTTGGCCGTTTGGATGCATTTACCATAAAAGTCAGAATATGGGGGCAATCCAGTTTTAGCAGCAGCTGGTTTGACAATGGAGATGCTAGGAGATGACCTAGCTTCACTGACCAAGGAAAAGTCTGCAGCCAGGCAGAGCACAGCAAACTCTACTTGTTTTTAAGAAACTTCTTTTGAGCACTGGCCTGATCAACTGGCTGATTGTATTTTACTGGCCCCGGTGTGTGTGTGTGTGTGGAGGAACTGAGCCCTGCCCTTGGTGAAACTCCAACACAGAGAGCAGAGGACAGGAGCAACATGTTTGTAAATGACACCAAAACATAGCAGCATAGGTTATTTTCTGTTCACTTGTGTAAAAAATGCCGATGATGGTGGAGAAAACCCTGATTTTTTTACAGACTGCATCAACATTTTGGCGAATTCCATTAAATTCCTTGTTTTACAGTTGATTCCATTTCTATTACCAAATTAGATACTATCTATGTTTTCCATATCACGGATATCACAGGGCCGTATATATCTCCTGGATTAAGCATGCATGAAATTTCTTCATGAAGACAGACATCTTCAGTGAGGGCGCCTGGTAATGAGGGTTTAAAAGGTACCTGATCTGCATTTTTCGCACAGTATTGAATTATAATCGTGATGATGTGAAGTCTCATGACATATTCATTTACAAGCGAACAGAGGCCATACAGGAGATTAAAAACACTGAAAACATTTGGTGAACTTTTACATTCTTTAACTTTTCTTGTCACTTCAGCCTTTCAGAAGTTTAGTGAAAACATCCTGGAGAGAAAACCCATCAGAAGCTCAAGAGGGAGGATGAGCATACGTGTGTGTCGGTGTGTGTGCGCGCTCACATCTTCACACATCAGAGTGGGGAAAGGAAGGAAGAGAGTTGGGCATAAGTCACCCTCGTATGCAGACAAGCAGAAAATTACATCCCCCCACCTTCCATTCATTTATTAGACAAGAGGTAGTTAGCGTTTTGTTGGTCAGCATTGGTGTACTGCACCACAACATTCAACCATGATAGAAATTGCATTTGCAACTAGATAGCAATGGCAAGTTAAGATTTAAAAGTATTGTGTTAATAAATGAAATACACATTTGAGTCACTGTAGCTTCTGTGTCTGTTTTCTCATTATTTCTCTTCCTTGGAGAGCATTTGTCACGATCAGCAGCAGTTCTGCCTCCACACCACTTTTAATGTTCTTGTCATTCTAGCGCGGTCAGCCCACAGGGGAGGCAGTCCCTGTGGGTCACCCACATGGCAGCATGGGAAACCGTCTCTGCTTAATGTTCCAGACAGGAGCCTTGGGCAGAACAGGAGGTTCCTTTTGTCCCTCCGCCACAGGACATCTCACTGTCTTTTAATTCAAATCCTCTTTTCTTGAGCAGTGAAAGAATAAAAATCGATGGAGGTGTAGAAGTGTCTGCGCCCTACAGTGTCAGTTCCCCAGGAGAATTTCTTCTGTTCATTTGATCCCCAAACCGTGGCGTGGTGGGGTGGGCTGGTCTGCTGTGTCTGAACAGGTCCTGGAGCTTTGATCCCAGCCAGCTCACACAGGTGTCCAGCTGCCCCCAGTCAAACAATGAAAACGACCCATCACAATCTCAGTCTGGGAGCAGCTGACAACCATTATTCTTTAACTTCCCAATAGTTGCTCAATATCTTTTGCTTAACGAGCCACTGAAGTATTCCTAAAATTAAACGCACAACATCTGAAAAAAATTAGACTGAACCTCTTTCACCGATTGCATCAAGTGTGTCTACTTTGCTTGATTTGATCAAGTATCTGGTAAAGGTCTTTGGTTTCTGCGGCTTTTATGAAACAGGCGAAGGGCTGCTCCTTCCTCAACAGCATTTCATCTTGAGAGAATAAAACAGAAAATGTCAAGGTCAATAGCAGTATCAATTGAGAAGCTCCATTGCTTTCAGGAGATGAGAGCAGAATTCATTTCAGCATGTAAACTGGGTGGTCTGTGTGGGACGTGGGCCTTGTCTGCATTGGGCCATGTATATTAAACAAGTATCAAAGAGCCCCTCATTGAACTTTGCATGGACTAATAGCTTTGGGGCTGATATGCCTTCTGCAAAGATAATTAAAGACATCTCTGTGCTCAAGCAAAACAGGAGCGGGTGGAACTCAACAAGTGCCCGACCAAAAGAACTAATGAGCTGGTAAATGTGGAAAGCAGCCCATTTTCATATGTTAATGTTAAGTTTGTAGTGCAGGCTTGTGGAAATAGCTTAGCTGCATGAGCTGCCACTCTCAAAACAGGAAAAAAAGGATTTTATGAAGGGGGGGGTCAGTGTTTGATAGCTGGAGTTTTCTTTGCTATGAGATGGAACACTGTCTGACAATCTGAGCCAATTAAAGAGCACTGAGCTGTGACCTGCAGGCTAGGGAGACGAAAACAAGCCTGCTCAATAAACACTGCGTCCGCCCTTCTATACTGCTATCCTCCTGAAAAGCCAAGAGTCTTCATTAATATTCCGCCTTTCTTCTCCCGAAGAAAAGGCCGAGGGGTTGTGGACACTAAGTAGCATTGAGCTCCCCTGCGGGTTTGGGTAACCTTGCAGTGGTGGCTGTAGTGGGGCGGCTCTAAGTTGGGTCAGGGTCCCCTAAACAGGCTGAAAAGGCCCAAGCTCATTACACAGGCTTGGGCCATGCTTGACAAGATGAGAAAACACAGAGTACTCTGAATGACTGAAAAGAGAACAGGACACCATCTGCTTTGGGGTTGAGCTACAACTCAGAGAAAGTGAAGCTGATTAGAGGGCAGAGAGAGATGGCAAGAGAAGAGACGGGGCACAGTTGATAACATATGTTGCAAAAAGCGATGGGAAAATGACCACTAGCAACCCATTGATAAGACAAAACAAGGGTGAAAAGAAACAGGAAAGTCAGTTAAAATGTTGCTCAGTTGTTAATCTCTCTCTTTTTCTTTAGTCTTTTCTGTTCCCCACTTTGTCCAAGTTAGTGTGAGACAGTCACAGTGGTCTGTCACAAAACAAAAAGGGAGATAAAACAGAGCGAGAACACTGAGATACCCTGAGATGAAAGGCGTAAGTGAATAACTGATTAAGTGAAGAAGTGAGAGAGGGAGACAAAACAAAAATAGACATGGAAGGGAAAAAATGCAAAAGAGGCCTCCCCCTGTGTGACCTACATACCTGCTAAACCTGCTGTCAGTGGTGGCCTGCTCCTCTCTCATCACTCGCTGAATTACTTTACATAATCTTTAGACTCTCCCTACACAGCTAGCGGGCCTGCTGCAGGAAGCTGCCCACCTCTGTCTTCACTACCTATTGTGGTTTACTATATCAAGGCACAGACAGACAGTCTTGCAGGGGACTGGTAAATCTGACTGAAGGCGATCTGGCTAACCCCTGCGATGCATTAAAATGGGACACACCACAGCGGAGGGAGGTGTAGGAGCGGCAGGCCTGGATGTCTGTGTGCCATCCAGGACAAGGCTCAGGCCAGCTGACTGATTTGCAGTTATGAAATGATGCCTCTTCTGGGCAGCTCAAGGTTTTCCGCCGGAGATCATGGATCGGGCTGGTCGATATAATCAAAGTGCTCGTCTAGACTGCAACGCAAGCTGCGAGCCCTGGCAGAGCAGCTGTCTAACACTGAAAGGTCAGCAAGAGAGTAGCTTGATTGGTAGACCTCAATAGAAGCTCCAAGTATATGTGTCAGCAGCATAGTGAGAGACTGATAGAGACATTATCATAGCAAATGAAGACGTATTAGGTATTAGTATCGTCACAGTTTTTTTTAACATGATTTTACTTCAATGCCGGTTGCTGCTTTTTCCCCCAATATTGTCCAATTTAGTGTTTTCTGTGATAAAATATTCTAATGTATCACTTTCTTATCATAACATGACCTAATTTATTGAACTGTATCATATCATAAGGACTGCAATAGGGATGTCAACGGTTAATTGAGAATATTCTATTGGTTTATTTTGCAGCTCAGCAGTTCGCTGCACTGCGGACCACCTGAGTCTGGTGGGAGCTAGCTAGCAGTTCCACAAATTCAGCCATAACCTCTAGTATTGCCGTCCTGACCAGTGTTGCTGGTCCCTTCTAGCTCTGTTAATGATGTTATCACTCTGTTAGCACCGTTAGCAGTGTCGGCACAGCTAGTGGTGCTTACATAATTAACAATGTTAAAGGGGTTTTGTGGCTCAGTGAAGCCACTTACTCACTGTAGATACCTAGGTGAGACCAAAGGGTGACCACCATGTTTTTGCAGGAATGCCGTCCCACCACTGGGACGCTGTTTCTAGTGGTAATAGCCAATGAGTTGCACTGCTAGCTCCTACCTGACCCGATTGGCCAAGGCTAACCAGTTTCCGCACATTAACATAGTGAGCAATGCCAACAGAAAATGAAATAAAAGGTAGAGATTTACATCACAAAACGTTAAAGTTTTGGCTAGTGCTTCGAAATGTGGTGCTAAAGCTTACTGAAGTCAACAAGCGCCAGATTAAAAGAAGAGATCTCTTGTACGTCATGTAATTTTGCCTGTTTTTCCTCAAAAATTAACTGGTTAGTTACCAGGAAATAGGTGTCAGATACTGAAAACAAATAATCAAAACTGATATCAGTGGGCTGTAACTAATGACCATTTTCGTTATTGATGAATTTGCCCACTATTTTATTGATTAATTTAGTCCAACCAACAGTTGAAACCCCCCAAATATTCAGTTTACTATTATGTTAAGACCAAAAAAAAAAAAAAAAAAGGCAGCAAATTCCTAAATTTGAGAAGACGGATCCATCCATTTCTCGGTCGTTTTTTTGCTTACAAAAAAACCCTTTGCAAAAAAAGTTCATCAAATCAGTTGGCAGTTTTTTGGTTGATCAACAAATCAGTTTATGGAGTAAATGTTGCAGCTTTGTTATGTTGTGTTGTATCTTGTTGCATCATACCCTCAGTGCCTTTTGGGTGAACTTGGAGAGATCAGAAAAAGGGGTCAATATCTGAAAATTCGAGTGAGTGACATTAGCAATCCAAAGACTAAAAACCCCGACTGTCATGCTTGAGTCTCAAAGAACATTGTTGTCAGTATCTCACTGCTCCCTTTTTCTAACTGAAGTAGCTACCATCAAATCTTTCTCACTGCCTCCAGGAGACAGGCAACCCATACAGAGATCACTCATCAGTCAGTGTCTTCGTGTGTGCGTGTCTGTTTTTAAAGTATGTGTGTCTGACAGAGATTAAAATGTGTTCGGGACTTTTCAAACACACATTTGTTGCATCTCTGCTGGCTGACAAATTCTCACTCTGCTCAGAGTTGATTCATTTACCATTTCTGTGAAGCAAACAGAGGGATGGGGACAGGATAAGAGAGCTGATCAAAAGAGGAGCTTCAAAGGAGGACAGAAATGTGTGTCCCTTGTAGCTTGTTAGATGAGGCCCCGTCTCTTTGAGGCAAGCTTCTGGGCCAGAGGTGACCAACATAATGGACATTGTGCACATTGTTGGTCTATTCTCCAGCTCCAGCCAAATGACCAGAGTGCTTTATAACTATCAATAAGACAACATTACAAGATGACACAGGGCACTGTGCTGAGGAATGATGGCAAAGAACCAAATTCAATCAGGGTCTTTTCACACCTTAAAGTCAGACCCAAGATATGAACCAAGGGTTGCATTTTATGTTACATTGTATACATTTGATGCGCTTAGTTTTGGTTTCACATGGCAATTATGCAAGCACACAAAATAATTATACATGACATATATCCTGTTGTCATTATCTACGTAAGCTGTGCTTCACTGTACTTGACATTGACTGTTTTATAGATGTGCTCTGCCATCCTCTTGTATCCCCTCATTCTCATCCTCTTAGAAAATAATTAAAAAGTGTCTGAGTTTTTATGAGTCTTTTCCAGCTGACTGTTTACAAAGTCGTCTCCTCCTCTCTGAATGTGCTACAGCGGCTCATTTTGTTATGTTGTGTTGTTCATGGACTAACCAAAACCCACATTATACATTTACTACCACTTGACAACTTTACTGTTAATTTCTCCCCCGCTCCAATCGCCAACACCTGTCTGCTCTGAGCGTAGCCACCACCACTCTCTCCGTCACTAAACCACACACACACACACACACACACACACACACACGCACAGCACAGCACAGCACACTGAGGCACTACAGTACTCTCATCATTTGACGACAGCCTGCCAAAACGTCCTGTAATTGGTCTGAAAGTCCAAACCATCCAAAAAATGTTTTCACACCAGAAAGAAACCAAACCATGGATGGTTCAGTTTGATCTGGACCAAGACAATCTCTTTTCACTGGAACAAGTTTCAGCTGTTTGGACTGAGGGAAGTTTCACACTTGTATTTTGGTTTGGATCAAACTGAAAAATCCAAAAGTCTGGACTTAACAAGGTGGGTGTGAAAGGACCCTCACACTCCAAGGGATTCTAAAAAGTCAAACTTTTTCATATTGAAATCACCAAGAAATTGGCTCGATTTGATATTCAGTGACCTAACATTTACAAAGTAAATCAAAACATGAGTCAAATTGAGTTCAAGAATGAGGTGCAAAGCCAAACGGAAGTCAACAATA
Organism: Epinephelus fuscoguttatus; assembly: GCF_011397635.1. Lineage (NCBI taxonomy): Eukaryota > Metazoa > Chordata > Actinopteri > Perciformes > Serranidae > Epinephelus > Epinephelus fuscoguttatus. The sequence goes on from NC_064767.1 coordinate 26,599,711, forward strand.
AAAGCTGCATTAGTACGGATAAAGATATGACTGTGGTCCTCACGGCACTCAAACACAATGTCTCAGCAGGCCTGTGATTGGTGTAGCTGCTGTTCCTGGACTTTCACAGTCAGTGTAAAAAGCTATAAAACACAAGCATAGCCTAATGTCTTCAACCAGTGGCAGCTTGCTCCCTGAGGAGCCACTCAGTGTTACAGTATACAATGTTATGCCAAAAGTTAATTGTGTGCTGACAACTCTTAGCCACAGGAAAGACCGCATTGCTCTCCAGAATTAGATTTACATCACCAGTATCCCATTGTTCACAAAAGGCGAAGACAAAGGGTCACAAAACAACCAATTAAGCAAAGCTTCAAATCCTTTTTGCTAAGACAAAGGAACATGAATGCAAAGCGCACTTCAGTAACAACAAATTCTGAGAGGAATATACCAATGAATTCTGGGATAAATTATTCAAGCTGTTAAAAAGAAGGAAAAGGGTCTTTTGATTTGCAGTGGATTACTAAGAAATACCACTCTTTGTATTTGACACTTTAAAATAAAAAGAGCGACCACACAGGGTCACTGTGCTGTGATAGCTTTGTGTGTACCCTGATATTGCCAATGGCAAGTCTGCTGGATTTCAGAAGAGCCATTTATGTCGGCTTGTTGTTATGTTACACTCAAGCTGTACCACCGAGGGAGTAAAATACATAGAAATCAATAACATCCCCCAAATAACATTCGCAAACAAGAGAATAACAACAATTCTCATAACAGTTGTTAGAGGGGAATTTGTTGCACCTCCATTTTGATGCTGTTTTTTTTTTTTTTTTTTTTAGTGTTTTTTGATTGTACAAGGGAGAGAGGTGGGTACATGATGTGCATGTTGTTTTTGGGCACCATATGGCACTTGTGGATGCAGCTGGGCTTTCTGCTCAGAGCTTCACATACAGTGAGCTGCAAGCGGTTGTGGCACAGTCGCAGCGCTAAATAAAGCACTCACAGCCATCTATACTTAAAACACCCTGGCTACCATGGGGGGAAAAACATTTGGAGAGAGAAAGTCATGAAATCAAGACAATAAAGAAACCATAAACAAGTGAAAACTTGGATAATGAGTGTGAACTAGAGTTTACTTGTGCTGCTGTGATGTTTTTTCCTTTAACAACACAACAGGTCTAAAGAGAGAAAAGGAAACAAAGAAAAATCAAGGGAGAGATGAGCAGTGGGAATGTCAGCTCCAACAGCCTCTGGGCTGATGTAATGGTGCCTCGTCTCTCTGCTGTGTTGAGACTGAGATTGTTGTGATGGCCTGCTGGGTCTGTCTGTCTCTCCATCCTCTTTCTCTCCATCTCCCCTGCAGGGTCCCTTTTTCCTGGCTTTAGTGTGCCATTACAGTTTGTACTCGCCTGTCTGCTCTGCACCCAGCCATGCTTAGGTAGAGACCACCCCTCTAAACTATTCTCTGTAGCATCCTTCCATAGTCAAGGAGCTGCTTTCATCCTGCAGTCGGCCTCTACCAGAGGCCAGCTTTATCAAAGGCTGAAAAATATAAAGAACATTCAGGCTCCCTCGATTGCAAGGTTGTCCATGCTTTATATTCAAGGATATATTGAAGAGCAGAATTATAGGAACAGCACTGCCTTTTGGTCACATTTAAAAAGGCTGTGTAGATAATAGGCACGAACTAAACCGAGTGGCAGTGTAATAGGAGATACTGTCACAGAACAGTCTCACATGCCTTATTCAGGTTTGTGTTGGTGCACTGCATGACATGCAAATGCTTTACAGGCGAAATTTGCTCAAAGTTTGATTGTAAAGAAGGATGAGCCGGTGTTCGCTCGGTGGCATTGAATCTGCGCAGCCATTAAATCTTACCTTTGGAGCCAAGACGATAGCTATCGACTCCTGTAGGAGAATCACACATGCATGAAGGAAAAACAATTTCTGTTCACAACTCAGATTTATTTATTCCTTGCTTTAGGCAAAGACAGTCTTATTTTAATTTATGGATGCTACATGAGCTTACTGAAGCGGGTGCCCACTCTCACAAGTCACCAGAACAAGGCTTGCTGGAGAGATAGTTAAAAAAACACACAATAACAATACAGCTTCCATTTCCATTTTAAAATATGTTATGAATATTCATAAATAAAGGCTGCTTGGATTCTGATTCAATTTGGGGAGCCTTTATAAAATCCCAGATATCAGACGGAGGATCTCATTGCCTGTGCAGGGAGATATCTAATACATATTGCGGAGCCTGCTTTAAAATACAAAATGTCTCCTCTGCCTGCCTCCTTACATATCTCTCCTCCATACAGATATTATAAAGCGATAAAATCCCCAGAATATCTACTGTTTGTTGCTTATAATGTTGCATTAAATTAAAGTCATCTGTAAAGCTAAGAACAACACGACTAAATACTTGAACAAAACCACATATTTAGACCTGCTATGTAAACAACAGATGGCATCGTTTGGTTCTATGAACTGTTAAAACATCAGCAAATGACCTGTGCTGCAGTGTCCTACATCTCTATCTAATATAAGGGAGTGTGCTCAGACTAAATAGATTCTTACATTAACAAGTAATAATGCTGACGATAGTGAAAATGAATAGAACACCAAGCTTTGTATTATTTAGTGTGACTGAGCTGGGACTGAGATGCTTAGCTGTGATAAACACTTCCATATGTGCAATATTGAGCTATGTGAGAACAGCAGGCTGTCAACAAACATCGCCGACAACTGGGAGCACGTGGATTAAAATGTGCAGAGGCGAAAGATGGTATTTGAGAACACTGTAGCGACATGTCTGTCTATAACACATCCTACGGTGAAGGACTGCTAATATGTGGAGTGTGAACATCGTCATACAGGAGGCTTTACCGATTAACAACATAATGAACGGGTCAAAGGAGTAGAAGCTATCAAGTTGGTAATTTTGAAATCAAATGCGTCCACAGCCACTGATGCAATATAGCTACAGTATTTTAGATACTATGAATCAGTGCACACAGCTGACCAAATAACCCAACAGCAAAATTAGACAGAATTATTCTTACAACATTTACTTTAGGATCAAAGAGGCAGCACATTTCTTCTTTCTATATTTCTTGTCCTTGCTCTTGTGTCTAAGAGCATCAGATTTATCGCTCTTTTTGTCCACTATTAGCAATTTGGCAAAAGAAAGGGAAAAACAAATAATTCAGTATATCATATATTTATAATTAATGCAGACAGGTGTGTCCTTGTGGAGAATTTAAGCTCAGCAAATGCTCAGATTAGTTTGTTTGATTGGTTTGATTTTGCTCAAATGGATAAATTTGTTTAGGAAATGTACAAATTTGCCACAAACCTTGACAATTTTCCGTCTTGCCTGCAATCAAGGGAAGCTCTTTTGTCTGAACGCAGCACCAGACAGCCAACAGCGTGTGTTAATACAAAACATATTATATCGCCATCCCTGAGTTATTGGTGCTCGCAAATTACCACTTGATTGTGAGTATAAGACTGTTGAAAACAGAAACTAAGGCACCAGGTAAGACCTCCACACTGACTCCTGATTAGGTGTATGCATATATGTGTAGCAACCTTGCGTTCGTCTCTCCTCAAATTGTTTGATTCATTACTCATTCCTCCCATCATTATGAGGCATTTTATTACTCCTTTCAATGAAGCAGATTTAACCTCTATAGCCATGAGCAGGCAGCCTGATTACAGTTATTATTTTTAATAAAGGGTATTGGCTCGGGAATCATTTTGGTCTTGTCCTGTGAATAGCTGGTTACGCGTGGCTAAGCCGGGTTGTGTTGGCCTGCATGAGATTCAATATCCGAGACAGTTTGAGTCTGCACTCTGTCCAAGGCCCCGCTCCTCTATACAAAATGCAATCTGCCTGCAATCAGGAATGACACCACTGTTTACTGCTTGACAGTGCCACCACACAGTACACGGCCCATGGTAACCCTAGACAGTGACAGACACTGGCGGGCTCAGGCAAGACACAATCAACAGGCTGGAGTGAAGCTTTCCAGTGATGGAAAGCCTGCAGTGTTTGTAGGACGTATTCCAATGGCTTTTCAGAGAGGATGGAGAAGGCTATCTCAGATAGATCTAACTGGAATGTTCACTCTCACCCTAAATTAATTGAATGTCAGTCAAAGAGAAAGTGAAATGGAGGTGAGGGAGTGACTCAGACCTTTGTGTTAGTGTAGTGGCGGGAGAGGGGCGGCTGGGGCTCACAAATCTAACCCTCAACTTCACCAGGAAAAAACCCTTAATCAGTGTCAATGTGAGCAAGAGAAAAATGGGGATAAATAAAGACGGATAATACCATGTGGTCAATGAATGAACATAAACGAGGGCTATGCAGAAAGAGAAGTTAGAGCTAAACAAAATGGCTGGCCTCATCATGGAGCTCAACTGGACTGGCTGAATGCAAATAAAGGCTAACATATGGCAACCTGATGAAAATTACCTAATTTAAAGTTTCCTGCCTTAAAACTTTGAATTTATTTCCTCTAAACACTGTCTTTTCTTTAGCATGAATAATTCAATATTTGTATTATTGTCAACAAGACCAAAACCAGCAATGTGTAAGTCCGTCTCTCAATACTTTGTGACTTTCCTACCCTGTCTGTGCTGCTGAGCCTCCAGCCAGTCTGTTCTTACTGAAAGTGGCAATGTTTTAAAAACAGGTAACAAATATACATTGTCTTGAAAAAGTATTAGAATTTCCTACAACAGTTGGGCACTTAAGTTTTCAGCAAATGTTACTCAAACAAGTGTAAATAGTGTGTTTGTTGGCAACTATTTTCAGCCATGGTTTAATACAAATTTGGTGCTCTAATGAGCAATACAACAGCAGGTTGGTGAAACGGACTCTTAAGGATGCATTCGTAAATCCAATCTGACACTCTACACTAAAATGAGAGCGCTGTTGTTCGAAGAAGCAGAGCGTTCTACTTATTCATGAATTAACGAACCTTTAAGTTAATCACACTTTCACTCCACATGGCGCTCTGCTGCTCCGTCCTCCCAGACAGAGTGTCCAGAGAACGCACTGCTGCTCTGGCAGTGTGGTGTTCGAGAGCTTCAAATTTAAGAATGGCCCAGTTTGTGCCAGAGTGTGCTCCGGCACTCAGAGTGAGTATTTCCGAATGCAGCCTATATAAACTGAAGGTACAAGTTGCCCTGTGCAACAGTTTGGCTCATTTATGTGTTTAAATAGCAAACAATGGAGGTCTATGGTACAGAGGAATATGTTATATCAGGCGTTGGATACTACATATTGTCATCTTTAAGTTATAACTTATCTTAACTTATATTTTGAAATTCTCATGGCATGTCTGTGTCAGCATTTCAATCTGATTGCACCTCCTGCTGAAACATTTAAACAGCGTTGGTGACCTAACACCAGGCAGATAATGGGAAGCATCACATTTGTGATGATTTTGGTTTTTGTGTTTGTTCTCTCTCTCCCTCCCCCTTTCTCCTGTTCTGCAGTGCATGTGTGTGTCAGGGGGCGTGGCTGGCTTTCTCCTGCAGCAGCAGATGAGGCACACCTGTCTTCAATCACCTCATCTTCCTGTCTACACAAGCCTGGTCTTCACTCCACTACGCTGCCAGATAATTCCGTCATGTTCGGTAGCGCTCTGTGTTCTTACATTTTGTATCTTGTGCTCATCTTGCTGCATAGCCACACTTTGCTGCCTATTCTTCTAGTGTTGCTAGAGGTTTTTGTACTTACCTGTGGTTTTTTCCCGTTGTACTCAGGTCGTCCTTTGTGCCTCACCGTGTGCCTGAGTTTTTTCAATCCATCCGTCGGTGAATATACTACGAGCCAGCCAGCTCCCTGCCTCCGCCGCCTGCTCTTGTTTTTTTTCTTATTGTTAACAAACCTTTTTTGTGACTGACCTGCTTCAGTATCTGCACTGGGGTCCAAACAAAACCTGTACCTAACAACATTGTTGTTCAGAGATTCAGTGTAGTATTGTACCATGATGAAACACACATTTTTCAAGTGTTGACATTAAATAATATTGAACACTGCCTGCTTTATTCTGCCCAGAAAAGAACAATGCCTTACAATATAATAGTCAGTCTTAATTTTTTTTATCTACTATGATTGACTGTTCTCAGCACCTCCGTTGTGGCTTCCAGAGATGTGTTATACCCCCTGAGGTCCCCTGCAATGCCTTGAACTTCCCATACAAAGTGATATAGCATGGGTGAAGTGGATCTTAGACAGGCTGAGATTGATTTCAGGGGAAAACTACTTTGACAAACAGCAGACAACAAAAATAACGCTGACCATACTAATTCAATTCACAAGTATACAAATACACAAGGCTGACTGAGAAAATCGCATTGATAGAAAGTCAGTCAGCGAAGCTCTCAATCAGATCAAATCAAATCAGATCAAATCAATTCCAAGCAAATCAGATCTTACCTTCCATCTCCACAGTGGACTTTGCTGTGTCGTCATCTTCTGCCTTTGCAGCAGGCTGCTCTTCCTCTGCTGGAAAAAGGAAGCAAACCTCTGATGTTTGTTGTGCTACACATTCACACGACTTTAGTGTCTTTGCAAACAGGTGATTGCACCCCCCATGACCTGCTGTGTCTTCAGTGACGTTAACATGCAGAATATTACGGTTTATACCCTTATTCTGAAAAACTCATTGTTCCTTCTAAGCTGTTTACATGGCTAATGGCAAAGAATATTCCACTAATGTTCCGTGTCCTAACATATCATCTATCATGTCAAAATATAGAAAAGTCAGAGCCGCTTGTGCCATTTTGCTTCTTTGGATCAAAATAGGATTTTGTGAAAGTTTTCCCCTGGTGGCGGACTTGTTTGACCGTGAAAACACATTTCCCCCCTTTCATTCCTTAAGCCCCCTTCTTGAAAAGGTTGGTGTTGCGATATTTGCACATATCCAAAAAACATGTTGATAGCAAACTTAATGTTTAGGCGTGTTTCTTCCAAGCAGAAATGTGGACTTTTTTTTGGGCATGCACTGCTACCCCACATCCTTGCAAACTGTTGACTAGTTGGCTTGTGTACAACACATCAATGACAACGAACAGAGCTGACTGTAAACAGACGAGAAGTTGACATGCATGTTCCGAATGCCCTGTATACATGTCCAAGGAATAGTCCTAAAGTTGCCAACGATACAGCACTTACGATAACCATGACCTGGATGACTGAGAATCTTCACTGACAGTAGTCCTAAAACCTGAATGATACTGGCGTACCCCACATGTCTTGATTAGAAAATGCTTTATTCCAAAAAAGGCCTATTTGCAAATATTTGAAAGGAATATGCTGTTGCCACTACTTGTATCAAATATTGCCATATTTGGAATGATAGTTGTATGTTAGTGTGTGTGTCAATATAGTCATTGAGATCAGCTTTATGTATACGTTAGTATGCTTAGTGTGTGCACTATGAGGCTCAAGTGATGGAATATTGTATGTAAAAGTGCACACACTCCGAGCTAATCCCTCCTCACTTGGTTCTGCTCATTCTGTGCAGAGAGATGAATTTGCATAGATTCAGACACTGACAGCAAGAAATAAAAAACCCTTATTGTGCATTTGTAGTGTTCCATCTCCCAACCGTGTAATTTTAGACTGCCACTAAACCAAAAAATGTAAACATCAATGTTTCCATTTTGTTATGATGTCATTATGTCAGCCATCAGGGTTTCACGCATTGAACTGACTCATTCATATCTAACTGCCTCAGTGCCCTGTGGATATTTTGCTACATGCAGTGACAAAATACAATTACTATCAGGAAATCAGACCATCACCTGAACCTTTTTCAATTTGGTACGAATATTTGTGACTGTCAACTCGTGTATCTCAAAGTGTTTGATGTACAAGAATAAAACCAAACACATACACCCCTGAGTACATACCTTTGTCCTCATCTTTATCGTTGTCAGTGCCTTTGTCTTCTTCTTTCTCTTCGTCATTGTCAAAGCCAACATCGTCATCTTTGTCTTGGTTTTCATTTTCATCTTTGTCCTTTTCTTGATTTGGCTCCTCGTTTCCTGAATTTTCATCTGGAGGCACACAAACATCGAAACATAAAATGAAGTACATAACGTTTTGAAGGATTAATTCAGGCAAAGGGAATCAAAGCCTTCACAATTAAATCCTGTAACACATGGCAGAAAACAAGCACATATGCCATAATGCTGACAGAAATCTCTCAGAAACATTTTCACATCAACAGGTTGTTCTTTACCGCGGGGGGCAGACAGGAAAGAAGGGTAAACTGTCAGAAACTTTAAAAAGCCACAGTTTCTGAAGAAAAAGTGTTTCCTTTTGGCTGTACAAGTTGTATTAAATGTAGATCTATAAAACCGATATTTCCTGTCCTTGATTATGATTGGCTGAGGCTTTCAAAGCCGTCATAAAACACTCTATAAACACACAGCTGCTACCGCACAACGTCAGTATTACTGCCCCAATTAGTCACCTGCTATCATATGTGATGCAGAGCTGAAGAGGACAACAGCCAACAACAGCTTAGTATGAATCATGTATCATTCAACAGGATGAGACTGGTCAAAGGTAGAAGTATGCACCGCTGTCATTCAATGTGTGTGGTCTCTGACTGGAGTATAATCCTGAGAGCCTGGACCCTGGAACATCATCCAGTCCCAATCCCAGTCCTGCCTGAGACTTGGAAAAGTCGATAACAAGAGGGGAATGTGTGTGTAGACTTGTACTATGCATACTATGGACACAAAAGTCTTTTCACACTGTCACAATTATGAGACACGTCTCTAACGTGGGAACTGATGATCCCCAGTGGCGCCCCCAAAAATGGTTTATAGTGGCGGCCAAAAAAACACACAAAGATGCCAGCAAGAGATCCTACAGTGAGGAAACCCACTGTTTCCAGTGACAGCTGTTGCTGCTGCTCAATACATCATCCCTTTATCTCCATCAGAATCGGACAAGCTACACCAGCTACCTATGGTAAATTGACAGTGTTACTTTATATAGCTTGATTAGCCGAAAGGACTGGTGCACAGAAGAAAAAGTCTTGGCCCAGATATTCACTGGCTGCACCAGATCAGCCCACAATATTTGTCCTCACCCCTAGAAGCTTTATTGTCTCCTGCTGATAGCCAGTAAGTTCCAAGGTTGGTTATAATGTGACTTAAACATGACAAGGACTTTTTTTGGTAATAATGTTAGGTAAACTAGAGCTCATGCAGGTAAACTTCTTTGGCGCCATGTTGCCACAGCTTTGTAAAGCAGCCCTACACCGTCAGTTTGTGTGTTGCTTGACAACCATTCCACTAAATGTCACCAAAGGACTACACTACTTGGCGGAAGAATAATTATTCGTTAACAATAAATCATTGCATTCTGTGTTGCTGTGTGTTTATTTCATGAAACTTTGCCAGGTATATCTAGTAACTGTTTTATAAAAGCAATAAGCCGCAAGAGGCCGTGCTTTACAGTGATTTTAGAACAGCTAAGGGGCGTTGTTTGGCAGCTGATGTACAATAGTCCAGGATATAAAAACATGTAATGGTTGGTGTTATGAGGGTGTCACTTAGTGGTCGTGAGACTGCTGGTGTTTGCTAGGGTGGTGGTTTCTATCATTTGGAGGGAAAGTAGTGCTGAAATATGTACAAGATAATGAACAAAATGTGTGTAAATGGAATAATACAAAGCGAAATGTGAAGGAGCAGAATACTCACAGCAAGTAAAAGTGCTAATAAAGGTCTGTGTGCAAAGGTTATATTTTACAAATTAACCACAACTACATTATTGAATAACATATCGATCTGTGGTCTCTGGTTTTCACCTGCAACACACACACACGCTCACACGCTCTCTCTCTCACACACACACACACACACACACACACACACACACACACACACACACACACACACACACAAAGCAGAATTATGCAACTGCTGTATTTTTGGCTGAATTAGTCTGCAGGTGTTGTTTTAAATTGTATATCTTTGCTCCTCCTTGCTCCTACCTCTCTGTTTGTGTCTCATGAGAAAGTAATTACATATCTCAGGTTTTGGATAGCATCCCAGGGCTGCATTTGCTATAACTCTCTCATAGAATATCTACAAAATTCATGCTCAGAGAGGCTCTATCTGTCAAATCTTTGTCAATGGGATGGGATTTGAATAAAACAAAAACAGAGGAGAGGCGAGGCGCTGCTCACTGCCAGTATGCAAATGCAGAATCTTAATTATATACCAGCAGCACAGAGGATATTCGGAGAAAGAGAAATGGTTCTTGCTCAAAGTTAATGGTTGCCTCTCTGTAACACACACACACGCACACACTCTCAATTCACTTAAGGCCCTCGCTGTCAGCACAACACAACATATCAGAGTCTCAGGGTCTGTTCATCCAGCCCGTACAGATGCATTCAGAGCTTTGTATACTAGTTATTCCTCCGCTGCTAACAAGACTGATCAGGTTAGATCTTAAATCAAACTCTGAGCTTAAGTGAAAACCAGAGCAGTGAGCTGCATGTTGGTCAGCTCGCACAATTCCCATCTTTTCCAGAGATAAGAGTCAGATCGATGTGCAATCCGTCCCTCTCGGTGAGTGATGCATAGAGTGGTGGCAATCTGCACACTGACAATAACACGTAATCACACCCCTGGTCCATACAGGAGCCTTTGCTTGTAACTGTACTGTACCTGGGTTTTGACTCGCCATCTCCACGTCTTCATTTCCCGGAACATCTAGAGACAGAAGAGGAATTCAAAAGAGTGGAAAACATTTGAGCTCAGCGCTGTTGCCTGGAGTTGAATTGACTTGGCTTTCGATATCACCTCAAACAGCCTTTTCATTCCATCTCTTTGTGTAGCTTTTTCTTTGTACAGCAGTATGAGAGCAATGGAACCACAAAGACATGCATAAATTAAGTGACAAAAAAGAAGGGAAAAGAATGTCACTTCTAAAACCATACATAATTAAGGGATTTCTTTGTTCCGTGCTTCTGTGATAAGAGAGTTTCTTTTTTTTTTTGTTAGTGGTGGCACACGGGATGGAAAGACTGAATTGGAGCGACTCGAAAATTCAATTTTTGATGACAAATGACATCAAGAAGCACTGGTAGAGCCGAGGGGCTCAGAACATGTGTTAATGGTCCGTGGAGCTACATTACCATCGTCAACCTCTTCTTCGTCACCTATTTCCTCTTTACCTGAAAAAAGGAGGGAGAGGAATCATCAGCCAAACACTCACATGGAAATAATGCCAATCGTTCAAATTTCAAAAGCAACGCCACCAGTCATACTGATGATCACAAACTATCTCTAGGCAAAGGATTCATCTTGTGAGAGCTGCCACCACATTTTAAAATGTTTACTTCCTGTCCCCTGTTACACTTGCCTCACATTCACAATGTATTTTTACATAGTGTATTCTATCCATGGTTTAAGGTACTGCTAGGGAAACCTACCACTGCACTCGCAAATAACAACTCCTTTTGTCTGAAGTACAACAATTACTTTATTAGCTTTACTTGTCTTACATTGCCAGCTTTGAACTTCAGTTGCTGAAGGGTTACAGAAGTATTACTGTTTTAATATAAAGTGTTTCAAATGTGTATCAGTAGGAAATAGGTACGAAGAGTGGACCCAGAGTAAGGGCTCTGACGCATCAAGCCAACAGTGAGGCCATCTGAGCTTCTGCCACCTTGGCCCTTGCTGGCTATTTTCGGCCAATTAAGCATATTGATTAGGCATCAGAGGTGGCAAAGCCAATCAGTGAGAAAAATCAACTGGCAGTTGAGCTCAGTGCGTGAAAAGTGCCATGGAAGTGAGGAAAGTAAACAAAGTAACAAAGTAAACTGCTAAAATTGAGAGGGGGTGAAATCAAGAGACTACCACGTTGGCCATTGGCTGTGGTCTTTGCAGTGTGTCCAAGTGCAACTTTGTGTCCGTGACCCAGGCGATGTGAGGTGACACAACAGTCAGTCTTTGAGCCACTAGTTCTTTGATGTCTGTTTGGTGTGTCTGGAGTCTACAGCCATGCTAGCAGCACTATCAGCCTGTAGCTAGGCACAGCAGTAATTTGAGCTAAATGCTAACATTAGCATACTTCAGTGTATGTCCTTGTATTAGTCTGTGTCTGGAAATTTGGAAATTTTTGCAGGTCCTTGAAGGCAGCGCAAGCAGAACTTTGCTTTTTTCCATTCAGCAGCATTTGTGGAGTTTTGAGTTGTGGGGTGAATAACTCATCAGTTGAGCTGATCACAGCTGATCAGATCAGATCGATATATGAGAGAAGCAGCTGTTTGTTAGTGACAGGAAACTTTAGAACCACCGCACTGAAAGTTAAGTTTCACTTTTCACTGCGTCTGATGTTCTGCTCCTCTGCCTGGGCTCTCCATCTGTGGAGCAAATAATAACCGAACTGTGGAATGTGGCGGCATATGTTTTAATCGTGGTAGCCCACCACAAATAAATGAATGTTTAGGAAACCCAGTACTTAAATGCATGCATACAGTGACAACGCTAGCACGTTGACATTAGCAGGTAACATTGTACTGTTTACCATGCAAATGATTGTAGTATAGTATTGCATATTATAGTATAGTGAATATAGTACTATCCACATAGTGGATGGTATCACTACTATACTGTGAACTTGAACTATTAACATGATGCTTACAAGTATTATGTTTCATGTAATCCATGAAAAAATATTTGACGAGGGGGCCTTGTTTTCTACACTGAAGAATGACACTCATCATACTGTAGCCTACATACAGACATCATACTGGCTAACCAACCTTAAATTGTCATGAAAGTATCTGCCTAACTAATCTACCCAAAAAACATGTCAAAATGTGTCCAGTGTATATACCAAAGACAGATTTCAGTTGAACATAAAACAAATTTAATCCCTGCATCATATCTGTTACCCCCACCCTCCTCGCCCCTTTTCTCACTCTCTCATATTCTTAGACACACACACACAGACACACAAATAAACCAATGACATTTGGGACAAATTGAGTAAATGAAAGCCATGACACCAATAAGGGAACATGCTATACAATGGCTATTGTGCAGCTTCTATAATTGCTTTTTTAACAAGCTGTAGAGAGAAACCATTTTTTCATATCTTTGCAATTTTGCCCTGCACTCAGAACAATAAAAATGCCAGCCTCTATTAAATGGGGAAAAGGCCAGTTCTACCAGTGCTGCATGTTTTACTCAAGTGCCTCTGTCCATCACGCAGAACGCTGGTGACACACAGTAGATGGCAATCCTTTCGATTAATCATGACTGGCATTTTGAGATGGAGCCACAGACAGGGCTGAAAAGAATACTTCATTGGGAAAAGCAGGTTAAGATGAATGCCTCGTTGGTCATGAGGTCACCCTAAACCTTTCTTCTGCGTTTAAAAATTATGCATGGCTGCTGTATCTGTCTAAAGTGATCCCAAACAACAATATATCAGATACGACAAAAGGCTGGATGTAATTTCCTCCCTGTTATTTGATCATTTGTATTTGGCTTATTGAATGGAACAGTGTTCAATTTGTGATAAAGGATGTTAAGGACAGATTGTGGATAAACACACACACACACACTCACACACAAATGAGACAACAAAAGATTCTATGTAGGGCAGATGTGTTTTATAATGGATCCAAGTTAAGTTCAATTACAACAGTGTCTCTCTCTCACAAAGTAAAATCCCAACCAGCACCTCAAGTCTCACTCATGTCCTCCAAACAGCAGGTGGCAGCATTGTCACAGCTTTCCTACCCAGTCCTCACTGTACTGTAGAGCCTTCTCTGTGAGTCAGGGTGTACCATACTTCACACAGAAGGGCTCCGGCCGAAGTCCTCACCTCAAGACTTTTAGTGTTAATACTCCCATAAATTCCACTTTCAGAAATATAGTAGAGACTAAAAGGCAATTTTAGACACTCGCCTGCACTCGTGTTGAATGAGCGACAGCGCTGTGGTGTTTTTTTTCCTGAATAAAATGTTAGTCTCACACACACTTAAATGATTTATTTATGTCAACATCAGATTCAGGAGCACAGTATCACAAATACATAAACTATTTAGATGTTGATATGCAACCTTCCCTGTGTGTCCTACTTGCATGACCGTTGAGTAAACACCAACTACAGATGATATTTCCTAGGAGGTAAAAGCAGTATCTCATGTTTAGGAATGAATAGGAATGTGAACAAGTTAACTTGCACACACACACACACACACTTACACACACCCAAGCTATGCTCTATCTCTTCCCCCAGCCCTGTCTCCTTTTGCTTCCATTAAAGCAAACTGGAGCAAAGGACAAAAAAGATTAAAAACACAGGGAAATGTGAAAAATTCATGAGACATGTGTAAAGGAAAAAGGGCTCTGAGATGACCAACAGCTATCATTCAAAGACCTTTTGCATGTGAAATGTGTGTGTGCTAGTAAAGTGCAAGTGTGCCTGTGGGCGATGCTTGATGGGGTGCCACGGTGTAAAAGATGGCATCCCGTGGAGAGGCTCACTGTCTGTCCACACATAGCATTATTAATCTGCATGTCCATCCACGCTCCGTGCCATCTTTCACCATCTCCCCCTCTCTTCCTCAAATCTTTCCCAGAAAGCTGCGAGCATGCCAGACAAACAGACCCAGCCAGGCATTGATTCCTGGCGCAATGTTCACATGTTACTGTGCCCTGTGACATCCACTAATCTCACTAATACCAATCTGATATCAAATAATAGACAGTGTGGGGCTGCCTGCCAACTCAGGTGTACTCTAAAGAGACTGTTCTCCGCCCTGGACCTCTGTGCCAACATTCGTCTCTGTGTCTCACCCACCCTCTCCCACTCTTGTCTTTCTTCTTTCTATAGCTCGCAGCATCTGCATGCTGTGCTTATGTTTCATGTGGATTACATCACAACACAGCTCATCACACACACACACACAGTTAATCTGTGACCCTCTTTTGCAAATACACTTCGAGGGTTGTTTGTAGTTAACGAGGGATCGCGTATTGGCCTCTTTTGAAGAAGAGTTGAAATACTGTTTCTCAAATCTGAACAGCTCCCCTGTTGTGTTGGTCTTAAAGGGACAGTTCACCCCAAAAGCAAAAATACACATTTTTCTTCTTACCTGTAGTGCTTTTAATCAATCTAA
Organism: Epinephelus fuscoguttatus; assembly: GCF_011397635.1. NCBI lineage: Eukaryota > Metazoa > Chordata > Actinopteri > Perciformes > Serranidae > Epinephelus > Epinephelus fuscoguttatus. Next base: position 26,614,881 of record NC_064767.1, read on the forward strand.
ATTTTGTTTTGGTGTAAGTTGATGAGTGTTGGTGATATCGGCCTCAGAGATGTCTGCCTTCTCTTTAATAAAATGGAATAGATGGCTCAAAGTGCCAAAAGAAAAAAAGACACATTTGAAAAACACAACAGCAATGTTTCTTCCCAGAAACCCTGACCTAGTTACTCAAGATAATCCACAGACTTTGTTATTATTGCGCAGAAGGAAGCGTACACGTAGTCATAGACAGGACGCTTGTGACAGCAAAAGTGGTGAACATTAAAGCCGTCCTCCTCGGCTGAGCTGTAGCATTAGCAACATTAGCTAGCTCAGTGGTGCCAGGTGAGGCAGCAGTACATGCACAATTTCTTCTGCATGATAATATGGTTGGCAGATGTAGTTCAGTAGGAAGAAAATAGTTTTGACAAGAAACTGCTCACAACAAGGTCTGTGGATTATCTTGAGTAACCCGGTCATGGTTTCTGGAAAGAGACATAAGCCCCTTTTCCACTGCAGGGACTTTTATCAATTACCTGGGATTTTGAAAATCCATCGAAATTTACCCGGGTAAAAAACTTTCCCTCAATCCCAAACTTTCCCTGAAAAAAGTACCAAGTAGAGGGGTAGGACTTTTCAGATTACCCGAAGTCTTGAGGGGCGGGGCTGTTAGCTGAAGAACGCTGATTGGTGGAACAGCTGCTGCAAACTTTATTTTGTTTCTACAAGCTTCACTTTGTTTGTGTTTGATTAAGGATGGGTACTGAAACCCGGTACTAAATTAGCCCTGGGGCTAAATTATCAAAGACCGTATTGATAAGTGCTAACAGTATTGGTTCTCCTCTGTGCTCTGTGCTGGCGCTGAACTCCTCCACATACACACACACACACACACACACACACACACACTGATGCGACACGGTAACCGGTGAACAACCGAGCGGCCGCGGTAGAAACAAAGTGAGGGGGATCTTGAAAATGACTCAAGTTAAAGGCAGCTACACTCGTTACTGTAAGTGGCATTAGCCCTTAGCGAGTAAGAAGCCAATACTTTATCAATACATGTGTTCAGCAAGCATGAACATGTAAACATGTAGACAGCGATATTCAATATGCTCTGTCCAAAGTCTCTCATCCACCGACACTAACATTATGTCCTACACAAGGACAGCACGCTAGTTCGGCTGATAGCGAATTGTTACTACATGTAATAAGCTCAAATGACAGCTGTCTGTATGCAGACCAACTTAGTTTGACACTTATCGTAAAATACTTTTAAACTTAGCTGCTGGCTGAGACAAACAGCCCCAACTCTCTCTAACAGCACTATGTTACCAGTAAACAAGCTGGTGGAGCCAAATACAAGGCACACGCCGAATCATCTACGTCATCATGCTAATTTGAATACATTTTCCGAAGCTTTGAGGTGCGGTGGAAACGCAGATTACCAGGAATTCTTTTACCCAGGTAAACAAATTCCTGGTAATAAAAGTTCCTGGAAATGTTGGTGGAAAAGAGGCTATTGTTGATGAGTTTGGCACTTTGAGCACCACAACCTGAATGCCATCTAGCTCCATTATATTTGAGAGAAGGCAGACATCTCTATGGCACCATCTGCAACTCACACCAAAACAATCTAGATTGAGAAACAGAACAACAGGTAAAAGGAAAATATGTACGGGGTGAAGTGAATTTAAATAATACTTGAAGATTGAAAAGTCTCATGAAAGTAGGACATTTATTAAAGATTTATGAGCCATAAGTGTTTAGAAAAGACAAGGAACAAAGTGACAAAAGCAATACATAGTATATTAACATTCAAAAAAGTAGAATAAAAAAATACACAGTAACATAATATGAGGCATGCTTTGATGTTTATATAATAAGATGGAGAAGCTGCTGTCTTGATTGAATGGTTAGTTGTACCACAGGTTATGTGCTGTTTTACATAGTTGGGTATTTGTGTTAATTGTATGCTTTTTTACTATTTTCTTCTTTCAGCCCACTGAGGCAGAAGAGGCATTTTACTCGTGTGAAGTTGCAGTAGTAGCAGTTGCTGTGTGTGGGACAGAACAGCCCTATAATTACCTTTAGTCCACTAACCAGTGTGTTTATCGTGGAACAGCAGTGGAGAAAACCTTTCAAAGAATACTTTCTCTTCATCATGTGCCGTTGCTAAAACCCCCTTATATCTGACCCATGGACTGAGAAGAGTGAATCCCCCTGAGAAGAGTGATGGATGTGATGGATCGCACTGAGGCATATTGACAGACACACTCCACCAACTGTGCTGCAGCGTAATTTATTCTAAAAAGTGCTCCACATATTATATCGACCACACCAAATAGGTGACCTGCTTTGCTGGCTCTATAGACAAGATGGTGAAAAATAGTGTGTTTTTGTTAAAACACTGGTGTACAGAGGTTGTAGAGACTCCCAGGCATCTTGTGTCTGTCTCTCACATATGACAGTCTGTTTTTGGAGCTCATGTTTCCTCTGCTCTGTGCTATCTTGACATCTGAGTGTTTTCTATGATTAATCCTTCCTATGTGCTACATTGAACCAGACCTAACCTTTACAGTGCAGGCAGTACAAAATCATTTCATTCCTTTCCTGTGAGAGAGGTTGTCTCAAGGACTGAGTGTTCCCATGCTAGAAAGCTGTGCCAAGGCCTTTTGTGAATGGATTAGTTACTATTAAGCTGCCGGGCCTGATAAATTAGGATTTATAAAGATTATTACAAAATACTTATGCCCTCCTAATGCTGGTGATTGAATTTGTGAATCATATTGAATTACTGCTGTGGATTACAGAAAGGTATGTTGAATAGGCAGGGAGAAATGACTTATTGTGCTTTGTTTAACAACGCAGAATGTATTGACGCCCTTGAAGTGTCTGTGCTATCTAGTCCAGCCTCTCACAATCAGCCGAGGACCCGTTTCCCCAAAGAAAACAACCATGACTGCTATCTTCAAAAATTCCCTGCAACCTTAAGGCTTGAAGACAAATGGATGGTGTACGATTTTAATTGCCTACTAACACCCTCCAGTGTAAGAATCTAATTATCTTTGGTCCATCGTATCGGAGAAGCCTATAACTGTTTCAATATTACACATCCAAAGGGGCTGAAACTGCAGAATAGCCAGATAATGGCTTCTTAAACAAGTTTGCCTCTAAGAAAACATTCTTTTAAAAAAGACCAAGCTTCATCTTGTATTCATTTCCCCAAAGAGGAACTTGGCACCGGAGAGCAAGAGATTACCGACCAAGAACACACTCCATTACTTCAAACACACAAAACAAATTAATATGTAAACACATATCAATGTGCATTGTTTCCTCCACTAGTTACTTGGCATGTCCAAAACATGCAGTCATCATGAATAAAATACAAACAAAAACACATGCATGCAATCACACACACCCTCACAAATAGGCTTACCTCTGTTACTGTCTTCACTTTCTTCCTTGGTTGTGGATTTCGTGGATGGCGGTGTGTTATCTATAAATAAACAAAAATAAATGGTGATTTACAGACGGGGGAGTGACACATCGTTATCCCCCAACGGCATCAGGATGCAAAGGGCGTGATTCCTTGTCAATTTGAACTGCTAGATGAGAGACGGTGAAAGACTTTTGGCAAGCCAAACTCATCCCAGCAGTGATTATTCTAACTTGGCCACTCTGCATCGGCCGACCACGCTACAAGAGCCTATGGGGGAACTCAATGGCTCTTACACTGTTTTGTTTTATACCTGCCTGACAAAAAAAATGACTCCTGTGGGAGAGAAGGGGAAGAATGTGAGGCTTTGAGACCAACTCCAGAGCACAGTCTGAGACAAAAGCATCATTCCATGTGAGAATGGCAGTCATTCGAACCTTTGAATAGGCTCCAGGCTGCACTGATTCAAACTCTGGCTGATGGAGCTGAATAAAAGGCCAGTCCTTGGCACCGACGCAGAGGCCCATCAAACAAGGCCAAACTGGACCGGGGCAGGGCTGGCATGATGATACAACAGAGCTACGAATTATCAGGGGTTTTTCCAGTTGGCTTGATGTGGTCTGGTGCTATGTTATTATGGAGTATGCAGTGTAAAATAACTGGTGAGAAACGCGACAGAAAACAGCGTAGTCGCTCAGGCGCTAACAACAGGACAAACTCTCAAATGCAGTTCCTCTCAGCCAAGTCTTTATGATTTAGCCATTACGTGCACATTGTTTCACTCTGGAATATCACATTTTACAGTGCACTTATAAAACAGCCCTTTTATGTTCACCCAAAATGGAATCTCATTGAAAACACAGATGCGTGTAATTGGCAAATCACGGGGGTAACTTTGGGAGGAAAAACATTTTGATAGCACCCTGGGTTCTACATCTGCGGTAATCTGAACACTTCCTTTCGACAGACAGTAAAACTAACATTGCTCTCTGCTTAGTTGGTCGCACGTGTACTATGACGTCTTCAAGGGCCAAAGCCATTAGATCCCCTCACACTCGTAAAGAAAACTCACCATCAGGTGTTTGCTTAGGCCTACTGTACCTTGGAGAACACTGCTACAGGCAGTACATTTCATCAAATATTTCATAAAAATGATTTTTTTTTGTCTAAGGAGAAAAATAAGTGACTGCTGCTCAACTCTTTTGTTCTCCCTATTCAAATAATACACATACCTCCATTAGGCTTTCTGTTCAAGCCATTGCTTAGTCCGGACATCAGCGCACAGACAAATGTCAATAGTTTATCCTGATAAGTAGTATCTGGGAGTTTCAGGCCGTGTGCCAAGATGGTGCGGTGATAAAAGCATTATGCGCTGACAGTTGTGTTTGTGCCACCGCCTGGCACATGCTGCGGAGGGATGCTGCTCTGCTGTTTTTTTGTCACTCGCTTTAGGTGGTCTGAAGGCATTGTGCCCGTAAGCCGGATGAAGAGAATGGTGTTGGGAATTAGCTGTGGATATAAGCTCTTGTAATGTAATGTACCTGACATGGAGTATTTTTAACTGCGATGTGTCAGGCCTGGGATTCAACTTGTCACCAAATGAATAAACATTCAATTTCATCTGCTGCATAAAACCTGGCAAATCACTGTCACCAGTTGAAGCTACGCCACTCACTCAGCCTCTGTGTGCTTTAATGGAGGTGTTAAGGTGAAAAGGCAACCATGAAATATTCTGTCACTCACCTCCCTTCAGCTGCTCCTCTGTAACCTCCATGTCATTGTCTGGCAGAGGGGAGAAAGACAGCGTGTCAAACCATGCTATTTTATATTGTACGATACAGCTCGTCGCCTTGATTATAATGTTAGAGCACAGATATTTTGATGCCATGCTGCTGTGTACTCTGCTTAAACCAGTCAACCACTGAAACTAAAACCTAGAGTGTTTGCTCAGAATGTGATTGAAATATGAATTATTCTTTTGGTACAAAAAGAAAAACCCATCTCATTCACATGCCTAAAAGCCTGCTGTTGAAACTCTTTCACCTCCTCCTTCAAAACCAGCTGCCATGGCCCCAGATCTTACCCTTCACAGCCTCCCTCGATTCCTTCACCAGACGGCCTTGGATCTAGTGAGTTATTACACCAAATGACTGTGCATGCGGGTGTGTGTTTCAGGGGGTCACATTCATGAGACATTCTTTTTCAATTAAACCTATACTGGTAGGCTCAGCATAAATGGCACAAAACCTCCTATTTCCTCAAATTACAAGGACTGCAGGCTGGGGTGGACAACTGTGCCTTCAAAAAAAAAAATCCCTTTGATTTTCTCTTCTTCTCTCTATATGTCTATTGTGCGAGACAGACTGTGTGAACCAAAGGTGTTTCTGGGTGGATGAGTTGAGTTGCACAGTGGAAGATGAGAGGGAGCCGCTGGATGCTGCTTCAGGAGGAACTGCAGTGTGAGAGATGGGGAGAGAGGAGCTGGGGATGCTTGCTCACAGATCCTGGCTCCCATCACACAAACACACACTCAGATCTCAGCATGCCAACATTCTTTGAGTCATGCCACTATACACTATATACATAAATCTGTGTAAAGCATGTGTGCAGTTACGTTTTAATATGCATGTTCCAATGTGTGAGGGCACATCTCTGACTATGTGTATGGCTGTGCATGAGTCTGAGCAATGATTGCGCTTTGGTTAACAAGCAAAGGCAAGAGTTAGCTTTGATGAAAGACTGTTGTCATCTGTTCTGTAGAAGTGTAACCATCAGAGCTCCCAGTGGATCCAGCGACAGACTTCTCTTTTGTATAACACTGAATAAAAGGGTACAGTGCATTAATCTAACCTTGCTTGGGGAAACAAAGCACGGGCCCACTGATACAGTATAACAATAGTGCAAGAATGGAAACATGGGGTGTCTCAGCTACTGCCACATGCTATGACATTATTACCACCACTCAACACTGCTGTCAGCACAGGAAATGTATGTAACGTAGTTTAGAATAACAATATATATGACACCCTTATTTCTTTCTTTTTTTCCTTCTAGGGGTAAAGACAACACAATGGCGTGGTGAGATTCACACGAGGGATTGCTTGATCTTTGAATGAACAAAAGCTATTATTATATGAAAAAGATGAGAAACTATCAGCTGTTCAATAGTTTGACATTTTGGGGAAAGTACTCATTTGTCTCCTTTCCGAGGGTTAGATGAGAGGATCAATGCCACTCTCATTTCTGTGTGCTAAATATGAAACTAGAGCATCAGTAGCTCAAAAGCTCGCTAATTAACATTATATGTCCTGGCTTCTCCACTGGTTGCTTGGCAACCTCACAGCCATGACAGAAATCCAGAAAGTCACTGCGCCCGGCCAAGAAATGGTCCAGCACATCAAACCCTGTACAACTACAACTTGTTTTTCCACTTTGGTTTATGTACAGATTAAACAAAAAATGTAACGCAACAGACCGGACCATCATCGCCAAGGCCGCGCCCTCTTCTAGGGGAAGGAAATGCGCTGTGACATATGGAGAAAAACAGGAAAATGCCAAAGCTTTCACATGAGATTTGAAGCACCCACAAGATAGAATTTTCACTGGCAGTGAGGTAAATGGCTAAACGATGCTGGTGACAGTATATTCATACAGTACAGCAGCAGCACATTGTCATCTCCAAGTAAATCTGAGTTTGGTCAATCAGTTGGCTACTAACAGGTTGATTATTTACAGAAACGATCAGCCTCATGATACCTTATAATTAGATCGCATATGTGTCAATGTCTGCCTCAGCAATATACAGTCACTGTGTTGGTCATTGATCAAATTGCATGGGGGAAGACTGAGGGGGCATGATGCCAATCAACCTTCATTTGTTAAGGTATCACAAACGAGCAGGTTCAGACAAGGTGGCAAAACAATTATTGATGTCTATCAAACAAAAGTTTGGTTGACAAGAAATAAATGCATACAAATGTATCAAAATTACAATCCAAACATGTCAAATTGCATTGACATCTAAAGGAACTTTGGTTTTCCAACCCCCAAAGAGGGGGGAGCCTTGATGTTTGAAGTACTCCTATGTGCCAGTTTGGTCTGTATAACGTTAGCTCTAGAGGTGCTTTTAGGCATTTTGTTTGTACTTTAGACAGAGCCAGTCTAGCTGTTCCCCCTGCTTCAAGTCTTTATGCTAAGCTTAGCAAACTGTCTCGCAGTGGTATCGATCCTCACATCTAAATCTTGGAAAGACATATTGATCTTTTCATCAAATTCTTGACAAGAAAGTAAAAGAACTATTCCTCCAAGTAACTTTTCTTCTGTACTCACATATTGGAACAGCTTGGCATTATGTGAGGGATGGGTCAGACAAAGTTAGCTTTAAAGTTTCAAACTGTACCGCAAGCAAGTTCTAAATCTCTATATTATCAGGAAGTATCCATGTTTAGCCAATACTCTACATATCGATAACCAGGTATATGTACATTTTTTTCATGTCTGTGATTTATGCACATGCATGTGAACATTTTCACATGTGATAAGCTAAACTGAATCCTCATATCTGCCAAAGCTGACTGAGAGTCTCTGAGCCACTGTGCTTTTTGACAATCACATCACTAACACACCATGGTCCTCTCATTTCCCTGCCCCGAGGGACAGCCTCATGAGAGCAACACAGACTTCATTTACACCCCTCTTGGGGTTCCCGTAGCCCTTCATATCCTCTGTCCACATATTACATGGGTATGATAGAAGCTTGTCCATATCACAGCTTTACTTCTTCCAAAGCAGTGGGGGGTTTGAGGGAATGCTTCATCTGTGTGGTAGGTGTGTGGGTTGTGGGACTGGGAGTATGGAGTGTATTAAGAGCCATGTAAACAAATGTCAATCGGAAAGTCAGTGAAACAGTTGGAGAGAATGCAGCAGCCCCTGCAGATCTGTGGGCTGTGTTAATATTGTCAGCACTGTGGCTGATTGAGGGGAAGAAGAGATGGAGCCCAGCTTGTGGGCAGCCACCCGGATCATATTAGTGAAGAAGTGTACCCAGAATCAATTTCAACATGCTTTTACTCTCTACAACCACAGCTGGCTGACTGCTTCCATGCTCGCAAATAATGCGTGCCAAGGCAAGCATGTGGTCAATCACGATTTATGAACCAAACTAAATACTTAATAGATTCATGTCATATGATTGCATTGCATTGATTAAACACAGTCAATTAATGATTATACTTAATCTAGAAAAAAAGAACCTATAAGTGCAACCATGGTAATTCCTTGAAATTTTCCGGCTGCTGTCTCTAGGTGCGTGTATTATTCCTTCAAATGATTCAAACACTGATGGTCCACTTAACCAGATAGAGAGGCTGTCATAGCACCTTTGAGATGTATACAGTTTATAGCTTTTCAATGTAATGAATAGGTCATTATATCACTGGTTATGAGCTCAGTTGTCGAGGTGGGTAATGGATGGTGAATGGTACCACTGAGGCAAAAGCTTTACGTATAGTTGCTGTGTGTATTAGCTTGTTAGTCTATTTGCATATTTTAGTATTTGTGTGTTTGAGAGGCCTCCTTTAGAAAACAAATGAGCTGGCATGCATTCATACATTAAAAAAGACCTTTGCTCATCAGGGCTGTCGGAATTGGTCAAATATTGCATTTGAATATTCCCTCTGGCAAAACATGTAGGCTCAAACCATTCGAATATCTATTACATCCATAAGAGGTGGCGTTCTAGCCATGCTCATTTGTAGGCATATTTTCAAGATGTGCCCTCAAGTTGCAAGTGTTGAATGGCAGGCTAACTGTAGCTTACATAGCTTGCATACATCTTTATCTCAAAGTTCCACAATTTTCTGGTCTACTGATTGAATTTGAAGTATTTCCAAACTGAGCCTTTAGATTGCTTTGAGTGCACATCACTCTCTACGGCTGACTTCACGCCAGATGCCAGGTGACTTTATTTGGACAAGAGGGTGGAGCTGTGGAGGAGCAAGATGTCACTCGGATATATAGACTGTGGTGACCCCTCGCAGACAGCCTGTCTCTCAAAGCAGCCATTCCCTTAATCATGCGCATCTTTAAGCCTTAACAAAATGTAAACAGGTGACTTCTGTAAAAATTCCCCTTCTGTGCAGATGTCATGAACGGGGAAATTAGTAATTGAGGCCAAAACTGTTTTTTATACCAGGCTGTAAACATATTTATTTCTGCTTTAAAGCTGGCTTATTATCATGTGGAACTTGCGCTTGGAGACAGCCCCAAGTGGCCATTCATGGAACTGCAGTTTTTTGCATTTGGCATTCATTATTCAGCCCTGGAGATTGCTGCTTGCGTCAGTGCAGCAGCCTAGGTCTAGCCTATGCGACAACTTGTGATGCAGAAAGCCACAGCAGTGCTGTGAAATGTATGTTTAAAAAAAAAAAAAAATAAATAAAAAAAAATTTAAATATATAATTATATGCAGAATATTCAGACAGCCCTATTGCTCATCAAACAGCAGCTCCTCTGGTAATGAATCCACAGTCATTTGTTCTATTTTTTCACTGTGATGCCAATGTTGTAATATTCATTCAATAGTTTCATTGTTCAATACTCGACTTCGGTATTACTTCCTGTTTTATATGTATGTGTCTTTGTCCGGTGTGCCTGTTTGCTGGTGTGCATGAGTATTCTTGTCAGCACAGGCCATTTTTCAGTTTCCCTCTTCTGCAGAGATGTAACCATATTTTGGCTCTCTCATAGTGACAGCTTGTGGGAATGCACATTGTAATAAAGCAATTTCCTGTATGCAAATGTCCTGTTTACATGTTCCTGCTCCAGTCATTGTCACTTGACAGATCGCTTGAATATGAGGAAAGCAGCTATACAATGAAAAATGAGAATAGTAAGACTTCAATAAAAATCTATTGTGCCTATTCTCAGCTCTAGACATGCTTGAAACCGATGTCACAGAGAAGATCTTGAGTTTCACTCGGCCACACATACAAATTACAGAGAGATCAAGGCCACTATTCACGACGGCTGCTTAACAGCTTGCTGATAGAGGAGGCAGTGGAGAAGCTTCTCCTTGATATAATGAGGAAGACTGATAGAAAGTGGAGGGATGAGGTAATGGCTCAGTGACATGGGAACAAGGAGAGTTGTAAGTGAGAATGAGTGAGGAGGAGAGGGAGCGAGAATATGGGGGATCGACGTGACAGAGGGTTATTAAAAGCGGTAGCATGTTGCAGGAGACAGAATGGTCTCAGGCCTCTGTGTGATGCAGTCAGCGCTGCCGCAAGATCTACCTGACTGTCTGTCTCTAGCAGTGAGGATGATGGGATGTTCAGAAAGCGTACGAGCACACCTGCAGAGCTAATTCACAGCCTCTGATTCACTACTGCCACTCTGCGCAGGCTAAATGCACGTCTTTTCACACTACGGGGTTATGCATTCCCTACATGGTGCAATCATACCAATCAGCATTTCTTTCTTTAAAGCACACCTACTGTTAAACTCATCTACGTGTTCCAGCCTGATGGAAAAAATATACGAATTCCCTCCCTTACCTTAGCGTCTAGTCTACGATCACAGCACCAGTAATTATGTTATCTTTGAATCATCCTCATGGAACATCTTAAACGAGCTGTTGTTTTCATAGAGAGAGGACGGTAAAAGCTTTGAATGAACACATGAGGTGAAAGACTCGAGCAGGTGTAGGCGAACATGTGTAAAAAAAACAAACCCCACGTCAACCTCACTCCAAACTATGACCCTCAGTGGGAATGTCACACTTATTTAGCCACTTGATCTATAATGGAATTAATATCCTCTCCAGCCCACACATGCACACAGAGCAGTGATAAAGGTGGCTCTGACCCTAGAGGTCAGAGGGCACATGACAGGTGAGACACTGTGATGAGGAAAAGCACTCGGGCTGGCATCATGGTGCGTGCTGTGGTAGCCTTCTGGAACGACCCCACATTTAATCAAAGGCTGACCTCTGCCTCCCTCATTAGCAACTCACTGCATGATGGTAAACAATAGTTTTTAAAGAGTTATCCTCTAATAATGTGGCTCTCCAGAACTTTTCTGATTTCCCTTTGCGGCACACACAGAGCCTGTTGTTTTGTCTCCACTCTGTTCCCAGTCGTGGATAGAGATATAGGGCATTTATCCGCTGACAGCACTTGTAAATGGTGAGAGTGATAACTGGAGAACAACAGCTCCAGATTCTCATCTCAGAGCACTAATATGATGAGACGGGTGCTGGGTGCACAGGGGCAGGCATTATAATTAAGGTCTCTCCCCAGAATGTAATCTTTCAGGGTAGAGCCTGGGCGGGGAGTGGGACAGATGACGGGGAGCGCAGGGGGAACAAAACACTCTCCATCTGGGAGCAGCGAGATGAAGGCCTGAGAGCTGGTATTCCGTTGGGGAGGTGGGGAGGGAAAAGTGAGGTAAATGGGAGGTAATGCTAGGCTGGTGAAGCCAGCCAGCCTCCTTCAGCTCCCCAGCTATTAAACTCAATTCTCCGTGGAGCCCCCATCAGAGCTGGTGACTGCTCCCAGCCCCCCTAGAAAAGATGATGGCGTGAAAGGGGGGAGGGAATTGAGAGAGAGAGACAGAAAAGAAAGAAGGAGTAGGAGATAATGGATGTTTGTTTATTTCACATATAGAATTGAGGAGCAGTAACCAAGGACGATCAGCAGTTGCTATGCATCCCTGAATTTTTTAGCTCTTGCAGGAGACATTCACTGCTGCGGACCGTTATTACAGTCAATCAAATCTGACATTAAGTCTCATCAAAATATCAACAATTATGTAAAGTATCAGCTTGCTGGTTTGTTGACAAGAAGTCTAACTATTCTAATCCTATTAAGGCAATCCATAAAGAACCTGACGCTTGTTTTACCAACTGACAGCATTAATTCTAACTGTTAATCTCTGAAAATGGCTTTGCAGGAGAATTGACTGTGTTTGCATTTGAAGGTGTCACCTAAGCCTGACAGGTCCTCATACTACTTCCAGAAACAACATATCTCTAGCTGCAAATGTTTTCTAGGATAAACAATGTGGCAAAGCTGCCTGGGTTTGTGAAGATGGTCAGTTAGGTAGGTGGTGACATCACATATCACACAAAAGCATATAAATCATTCATCTATCCATTAGTTCAACTCAAAACAGCAATAGGTAACACATGTAATGATATGGTATTACTGATATGCAGTCTATTCAACTGGAGGTAGAGACACATACCTGGAAATATGACAGACATTTTCTTCTTGTAGATGGCAAAATCAGTCTCGAGGAAGACACAGAAAATGACCCGTGTGATCTGTGCAGGAAGAAAAAGAGATAGAAGAGTAAAAGTGTTATTGGAAAAAAGTCTCTCTCTGGTGAATAACATGACGGGAAAACTAACTGGACAGGTTTAGATCTGGTGATTGTCCACACCAGCCGGCTACAATTCGCCATTCAGAAATCTAATTAGTTACCCTCCCTATAGAGACCACACAAACTAGACCCTTTGAGACAGCTTTTTAGAGAATATTACAGCACATTACATCAGAATAAGTATTATTGAATGGGTGCATTGTTTGAGCAGAGCACTGTGCTTTAGTATCAAACAAAGTGCAATGACAGGAAACTGCAATTTTAAAGATGAGCAATGGAAAATACTTTTACCTAAATTGAACACGTCAAGAGATAATGGCAAATAAAGTGTTTAATTCTCCTACATAGGATCATAAAGACAATTAAATGCTGAAAAGAAAAAGTGCATTTAATGCTGAAACATCAAAAAGACCACCTGTAAATCTGAAAACCTTTCACAGACATTGACTTATGTTCTGTTTCGGTGTCATAAAAAACAATACAGACAATTTTTTTTGTTAAATTGGATAGCTCAAGAAGATGGGAACTACCACTGGCCAATCATTTCTTCCCCTTACCCTGGGTCTCTTATTTTTATAGCTGTGCAGTTGTGTAAGAGAAAGTTATGTCAGCTCTCAAACATTCAAGTGTTCAACAACATCGACAGTAATGAGTTATATGTTGATCATAGGCAGATGCAGAGGTGACTGCTTCACTTTTTGTAAACAATGCCGAAAAGACATCTATGCACTGTATACAGCGGCTGCCATGACAACGCAAGTCCTCTACAGTATGTTTGTGAAAAAAAGGTCTAGAAAACTTTGTAAAGGTGAAACCCGTTTTATTTCAGAGGCTCTGAGCACAACATAACCTCAATAGCTCAGTGGGTGTTGATGATCAATGCCAGTCACTTCTCTGTTTCCTCACTGCCTACTCACATTTCAAACTTTCTAATCACTCAGGACGACCTGACTTTCTGTATTTGCTCCCGCTGCTCCCTAACCACCAAACTACCAACTGTGCTCTGAATCATTTGTGCATTCTTTGAAATCTGCAGCTTTACACTCCAAACACTGTTGCACAACGCTGGCTTTAATTTTTTGGTAAAGATAACCAACCTGTGCACAAAATAAGCTTTTAAGTTTGCTGTTGATGCAGCATAGCAAAGGCTGCCATGAGATGATGATAAAGAGCTGAGTTATGTTGATAACTCATTACACCTTCAGTGCACCTGCACTGGCTACAATTCAAATGCAGGATTAAGGTTCTTTTATTTGTTTTAAAGCCATATGTAGGCTGGCACCCCAGTACATTGCTGAATGTCTCTGCCCCTACTCCAACTCCCGACCTCTTGGATCCTCAGATCAGTGTCTTTTAACTGTCTCATTAACGAGGCTGGTGAGTATGGGAGATCGTGCATTTGTGGTAGATGCTCCAAAGCTTTGCAATAGCCTGCCACTCTCAATCAAATGGTTCCTCTCCATTGGCACTTTTAAGACAAAGCTTAAGACGAACATATTTTCAATGGCCTTTGGTTGTTCACTGTGGTTTTAATATTTTAGTATTTTACAATCTTTTTTACGTATGTAATTGTTCTTACTGGTGTTATTCTGTTTTATATTTGTGTACATGTGATACTGCTATATATTTGTGTCATCCTTTTAATTTGTACAGCACTTTGGTGCTTTTAATGTGTTATATATGTTGTATTATGCATTATAGACTTTCAATGTAATGAGTCCCTGGGACTCACAGGTCGTCATTTGAGTGGGTCCCCAATAAATGCTTTGTCTTTTGATTTGCCAAATTACAATGTTACACTAGTTTGTGATTTTATATATTTATAATTGTGGTCATATTTATGTATGAGGAATATATATATGTGTATGGAAATAAAATCCCAAACCTGTAACCTTAAGTTATAAATCATTATACAAATGTCACATCTTGTGTACATTTTTAGACATGCCTATTCTCTTTTGTTCTGGGAAGAGTGTTACATTTCCCTTTTACAGGATCTGGTCTAACACAAGATGGTATGAAAATGGCAGCTGCTTGTGAAAATATTTTTTCAACAGGGCACATCCCCTGGACAGTAAAGCAACATCGGGTCATCATCAGCATGAGTTTGATTGTTGATTGATTGAGAATTAAGTTTGTTTGCTGCAACAAGAGCGTTAAGTCTTTGTAAGTATGAGATCTCAGTTGCTTTTGTTTTTTGACAGCAAAATGTATTGTCTTTATTTATGATTTTAACAGAAATTTGTTCTTTACAATATAGCATTATCAGGGAAAAAACATAGTGTGCCTCCCCTGGAAACGCTGATAATGAGTAATAGTTGCAGATTTTAATGCGTCAGAGATGGACGTGTACTTAGCAACATTACTGCAGCTGCCATCAGCATCTCCACAGGGGACAGATTAGAAAAGAGAGAAGTTCCTTTCTATTTGATGAACAGAGTAAACAATAATATTTAAAAAAAAAAAAAAAAAAGTAGAAACAAGCTAACTGTCTCTTAGACTTGCCAAGGAGTTTATAATGACAAATTGTTACATATTATTTAACTGCCAGCATATTTGAATTATTTTACTTCTATTTGTTGGCTCAGTAGAAATCTGATAACCATTTTGTTTTTCACCCTCGGGGCCAAAATCATTCAAGTATTCAATTTAGTATTAAAGGGATTTCTTTTCCGAAATGCACAAGAGGATGATTAAGTTGGAGAGCATCATCGTCTCTGGTACTTTCAGTCCTCCAGACATATGCCAAATAAGTACATGTAAATAATATATAAATATGCAACTTATTAAATCAACAATGTGACATTTAGCAAACCATACAGAAAGCATTCATGAGTGTGTGATTTTGTTTAATTCTGTGTGTTATAATTCATAGTGTAGACAAGGGGACTATGGATGGTTCATAAACTATCCACTAAACCTATCCACTGGCTATGTACACTTTCTGTATTGTAATATTGTGTCTAAAATGAGTCATACGCAGAGCCTTTGAAAGATTGCAGAGAAAGAGGTCACCTCTTTCACTTTCAGTCTTCTCCGGTGGAGTCTTAGATATGCAGGCATCAGTCACAGTCACAGAGATGCATTACACACCGCGGCAGCAGATAATCGCTTGACTGAATAATGGCAATTTTACACAACAGCCATAATGGTGGCTACTCGCCCCCCATCCTCCTCCATGCAGGATAGTGATGTTATGGGGGAATAAAAGGAACTGACCAGCTTTACCCCCATTCCTGACCCTGCCCAACACAAGGATCTGATTCAAAGAGGCACCCTTCTGGTGTTCACACAGACATATAACTATTAATAGTTTATGATCTGCGCTTTGGAGTAAATGTTAGGAGCTGCATCCAGGATGGATAACGTTTTATTTTGCTGGATGTTTTGTGAGGGGAGGAGGGCTTTGTTCATAAAATGTAGACTCACTCTCTCAACCCCTCAACCCTGACAGAATATGAAAGAAAGCTTTAAGTCTCCTTTGAAGTTGTGGGCTCGCTGACAAACAGATTGTGAGAAAAGTGATAATACGCCAAGATAGTGCATACCACTGGGAGCTGGAAGGCCACAGGACAGCATCTCCCCAGGAATTTCCATTACTCTTTTATGGAGCTCCATTCTAAAACTGACTACCCACTGTGAAACAGGATGAATCATGAATTCATGCTTTGGAACACACAGAAATACCGGTTTGCACGCACACACACAGAAACGGACACCATCAATGTTGAGTCCACTTCTCCTATGTTGCATTTGATGTGATAAAGGAAAGGATAAATATTACTTGGAGTTAACAACTTGTGCTAAAAACAAAAACCAAACGGATAATCTTAGTATCCATGTCATGTAGCCTCTTCTCTCTGGCTCCTTCTCCTTCTCCTCCGTCAATCTTTTTGTGTAGTTTTTGTTAGAGCATGTTCACATTCTGCACGAGGCTTGGGCAACTCCTTTTATTCCACAGATCAGAAACACATCATATGGTCTTTGACAGATATCAGCCAGACCAGGATGCCAAATAAAAACCAGAAATTCAAGTGTAGAACATTGATATTCTGTCTGTATCCAAACAAACACTGCTGGCCAAGGCTTCATAACGGTGAAAAATGAATCAAATACAACACAGAAGGTGATCTGTGATATTTTCTTTGTAAAACTAAATTCTAACAGTCTGTACTTAAAAGAGCTTGTTCTTTCAAAGTCAACCAGCAACGGCTTATCTCTTGCATGCACACTTACAGTACTGTATAGCCATAGACGAAGAATCTATGAGGAGTTGGAGAGCAATTTTCTGAATCACAGTCTGAACCAAAATCACACACACCAGACGTTTTTAATCATGTGCAATGTAAAATACACCGTTTCTTCACTGTCATGTGGATTAGTGATGACACACAAACTCACTGCTTTATATTGATGATTACACATACAAGAGAAAAGATGATACACAGAATGGCATTATACTGTATGAGTGTAATCATATAGATGAGCACCATAGGATATAAAAGCACACTCTTTTGGCCAATTAGGGTGAAAGTGAGCATGATTTAAATAGCACTGCAGAATAGAAAATGCTATTGAATACTTCATTTAAGATTTTAGATTCAGGAAAAGACGCTCAATATTTTGGTCTGAGGCTGCGAGGTGTGTGTATGACTGTGTCTGAGTGTGTTGAGCGTGCACCCCGCAGCCGCCAAGGTTGAAAAAGTTAATGGAAGACTAATTAGAAAGCTGGGATCACTGCATGCAAGCCTGCCTAGTCATTACTCATCCCTGATTGGAGGGCCTTTGCCAAAGGGTGAGCACAATATGATTGGGTCCCCTGGTTGCATATGGGAGGGATGGTCGTCTTGACAGAAATGTGTTCTGCACAATAAGGTGCAAGACGGTGTAGTTGGCATGACCTGTCGCTCTTTGAGACTCAGCCAACTTGTGAAAGAAGGACTTTTGACAACGACTGAACAGATGCTTTAAAATAGTTTTGCTGTTGTTAAACATGGACCCCTGTACCTTTAATTCATCATGCAGTTTTTGGATTCTTCATTCACTGCAGGCATGCGAGAAAAATGTTTTCTTTATGAATTCAATGTAACACAGGGTGAGTAGTTGATATGTAGATGGTCATTTGTGGGGTGAAGTATTTGTTTACGTACAAATGAAATTAATATTTTGAAATATGTCCAATTAATTAGTTTATCCTCGATGAGTCCTAGAAAATATGTGATAGTCTGAAAGCTGTTGAGTCACTCTGAAAGTTTCTGTTACACTGTAAAGACATTAATTAATGGTGCAGACATTATTTGTCAACACCAGTGCTGTGCTGTGGAATATTTAATAAGTAAGGTTAAAGATCTTATTTCAATTATATGATTTAAACACTCTGCAGAACAAATTCATCCAGCCTAATCAATTCAAAACCAATGCCTCTTAGCTGTAATTGGGTTGTGAATATATTATGAGACTAATTAAAATGATAATGCCAGGGGTGCAACCTCCTACGACTTTGCAGCTCATTTTCATGGCATGTGAAAAGCAGAAAAACAAGATCTGGGAGTGGCTAGCTCTGTCAGTTTGTGGCAGATGCATGTGCCACAGAGTTAATGAGTAGCATGACACAATATGAACGTGTCCTTTACCCACATTTCTTGTTTCATGAAATACTGTATGTGATTTTTAATTTGCATGTATCTGTGGCTCATCATTCTGGCGCATGGCTCACCAGGTGCCCCAGACTCCTATTGGCTGGCTGACAGATGAGCTGTCATAGCTGGCCACCCATGCCCATAATTACATTGGGGGCACTGCCAGCAGAATCTGACGTGCAGGCACAACGCACGCACTTTTGCTACTTGCATTTCCTTCTTGATTCTGTCACAAACAATAATAGGGACAGGTTGCCCTAGCATGTCTGCTCCAGCTGGAGCCCAAACCCAAGGGAGATCTGTGTCTCTGTGTCCTGCACTGCCTCGTTACCGAGGCACCAGCTCATGCAGGATCCCGAATGGTTGCATCCAGATGGACAAAAAGCGACAGTAGACTGATATACAAAATTAACACTGTCTCTATTTATTCATTTGCTTTCTTGCTTATGACCAAGGTCATGCTGAGTAAACACCAGCATGTACTGGGTGGAGGGGAACCTGTGCAGGTCACCAATCCATCACAAAATATGGGCATAATGAACTGTATGTATCATAAAGTCCCACATACACACCGTAAATACATTTTGTGTTTGTTTTGTTTAAGATGTATTCATCTCTGACATGACACATGACATACGAGTGTTGCACATGTGATCATACGCTGATAGTACATTGCCATTGTTCGAGACAGATTGAATAATTCCAGCGAATTATTCCAGAGCCAGAAATATCTCCCCATAAAACACAGCCTTCTATCTGCATCATCAAAGCCATAATCAGTGAGTGCCCGTCTCCTTTGTTGTCGGCAGCGCTGGGTTGGATAGAGGGTTCACTTTGAGGCAGGTGGACCATATCCAGGCCCTATTACTGATGTAATTACACACACCTGCGTCCCCCTCACCACTAGTACACACAGCCTGCATCTTGGAAAAACTCTGCTCAGGTCTGACAGGCATCCATAGTCAGAGCTGTGTAAACACTCAAACACACATAAACATTCCCAGATCCTTCGTGATCATGACAGCACAACCACCCAGTCCACGTTCTGCTGCTTAAAACCCGCTCGCCACTGTGACATCCCTCTTGTTCACTGCCTTTACCAGCAGTAGGGATTATGTCGGTGGCAGAGCTGACAGCTGCAGCCAAGGCACTGGCACCGGCTACTCGGGTGAAGCTGTGAGCAGCTCCTCCATTTGACTTTGATTGACCCTGTCTGCCGGGAGAGCTGCAGCTCCACCTGCAGCAAGCTGGTGAATTATCATTTCAAAGAAGTGCCCAGAAAAGGTTATCCCTTTGAACAAAACGCCTCCATCCATACATCAAAGGAGAGGCCTGACATTGGGCTTTGAGAAGGCATGGTTACGACCAAAGCCTGGAAGAAAGTGCTGAGCTCAAATTCTTACTTTCTGAAGCCGGTCGACATTAGATGCTCACTATATCACGATAAGGGCAATAGGATAGTCAATGGAGTCAGCTTAATATTGCTAAACACACCACAGATTTTGGTAAATGCTTATGTACACAATTATGCATGAGTGCTCAGCACAGTGTGACTAAGTAGAAGTGATAACAATCTGGTAAGCTGCCTGGTTATTTCATCAGTGTAAAACATCACCATGCTGCTTCTAAGGCCGTACAGCAGTGCAGAATATAAAACATTCTGACAGGAAAATGCTGTCTTGCTAGATTCGGAAAAACCCGTAAGATAATATATCAGCAATTTGTATGTTAATTCAACAAATGCTGCGTGTGCCTCACATTTTTTACACATTAGAGCTGAACAAATAGTTCCTGCTACTGTATTATTCAGGCTTCATTGCTACATGGTACTGTAGACAAAAATTGGAGTACAGCATGCTTGAGGCATCTAGCATTTTAGCTCACATTCTCAAAAATTGTTCTCTCAAAGTGAAAGAGACAGCATTTGACTTTCACAGGCTTTGAGCTGTTCCTGCCAGCTCCCGCTGCCAGCAGCAGAAGCACTGTGCTATCTGATTTAAAAAAAAAAAAGCCAGACACAATTTCAGCAGGAAAAACTCACAATTCATTCCTTCTATTTCATTTCATATTATTTTCATATTTAATCTGTCTGAAAGAAGACGGCAAGCTTTATGGATTTTAAATTCTCCAGTAAATTTTGCCAATAAGAGCACCAAACACAGTGGCTGATAATATTCTGAAGTGGCTGTTTTACCTCCGTGAGCCTGTTCCAGCAGAGTAAAGTAAAATGTCAATAACCTCCCACGGGAACAGTAACTGACATTACCTGACTGCAACTAAATGTTTAGTAGTACATAACCAATGACAGTAATAGAAATCCTTCCCCATCAACAAGAGGACTTGTAAGTACCTCAGAGGAGCTCTAAGGGAAATGTCAGTACCACCAGTGCCTCCAGAGGTTTGAGGTCCCGGACTAACAGCATCTTTTTGGCATGTGACCAATGGCGCAACAGCCTCCACTGATAAATGTGTCAATTGATATGGATGGTCAAATAATTATAATGATGGAATACTTGTGTTGAGTCTACAGGGAGTGGTGTGAGTGTGAAGGAGAAGGATTGGGCCATTTTCTCATCATAAAGATGAGAGGTGGTGCAGCTGCGGACGAGGTCAGAGGGGAATGATGAAGGAAAGACTAATATGAGGGCTGTATCTATGATCCATGGCTGCATTGGTAATGATCTGACCTCTGGACAGCCACTGGCCTATAACAACCTTTGCTGATGAGGCACAGTGTGTGTGTGTGTGTGTGTGTGTGTGTGTGTGTGTGTAACGGTGGAGTTAGGGTTCCTGTGATAACACCTTGTTCAACTGTATACCGTCCAAATGTCATACTGGTCTTAAAAACGGAAATATAGTATTTTCTCTCTCGCTTTACGTAGATAAATGTTATGGTGTGTTTTCTTACCCTTAAGAGAACTAACGACATGACCAAATAGATCTACCTGAGTTACGCTATTGTCGGCTTGTTGATATCTTCAAACGGCAGACATGAAACAGTCATCTGCCTCTGGTTAAAGGTATAGTGGAGTTTGCAACAAACACAGTTTTCTTACATTTCTTGCTAAAATGCACTGCTTGTCTCCCTAAGGTGATAAACATATGCAATGCATTTCCTACCTCATAAAACCTTTGTTTGAGTGTCCTTTTTCTGCTGTTTTATCCTTTCATTGCTAGCTTTTACAGCCCACCAACTGTCAAAGGAATAGTCTGCATCTTTTGAAGTGGGGTGGTATGAGGTACTTATCCATAGTCAGTGTATTACATACAGTAGATGGTGATCAGCACGTGCCCAGTTTGAAGAAGAAGGCAAGTGTACCGACATGGAACATGGAAGCTAAGTAATGAACTGCCGTGGACAGGGGCAGCAGCAAAATGTATGCCACCCAAAAAACAACAAAAAAAAATCAATAATAGCTTAAGCGTATGCTATATTGAGAATATTTTCACTGCTTTACCTTGCAACGGACAGCCTTTTTTGACAGGAAAGCCATTTACGGATCCACTTCCCCATATCTACTCTAGTCAATGCAACCGGACTCCATTGACAAAAACAGTAATTTAAACTCACTGGAGCTGCTGGACATCTGCTGCCTCAAACAGTTAGTTTGT
Source organism: Epinephelus fuscoguttatus (assembly GCF_011397635.1). NCBI lineage: Eukaryota > Metazoa > Chordata > Actinopteri > Perciformes > Serranidae > Epinephelus > Epinephelus fuscoguttatus. The sequence goes on from NC_064767.1 coordinate 26,636,931, forward strand.
GTTACTGTTCAACTAAGGTGAATCCTAACTAACTCTTTTAAGCTCCGAAGTCATACAGTAATACAAGCAAAATAACTGATTGAGACAGCGATAGACCAGCAACTCCTGTGTTCAGCAAGCTAAAATTCCTGTTTTTCTTAATGGAGTCTGGTTTTGAAGAGAACAGGGATAACAGCTTCAGCTCCCTGTCAGAAATCGCTGTCCATTGGCGAGGTAAAGTGGTGAAAGTATTCTAAATATAGTGTACACTTAGACTGATATTGATTTTTTATGTGGTACTTTTTTTAGGTGGCTAAAATATGTTTTGCTGTTGCCCCCATCCACAGCAGTACATTGCTTAGCTTCTGTGTCGGTACTCCTGCCTGCTTCTCTAAACTATAGGTGTGCCGTTTGCCATCTACAGTAGGTAATACACTTATTATGGATAACCCATAGTTTACCCCACTTCAAAAGATCCAAACTACCCCTTTAAGATCCATAACACCCCTCTGCATTTGGTTGGAATGTAAGCATGTCTCCTGGTGCTTATGGTCTGTATGTGTATCCTGATGCACTTGCTGGTAAAATTTGAGATACAAGCAAATGGGGACCACCTCGCCATAACATTGCGCCACTTGGCACATATACTTTAAGTCGGGAACAAAGTGCAATTACTCAGGAACTGAAAAAGTCTAGAAACTTATATTTATTGTGTATCTCCAAGATAAATTCTAATTATTTCACAAGTGGTGTATGCTGTTGCCTCACATTGTTTTGCAGTCTTCCTCTGCATGAATCCCTCCCTCCCGTTAAGCTCCTTTAAAGCAATGACTAGCCTCTGGCACCTTTGCTGTGCTCCCAATTCCCATATTGACCACCAATAGGCAGTATTACATGTCAAGTTGAAGGATTGGTGCTTCGTGCGGATGTGTCAGGCTCTGTGTCTGCTCATCTGCTCTCCAGGATCACGCAGGGGATATCCTGCTTGGTTGTCAGATCCACTCATATTTTCATTTTTCCTGTTTCTATTTAGTCAATACCTGCTCAGTCTCTGGGCGGAGGCCAATAAGAGCCAAGTCAGCTCTCTCTGAGGGAGGCTGGTGTGTGCAGCCAGGTACATCCTCTACGCTGAACCCGTTACGCCCAGCTCATGTTGATGAAGTTATTACACAATGTGTGTTTTCTTGTCAGATGAAAACAGTTTTCACACAAGAAGGGCAAAGCCTTTTAGGTCCAGCAGGAGAGACAGAACAGGGAGAGCACTGCTTTAGACAAATGAAATCCACTGATGTGCACTGAGGAAAATAAAACAATACAAATGTCTCCCTTCTATTTCTCAGATAAATCATTTTTGATGTTTCCCTCTAGTGTATGCAGGACTTGGAGCAGTCAATGCGTGTCTCTGTGTGCTCGTTTGGCACGTCCGGCTTCTCCTTTTCAGCTGCATGTTTGCCCTGTCTGGTCCTGACTGGTTCTAAGAGGGTTTCCTGGGAGGAAATATGTGGTGTGATCCAGCCAGGTCCTCCCCAGTTTGAATGTTACACAAAAGCTGCCAGACGAATGGGAATCCAATCACAGTTCCCCATGGCAAAATTGCCTGAACTGCAGACAGGCCCGGATCTGGAGAGGCACCAGTGACCTGTAATTTATCTAACAAACAAGTCCATGTTTCTTCTGCAAAAACGAATGTGCTACGGCTGCTAGCAAGAAAGCTGTGTCTTTCGTTGTGAGCATTCTTATTAATAAAGCCTTGTAACCCAGTCAGTACTTGAACGTGATAACGCATATGAGTGAGAGAGAGTGTGTGGGCTGTGCTATCCCCTCGCTACATGGAAATGCTAATAACTTTGTCAGCTCTCTGAGGTTTAACCCACATGTGGTGGGTTTTTTTTTTTTGTTTGTTTTTTTCTCCTGTCAAGGGTAATGCCAAAAGGTCAGGAGGAACACTTATTAGAAAGTACTCTGCTTCACATATACACTTCTAGCTAAAGCTATTGCCCCTTTGTTACTTTTATAACAGAGCCCATACAAGATGCCAACACAATTCTAGGCAGAAATATTAATACTTTTTCCTTTTCTTCCAGCTGCATTAGAGCTGGCACCAAACCCGTCGAAGAAAAGGTTCATTAAAGCCTTTTTTGCTATTATATCCAAACAGCACAATCAGCTGAGCAGTACTCATTATTTCATTTCAAGTTTAGAGATGGACTATTTTATTCTGTCTACCATTTTTCACCCGTATAGAGACACACTCAGAGTCTAAATCTCCTCATTAAATTATGAAAACCATTCTGTGGACACTAAAATGAATAGTTAGTGGAGGTTTTAGGTATCTATAGGTATCTTGCGAGGTATTAAAAGGATAAAGAAATACCCCCAAAATTAAAGCAGAGGGCTATGTGAACACGTGTTACGACAAAAAAGGTGATCCTTTTCACATTAAAATGCCACGATAGCCACTGTGAGGTTCGAACAGATTTACACACTGCTGAACAGAACAGAGGATGAGTGTAATGGCAGGAAATAAAAAACAGAAAAGCTGATCCTGAGAGCGATACCATATGGCTGTGTGGGCGACATCAAACAGGGAAGTGAGCCTCAAAGCAGAGGTGCTGTTTGACATAACTTACAAAGTGGAATTAAGATCTGATCTGGACTTTGTCAGGTGTGTCAGGCAAATTTACAACCCCACGTTCAATGTGAATTGTAGAGGGTGTCGGGGCTATTTATTTACAGTGACAGACTGGCAGAAGGTAAAATGCTTTTTGAGGGGCCAGTGGATTGGGATTTCCATGGAAGTAGAGGAAACAGTTGAACATTACAAGACACATAAATCATGAATAAGTAGAGACAACATAGCAGAACATTTGCTGGAAACTAATGCATGTTACAGTATCACTATTTGGTGTTAATGTTGAGATAGAAATACAATACAAAAACAATATCAAGAGCCACAGTAGACAGGCACAGATGTCGTAACTGGGTGGTAAATAAGTTCTCACACAGAGTACCCAAATCAGAGTCTTTGAAAGCAGTGATTAAGATAAAATTGTCTGGTTTTGGTTTCCTCTGTGTTGCTGTAACTGGCAGCAGTCGGCTGATAGGAGGTGCCTGAAGGTGTTTGCTCTGGAGATGGGAGGCTGATTAGATATTGTAAATGCAAGTGGCTCACAAGGTTTATAGCAGGTTCATCAACTAAAAGAGAGTCAAACCATGGAGATTTGTCTAAATCGGTGTCACCCACTGGAGTCTTTGCTTCTTTTTTTCTTTTTTGATGACAAACAGCTGTGTAACAGCAGATCTAGTCGCTCAAAGGCCCAGTTACAGTTATATTATCATGACACAATGGATACCTTTACAGCTGGCCTTAACACGCACATCTCACATCTGGATATCTGGGGCCAGATGCATAAAACTCTGTGTAGACTAAACTTGTGTGTACCTGCACAGACAGAAATATACCTTTGCTTTTAAAATCATTTTTATAAAGTGGTACATAAATATGATTTTGTTTTATGAATCCCAATCATTGTAGAGCTGGGCGCATGTGCATGAGCCTCATTTCCACAGTTAGCAATAAACTGATGTAGACACGCCTTTAAACAAATTGCATATCAATATTTGTGCCAGCTCCACCACTCATTAGACCTGTTAATGAGAAATACAGCAACGAAAGTGCAATTACACGGACTGTGTCGCATCAATGTGGTTCTCCCAACAGCTGTCATTTCACATGGCTGTGGCTACTTGTAGCGACCATACAACTAACTCATCACATTTCTGCAAACCATCACTGCGGTAAAATCTCAGTCATCATTATTATTAAACCTCAGAGGAATAATCAGTGATTCTTTCATGGTGCTGTTACTGAAACAGACTTTACAAAGTGCTTCACAATTAAGGATAAAATTACACGATCATTAAAGGGGAGATGACGCTCAAATGTAAGTAAAAAGAACTAGAGACCATTTAGCGATGGGATCACTCCAGCTGTGAAACAGCAATCTGACTCAAAACAAATGTGTACCAGGGGCGTAAAGGCTGTGTGTGTGTGTGTGTGTGTGTGTGTGTGTGTGTGACACTAAGGTGTGACAAAATCTGTCAACAGACAGATAGAAAGACATATAACCATCTTCAAAATACTCACAAGTGCTTCTGTGGTAGTTCCTGCTACAATTGGTGTCACTAGGACCACATTTTGCCATGATGACACATACATCAACACACACACACACACACACACACACACACACAAGCCCCTTTTACACTGCCTGATTTTCGGCGAATGTTGAGCCGTTTTGCAGGCAAGCTCCTCATTGCCATTTTAACCACAGCTACCTCAGCTAAAACCGTGTGCATGTGTGGTCTGAACAAGGCTGTGTGTGAGGTGCACACATTCCTACTGCACATTCCCCCTTTATAAATACCAGTGTATATGCAGGAAAAGGCATTTGCATGGTTTAAGTGCATACAAATCATTTATACATCTGACCCCAGAACTCCATTTACAGTAAATCTAAAATAAATATTTTACCCCAGCATACACACTAAAAGCAGATATATATTTTTCTTCACAAAGGACATATTACTGAAAGCAGATTTCCTCTAATAATAGTTCGTCCTTATGTCCTTTTGGCTTTTTCACTATTGACATATATCCCCATGATCTTTGTGTGACAATATTGCTGTCCACACTTCCTACTGTAGCTCCTGCTTGATTTCTAAATGAAAGCATACTTGTGTTTACTGTATGTTAGTGCTATTAAATGTCATTTGGACATTCTTGTCATATTTAGTTGGGTGTTAATGCACCCAAATGTGTCACTGGCAGCCTCTAGATCAACCTTCATCTCATTCACAATCGGATTTACTGCGTCTCTGCTTTATTCAAAAATAATCTGATTACCCTTTTTGGTGTTGATGTTAGGTGCAACGTGGATCAAAAATCATGTACAGGAAAGATCTTGTAAATCAGGATTAGGGTTTGTAGTGGGAGGATGAAGGTTTCTAATTAGCTAAGCCCTGCAATGCGAGCAGTTTTGTTATATGCTGAGAGAAGCTCCAAACTAGTTATAAAAGCCCACAGAACTCAACAGCTTTGGGTGTGATGGAACTAATGGGAACAAAACACATCTCACTGAACAGAGTGAACTGAAAGAGTTTAAAACAAAAACTTAATGTGAAGAAAGTCTCTAATAATAAGCTGGGAACAACTCTGTGAGGAAGCCAAATAAAGGCAAGATGTTGTCATCATCTTTGGTCGAGCACAGTCAGTCATGATCAGTGCAGCAGGGGGAAGGGGGAGAAAGGTAATTCTCCACAGTCTCCCCGATTTGCATGATTTCTCTCAGAGAGACTGTAATATATCTATATTAGTGTCAGTGTCCTTATGTGTGTTTGCCGTGCTGCACCTCAGGGTAAAGCCCTATACTACAGGACACTCAGAAACAAGGAGGGATCCCCATGAGGACCTTCCAGGCCACTGACGCTAGAGACACAATTCGGTCTGACTTATCAGAGGGCTCATAAGAGTGGAGTGTTACTTAAATAGGCAGCACTGTGCTTTTTCAAACACCAAGCCACAACAAAAATACCATTCAAAAGATCCCCCCTGAGTAACAATAAAATAGCTAAAGTGGGTCTAATTAGCATGGTTAGTGGAAGAAAGCTCTGTGCTCAACTCTTGAATATGAATCAAACCGTTTCACTTGTTGGCAGATCAAATAAAAACATCAAAAATGTAAAAACATATCCAATAATTTGTTGACTTTAGTGGTATAACTGTGAGCTAATATGAAACAAATAAACAAGGAGATGTGAGCAGTCGCAGAGAGAGAGAGAGAGTAGTCAACAATATTAGTCAGACTCGGAATGGGTTTTGTCATGTTGGGAGTTTCAGGAGGTCATGCTTACGAGACAGGATGGCCTTTTTAAAAAGAACTACAGTAGAGCGAGGTGTTTTTATTGGAAGGAAAAGAGCTGCAGAGCATAAGATGGTTTATTTCTATGCAGCGACCACATTAGCTCAGGGTGCTGAGGTAGTCTGTGTCACGCATGATGGACGGTCACACCGCACAGCTCCACAGACTAATGTTTCCCAGCCTCCGAACTCTCCTCTAGCTTACTACAACTATCCCGCGGAAGTCTCCAATCAATACAGTATCTGTTTCGGTCGAGCTGTCGCTTAGAAAAATCAATGACCTCCCCATTTCTAGCACTGTTTTCCACACTGTCTCTTGTAAGCTTCCTTAAACCTGACTGGAACCAAAGCAGGGGGTAGTTATCTCCCCGCCTAGTAGCTCGGTGACTATCCACAAGAGATAGGTGACAATTTGTTAATGCGACAACTGTGTAACAGGGGGCACAGAGTGCTGCTGTAATTAATAACGCTAATCCAACATCACTTTATATGTGCACTTAGAAAAAGACAAACAAGGATAAGTAGGAGAAGAAAACACACTGCAGACGGGGTATGATGAATGAGCAGGCTCACTAAGTGACTAATACCAGGGGATAAGAGAGAGTATTTCCCCCCTGTTGTTAATACTTTAATAAACAAGGACATCCACTATTTTCAAAGTAATATATCCAGTCTAGGTACTAATTAATGCTCCTGATAGATACGGACCGTTAAAGAAGTGTCAAGGGACTAATTAGATCAGTGGAAGAAGAGGCGCTAAGCACGCAGTGATATCACATGGGACTGAGGAGTAAAGAGGGAGAGCACCCACTCTGTCATGTGGTGGAGACCCAGCCGGCTCAGTCTTAAGGAAATCCTCCCTGCACCATCAAGAGAAAACCACAGGCTAATATACTACCTCATGATTCATAAGTAACAACCAACAGAAAAAACTGGCAAAATAACGAAATGGGATTTGTCTTTATGTGGCAGACGACAACTCAGAGCAGCATCTGAGCTGCAAAGAGGAGCGGGGATGGGGCCTTTAAGGGAGTGGAGAAGAACATCAGGGTGGTGTGTTGGGACAGACCGGCCCCCAGTAAGCCTGTCTTAACCACACCTCTAACCAGGTCCAGGTGGACACTCTCACTGTCTCTTGACTGCCAGATCCTCAGAAGTGGGTCAACGCAGCACCAGAGAGGGGAGAAAAAAAAAAAAAAAAAAAACCTCTTGAGGAGAATTTAATGCAATCGGCAAAGATTCTTGTGACCATGTAACTGCAATGGCAAACAGTGCTAAAATGGATCTTTAAAGTCTTAACATACTCCATAAAACCATCTCTCCAGGATGAGAGAAACATGGAGGTATAAAGCCCACGTTGACCCTGTGACCTCTGGAAGAGCACTCCTATATTACCATTCTGCATGCCTGTGCTTTGACCTTTTCAAATCCCTCTTTAAAGGTTGCGTGTTCCTGTGTCTGTGGGCTGCGCAGGCTCCGCAGGAGCAGCCGGCTGAGTGAGCGCACCTCGCCTCTCCACAGAGTGACCTACAAAGCTATTGTATTAAAAGAACCGTATTTATTACCGCTCTCCACACCACTCTGTCCTACCTGCTGCAACGGAGAACATAACCCTTCCTCAAACTCAAGTGCTCCTCCACTCAGCACTTTGAAAAGCTTTTTAGGCACGATTGGTTAGAGGGATCTCTGAAAAGGAAGCCTATCGCTTGGCTGCTTTGAGAGGTGAAAATGGTATTCAGGAGCCACTGAAAGTTTAATTAGTCTGTGCTGGGCTGCTTGAAACACAGGGCTAGACTAGTACAGGCGAGGACTGGTCACTAATTTAAATTTTTGAACAGACACTGTTCCTTACATCTGCATTTGTAATTATTTCTCCTAAAAATGTATTAACATAAATGGAGAATCTCTAAAAATATATCTATCTGTGACAGATTTCGAATTCAAAAGGTTTTAATCTGGTGAAAAAAATGCACCTCCATACTCTAGAGGTGCATATCTTAAAACTTGCATTGAAGAAATACTGACAGAGTGCTGACAATAAGGTTGTTACTCAAGGCAAGGAAAGCCTGAGGATAAAGGGTTAACCCGAGGGGCTATACTGGGAGCATGGCCTTTCAGCCTGCAGTTTTTTCATCTTTTCAGATGATGACTGAAGCTGTTAGGTTGGCAAACGATGAGGCTCTTTGGAATAACAGGGGCTCCAGAAAAGCCTGTAAAGTAGAGGTAACAATGAATTGTTACCCACACAGGCTAGAATTATCCTTTCTTATGCGTGCAGTAATCATCCCAAATAGCACCTCCACTGTCAGCTCACAGCCCAATATCCTGGTGTTCGGAGAACAAATATAGTTCTCTGCCAATTTTGATTTCAATATAACAGAGCCCCCAAACTTCCTTTAAAATAAATAGCACTGTCATATAAGCAAATAAAACTCTTAAAATAGAAAAGAACTTTGTGTTCAAGCTCCAGCTGACCACAGAAGAGGCCACATGGTATCAGGCTGCTCTGATTTAGCAACAAAACAAAAACAATTAGCTGGAAACACTGTAACCAAGAGTAAAGAAGCCAGAGGCAAACAGAGCCACAAGTTCCCCATAATTCCTCCAATAATCTAATTAAGATACTTACTGGAACCATGGCAAGCTAATGAGAGGGCTATGACACATTTGTACTCTAAACACTCTGGCGCTTTATCTTTGCGCGCTGGGAAAATGGAATTATTTCCACAAATGCATCTCAAGTCTGATATCCTTTCTCTCCTGGAATGGTTTTGTTTCGCCTGCCCTATCTCATCTGCTCATCTCCACTCCAATCTTATTGTTAATTCTTCCAAGACAGGGACACAATACAATTCCATTTTAATGATTAAAAATAGAAGGTTTCTAGAAAGCGCAAGTAGGTTAAATAAACAGTGGAACTCAGACGGGCATAAAATGACGGCAGCATCGCTTTTTATCAGATATTTATAGCTCAGAGTAACGGTGGTGTTCTGTGATATGTCTCTCTCCACAGGGATGTGGCTGTGGTTGTGTTTTGACATATATTGTATCAGTGTCCTACTGTCTCTGCGACCTAAACGTACAGAGGCACATGTTGACAATGGAGCACACACAGCGCTAACATGCTGTCCTGTGTGCATCCTGTCCTGCCACTGAATCTTTAATTCATGTGCAGTGCCTGTGCCGAGTCCTCGCCTTGTTTTGGCCGATGGCTGCCTGTCTGACAGGGGGGTGTTAGGGGTCGAGGGGTGGGGGTGTTGATATGGGTGGGGTTAGGTGCATATAAAAACTGAGGCAGATGGCAGGATGTGAGAATATCAAATAGAGTCTTCACTTCCTGCTTTGCAGTGCCCGTAGGTCGGCAGGGTCGAGCCAGCTTTGCCGTCGCAGCCCATGCTGCGCACACAGGAAGAGAGTGGGTCACACTTTTATCACTGAGACACACTGAAAAAGCAGCTGAGAAAAAGATCACAGCCGCACAGGGGGAACGCAGACCCGAGAGGTATATCTCTCCTGCTTTCACTTACTCAGATAAGACCCTGAGCCTGACAGCACTTTCATTTTTGCCACTTGCTTATTTCATTTGATTGAGCTTTAATGGGTTTTTGTGGATAACATCCCTTTGTTTTTCACTGTATTTTTTTCTAATTAAGATTCAGTATGACACGTTGAAGTCCTCTTGTTTTTGTAGCACCAGCCTATTGCAGAAAATGAAACCCAGCTTTTGTGAACAGGAGGGTAACCATCAGGAAGGAATTTAGTTTCTCATTGATCTTTAAAACTACAAACGCTTCTTACTTTTTCCTCTGTGCTGCTCGGCAGAGATTGAAAAATCCTTGTTTTCCTTTGCATAGTCACTTTGAAGAAGTAAAACACCTATGAAACATGCAAAGTTGACAAAGAAGTGGGTGAGGTGGTATTTGTAAAACCAAAAGGAAAGGGATAAAAGTAACCTCTGCCATGCATTACGGGGGTGTGTGTGTGTGTGTGTGTGTGTGTGTGTGTAATCTGAACACTGAGGGAGAAGGAAACTTGACTGTCATTTATGTGAAAATGCATTAGTGCTGAAGAAGTATAAATTGTCACTACCTAGGATGATAACACAGATTTACATTTTTTTTTACTAATTGAAATTCATCTTTCCTCAATGGTATGCTATAACTGGCACAGTTTAGTAATCTGTGGCGACTATATGAATATGTATGAACGAAGCTACCATAGTATGATACTATATTTCAAATCAGCACGCATATCTATCTTTTAGCACGCCCCAATTAAATTTGACATTCTGCATGAAGCGGGTTTGAGCAGTCAGTGGTGTGTGTTTATGAATATGTATTCCTTTTACGATGTCAATTAAGCATTGGATAAACGTCCATGATGTGCTTTTCGCGAGCTTAAGCGTAGTCAAACTAATTCTAATTAGCTGGTTTATATGAGAGGCTCAGATTAAGTGTAAAGAGCTGTGGATGTCCCATCGGCACAAGGCTACGAGCCCATATGTGAGACTGTGTGTGTTTTGTAGGAATAATAAATCGTCTCACATGTTTTACACTTCAGAGTTGTTCAGCCTTGGCGCTTAGTGGATTTGCTTGCCAACATTCCCAAGAAGAAGAAGAAAAAAAAAAATCACACATCTGTAAGACATTTCCAGACTCGACGGTTGATGTGCTTCGGACAGTGTCATTTAAACATCCCAGGTTATGGCCTGTTATAAAAATGCCCAGCTATCCAGGTGCCAGGAGACATTTACTGGACTCCCAGAGGCTTTGTGAGGGATTTGGAAGTTTCATGAAGAGACATGGAAACGTGCATGAAAACCTCTTCACCTAAAACTGCAGGAAAGCTTCCAGAATGAGGATTAAGGTTCAACTTCCATCTGTGTGACGGACAGACGAGTACTTAGCAGACAATTATAATCCGTTAAAAGCTAATAAAAGCACCATCATGCTGTTTCAGCATGAGGTGAGCCGGGCTGGGGCTGATGCTGGCTCCCTCCCTCTGATTGGCTGACTGCTGATGAGAGGTAGACATCCTATCTACAGCCGCAGTCCCCACAACAGCCTCAGGCTTAGAGGGTCAAAGGTCATACCGGGGATCACATCAATCAAACGTCTGCTGTGAACCCTGTATGGGTTAATTTGGTAACTAATTTATCTGAGATGGGCTCCCGCCTCATATCACTTTATATGCCTCATGGATGTAACACAGGTCTTTATTGCTCTGTTGAGGAGAGAGCAACTCCCATGTGCTTGCTTCGCCGACGCACTGCAGTCGGCATGAGATCAAAATGGGACTACTTTTTGATGTTTCTCTACAATCTGAGGAAAAATACTAATAAGCTGAACATCCCTCAATATGCAGAGCGCTGGAAAATCAAAACCAAACTGTCAGCGCCAGTCTGAGTTTGGGTATGTGCTACTGCAGCAACATGAGGTGTCATCACTTTCATCTGCTTGGACACGACTACATCAGGGACCTCATTAGGATCTTTCAAACCCCCCAAAAAACTCTGCATCCCTGTTATCCAGTCTAGGAAACATCTGCGTAACACCCATCCATCCAGAGTTACCCACGTCCCACCCAGCAACCGGGGTTACTGGGTTAATTGGCATCCATCTAATCACAGGTGACGTCTGACGTAATAAATTGATTTATTGATTTAAGTGGTGTGTTTTGTAATATCCTGCTCTATGTATGATTTAAGCTAACCACTCTAAATCAAATGTCTGTCTGAATTCACAAGATAATATCAAAAATGCAGTATTTACTGGAAAATGATTATTTCTTAGATCAAGGCATATGGCTCTGAAGCTTTTAGCGCGGACAGCTTGAAGGATGCACTGGGAACCAAACTACAAAACACCTCCATAACCATGAATAATGCTGAACGGAAATGAGATGTCTTATCGCTATTCTCCAGTGAGGGAGGTAGGAGGAGGGCTACAATGAGTCAAAGGTTCAAGATGCATTTAGAACGTGCCAAATGCACGTTCATTTTATTATCAGTTTTTCGTCTGAAGCTATATAAACCTATCACAAATGTCTTGCCTTTATCTCAACTGTTTGGATATACATGTGAGCCCAGAGAATAAAAATATTTATTCTCTTGCTAGCTATGGATAATAGCTTGAACCCCTTGAGCCAATAGGCTTTCAGGAGGAGTACAAAGACACACATTGGAGATGAATCAATACTGATGATAACATGAGCTGGATGCAGTGAATCAGCCTAGGTCTGGGCTTTGTGACCTGTCACATTCAGACATAAACCAGTGACTCCAAAGATTAAGGGGAGATTCTGTCTCTGTTCTCGACCCCGCAACCGAAATGTTTTAGTTGTCCTTTAGATCCCTCCTGTATGCCACGAATCAGTTTCCTTGAGAGATGGCCGCGAGCACAGTCCTTAGAAGTGGATTGTGGGGGGGAAACCTGATGTAAATATGTGCAGCTGGCAGCTCATGTGGTTTTGTTCATGCAGCTCGGCTCGCGAGTCTTGTGCTGAGAGGTACAGTATGGATTTCTATGAAAATAACCTTGCTTTACAGTTTTTTTTAAGACTCAGTTTGAAAGTTAACCTTTTGAAAAGTGCATTCTCCATCTGAAAAACATTCAAAGTGCTCTCTGTATGAACTCTCACAAGTGCTCTTTGACAAAATGAAGTGACTGCAATGGTGCAGGGTGTCACCGCATAAGACCTGAATAATTACAGGCTGTTTGCTTTCTGAGTGTTGCAGTTAATCCTGCCTGACGGGTCGCAGTAAAGACAATATAGACTACTTGAAGTATCCGATTGACATCCTTGACATCACAATGAATCTGCCAACATTTACAAATACTGCGAAGTACAAAACAAGGTGGCTGCAAGCGAAAATAAAGCCTCACTTTATGGAAGCTGAATCCCTGGTCTCTCCAGGTTGAAGCAACTGTGCCAATTTAAAAATAACAAATACAGACACAGGGCCTACAGGGACACAAAGCTTTTACTGTAAACTGTAGCAGCCATAGCAGGGGTATCACACAGTTGATAGATACTTCCAAATAAGATATGAGACACGGGTTCTCTTGTGTGTTACCTCATAACCTTTCAATTATATATCCTGATAACATCTCGACTTTTATTGTCAGATATGATGTTGATAAATGTCACATAAACCGCAAAGAACATAATGGCTGCAGTCGCTCAGGCTCTGCTGAGGCAACAGAACATGCTGACAAGATGAGATGGTGCCAGAGCACACGTTAACCCAAGTACTGCTACATGCGTTTTTACAATCCACCGTTTAAATCCATATATTTTTAATTACCACATCACTTTTTCTCCGAATATAAATTATGCAGGGGGGCAAATGCTATCTAGTTCACACTAGTTTGACTCCTTCCATGCCTGTTTTTCCATCAGATTCCAGTCCAGGATAGTCTGCGTGGGGGTGAATTCTAATGAGCAAGACACACTTACATCCAAGCTATTCCATCCACTTTATGCTTTTTGAAATGACATTAACCTTTTTAGATGCAACTTTTGGAGGATTTTGAAGGCGGCTAAGTATTGCATCACTAATTGACTGCTTAGCAAAGGAAATGTGGTGGAAAATGACAAGATTATTAGATACAGAGTGAGAATGTAATGGAGTGCCAAAAGAAAGGGCTCGCTGATAACGCCTTCAAAAATGCCAGCAAATAACAGGAACACTGCTCTGGAAAGCCTTCGGAGTGAGGGGGGAAAACAAACTTAGCTAACATATGTTCACGCACATTCAGACAAGGGCAAAGTCATAAATGCATGCCCACGCAAGGTAAGTCACGTTTTGCATGAATACGTGAAGATGACTATCTCAGTGGCTCAGCTAAATCCACACTCACACAGGCTGTTAATGTTGCCCCTACCATAAACATGTTAGATTCAATAAAAGCTTGATACTATTTTAATAAGAGGAAAGGCTCGCGGCTTAAATAACTTTGTTTTTCTTCCACAGAGCCGCCCCCTCCATATCACATTTCTCAATTTCAGGCTTTTTCTAATATCCCCCCCATCCCCTGCAGGAACACTTGTATGTTTCAGTCAGTGTTCAGTAGGCTGCATGGGTTCACTCCTCTAACTCTTACCACATGTGCACTGACTGGGGCAGCAGCACTGCACGCCAGATAAAGCCTCCGAAAAACACAGCCACGCTTATCTCCCCATTCAATTCTCCCAATTATTACTAAATAAAAGATCAATCCAAAAAAAATATTACTGACATGCTTTACGACAGGCTTGACACAACACACTTGCACGACTTTAAAGCAAAAGCCAAATCAATTTAGATGAAGTATTGATAAGGATTGGGTTGGAGGGGGAATAAAGGGGTGACAGATATACAGAGGGCATAAGAAAGTATCGCAGTAGATGATGAAGGAGGGACGTTTTTTCATCTTCTGACACAAAGGAATCTATGAAGGTCTGCTGTGCTGCGTGACTGCCAGACAGAGAGATATGCATATGAATTCTTTATAAAGAAATTAATTGTTTTTGTCTGTCTGGGTGTGCTAGATTGTGACTCATTCATTTCTATACTTTTCTATTATTATTCCCTATAAATTATAATTTGCTATAAATCTGAGTGAAATTTTGTGGTCATGTTCTGACTATTTTTGCTAATTTATACTTTATCCTCATTAAGCTCAGCCACATTTCCTCTCATTGAATATTAGTGAAGCTACCCAAATGTTACACAATAAAACAACAAGGAATGAGTGTAATTACAAGTGCTCACAGCTCCGGCCTTATTGTTTTACATGGTACACTGCACAACAACAGAGGGGCAACGCTTATTACGCAGTACAAACACTGTGTAGATTGGCTTGAACATATAAAGATGCACTAATTCTGAAATGGGCCATGAAATACAGAGGACTGTAGATTATTGCCGGTCACAGAGAGGAGCTAATCAGCTCACCAAATGAATGATGAGGAGAGAGCTGGAGAGAGGACTCCCTCTAGTTCTGCCCATTATCTGGCGACATGCAGAGAGGCTACCTGGTGTGAACACACAGACTTCATGCCTGTGCAGCGGGCAGTGGCTCACGCTGGGCGTCCCGCGCGCATCAGATAATTGGTAGAGCACCGCCATGTGAAGCAGTGTGCCAAGGGGACAGCGTGCAGAGAAAAACACACAACTTCAGCAGATGGTTCGTCTGATGAACAAACAGCATGCGGACAGAGAGGCAGAAAGAATCGGGAGCGTCCTAAAAATATAGGGAAGCGGTATAGTTGGAGAGAGGAAGCGCAAATGTGTGTTTGTGTGTGTGTGTGTTTGCGCGCATCCTGACTGACATACAATACGACAAAAGTAAAAAGATCCAACGCTGACTGACAGCAGATTCGTTCATTATCACACAACACTGGTTTCCATCAGTATTTCCTAACAATCCCAGGTGTCAGAAAATCAAAAGGCAGTTGAGCAGCCATGCAGGGAGGAGAAAATCAAATATGTCACAGTAATAACAAAACACCATATATTGGGCTTTTGACGACACAATAAACAAGCACACTGAGCAGAAGAGAGTGTAGACGCTGCGGCAATAGCAAAAAGGATATCATTACAGCCCTTCAGTCGCTTTATTCCACAGTATGGGTCAGAAAAAAACAAGCTAACAGAGCTGAATCAATATGACAGGGTTAATGACTGTTTCTCTCTTCTAAACTCCGGCTGTGGAGCAGCTGGGCCTCAGAGACCCCAGGTGACAGTTAGACTTTCTGTCATATCCGCCCAGTCACACTTCATTTCTTCACCTCACTTCACCACCATGATGCCGCTGCGCTTTCTCCCCTGACACCAGCACTCAACCACAGCGCCTGGGCTCCTCACCTTCGGGCCTTGCAGGACCTCAGCATGCTTTAATCAAAACAGGTTGATTATTTACACCCACATCACTTTGTTGATGGAGATATGATCAGGCTCAGGTTAAATAACAAAAAAAAAAAAAAAAAAAAAAAAAGCACCCACAATTTTTTGGTTTGTTTAATCCTAATTATGCGCCAGATGGGCGAGGCTAGACGCACAGCTCGATGATACAAAAACCTTAGAGAAACCTTTGACCCATAATTCACATGTGTATTTAAAATATGATTAAGTATGCCTCATTGTGATTCACACATTAGGCTATTTGTAATTATCTGTACACAGCCTGTATCCACATCCGGTGGTAAAGCCATATCCATACAGATTAGAATGAATGATACAAACCACTGAATTATTTGTCTCTACTAAGGAAAAAACAAGGCATGCCACCAAATTATGTAGCACAAATGTAATGAAAATATACACTTTAACATTTTAATACCTACATTACTTATATTTATAGACTTTTTAATATTTTTTAATCACTCTATTTATTGCACATTTGTCTTTTGCATATCTAATTGAGTATGCCACCCCCGCATTTCACTGAAATATGAGTATGTGATGAATACATTGTATCATCATATTTGCATGTTCTTACTGATTTCAGTATAATGCATGACGTACTATCATGTGTTTAAGTGGCTGAAACGCACAAGCTATGTTTGAGGTCTCCTGATTTTAATTTAATTTAATCTTTAAAAAATTTAACGGACACCTGCTGACATATTGGAAGAATTATCTGTAGCCATGGCTGGAAATAAATTAAAGATTTTGTTCAAATTGATCCCACAAAACAAAAAAACATGAATAATTCTGGCATCAAATACGAATTTCAACCCAAAGCAAATGTGACTTGATATGTCAATATTAATCTGTAATTAGTACATTTTCTCTCAGCAGTTTTTTTAATCCCCTTCAACTGCTGTCCAATAAAAACTGTCGCTGTGTTTGTGATCATAAAATCATGGTGAGATTCAGAAAGACAAAGGCTGTGATGCTGTGTTTGTGTGTGTTCGTGGGTTT
Organism: Epinephelus fuscoguttatus; assembly: GCF_011397635.1. Classification (NCBI taxonomy): domain Eukaryota; kingdom Metazoa; phylum Chordata; class Actinopteri; order Perciformes; family Serranidae; genus Epinephelus; species Epinephelus fuscoguttatus. The sequence goes on from NC_064767.1 coordinate 26,653,739, forward strand.
GTGTGTTGTTTGGGGGCTCTTGATGTATGTGTATGGCTGTACATGACGTTGGGGGAACAAAGTGTAAGTGGGTTAGTGTGTGAATCAATTCCATGTGTGAGTGTTTGACCACACTTTGGAAAAGTTGCTGATTTAGTGCAAAGGGCCATCTGTGCTTTTTTCCCTGACCTTCATGGAGCTGTGACTGTGACAGCGAGCAATTCCCTCTCTGTAGGATGGCTGTCTTTTATATATATATATGTGTGTGTGTGTGTGTGTGTGTGTGTGTGTATGACAAACACAACGCATTTCTTGTCAGGCTTTGATCGAACACACTTCACAATAATACATTTCATTGTAGATTGTTTGATTTTCCTTTTGTCTACAAGGCCAAATACAACAGCCAACACAAATAAACTGACTATATTAAGAAAATTACCATTGAATTGAGCATGCCCAAAAAAGGCTCCTCAGAGTGTGTCTCTCCCCACGACTCAATGGTGAAGCGTCCCCTCACAGTGAGGGTGACCTCCTGATTTACTCCTTTTTGCCCCGGTCACAGCACTTTGTCAATACAGCATCCACCATTCAGGAACACATCAACACCCAAGGACAGTCCACACAGACCTGGCTGGTCAGCCTGAACAAAATCCAAACAAATAACCTTCCCTGCTGTCACAGATTTACAACCCTCTGACAGGACTGCCCGCCAGAGGACGACAACAACACGACACAAACGGGATGAATCATCCCTACGTTTTTCCTCTTCACCTTTGAATCGGTGGAATGGTGATGAGAGTGTTGTAATTTCACAGAGCTGGAGCGAGAAGAAATCAGCCTCCTGTCTCTAAATTTTCTTCACAAATTGGTATTGAATACCTGCCGTTTTATTCATTCGTTCAGAGGTATTGTCACGATGCTGAGCTGCAGGAGAGGATAAACACGAGACATTAGTAGTCAGAGTGACTCTTGCAGATGTGACCAAGTTGCCCCACTTTTTCACCACATGCCCCTCAGAGCATATCCTGCCTGAGGAGCGTCTTTCTCTTCTCTCCCTCCCTTCTGAGGGTGAAGGCAGTGCCAGCCACTAGTATGGGTTGTCTAGGGGATGTCGGGCGGACTGGTTCCCAGCTGGGCTGCTGCTGCTGAAGGGGCTGTCATCACTGCCATGTCGCCCTGGGCACCGCAGCAGGACTGAGTTGCTGGTCCCTTGATCGCTGTGGTAAAAGCTCATCTGTAACTGTGCTGGGGCCAAAGAGGCTACTCATGCCTAACTGCTAACATGGAGGCAGGCCAGAAGAAGACTGGGTTTAACTCTGACATTAGCCAGCAGAAAGAAAAGCAATCTTTAAAAACCCATGGCTCATACCCTGTATCACTAAACTTTTCACAGTATATTACTGTATATTACAGCATGGCTTGTTTATTCAAACTGTCAGTTTACACTGCCTGCTGGTAGATAATGCTGCAATCAGTTAAGGCAGCAATAATGTTACGAATATTTGCACATTATTTTAACCAAAACCCTAAAATATTTCTATTAGGACTTAAAAACAGCTAAATCAACATTCAGACAAACTGACAGCACTTAACAACATGCACACATCTAGGCTCCGTACCCACAAGAATATTAGGTTTGAACTGGAGACATTGTTTGCTTGTAAATGTCTTGTAGCTGTGGAGGGTTGAAGAATTACTGCTCCAGGTCAGCATGGAAATACTGTTACAGAAATACTGGAGGTACATAACAGTCTTCATTGTTTCTAATATCTCTACGCTTCATGTAACTAGAACAAACTCAAAACAAAGGTCATACTGTATATTGTGTTTTTCACGGTCGGTTAAAGTAGGTCTTCGTCATATTGTATTTGTATTTGCAAGAGAACAATTACATTGTTCAGGAAAATGTACAAACATTACTTTCATTTTTCTCCATATATCTCAAATAACAACTCTTTCTTTGAAAAAAAAAAAAAAAAAAATGCTCAGATGCCACCTCCGAAGGCATTTTCTGGTCAAGGTTTATTCAGCAAACTCCTACATTTGACCATGATCATTTGTGCCAGAAACCTGGCCAGCCCTGAACAGACACACTAAATTCTGGCTCTATAGGGCCATTCCGGTCGCATCGGTCACTGTGGTTAGCATTCTCTCCACAACAAGCAGAGGAGAACTGGTAAAACACTGATTTGTAACATTAAACTGCTTTTTTCAGTGTTTCCACCACTTTAAAACACCTGGTCAATTTGTTTCGGAGAGGAGGAGACCTCTGTGGATAACTTGGCTCCTGGTAAAAACCTCTTGAACATCTGGATCTTAAGTTATGAGAAAAAGGGTGAACATCCATCAGCAAATGCCTGTCTGTGACAAGCCAGACTGTGTCAGAGAAACACTGATTTGTAATGTGAAACTGCTTTGTTTAGTGTTTTCGCAGGTTTTAATCACCTCATGATCTTCTTTATTTTTCCTTTGGAGAGGAAGAGACCTCTGCAGATAATTCGTCTTCCAATAAAAACCCCCTGAACAATGAACACTAAAGGTATCCTAAGCAGGGGTTCATGTTTGGCACATGGGAGATGTTTCAGCTGGTTGCAATTTGCATTCGTCACCGCTAGTTGTCTAAATCCTACACATTGGTCCTTTAATGCATTGGCTTTGCCTAGGTTGCACTTTAAAATAGTGTTATTCTAAAATGTCATACAGAACCAAAGCCTTTTGGGTGATTTCCTTTGGCAGGTATGATTTCATGTCTATCTAGATAGAAAGGGAAAAACAACTGTAACCTGTCAGCTAAAGCAGATGAGACTTGCATACTCTATATAAGCCTTTCTTTAGCTCTAAATGGGGGCAGTGAAAGATGTCGTCTGTCACTCTATCTCTGATGCTGCAGTGATTAAGCAGCATTGTGGCTCTGATACAGTTATCAGCAGTAATGCTGGAAGCCGGCTGAACAGACTCTCAGCTCAGGGAGGAATGCAGCGTCTGATGGAGTGGCTTGGCTCCCAGGGCAGTTGAACTGACATTACATTAACACTCTGTGCCACGACATGCAGAGTGGCAAAGAGGAAAACAACAACAGTGCAAAATCTATCGCTTTGGTCAAGTCACACTGAGCGAAAGGCAAACTTTGGGAATAAAATGACATTCACGGGAAAAAGCATTTACTGTGATGAAGGCAGGAGATGATATTTAAATCGCATTTGTCACTCTTGACATTCAACTCAATGGCTGACTTTTATACACGTTCCATTTTGCCCAATTTGCCCATTAAATGAAGTGAAGGTGGAATGAAAATCAGGCTTGCTTTTTCTGGCTGTGTAAAATGACATCATTGTAAAGAGACATGTCTACAAGAGTGTTCTGTTTATAATAACAGACAAGTAACTGCTAAACTTGTGCATAATCTCATGGATGTAGACACAGTCATGTAATGAATGCTGTATTTTCTAACAGGATTTAGCACACACATCATGCTTAGCAAGGAAACATGACTGCAAATCCAATGCATCATACAATACGCTGTCAAATTCACCTTCAAAGCTTCTAATTTGGCATTTTGGCTGTTGGCATCTTGTTTCTTTTTGGAGTAAGAAGTGACCAATGGACCACAGGGTGGAGCTGTTGAGGAGCCAACGAGAACCCAATGACACCGCTGTGGTAGCAACTTGTCAATCGTAAGATAGCTGCACCTAAAGCATATCCTGCTTTAATGTTAATTTTACTCAAAATGGGACCATAATTTACAAAATGAACATCACGGTGTAGTGAAGAAGTAACAAGAAGGGTAACAAATCAAGTGAGAAGTAGGGTAATTTCTTAAGGTCTTAAAGGTCCAGTGTGTAGGATTCAGGGGCATCTACTGGCAGATATGGTATAAAAAATTCAAAGCTGTTTTTATTAGTTTATAATATTCTGAAAATAAGACACATTGCGTTTCCTTAGAATTAGCTGTTTGCATTTATATATGAGTGGGTCCTCTTCCACAGAGTCCGCCATGTTGTTCTGCAACAGCACAGATGGCGCCGTTCGGGTTTTTGTAGTTTTGCGTAGTTTTTGCAGTAGTTCTCCTACAGTACATGCTTGGCACATGTGAATGTTTCATTTCTGCAACCTCTACGCTAGATGCCACTAAATCCTACACACTGGACCTTTACCTACAACCAGACTTCTTTTTGCAACCAAGCGGCCACCTCAAGGACCGAAAAATGAAGCCAACACGACTACGAAGACAACCACTGCAGCTCTTTGAATGTCTACTTGAAGTTGGCTCCAGAAGCAAGTCAGTCCCCATCGATCCCCATGTTAAAATGCCAAACTTTACAGCACAAATAAACATGTTGACATTCTGGTGCAAAAGCCAGTTGTGGTCTCTATGGCTAATTTTCTCTCTCATAATGTACAGACGGTCAGTTTTATTAGCTCGTCCATTTACACTTTATGATGGCTTAAAGTTGCACAAAATGAAGGACTGGCCAATTTTCATTGCTGTTGCCGATAGTGTCATAGATAGATATTTATTAGTCCTTTCATAAATTTGTTGTATGTTGTACAGCAATCGCCAGATAAACAACGACAAAAACACTGACAACAACTATAATAACAGCAACAACGATAAAAAAAACAAAACAAAAAAAAAAAACACACCAAAAGTCAGATCCAACCCTCGCTTCTCCACAGAACGACATCCGAGATGTCGAATATGAGGCATGCAGGTTTAGAATGCAAGTATAAGGCACTTACGCATTGGCTCCACTTCAGACCTGGACATAAACCTTTGGTTCAAACAACTATATGCACAACAACTTTGTAGCAGCTGACATCTTTGTACATTCAAGACCTTTGTTGAATGTGTATCAAATTGTTTTCTGAAATGAAAACTTATTCATTATAAAAATAAATGATGCCATCATTAGTCTTTTTTGTATACTCACAGTGCTCTGTGACCTTGTATTTCAAGTGCTGCATCTAATTACTTGTGTTCTCTTTTTCATTAACTCTTAACTGCACCTTCTGTGTTTTATTTTAAATGTAGACAAAAAGATTCATAAGAATCAATAATAGGGCTGCGCTGTTGGATACAAAGTCTATTATTTGCAAACTATTCATGATCCTCAAATAAACTCTGCATAGTGCGCTAGTTCTTAATTGCTATAGTCAACAACAATACTGTTCTGAGGCTGTTTTGGATGAAGCATAAAGGGCAGATGAGGCGAGGAGAATGCACACTGATTGGAGTGCAAGAAGTGGGGAAAGCTTACAGCAAACAGTTGGTTTGGTGAGAGATTTGTGTAGTCTGTATGGTTTCAGCTTGCTGTCCCAGGTGTATTCTACACACTGTGTACACTAACAGCATACAGGTAACATTATTCTGTACTCCTGGCTGGAGACAGTACGGGAACAGTAACAGACAAGACGAGAGCAGGCCTGCAGGTTCTGCTGTCATGGCAGCCATCCTCTCTTTATCTCAGTCTCACCTGTGTCCTGGACAATTTAATCCATCCAGCTCCTTGTGGCTCGCCAGAGTGACATTCGATTAGTGGCCCAATTAGAAACAGCATTGCTTCAAGGCCTCTTTTTCCCTCCCCTTGTGTCAGGGTGAGAGACCGAGATGTAGTCTGAGGTTAGTTCAAGGCTATTGTAAAGGCAACAAGTAACCATGATGCCAATGCCAGGTTGATTAAAAAAGTTAATTAAACATGCGGCTGGGTGATATGGAGAAAATCAGGATACTTTGAATCAAATACCTCGATACTGATATTGTAACAATATAGCTGGGTCAACTATTGGTGCTTTCCACTCAGTTCAGACTTGAACATAGCACATATATAACACCTGCTCTTAAAAACAAAATGGATTCTTATATTTCTCCTCTCTGCTGTAAGTGTAACTGATCTGGATGCTACATTCACTGTTTTTGGCTATGTGTGAAGCTACAAAGCTATTGCTCTACTCTTGTGGATGAACCGTGTGTTATATTTGGTGTTCAAATAGAATTAGACCCTCTGTGCCTCTCACTTGCCCTCTCGGATGGTCATATTACAAATATCAAACATAAGAGACTCTTCAATCTTTTGATATTTGTCGGCAGGAAAACTGTTCTGCTCTTTTGGACCAAGGATGCTGCTCCAACAAAGAAGTCGTGGCACAATCTTATAATGCAGTGTGTTCCCAATGAATATAGCCCTTGTATGCTTCACTTCTCAGTAGAGGCTTTTTAAGTCTGGGACTCTGACTTGAAGTACATTGGACCTACACTGTCTTCTTCCATAGTACAAGGGGTTCCTAAATCGGCTTAGCCAGTCTCTGCACATTGCCTGTTAATCAGTCTTTTTGTAACCTTTCTGTTTGTCAATTTAGCCTATTAGTTTGTTTGTCGCTGCCTTTGTGTGGTTGTAGAAGGTGATGGAGGCTGGGGAAGGATGTAATGCCCACTATTTTTTACTTTTATTATTATTTTCTCAATTTTAACTACGAATTTTATTTGTCATGTCATGTCTGAGCTGCTTTGTTCTGTGTTGTATTTAAAAAAATGTAATAATAATATTCTGATAAAAGGGATTTTTGATAAATAATCATCAGTAATGTGGATATAATGAGTAAGTGGGTAATGGTAAATAATAGTTCACTGTAATGCAACAATTTAACAATTTAAGACAGTTTAAGACAGTGCCTCACTACTGATGAAAGAAATGTTTGCCTTCACCTATTTCCTCTGCTAGCTATATGGACTTTGCTCAAAGAGGGGTTAATGCTTATGTTGGCTGCCTTTTAACAATGCAATTAGCCAGACAAAGGTAGCAACAAATCACTTTCATTTGTGTTAATTGATTTTTAGTTGTTGTAATTATGACTATTAACTGTGAGTCACATCAAGGAGGGCACTCCGCCCTGGCTCCAGTTTCAATTTAGTCACGCTAAGTGGGTAAGCATCATGGTGGAAAAAGGACCAACCCATGGGTTTTCACACATGTAAACACACACACACACACACACACACACACACACACACACACACACACACACACAAACATACATACACACACACACCCTGATTGGTTCAGTTTCTCACCAAATTTGCAGGGATGTGATGTGGCATATGTTCCAGCTATGGGCTAGGCGTGTGAACAGGTGGAGCAGAAAATGGTGTGAACTGCTAGACACCGCAGCAAGGTGGAGGCAGCACCTTCTGTCACAATCTTAGGACAAACTCGTGCCTGATCAGGCCCCAGGGCCGCCACTGACTTGTGGGTCATACTAATAAGAAGCTGGGATTGGTTAATCACACAGCTGTCATGCTAATGCAACGATTCAATTGGAAAAGACAGACTGGTTGATGCCAACACAGTGCTCTCCCCTTGACTTTTATCTTTTGGAAGAAAGGTTTAATTGTGCAGTGATGAAACAATTGCCCTTTGCAGTTAGCTTCACTTCTAATATTAAACAGAGCCTAAATGAGCAGGTGGAAATCACTTCTTATGATGAGGGAAAATAGAAGTGAAAGCAGCGCTGAGGGCATCCATGAGCATTCTCCTCCACCCAGCATTTCAGTGACACTGTAAAGGACCTGTAAGAAGCAGGGGAATTGATCTTTTCCTTTCACGGGCAACAGTAGCCGACTCTAATTGTCTACCAGAGCGGAGCAGGCCTTGGTGGAGGCTTTGCACTGGGAGCCCCTCGTGCACTGTGGGAGAGCACCTTGGGCCCTCGTGGAGTGACAGGAGCTAACACACACTTATGCAGCATGCTCTGAATAATGCAAATCATGTCAGCCCTCACACAACTCCACCTAACAAGACTCTGGTGGTTTCACACAGCATCATCTGTAACAGTGACAAATCCCAGCGTGATGCAAATTAAAACAGTGTATGAGATTATTTTCACTATAGTGTACCACCTCCTCTGAATTATGATACAATAAATTTAGCTTCACAAAAACGGCTCCGAGCTGTACTGATAGATGCTCAGTGAGACGCCTTTTAATAGGATTGTTGGTCTAATAGCAAACATTACCACACATTTTCTGACACTCCATTACACATAAGTGACATCCTTATTTGAATTTACAAACATACACACACATGCATGCATTTCATACATTTTCAGGCTGGTCGCAGAATCCCAGCAGCAGGTCCAGAGCAACGTCTCTGGTCTTGGTCACTACTGAGGTCTGGGCCCCCAGGCCTCATTCATCACAGCTGCTTCTGTCTGGTGCTCTGGATCACAGCAGGGATTTTTTTTCTGCAGACTCTGCATTTTAAGTTGCCCTATGAAGAGGGGAAGCGATGATGGACACACTAGTCAGGGCATCTGCAGCAAACATGCCGCGAGCCATCCAGTCAGGGTTAGTCTCCCTGACAGCACCGCTCTGACACACAAACTCTGACGAACACATAGTGCCCATCTGGCTGTAGTCAGTGGCAGAGAGAGCAGTGACACAAGGGCCAGTCACACTCCCATCCCGAGACTGATATATGTGTACCACTGGTATTGTTCCTGCTACAGAAAAGATTGGCTTGGCCAAAGACTGTCAAATAAATACTGAGGTGTAATTCCATCTCGCATAGCTACCTTTAAAAGAACTCCCTGACATAAATTCTTTGCAGTGGCAGATATGTCCGAGAATATCCCATTATACTCCTGAATGTGATGCAGGCTTGTCCCAAAACCATACGCGCTGGTTTTGGGTGATAGGTAAACATAACAAGATGATGTATTGTGTAGGACAGTAATTCTAGTTCCTCTCCATCTCCCCTGGGGCAAATGAGAAGTCTCAGCCTCACTGCTGTGACTCACCAAAGGCCATTTTCACACCTCGACACCTTGGCCTGATGAGACAAACCATGCATGATAATTACGTGTGACTCAACAAGCTGCAGGGACACTGTTAAGTAAGCACGTGGCCTCTCTGTGCATGCGAGTGTTGATGTGTCTGTCATTACTCAATCCCCATTTAGCCGGCCGCTGACATCTCTGACCCCCTGAAATAGGCATGGCAATAACAAACTGGGTGGCACTGGTATTAATAAAGTATGAAAAAAGGCAGCGTTTGAATCTAATTATTGATCTAATGCATTAGATGTGATCACACAGGCTCTTCAGTGATGAGGAAATCATCTCCCGTAAGACTCCACACTGATAATTACAATAACATTAACCTCTGCCTTGTTAATTCAGGCCCTCATAGCAATTCATCTCGGGTCAGAGACCTTTTAAAACATTTCTTCACACTAGCTTTGCAGAGTGGTGGAAATGCTGATGTGGTGTGGACAGAAATCAAGCTATAACAAGCACACACTGTTTTTTTTAAATGAATAAATGAGGGGCTGTATTCACCGCCTGCTGGAGCACATTTTCTTATTACCCCGTTAACTTGCGATGTATGCTTATCCATGTGCTGGAAGCAATGCTGCGACAAAAACACAAATGCCAACAAATTTAAGAAATTCACTGCAGTGGTGCCCCCAGAAAATTTCCATAGGGGTGGCCAGATGGGGCTGTTTTAGTAGTCCATACAGTGTGCATTCTGAATCACATACTTTTTCTTTTTACTTACAGTAGTTACTGCAGCTGCCCTTTAAAGTACATACTGTTGCATACAGTATGCACACAAGTGGGACATACTACGGAGTGTTATGCCTTGAACTTTGACCCTCTCATATATCCGTTACTATGGAGAAAAAAACAAAATGCTGTTCATCAAGCTCTCCAGAGATGGAGGTCAACCCGGAGAGCTCTGCTGTAATAACTGCATACACTGAGGATTCTAACATATTGTATTCACAACAGCACAATTACATAGGCCGTACATTTCTCTGTTATTTTTATTTAATACTTGTGCCCTTTTGTTGTTGGTTATATGATTATTTTATTCAGTTTATTCTTATTTTTACTAATCGATTGGTCATCAGTCATCCATCATAGCGACCTCTGAATAGCCAGGAAAGCATGCTGGCTTGCATACTGCAAAATTGAACCCAATGTAGTAGCACATCCTGGTATTTTTGGCATATTGCATTTGCAAAACTATGTATACTAAATCTTTTCCTGGCACACGATATAGTATGGTGGTACTGGCACTGGCAGCTAGCGTTAAGAAATCGCAAACTGATATACTTTTGTTCCTTATTTCAAAGTAAATATGCTAATTATCTGATTAGCCGAGACTAATAATGGTACAGTTAACACTTTGATTCTCCAACAATCTTGTTTTAATATGTTATGTGTCTATACAAGCTAGGCAATTCATTGTTCTTCAAATAGGCTGGTTGTCCTTTTTCTTATAAAGACAAATATGCAGTTTTAGTATGAAGAAGTACTTCGATTGTAAGGAACTAAATATTTAATGGGGGCAAGCCTTCTCGGGTTTAGGGGAGACTCTTGGGTACCCAAAGAACCCATTTTCATTCAGATATCTTGAGGTGTGGGTTAAAGGGATCCCTTTACAAATGGCCGTGCAGTTGTTCCCTCAAAAAAATGTAGCCTTTTACTTTGAAGTGTTATTAAGCTTCCTGTCCAGCGTTTGTGGTACCCACATACACAGAATACCTACATCACACTAGCTTTAAAAATGAGCATGCCACAACCTTTTACAAGGCAGTAATATCAGCTTCCAATTATGTTCGCTAGGAAGCCACTGGGGGGGCCAGTACTTGTATTGGCCTCTGGCAACAAAAACGGAGAAACAGGCAAGCAAATGCCAAAAAATGTAAGTATAGTAAAGGGGATAAATTGAAAAGTAAATGAGGATCTGAGGTGTGTTGGTTGGTGGCATCAGCAGTGTAAATGTGCAGGTGTGTGTATAATTTAGTGTAAAGTGTTGTCAAGTACAAATATGAAACAAAAGCCAAGCAAAAGAAAAGGGTTGCAGGCGTTGGCAGAGAGGAAAAAGAGTTGTGCTGGAAGCTGGAACTTAATTAACCTATGGCGCTTCAGATCTGGCTGGACTCTGCAATCAGCGGCACCTTAAAGACAACATGGGTAAACAAAGGAGCCGACGCTGCACAAATACACACAGGCAGACTAGGCAGGGGCTGTCATACATGTGAAAAGATTTTTGAGTAAGGACAGGTTTCTAACTGACATTATAATTAGAATACCACAATAGCAGGGAAAATGACTCATTAATCTGTTCATGTCTCGCACATAATCACTGTCTTTTCTGCACTCATGTTGTGCTATTTGGATGCTTCTAATGATGTGTGTGTTGTGAGCAGGCAGAAGTTGATGTAAGAGCTGCACACACACACACACACACACACACACACACACACATGCACGCACGCACACACACACACACACCGCCTCCTGCACCTTCTCTCCTGCCACAATCTCAAATGAGCTGCAATAACCGCTACCAAAAATTAATATGGATAAAGCAGACAGTAAACACTTGATAAGGCAGACACACAAATAATAAAAATAATAGATGCATGCACGCGCACACACTCTCATACACACACACACACACACACACACACACACACACTAGGGAAGATACAGATCACACAATAAACTCTCATATTCAGGTAACACTAGCGACTATATTGGACTGTGAACACCAGAGAGGTTTCAAAGGTTCCAGGTTTCTGTTCCCTCGACTACATTATTAGATCATGAGCAAAAAAATCAATTACTTTTCTCTTCATTACAAGATAAGCTTCCACATTAAAAATACGAAAGTATCAAATTCAAGTTTTAAAATATCATAAGTAGCCTCCAAACATTTCTGTGATGTGAGTGCTGTCACAACAGTCTCCAATCAACATGTTGGTCAGCACACATTGTTCTCTAGTGAAAATGAGGCTGTCGCTTCACAAGGTGGAACAACACTGAAAAGGCGTGCGGCACGTTTTCATGTGAGGAGGACCACATTGACATGGAGCTGGTGTTTCAAAGCTGGAACATGTAGCATGGCAACCAACTTGTTATCTATTAGGCAGGCAGAAAATCCACGGTGTGAAACAGTGAGAAAAAGATGCACTTGTCAAAATAATCAATCACACTCGGGATCGACACGACCGCATGATTTAGCACGTGCAGTTATTCCTTGCCAATCACACTTGGCTGCTTTGTGAATTTTGTTCATTCTTCAGTGCACAGTCTTGCATCTCTAAACAAATAAGTGAGCACTGCTGCCAGCAGGAATACATATTGTGCCTTTTTTAGAGATCTAAATCATCTTCATGTCATCATGTTAAATACTGGGAATACCCTGATTGTAAAATTCTTGGCACATACCAATTTTTAAAATAACTATTTGTCCGATAGCCAATACTGATGTTTTAATGTTGTTGTTGTTTATCTTTCTGCTGTTATTTACTCCCACTTTTGTTCCAGGGAAACAAAGAAATCTACTCTATTAAAAAACTGAACTGTTTCAAGTATTAAAACGAGTGTTAGGCCCTCGATTACAAATTGAACTATACAAATTTGTGAAACAACTACCTGTCACATGGAAAACATATTTTTAACAAAGTAACAGCTTAAAAAGCATTTTTACTATATATATTATCATAATTTCCTCACTTTTATCTGTTTTATATTGCTGCCAAAACACAAATTTCTCCTTAAAATAATTGTATTTATTCTAGTTTCTCACCAAAATCTACATTGTAGAAGATGACACTGAACGCATCATGAGAATGTGACAGTTTAGCTTTGCCTCATTGTCAGTTTTACGGAATAGAGCTTGAACGCGTCATATTGTTGCTCACTGCAGCCTCTGTGAGCTGTTGGTTGTAGGCGCCGGCAGCATGGAGCTAACGATAAGTAGCACTCTTCCTGCAATATGGATTCGTTGTCCACAATGTAACATTATCAGGGGGGCAATAGGGTGCGTCCTCTGACATGATGAAAGTGAGTTCACAGCGTCCTTTCTTTAAAGATTTCTCTTCGTCCAGAACATGTTTTCTATTGTCACCAGGACAACAGGACTGCTATTAACAATCTTGTCACACAACAGTGAGATCACAGAGCCCATTTGCCGAACAGTTATTGTATTCTTCCTGTACATGCTCATTAGTTTAAGTTTGTTGCCGTACGTTTTGAGCCCTGCTTTTTAGCCTGTGCAAAACTTACATTGGTGAATGTCATCTCATTTGCCGATTAGCTGATGGCAGTAAAGAAGGTGGATATTAAGCCTATGAATTGGTGCATCCCTATTAAATTCAAAATAAACATTAACGGTGCTTGATAGTAATGGTTGCCAGGTTGCCATTGACAAACATCTTGAGAAATTGACAATCAATTCTTGGTCTTTGGTTGCAATCAATGGCAACCACTTCTTAAACATATAAAAAATAGGGACAGCAATCAGCCAAACGCACCCCAAAACAAATAAATTGTTAATATTTGCTGCATTGGTGATATTTTAATATTTCTGTTACAGTCAGACTGGGAGGCAGACAACAGGACTAAACTGCACATGCATGGACTGTTTACTTGTGTGTGCTTAGGCATTGGTTTAAGAGACAGTGGTGAAGCAAATAAGGTTGCACTTGAGATTCAAATTCTGTAAAGTCCCAGATAAAACAAAAAAATAATTTTGTTCAGTCACTGTAATAAAGCTTTTTAACATTCTTATAGGTCACATTTTCATTATTTAGCTGACGTATAGTGAATAGTGTCTTAAATTATTATTATTAATAATGATTATTGTTATTAAATGTTGGATTGGAATGATTTTTGATGTTTTCCAATTGTTAAATTCAATCCACAACTATTTGCCACTAGAGGTTAACTTGTGTTTATCTTTGTCATTACAAGACACATGAGAGAGACAAAAATGTACTTAACACTGATAGTGTTTACCACCATGAAGCTGTGGGTTGATAAACAGGAAAACCCCAAGAAACACCTCGAAAATGACTAATATGATATTTAAATGAAAACTACTTAACATGGAAATCAGCAAGAAAAATACAACATTAACATAAATAAGGGATCACATTAACATCTGCAATTTACATTAAGTCTTAATCAGCACTATGATTGTTTGATCTCTTGACAATACATAATGGACTTTGAGTGCATGTGTGTGCATGCAGCCATGTGTATGTTGTATCACTTTGTTTGCAACAAAAATTAAAAGCATCCTTGGATAGTAAGCCTTGATATGCATATAGCACAGTATGCCCTCTGACGTTTTCTGATTTGCATCTAGATAGCTTTAATTATGAATAAAAGTCAAGTTACCCGATTGGATGGCATAGTGGCGAATCGATTGGGAAGCGTGGATAATGACAAAAGGCACAGCACCACTTCTTATCACAGCTCCAAAACCATATCAATCTCAATATGTGGCACAGCAAATAACCACTCCGTTGCATTGCACGCTGGAACATTTGTAGCAATTTAATGGTCTTGTCAAATGCGGATGATCAGAGATCGTTTTTGAGTCTACAAATAAATTCTCCTATGTAATGCGGCCTCAAGTCATCTTACTCAGGAGGAAAAAGAGAGGTTCACGTCAAACAGTTGGCATCGCACCTCAGAAAGTGCGAGGGTAAAATATGGATTATGCAAAGTCCAGTGGTCTTGTAAATGTTTGTTTTAATGCATCTTTTGCATCCAGCAACACCACAAAATTATTGATACCATAGTATGTCCATCTGCAGACTGCTTTAGCTGAAAGTAGGCAAATGCAAGTATATATTTGCATCTTTTTGTTTCTGTCTACTAAGACAGAATTATCAAAAAACCCTCATTAAAACCAGGCTCTTCAAAACTTCATATTAAGCCATCACTACTATATTGGATTTTAGAGACTTAAACATAGTTGACAGGCTAGAGACAATAAGATGCAAACAAATTACACCTTGTTTTGACAGGCTTGACTAGAATCTCTTCATTAAAAGCATTTTTTTTGATCAACTATTTATTGTGTTATAACTCAAAATGAAACAAGGATCAGACTATTTCCTTTTACTCTACTTTAGTTCATGGTCAAAAGTACTCACATACACAATTAAAGACATCTAATTCATGATAAATGAATATGTTAGAAGGGCTACATATTGTGCATGCATCCATCGACACAGCCAGTTATTAAAATAGCTGGTGAGGGTTCATGAGGTGAGAACAACTGCTTTGAGTCATCCCACGGACTGCTTTATCTTTTCCTGTGTGACCTGAATAAAATACAGCCTTTATTTTCTTAAAGCACCTCCTTAATTATTGAGCCCTAAAACCAAAAATGAGACGATGTGTGTCCTAGCTCATGCTGCCAAGACAGTGTGCCTCATCTAAAGTCTTTTGAAGTTTGCCATAGTTATCTAATGAAATCAGAGGAAGGAAACTAACATGTTGAATGCACATCCAAAACCACAAAGAAAATTCACAAACAGAGTGTCTGCCGAGACAAGTACTGCATGAATAAAAGAAAGAATGTATTTAGCTTTTTACTGCGGGCGGTGAGGCTGAAGTGTGCTAGCCCACACAGCAGCACAGAGCTCCACATCAGAACGGGAGCTGAGAACGTGCACAGAGGTGGGGATGCTGAAAATGGCTAGCACAGTGCACTGGCAAGAGGGTGGAGTGTTTGATATCATCATTATGTACCTCTGTTCTGTTCACATCTATATGACACACTATGCTATTATTATAAAGCAAAGGGTGGTTGTGCTCTGAAGACTACATTCAGCTTCTCTTTGTGCTTCCCAGTCTTACAGTCATGTCTTTTTCACTCACCCCTCTCTAGGACTGACAATCTTCCAGTAACGACACTGTAATGATGCAAACAGCTTGACACAGACGATTCTGAGGCCATGCCTCCTCTCGCAGGCAGAGAGACTCTACAGAGTTTTCTTAACGCAGTATTTATTTTTCTGTCCTGGCTGCAGGCTTTTTGACCTCCCAAAAGCCACATTGGGGATTTTGTGAGCAATTTTTCTCTGTCTCTAACTGGGCCGTAGCATCATCACGAGGGCATGATTGTACTTTGATTGTTTCCAGCCCACTTCATGAGCGTATGGTGTGCCTGCCAGTCCTGGTGGACTGAATCAGGACATAATGGGTTCATTAAAAATCGCCAAGACTGCTGGCATTGGGAGGAATGATTAGTGAGATAAGCAGGGGATATGAGCTTAATGGAACAAGAGGTGGCTCACCAAGATTAAAAGCCTTTTCCACATCACTGCCATTTTCCCTCCAATTCAGCAAATCACTTAATTGAAATTCTTTTAATTTTCTTTTTAATTTTCTTCTCAAACCCCTCCTGGAATTGCAACCTTGAGATGAATGGTCGACTGAAGTATGACTGTGATACGAATTTTATTACTCTTAAGTCATTCAGTGTGTCATCTTAGAGCCCTTTTGTGAGACCATTATTAGTGGACTGTGAAACTGTTTTAACAAATCCAATGTTTTGCCTGAAATATCAGACTTTGATACCCATATCAGCCGCTGCTTACTGTATCCACAAACATAAAAATAATACATAAAACACTCTGCTGCACCAAATTGCCATGTTACTGTTGCTGTTTCTCTCTCCTTGCTCTAAAGCCAACATTAAGGGGAAACAAAATTTAAAAAGCATATTTTCAAAGTCAAATTAAAGAGAAGCATCCCTTGCTGATCCAGAGAGCCATTACTAAATTCAAGGGCACAGACTGAAACATTAGTCCCTACTAGTTGCAGATTCATTATAAACCATAAAATTGCGACATCAAACATGTCATGAACCTGCTAAGAGCCAGATTTCATGGCGGCAGAAACACGGAAATTGGAGGTTGGCTGCTGCCAGTCAAAAATGAGTGTGAGGGCTTTGTTGTGTGATACCCTGTCAAGAGCAGTGCAGTCTCTGTGGTTTGTTGCATGGGCCTTCAGAGAGGCTGCACAGAGGATGAGAGACATAAATAAGTCTGCTCTGTCAGGAGAAACCACAAAGCTGTCAGATGATGCAGCCCTCTCAGGCCTACGCTACAAGGCCCAGCATGCGCCCAGAGAAAAACTACTTGTTTGTAGGACTCAAATTGACGTTACGCTAGCTGGAACCAATTTAGAATCGATTCCAATTGCAAATGGAGATCGATAAATGCCATTTAAGGCAGCGTCCTGCTGCACTGCACGTAAACAAGCATAGCCGCACTAGCATGCACATGCACAGATGCATACGGTACATGCAGGAACAGGCCATGCTTAACCTTGAGAGATGTCTTTGTTAGCTCTATTAAGAAATCATCTCCCTGCTAACACCAGATCAATAGCTGCAACTGAGCTCTCTGTCAGCAGCACATAGACAATAGCATGTCTGAAGTCCCGGTGTTGATGTGACAGGATAAATTTGGTTATGGTCCAACCCCTGGCTGGCTGATGAAGGGAGAGAGGATGAATAGGGTCTTATCGGGTCGTGTTGAGAGAACTCAAATGGCAAAAAAAAGCTCAAAGCCTTCCAGAGATCTCTCTCAGTCCGTCTGTCAGATGAGGATGAAAAGTGCCTAGGCTGAAGCTACCCAGTGCTCATACTTTAATGTCATTCAGTTTGCCTTTACAGCGGCAGACACAAAGTGGGTAATTATTTTGCATTGTAGTTTATTTAAACAAGACTTGTGTAAATTTTTCCTCTGCAGTCTGGAGCCAGTGTTACATAAACAGCGTGCTACGAAAACATCTGAGGGATACTAGACGCGAAGAGGATGTGTCAGAGATGGAGAGAGGAGCTCCTCTAAACACAGTGTTTGGAGAGTGAGGCGAGCTCAAGTGTACTCAGCGTGTTATGAAGGTCATGGCTCAGACAGTCTGTCTATCTTCATTACATCCCGTCTTGTTTTATGATATACAGGACAACATCTCAGACCAAGAGCCTGGCTGGGAGTGTGAGAGCCAGGCTGACAGCATATTTCATAATTGTTATGCATTGAAAAACAGCACAGGCTGCATTCAGCCTCCCTGCCAGAAGCCAAGCTATGCTAAACCGCATACAGTTTTTCATAAGTGTGCATTAAGAAGCCATTAGAGCAGGATGCTCACAAACAACAGCGCAGGTGTTGACAGAGATCTTCACTACAATTCAGTAACAATATTAGACATGGGCATATGGCTGATTACACTTCTCTGCATTGGTATCAGTCACATTATAATGCAGCATTGATAACTACTGTATTAGCATACCAGCTTGACGATGGCTTTTTACCTGCTGATTGTGGGTACTACAGGCACTTCCAATGAATTAATAATTCCAGTGCTCAGTATCAGTATGATTATCAGTATATCCAAGATAACTCATTATCCCATTTGGCTCAGTGGAGTCCATTTATTTCAACCGCCTTTGTTCGTCATGATGAACCTGCTTTATCAAAAGCTTGTTATTCAATGCCCGCAGTACAGCACGATCCTGTCTGCCTAACAAGCCAACAATTTACAGCACAACAATGATCACAGACTATGTAATTTTCTACCTTACTCCTCTGACTGCTGTTTAAAAAGCGTCAAAAAACCCTCTGGATTTTTTTTCAAAAACACTCTGTTAAATAAGTATTATTTATAGTTATGATCGTAATTGAATGTAAAATCACAATGCACAATAGATACAAAGGGTCTTTAGGAATTCTGATGGGACGTATGTAAATGAAACGTATTCAAACATCATTAAAAGCTTCCCCAATGCAATTAATAGAATATATTTTCTTCAAAGGCTGCCATTTTCACAAAGGTTGTGATTTCTCATATTTAAAGGGCCTTTTTTATTCTCTTTAACACAGCTGAGGGGAATTCATCTCATTTACATTTTATTTTTTGTGACATTTCCAAACTTTATGAGACAGTTGCATAAAAAACATGGCTATATTTCATTAACGGCCCCAAGCAACGAGGAAAAAGGCAATCAACTCTCAACTTACAACATGAACTTTCTGGGTTTTACGGGTAAGGACAAATATCTGACAGAAAATTCTGCCATGAAAGTGTTGAAAAATCCCACAGCCAGACAGACATGTGAAATAATCAATAGTTCCCATTGGAGAATGAATGTCTGCAGTGTAACCTCATTCTTTGAGAAAATCTTGTCTGCTCAGTTTGAGGTTTGCCCTCTCCAGATGAGAAGGCTGAATTACTGCGCATCAAAGGCAGAAAATCGTACCAGATTTGCCAGAATACTTTGGCTCTGTATCCTTCAGATTAGATTTGATGTCCATCAAAGCTTTTATGAAAAACTCTATCTGTGGTGTTCACATTACAGAGTGAGAGTGCTTTTTATCCCATAACTGTGAACAAATCTAATCCGATGACTTCATGAAGGGGGGTACATTTTCATTTCAGCACTCAGGAGAGACTGTTAACAGTGATTAAAAAATAGCCACAAATCCCATTGATTTGTTTCAGTTGAAGAAACAAGCTGGAACTGGACATCAGATTTAGAGATTGTCCAAGCTTACAAAAGGAATTGGGAGAAAGTTGAGGGTGTATAAAAAATAGATATATTTTGCTGTTTCTGCAAGCCACCACCACTAATAAGCATACACTTTTCATACACTTCTCTCTTCCCCAGTTCACTCCAGTCCACCTTCTGCTCAGCCGAGAGGAAATCATAAAAGCAGGAGACAAGTACAACTTCATAGGAACACTGCTTTAGCTATGCTGGTTGAGCAGGGACAGACTCTGGTGTACTGTCAAAGTTCAGCACGTAAATAGTAATTCAGTGCTCCAGGCGAGGAGAACACAGGAGGTTACTAGAGACCACTCCACAGGGCGACAGCTTCTTAACGTCCTCTACTGAATAAAAAATAGGAAACACAGGGAATACAGAGAGCTAGGAAAGGCTGGGCACATCAACAGCTCCCTTTAATATGTCTGGGATAAGGAGGAAGAGGCGTTTGTCAGCCTATTAAATGAGAAGGAGGAATTTAGGTAGTTGCAGATCGAAGAATCTTAAGTTGAGCACTGCAGTTTGCCTGTAACAGGAAAGCAGGTGAGCGCAAAATTTATGTAGGCCTGTTCATTGATTTGAAATTGAAATACAGTTTATTACCCCATTAAAATATTTTACGCTGAAATATACATTCAATAATAAATATGCAGCATAGGCATGGCTCACAGTCATTTAAAAAAGCGAGGGGAGCAGCTCCACACTCTTCAATACATTACTGACACAGTAATGCTCAAATTCAGTTAGGTTCACACTGATGAAGGTCCAGAAAGGGAAACCCAGCAATATGGAATCCACCAGTGCAAACAACTGAAATAAACAGCATTACGGAGGAGCAGAGAGGCAATATCAGAGATTGCCCTGAGAGAGCGTAATGGAAAAGGACTTGTTCTGTCACAGCCTCTCATGGTGATAGAATGCCACATGCTCCCTTCTGACAGTGTGATATTGGCTTGGCACAAGCTTGATGAATGTATCAGCCATAAGTCAGACAAACCCCTGCCCTTCCTGGAACAGCACCTTCTAAGATGTTTATGCCACGGTATAGAGACAGACATTGTGTAATAGGAGTGGGACCATTGTCTGAAATGGGTTTATGGAAAGCGGGCGGGCCCAATTCCAATTCCAGCCATTATTTCAAATGGAATGTTATTACTCTTTGAGGTTAGACGCATTGCTGCTTGGAAAATAAGACGGGCATTTGGCTGGGGTGACTTTGCGGCACCCCCCGAGCGAACGGGCCGTGACTTCCTGTTGCTCGGCTGTGGCAGAAGGTGAAGGGAAAGAAAGGAGAAGGAGAATGGTCGGTGAGAGGATGAGAGGATGAGGGGCGACCTTTCCCTGGGCAGGTGATGACCTGTGCCAGACCACCTGGCTTCCTGCCAGGGTCGAGCAATTAATGCTGCCCTCCTTTGATTACCTCGGACAGCCTGGGGATACAGTGGGCCAGCAGATAGTGTCTGGTCCGGGAACGTTGCACAAGGCAGAGAGGAGACAGCTCTGATGAAGGTTCAAGCTTGGGTCGCATTGTTAACACACACAGCCGTTATAAACATCAGAAAAAGTAAGCCGCTTTGCTTATTTATTTTTGCATTTGCATAGTAATGCGGCGTAAACACACTAGGTTGTCTCTAGGCCTTGTCACTCCTGCCTAGAGCCTCACCAACCTGCTCAGTTAATACAACGATTCACAGAGAAGAAAAAGGCTCTAAAAACTTTTCATATCGCAGGTGATACCACGAGGCGGGCTATAAGGATGTGGTTTTCTTTTTTCAATTACATTTATATTGTCAGACTAAGAGAATAGTAAGTAGAGGTGTTATGAACTAAAGCATCTACTTTCTTAGTTCTAGCCCTGCAGCCTTCACACAGCGACAGTGGCAACCGGAGGGGACATTTTATAACAGTATTGTTGTGAAACTCTAAGTGTTAACTGAACTGCTCTAAGTCTATGCACATTGCACATCAGATAGTTAGCATTAACTGTAAAATAAGAAACCAAAGTATATCAGTAATGACTATTTAGATCTATTTGAACACAGGTTTTGTCCTATATACTTCAAAAGCATGAGCAAATCCCTGAAATTCACTTATGGCTTTTGGTTTTGGTGTGTCATCCCAAGATTTTTACTAGCTCCATCTGGCCACCCCTATGACAGATTTCTAGAGGCGCCACTGCACAGTGAGTGCCTCCTGTTTTATCCATCATCCTCCTCTACCATGTAGCTGACCCTCAGTGCCCAGCGTTATCTATGAAGCCCTGTTGAGTTACAACATGTACCACTCCTACTGTGCCAGCCCTGCTAGCTGTGTCCCGCAGAGACAGATGCCCTTGTCAATCAGCACTGTGGAGATCATTCGTCAGTAAAGGTAACAGTCAAACAATGACATAGTTTAAAGGCCTGCTAGACGTAGGGGTGGTGAGGCAGAGGCTGAGAGTGATAGCATTGCTCACATCTGGCCATAATCACACCTGGTAATGACGCACACTGACCCACAGCTCTAAACATCTCTCTTCCTGCAGCTCAATGGAAAGCTCCCTCAGAAAAGGCAAACTGCATGGGGGATTAGCACTTCAGAAGTCAGCATGACTTGAACTGAACCACAGCTTCAACCTTTAACACAACTTTGAAGAGCATTTATACCCATTTATGGTTCACTGAATCAATTGGGCATCACTGGAAATATGAACATTTTCATCTCCTCCTAAACAGCTCTCAGTATACTGCTGCTTTGTATGAAGACACAGTTTAATAGCCCATTATATGGTTATATGAGATATATAACTGGAAAAGCACATGGCTAATAGCACAAGCAAAATGTTTACGTGTCTTTAATTCTGGCCAATTTTTTAAATTCATGCAGAAATTAAAAATCAACTTGATGGGGACATGTGTGACATGACATATGCAAACACTAGAGCCCCTCTAACTGTGGCAACCCTTACTTCTGAATACAACCTTGGGCAAAAAAGTGCCCTGATCAAGTAATTTATGCTTAGAAATAAAACATTGACTTTCAAATGCACCACCGCCTGAAGCCAGGCTTTGAGGCTGATTTGATCCCCCTTTGAGATGGTGAGAGATACGGCCCGTTCCCCCTAATCACATGCCAGAGACTGTGCAATCACACAGCAACAGCTAAAGTAATCACTGCGGTGGTCCCCACCCCTCCTCCCTGAACCGAAACTCAACCCTTCAACATCGGCAGCACCGGGAAGTCCTGCATGTGCGCTCCCCATACAGAAACAGACACACTGCCTGCGGCACCGTGGTGCAATATTCACACTGTAAGCAAGTTTGTTGATGAGGTGGCTGATAATGACCAACTGTGAACTGTGAAAGAGGCTGCCGCTGCATGAGTAGTGACCTCATGCTGAAACAAATACTTGAACAGGAAGGTCAAGCATTTCGTTGCTGCTTAGGTATTGCCTTTCATTATGTTACAGTGCAATGCCACATATGTTGCACAAATGGTGAACACAACCAATCTTAACCTATATTTGTGAGATATTTCATCCTGTAACTTTTAAATTAAAACTTGTGAGAAACTTTATAAAGCTCTAGTGCTACGCAGAGTTTTTGTTTGTGGAAAACTGGTTGGGAAAAACGGAAGCACGGGAATCTGACTGTAAAAAGTTAAGCTTTGGCAAATGAGCATGTTGACTACACAGCATTCTTTTTTATGGTCACAGAGCTGCACGTTAAATGGACTTCTGCTGATTTGGTTATCATGTTGCTTCCTGTGTGAGTTTCCACAGTTAGTGTGGCTGTTCCACCACCCGCCATGCCATTTCCTCTAACTGCAAAGAGCTTATCTTAATACTCTCTGGTAACTGGGATAGCTACCAATAGCTTCCAGGGAAAACAAAAGTGATATCCTCTTTCTGTTTTGGTTGCGCAATGGTTGACGCACTTCCTGTGTGACGTAAATCAAGCTTTCATTTCTGTGGGAGACCGTACCCGGTGGCAGACAGAATCGCAGAGTGAAAGTGAGGCTTAAGGGAAATCAGTTTAAACGCTGATGGTGTCATTATTCTGTCACCATCACATTGTGCAATCAACATTTACTTCATTATGATAAGTTAAAGCAAAACACTATTTCCACTTACATATATGTCACTTAAAAATCACTTGTGACTGCTAAGATACAGACTTGATAGTGGCTTGAGAGATGCCATTAAATGCTACTTAGATCCAACTCTATTCTGGTATAAGACATATATTTAAAGGAGCTGTATACAGCATTAAGACCATATTTATATTTCAGAGTCTGATTCAGAGATTGTCTGCACATGGTTCTAAACATGGAGGTGGCTGAGCCAGTGGCTAGCAGCTAATGGTGCTACAGCATGAACAGGGATGGGTATCGTTAAAATTTTATCGATGCTACTACTTTTATCGATACTCATTGGTTCCTTTTCACTTCTTCTTTTTAGAAAATGAACTAAGTTAAAAAGAATGAATTCAGAGCATGATTATTGAATATTTTAAATTTAACAAAATGTTGTTTCTGGTGCAGCAACTGCAATTTTTACAACAGCAAAGTCACTATATAAATAATATTCTTGACATCACAAGACTGAGTGAAGTTCAGTTTTCATCACTGTAAGTCATTCCTCCTATCCTCTGTCCTCCTGTGTCTCTGCTGATGTGAATCACTGCGTGCAGATAACATTAGTGCTGGTAGAGAGAGGAGGGGCTCTTTGTCTCAGCCAGCAGCTCAGTTTAAAAGAATTTGTCCACTTTGCAGGTAAGTGGCAAACTAAGCTAAACACTTCAACTACATACAAACGGCTGTCGTTTTCGCGTATTTGTAACAATTCGCTATGAGCCGTAACAGTGTGCTGTCCTTGTGTAAAACATGATGTTAAGAGTAAAGTATTGGCTTTTTCTCACGAAGGTTTAATTGCACTTTCTCTGTGTTGTGTGTGGTTGTGTGTGTATGTGGAGGAGGTCAGCCCAGACACAGAGCACAGGTGAGAGGCTGCAGGATGATAATGAATTAAACCAAAATGTTAAAAAGTACTCATAAAAGAACCGATAACATTATAGCCCATCAATACTCCAGTCTTTGATAATTAAGCCCCGGGGCTCAGTTAATACAGGGTTTCGGTACCCACCCCTATTCATGAACAGGGCTAACGATGACCACAGCGCTGACAGAGCTAATGGTGTTAACCTGGGGGAACCAAATGGTAGGGGCTATGCTTCCACAATCATGCTGTGGGTTGGGATGGCATTATTAGTGGTAACCGCCATATAAGGGCATTGCAGAGCGGTGGTGATTAGCTAGCCTGTGGGGTATACACACGGGTGTCACATGCACTAACATCTATCACAACAACTAACAGAGAAACTCGCAGTAAGTGAGTGTGACTTTGTTCTCTGCTCTGGGTGCCATTACTGTCCTATATCTTTACATAGCAAATAGTTGTCTGCTGCCATATTAATAAAGAACTTTACATACTCACTTCACAAACAACTATGTATGTTCTTCTTGTGCTGTACCCGTCAAAAAGAAGTTCATTACACTGGCAATGCTAACCAAGGTTATTTGTGTGTCCCAGACTTTATGGCTTATTATCAGCACAAGTGAGTGAGAGGACAGTGGAGTGGTCATAATGTTTTTCATCCACTATCTGTTTCTGCAGGCCATAGATAGATGACATAATTAACGGCTGTGATGAGCGTTCTCCTGACAAAACAGCAGAGGGTTTTTTTTTGTGTGTGTGTCATCTGAACTTGCGGCAGTCTTGAAAGGAGCTTACTAGGTCATGTGCTGCACTTAAAGAGCACACACTAAATGGCATACACAACACCTCCACAGTAAAGGTCTCCATGCTTCAGAGTGGGATACTGCGGTGTAAAATTGTGTTCAAATGGGAGTGAATGAGCTAGTCGGAGTTTGATGAGTCTCCTGTCCTCTTCTGAACCAATAGCTCGACCCACTCTTGCTTTATCACGGTGTGCCAGCCTACCGCTATCTCTGCTACACTAAATCAATTAGCATGTCATTAAGATAGCTTGTTCCAGCACAGTAAGCATGGAGGTGGGACTACAGTATCTGCACGAACGGAGAGTGCTGAACTCAGAGGGCATCATATCTCAGTGTCCATGTGTTAAGAGTGCAGTGGGCTGTATTTATTGGTGGGCTCGGTGCGTGTGTACAAGAGCACCTGGATGTGGAGAAGATAGCAGTCCCTAACAATAAAACACTGAAGGCTTTCTCACCATGGAAAAAGGCCGTTTTACAAAGTCGCAAACAAGTGCCAGCAAACTGTATTACCCATAAAGATAAATTATGCATATCTGATATTTCTTATGGTTTTTGTTACTTGTTAGTTGGCTCTGTAATCCTCAATAACAGCCATAGCAATTACATTCAAAGCTTTATTTAAGTACTGTGCTATCATAAACAGCCTTTAAATTATTTACTTATTTCTGTGTGAGAGAGATTTAATCAATCCTGTGAGTGGAGTTTTATTTATTCCTTTATTCCTTTTATTCCAAGTAGGGACCGAGCATTAACAGAACATTCAATATTCATCTGCCTCAGAACAGAAGACTCAAAGTCACCTTACATCTGAGAATAAGGTGATCATTCTGCAATTACCAGGAGTAAAGCAACACCTTGGTCTTTGGACAAGATAGAGAGATGATAGGCTTAATCCCTATTTGTGCAGAGAGGATTTCTCTCTGAAGGCAAGAGCTCAATCAAACCGTTCAGATAAACATTAAAAATACTGTAGCATTTTCCTGCTTGTGATAAACTTCTCTTTATCTTTGACAGCAGGAGCGTTTAATCGAAACTGCTGCAGATAAAGAGCTAAAAGTTAAACATTTAAGAAATAACTTTCACTAGTGTCAATACAGAAATTGGATTTGTATCTTAAATCTATTTAAACACTGAAACTAGTAGTATTTAACTACACCAACCTGGGGTCAGGGGAATCAAAGAGCACACATCATATTATCCAGAGTGAGCCAGATAATAAAATCCTCAGATCATAAAAGCCATAAAATCCCCATTCTACTGCCTTGGGCCAAATGGCTGCCACTAATGTATTAGACTACATGGCATGCATTAGCACTGGTGCCAGAAAAGTAATTCTCTGACAGAGAAAACTAATAAGGCATTCACACACTCTCTCTAAAGCATTTCTATAGCCAAAACTGCAGGTGTTTGACAGAGAGGCTGGAGAGAGAATACAGTTATCTCAGGTCAAACTGTGCGTCTCCATCCAGACAGTACAGTATGTGGATGCAGAGACGAGTGTTTAGTCATGCTCCCGGCTCCCGATCTGGCCGTATCTCCCTGATGCTCTCAGTCACAGCAAACGATTCAAAGGGGCTAGACACTGACTTCAAAAGACCAGTGCTGCCTTTGAACACCATGCCAGTTGCACAAACCATCAGCGGCACATCAGCGTCCTCAAGGCATGCACGGAGCAAATTTGTGCCTCTCTCGGCTGCAGATGCGACACTTGGCAAAGTCTTTTCACTGGATACCAAACAATAAAAACACCATGAAGAGGCAATGCAGCAACAGGGAGCTAACACACACCGCCCCACTTAGTGTTAGCCTCTGTTACGGTAGCTTTTGGACTCTCAAAGTGTTTTCCAACAGAGGGCTTCTTTCATCAGTCTAAGCTGAATTTACCAGGGCTTTCAGTCCACACTCTAAATGTGTATTTATCACTGTACTGTAGGGCAACATTTAAGCACATTGTCCTTTTACTATAGAAAAAGCAATGATGTTTTTGTGAGCTTTTTTATTACTGTTTTTAAAATGGATTAAAAAAACAGTCACGTGTCCAATTTATCTCTAAACTGTAAGTCCCTCTTGGGACATTTACTGTAGTTAATCATTTGACAACTAGATCATTCCTTTAAAGGTCTTGTGTGTAGAATTCAGTGGCATCTAGTGGTGAAGTTGCAGATTACAATCACCTGAAACCTCTTCTGAAAAGCTAAGTCTTCCTATCTGGAGTCAGTGTTTGGTTTGTCTGTTCTGGGTTACTGTAGAAACAACATGGCAGACTCCATAAAGGAGGACGTACTCCATAATATGTAGATATAAACAGCTCATTTTATGCTCACAAAACAGCTCACAATCCTTAGTTTCAGGTGATTATAAACTGATGAAGTTATGAATATTCTATTCTATTCTTGCCATTGTGTCCCCCTTCATCCTACACATTAGGCTTGCAGTCACTTTTAGTCAAAAATGAAAAATAAATAAATGAATAAAAATAAATAAATAGATAAATAAAGCAAAAATGTCATCCTTTCTTGCTTCTCAAATGTAAATATTTACTGGATTTAACTGTTTTCTATGATCTCAGACCAAATATCTTTTAGTTTTAAACTGTTGGTCTGATAAAACAAGAAATTTGAATAAGCCAACTTTAGCTTTGGGAAATGTTTTCTGATATCGTATTGGTCAAACGGTTAAAAAATAATTGACTGATGAGTCAATAATGAAAATTAACCTTAGTTGCAGGCAGCTTGATGGGTTCCACAGTTCTGCTACAAAAATACACCAGAAAACACTGCTTCCTGTGGATCCTTTTACAGGCTACATTTCTTGGCCTCAAAATCAGGTTTTAGGCCCTCTCAGTGCCAATGTGGTTTAAGCACTGGTGCCAGATCTTGTAAAAACAAGAAAGGTTTGTCCTTCAGAGCCGAATAAAAAGCCTCAGCCTGAATAGTAAGTGTTACAGTTTGCAGCCATTGATTCAGGGAGGTTTTTTTTATCTGTAGTCCAGAGACTCAATATACATTTTCAGTCACATTACAACAGAAAATGCAGTAAATGTGCTCCTCAAACATTCTGTGGTAACTCATCATTGATGCCCAGCAGCATATGTCCTAGACCCAGCTGACTGGAGCATTCAAGACTGTGTGAGGGCCTCAGACTAGAAACATGAGTGGGCTGTTCATATTCAACTTTCCAGTCTGCTATATCTACTGTAGTGCCCAACTTCCACGTAGCCACTGAAACCTCATGAGAGATGTTGTTGAAAAGAAAATAATCACTTTTATTTTGGTTATAATAAGGAGGTCCTGGAAATGTACTGTCCTTTACAGCAGTAGATACCACTTTAACATGCATTATCATGTTTCAGCCTCTTAGAAAGACTGATGAAAGAAACCTTGCATTGAAAACACACTGTCTGGACAAGGCTAATGGAACAGAGGCTAGCTAAAAAAAAGGAGGGACTTCGACTCTGTATTCTCTTTGTGCTCCCTGAGGCAATTCATCATCATTCTAAGCACCATGTATAGACAGTGATAAACAAGCAGGGAGCACATACGAATGTGGTTCAGTGTCTGGTAACCATGCCTGCTTGATAAAGCTGGTCACAATACTCAAAAATGTAATACTCATTTTCTAAAGGTGAACTGCACAATATAGCCATGATAACAGCAACCATCCATCGTATTCAGCTGAATGACAATGAATGCCTCATGTTAGAGCCCCATCTGCCAAAACCCAGACAGCATCCTAAACTGATATCCATTTACACAGAAAAACACAATCATACAAGACATGCGCCATACTGTATTTATTCCTAATAGTCACTTGACATTTGTCACAAATCACTGTTAAGTCTCGGGCTCTGATTTGAGATGGAATTTATTATCAGGTGTCTTAAATGACAAATGCTGCTAAGGTAAACAGATCATTCACAGAACAGGAAAAGGGATGTAAACACCTGTTTTGGGAGCGTCACAGGCACAGTGGAGTGCTTAATACCAAAACCCAAACCAGAGTGATGTTGAAAGGTGAAATCTCCACACATCAATTTTGTCCTGAGCAGCGCAGCGCAGCAGAGCTTATTACAGACTCCCAATCTGTCTCAAGTGTTCAGACTGTGTCAGTAATGCTGGGCTGCTGGGCCCTCGAAAAGCTTCATTAAAAAGCTTGGCCATCCAGAGCACATCCGTGGCAGCCAAATAAAGTGTCAGACCACATTTTTCATCTGCAGATTAAACCTATGTAAGGCTGAATTAAACCAAATTAGATCTGAAAATGAGAAATAAACCAAAGCCAGATGAGTGGAGGGGTGTGTGTGCGCTGGGAGCAGGAGGAAACTGCTCCAATACCATATGGAGAACTGGTTGTGTTGGGTTGTCACTGCCTCTCTGTCTGCAACCCCCTTATGCATTTTTGAAGAAATTAGAGCTTTCTGGTCTGTTGTTTACACATACCCACATATTCTGTTCCATTTATTCGTGTGGTGGATACACGGATGCTGACCTCCCTTATTCTTTCATCTACTGTGATCTGAAGGATCATTCCTGCACTCGAGTCTCTCTAGATTAAAGGATCCGCTCCCCCTGACCACGGAAAGGCTGTTTATTCTTCCACAATGGAAGTCTAGGTGCTTTTAAGAGTGAATTTCACGCTGGCATTGCGGCCCTTTGTGTGCTGGTGAGTGCATCAGGGCTACAGTGTGCTGGCCTGAGAGATAAACTCACTGCTAATCAATCACGCGGTGTCCTCTTTTTTTTCTCCTCTCCGTTCTTGCACACACACACACACACACACACACACACACACACACAAACACAATGTATGGACACAAATTCCTCTGCAATTTGGTGTAACAGTGTCCTGAGACTTCAGACCCACTTAAGTGCACATTTCAATCACTGGAAAGTTACAGTCCAATTGCTTTGTGTGTCCGTGTGTGACTATTTAACCTGACAAATTCACATGTATCTCAACTGGATAACCAGTGGTGGAAGAAGTACTCTATTACTTAAGAAGAAAATCGCAATACCACAGTGTATAAATACTCTGTTACAAGTACAAGTCCTGCAATCAAAATTTTACTTAAGTAAATGTTCAAAACTATGAAGTATTTAGAATGGCTCATTTCATTTCAATAACGTATTATTGGATTATAATTATTAACGTGTATGTCACTTTAATGTTGCAGCTGGTAAGGGTTGAGCTTACTTTAGTTATTTAATATACTGCTGTGTAGTTTGTGATTTCAGTAGTCTTCCCTTGACCCAAAATAAATCATAATTTATTTGCTGATTATATCCTGTATTAATCTGAATCTTCAAAGTCACTAGTAACTTAAACCTCAAAATTGTCCTTAAGCACAATACTAGTCACTTTTCATCACTGTGAATAACGTGCACACACACATAAAGAGCTGGACATACCCAGACAATGCTTTCAAGTGAAAGTGTGTGTGTGTGTGTGTGTGTCCGTGGAGGGGGTTGCAGCGAGGGGGCTGTGGCCTGTACTCTGCCACCCCAGTGTGTCAGATCCTCAGCCAGCCCATTGTACTGAAATTCAGCCACAATAGCACAGTATCTTCCCTAAAGCAGAGCCCTTATCATGGCCCTGAAATGACTCGTCTCTGTGGACGCCCACAACACAAGCTCCATGGGGGCGAGTGCGCAGAGCTGGAGGTGAGCGAGCGGTGCAATCTAGTCCTATTGTTCCGTGCATGATAAACTGGGCTTCAAACCTCTCATTCTCGCTCTATCTTTGGAATAGCTGGTTGCAATCTGTGATATGAGCTACTGTAGCAATGCTGAACTTTTGTGAACCATCAGATGTTATAGCATACAACATAATCTCTTTGTCAGTCTTTGAAGAGAGATAGAGAAAATTAATAAAACAACAATGTGTTTTAACAACCTGCATGATATGTCAGGTACATTTAGGGACTTTAATTACCTATGTCAAGGAGGTTTTGTTTTCTGTTTGATGTTTATCTGTTTGTCTGCACATTTATAGAAAAACTATGGGCCAGATTTTCATGAAACATGGTGGAGGGGTGTAGCATGGGCCAAGGACTAACCCATTGAACTTTTTTCGAGCAGGTCCAAATCCTGGGGTGGGTACACAAACTATTTTTCACTTTTGTTAACACTGTAAGACAGGGCATTTGGCCTTGGCAAACAAACACCATAAACCCAGTAGACAGTAGTAAAACAGCCAATTGTAGAAATACAATGACTCCACAATACAATCAACATTCATGGGTACCAGTAATCCTCTGTGGTAGCCCCCACACGCAGTTGCTCAAACTTCATACAGAAAGCGGTCTTCATGGGGCATCTGGGGACAGTGGTTTCATGGGAGAACCGCTACAATTGTAACACCACCATAATTGTAACAACACTTTTTTTCAAATAAAAGTGTAGCTATAGAAATGTAAATACACACATGTTATACAACTAATTATACTCTTGCTTACATCACAATGTTAACTGTCTGCAATAAACTCCACCAGGGATATTAAAGGAATACTTCACTGATAAATGACTATTCATAAATCAGTTATTCATGCTGTGTTACCTTGGATTCATGAAGAAAATATTTTTTATTCACATGCCTTCGGTGAACGAAGAATCCAAAAACTGGGACTACTGTTGACTAATGGAAGTAAACAGGGACCATGTTCAAAAACAGCACAACTAATTCAAAACATCTGTTAATAAACTGTCACACAACTTGTGCAGTATAATCCAAGTCTCATTTATCCAGCTGCATGCTCAGTGCTTCCAAAACACATTGCATTGCCTTGCCTTCAGCCCCTCTGGGCAGTACCACAAATAAAACTTATCTATGCTTTTACTTTCAGTCCTGTCCATAAAGAACTGAGGCAAGGCAATGCAACATGTTTTGAAAGTACTGAGCATGCAACTGGATAAATAAGACCTGGATCATACTGCACGAGTTGTGTCAAAGTTTCCTAATGGATGTTTTGATATAGTTTTGCTGTTGTTTAACATGATCCCTGTTTACTTCAACATTTTCCTCTTGAATTCAAAGTAACATGGCATGAATAAATAAATGATCATGCTGCAGGTGAAGTATGTCTTAAAAAAATGTTCACACTTTACGAGAACAAGTAATAATATTGAGCGCAATTTATAAGTACCTTATGAATGCACAGCTGAGATGATGACCATATTCTGACATCATTCTAATTAGAGCTGGGCTATATATCAATATTATATTGATGCTGTGATATGGAAACAGATATCTTAGATTTTAGACAGTGTAATATCAAGCTGCATTATAATAAAATGATGTCATTTTCTATAAGTATTTAACAAAATACTGTGTCATCATTTTGTGATAACACCTATAGTCAACCCTACAATATCATCTCAATATCTTTATCAAGGTATTTGGTAAAAAATATTGTGATGTTGACTTTCTCACATCGCCCAGCCCTTATTCTAATAGCTTTGGAAATATATCCATACACTGGCCTATGTTATGGTTGCTCTTGCAGATGAATATCATAGAGGACTGGACTACCTCGGTGGAGGTCAGCACTCTAAGGGTTCCCTTCAAGTATCCCATGTCTTAATTGACTGTAAGCTCCATGTAAGACATGCTGTCAGCTCATAATTTTCTTATGAGTTGACACGAAGCCTGAGACAGTATCATGTCAGTTATCAGTCAGGTTGACAGTGGGTGTGTCAGTGGAGTCAATGCTGCAGTGATAAATTGCTTTTCTAAACATAGCAGGCAAAGCAGACGGCATTCACCTCAACATTTAATGTGCAACAAAACACTAACGCATCTAACAGAAAAGACATCATGCTGCTCCTTCAGGCACTATAAAATTCCATTAGACATTTATTTAAATTCTACTTCATTTTTTTATTACGTTGAGGTAAAAACTAAACTGACATAATCACTTTTAAAAAAAGGATGTTTTTTTTAAAATCATATATCATGTATTTAAAAATCTGTTTGGGGATGCACCAAGAGTAACTCAACACCAAGCGACGGTGAATGAATTGAAAATTGGAGGGGAAGACCTCCTGCTTCAGTGCATGTTGTTCTGCAGTTTGATTGGAAGACTTTCCAATGTAATACTGCTGTGCTTCTGGGTAAAATGTATCACTTTATTCTCTCTGATCTCGTTAAAAGCTTACTCACTCTTGGTCTAGTTAGAGTTGAAGATCCACTGCTTGTGCATGCGGAGCTTTGCCAAACAGTGCTCAGGGAAGCCTCCGTAGACGTCTACCCCTCTCCATGAATTGTAATATTTTCCACTTGATCTACCCACACCAGAGATAGCTATCAGTCCATGCATCACAAAATTGTCTCTCATGTGCGGCAGTGCAACCCTCTGCACGGCAAACAGCAAACCTGGATGTGGAACAACACCACCACAAAAGTCAGCTTTGCACATTAGCTCGTTATTTAGAGTCAGCAATAAGCTATATAAAACCTTCTTCACGCCAGAGTGTTGATGGATTCCCCAAGTACATGTTACAGCAATCATCGGGCGGTGAACAAGTGCCGCAAACACGGCACATCAACTGCAAAGTAATCCAGCAGCTCGGTATCATTTGGCTGCCTGTTCACAACATCCATAACACCAGCTGAGGGATGTTGTAGCACATCAAGCTGTGAGCTTTATAAAACACCTCAATCCACAGTGACAGATATAAACAGTGCCACAGTAAACAGAGATGACCCCCGAAGGTTACCATCACTCACTGACTCTCAAACTGATGTATGTTGTGTACAAACAGCCTCCTGACAACTGGATGAAATTCCATCATCATGAACTGTTAATGAAAATATATCAAGGTGAGAAATACTCTTTTTTAATGGATGTCACATAAAACAATGCTGCTGTAAAAGCCTTGTGGAATGAACTCAAAATAGCTCGACATTCGTCCTAGCTTTAATTTGGTTATTACAACACTTTCACATGGAGTTTGACCTGGTTAATTAGTGCTGTCGCATTACAAAACAGTCACATATAAAGGTTTTAACACACTAGGTGAAGCGGAGTAATGTTTGATAATAAGTTCTAGTCTGACACTGAGGCCACATAGATTCAAAAATAAAGTAGCAGCTTTAGCGCACACCGTGTTTGTTTTTCTCACTGTCTAGATAATAAGACAGCAATGGCAGCTTCTCTGTGGCAAAGATCCTTGCAGCAGCATGCAGCTCAATCCCCAGCAAAAGCAGCTTTGAAATTAAAATGTCCTTATCCATTTCCTTCCCCCACTGGGGAGATGGATATATTATGTCTCTTTGTGACGGTCATTTCAAATGATGACTACTTTGCCACTTACCTAATAACTAAAATTGAAGATGATCGTCTGTCTTTCAGAGTATACCATTCCTTGTGCTTTCTGCTCAAGATGACGATGTTTATGCAAGTTTTCTACCAAATAAATTGCAGTGGTACAATGGATTGGATCATGAATTACTATTTGAGCCTTCAGTCTCTGGAAGGCGTCACTGTAACTCATCTAATACAAAAACCAATTTCAGATTATTTCATCTGATGTGTTTATGTTCTTCTGAGTTTAATAGCTCTCCCCAGCATAGACCAATTAACCAGTCAACAGACCATTTAAGGCCTGATTAGTCTCAGACTGGCTTTTAATTTGATATGCATTCAGACCACAGACTAAATAGCTGATCAAGCGGGGCAGGTGGATAAGACGTCTGTCTGATACGGAGATGCATGATAATTAGTGTTCTGTGTTTCTGCTGTGGTCCAATCATCTCCACTCATAGCAAATCAGAAATAGCCTAAAATAGACAGTGCCTGCACACATGCATGGGTGGCTTGAGATTGACAGCTATTTGTTTTGAACATGCATTACCCTGCCATGAACTACCTTATCAGGATTCTCTTCGATCCAGCTCTTTACTGTGTTCAGAGCGATGTCAGCTGCAGGCTCATTTGGAAAGCCTAGAAGAGAGAAAAAAAACAGTGTCAGTACCAGTTGTATCCAACATGCAGATGCAAGGGGGAGACAAAAACAGACAGTCCAACAGACAGACTAACCGATATCTCCACAGGTAACAGCATTTCTCCTAAATCAATGGAAAGCAGCACAAGCTGCTTGTCTCTGGCAGATGAGACCAGCTGTCTGATAAACTGCTGTAGACGTGTGTTGCCAGATGCACAGTGACGGGAAAACACATACACATGCAGACATATTCTGGGGGCACAGAGTGTAGATAAAACTACATATTTACATCACACCCTCCCTTACCTCAGGTGGTATTGAGTGTTTTGTCTTTATGGGGGAAATTATGCATAGATGTGCGATCATTACACACACTAGCCTATTTTATCAGTTTGCCAACATGTAGTAAAAATGGTGTGGCTGAGATGCAATGTGACTAACGACCATATTAATCACAACAGTTGTGCCTGCTAAGGAGCCCGAACACTACGTTAACACAAGGTATCGATCTAAACACACAGATTGCAATTTGATTAATTTTTAATAAGGCCAGCTGAGGGAGGACTCTGCAGGATGCTGATCTCAAGATCATTTGCTGCCACTATAGAGAACTTCCCAAGACCCAACACTTAGAGTGAGCTATTGACTATAAAAGCCCTTGGGCAGCCTTGCTACAGCTGGAGAGTATATAACCCATTAGTAAAAGCGCTGACAATCTTCTACTCTGTCACAGAGTAGTGTTTCAGTTGTCTTCATTTCAAAGTAATTATAGCTGAGTTTGGTCATCTGTGCCTTTCACAAAACTTGACAAAAGCATTTTGCTCTAAAGCCTCTGTACAAATCTGTGGAGCTAGTTTGAAGCTGCCTTGCAGTTACATTCATAATACTGCTATGCAAGTTAAGCCCAGAAGCCAACAAACAAACCCTTTTTTTTTCTTCTTTTTTTTCCCCCAGTCCTAAATGATCTCGCACATGATTTCAAACTTCTTCCATATTATAACCCCTGACCTCCATAAGGGACTACAGGTTGCAGCAGGCATTGTCTTCTTCTAACGACAGAGGTCAAGACCTCAATTTCTACCCACATCAATGGATACAAGGGCCACGCCACAGCTGTAGCCTGTTGGTTATTGCATGGGTCACATTCTCAAATATTTTTCTTTTTCCGGGTCATTGCCACGACTGTAACATTCTATGACCTATGAAACAGGCTTACAAGCACTGCAACGACCCCTTCCCCTTTAAGTTGGATGTAAAGAAAAAAATGAAAAGCCTTGAAGATTTAGCCTTACGTTTCCTGAATTCTTTCATCTCTCACTCGGACCACCTGCTGTCAAAGCCTCTCAATAACTTCCCTGTAAATGCTTTAAATCAACTGCCTTGACAGTCAAGATATACTGTATGAAGCTTTATCCCCACCACTCTCACCTTTCTGACTACCGCTGATGTCTCTCTCTGTCTGTTTTTCTTCTCCTCCCCCTTCTCAGCCTGACAGGAGTGGCTGAGTTACACTGAGCAGAGGAGAGGGGCTGAAGTGCTGCCGAGCCCTAGCTGAGCTCCTGTTCAAGCCCTGGGTGGAGCGAGATGTGAGCTGCATACCAGCCAGCAGTGACAGCCAGTCTGCTCCTATGGCTCTGTTAGGCAGTGTCTGCAGACAGTGCATGGCCCGTTCACGGCTCCTGCCCTTCAAAAGCTGCCCCCAGAGCTGTGTGCTCAGAACCTAATCCAGCATGCCAAATCAGTTTGCAGGTCACCTGACTCCTCTTGTCTCCCCAGACACACTTAACCTTTTCAGTGATATCACTTTGTCTGGTGATGTTTCCTTTTTAAAATCCGTTTCCACACATATGCAGGTGTACCGACACCCCAACTCGCACGTCAAGTAACGTAGGCAAACAGATGTGCGGAAGACAAGAAAGCTGAGAAAAATAGATCCATGGAGATAGGACCAGCTGTTTAGAAAGAGCAGGCACAATGGGAGAGGTGTCAAGGAAGTAAGCATATAAACAAATGAAACAAGGAGCTAATTATAATAAAAAGTCAGGACCTGTCTTTGTGCTCTTACTATGAAAACTTTATGAAAGCTAAAAACAAACAATTTTACATGCAATTTGGAGGTGCAAACATGTTTACAATTTAGGGAAAAGTACTTAAATGCATAGGGAAGTGGAAAGGTTTGATGCTGCCTACTGGGATTGCTTAATATATCAAACTTGCAGTGATAAAGGTAGGCGCTGTCACGACTGCCAAATGATCCTCAGATTATTGGAAAGCACATCCTCTCCTCATTTATAACGGTTGCATACACACAAAGCAGGGCTTGAACTGTGTGTACACCACTTTCTAATCATGAATTTGGATGTATTAAACAAAAGCTGATGAAGAAATGTGCATAAATTAACTAAAAAATATGACCCATTCACTGGCATATTTTGGAGACAGGAAAATTGGTGGCGGTGAAGAGAAGGTGGTGAATTGAACCCAGACTGTAGAAATTAAATATGAGAGCAATCATTATGTGTGTAATGATGCTGCTCACACATTTTAATAGACTTCATGTCACACGTTACTTATAGATTCAAACCAGCAGTGTTTTTTGTGCTTGTGCTAGTGAGTCATAACTATTCCATATGCACCTTTCAGTTGTAAAAGATAGAAGCCAACTCAAATCTTAAATCAAATTCCACTCAATATTTCATCAGTGCTGTCTTGCCATCACATTCCCCACCCCTGGAGTGCAGAAGACTGTATGCTACTGATATTTCTGGTCAGCTGTTGAGCACACTGCAGCTGTTGAAATACTAGCATAATGCTGGACTGTGGCAGGTGGCAGGATACCCAATATTAAGCATGAGTATTTTCACCTCCACCGTGCAGCTGATGAAAGTATCATCTGCCGTGGTAGCAATCCAAGACAACATCATAAAGCATTAAATAACTGCAAAACAAAGCAGCAGTAGTTTTCAGTATGATGCCACACGTGATTTTAGATTGCATGTGGTTTTTGTGTGTGAAATCATTGCAGTGAACACAATTGTGCTGTCAGGCGCAAAGAGTGCACTGAAGACACAGCAGCAACTGCTACACACACTCCGCTTCTCCAGTCACCTCACCCACGTCTTCATCACCTGCACATATGGAATGTGTAAATTAGCAAAAACGGTGGGGGTGCTTTTTTTCCTTTTTTTTTTGCATCCCCCTTTACATCTGACCATTTTATTTTTTTGTATGTTGAATTCACTGCATTAACCACAGGAGCAACATGTTGCCACTCGCTGCATTTTCTTTAGTTTGCGACCCCACTGCTGTGACCATCAAACATTATGTGCTTTCTCACCCCTATCTCACCAACGAGCACCCTGATTTCTGAGTCTGAAAAATTCCTTTTTGTGGTCTTCCTCTCAGTTGTTGCAATGATTCACCGTACGGCAAAGCCACTGGCTTTGATCAGCCAGCTCATTTCATTTCATTTGTAGGTACACAAACATTCAGTATGGATTCTCTGCAGTGTTTTACAAATGAAGCCCCAGATCTTAAAAAATGGATGCCAGAAATGTTAGAAATGGTATCATACAAACAGGTTAGCTGGAGCCTCTGATGAAGGTGAGAACTTTGAGAGGTCATGGAACCACTTTTTTGCTCATAGCGTTGCTGGGACACTGGTAATCAGATTGTATAACTACTGTGTAATAGCTAAATGTTTGTTTTAGTTCTTCTAAATGTGCGCATTTACCACAGGCCTTTAGATCTTATATAACTAAAGATAATATTACCTTTTATATTTAAATAAATAAAAACTTTAATCACATGAAAAAAGAAAGCTGAAAAGCTCTTAATCATAATATTAGGACATTCTGGTCAACAGCAGTGGGTGGACGGCATTGAGTCCATTTAATCTATTCAGTGTGGAGTTTGTACAAATGCTCTATTGATTTGAGAGCCATACCTATTAATCATAGCAGAGCTGAACAGAGAGGAGAGATGAAAAGAGGCGAGCTATAGAACCAGTGAGAAAGATAACAGGGAAGTAGAAAGACAGATGTATACAAATGTTGGAAAAGAAATGGCATAAGGAGAGTTAGATGGAAAGCTCGAAAACAGGGTCAGTGCAGCTCGGGGCAGGATGCCAGAAGAACTCTGCTCAACAGGAACATCAACTGCCCAAGGTCAACAGCAGCAGTTTGAGTGCATCGGCTGCTCTCTCTCATCATTTGTCTCCTTCACAGCATCCACTACCTTTACCTCTTTGCCTCTCTGTCCTGCCGTCAGCATGGCCAAGTATGTTTATATGCTTAAAAACAGCTACAATAAAATACCCTCAATCTCCACTTCTGCCACCTCTCTTGGCCGCAGGAGTCACAGCCCTGTTGGAAGTGCAAAATCCACTTACAGGAGTTCAAAAAATGATGCTCAGAAAAGGATTGAGTGGGCTGACTCTTTCATATGCTCAAGTACACACAAAATGAAAAAGTTCTGTGTTTTACTTCTACATCCTCTCCCCTCAACACTTCCTTCTTATTCTCTTTTGCTCCATTTGCTGTGTGGAAGGTTCAGTGAAAGCTAATCTGTCAGGAGGTGGAGAGCTGGCGTCAGGCGCAGTGATGGTGGGCCCTCCAGGGTCCCTGCTCTGCTTGGCTCGGCTCTCTCCTATGCTGGGAATATGGCCGGCTCAGGGAGATTTGTCTTAGTGAGGCGCACTGATGGGATATGTGCAGCGCAGCACCGCTGATGAGGACTCAGGTGGTGCAGTGTTATTTCTGCTGAAGGCTCCTCTACTTCATCACCAAGCAGAGCGCAGCATCCAGACAGAAAGGAGGGGAGAGAGACGGGAGACTATGGCACGTGCCATGTGGACAAAGGGTTACTGTGGCACAATGTGCTTACATAACATCT
The DNA here is from genome assembly GCF_011397635.1 of Epinephelus fuscoguttatus. NCBI lineage: Eukaryota > Metazoa > Chordata > Actinopteri > Perciformes > Serranidae > Epinephelus > Epinephelus fuscoguttatus. The sequence goes on from NC_064767.1 coordinate 26,693,690, forward strand.
GCATAGTACATCCAGTGATGTTGATGGCAGCAGTAGTTATGGGTTCAGTGACCACAACAAATATGGACTAGTGACGAGGGAGAAATAAGATAAACACTGAGTCTGACCTGAGAAGACTGCGAGGCAGGTCTTTTCAGTTAGTGTTCCTCATTCATCCGAGGCCACAATTAAAAAGCACAATCATAATATATGAAAAAGACGACTTGGTTTCATTTCCTTTTAAATGAAAGGTACATTTTCATCTGTGTCTCCACGTTAGCCCAGTGAGTTAAGCCAAAGGGAAGACTCATCTTAAAACAGAATTCCCATATTTTATTCCTATGATCTTGGGCATGTAGGACCTTTGTTAATATGGAAAAAAAAGAGAGCCGGCTCTAATCTCTGATGCAACCAAGAGACAGAGTCTCTGGCCCCTCTCTTAGGCATATGTAAAACACCTTCATGAAGATTTTTGCAGGACCCAGGGAGACTTTTAAGGAATATGGTTTTATTTATTTTACACAAAACTAGAAACCAAAGGAAAGCCACTGCTTTGGATGTTACAGCTAAAAAAATACAAGCAGTTACTTAATTCATAATGAAACAGCTTACATCACAGACAACTCTGTCTTGACTGTGAGAGTTGGAAAGTTCATGTTCAAAAATATCCACTGAACTGGAACGTAGGAAAATAATATAAATGTGCACTCTGCCTTAGGGTGAATTTCTGCTTTAAGAACAGGCAAACCCATTGCTCTCTCTCTCTTTTGCCAGCATGGCAACTCTTTCGTATCCTAAATTTAGTTAGAGAGTTAACTTCACAACAAACTTGTGTAGCTCAGGTGTTTTGCTCTAGTGAGAAGGAGTGAGGAGTAACTGCATCACCTGATAAAGCGAGTAGAGGTAAGTCAACAAGTTGAATGTATGTCTGCGCAATGATACATTCCCATTCTTTGTTTGCAAATAAATGGGTAGGCTGTGAGAACATAGTGCATACCACACCAGTTTTGTTTTCCCTGAGTGAGCTTATATTGTGAAGACAATATCACCTCAACCTGCTGTTGTTTCAGGGCTTTATAATTTCTAGTGTTTTTTCTATTTTTATTTATTTATTTTTTAAGAACACACTGATTTTTTTGTAGGAGTGTGTGGCCTTGGTTTGATAAACATATGCTGCCTGAATTCTTGCAAAATTCAAAGTACCGCCTTTCTCCCCTTGAGGCAAGAATGGTATTGTTGGTCCCTCTTTGCTACCCCTCAGTTGTAGTTGGTCAAGTTCACGTCTAAACACTCGTCATTCATTTTGATGAGCTGTCTACCTTGAAGCAGCATATAGCCCGAGGCTGATGTATCTGGCACTCGTAAATTCACCACAGGTGTTGAAATGGCGGTAAACAGGAAATGTGCTACAGAAAAATAAAAATGGCAACAACAGAAACATAAAATGCCAATGTTTATCTGATTCTGAAAGGTCTTTAACAAAGATTTAGCATCTCATTTCTTTTTACAACTGTTGCTCAGAAACATCTTTAAAATAGTTGTATAAAGAAACTCCCCTTTTAATAAAACATTGATAGGGCCCAGAGAGTCTGACTGATGCCTCTAAAGACCTTTATTATAACAGACGGGCAGGGTGGAATCACTTAAGCACAATATTATACAAAGTAGATTAGTTGATTGTGGTTAGGGCAGCAGGAGGAAATCATTAAGTGCAGCACAAGTGAGAGCTGCTCTAGTTGAGGGCAGCAGTCCTGTGTGTTCATCTGGAAAGGGAGGGGGAAAGAGGGTTGTCACCCCATCAGGGCCCAGAGGAGAGGTGAGGTGACCCGGGGTGGAGGACAGAGTAGCGCCCCAGGACTCTAGACGCCAAAGCATGGGTGTCAAATGGCCCGGGGCTCCTCTCTACACCAACACTGGGACATGGCAGGGCTGTGACCATGACCGACTTTGCAGCCCGCAGAAGGAGACAGAGACAAAGAGGGATGGGAGGGTGCTATGTGAGGAAGACAGGCAGAAAAAGAGGTAGGAAGAAAGAGAGCAGCCTCCATGGCACAACAGATGATGACCTTCCTTGGAAACATTCCATACAGGTGATGCCACGCTTTGTCCTACATGCTAAAATTAACATCCGACATTCCACTTTTTAAAAACATCCTGAGGAGCGTTCGATAAGCAAAAGTTTAATGCTCAACCAAGTTTCTCAAAGGCCTAAATCTATTGTCCTGTGGGTGGGGAGTATTTTTACATTTGGCTTATCATCCATGAAAATGGTAGAGCAAGGCTAGTGTTGAGTACAATGCACACTGTGTGACTCGGTTAAATGGGCTACGAAGCTCCTGCTCCCCCTGAGCACACACTCTGCTACCCACTGATACAGCACGTTGCTTCTATGTACCTTGAAATTCCCAACCCAGCTGGGCTAAGCTCCCTGTAGTAAACCCTCGGTTTTAAGAGAAGGGGAGACTTGCCCGGGCCATCTCTGGCAAGCTAGCAGCGAGCCATCACTGTTGAGAGATAAGGTGCCATGAATGTCTCCAACCTTTCTAATCCTAGACAGGGATGAAGAGAGCCGGAGCATGATGCTGGCTGGAGGAAAAAATTCTTAGCTGCTTGACACCTTTGATCTGGACAGTACAGTAGAATGGCAGCGTGGACATACCAGTAGAGCTTGGCTGGATTACATCCGTATATCATCCGCTGCCACGAGTCAGTGCAAAAACCCCTCCGTCAACAATCCTCAGATCCGTCACAGAGACAGATGAGCCAAAGGTGTAGAAGGTGAGCAGTAAACAGGGAGATATTTGTCCTGAGTAGTGGCATTGCCGTGTTGTGAGCCCCCTGATTGTTTTGATAGGGTTATAAATGCACGTGTGCGATGGCATCTGCCAGGTAAGTAGTAGACTTAATGTTCATGTCCTTGCTTTTGCATTGTGCCAGTGAGCTCTCTGCTCCGTGCTGAGATTGATCTTAGTAGTCGCCTCCTAAACTGTACAGCTCATTACAAGGCTTTTGGAAAGTGCTCTTTCAGCGCCAGCTAAGATACGATCTCCACAAGGCTAAATTGTCCACGATGCGTCTTGAAATGGGATTTTTATGTATGTGGCTTTGCTTGAGCAAGTATCTCAGCCCGTGTGTGAGCACGTGTAGGACTGATGCATGAGGGAGAAATATAGACCACAAGGGATGAGAATGTAAGGGAGGGATGAGGGGAGAGAAAGGGATGCAAAAAGAGAATATGACCTCTCTAAGTCTAGGTAGTTGGACTCTTGGCACTGATCTTGTGAGACATTGAGAGGTGTCTCCTCTTTGGAAGGAATAATCCATTTAAACCCAGGTCGCATGGCTGTGATTGATGTGCAAACAGGAGCGGCACTTAATAACCTCTATCATGCTGGGTGACCTCATGGCCCATGGTGGGCACCAGTTTGTTTATGGGTGGTACCTCCGACACACTATCCGTGCAGAAATTCTGTTGTGGCTAATGGGCCGGACTGAGGGATTGGACTGTCAGCGCAGTGTGAGCCCTCATTTTTCTTTCCAAGCGTCTAAGGTACCCCCTGCGCACCCCTGCAACACCCAGCCTCCCTGCTCTGCCATCATCTGTCAACGGTGACTGAGTCTCCTGGAATATGGAGGCGTGAAAGAGAGTGTCAATTAGCATTAGCTTTCCTGACAAATCTATTTTTCTCACCACAAAGGCCTTGGATAACTTGTTCCTGATTCCTCTCTGTCACAATGTTGGGGGCGCAGCATTTGTTTTGTCGACAACGATTCAAATGTGAAAATGGGTCAAGCACATGTGCATAGGTATGGTACCTGGGCGCACATATAAAATTATGGCTATATTCATGCGTATTCTACAGAGACAGAGGGATAGAAAGAGGCACACACACGGAGACAGAAAGAGAGAAAGAGAGATCGGGAAGATGTGCCTTTCACACTAAAAAGCTTTTGTTTACATTGCTGAAATGGAAGTTGACCTTAAAGGTTATCTTAAATGTACAGAAAATGTCAAAACGCCTGACAAGAGAGCAGGGCCCCTTTCAGAACATGGCAGTACTCAGGGGGCACAGGGAAAAGTCATACAGAATAACACCACAGCGCCGCACTGTACTGTAGTTCCTTTGAAAGTCCCTCCTCTATTTGCCCTCTGCTGTGTGAAGATCTTCAGTCTTAATCAGCTGTATTGTTCTGTGGAGATGCAGTTATGGGAAGCGCTAAGCTGTTTATTTATTGAACAGGCTGTTTAATTCTCCCCCCTCTGCTGCATGCTTGGCTCTGCACAGCCTACCCCTTTGATGTGAGGGGGCTGCTGGTGGAGCGCTATGAACGGCTCCTACTGGCAATGCAGCACACGGCACTACAGTAAAAGCAATAAGGCAATAAGCAGTACCCTCGTCAGCGGCGTACCGTGCAAACAGTGACCCTCTCCTTCCTGCATGCATTTGGCTCGCCTTTGTGCCACTACAATAGAGCTGTTTTACTCCAAAATGCCAAATATCCATTTTAAAAAGAGGCCTGTATGTTTCCATTACCTGACACTCTCCACTCTATTCCTTAATTCAACCAGTGGAAGAGTCGTCACTCTAAAAGCTGTAATTTAATGTTCAAATTCATTTTGTTCTGTCCATCATTTGACTTCATTTACTGAGCATTCACAACATCTTTTAAATCACATATAAATCACTCACCAAGTCATACACTAACAAGTCAGTCACCAACAATCAGACACTAATAAGTCTGTCACTTGGTCTGCCACTAACAAGTCAGACACTGACAAGTCACTCACCAGCATGTCAGTCACTAACAAGTCAGACACTAAGGAGTCAGACACCAACGAGTCAGTCCCCTACAAGTCAAACACCAATGAGACAGTCAACGAGTCTGCCATTAACGTTAAAGTCAGGCACTGAGTCAGTCACAAATGAGTCAGCCACTAACAAGTCAGTCACCAACAAGTCAGTCACTTACAAGTCAGACACTGACAAGTCAGTCACCAACAGTCACTTAGTCTGCCACTAGTAAGTCACCAGTAAGTCAGACACTAAGGAGTCAGACACCAACGAGTCAGTCATTAACGAGTCAGACACTAATAACTCAGGTACTAATGAGTCAGACACTAACAAGTAAGTCCCCAACAGGTCAGTCCCCTACAAGTCAAACACTAATGAGTCAGTCAATGAGTCTGCCATTAACAAGTCAGACAATGAGTCAGCCACTTACGAGTCGGTCACCAACAAGTCAGTCACTAAGGAGTCAGACACCAACGAGTCAGTCATTAACAAGTCAGACACTAATAACTCAGGCACTAATGAGTTAGACACTAACAAGTCAGTCCCCAATAGGTCAGTCCCATACAAGTCAAACACTAATGAGTCAGACACCGAGTCTGTCACTAATGAGTCAGCCACTAACGAGTTAGTAACCAACAAGTCGGACCGAATGAGTCAGTTACCAATGAGTCAGTCACCAGTGAGTAAGATACTAACAAGTCAGTCACCGAGTCTGCCACTAACAAATCAGACAGTGATGAGTCAGTCACTAATGGGTCAGCCACTAACGAGTCAGTTAATGAGTCTGCCACTAATGAGTCAGACACTGAGTCAGACACCAATAAGTCAGTTACCAACAAGTTAGTCACCACTTGACACTAACAAGTCAGTCACTGAGTCTGCCACTAATAAGTCAGCCTGTAATTGGTCAGCAACCAACAAGTCAGTCACTAACAAGTCAGTTACCAAAGAACTATTCACTAACAAGTTGATCACCAATGAGTCAGACACTAACAAGTCAGTCACTGAGTCGGCCACTAATGAGTCAGTTCAAGGGCGTAGGTTTGATTTTCACATTGGTAGGGACATAAAAGTGCTCCATGGCAGCGTCCTGTACATTGATGATTATTTAATGCAATTTCACGTCATGTGAAACTGATCACATATCTACACTAAATACAAGAATATCTTGGTTAATGTATTCTCTAATGTTATCAGTTATATGAATATACACTGATAACTTCACCACATCTGTTCGTATGTGCTTCCCCGGGTAAACTATAATAATAACAATAACAGTATACTCCGAAGGGGCTTAACTTCAGTACCAGCCTGCGGTCTGCAGTTGGGTTGGTAATAGTGATTCAAATTGATATTGATATTGAGTAAAAACATATATTATGCATGAATCAATATTTTTACTTACCCCTAGTCACAATGCTGAATCTCACTATCAACATATATCCTTCATGATTAAATCTCACCTGTGAGGCTCCTGTCTCTCCTCTATCTCCTCCTGTCTCTCTTCCATTTCCTTCTGTCTCTCTTCCTGCCTCTCCTCCAGTCTCTCTACTACTTGTCATCTGACAAAAAAATATATTGATGCAAGACATGTGAACAGTGGGACAATTTGAGGTGCAACAGTCATAGATTTTGATTGTTGTAGCCTGAGGAAAACATACTGTATGTTTTACAATTGTGTAATTCATTAAACAACATCTGAATGTATATAGGTTAAAGAACAGCCATAATGTCAACACAAGTTAGTCAGCTTCATCATGTTAAACGTAAATAAAATAAATCAACAAAAATGTAAATGCTCCAAAATCATTATAATACCACTGTGTGCAAAATGTTGCACTTACACCCAATATCTATTACATAAATATAACTCAGTGTTGGTGTTTTTACTGGGAGCAGTGGATCTCTATTCTCCTAAAGTCCCTCCTTCACACACACCATGGATGCTGAAGACTGTCACTGAAGGAGCTATTATTTAGTGTTTACACTTTATTTATTCAGACTGTTTCTATCATGTCATATTACTACAAACATTAATGTGAACTGTGTCATCACTACATGACATCTATGATTGCTGATGGAGCATGTGAAGTGGAATTTCATGTTCTCTGGCATAATATTCATCTAATAGTTGCCAAACTTAGCTCAGCTAGTATTAGTATTAGCTTATTTACTGAACCAACTGACTCACCGTTCACACTCAGTGCTCCGGTGTGGAGCGCTAACGGTGACACGTGTGTATGTGTCATTCCCTCACGAACTGCTGTGAACTGTACGGTGATGCGCACCCACAAAGTCAGTGGAGAGAGCGGCGCTGGGGAGGACCAATCACACATTACCAAAATAACGGTAGAGCCAATCGATGAGCAATACGAGGTTAGAGACGGGACGTATGGTAGACACCAATGATTATTAACCCTTTGTGTACCATACTGAGCAGACGCCGACAGCCAGTGTTTATATTGATAGGGACAATACAGAAGGGGCTATGAGTCAGCCTGTGAGTCAGTCACTAATGAATCAATCACTAAAATGTTAGCCACTAACAAGTCAGTCACCAATGGGTCAGACACTAATGAGTCAGCCACTGAGGAGTAAGACACTAATCAGTCACACAGCAGTCACTACTAATTTTACTGAGAATTTGAATAGGCTAGGTGTTGCTGTACAGATCAGAAAGACCCCAAATTTGTGATTTGAGATATTGGGCTAAGTAAATGACTTGACTATAGGGTCGCATCAAACTGGAAAAATAACAAAAAATGCTACATAATGCATGTTCATATCAATGCAGAATGTGCTGTCGGAATTTCCTGTGCAAGACAGGAAGATATGAGAAGAGGGAATGAATTTTGCAGAAATGACTGCTGAATTCATCATCACTGACTGCAAAATGTGAGGTGAAATAAGCAGCGAGGGAGGAAGAGGGAAGAGAGAATGAGAGAAAAAGAGTGAGAAAGAAATTACAACTTTCGCCCTTCTTATCATTAACACTTCAGTAATAGCCATTTTGAGATGCGTGCAAAGACAGGTGGCAGAAAACAGACATTATTGCAGAGAGAGATGGTGAGAGAAAATGATGAGGAGTTGTTGTGCAGTAAACCATGCAGACTGCAAAAGTGATGGGTGGAAAATTCAGTATAATTATAAACATCTAGTGAATTTTAAGCCTGAAGGCTCTCTTTAGTACACACACTGGGCATGCTGTATATCAGGGTGTGTGACCACTTGGACTGTCTGGTACCAATTCACATGATTGGAAGTTTAATTGCACTGACTGGGCATAGTTTTTTATCTGTGCTGAATAAATGGACAGCTTGTTGAACTCTTACAAGTACACCATAATTAGCTATTCGTTTTTTCAGCACCCTGGATGTTAATAATATGGTAGGTGCTTATTATCAGAAACTGTTGAGGACCGAAAAAAAGGTTTGAAGTAAGTTTGTTGTAACTGCGTGTTTATGACTGGTTTAATAAGCACATCGACATTTTGTCAGGCTCTATAATCAGTGATTTAATAATCAGTAAGCCTATGTTGTGATGTTGTCAGTGTGCAACTTTGTGACAACTGCCAGTTAGTTATAATACAGGGCTGATAAAGGAGGAAGAGTGACGGCTTTGGATGGATCACTTTGTTCTGACATTTCATAGAAAAACGTAAGGTAATGTAAGGTAGCCTGTAATTTGCACGTGTACACGGAGGCTTTTTTGATGCTGAAATTCCTGTACTTTAAAAAGTCTCTATAGGCAGTTTCAAATGAGTAAAACCTAATAAATCCATATACACCACAAGCATCTAATACTGTGATTTTTACACCAGACAGCTGGCATGTCTATTTTCATATGAGCTACCAGTAGTGAGGTTTAGAGGCTTCTGTGATCTTAACGCATGCTCCCAGTCATGTTCTGGGATTGTGTTATTAGTCAATAGCCTCTTTTTAAGGTGAAAGCCTCATGTAACTTCCCCCTTGTGAACAGAGCAGTGCAGGATTTCATTTCTAAGATGTGTTTCCTCAACCAATATATTACATTTGGCAGCTGAAAACTTCTTTTGCACTCTAAGCAAGACACATCCTTCAATACTACGCAGACATTTGTGGCTGCAATGCACGGCAGGTCAGGCATTCAACTGCCACTGATTTTCACCTATCTTTTTCAAAAATAGATTGCACATTTTTTCACACTGGGCTGTGATAGGCGAGTTGCATCACGAAAGTAAGAGATGTTACTGCAGTTTTTCCAGCCACATGGAGTAATGCAACTCATAGAGGTAAAGCTGCTTGTCATGCATTATATTTGTGGAAAATGGAAATCAGAGATGGCTGAAGCTCCACTTGCATTTTGCGGTTCAGCTGCAAATGTCTGCCCTGTACAGTTAAACAGCCCAGCATAGGTCCTCATTAGTGGCAGTGCATTCAAATGACTCAACCGCGGCTGTGCTTATTTACACCATCGGTGTTAGAAGGTACCCCGTCGGTGTTGAAAATGGCAAATTAACACCTAGGTATTATGTTTTTCAAAAGGTTGAAAACTCTTTTTAAAACAAAAAAACATAAATATTATAGCTCAGAAGCATATGCAGGGTGGACTAAACACAGCTTCTGAACAGAAATATAACCACACAGCAGTTTCAGTTTGTCTTGTTCTGTTCTGTGTTTCAGACATAGACTACATTTTTCTTTTTTTGTGGAAAAGCCTCCAGCTCTCTCAGTGATCATGGCGAGAGACCCATAAAGGATTACCATATAGCTTTGGTGACTGGAGAGGCCATGAACAGGTTATGAGTTCACTTTGGTGTTTGAAAAACCACTTTTAAATTTGTTTCAACATTGGGCCCAGTTGTGTTATTATCCTTGTATACATATATGGGAACATCTTGCGAGAACAGTGTTTACACCACAGGGAGCCTCCGGTCTTGTAAAATGGTCTTAATTTCCGTGGCTGTAATATGATCATGGAGAGCGATGAGCGCACCGAGCCATTCTCACGAGACGACTGCCCAAACAACTTCAACCCTGACCATGTGTAACAGTCACTGACTTACGTTGGCTGCAAAGGCTCAATAAGCACTGCGGGACACAAAACAGGCATCTAGGTAATTTTTATCCATAAGTTTACTAGAGTGGTGACTGCTTTCGAACCATATTGCTGCTGACATGTTGTTATTGACAGCAAATGAAAATTAGCATGCTAATTAATCCTTATGGCACCCACTGTGATTGTTAGAGCTCATGTGCAGGTTCAGTGGATGATGCATACTGTATAGAGTGTGTATATATACTGCCATTATTTCTTCTCAGCAGAGGCAATTTGCTATATCATATAAACTCCAGTAGCTCCCCTGCATCAAACACCTTTTTACCATCATAACTTCAAAGCCTGTTTATGTCACCAAGTTTGGCATGTTTTCAATGTGACTTTGTTTAAGTCTAATTAGCACAGCCGCTCTTTGCCAGCGATGCTTTGCTGCATATCAGGCCTGGTCCCGTGAGGGAGCACAAGCATTGTTCGGGGTCTGTATTTTGCTCACCTTATACTAGGTTGTGTCTTTGTGCAACACGGTGTAAGGTGAACTTGTTGGTATGTTTCAGCATACTGTATTTTTCTTCAAAGACAAAATCTGTACCCCCAGCTCTTGACGAAGACAACTGAATATACAGCCACTGAAATGATGTTTGCAATATAATAATGACGATGTTTGCTATACAAGGCGGGTGCACGGTGCCAATGTGTGCAACTGATATGATAAAACATGTAAATAAGAGAGATTAAGCTTACCATAGATGCCTGTGGATATACATGGGAAGGCCTGTAAAACAAAAAAGACAGAAATAAACGTCATAAAAGCATATTCACATAATAAATGGGACAAAACAACAGTAACTTTTATCTCACTGAGCATTAGCACTACATCGGCATTGAAGCACACCTACTGTTTACCTTTTGTATGCTTGTTGTTTACCTCTACTGCTTCACTTCATTCCCAGGAGGAGCTATTTACGGATCCATTTGCCCAAAATCTTGCAATGCTAATGCAGAACTGTATTGTAAACCATGCTCCAGCTCCCAACACACACACACTAATACAGTGTACTTTTTTCTTGACTTCCAAAAAAACACAGGCACACTAAATTCATCCAGGACATGAACACCCCTATTCACACACACACATTAGATCGATTATCACGATCACACTGCTGCGTAAAAATGGCTGTTAGACTGTTGGAAATCCTATCATGCACCGTTGCACCAATGATCGTGACGGCCTATTAGTACTTAATGCCCATTACAGTCCATAACAGTCGTAGTTTGCATATGTTGCTTGAGGGAACGGTGGATCAGACTCATGTGAATTCATAGGTACATGTAGAGCTCGCTGCTTAATAATCTCCAGCACATGAATATCCAAATGAGGTCGACTGATCCTGTCTGTCGCCTACAGCCCAAACTTACACACAGACTTTCTCCTCCACTGATGTTTATGGAACTTAACCAAGGACTGTGGCTGCTTCACACTTCAAATTTACTTTCACCCAACTGATATATGCCTGAAATTTAATGGATTTAGATAGAAAGACAGATTTCATTCTGTGTAAAGTTGATGCAAACCCAGCTGAGTCTCGGCAACAACGAGGACATCACAGCAGGAGGCTTTTCGTTGCATTTCATTCAAATGATGAGAAAACTAAAGACGAAATCACAAAGTCATCGCTGCCACATTTAGATCAATAGCAGGAATCAATAACACCACATCAACTGCTAAAGTGTAGGAGCACATACACAAAACCAAGGAGACATGCTGAGAATCAGAATGCATGTTGTAAATATAAATATTTTCATAAGCTAAAGAGAAGAAACCTACATATATTTATGGCTGTCTTTTCCAAAAAGATTATAAAAAGTAACCACCTTGTAATAGTTCTTGCTTTGTAGCACTTTGCAGCAGACATATTATTCAAGCATGGCTTTATAGCTGAAAATAGTTTCATTATTCTTTACTTCTGTGAGCAAATACATTATGATACATAGGCCTCGCTGTAAGCTTCCCGATTTCACATTCATCTTTTTAAGTATATTAATAAACAGTAAAGAGAAAGGATTTTTTCAAAGGTCCCATTTGTCCTCAAAAGCAGCTGAATACGTGCTTTAGTTCCTGCATTCATCAAAAGGCGTGGCCGCGGCATTAATATAACGGCATGACAAATGGAAAAAAAAAAGAAAAGGAAAACATTCCCACCAGCAGCTCACAACTGGATGAATATAGAACAACAAAACACTACAAAGATTCATCAAAGAATAATACGCATATGTCAAATTCTCCCTGTGCCAAAACTAAGCCCAACAGTTTGTTTTGCCACACTGACCCTGTCAAGTTGTATTTAGAAACATGCTGTTGCTAGCAGCTGTGCCAAGATCACTTCATTTTAGAAGTGAAAACACAATTAATAGATCTGAAAGAGAAAGATAGCAAATACACATCCGCACTTATGATGATTATACAAAGAAGTAGTCAGGGTTCTAATCCGGTGGGTCTTTTCAACTGAGAGAAGAAATAAACCTATTTTGAAAGTAAATAATTGATTAAAAAGACTGATAAAATATGTAGACTTTTTTCCCTCTAAAGCATCACAACCTATGACACCTGCTTTGAAATGCAATGGTCCGTTTGTCCTTGCTTTAAGCGAAGAGGAATGAGTCTCTGTTTGTATTCTTATTTACCAGTTTTCAGGTTCCGCCTGTCAAGGTGAATCTTTCTTCTGTGGGATGATTTAAATCTTTTACCGAAGCTTTGACCTTTCCAGATGACTGTCTGGGTCTGACACAAACCATAGATGATGAAGCGTGGAAAAGCAAGGCCATTTTTAGTCTGTGCCAAACGCTGCCCATGGCACACACACACACAGGAAATATTGAGAATGAGACACAAAATGGTCTAAAATGGATTAATGATATCAAAAGGAAATAATGACTGCATGTAAACTAGATGTCAGATATAAAGGAATTTGTATTTGAAAACACCAAAGGATGCCCAAATTATTAATTGCACAAATGAAATGTAGTCCTTCATATTCTGTAGTCAGCATTTAGACCAGTGAATCCCAATACCTTTAGCTAAATTATGCCAATTCTACATTTGGCAACAGTCAATACAAACAGGAATCGAGATTCACTACAGCAGCAAGAATCTATTTGAAGCTGTGTGATAATAAAAAGGAAGTAAAATGAATTTAATCTTCAGACAAGATGAGCATTATTTCCTGTCAATGCCTCCAGCCAGTCTTGGCTGCCAAACTGATCCTGAGCCAGAAACCTTGTTATCTTCTCTCAGCTGAAAGGCAGCGATGTCAGTCTTTTCAACTTGAACTTCTGCTCCAACGGCAACTAAACCTCAACACATTGTGGGATGCTGCAATGACACCATCAGCATAATCAATTAAAATCTTTTTTATTAGTTCACTGGCTGATCCGTTAAAGGGTATCGATCGCTCTGGTGTGAAAATGCTTTGGGTAATCACTTTAAGGGGTGCTGTAAAGATCTGACACCTTTGCGGCTCATGCAAATGTCACTTTATTTATTTAAAGGATAGTTATTGCGGAAAGTGAGGAGAAGTATATATCCAATAAAACTATAAAGCCTGGGGAGCATTTTGGCAGACACATCTCCTTTTCATCCATATCAGCCATGGGCAGCAATAAATAACATCAAGCTGTGCAAAAATTTTAAATCTTACTGATAATCAATATCTGTAAACATGCTCAACATCATTATTTATAAGCTTAAAGTTAAAATTGTTAAAAGCTCCAGCTGTTAACTCAAACTAAGAAATTTTATTTGCTATTTTTGAAATTTATGCTCAAAAGGAAGACATAACATTTAGATCATCAAGACATCCCTTCATAAAAAGGATGATGTCATTTAGTGTCCAATTTATTTACACAAAAAACACTGAATGCAGGGTGAATTCTGATGTTCAAATTACACTGTGGCTCTCCAGGGAGCCCTTTTTTTTTGGGGGGGGGGGGGGGGGGGTTATGTACACATGCACATACATATATACATACATGACAGCAAAAATATACTATCAATACATTTCAAATCAAACAGAGAACATTTCGCATAGTGCATGAAGAAACAGAAAATTATTCGCTGTACATTCACTACCACTTGACAATTTCTTCTCTGCTCCGATCACCAATACCTGTCTGCTCTGAGCGCTTCCACCATCACTCTCTGTCTCTTTCGCTCAACCACACTCATTACGCCTTGAGCTATTCCCTCAGACAAAATTCTCATGTAAGATACTGGAGTTGATGCAGTAATGAGTGGGCTTGTACGTACGTTTGCGTGATTGTCATTGGTTAGAATTCTATGAACTTCGACAATCACATAAAAGATGAATAAAGTTCTACGGCCAATAGTTTTGCCTTTATACAGCAGTTGTGATCTAATCATACGCCAACCTTGCTAAATGTCTTTCTGTTGTGCGTTTCCCCGGTCTGCCAAAGTGGCGCATGGCTTGACAATTTTACACGCCACTGACAACAATTTACCAGCATTTGGGCGGTGGTGGCTGCTAATTTCCCGACCCTGACCTGTTTACTGCGGTAGCACCTGCTTTAGTATTGCAATTATTCCCATGCAGAGTAGATGAGTGGTGACGGTCATTCTTAATGGAAGTGTTAAATCAAATAGTGCTTTAGCTCTTTCAGAGACAGAAAACAAATTATTGCCAAAGTCCTTTAATTTGTTAAAACTGCATGAAAGCCAATAATACTACAGCTGAATGCATAAAGAGCTACGGCAGATTTCAGAAGCAGCCACAGCGAGCAACACTGTAAGAGCAGCAAAGCCCATTTTTCTTTCCCATCAACACTGGGCCACCGTAGAGGCTATTTTGATAGTTGTTAGCGTACATACCTGTACATCTGCTTACACTGTATAAGGTCCAGTGTTAATTAGGACAGTCAGTCCGTATATACGCAGTCATGACCTATGATTCTTCCTTTAGGTATTATTTCTATCTCTGGATGCTCATTAGAAGTGAGTCAGCATGTTCGCCCAAACCCTGGCACTTGGCTGTGTCTGACATGTTGGCTTGTTGCTGATTTTCTTTGCTTAGGGAGTGTTCAGAAATTGGTCACCAGGGAAATTATTCTGTTGCTGCCGCTCCTCCCTAATCTATCACATCACTTTAAAGTGGAGCACCTTTCCTCTCGGCATTTCTGTACACTTCTTCAGCTCACAGTATATTAAGCACAGCACAGAGTGGCTGCAGTGATTATTGTTGGAAAAACTTGGTGTTACATTCATGCATCCATTTAACGAAGATGGTGTTAATTATCATTTGCATGCACTTACTGTAATACTTTCAGGAGGATTTTTAATTTTTTAAATAGACGCAACCACGGCTTATTAAAACGATGATTTATTCACTTCAAAGTGTGACTAGAGTTTTGCAAAGACAGTGCTCATAAAACTAAGTCACTGTTATTCCACGGAGAGCATGATAGCCTGCAGCTTTCAGTCATTTGTTAAGCAGCAGGAAATGACACAGTAAAGATGGCTCAACCTGTGGCAAATTGTGGCTGTCCTGCTGTAGCTGTCACCTTCCCATGAGCAGACAGGTAAAGGTAAGAAAACCATGCATGAGCACTGTGACTGCAGGATCCTGCCGGGGGGAGCACCTCGTCTCGGCTGGCTGAGTAAATAGCACTGGACACAGGGTGCTGCCCCCGTAGCTTGAAGCCTCCTAGCCTGTTTGCAGATGGAAGCTCTGCTTATAAATCACAGCAGCGAGGGGAGACCTTGTGCAAATGCGACCACAAGTATGTTATTATTCACCACTGTTGCCACAGTGTGGGCTTACATCAGAGTATCAGAACATGAAGAGAATCCTCTTTGTTGACTGCTGTAATTCTTTAAGCATGTAGGTCATGCCTGGTTTCTCTGTCTGAATCAGCTACCTGCTGCTGCTGCTGGGAAGAGCATGCCACGGTTACAGATCAGGATATTCAAATATGACACATTAACACCCTTTTATTCTGCATAATACCACACTCCATATTCTAATGTGAGCGCTGATTGTTTGAGTGTCATTATGCTAAATGGAGGATGGAGAAATGCAGAGGGTGAGAAACCTGGAACCTAATGGCCCGAGTCCCACCACCCGTTTTTATATCCGCTGTGATCAAGTATAACTATTATCACAATAATATCAGAGTGTCCATTAAGAACTCAGCATCACTGGCTGTGTTTACATGCAGGGACTAACTTACTGGCCATGATTCTCTGGAAAACAGCTTATTAAGGATAAGCTGCTTGCAAGCACCTCTGCTTCCTTGTGATGCAGAATCTGTGTTGTTATGAATAAACCAGAACAGAACATTCCTGTCGTCCTCTATAGGGCCCTGTCAGCAATGAAGTATGAAAATGTGCCACCACCAAATAAATCCTTTCCCTAAGCAACACTAGGTAACGTCTGATACAGAGGGAAGGAATGACAATCCAGACTATAGAAATTGTAAATAGTGCTTACCACAATGTTTCTGTTGACAACAACATGTAGCCTATCTATCGTGCTGTGTGAGTGCGAGTCTGTAGCAGCAATGAAAACAAACAGTGAAAGCGGTAAGACGTTCCCACCTCACAGCAAAATATTCAATGTTGAAATATGCCAGCCTAACCTGGTCTTATATAATCACTCTGTGAGGTTTATTGGGTGGCTCTAATCCAAACATGAAGTTTACTTTGAATCATTTTGAAGCAAGATTACTTAAGTAAGGATTATCCGAGTTTCTCCATGCATGTAAACAAACTTTGCTATGTAGTGGCGATATGCACAATCTGATAAATGATAACGGAAATGCATGATGTGTTTTCTGGCTCTGGGCTTCCAGCCTCAATATTTCCCACTTTAAGTAACAGTATAATGTCAGAAACTACAGGTTATTCAGTCAAGGAGTGTGTAGGACTCCAGATATGAGGAAGGTGTGCAGAAAGGCTTAAACTGCTCACAAGTGAGCTCTTAACCACTTGCCACTTCCACAGTAGGACAAGTGAGTGCACACATTGGGATTGAACCAAAGATAGACACAGCAGTTGTATATAATGAAATCTTTTTGGCCTTAATGAAGCTCAGGGTGTTCTATGATTGCTCAGTTCCACAGCACTGATCCCGTCTGCACGTGCGATGGATTCAGTGCTGCAGGGGGAGAAAGAGTCTGCAGCATGTCCGTCAGCCAAACGTATGACAGAGGTGAGATGAATGGCCAGAAAAAAAGGTGTAAATGCTGCAGCCTCTGGATAGGGCAGAGCAGTGGAGCAAATACAAGCAGCTACTGAACTGATGGCTGCTTGATTCATTGGCCCATGACCAGCTGTATGGTTGATCAAGCACAGTTCACCCTGAAGCCCAAAAGCTTCAGTGCACAGGTACACTAAGAAGCTTCTTTGATACAATATGGTCATCACATTTGGAACTGGAAAGCAACTTTTAACATAAAACTATGAAGTACATGCAAAACTTTAACATATCCAAACCAGTGCGTTGAGTGTGCAAATACCATCCAGTTTGGGTGGAAAAAGGGTTCTTCTTTATTATTCATATCACAGTGATTTCCCACAGAGGTCTGCTGGTGACTCTGATTCCTTCAGTGTTAAAGAGGGAGCATTTAGAAACGGCATAAAAATGATACTACTCTGAACTGAGGGCACATGCAACCAGACGTCCGCTCATATTTATGTATGAGCGCTCTGGCTCAGTATCAGTTGAAATTATATCACTGACCACTGAGCAACAGAGAGGCAAAGACAAAAGAAAGGGCTTCACATCTGTGAGACAAACTGACTAACCTCTGCATAACCTGCACATGATTGACAGAATTGAAATGAGTGGGCAAGGAGCATGTCAGGTAAACTCAATAACAAAATGTATTCCTACTACTTCACTGTACCACTGCTCTGTACAGCTGCAGGCGTACTTCTTGTCAGATACATTTTTTTTTTTTTAAATATAACTTATTGATTAGATTAGCATACCTGTGGAGGGTGAAATCAAGACCTCACTGCGGGCTGAAATGCGGCGGAGTAGAGAGAGCCTCAGACTGACAGTTGGGGTAATAGACCTGTGCCTTTACTTGAGACAGGTTGTTATTATGATATTTTCTCAAGAAGCCTCATTGTTTTTGATCCGTCTCCTGCTCGCTGCTGTAATTTGTTGTTAATGGAAAACCAACATTTTATCAATCAATCAAAAATAATATTCCTGCAAAAATGGAGAATGCAGTGAGCCTACATTATCCCATTGGATGAAATTAAGCTGCTAAATTGAAGAAATCTCAGATTTACTAGTACAGGTATTATTTTTTAACTTTATTGGCAACCAGATCTAGAACCTATTCCAGCAGACCACAGCCTCAACTATTATGTGAATATTGGCTTTTATTTTGTGATTTATGGCATCTGACATCCGCTTCCTTTAAAGCCTTGAACTTTAGGATCATCACCCTGACATGATTATAATGGTCTTGTGATTTTTTTTATTGTATTTATCACAAGAGCCTTGACATTATAAACTGTAGGAGGCATTTTGATCCCGAGATGGAAGCAAAGAAAGCAGTAAATGAAGAGAAAATGTATGTGTGGTAATTCTGAGCAAAACGTTTGATTTGGATATTTGAACCTCAACACTCAGCAGTGTAGAAGACATCATTCAATATGCCTCAGGGCCCCCAAAGCTTGTGATTATTCCAATGAGTGCTTAAGAAATGTAGAGCATGGTGTGTAGCATTAGAAGTCATTTGCATTTTGGAGGCCTAAATTACAGGTGGGCACAAAGAAATGATCAAAGCAGGGAAAAGGAGGATTCTGTTGGAATCTATCAAACTGCTGTTTCATGAGGTATCTCAAAGTGAAAGAGCCTCTGAAATGCTGCAGATAAAGTGTAGCAAAAGAGACAAGTCAAGCCATATATCCCTTTATGGAAGGTAAAACCAGGGCAGATGTGGATTCTCAAATATCCATACCCCATGTCAAACTGTCTCAGCGGAGATTAGCAGCATACGGAGCAAGGAGGTTAGAATTATCAGTAATCCTAAAATACAGCTTGTGATTTGTACCGCAAGAGCAGACGAGTTCCAAGTGGTTGATCTAAATGAATAGTAAAATAATAATTAGGGAGCATTTTTCATGAGACATTATTTTAATTTCCATTCATAAATCAACCTCAACAGCACATTTAATCAGAGAAAGGAAAAAAGAGTGTTTCTGGTCTTGCAGTGTGAGAGCCAGCCGATGGTACCCTTCCAATGTAGGGCTACTAATTAGACTTTTTTTTCCTTTCAAGGCGTCCTTCAACATTTTTCAAAAGCACCATATCAAAGGGGCTTCAAAGTCAAAACCCCACTCTGAATTTTGAGGTGACAGAACTGCATACATATGAAGACTTGCTGTATGGCCCCCTGTCTTTGTCACAGGACCAGTGTGAGACAAAAATCATGTCTGCTGCATACTGCATACTGCATACTGCATACTAATGACTGAAAACCTACAAAATATAAGCTTGGCTGTACTGAGACTGTATTCAGTGACAAAAGCCTTGTAATCATCCCCAATCTGACCAAAGGTGTTTGAACTGAGCTACTAAGCAACCTCCACTGACATCTAAAGGGAACATGGGTGATTGATCATTTAAACTGACCTTTCTAACGTTGCCCTGCATTATTTATAACATTAAAGGTTTATTGATGAGCTACTATATGGTTAGACGTATGCTAGGAGCTACATGGAGTGGGTTAAGAGCTATTGTCAGGGGCTGTAAAGGAGTCAGTGTAACATGGTGAAACAGAGTTAATATGGTAGCATGTGGTCAGTGGAGTAGGGTACCAAAACCCAACCGGACTGAATGACAACGCAGAATTCAGTGCCTCATTTCAGCCTCTTGGTGGACTGTTGAGGCTATTGTCGTTGTAGTAACAATCAGACATTCCTGAACAGATAAAGGTAAACTGTCAGGCTGCTGAGTCTTTTCTGTGTTAGGGAGACAATTAGTGATCCAAACTCAAAATTTATTTTGCTGTTATCAGTACTGTAACTAATATTTAGTGCCAAATCCTTTTAGTTGGGTTAGGTTGTATTTATTATGTAAATTTGTTAAAAGTGTTTTGTATTTATTCATATTTACATATTTAAGTGTACTTTAAACTGGTAAGAGTTCATAAATTGTTCAATTTCAAGGTTAGATTTGCCTTTGCAATGTAAAAAAAAAAAAAAAAAAAAAAAGTTTTTTAATGATGTTGACCATCATGTTGTGCTTTATTTTTTTAAAGTATTGGCACTGGCACCATTTAGCCACTGGCAACATTTTTAAAGTATCGTTTTAGAATCAATAACAGCAAAACAACAAATTACACCCAACCCTAGCTGGCTATAACTAATATGGTTAATGTAGAAATAATTCCTAGCTGTAGCCCCATGGTCACCCAGAGTAAAGGACAGGATGCCACTGAATGATCCTTCACTGCCCTCGGGTCTTTCCCACTGCCTCAACTGTGTACAGCCTTAGAGGTCTGACTGGTTTAATAGTGATTAAGTCAGATTTTGTCAGCACAACAACCACATATATGACAACAACATAGATATCCTGCAGATAATAAAATGTTTGTTTCTATCAAAATGATCCTCAGGAATTGTACAAAGTTGCTTATTTACCATTAGAGATAATTAAGAGACCCCATAACTTAATTTTGTTGGACTTTTTTACTTAGTGTCTCATGGTATAAAATGGAAAAGCTAAGTAAAATATTACCCCAAAGAATGGGCTGTGCACAGAATCATAAGAGATGATAAAATAGGCCATAACCACATTTCCCAAAACACTACATACAAAATAAAAACTAACATTCGTTAAGAGACCCAACCTCATTAACTGCAAATCGAATCGAGCTCTCTGTACTGATGTAGTTGTGACCTCTTGGAAGCATGGTAAGTACATAATTATTATAGGAACACATTTTCCAATTAGAAGACCGAATGTTTGTCTTTTTCCTGTATACTTTAAGGCAAAACATACAGTATACCACTGGGTAAGTCTGTTTCTTCTGATTTCTTCATTGGCCTTGTGCTTTAGGAATAATTACTTCAAGACTTGAAGCCTGGGATGTTTTTGTCAACTGGGAATTTATTGGACTTAATGAACTCTTTGTTAACGGAAGCTCAGGGTGCTCTGTGATTGCCTTCATCGCACTCAGTTCCGCAACACTGATGATAGCTGATCCCATTTGCACAACTCCAGTGATACATAGCCTGTGTGAACTCCTGTGATGCAATGTTGTGGGGGAATAAAAGCCAGGCTGCAGTATGTTTATGAGCCAAGGTAGACTGGGGTGAGACGAATGGGCTTGGGGAAAAAAATAGTGCAGCTTCTGTCGGCAGATGGAGAACCCTGGATGACTTGAAGACTTTTTTTTGAACTGTCTGTTAGAGGCTAGCAAATCCCCCCCTGCTGCCGGTGTTTGTGCGAAGGTAGGCTAAACACATGACTGATCTATCTCTGTACTGAATGCGCAGAGATGAAATTGATATTGATCTTCTTATGTAATGCTCAGTAAATCAGCAAATAATCCCAAAATGTCCAAGTATCCCTTTGGAGATTAAAAGCATCATTCTATAGATTATACTGTAAAGAGCCTTGGATTGCAAAGCACAGGGCAAAAGTTAAACAACAGCAATAATACAGTGTCATCTATAAAAGCTATACTACACTGAGTTGTGGCATGTAACTAAGTACAGTGCAAATTCCAGGTATTTGTACTTGAGTATTTCCATTTTATGCCACTTTATAGCTTTACTCCACTTCATCTCAGAGGTAAATATTGTACTTTTTACTCCACTACATTCCTCTGACAGCTGTAGTTACTTTTCAGATTAGTTTTTCATCCCCTTCCTGTCCAGTGAAAACCATGTATCTCCATATGTGTTGATTTTTAATGTTTGTGATAAGCCGAAGAATGAAGGGTTCCTTCACGTGCTGAGAAAATTCTCCTGCTTCTTAAGCTAAATAAACTCTTTGAAAACCCTCTGGGATCAGCTGGAAAATGCATCATCACAAAGCTGAAAACAGGGCTGTTTTTCTGACACCATGAAAAGTTGACTTTTTAGAGATACATGGTTCTCAAAGTTCAGCCCATTACCAAACAGTTTATAAAGGTGTTAAAATTAGCACAACCTTTAACATCTATGCAACACATGCATTAAAACACTACTACTTTACTACACTACTTTTTTCATACTTAAAGTACATTATGATGATGATAATACTTACATACTTTCCCTTGGGTAAGGTTTTAAATGCAGGACTTTTATTCATAGTGAAGTATTTTCACAGTTTGGTACTGAAGTAAAGGATCTGAATACCTCTTCCACCACCGACTATACTGCAACACTACAAAATGATGATCATGTCAGAGTTCATCAATTTATTTTAGACCTACTTGCTAAACTGTATGTTGATTTCGGCATTTACATATGTGGTTAAATCTACACGTATACCAGAGCTTTGATTCAAAGCCTGTTTATTC
Source organism: Epinephelus fuscoguttatus (assembly GCF_011397635.1). NCBI lineage: Eukaryota > Metazoa > Chordata > Actinopteri > Perciformes > Serranidae > Epinephelus > Epinephelus fuscoguttatus. The sequence goes on from NC_064767.1 coordinate 26,716,039, forward strand.
ATGTAGTCCGTGGACAGACTGGGCCCCAGCAGCGCACTTTCACTTTAAAGCTCCCCACAACATAAAGCCATAAATCTGAGCTTGCCCAGAGGTAAGAGCAACCAACACTAATTAACAGTAGCCGGATGAGAGGTCAAGGCCTGTGTCGTATTAGCGTGAGAAAACACTATTTTTCAATTTACAGTATATACTGGTCTAGTGTGCGTTAAGTAAAAAAAAAAAAAAAAAAAGATATAAGCTTGCAGTACCGTGGGTATGAATACAAACATATTTACTGTATGCACAATAATGTATGCTTCCAACCTCAGTTTATTCAAGCTGTATGAAGGGCTTTCAAATGAGATGACTAAATTGTCTTAACACAACTGACACTTTAGATGCAATGACTGCCTCTGGGAATGTCCACAAAGCAAGATTGCTGATCCAAAGTAAAGCTCAATTTAGGCATACTGTGTAGAATTGGTTTTCAATGAATATGTCTAGCCCTTAAAAGACTTTGGTCCAAGGACATAGTAAGCTCTGAGGAGGTCAGCGCTCCCTCTGCGCGGACCTGTGGGCCATTCTCTCACACTTTGATCTGAGCTCTGATGATGGTGTGGCAAGCACAGACTCAGGAGTGGAAGGATTAGGGACAGGAGGGACACGGGGAGTGACAGCTTCCTTTGTGTTCGTTTTATCCTCATTTTGTGCATAACGGCAGACAGCATGCAAACCAATGGCTCCTCTAAGGTGTTTCTTTTTCGGGGGGTGTGAAATCCTTAACTCTTAAAAGAGAGATCAAAGGCGAAGCAGGCTCATTGATAACTGTATAATGGCTCACTTAAAGAGAACAGGCATTTCGGGGAGATGGGCGCGTGGTTCAAACTGCAAGCTATTAGTCATGCTGTCGGCTCATTTCCATATGTGTTTTATTGTCTCATGGGCAAAGGCTACTGCACCTCCTCGCATTTATTGCACTCACAGTAGATCTAATGATATTCACACCTACGGCAAAAACAAAGGGCCTTGTATCTCTTTGTCTCCATATGAAAAGGCTCTTGAAAGGTGACAGTGTGAAAGCACATTTCAGTTTTGTGCGCTTTTCTTTGATGAGCTTTTAGCCAGGCTTGTCTGGAACAATATGAAGCTACATCTCAGACATTATGATTAATACAGACTAAATATAAATTCAGTAATGCAGACAAATTTTATGTGAGTTGACAAAGACTGTCATCAGAGCAAATACTTTGCAAATAAATATGCTGTGTTTTTTAGTCTCTGCAGTACTGAAACTGCTCCTGGGCAACTTTGAAGTCAGTTACGAGCACAAGAAACCAAATTAACTACAGCATTATTGAAACATAAAGAAATGTAAAGTTTCAATGACAGAACAGAACAGACCTCTCTCCCCTCCCTCTCACAGAAACACCTCACCCTAATGATGTTTTCCATCAAGGCCATGGAAAAGTGTTTAGGAAAAGAAACAGGGTGTATTTTTTTGATAATCCAGCTGCAGCCAAGATGCTCTGAGAAGCTACCAAGTGTGGTTGGAACTGCGTCACAGGAGAAAACGTGAAAGATATGATTGACAGTGACGCTATACTGATGTGTACATTGTGCCCGATCAGTGCTGCACATGTGTAACTCAACAGGGACTAGGAGGAAGCAAGATGGCTCACTTAGTAGCTACTTCCAGATGCTATATGTACTGTAGTTTAAATAGGCCACCAATTGCAAACAAAAATCTGCAATACCAGGACACTCTGATACTCCTGAAGTTACATTAAATGCAAGCCAGATGCCACAGCAAACAAAGTCCTTCATGTCTTAATTTAGGCTGCAGTCCATAAGAATTCCCTGTCACTGTAGGATCGAATTACGTATCAAAAGACACTGAATTTCACTGGTTGTAGTATACACATTCACATTTATGGACTTACAACATCACCAAGGTGGCAGTGTTGCCCTGTTCACCCCAGCTCCTTATCTACCACTGCTTGAGAATCAGGAGGACACAGACTCCCGTTGGTCAGTGGATGTAAACATAAAGGTAATTACGATGGGATGAACTGCTGCGAGGATGCCTGATCTCTTCCCCCGTCCCCACTTTTTCCACTCATCTGAAAATGTACATGCACCAAGCCCAGCAGCTGCCGTCTGAACTTCATGGTCTCTTCTTGCCAACCTCAAGGGGAGAGCACATAATACACCTGCCTTGTCACGTAGCAAACTTCCCTTATTCATGGCAGGTACAGGGATATGGGGGATCAACAGATGTGAAAGTGTTGGTAGGAGTGCTCCCCAAGGCTTGTTGCCATCTTTAAGCAGTCCTGTCACTTTTACACTACAGTGCAGGATATGGATATAAAGTATGAGGCTGTAAAAGCAGTGTTTTGAAACATTGGGGCGTTAGTGGATTTATTGAGTGTAAAAGCCTTCTGAAGGATTGCCTGTTCAAAGTATCCACCTTTAAATCCCATAGGAGATTTATTTAACCAAGCGTCCAGGCCTAATCAGAATCTCCCCTCAGACACTAGCTGGGTACAAGTTAGACTCTTTTCTACAAGGATGGTGGTACATAAAAACCATATAAATACACTCACATACATTCAGCATTTTAAAATATACACAGAGATATGAAGGAGTAAGGGTCTATCGTTTGAGTGCATGAGGCGGTGGTCATCATTAAGGTGCTTAATAGACCATGTCGCCTGTAGGACCTGACAGGCAAGCTGGGCAGAGTGGAGGATCCAGAGAGAGAGGGTCACCTTCATGTAGAGACAGCTCTGTCACACTGGGGCCATGAAGGGAGCCACTCTGCCACCCTAGCCTGGCCCAAACAATACATGTCTATGGCCAACCAAGCAGAACAACAAATCCCCCACCTCCTCTAGACTTCAACAAAAAAAGAAAAAAGAAACAGACTCTGAGAGAATTTAGGCAGTAGATAAAAATAGTACTTCCAAGCTGCTTCGTGAGGGAACTGTATAATTGCTTGCTGCAAATGTGAAAGTATATGTAGGGCTCATACTTACTTAAATACAATTATGTTCCCTGATTTCAACAATTGAAACCATCTACTGCAGAAAAACAACTGTGGGTATTGCTAAAACATGTAGGTGTCCTTTTAATCTTTTGCTTTCACTCAGATAAAATTGCGATGTGAACGACCACAGGAAGCAGCAGAGAAAGCACTATGAATATATGCAACTGAAGTCACAAAAAGAGCATGCAAAAAGAGCCAGTCTGCTGCTATCTGTGTTATGTGATTTTTTTTGTTAAAAGCAGTCAAATCTCAGAGCCGCATTGCAAAGCGGTGCTATCTTTGTCTGAGCACAGGTGCATCTCTAAATGAGGAGGGATGAGGAGGGACCCAAAGCCCAGCAACATCCCGGACCGAAGAGAGGGGACACGCCACTCAAGGTCATGGTGAATCTGGCACTGTAGATTGATTGGGAGTACAGGGAGCAGCTGGCTGAGAGCAAAACAGGAAGGTGACTGAGGGAATCACCAGGTGGCTCCCTTGAATTATGAAACCGTCCATCCAGCTCTTTCTATCTCCCGTGCAGACTAAGTGCTGGTTTTAAGTGATCCTGTCATGTGCTGCCTGCCTCTGGAATGGTATCTGATTTCCACGTAAGGTAACATCTGATGGTGGAGTGTACCGTCTGGTCAGAAACTAGAGTTGTTGCTGTGCTTTGATTTGAACTATATGGATTGCTTTCTTCCCCCCACAAATGGCCAGAGGATAATACAGCTAATTACAGCTTTCTAAATGTGGAGTTCATCATGAATATTGATAAAGCATTAATTAGTTACTAAAACTGGAAAACCATTTTCTCTGCACCAAATACATCACATGTTTTTGGAGCAAAAATGTACTGCATCACTTCATAGGAATGAGGACTCATATTTTATTGCAATAAATAATCAAATACTTCTGTCACTCAGGAAGAGTCTGTTCTTAAAAAAAAATAAAACACTGGAGCAGCCTGTGATATGTTTTTCTATAACATATCTTTATCAATAATAAGAAGGCTGATTATTATTTAGAGGGGATCATAATTATGCTTGGGTAAGAGACCATCATGTAGGTCATCATCATTATGCCTGACGGAGCTCTCTGCCAAACACATACACATTTCTTCATGACTCAGCCTCCTTCCGCAAAAGCCAAGGACTCTGCAGGACTGGGCTCAGGTGGGGAGCCAATAATTCCTCGCGTTAGGACTCTGATGCTGTGATTAAGCCAAAGCGATCTGATAGTTACATTTATCTCGAAACACTTCTCTCGGATTTCATAATGGAGCCTCTTCAGAGCATTGCTGAATGGGAAATACTGTTCTTTTAATTGCTCAATGCCTTTCTGTTCAGTCTTTCAGTCGACATAAAATGAAAACTGCCAAGTACAAATCCTCTGAAACATTTGCTTCTGGTTTTCTAGACCTATCTCAAAAGCAGTGCATTCATACTTGTTTTGTTCCATGTTCTTCATCTCACGCTCTTTGACCCAAACGATAAAGAGCCCCCGTTTGATTCCATGCATATTGTCATCAGGGTGTTATGGATGTGACATTAGATTTAAAGCTGAGTGAGATTTGGGGGTTATCTGGCATTCCAAGCTGCATGCAAAAAGTCAAACCATGAAACAAGATTCACCCCATGCTCGCTCTGGCGAGCACTTCATTCAGCATATGACATGGTGACTAAATCTTTGGGCTTTCCAGATTCATGTGTATGTGTGTTGAAAGAGGTGGATATAGGTACAGTAATGGCTGATTTAAATTCAAATCTTTTCTACGGTCCTGACAGTTGCGGCATCATTTATAAAAGGCAAGGTATGACATTTATGATATTGAGATCGCTGGTTGACAATGAAAGAAATGTTTAATCTGTTAAATTACCCTATGAAATGATTACTTCAGTAGGCCTACTTCATAATGATTTAATGTTAACATGTCGTATAATTTTTAATTAACTTGGAACAGGGGAGAGTGCGGAGGGTGGGGGCGTAACTCAAGGACTAGCTGCTCATTGACGATCAGGTACCTGATACTCAGCTGCTAAATGCTTTTTCTATCACAAATTAAATCACAGAAATAATAATACAATACATGCCCACAGTCAATGGCCTGTTTCTTGCACTCTGCAGATCATTCAGGTAAATGTTAAGTGCAGGGTCAACAGCAGGGCCACACTTTTTCGGTTTTCAAATATCATTAACCAGCAAAATAAGTACATTGGCATTCGTCGTCAGACCACAAATGTCACTGCCAGTAGACAGGATAAAACATTTGCTGGGGCCAAAATTACTATCTTGCACCTCTGTGGCGATCTCCAGTATCAAAGCAAGACAATCCTGCACTGTTAGAGCTAATATATCGCTGTCATAAACTTGTGCAAGGTGCTGCACTGCCTCCTGAATTGCTGAGTAGGCCAAGATTGAGCCAGTTTAAAAATTGCAAGTCAATCAGCACAGGCCAGGCACGGTGCGGCAGCCCTCGTTAGCTGTGACCTTGGGAGATAATAATGGCACTAAACTGGGTGTATGTGTGGGGTAATAGCGCTGTGATTAAAGAATTATGTAGGAGAGCATAAACATTGGCGTGTCTGCCAACGCACACAGTCATTCACCTGAGCCTGTGGGAAGACTGCTGCAGTTTTGATAACAAAATGTTTAGGGTACTCTAACTTGTGTACATGCGTGAGGACAACTTGAGTCTTGAAATATGTGTGTGGAGTCTGTGTTTAGTCTGTCCTGGTCTTCTCATAAATATGCATAAATATGGGCTGGCCAGTTGGTCAACACAATATGCACTGTTCCCAGTTTGCTGTCGTGAAACCAAACAATGCTGATCATAAATATGTGCCAAGCAGATGGGGACTGTTATAAATATTCATTTCTGACTTTATACATCCCCTGGATGTAGACATGCAATTGTGCACTTCTGAACCACACAAAGAACTACAAACATTCCCAAGGCTCCCAGTACCTGTCAGCTCTTTGCCTTATGCATTCTCTTTGATAAAACACACAGGAACCAATGCATTAACAAAACACAGGAACGAGTTGTGCTCGGTACGTTTTAAGGTTAGGAAAAGGCTTGTTATGAAAAATCTGAAGAAAACCTGCTGTGAATAACTGTAAATAATCTCAGAGCAGAGACTAGTACTAGCTGAACGGCATCAGGATTCAGGTCCCAGTTTGTGCTCAACAAGAAATAAGTTCGGAAAAAGAAAGAAAATGAACAAGCTGAACCAAAATAAGTAAGAAAGAACAAAATGTCAACTACAAGATAAAGTTTAAGAGGAAGTTATTAAGGCGATGTGCCTGAACAAAATGCTACTTTCTCTTTATCCAAAGGGGAACAAAGCTGCGTCTTTGTTTCCTCATTTTGTTTTATTAAACCATCACTCACCACTCAATACCAACAAAATAACAACCAAAGATTTCACAGCTTGTATATAATTCATCATTCTCTGCAGATCATTTCTTTTAATCATGTAAAAGCAATAACTACCTTGCATTAATTAGAATGGGGGTAGCATTTAATACCAGTGCAGTGGGGAGTCTAATAGAGAGCTGATCTCGCAGTTTTTATTCCCTTGTATGTCTAATGTGCATAAACAAAACACTAGGAGAAAATATAAACTTAAGAGTGGAACAGTTAGCAAGCCTTTTAGCAGCCTGACAGACTACTAATTTGTATGTCTGAAAGTGTTAATGTAATATACTCGGCTGTATCTTGCTTTGCTTTGCTGCCATGCTCATAATTGCTACTTATTCAGCTTAAAAGCAACAAATAACCGAATAAATAATTTCTCTGGTGACATTCATCTTTATCTGAGACGCCATCTGACTTCTACCCTTGAAAACATTTCATGTGTACAGCCAGAGCGAGAGAAAATGTCCCCCGTGTGTCAAACCATGATAGAGAGACCTTGTACTTCGACCAAACACATCTGTATGACCGGGGACTATGATTGAAGGATAATTGGGTGCAAGCTTGTTGAAATGGAACCCTGTGATAGACCAGGAAATTCCAGTTTCATGGACACGGCCCTGGCAAGGTCGCCGCTGGGTTCAACACCTGGCTTCATAAAAGCCACAAAGGAAAGACTGCGGGAAGGTGCTTTGAGGAACTTGATCCAACACCGGAGTTAAACGAGGGCTCACGTGTGGTGGAGCTACAGTACGTACCTGATCAGTGCTAATACAGTACATCACATGTTCGCGATGACTGCTTGCTTTATCACATTGTTTTTTAACACTAAAACCGTCTGAGGAGCTTATTTTCTGACGGAGAGTCATGTTAAACGTCTCGCCTTGTAACTTTAATTAAGTGCATTAAGAGGAACGCACAGATTCAGCGTTCTCATTACTATTCACTCAATAATAATTAAAATATCCATCTGTGAGTGTTAAATTGAAAATGTTGCCATGCGTATCACAATAGCAGCATAATGTATCATTGAGATTTGTGGACCAGTTGGAGGTAGAAGGCGACCCGAATGATTTTGTACATGACTAGATACAAAGGGTTTCCCTGGTTATTCATTTATACACGCTATTTGAATGAGTCTCACCCACTGGCATGGACTCAAGGATGACCAAACACACTGGAGCAGCACGAGGCATTACTTTGGGGATAGTGCGGAATTAGTAATGAGATGACTGGGAGCGTGACAGCTCTGTCCGGCTTACTGACACACACACACGCACACACACACACACGCGCGCGCACGCACACTACAGGCGTTGTTGGCTGGACTGATTCTGCATGGTAATTAACCATAATGATGTAAACAAGAACTCATTCCACCAAGGTCCGCTGCCGATGAACAGCAATCTGTTACAGTATCTGTGAGATTGCTGAGACTTACTCGGTTGAGGAGCAACTGTCAGGCTTTGAGAGACGCCTGCTTTGCATGTAATGTATTTCACATCCTCCTTTCCTGCTCAGCTCCTTTGATCAAGGGAGAAGCATTTATCAGGTGGTGGAGGAAATGTTTGATGACACTAGTGTTTCAGACTCAAGCACAGCTCTTAACAGATGGGAGCCTACTAGAGGAAAAACAGGCTTTCAGGTGTACAGCGAGGATGAGGTTATTTTTGTTGAGTTTTTGTGTAGCTGAGGAGGCTTCAAAGCAAACAAGATGCCACTGTCCATGTACTGAGTTTTCCTCTTGTCGGAAACAATGCAATTCAAAAGTAGCCTTCCTCAGAAAAATGACTTGAGACTTACTTTGAAAATCAGCATTGTTGCAAAAGATTCTGAATGAGATGTTGCTAATCAGAACTAATTGCCACTCGACTATTCTTTCCTTGGGTAGATCCATACGCTTTTCTCCTGTTTGTATTCTCTGTACGTCAAACCAGAGGCAAGAAAGGAGTGACTTTCTCTTTCCTGTTGTGAAGCAGAGGCAACGATAGACAGAAATGCCTTTTGTTCTCCTGTATTGCCCACATTCTTCAGGTATGTTTAATTAATGCATGCTTATTGTGGTGTTCTTGTCTCATGGCATATAGTGGGAAAGACATCTGTTTAATCAACAACTTCCTCCGACAGTCCCTCAGTTGGGTGCGAGCTGTCGCTTCTATTCTCAGATGGTACTGCAGAGGGATATGAGCCTCATAGAAATTCAGGAGACCGTCTCCAGGAGCTCCTCACAGCCAGGTACAGCAGCAGAGAAAAACATGAAGTGAAACCAGCCCGAGTGCTATGGCTGAGTCTTATACTGCTTGACTGTGCTTTAGTACTTAAATTATTTGAAGAGCCTTTATTATTGTCAGAGCACATTAATCTAGAACAGAACTGCTGCCATTTCCTTCACAGAACATCTAGGTAGAGTAGCCTTTGTAGGAGACAGGGTTTAGTCTCTCTGATGATTGCTATGGGCTTCCTGTGCTTGTAATCAAGACACTAGCATGCTCACATCAGCCCACTCCACATAGGCACTCAGAAGATTACCTCTTCAATCCCCATCAACTGTGATTACCCCTCTCGAGGTGTGCGGAAATGTCACATTTTACATATCCTAATATTTCACCTCACATAAAGTTTTGCAGTCTTCCCTGGAGTGAAGGGAATGTCAAGGGAAGGCGATATGACAGGGCCGTCCCCTTTACCCAGACCTGAGGCACCTCCTGCTGTAGTCGCCTTCTATTGAATCAGGGCACTGGGGTAATTGGGGTTCCAATGGCCATTAACTTAGACTAGGTGGCAGACCACCACAACCACTATCAGTGTAATTGGATCTAATTGGCCCTGTGTTGCCAATGATTCAGATCAGACAAATAGCACTGACTAATTTAAATGGCGGCGTGACCTTTTGAAAGCTTCAGTCTAATTAACCTTTGTGTTGCATGCAGGTACTGTATGTGGTAGCGGGCTACAAGCAGCGACTGGCTGACTGGTGACAGAGAGGGCTGGGTTCTAATCACATATTGTAGCTGATTGCTGATTGGGGGATTACACCCAGTGAAACTCTCTGCAGCACATACTGTACTAGTTTTTATTCCTCATTCGAGTTATAGGTGTCTACTCTAGATATTCAGCTGGATCAACACTGTGATTAACAATGGTAGAATCAGTGCTCAAAGTGGAAAAGAAGAAGTACCAGTACTCCCTTATACACATGTTGGCATGTATATCAGGTGTGGGTAGAGGTTGGGGATGGTGTCAGTGAACCAAAAGAGTAGCTCCATGAGTGGGTTTGCAAGTGACAAGCAAACGACAGGCACCAGGTTACTTAAAAGAGCTGGTCTCCTCATCGCCTGCAGTGGTGGTAGCCGCAGGTAGTTTTGCTGATTCTAATGTTACATGCTAGAAGTGGCACTAATGTTAGCTTGCTGCTCCCGGCTAGGATTTGACTTTCAAAGCTCTGTTATGTCATCTTCTGACTCTGTCCTTGGTCTCTATGTGTTCCCTTTTCAGAGCCAAGCCAGCACTATTGCCATTTAACGTCAGGGTTAGGGTTAGGTTAAGGGAGACAATGATAGGGGTAGAATAAGAGTTAGATGGAGTAAAGCAGGCAGGCGAGAACTGGAACAGGTGAGCGTCACAAAGTGCCCCCTGCGTACAAAGTGCCCCCGGTACCCTCTGGGTAATGCAGTTTATATTTGGCGCTGTTATGAATTGCCCAGAGCATCGAATAAGGAGAGGGCAGAGAAGAGTACCGGCAGCTTGTGAGACGTGCCAGTGCACAAGAAAAAGTCACAGTACACCAAAGCCCAGTTTGAGCACTGGCTAAAATGCTAACATCTTGATAAAAGCAAACAAACAACGCCAAAAAACTAAGGAGTAGAGCATCATATTCAACTGAGAACCAAATAAAATCTTCACTGGTTAAGATATGTTTCAAAAAACCTGTATCTGATGGCTTAGCTTCACATTAGAAGCAAACAGTTTTAGCACTATCTCTTTCTTTCATAGCATCCAGCCTTGGTAAAGCATATGTACATGAAGCATAGAGCAGCAGTCAAAGGTATGTAGTAGAACTGCACAGAGTGCTAAAAACTGATATTCAGTAGTATCTTGAAAATACATGAACATGTTTCCATCGGAAGCGCCAAATGACCTTTTTTTTCTTCACTTTGAAAACAGTGTAACATAATTGCAACCGACTGTGAAGGTCTGCATCGAGTTCACGTTTCGTCTGCAAATTAAGTTCTCCAAACAATGCCATAAAGACCTTGGATTCTATTCTGGCGGAATTCAAAGTATGAACTACATGCAATTCTGGGTGATGCAGACAGAAAAACCAGCTGCGTTGTGTAAGCAGATCAGCAGTAAACCTCTCGTTCTTCTATCCCAATTAATGGCACAGTTTACTTTGCTATGATCAGAAGCCAAGTATGTGCACGATCAGGCCTCTTTACTTCTCTCAGCCATTATATAATTAAATCTGGAGTCGCCTGCACTCGCGGACAATAATTTACGAGGAAGGGTAGAGAAGCGGATAGAGGAAAAGTTTGTGCACGATCTGTTCAGTGCATAAATGAAAATTAATTAATCACTTGGGGAGTCGGCAAACCAAAATGGAATAGGGTGGAGTACAAAGTCGTTAAGTTTGATATGGTGGTATTTGGAAACATAAATAATGACAAAGACTCTCAAGTGCACTTAAATACAGCAGTAAAAAACACATTTTCAAATATCACCAGTGACCTACATTAATAAAGGTGGAACAGTAAAAGTTATTTAAAGCACATTTCACATAATTCCTCAGAACAGAGGTTAGCTTTAAAACTGGTCGGCCAAAACTGAATCTAAGATGAGGTTAAAGCCAACCTGCCCTCCATACCTCCCTGTGTTGTCTATCTTGAAGACACCTTGGGGGCATGGTCACTTATCCCAGTGATATAGCGTTTGTTTGTTCTTCACTTGCTGTCCCTGTCATGTTGAACAGATTATCTGGTAGCGGCTATCAACTGACATCTTCAAGCAGGGTGTGCATGCTGATGTATCACTATAAGATATTGTTTGTAGGAATGCATTTCGGGAGCACTGTCGGGTAAAATGAATGGGAGCAAATGCTCCTAGCAGCCTTGGAATGAGCCCACAGAGAAGGGTGGCTAATCCTATCATTCTACACCATTCATCTCCAATCCACTTGGCTTTCAGCATTTTTCTCAACGGGCAATTTGTGGCTTCCCTGCTGGATCTCCTCGAAGCCAGTGTGTTATGACTACAAAACACTTCCAGCGTCGCCTGGGAGTCAGAGAGGAGGCCACTAAATGCAGTCTGCAACCCTGTCACTGTCCACACTGACAGCTGCCAGCCCACTGCACGCCGCCAGAAATAGCTTAATGACAGATACTTTCGAAAAGCATCAAATTGTGGCCTGTCAACGTCAAATTATGAACAAAAAGGAGGCTCAGTTGCCCACAAGATCATTAGTCAACAACTAAAATGCTTGCTGTATCTTTATGTCACTTACCCTCGAGACTAAAATCCTAGTTATTTTGTCTCAACAGAACACTCCCCAAAGGCTCAAAAGGAGGGCTAAATTAAATGAAACAATAATGATGTTTTGGGTAAACATGGTTATTCTTTTATTCTAAAGGTCACAGTCTAAGGGTTTTTTAATATGGTCTCTAAAACAAAACAGAGTCTAAGGCTGAATGGCTTCCAGATGGTGGCGTCCCCTTCATACACAGTCTGTCTGTTTCTGCCTGACAGATGCTATGCTTGCTTCCAGGGAAGAATCTGAGCAGCCTTCCATGACTAACCAAGACAGGGGACCTGCATTAACCGTCTCCTCAGTTCCATGTACTGTATGGCTTTCCAGCTCTTTGGAGAGGAGCCCCCCAGGGTCTGACTGTACATGAGTACAGTACACACATACCTGCGAATGCACTGATAAAATGCACATACACCGGGGTGAATAATTTGTCTTTCACCAGATGATAGAAGCCTAATCTTGATTGCAAGAAATTATTCTTTCAGTTAGAAGATGATGTGATTGGCAGGTCTCAGCCAGTGGTTAAAAATCTGCTTGTCTTACGCACTGCGTGGCACTTTAACTCACAAACAAATTACAGAAAATAATTTATTTCCCATCCGTTGTCTCTGAAAATTCTGGCAATGCAGTACGGTGGTACTGCTGAGTAGTGAGTTTCCCCAACAATCTCAGCTGTTTCCAAATGGACTATAATAATGACATGCTCCGTATATCAGAGAAACCATGATGAGACCTATTTAATACGTCCTGGCTCAAGCAAATATTGATAGCCTGCTACAGCATCTTCACTCCTATCGACCAGTGAGGAAATGTTATTATCACAATTCATATCTAGAATCAATCCACCAAAAATCCATATTTCCAGCTATATTTCCTTTCCGGCTCCTCACCTGTGCCACCTTTGGAAGAAAACAACATTCTGTAGTGTAACAAGCATTGAGCAGAGGAGGGGGCTGTTTGACAACGCGCTGCTCATCAGCCCAGAGCTGCAACTCTGTACTTATAGGCTGCACAGCTCCCATGGCTCCCCTGTGTGATGTTGCAGAGCCCAGCCGGCAACGCTGGCATCCTAGCTGTGGGCTGTGGTCAGTCAGAGCCCAGGGAGCTGTGACAGCCTGCTGCTCTTTCAGCCGCAGCAAAAAAAAAAAAAAAAGCACTGAAGCATAAGAGTCCTCTAGGCAGGGAAGGAATGAGCAAAGAACGTTGCACATTCACATGCGCCAGGATGATGCACGTAAAAGACACAGTGCATGCATGCACATGGGTACAAATATACGCTATCACTTTGCAGCATGCACTGCAGCCAAATGACTTGGAAAGCTCAACTCAATAGGCCATCCAGCCATTGGATATTAATCCAGCGACTAAGACAGAGTGGGGGTGTTAAAGCCTGGACCGTTCCAGATAGCTCTCAACATCAGTGTGGGGGTTAAACGGCAGGTTTCTTGGCGCAGGTTAATCGTCATTTTTCATCTGAAGGCCATCCTTCAGTATGGCTCAGAACTGCATCCTATATTTACAGTTTGCCCTGTGGGCCAGAAGTAGTCATATAAACAAAATGTGCACATCTGCCTTTAGATTTCAGCCAATATTGTCTTGGCAAAGAATGCGAGTATGAGTTTCAAGACTTTAGATAAAAAAAATAATCTACTACAATTTGTGTCATGATTATTTTTCTTGTGCAACATTTAATGTCGAACACCTTGAGTGTTATCAAAAAAATTTAATTAAAAATGTACTTGGCCTGGGACAGTTTACATACGTTTGCATATTTTCTCAATTATCTCTTAAAACTAAAACAATGGAACAAGGGTCCAATTTTAATGCCCTCATGAGCCACTGTCTGAGCTGCCACACAAGGACAGACTTTATGGACTTAAGAATATTCACTCAAGCTGTTACTTTCAAATTAATTTTATTTTATAGTAATGGTAAGAATACAACCTAAAAACTCAGAAACAACCTCTAAACTCAGCCAGGAATCGCCTTAGGTTGCCTAAAAGTCACATTTCCCATCTTCCCCAGTTCCGTCCCAGTAGAGCTGTAAATCAGTGTAACACTGATCACTCTGGGACAGGAAAAGCACATCACTGAAGGACAGGAAAAGCTCTTCTATCTAACGTCTGACTTCTGGGGATACTAGGAAATGTTCAGTCATACACACTGAGCTGCCCTAAGGTAAAGGAAATGCATTTTTAGCACTGAATTTCTGTGGTATTCCCAGTAAACTCCCTGTCTTGACATGCTACAGTCACAAAAGGAGCTTGATGAGATGGCTGTGGTAGCCGAACTGTTTCATAGCCTAAAGGGTGGCTTTGAGCTCTAAAAAACAGGGATTAACTACCAAGCTCTGCTTCTTTTTAATCTTTTATGCTCAAGTTTATTTTGCGTTAGGCTTTGTTTTGACTCCTATTCCTTTGTAATACCCTGGAATCCCCATTAGGGAGCCAGCCGTCTAGGATTCCCAAATGTAGACCCCCCCTTCTCTTTTGCCCTCTTTGTAGACCCACTTGGCAGGGTGCCAGTCTTCGGTGGGATCTCTTGTTTCTCTCACACAGCAAAACTTATAGTGAGACCCTTTCAGATGAATCAAAATGAGCTTAGTGCTGATCAGCTAACCAAAAACTTGGACTCATTGTGCTCTGCACCAAGAGACCGCAAGACTCTCTGTTAAGAAAGAATTAGGACTAGAGAACCCTTAGAGCCTCTATTCAAGCAAGTCTTGCATATCAAGGCAGGCTTGAGTAAGACTAAATCAAGGCCACATCCTTGCTTGAAGAAACAGCTATTTCCCTTTCGCTTTTGGTAAAAAGGCTTTCTGTTGTCCTTGCTGCAAGGAGAGACGAAATGGACTGTGGCTAACATAATGTAAGGACTAGGGCTCATCCTACAAGGCCAGTCAATCACAGAACACCACTGTTTTCACTGAAGGCCTGCTCAATACAGAGCAGCTGTATAAATACATTAGACAGGATCCAGGCAGCTCCCAGTAAAAACAGAAACTCTGTTTCTTATAAATATATGGATTATTGGATAAATAAATCAAGAGATAGGCCTAAACTAAATAAATCTTTGGAATGTGCCAGAAACAAAGTAAGGATTGGATCATTTGTGGATGAAAGCAGACAAGCTAGTGGTGTGTTCCTGCAATGAAGCTTGAGGGGCCCAGAGCTGCAGAGTTAGGCCTTGCTTCTGCCCATGAAGCCCAGAGCCCATCAGAGCAAACTATTCTGTTGTTTAAATGATGTTCTCATGTAATGTCATGCTTGTGGCACATCAGATATGTGTGGATGCAACTATTCAGCAGGCATGCTGCTGATTTTGATAAAACTTCACAAACACTTACCACAACAACTTCAGTCATTTGGCTTCACAATCCATTTAATTGCTACCTAGAGGTGTCTGTCGCAGTCATAATAAGTCATCAACAGAGCAGGAATTTGTCACAATCAACTTTAATGAAACTGGCACTCAGCTATGCCTCCTCTCTCTGTTGGTGAGTACTTGCATTGATTGGCCTCTGATGAGGCTGCAGGGCAGTAGGCTGGTGCAGAAAATGTGATTTGTGGCTATTTGGTGTGATACTGATTTGTTTACCCTCTGTGGGCAGGGCAAATCCATATATCACGTGGACCAGACTGAAACATACGGTCCAGAACAGGCTAGAAGCTGGGATGGTGTGTGAATGATCGGCCGCTGCCAGCTGTGGATTGTGTGGGCATTGTCTCCTCTAAAGCCCTTATGATTCAGCCACGTTCACTAAACCTTTTGCTTTTCTGGTGTTTAAAGAAGAAAATTCCTCTTGCACAGGTGGTACAGTCATACACAAGAATGAAAGCATCTGAAATGACTCTTTGGTGCGACACATTTAATTTTTGGAAATTAAAAATAATAAATAAAAAATCTGAATCAAGACCTTCATAAAATTCAATAAAGGTCACAGTTTGTTTGTTTTTTTATCCTAAAAGTGGCATTTGAACCAATGCTAAAGGCAAAATTGTGTCGTTATAAGCAGCGGCAATATAGAGTGGTGGATACAAAGGCCTGCCTTTCATTTAATCACAAGCCAAAGTAGTGTACATGAAAAGCCTTCATTTGACAAACATGAAACATTACCATTTGTTGTGTTCTCTGTTGCTTTTGTTTAAATAAAGAAGATTAAGGCTTTTCAGAACTGTATCTGAAATGAAAGATGCTAAATCCTTTTGTTCTTGTACCTTTTCCAAATTTCCTAAAAAATTTCAAACACAGCTTTTCTCACTGAAGGCTTACTCACTGTCAAACAAAAACACAGAGGCACATAATTTATGTCTTTCAAGCTGTACAGAACAGAGACCATTTTCTCCTCAGATGAGCACAAGCGTAGTAGCGTACTGTACTCACCACAGTGCTCAAGTCGTGCTCCTTCATCAGCCTGAGGGAGTTCTGGTAGCAGGAGGTGAGGTCATTGGTCTCGGTAGGGCCCACATGACCTCTGGCCACCGGGCCCACGGTGTGGATCACATCTGTCGGGGAGGGGACAACACACAAAGCTCATTTCAGCACAGTCTACTTCTAGCAAGGTGACATGCCTGGCGCCGTTTCTAGTAGTGGAGACATTAGTACAATGCTGCCATGCAGCTGAGCAGTCGAGCCAAAGTTATTAGAATCTGCAAAATCGTCATCAAATACAAAATATGATGAAGTTTGTCTTCACAATGAGACAATGGGGACGGCATGAACAACCCACTGCCTGAAATGAATGCATTTATTCAGTAAATGAAACGGCAGCTTAGATAGAAAATCAATTACAAGATTCTTTTATGCCATCTACTCAAATATTCATATCTCTCCCTGTACTCTCTTTCCCTTCGCATAGTAATGTCTTTACCTGTCAATCACCGGTCTCCTTGTCTGGCCTGGCCAGACTGAGGAATGCAGCTCCTTAATTGAATCATAGGAGTGATGACAGAAAAATAAGAGAGTCTAAGCAGTGACTTGACAGAAACATGATCTTCTGCATTCTGCCTGACTAAACTTGGCCCTCTCAGTGTTGGACAGATCAACATCAACAAACTAGAAGTAACTGCATCGCCCACAGAGCATTCCAGAGAGGTACAGCACAGGTACAGCACAAACTGCAAGGACTTCAATGACACAGTAGAACTAAGTTTTACTAAATACAACTGTAGAAAAATGTGATAAACTTGGAATTTTCTTAAAAAAACATCTTTGCCCTTGTGAACTATAATTCACGAAGCCATCAGTGTTTTTCTGTTTATTCAAAAGCAGACTGTTTCACTTTTACTTCATTTGGCAGTACTGGCTGTTGAATCACAATTCATGGTCGATTAAATATAGATCAACTATGACTCATATATTTGCAATGCATCAAGTCTCCATTTCTGTGCACTAAAGTATTAAACCCCTGTTGAAGTATGAATACTGAGAAATCAGACTTGGTTCAGGTGAGGGCATGTGATGAAAACACAGCAGCCTCATGTGTTTTCTTACACCTAACCTCACCGTTTACTTATAATATGAAACACTTAGCCTCACTTTCCCACTGAATTAATGTAAGCTATAATACTACTCTTCTTGACCATAAATCATTTATAGATTAAATTTAGTTCTCAGTTGTATGTCTGGTTGCTTAATAGGTCAGGATGATAAAAATGCACAGGGAACCACTATAATCAAGTGGCTTTCACTGGTGTTGCTTAAGGGGTGAGATTTTGTGTTTGGGAGAGGTAAGAAACAAGGTGATCCCCCAGCTAAGCCGAGGCTGGGCTGTAATGAGAATGGAGCTGTCTGAAGTATTGTCTTTTTCCAGAATAGCAGGCCGAAAATTGCACAGCACAATGTGGTTATAATGGGACACGTGGTAAGTTGTTTTTCGTGCATAATTCATGAAGTTCTTCACTACAAGAACGGCAACATGCCAATTAGAGTGTGGGCAAGCGCCAAAAACCAGACTACTGGTGAATTCATGAAAGTTTAAACAGTTCTTATCTCACCAGTACCGATGTCTCCGCTCGTATCCTCAACACTTCCACATCAAATAAATATTTATACAGCTGTG